>NW_027211670.1:5667500-6992500 GCF_022749685.1 Semicossyphus pulcher
CAGCTGAGACCCAAACGTGGCCCATACCTGTTCCTTTCAGAGCCCACTTGGGTATTTTGGCTTTGGCTTCATGGCTGGACTAACCTTTTCGGTTGCCATGGTGCAAATGGTTTTTGTTTGGGCCCCTTTATGTTGCAAATCCCAAAACACAGACAATATATGAATGAATCAATGAACCTAGGCTTTAAAGGCTCCTGGTGCCCTTGGGTAGTTGCCACGCTACGCCTAATTAATAAATCAGCCTTGGTTAGCTCACCAGGCTGATTAAGTGCATTGGCTTCTTCTCTTTTCCCGTGGGCCATTATTACATTACACCTGACAAGCATGGACACAGAGAAGATCCATTTGCCCTACTGACAGAGCTGAAATGATCTGATCATTTTTATTGATCATTAAAGTGCTAATCTCAAAGATCTCCGTCTCGTTCTCTTTGGCGGCACCTGTGGCGGTAAACGGTAACTGCGGGAGCACACTTCCCAGATATCCAGACAGTGCTGCATGTGTGACGTCCACGGTTGGCTCCGGTTGTAACTCGGGATTTTCCTGGCTGACGGTCGCTTTCCTTTTTAGACTGTTTGCTTCATCTGAGCGTCGAGTTTGTTTCTTTTTCTTTGGATTTTCACTTATTTTTGAAGTTGTATCTGTAGTCAGCCATAGCAGAGAGCGGAAAAGCAGCCGCTTAGCTCCGCCTACCCTCTCTGACAGACCAACCACTGCTGGCTGATGGAAAACGCGTCACTAACTGGGCGCCGCTTGTGATTTTTTCCTTTAAAGTCACACCAGACACCCTGTCTGTAATACTGTAAATGCATAGGCTTTCATCAGTGGGCCATATCCCTTTTGGATTATTGTAAAGGTGTGTTCACATGCCTTTGTCAAAACATCATTACATGGCTTCAGTGTGTCCACAATGCAGCCACTGAATAAGAAAACCATCTTCCCTTTTCGCTTCCCTTCACAGGCTGCCTATCCCCTTTAGAAATGATTTCAAAGATGTGACTTTTAAGGCACCAAACTTCTGAATAACCACTCACCAGCACATAGCTTCTCTGAAAAGGGCCTGTTAGCTATTTCTGCAAAGGTCTTTTCTGTTCGGGCTCCAACCCTCTGGAGCGGAGAAGGGCATGTGTTGGTTTTCTTTCATCATTCTTAAGCTCAATAAATACAATTTTTTTTTTTAATTTACTTTACAAGTTTAAAAGCGTTCTCGTGGTTCCCTTTGTTGAGTTCTCATAGATGATTGGTCCAAAAGGTGTCACTTCAGCTCATAAGACCCAGAGACAATCAGTCTATGTTAATATATGTCTATGTATGTCATGATGTCATCGCTCGTGGAATAGGTAAAAAGAGTTTGAGATCTGCGGCTCTGTTTGTTTCCTTCTGTGAGCTGTGTTTGAAATTTGCTCGTGTTCTTGCTTGTAAGAGGGTTGTAAGGCGTTTGTACGATGGGGTAAAAGTGTGTGTGTGCGCGTGTGTGTGTGTGTGTGTGTGTGATGGTGGATGAGCGGTTATGCCAGCAATCATTTTAACTAAAGGTCAGGTTTGTAATTAGATCAAAGGGCTGCGTGTTTGTGTGTGTTTGTGCGTGTGTGAGTGTGTCTGAGCAGACTCATTCAGAGTGATTGAATGACACCTGTGATTACCCTCTCACACCGCTAGATATGAGGAGGTAGGGCCTCCACTACAAAGAGCTGTCATGATCATGATGAATGGGAAATGAGAGAAGGTTTCCCTTGTATCCACACACACACACACACATACATGGTAGGGAAGAGAGCCCACATTCTACTGTTATTATCTCAACATTATTCAAATTTAGGATGAATGGTGTACGGGGAGACACGGCGCGGAGAGACAGCGAGGGTGAAAAAAAATCCATTTGTTTAGCGTTGAGTTTGTTCCCTCAGTCAGGCAGAAAGCAAATCTGCATGCATTAAGGAAAAGTAATGAGTTAAATGTAAGCGAGGAGGAGAGTGAATATCTTAAACAGTGTTCGCCGCACCGGCCCTTTCTAGAGATGACATTTTGCTTCCCTAAGCATGTAAATAAGGGATGGAAACAAGCCGGAGCAGATGCAAACAGGACAATAAAGCCCATGAAACCAGGCTCTGTGTATGCATGATCACTGAGTGTGTGTGTGTGTGTGAGAGAGAGCAGACAGCTGCACCTCTTCCACAGTATCTCAGCCATAACATGAGGATGACTGATCGTGCAGTTTCCAGCCTAAAGCCTCACACTCAGCTACACCACATACACACAGTGAATAACATCAACAGATGGTGATTTGTATTCTTTAATCGCAGCGTTTTTTTATGTTTCAACATGTATCATGATCATTAAAGATCAAGGCTTACATTATTCTCTATTTGTGTTATCGTCAAAGACCAAAGCCAACACTGTGTTCTTCTTGTTCTCAGTGCGTTGGGGCCTCCTGTCTGCGTCTGCAGCTCTCAGCTTAAGGCAGTTTGTTGGTTCCTCCCAAAGACATTCATCTCTAAATCTTACAAATACAGGATTTAATTTTTAGGTTCAGTTATTTCCTGAGACAGCCGGACGCTTTACCTTTGAGCAAATATTACTTAAACTGAAAGAAATGGTCCATGAAGATAATTTGCTAGCTGCACAGTGTATGTTTAAAGGGCCAGTTTGCAGATTTTCAACCTCAATCCTCTCATGCTATTATGGGGAGCTAATGACTTGAAAAAATGCAATTTGGCTCTGTGCCTTTGGAGGACGCTATCACTTCTCCAATGGGCGATGGAAAACCTCCGCCAGACTACCTCAAACGCGTCAGGGAGCTCGCTAAACTACACTTCCTCAATCTAGGACGCCCGCCTCCGATGTCATGTCTCGTTCAAAATCGTCAGGCTTGAAATGTAGACTGCAGACCTGAACATTTTTTAGACGATCCACCGGTATTTTTGTTGTAATTCTGAGCCATCGCCTGCAGCGAAACGGTAGTATTTCGCTCCAGCGTCTCTCTCTGGGCAGTTCCTTTCAGAGGGAGGGGCTCAATGCATGCTGGGTGTTGTAGGAATGTAGAATGGGTGAAGCCACGAGCTGTTTGTAAAACTTTCTCCACAGCTATGGCGCCAATTTCAAACATTATTCCTTCTAAAGATTACAGAGAACACCAGCTTTGACCGACAGTGACAGTTTCCAGGGGCGAACTGCTCCTTTAAGAAGTCAAATCAAAGTACCGTGTGTTTTAATGATGATGAAGGTCGCCGAGTGCAACCACGTGACTTGTTGACTTCCAAATAACATTCATTTACTTATATTACTTCCTGTAAATCTGTCGTGCGATGGCAGACATTAAAGACAGACTTCACCTTTATTACTGAACACGACTGTCAGGAAGAAATAACACTGAGGGTTGAAGCACTAAAGAATGTATTGTGGATGCTCATATTCCGATGAATTGCTTATAAGTTGCCACAGCTATCTGCCCCGTTTCAAGATCTTCTGACAGTACAGTGCAAACTCGGTCCTTGTTATGAGTCTGGTTGCAGAGAGGAGCTTGTCTGCACCTCTACACTTTCATGCTGACTGGGTTATATTTCAACCCCAGGTAGTTTTTAAACTGGGAGGGGAGGGGGCAGCTCTTCTTCCAGTTTATTGTGAAGCCCACACTTGACAGATGTGATACCAGTCTGTAATACTGCCTCCTTCTGGAGCGAGCCTGATAAGATAACGGCCTCCTCCCCGTCCTGTGTAACGGCCTCAGACACGTCTCCAAACATCTAGAAAAATTGTGCTCCTGTGGGCTGTGAGTTAAGTCCCGGACGGTCCTGGACCAAATATATTGTTTCCAAGCTTTGTCAAGCCTAATGAGCTTTTATTTATTTTAAATGTCAAAATTGAATTGTCATTAAACGGTGGATAGTTTGTGCATGACACCTCTGTCACAGTGTGCGTCAGTTA
The DNA here is from genome assembly GCF_022749685.1 of Semicossyphus pulcher. Taxonomy (NCBI): domain Eukaryota; kingdom Metazoa; phylum Chordata; class Actinopteri; order Labriformes; family Labridae; genus Semicossyphus; species Semicossyphus pulcher. The sequence goes on from NW_027211670.1 coordinate 5,671,425, forward strand.
CCACCGACTTTTTGAAGACATTTTCAACCTAACTGTTGGTGATGCACAGAACTCTGAACATTTCTGCAAATATTTAATGCATGCAACTAGCACAGTAGCATTGGCTTGTCAGCAGAGGGTTGCATTTCACCCTAAACTGCTGTTGATAATAACACAAACTCTTTCTTTTTGTCCCGTTTGCTGAGCTTCAGTCGCCACAGCTGAAAATCATGAACAATACATGCCTTAAATAAAATCCAGAGTCATTTTAAACGGATGAAAAGTATTCTACTTTAAACCTGCTAAAAACTCTACATATGTTAAAGTTAGAATAAATTGCTGCGGCTGACCGTCTATATCTAACACAGAATATAAACTTCTTCTACTGGCTGACTCCCTCTCTCTCTCCTTCTCTCTATCTTTGCTCGCTCGCTCGCTCTTTCTGGCTACCCAGAGGAAGACAGAGAGCACATTAACTATTGATAATCTGTGGAACAGCATCACATTTAGAAATAAAATCGCTGTCTAAATGTATTCAGAGGCTGCTCGTAAAACTGTAATTATACACATTACTTTGAATATGAAATGCTGGCTGACAGTTATTGTCAGGGGCTAATAAAAGCCATGCATCTCCTCGGCTGTTGAGTGCAACGCATAGACCAAGCGCGTTTCAATATGGTCTTGACGCAGGGGTTGTTCTCAGGCCGAGTCTCACCTATTATGCATACTTCACTGTCTTCACATGTTGGCTTTGTAGTCGTTTCGAGGAGATTATTGGCAGTGTGTCATATTATTGCGTTTCCGAGGATTGACCTGCAACAGAACAACTGTAGTTGTGGCACGCAGCCGAGGCAGGCCTTGGTCTGAGGCAGTGACACCCAAAGGGACAACAGTAAGGTTGTTATTGTTGTTATCAATAATGCATATTATTCAATATTGTTCAAAAAGAATATAAGGTCATTAATACCAAGCGTGTGGATGCAGAATGCAGTGATGAAATAATACCTGCAAGATGCTTGAGAATTCAATAAAGGTTGCAATATTGTGTGTGTATCGCTTGCCTTTGACCCGAGCTAAACTCATACATTATCTGATGAATCCTGCAGAGGGGCCATGAGGACGTGCAGTATGAGCAACATGTTTTAAAGTATCTTCTTTTCATTCCAGTGTCCCAGTATAGGTGAACTCCTGGACAATATAGTCGAATGAACTGTTGGTGTTAAAGTAAAGCCTGGTCGGGAGGGGCGGGGTCAATTTATGTGAGGAAAAACTTGCAAGTTACAAGTATGGCGGCACTTTACAGTGATTATGCATTGATTTGGCACTCGTGATTTCAGAGAAGTCATAAACAAACACATTAACATTGTCAACCATTTTTGTGCAGCCCTCAGTCTGCTCAGCTGAGATGCTACACGTGCTGCTGACGGTGCTGAGAGTAAAATATGGAGTTGGAGAAACTATGTTGCACAACTTCATAATCACCCCAACTATTGTTTTCAATACATGACCTGATAACAAAAAATAGAAACTTTTGACATTGATTTAAACCAGTTACACCAGAAATGTATACGCAGATACCAATACATCTGTCATGTTCTGCTTTAAAGTAGCTTGTAATTGACATATAAAGCTTATTGAACTCATTTATTCTCGTGGTCCATCTGTCCATTGTTTTTATCCTAAGTGTACCCCAGTGGTAATAGTTATGGGTGGGAATCTTTGGGTGTCACGATTCGATTATCGATTCAAAATCGATTTTTGAATTAGTACATGTGCAGGCAAACCTCAGACCAAAGGTAACACTTAACTCAGGGGTTGACCATGAGCACAGTCTTCACTGCTATTAAAACCACTGGCCCTGAAATAATTAGTTTTTTGGTATTATTGACATGTCAAACTTTGTTTCTCCTTATGGAAAGGTTCTTATTACTGAATATGTGTTCAGTTGTGGAACTATTATAAACTAAAATAGACCAAAATAATCATATGGGTGTAAATAAAGAGGTTTATTAACAACAGTAGTTTTTTTTCTGTTTATGTAGCCTCAGCGTTAAAGTGCACCGGGACGAGGTGCCACTGATAACAGGAATACACACACGTATACACACCTCGTGTAACTGCCGTTTGCCATGTTTACAGTTTACAGGCAGGTGACTGACACACAGACTCTGCATGCACAGCGGTCAGTTCACTCTGTGCTCTCATTAAAAGCTGCACTATGTGATATCAGATGGACTTTTCCTGTTGTTCTATGTGTGGGAAACACTGCTGTGGGTGTTACGTGGCTCATCAGCGTTGGGGGAAGTAAATCTCCCTCGCGTGTGTTCGAAAACTGAAATATGTGTAATGACGGTACTGCAAAATCCAAGTGGTCTTTGAACGTGACACAGGTGATGTTATTGAAACCCGTATACCACCCAGCCCTATCTTTTCCTCTTTTTGTTCCAGTGCACTCTGCATTTTTTTCCTAACTGTTGCCCTTCTTCCTGGCATTTGGCCAGGAGTAGAAGCTTTTAAAAACATTTGACTAGTCCGCGGTAGCCTGCTAACGTCAATTAGTTCTAGTATGACAGTTGATCTGTCGCAAGTGCAGCGAGTAGCGTGTAAAGTGTTGTTGACCGCAGTAGCCGAAGTGCCTGCATTGATGTGGACATCGGATTGAGATTACAGCGGGATTGGGTTTGTGGATCCTACTGGCAAGTTAAATGCTTTATCTACCTTGTGTTCTACGGAAGTCCTAAAGTGCGCAAGGTGAGAAAGAAAGAGTTTGTTAAAATAGATTTTTGGAAGTTATGAATCGATTTAGAATCTTTGAAGACAGCAATCACGTTTTTCACTTGAATCGATTTTTTGTCCACCCCAAGTAATAGTATGGGTATTTACATAAAGCATGACAAAGCAGAAACAAGCACAAATAGTTTGCATAATTTACAGAATGCCTTCGCACACTCTTAAGGACAGGGAGAGAAACAGGATGGAGGACACTTGCTGATTCTCTGCCAGTTAAAGACACCACTTAGAATTGTGCAGCATCTGATGAAGTTCAGGCCAATCAAGTTTACATTTAAAGGAATGTGTATCTGAACTGGCCGAGGGATGCTGCTGGGTTTCAAGAGGAGCGGGAGCAAAAAGCTGGCGGGGTGGTACATCTTGGCCACATTGCTGAGCCTGTTTGCACCATGACCTGGATGACTGTCCAGTCAGTGATGGGTGGATTCATGTCGTGTATTTTGGGATGCAATGGCATCAACAAAATGCAGCTATTCCCTTCACTTCAGAACTTAAAATGTAGCATGTTGAACTTCATTTGCTCTTTTTATAGTAGTTGCTGCTATTTGCCTCCACATGGAATCACAGGTATGATTGTAGTTAATATATGTTGTCTTAACCTTTTACCATTTTATTCGTGCCAACTCGTTAAACCTTAGCTCATCTGGTAACCCATGTTGGATAAACCCAACTTAAACCATTATCCACCAATGCTGATGGACTGAATACCTCTGTGTATACACATCTAAAGCATACATGAGCAAAAGTGTGTGTAATTGTGTGTGTGTGCGTGTGTGATCCACCCATCCATCTCTTGCCTGTGGCTGGCAGGAGATGGAGGGTACAAAGGAAGAGCTAGCTAGAGCCTGGAGGAGAGATAATTGAAAATCAAAGGAGGACTTTGTTAATTTGATTAGGCAGCACTGGATTGTTCCCGATCAAATTAGATTTTTATGACATACAATTAAATAGAACTTACAGAGGAAGAGGGGGTGAGGAGGGGCGGAGGTGAGGTGACATGAGGTGGAGATGAGAAGAGGGAAGGAGGAAGATCTGGGCAGCTGGAGACAGGAGGGTTGTCCGACGAGAGGGAGACAAAGGAGTAGAGACACGGCAGGTTGAGCCCGGGAAATTTTGACACATTTTTTTGTTGTGCTTAGGACAGAAAGAAATTCAAAAACAAAACATAAAAGCTCCCATAAAAGTACAATAATGCATCAGGAGTGGTCATTTTCACTGTACATCTTCAGCTTCTATAAGGTTTCTGCTAACTGAAGAGGGTTGCGGCAAACAGCCTCATCAGCTTCATGTAAATAAATGTCTGTTAAGTCACTATCTATCGCCGAATGAGGTAACACAATGGTGATTGAGCCTATGGCCCACTGATGAAAGCCTTTGCATTTGCATTATTACAGACTGGCTGTCTGTGGTGACATTCGAGGAATAAATCACAAGCGGCGCCCAGTTAGTGACGCGTTTTCCATCAGCCAGCAGTGGTTGGTCTGCCAGAGAGGGTAGGCGGCGCTAAGCGGCTGCTTCTCCGGTCTCTGCAGGTGTTGTGAGTAAACAGTAATCTACTATGGCTGAACAAACAAAGAAAAGATGGATGACTACAGATACAACTTCAAAAATAAGTGAAAATCCAAAGAAAAAGAAACAAACTCAACGCTCAGATGAAGGCAAACAGTCTGAAAAGGAAAGCGACCGTCAGCGTGGACGTCACACATGCAACACTGTTTTACAATGAGTTTCACAATAGACATTTAAAATAAAGCAGAGATTTTTAGATTCTTCTTCAGAAAATAATAACTAGGCAGATTGACGCAAAAAAAAGTTCCTCACAGGAGCTTTAAATGGCCTGGAAATGTGTCAGATCATTTTCTCATGAATATTCCTAAAGAGGGATTCTGAAAAGTCAACAATTCAAATCATCAGTTGAGAACACACCTGGTGGACGACAACCTGAAAGGCTGTACGCTTTACAGAGTCTCAAAATGAATCCATTTTTGTGTTCATCATTTTTACCGGGAGACGAATTATAAGCAGAGGTGGACAGAGGTGCAAAGAGTTCTACCAGCAGGAAAGGGAAAAGGAAGAAGAAGCGAGCCAGTGTTGTGACAGAATCTTAAATGGCCGCTCGGAGAGTTAAATCGTTCGTGCCAAAGAGATCCCTGATGTCCTGCATTTCCTGCAGCAACTCTGCCTCCTGTTGGATGCACACTGCTGAGAGAGCATCCATTAATTAATACGGCTCTGTATTAAAGTTTTCTAACAATAAAAAAGGACACAAAGGGGGATTTAAGGAGCGAGCGTTCGCAGCGAGGACAAATTAATGAAAGCGTCGGCCTCCCAAGGATAGAAATTCAATTTATAATGCGTCTCTATGAAGCTGCTGCTGCTCTGTAACTTTCCCCCACAGCTCCGCTTTGTTTGTCATGTTGGTTTGACCACTGAGGATAACAGAGGGGAGATTTACGGGATGGCTCCGTAAGAAGAAAGGCCCGGAAAGGAGACATTAATTTGTATATTCACTCGCTAATATAACTGAAACAGTGGCACCAAACGCTGCAACGTGAGAAAAGTTTGGTCTCTATTCTGTTTCTTAGAATTTCACAATAATTCCAAGTTTGACTAAAAGTATTCCCAAAATGTGTCTCATTCATAAACGTTACAACACACGTCTAATGCTTCAGAATAAAGGAAAGCTTTATTTAACCCTCAAAATCCACAGGATCCGTCTCCGGCGCGTTCCGGAGTTGATCGCGCCCATTCAAGTCAGTGCTCGTGATTCCACAGCACGCGCCGCGGTCCGTCTCCGGTGCATTCCTTGTGCGCCGCGACCTCCAGGGTCGATCGCGCCCATTCAAGTCAGTGCTCGTGATTACACAGCACGTGCTGCGGTCCGTCTCCGGCGCCTCCCAGAAGCGCCTCTCCGCTCTGCTCCGCGAAAGATACACACTGGGTCTATTTCTGACAGAGGCCGCTTCAAGCACGCGTCAAGCTGAACAGAGCAGATCGTTCCAAACAGGAAGTCACACACGAAAACAGCATACAGCATCCGATCATTTCAAAATAAAACACCATGTACAGACTCCCGTTTTATCCTGTGGGATCCAGGCGTTAGAAGTTTGAGTTGAAATCAAAGAGGCAGCAGAGGTTTAAATCAGGCAGGCAGACAGGTGCTGCTGCAGATGGTAGTGGCTGATTCTTTAAGGAGAGTAAATGTAGTGTAAGACAGGTGAACACGGAGGTCTGAAGGTCACAACGAGGTCTGAAGTTGGATGTGAATTCTGTGAAATCCTCTGAAAATAGTTAAAAATAAATGTTCATTATGCAGGAAGCCTTAAACACTGTTTGAGTCGTCTCATGCAGAATCAGAGGAGGAAGCAGACACCCTGCTACCTGAATGTTTTTATTTCCATGAGTCTCTGAATACTGAGGTTTTGCTTTCATGCATTTCATAGCAGTTGTCCACATGAGCTAAGATCCCCAAAAAGCTGTAAATAAAAGGAAGGACTAAAATAAGTCTGTAGTTTTTTTTTCAATTGAAATTGCATCTGGTAATATAGTATGCGCATGGTCTGCTTCCTCTTTGCCATAATTCAGACCTTCCCGCTGCATGCTGGGTCATTAAAGGGACTGTGTGACACGGCAGCATGGTGGAGATGGAATCCAGTGGAGATTGTAGCTGGGAAGAGGTTGTGTGTTTTCATTAAAGAGCAGGAAGCAGCCCGACACAAGCCATTACTCTGCCTTTTTTGTTTTGGCTGGAGCGAATGGTTGTGTACCGTCTGTGTGTTGCTGCAGAACCGAGAGCACCTCCCCACCTTCCTCCTGTCTATCCTCTCCCTCCACCGCCCCACCTCCCCTCTTCCTCCCCCTTTACCTTTTTCCTCCTTTCTCTCCTCCCATCGTCACCTTCACCAGTCGTGCCATCCATCTCTCCCACCAGGCTAATTGTGCAGAAACTCAATGGGATAGAAGGATGGCGGAAGGGAGGGGGGTGAACGGAGAAAGAAACAGAGATGAAACTACAGTATTTGAAGCTGGTCGAACGTGGCGGAAAGGGAAAAGGAAGACAACAGTGTAGCTGCAGCAGCTTTGGGGGATAAAAGCGAAGCGGAAGCTGGTTGGTGTTTGACTTTGGTTTGAGTGAAACCCAGTGAACAGAGGGGCAGGACAGGGTTCAAAGACTAGCATCTGTCAAACAGCCACATGTACAGGGGGAGAGAAAGACAGCCAGGGTGTGTGCAGCTTTCAGAAAGCCAGAAGGTTCACTTTATGAGACATTAGACTGTGAATTCACACCAATTAAAAAAGCAAATGGAGAATCCATCCCATACCTACAGAATATACATCACATTTACTCTGAAACAGTTGATACCCGGAAAGAAAAGACAGATCATCCTTGGCGATGAAGAAAAAAGCACGCTGCTAAGAGTCAAACTGCTACCTTATTTCCTCCCGATGAGGTCTCTACACCCTGTTCAGATAAAGCTGCTTCCTCAAATGAAGCTAGATGGGAAACCCTGATCAGAATACTGCACTCCCCCCCCCTCCTCTAATCCAATGCAGGTTCTAAGCAGCAGAGCTGTGCCCTGTGCCCAGGTCTTGGTTATGCATGTTTTCCTCTTGTCTAGCAGCTCGGGGAGCGATTTATCACAAAACCACAGGGTCCTGGCTCGGGGAATGGGGTTATATTTCATACAGGCATTCTGTAGGGCAAAACTATTGTTCTGGTGGCGCAGGGCCCCTTAAGAAACGTACGATCGGTTTTTTTTTTTTATTCTTGTGCGTGTGTGTGGGAGGGCGTGTGGGGATAACGGAGCTTATGTCTGCATATATGCATGTGTATATCGGCCAAGTATCTGTGCATTTGCATTCAGTGGGCATATGCGCAGACCTGCTTGTACAGTACTTTATGTACATTTTACCCAGGGGTTACATTGGGCTGCAGCCAGCAGCTCCCCCTAAATGACCTTCTGGAGAACTCAGCGTGCTGGTGGTGTCCTGGCCAGGGTTGAAGAAGGGATTTTACAGGATCACTTGTCCTGAGAAGTTCTCTTGCTTTTTGTATGTTTGATGGTTTGCCAGGAGTGAATACACTTACACAGCTTAATCTAACTACGTCATGAGCGAGTGATCGAGTACTCGAAAATTATATATTTTTTACTGTAAAAAAAACACACGTTGGACAATAAATTGCCAACAATGGAAAGCAAGTGCAATTTCAAATGCATTAGACACTTAACAGGCCCTGTAATTATCGCTGTTTATTAATTAAAGGAAGGACGAGAGTCAACAAAAACACAGATATGAACTCCCTGTAGGCCGACACGTTAAACAATGTGTCTGTATGACTTTAGGCCATAGCTGTTGCCTGGATTAAACTAACGTGTACAGTGATTTTTTAAATTCAGATTTTGAAAGTCACTCGTTTATTCTCTAAGTTGAATCATGTTGTGAAGGGCAACAAATGCCAGCTGCAACTGACTCACGACAAAGTGCCTGCACCCAGTTTCTACAAAGTCACTGTAAAGAAATGAATAGACGCACATTTCCAACCGGCAACACGATTTCCCCCCAAGTTTTGTATCTTTTTAAAATCTTTTTTGCATTTTAACATGCAAGGAATTTGCATGACACTAAGATTGCATCAGAAATGGTGAATCCAAACTCAATTCAGAAACCGAATAAATAGGGATGGGTCATTAATTTAGAGTATTCGAAAAGTCATTCATTTATAAAAAATCAAAAAGTACAAGAGACTATCTGTCATCTTTAAAAAATCATTTTTTTTCTCCATTGTTTTAAGCGGCGCCTGGTTATGATATGGTACTAAAGCAAGACGGTGGCTGTAGCGCATCTGAAAGCTCTTTGCTAACCACCATTAAATAACAAAAGAAGAAGAAAGCATTAGTGCCAGGTGCCGGTAAAGCGGGTGTGGAGCTGTGAGATTCGGAACCGGAGAAAAATGCTGAGACTTCTGCAGCTGTCAAAGAGTTTCGTGTGGACAGGTACAAACTTTTAAAGGTAAAACTTCTGTATCAGAAGTCCACAACAAATATGCACAGTATGACATAAGACATGTTCTAGTAGTGAGGTTGATTCTCACACTGAAATGATCCATGTGTCTGTATTATGTAGGGAAGATGCACCATTTATTATAGGCTACCCGGAGTTTTATAGGAGTTTTTGTGGTCAACACTTTGACATGAAAAGAAAACTAACAAAGTAGTGAAAAAATAAACAATCTCTCTCGCTCCTTATGTCTGCACGTGTTCGCACGCGGGGGGATCTTCGAAAAATAGTCAAATTCTGCCCAGTGACTACTGAATAGTATTTTTGCTTGAAATGCCCGTCCAATCAAAAGCGATTTGCATGTCTCGTCTTGCGATCTCACAAAGCATGAATTTTTCCTTTTTTTTAAATATTATTTTTTTGGCATTTTGCCTTTATTATACAGGACAGCTTAAGAGAGTCAGGAAATGTGGGGAGAAGAGAGTGGGGGAAGACATGCACTAAATGGATCGGCAGACCGGGAGTCGAACCTGCGATCAGTGCGCCGAGGACTGTAGCCTCTGTACATGGTGCGCCTGCTCTACCACCTGAGCTTAACCAGCGCCCCTGATTTTTTCCTTTTGACAAAGCTGCATCATAATGAGGTTATTTCTGAATCCTTTCAACAAGTGAACTGCAAAAAGGTCAAAGCAGAATCAGTGTGTTAAAGGTTTATACCGCTATAGTAAACCAGTTAAAACCAGTGTGTGACATTGAGTGATACGGTGAAACTGCCGCCCGGTTTTGTTGAACCGAAAGAACAGATTGTTTTTTGTTTTAATGTCTGGAAGAGTTCAGTAATAAAATTGCTTTTTTTGAGTTCATGTAAATTTAATGATTATGTTAGTTGGGTATACCATCTCATATTGTTTGCATTCCCCTGAATTGAACTGAAATCATATAGTGGCGGACTTTGTGATATAAAAATGTGACAAAATTTACAAAAAATGCTGAAAATGTACGCCCCTGTTTAACAGTGTTTTGGCAGTGGAGTAACAGTACTAGATTGTAGTGCAAAGCGTACACACTCACACATTCGCAGAAAATACAACTAAAGACAATTGGTACATTTTTGTAAAGTCAGTATTTGTACTCTTGTCATTTTTGTGGTGTGGGGTCCAGAGCTCTGTGCACAAAGTAACACACACAGAAACACACAATGCCATACATCTTAAAGTTGTACCCTCCCATATTGTTAACCTATAAGCTGCTACAGAGTCCTCACAGTTGTTGCCCTCAGCTCTGGTTATTTCTGCCTATTGATTGACACATTTATCACTCACTTATCCCCTCCATGCGCCCACCACCCTCACTTCTCTCAGTCTCTTTCTCTGTAGCTCCACAGTTAGCCTCTTGATTGCACGTAGCTTCTCTAGAGAGGACACTTATCTCTGTGGCTGTTGTCCGAGGACCTGGTTTGTTATCCCACCAAGCCTATTGTAAGACGGCCCTCATGGGTCAATGGCACTCGTCAACCAACTAAAACAATCAGCGCACACTCGATAGCGGAGCCATTAAGATGTGGGATGGCAATAACAGGCCAGCTGAAGATGCACCTCTCTGTTTAGGAAGGAAAAGACAGAAAGAGAGAAGAGAGCCAAGACCGGCTAAAATCGATGGTGTCTGTTGGGACTTCTGGAGGGGTCATGAGAGAGAATCATTATGGTGGTTCACTTATTGAGCATCTTCTTGCATTATCAGGGAGAGAGGAAGCAATTGGAGGTGGTGTAGATTGGAGGGGAGAGTAAGAGGAGGAAAGCAGAGAGCAGAGACTCTACACTGGATCAGAGGCGGAAACATTGTTCTGGAATGAACTAGTGTCTTGGCATTGTGCAGCCAACAGATGTGACACCTTGCTGTTGCCATTGAAAGTTTTTCATTTAAATAAATGTCTGTTATTAATTGAGCCTATGGCCCACTGATGAAAGCCTTTGCATTTGCAGTATTACAGACTGGGTGTCTGTGGCGGCTTCAAAATCACAAGCAGCGCCTAGTTAGTGATGCGTTTTCCATCACCCAGCAGTGGTTGGTCTGCCAGAGAGGGTAGGCGGAGCTAAGCGGCTGCTTTTCCGGTCTCTGAGAGTGTTGCGAGTAAACAGTAATCTACTATGGTCTGAACAAACAAAGAACAGATCGAAGACTACAGATACAACTTCAACAATAAGTGAAAATCCAAAGAAAAAGAAACAAACTCAACGCTCAGAGGAAGGCAAACAGTCTAATCGAGATAATCACCAGTCCCTCCCTTAATAGGGAATACACTAACTGGTGCTCATTGGTGAAATGAACCAATACCACACACTCTAGCCACATTTAAGAAGTGGGTGTGGCCCCCTTCTGGTCACTTTGAAAACCAAGAGACCATTGCTGTGTCCGAAACAGCATACTAACGTACTGCCTACTACATACTCAAACAGTATGTACTGCATACTGCCTACTAGCCTGACTATTAGGATGCCGTTTGCATCATACTCAGAGCCGTCTTCTCCGTATCACGTGACTTAATCGTTTACGTGTGTCCGGTCTGATATCCGGTCCATCTCCGCCATAGTAGAAGCTGAATAGCCACAATGCATTTTGGGGCGGTTGAGTACAACCAGTGAGCTCCCGTCTCCTACTCAAATATCCGGGCCGATCTAGTATACATCCAGGCATTTCTGGCATACACAAAATTGCATACTATGAGATGGGAACGCATGACATACTCAATTTTACGTCACAGTTAGTATGATTAGTATGATAGTATGCGGTTCGGGACACACTTCATGTCTACTTTTTATATACAGTCTCTGTAGAGAGCACAGGCACATTCTTTGGTCTTTTCTAGACTAAGAGCCTTATAGTTGTTGTGAGGGGGAGGAGATAAAAGGGTGCATTTAGTGACATCAAAATAAATACAAAAAGAATAAATGAGAAGATTAAGAAAGTTAGTATAAGGGTGATTTCAAGGAAGATGAGGGGACATCATTTTACAAAGCAACCAGACGAGAGAGCGAGATGTGTGAAGAGAGGGAGATGAAACACAACAAATGGCTCCAGATTTATTGGATATTGTCTGGATTACATTTGCATCTGGTTTAGATCTGAACATAATGTTCCATCAAGATTGTAGGCAGAGTAACTTTATGAGCTGTTGGAAAGTATTCTTCCTTCTACTGTGGAGGGGGAACAAGTTTGACCAAAATCACAACAGACTCATTAAAGAGCTCCCACTGCGATGCTTATGCGCTTCCCTCTGTTTACACTAACCCTTGAACACTCCTGGGCACCTTTCAGGAAAATGAAGCCCCAAAAACACACTGTTTTCATATGAATCCTCAACGCACAATATTAAAGCAGCCTCACAACCCAGCATCAGGTTAGCTTGTCTACCCTGATGCTAGATGTGTCGGTCAAACAAGAAGCAGGGAGGTGATGACATACCTTATATTATTAGTTCAGAGCAGGTGGAAAGAATGGTATTGTCTTTCAATCAAAGGTTCAGAAATCAGTTTTTCCTGAAAGTTGTGGCGCGATAAAGACCAGATGCTAAATGTGAAAACAGAGATGTAGCACCATTTACAAATGTTGTGCTTTCCCCGGGCGACAAAGGATGCATCAGGTGCGTTGTTTGTGGCCCAACAAATCCAGAGATTCAGTGCGTGCCAATTCAAACAAGATGGTGGAGGAATATAGTCCCGAGGGCGGGAGTTGAACCCGGAGGCCTCCGCATCCAGGACTGTGGCCTCTGTACATGGGCCGCAAATTTAACTGCTGAGCTAAACTGGAGCCCCGAGGAATACACTTTGAAATGTAAAAGTTCTGTTTACAACTCAATAGAAAAGCTGGCGATACTTAGCCAGTAAGCTACCTGTTGCTAGGCGACGGGCGCTTTGTGACGTAAGGGCATGGGCGGGAACAGCTGGTGATGCAAACAGGAAGTCCTCCGTAGACCAGACCGTCTCATTTCAGTTCGGCTGAATTTGGACACCATGCTATCATGGTTGAACCGAGACTGAACTGCTCTGTGTTGGTGTCTCTAACGCTTCCTGTTTATTTACTTGAACTCAACACTACTTTAAATATCGGCGGCTTCTCTCCTGTGCTCCCTCTGTCCCCACAGTGCATCTGTCCATCTTTCCTTTTCTGAAACTTTCATAAGCAGTCAGCACGAAGGCTAACACCCCTCCATTGATCCGTGCACCTTCAGAGACCCGCTGATGGAAAGGAACAGGTTTATTCTTCACTAACACTTCCTTCCCACTTAGTTCAATTAGGTTTCTTCAAGGCAAAGGGAAAATTACAGTCTCAAAACAATTACATTCAGCTCTCAAAACACAAATTATCTTAAAGCTGTAATAGTGTAATTTCATACTCGCCACATGCATTATTCATCGTCGTTAGTTTTTTCAATCAAGCAGAGATCCAGCTGTAAGCAAACTCTGCTGTTTCCACCTCCAAAAACCTTTTCTTATTGAGTTTTTCTCATCAAAACTTTTTGCTTTGTCAGTTCATTACAATTATTATATGTCGGTGTGCCTAAATGTATTTCCACTGTGAGCCCACTTAAGAAGCTGTATAGGCAAATGCAAGCACACTCCCAGGAACAATACCTAAACACAGCTAATTACACTAAAAACACACATAACGCATTTAAGCAGTATGCGAATACAATAGAGATTGCTAATGCGGTCATCTGTTTCACTGGATAGTGAAATTAGATCATAAAGCAACGAGGAAATGCTTGGTTGGTGCAGCTCTGTTTGCTTCTGTTGCATTTCTGAGGGAACAAAGTGTACTCTAAGTATCCTTTTTATGGCCCCACATGCTGATGTGACCGTGTTGGTGGTGGGTGTGCGGGCGTGTGTGTGTGTGCAGTAGTGGAGGCATGCATCTATATGCCTAATGATGAATGAGAGAGGCAGGCTTTAGCTCAGAGCTGCAGCTCAATTTAAAGACCTGCAGTCGTCTCCCGGCAGCGAGGTCATTTCGAATCCATGGACGGACACAGAAGACCTTCTGCAGAGTACAGTCACTCCTGAACTTTAAAACTTACTCCACATAGTTGAAGACATGACGCTGCACGACATTTACCCAAGTCCATGTCCTTGAGTCACCCTTTGCATGCATTTACTTGTTGGTAAAATTACTTTAATGTAATAATCTCAAAGCTTTTCATTTAAATAAATGTCTGTTAAGTCTCTATCTGTCGCCGAGTGAGGTAACACAACGGTGACTGAGCCTGTGGCCCACTGATGAAAGCCTTTGCATCTGCAGTATATAGTATTATTATGGACCGGGTGTCTGGTGCGACATTTGCGGAAAAAAATCACAAGCGTTGCCCAGTTAGTGACGCATTTTCCATCACTCAGCAGTGGTTGGTCTGCCAGAGAGGGTAGGTGGAGCTAAGCGGCTGCTTGTCCGGTAATCAAACAGTAATCTACGATGGCTGAACAGACGAAGAAAAGAAATAGAAACAAATTTGACGCCTGAAAAGGAAAGCAGCCGTCAGCGAGGAAAAGAGTTGGAGCCAACCGTGGACGTCACACATGCAACACTGTCTGGATATCTGGCAAGTGTGCTCCTGACGTTTATTCACCATAGGTGGCGCCAAAGAGAACGAAACTGAGATCTTTGAGATTACAACTTTAAAGTTAAAATTATTAAAGGGCTTCAATCATGATTTTCCCTTTTTTTGTCATTAACTGTATGTTAATGTAATGTAATGTAATGTAATGTAATGTTACAGTAACCATGGCCGACGTAGTTCCTCTGGCTTGCTCTGAATATGAGCGTTCCAATGTTTTTTACAACTTCTACAAGTTCTGTTTGGGTTTTACTTCATGAGGCAAAATTTCTCAGTCGAGCTAAAATGTTGCCAGTTGCATGCTTTCCAGCTAATGCCCACCTTAGCTCTGCTACACAGTCAGTTCTTCCCACTATGAGCGGCCCTGTGGACCAACTGTGCAGCTCCTCCATTACAGTGGAGGATTCAGTTCCTTTCTTTAGGCATTGTAATGTTGCGTATACTGATGGAATAATGATGGAAGTATTGCTCATTTACTTTTCCCAACTCCGTTTTTGCAGACAGTGCAGGGATTTAAACAACAGACCCTCCAGCTGCTGTCGTCGCTGACTGACTTTGCATCCATTTTAACCCCAGTTGTTTCCCATGTACGTTACATCATGACCAGGCAGGCAGCACTGATTCACATCAGTTCATCTCAAACTAAACATTCACTCCATCAGCCCCCATGCTGGTAATGAGTGATTTCTTTCCCCTCGAAAATTGGTATAGGTCTCAAAAACCCATCGGTCAGACTTGGGGTCACACCACTTTAGGTATCAAACATGACACACCGGACATCCTCGGGTAAATGGGACTTGTGTGTGTGGATGCTGCTCGATGTCAGTAAAGTTTTGTTCTTTAAGCACCCACCACCGTGCCACACTGCTTTAAACTGTGAGTGTAAACTGCTTCTCAAAGGACAAACAAGGACAGAATGCACTCCACATACCACCTAACATTCTCCGTCAGAGACCCAGTGAGCCCAGCATGACTCAGTGTTTGCTCTCTCTGATCCTGGGATGGTATTGATCTCTACTACAGTTCTTCCTCAGTCAGAACCGTTCCTTTGTATCCGGCCATGTGCTCCAACCTGACGCAGTCGGATCCTGAAATATCTCCTCCTTTAAACCGTTTTTCTTCCTTCAGCTCATATTCTTCACTTTTTAACCCTCTACTCTTTTAACTGATTCAGTCCTCTGCAGAGTCTTATCTCCACCCATGACTGCTTTCTCTCCCTCCCTCTCCATGCATGAGCGCTATATCTCTCTCTCTTGGTAATGAATGGCTGCCCATTTATCTGAGTGTCAGCCGGAAGCCCTGAGGAGGTGTGTCTCTCCCAAATCAATATCTCATTAGTTTAAGAAGCCCTGCCTCTCTCTCTCTCTCTCTCTCTCTCTCCGTGTCCCCCTCCCCTCTTTCTCGCTCTCCATTTCTTTCCTTTACGCTTTCATCATTTACACATCCCTTTATCCTTCCTTTCTCTTCAACCAATCCTAATCACTTTCGCTTCCTTTGCCCATCTCTCTCCATCACTCTGCTCTCATGCACATGATCATGTCCTTTGAGATGCAAGACATCACAGAAAGGTCTTATTAGGTTGTAGCCTTAATTTTCTAAATAAGTCCACTTTATATTGCTACAAATTCCACTCACATTGTTAGAGGATATGAGTATAATATTTTTAATCCCTGCATACTTTATTATTTTAATTAATTCAATTTTTATCACTTAAAGCCTTGTGGGGATCGACCAAAACATTGAGCTGTGGAAAACTAAACTATGATAAAAATGTTTCAAGCAATTTTTTCAGTAAGTAAATAATGAAAATCTCTCCGCTTATTATCAATGTCTTTCTGAGACGGCACATCTTACATTCGGCTGAAACAATACGTTCGACAGCACCTGCTTTGATAATCATTTTGGAAAAGATACATAACGCTTGTAACATGCAGAAATTGGCAACAGTAGAACAATGTTCAGACAGGGTGTGAGGCGTGTTTTAAAGGGTTGGAATGACTGCACATTGTAGGTCAATGCAGGGACATGAGTGGACCTGATAAGACACAAAGTTGCTTGTGTCAGCTCAAATTGAAGGGGCATTAGCTTTAAAAAGTTTATCTTGACGGGAGATAGAGGGACTGGAGGAAAATGGACTGTTAAGATCTCAACAAAGTCAAAGACCGAGGCTGAGGCTGCCTCACACACACACACACAGTCGGTCCAGCTAGGCTGCAGGTAAAGACTAATCCGGCGAGCGATTTGTGCGTGCTGCCATCTTGTGGCACCACCATTACTGCGGTGTCTGCTGCTGCCTGCTGACTGTGACGGCAGCATAGTTAGTTGGATTAAAGATGTTAGACAGCTGCCTCTCGTTACTAATGAAGGTACTTTAATCAGGCGACCTTAACAATATTTCGATTTTACATATTAGACATCAGTTACAACAACAGCCTGATTACACAACGTTATTCTACTGGCTAGTTAGCTTAATCATTAACATCTGCATTTAATCATCACAAACTAGTTACACTGGCAAAGACATTTTTAATATTAATTCAGCACGTATTTAAAATGTTTCTGCTGATGCAGCTGCTCTGTAACCATTACATGCAGCTCTTACTTCATTATGCTGACTGGTGGAGGAACGTTATAATCGCCATCATTTTAATAATCACCTGGCGACGAACAACAAAATGCATCTACAGGTCCGAGAGAGCCGAAAAAAATAAAATAAATAAAATAATAATAATAATAATAATAAATGTAATAATAATATAATAATTATAATATTCTCAATTCACTTCTGAAGAACATCTTAGTCCTCTGCGCGGCCAGTGAATCTATGTAGAGCGTCCGGTCTCATACAGAGGGACAGTTCAGGACGTTCATGCTTGTGAATTCTGTATTTTTTTCCCCAACGTTAAACTTTGTCATGACTGTTAAAACAGCCGATAATTTCACAGGTCCTTCCCAATGTCCTTTACATCATTGTCAACAGTAGAGTTACACAGAAAGTTTATGTAGAAAATTGTTCACTTCTGACGACAGCATGCATTCAAACGCACAGACGTTGTAGGGAGACGCCACCGCAGTAATGGGGCTTGCCAACTTCTGGTAGTTCGCCGGATTAGTCAATACTTGTTTTTAACTACGCGTTAAATCATAGGGCATGATGGCTGCCCTGCATGTTTGGAGTGTAGACTGAGCACATCCTCAAAAATGATGCTCCGGATACACATGATGCAGTATGCACATGAACAATAGGGGCAGTGTAGAGGCAGAGGGGATGTGACGGGGTCAACACAGCAGCAGGGACAACAATGGCAGAAAGCTCTGAAGACAAGCTGATGGACCAAATCATCTGTACGATGTACGATGTACGATAAGTTCCATTTTAGAAGTCGACGTAGAAACCTGCAAAACTAAATGGAAACAAGTCCGGGACCGCCGATACGTCCGAGGCCGGAGAAAGACGTCAGTCACCGGGCCACAGAGAACTCAGAATAAACAGTAACCTCCTTGAGTGTCGTCATGTCTGTTGGTTTCATCCCGCCCATACGGTATTTACATACGGCCTGAGCTCTCTGGTGTGCCCTCTAGAGGTATCCTCCAGTAACACGCTAAGTGCCCCCTCTTATTTTGCCTACAAGTCAAATGTGTGCAAAAGACCGGAAACATTAATTTTAAATAATTGACGAGAAAGAAGTGATGAAGTTTAGTGTAGACCAAAGTAACACAATAAAACCGTGTTGCTGCATGCATGAAAGAAGATCAAATCTTTTTTGACTAAACAAACTAGAATTAGTTTTTTAAATGATGAAAACAAATTGTCATTAAATTAAAAACAGCAGCAACAAAACAAGTACACTGACTGCAAATGTGTGTGTGCAGTTTAAAGCTAACATGGTTGCATACTGTGCAAGTATAACCAGTCTTCTTGGCTTGGATACATATAGTGACAGTGTCACTGCCAGTGTGAGTGCTGCAGGTGAGGCAGCTAAAGTACAATTCATGTGCCATCTAAGAGCCAATTTCTCCTGGCTTCAGTGCCCGACATGGACATTCAAGTGGCACTTCCTGCTGAGACATCGGTTTATCCAATAATCCAGACAGCACACAGATAAATATTACATCCCATAAGAGCGCAGTGGTGTGCCTTTTAGTTTCTATTTTCCTTTGTGCTGGTCTCATCATATCCCTCCATCCTTGCTGAGTTTTCTCCTGCTTCCATTTCCCTCCACCTCTTCTGTTTCTTTTCCACTCCACTCTTTCCCCCCATCCCTCTGCAGCGTTGCAGCCACTAGCCATAACTCTTTATGAATGATTACAGCTACTCATGGCAGGCTCGCCGAGTGCCGACATAAAGCACTCAAAAGGGCTTTGTTGGAAGCCACAATAAAGAATGTATTGATAGTCCTTCTGCTTTAGAGGTTTATCCAGTCCACTCCAGACTGCGAGGGAGAGAGAGAGTCACTTATTTTCAGCAAATCTTTCTGGTTTCCAAACAAACATTTAGCTGCTGCACGGAGACAATTAAAGGACAAAAGAGAAAACCGATCCCTGCTGTCCAGGTGCACAGAAAGGTCATCAGCATTATAGACGTCAAGTTAAGGAGCAATGTCCTCATGTGTTAAAGCCCAAATTGTCCGATTACATCTTTGTTTAGTCGTGAATAATAAATATTTAATCTGATAAAGTGAAGGCCTCATGTGTTCCTCCACACTAAGCAGCTGTACGTGTAAAATAAGTGATGAGTACTGAAATATTTGCACTGGTTTTATTAAAACTTTACTCATCTGAGGTGTTACAGGTAAAAAATAATGGGCCAGAGAACATGCGTATGCAAGACTATGTTATGCTCAACCAGTAATTCACACATGCACACACACACACACACACACACACAGCACCTGGCTCTCCGTGTGCCCACAAATGATCCAAAAATGTGGCCATGAGTTGCTTCTTGTTCTCACAAATTAACCAAAGTGTTTTATGCGTGCTCAAACTAACCAAGGAAGTGAGAGCGAGGATCTTATGCGCGCAGATTAATTCTATAGTTGGGAACAAAGAGCATCTTCTGCAAACAAATTAATCAAAAGGTGGGAAAAATGCATCTATTGTGCACAAATTAACTGAACGACAATTTAGATCTTGTGCCCACAAAGAACACAGAAAGTGGGGAATTAATTTTACCTTACGAATAAAAAAAAAACGTGGAATCAAATTGTATCTCTTACCTAAAAATCAACCAGAAAGGTGATAACGAATTCAATCTTTTGTGCACACTAAAAGAATTTGAAATCTTGATGTAGTAAAAGATGAAAACCATATCTATATGTGTGTCTCTAATGCCACGCTGTACTGTCGGTGAGAGATGGTGGGTATGGTCAGAAGAGCAGTCGTCAGTGTAAAAGTCACAGCTTCATTCTTTAGGGCCATTTGGACAAAGAGAAGTGTGCTACCCTTTCTTTGAAAAGCTGGTGTCAACCAAACATCTGATACAAAGTGGAATGAGCTGATGAGACACCCACAAATACTGGATAAGGCCTTGGACGGTACCCAAAGCTCATTGATACACATCATACCGTACTGCAGTGGATAACACTCTGTCTGCTGTAACATTATCACCATGGAACCACATTGTATCCCCTCCACTGTGCAGCTGCAGGTTTGTGCATGTTACAGATTGACTGAGTTTATTAGATTTGGTCTAACGTTTTGTAAAGTGATGTAGTGTGAGCGGTTGGGTCGACTCGTTTGCTAATGGTGGAGTTTGCTGCTCCACTTCACAAGCATAATGTGTTGGGGATGTTGTATTAAGTATTCATAAAATACTCAGCATTTGTCTCACAAAGCTAATTATGAAGTTATTCATTCCAAAATGCTCCCAAACACATGCCTTCTCTCAAGATGATCACTCCAGTGTGTCATTCCTGCTCTGCAGGGTTCTTGACAATGTTCTACACACAATGATAAAGAGATCACAGATAGAGAGCGTGTTGAAAGACCATGAAAAGCTGGCATTCGTCAAACTTTAGTCATCTCAATATATCAGCATCTACAGTCAGATCCTCGTCTGAGCCTGTCTGTATGTTGTCAATAAGATTAAGTTGTCTGATTGTATCACAGTCATTCTTATTCATAATTTAAGAACTGTCCTTATGAGAGAATGATTGTATCTTTTTTGTTTCAGAGTACAAGTTGGTTAGCAATGAGGGTTGTTGTGTCGGCCGATTAGCCTCCCTGAGATAGTGAGTTGGTTACAGGGAGTCCAAAAAATGGCATCTAAAGAATAATGTAAAAATGGTCATTAACTTACCTAAACTTTATTAACAGTCTGATGTTTCATGGATGTATAACAGCTGCAGGTGAGACAGAGGGCAGAGCACAGAGGCCTCACACTGCAGCAGAATGAAGCGCGGTCTCGGCTGCATACAAACAAAATCCGACACCTCCATGCAGGGCAGTGTGGAGGTCTGTGTTCATCTATTGTTTACATCATAAACCGCTGTGAAAAATAAGTTCTCGATACCGCTTCTTCCTCTCTTCACTCCGTCTCCGAGTCCCTCGACCCGCGCTGCTCTCTCTCTTTTGCTTCGGGCAGATTTGGGTTAAAAATCTGATCGTAGATCTATTTTTTTAAAGGCTTCAACACCTTTGAGTACCATCCAACTTAAATGGACACAGACGTCAAATTTTGATCACGTAGTAGCGATAAATTATACAACTATAGATGCTTTTGAAAACCCTTCCTGATATACTTACAAACGATTACACACATGGCCAGACAAAGACCTGTATGATGCTCTGTACGTACTCATTCTGTGGCAGGCAGACTCCGTCAGCTTGTATAATGAACCCAACAATCCCTACAGCTTGGAATGAATAGTGTATTCATTCCCTTTGTATAATAGGGAAGAATAAGAATTTCAATCAATTTAGATCTTTTAGTTATCGTGACAGTAAAGCAGCAGATCTGAAGTAAAAGAAAATGCACTCATTTCTTTTTTGTCAATGTTTAACTTCATAATCATTGTTGATGTTTTCTCTGACGTCTCGTATGAAAGGGAGTTATTGATTTTCACTGTGTATTGTTGAAAACCACATTCACCAGTCACTGACACACACACACACACACACACACACACACACACACACACACACACTAAAGCAATTGTGTGTAAAAATGTCAAACTTTTATCTTGATGCAGCGGCAATATTGTTCTTTACATTCATGCCAGCATATCACATTGAATTGAATCAAAGTGAATTGAGAGAGAGAGAGAGAGAGAGAGCGAGAGAGCGAGCGAGCCACAGACAGAGATATCTCTACAGGAGCTGCAAACTTTGCTGTCCTGTGCAGAAACAGTAATGTAGGCTTCTCCTGGGAAACAGGGACTTTATGTTTTATTTACAAAAGGCAAGCAATGCTATCCAGCCAAGGTGTGTGTGTGTGTGTGTGTGTGTGTGTCTTTCTTCAGAGTCCGTATTAACTACACAAGTGATACTTCCATGTAATGCACCTACATAAACACACGGCTCTTCCTCACAGTGGACACACACACGTGCATGAGCATACAGTTGTTTCATCCCTTGTAAACACACAGAGAAATCTTTTTCTGTAAGTCATTCAAAAAGGAGTGATTCCCTTATTTTTTTAAATTATTTAATATTTTCCTTTGTGTTTGTCCAACACTAACCATGAAAAAAACACTAATCCGATTACACTGTAAGAAATAAGGGACAAAATCGAGTGTAATTTATTTTGTGCATTCTAATGTGTCCTCTCAGTTTTAATCATTGATATCAAAAGCAGGATTGGCATTTCCCTCAGTATGTTTTTTTCCGCAATCTTTGCTTTTTGTCTGATGGAAGAAAAAACATTTCAGAAATGACACAACAAAGTTTTGTGGTAAACTCGAAGCTTAATCCAATCGGCAGCTGGACTTGGGTGAAGTTCTTGAAGACGTCAGAGTTTCTGTTATCCGGTAATTGCCTCTATTTTTTTTACCAGTAAAATCTGAAGAAGTCCAACTTATTAAAATCCTCAGACCGTAATGTCCGGTGGAAATAATATATATTCATCAAAAAAATAGCTCTAATTCATTATAACTCAACTTCAAGAATATGCTAAACCAGCCATCCGAACCATTATTGGTCATTTTGGCAAAGGGATTACCGACGCAGCAGCAGCAGCAGCACCAGCAGCAGCACCAGCCACAGCCTCTCTCCTCGATGCCACAAGCGCACGAGATGACAGCGCTCTGCTGCTATGGAGGCTTGAATTTCTCCACGGCCTGCATAGTCCTCATCAGGGATTTCAGTGAAATATATCCCAATTAATAGCCTGTACGTTAACTAATATTAGTATGTATAACGAACTGCACTCCCTCACGGAGAGAGAGAGAGGAGGGAGAGGGAGAGAGAGCGCATGCAGGACAGCGCGCATGCAGCGCATAAAGTGCTCATTTGAGCGTGAGATGTTGTTCCGCTGTATACACTTTAGTTTAGTGAAGTGTATGAACTGAACTGTAGACAGGAGTCCTTGTTTACAGTGACAGAGTGATGGCTGTCTCATAAGCATGACTCCTCCGCAGGTTGAAAGTGCAACATAATGTGTTTCATATAATTGTTGGACAAAATTATTGGAAGGGACAATTCAGTAACTTTCCTACCCAATTCTACGCCCTGGATAAAGCCTGCCTGTCAATTGTTTTTAAGCTACACAAATGCAGATAGTATTTGACCGTAATTTCACCCATTAGTCTGGAACATTGAAAGCTTCCAGGACACATGGACCGGCATGGTGAACAGAAACCCTGGTTTCACCTCTCACCTGTTTGGCCTCTTCAGCTCCAAACCGACTGTTGGACAGAGCTAGAAATATAAGGCTATGATAAATATAGGCCAAGGACTTCATGGTTACCACCAAAGTCGGAAGGTTAGGCGTTCGATCCCTTATTGCCACAATCGCATATCGACGTGTCGTTGGGCAAGACACTGAACCCCACATTGCTCTTGAAGGCAAAGCCATCGGTGTGTGAATGTGCATAGATCACTGATAGGAGACCTTTAATGTGTGTGTGAATGTGACATGTAATGTAAGGTCTGACGACTAGAAAAAGCGCTATATAGATACAGTCCATTTACCATTTACCAAATAAAAGAATAAAGTTAAACAGAAGTGGAAAATCCTCCTGTAATACATCCCAGAAGTTGCATCAATATTTGTTGCCAGGGCACAAAACACACACACAAGCCAGGGTGGACATTACTTGGAAACGGGGACTTGTACTCACCAGGCAAGGAACTCTCCATAGCTACTGTGAAGGAGAGCAGTACTATGGGTAACATAATAATTAATGGCAACATGAACATTATACTGAAACACACAAAATCCAAATATATTATCCAGCCTCTTCATGTTTCTGATCATTCTGCATGTTTCTATGCCACCAATGCCTCGCTTAATTCCCTTTTTTTATCTCCTGATATGAATATTCGTACGTACTCACACTGCCCCCGGGACTTCTTTGGCAGCAGACTTTAATGCAGCAAAGCATACTAAAGCTTACATGACATTCAACTGAGAGACTGCATTTCAGAAATCATAAAACAGCAGTAACACTTGCAGCCTTTAGGAAGTCTGCATATATACCCATCTATTTTTAAAGCTGTTTTCAAGTGGTACAAATGTTTCCTTTGGCTTCTGCCACGTCTTTCCAGAAAAGATAGTAAATGCAGGTTTCTGTTGCCGCCTTGGATATTGCCAGTACAGATTGAATTGTATCCTCAACAAACACTGTTAGTCTTAAAAAAACAACCAAACAGCCGTCTCACTGCGGTTCCTGATCTCATCGGTCTGTCTGCTTTGCTGCTGATGGATGCAGAAAAGAGGCCAAGTATCTATCTGGCCTTTTGTTGGTGTATTATTATGTTAGCTGTGTTTACTCCAACATATTTAGCTGTGTGCATTCATTGCCAGCTGTTACATGGTTAGAACAGGTCACCTGAGCCCTTTAGCTGGAATGTTACTCTACAAGTAATACAGACGTCTGTGTGCTCACGTCTGTGTGGGGCTCATTTTAATCAATCAATGCCACAAACCCAGAAAATACAGATGAAATCTTGAATATGGAGATATATGGAGTTGTATGGGTATTGATCCAGAGGAGGTGTAGATATTAAAGAAGCTGTTTCAGGGGTCGACAATGAGCACAATTTTTCACAGGCACTCTGGGCCAGTAACTTTCCAAATTCACTGGCCCTGAGATAATTTGTTATTTTGGAATTCTTCAACGTAAAATTCAGTTTCTCCTTATGTAAGGGTTCTTATTACTGAATATGTGTTCGGTCAGTTGTGGAACTATTATAAACTTAAAAGCATATGGGTATAAAGAGGCTTCCTTTAACACGCTTGGTTCAGCAGCTCTGACACCCGCATGAATAAGTAGTAATAGCTGCAGTTGCGTTACTTATAAGCTGTACCAACCATTTCTGACACTGTTCAATGTTGTATGTTTAATTAGCGTGATCAGTCCGTGAGAGTAACTTTTTCTCCTGCTTACTGTAGCCTTTAAACAGTCCGCACCACGTCCGCTCCGTGATCGGTCTGTTTATGTAGCCCCAGCGCTAACGTGCACCGGGACAAGCTGCAGCTGATAACGGGTATACACACACTTGCCACCTCGCGTAACGGCCCGTCTGTGTATTTATACTAGTCCGCGGTAGCTTGCTAACGTCAATCAGCGTGTTCTAGAATGACAGCTGCTCTGTTGCGAGTGCAGCGAGTACAGCGAGTAGCGTGTAACGTGTTGTTGACAGCAGCAGCCATTCTGCGTAGAAAGTAATTAGTCCCGTCCATTGGGACTGTGAATCTCAGGAGGGCTACTATATTGTTACACTGTGGGCTTGTGGATCTTACCGGCACACCGGGCCAGTTAAATGCTTAATCTACTGGCCCGGTGGTGGAAAAACATCCCGTCGAGCCACCGGGCCAGTGCTTATGTCGAGCCCTGTGTTTGGTTTTCAGAGGGCAGCTGGCGGTATGTGGACTGACAAAGATCACAGGAGAGTGGAAGAAGAACCACGGCTTCTTATTGCATTGTGAACGTCATCATAAGCATTTGCTGTCAAGTTTTCCAGACTATTATTCAACTTATGTCTGGATGCCAGCTAGACACCATCTTCATTCAGCCAATGGAAGGTAAAAAAAAAGAGAAGAAAATGCAATTTTCAAAGGTTAAGTTCAAGTCACTTGGCTTGGCTGAATGAGTTAACACAATGGGGATTGAGCCAAAGGACCATGGATGAAAGTCCTTGCGCTTGCAGTATTCGTTGGTATTATGGAATTGGTGTCAGTTCTTCAGTAAGAGGAAAAATCACAATAAGCCTCCATCACCGAGTAGTTTGTGGTCTGCCAGAGAGATTTGGCAGAAGCAGTGTATACAATGTTCTCTGGGCTCTGCAGAGTTGCAAGAGAACTGTATGGCTGAATAAGAAAAGAGAAGATGGATGACCACTGACAACTGAACTTTAAAAACAAGTGCAAAGAAAAACAAACAAATTCAGATGAAAACAGTCAAAATTATCAGTGAGGATGCTCTTTGTATTTCCATTTCAGTGAGGTCCAAAATCCTACTTGCAATTCCCCTTTTTATCCAGAGATGCCAAAGAGAACAAAACTGAGATCCTTGTGAGAGTACTACTCATGAGGAACATGTTCTACGTTCTAAAGGAGCAAATGTTAGTCCGGTACAACAGTTTGCGAAGTCACTCCTATCATCCTCACCATCTGAGTTTGCACCAACATTGTCTTCTTTTCGGCTGCTCGGTCCTGTCCAGGTTAAGCTTTAACTGATGCATCCATTTAACTTAACACATGTCAGCTGGTCAAGAAGCAAAGCATGTGGGGTCATCATGTTACCATAGCAGTGGTCCAGTCCTCTGATCATAAGGGAGATACATTGGTGATACATCAGTAAGCATGATCTGAGATTACAGCGATCAAAGAACACAACAATTAGAACGTCTGGGTATGAGTTCTCACGTCATAAAGCAGTTTTAGAGCTTCATCCTCGGCTGTTTGGTCTGTGTGGTGTAAACAGCACTCACTGTTAAATATTGCAGATCCGCTTTTTACGGATGGATATTCCACGATTGGTGAATGTACCTCCGATGTATCTTACGCTGCTTTCTGCATCCCTCTTCCGGATTTACCACACTCTTTAATGTTGCAGTAAAATTGACGCATTTTATATATTTTCAGGATTAAGTTGTAAAAGTATCTCTGATCATATGTGACACATAAAAACAGGTCAGTAGCACACATGCCAGCATTGCTGACTGTCAGCTTTTATTTGTAGGTTTTTACAGCCACCTTCAGAGCTTCAAAGTAAAACGTACAATATGTTGAAACATCCCAAATCACAAATACTTTTCCTACTTGCTTGGTATGATTGGCACTTTATTTGGAAAACAAAAACTACTAAGAAAAGAGTTGAAAAGAGATGCTGTGATACTTGGAACAGAGCGGGTAGGGATTGGGTATCAGCGCGTACGCCCATCTATGCCCAATGCCATCATTATTTATTAGCCCCAAATTAAATCAGCTTGTTTCACCGCATATCCTCGTTTAACAGTGTTTTTTTTCCACCACAACAAAACAGTAACCTACACACAAGAAGTTGTGCTTCGCCTCCACCAGAGACTTTCCAGAATTTTGCTGCCACCATGGATGTAATATGACATTTTAGAGCGCGACTAAGAACCGATTTTAAGGCATCGATTATGTGACAGTAGCGAATAACATTATGGTGCTAGCGTAGAATGTAACCTTTTTTTTGAGCCACCAATATATGCTTCATATCATGTTTGACAGAATTTCGTAAAAGAGTCTGTGAGCCAAATTATCTGACGTTACTTATGGTGAGTGGACTGCACTTATGTAGTGCTTTTCCAGTCATCTTCAGACCACTCAAAGCCAACCAATCATATCAAAACTATTGCTGAAAAAAATGAATCAAATTAATTACAGGCTTTGTAATTAATTGATTGCAATTAATCGCATATATCAATGATTTCTGTGAGAAGCACATCACATGTAGACTCAGTCTGGATTACCCTCTTTCTAGATGGTTCTCTCTTCCTTCCACACTGTAATTGTACTCTCTTCTTCACCTTATCAAGTTTTAATTCACAATCTACTTTAATCTGATCACTTTGCTTTGCTTCACTCCCCCAACACGCACCTGCAGTTTAACATATTCTCTCGCAATTCAGCGCCGCGTGTGCACGAGGGACGTTATTAATGACGTAATGATCAAAGCGATCGATCGATCATTACCAAATTACATCTGCACCTTTTTATAAGCTTAATAAACCGCGACAATCAATGAACTTATGAGTAGGGACGCACGGAGGAAGTTACACACTAGCTCCTTATTTCACTACAACATTGTTACAGCTGGATGGAGGGACATCACCAGGGAGCTGAAAGTTTGATACTGAGCGCACAGCTGGTTTAGGCATGTGGATTGTTTACATTGCGCAATAGAACTGCATGATTGTGTGTGAAGAGCCACTGATGTCACTGTGAGGAGGAAACGGGTCACGCTGTTGTTTATTTGGTTGCCACGACTTCACGTGTGATTGACGTCCTGTGACTCCTGTCACTGTTTCAGTACTCTTCCTCAACGAGGAGAGCGGGCGATCGTCTGTTCATTTGGAGCTGACATCGCCGCGGAGTCGTTTTATTGCAACTTCAGGACCCGTTATAGAAATCTGAAGCAGCGGCGGCAATAATTCTGTGGCGCCCGGCTGCCGCCACTATTTGTATGTAGCTGAAACACTGGTTTTTCACAACATGTCTCATTCATCCTTTCACACACACACACACACACACACACACACACACACACACAGACATTCAAGGGCTACTATGTAAAGTGCCAATCTCCAATCAGGATTTAACCGTTCGTGATTGTAGTATGCTTCACCAGGCGGAAGTATACAATAACCGCCGCTTCTTTAGCTATAGTGCCCGCTTCTGTGGGATGCTGCTGCTGTCCGCCACTTCAACTGCCGCTGTGACGTTCCAGCGCTTTGCATTGTGGGAAACAGTTGGCGGTAGACTGGTCTGATGCATACTGGAGATTTTCTCCCAATCAGTACTTTTGGCGTACTGCACATTTTGCTTTTGTTTGCATACTACATACTACATGTTGGCCAAATCAGTACGTACTGCTAGTACGGTATTTCGAACACAGCATATGACTTCGGGAGCAATTTGGGGTTCAGGGTCTTTCCCAAGGACACTTCGACATGTAGTCTGCAGAAGCTGGTGATCGAACCGCAGATTGGGAAATGGATTTAAATAAATACATACAGTATATATTTATATTTTAGACACAAGTTCAGGTGTCTGAATCTGTATCAAGACGGAAAAAGGCTGCATCATCTCTCGTCTTGATTACATAACAAGCAACAAGCAAGCACCTAATGCATTATCTTTGTCCATACGCACTAAACACATCAATTTTTATTTTCTCTTGTTGACTTTTTAGAAAATTGTTTCTGCAACATTTGACTAAAAACCTTGACTGCTGACCGCACCAAATCCCTTTTAGAATAAAAGCCCAATCCTGGCGCATACATCAGTCTGCCCCTGCAGTATTTACAGCAGCACGTCTCTGAAGTGGATTTATTGTATGGCAGCAGTCAAAACTCTCTCTGTAATGAGTCTGTGTGCTGGGTTGAGCCGACAAACCTACCCTGTTGCTCATTTGGCCAGAGTGGAGAAAGTAATTATGATAAACCAAAATTACATTCATCATTTAGCTAAAAGTCTGCTGATGTGTGAACAATTTAGCAGCGAGAGCTCTCTGTTTGGGGACGAGAGATGAATTCAGTCATCACTGAGCGGTAAACAGATTTTTCACCCACAAAACGCCGCAGAGTGCTTCATAGTTTGAGGCGGAAATGCCGTCCTAAATTACTTTTAATTTGAGTGTTATTAGTTCAGATGCTGAGATTTGACAATTAGGGAGCTTATAGTGGTTTCTGTGTTTCCGTAGGCACCACACACACACACACACACACACACACACACACACACACATATCTCTTTTTTCCCTTGTCTCCCTACCTCTTTCTCTCCACATAATGAAACAGGGCCAGCAGAGTGGTCACAGCAGATCCATGACAGTGACTCTGGTGTCATTAAGAATCAATAAAGCGCCGACAGTGGGACGAGCGGGTGGAGGAGGGGTGTGAAAGTGTGTGTGTGTGTGTGTCGCCATTCTGTGTCTTTCTGCGACCGTCAGCAGAAAGGGGCTTTTTATGCGTACCAATCATGTCACACACAGACAGAGCCTGCTCTCCGTCTCTGACACACACACACACACACACAGGCAAAAGCCCACACATAGCGCTGCCCCTGAGAGTCAAGCATGACCACCTAATGGGTTATTTGTTCTCTGTTGCTTTGTGTCCATCTCACATGTCCTAACACCATCCTACCACACACAGATACACAAACTCACACTTACAGACACACACACACATATACAAGCCAGCACTTACATTCTCCTGCCTCTCTCTGCCTCGCATCAAACACAACACATGCCATCACTCCCATCATTCATTCATGCACGCAGCACATGCAGCACACACACACACAGGGACAACAACAACGTGTAATTCATTCGCACAAGTTGGTAACTCTCCTGTTTGTGATGATGCTTTTAAACACAATCTTTGCATCGTAGTTCTTCATCTGTAATAGTTACAGTGTAAACACATGTATTCATGTACACAGAGGCTGTTTGTGGATTGCAGGAACTAATCGTATCCTAAAAATCTTCTTGAAACAACGATGAAAGAATTTGCCGAACGGGAAAAAATGGATGGGCACATTTTTCTACCTCAAGAACTCAAAAATCAGTCTGTACTTTTCGGTTCATAAATTGTATATGTGGCAGCTCTTAGGTGTGACGGTAATCTTCTATGGTGAAGATACACATTGGTATTTCCTTTCTTTTGTTTGAAGGAATGCTTCAATGCTTCTCCACAGACCAAAGTCTGTGAAGAAACCGTGATGAGCCACAAGGCGGCGTCCTGATCACGCTCCACCCTCTTAAAGACCGAAGCTACTCTTGTTGCTTCAGGAGGCGAGACCCGTACGAGCAATGCCATGAGACAAAAACAACACGGAAGTCATTTGACATGATTTTGCAGAATTGCAAAACGCAGCCTCTATTGTTTTCAGTAGTTTGAAACAATGAGAGGGAGGTTTGAACGGCTCTTTGCCGCTGCATTTGGAGATCATGATGGTTTTTCAACTTTGCAACTGAAGAAACTGTAGACAGAGATGCAGGCCTGAGTTCACTGCATGATTTACCTCTTTACCAGCAGAGAAGAGCCAATCGGTGAGAAACAGTACGTCAGCTTTGAAGCCTCATTAATATCCAACAACATTAAACGTATTAGGAAAGTTTTCAGGATTAATTGTGACATATTGTTTTCCTCCTTTGCTGAGTTTAAACAGGCTATTTTTAGCTGCATAATGGCAGGAGGTTAGTAGATAGCAGCAATTTGTCGGCGAGGAGCCGGTGCAGCAGTGATGGGCCGTGCTGCTGGCAATCATAAATAGAGACAAGCAATGTTGCTGGGCAATAGCCACAGCGGCAACCACATAGTCTGTTTGCTCCTGCTCGAGGCATAACATTTGTTGATGCTTCTGACTGTCCTTAGTTCAACAGTTAGTTTAGGCTGCATTTCATTCATCTCATACTAGAGATAGACCGATATGGTTTTTTCAGGGCCGATACCGATACCGATAATTAGTAGTCAAGGAGGCCGATAACTGATATTTGGAGCCGATATTCATTTGCAGTAAAAGTGAAAATATTGGCGTCAAAATTTTTAATAATACAAACTCCAACACTTAACTTTGTTTAAATGCCTTTAAGCATATGTTTATTAAACAAACAAACAAAAAGCGCAGGGAGTTCCCAGGGTCAGCAGCATCTCTTATAAAGTTAACTGAAAATGTAAATAAATGAATAAATAAATAACTTCCTGAAGTTTTATTAAGTAAATAAAACAAAGTTAAATAAAATTTGCAAAGAAATGAACTTTTTCTCCTCTCTCCGCTGTGTGTGTGAGCACTCTGCACTCTTATCGGCCGTTGGATAAAAAAAAAAAAAAAGGCCGATGCCGATATGCATCAAAATGCCGAATATCGGCGCCGATAATCCCTATCTCATACTAACTGGGATGATAGAAGCATGTTATTAGCTAAGCAAACACCTGCCTGCAGCAGAGTTGCTACTCTTCTTTAGGATTTGGTGTTGAAGATTTTTCTGTTTTGTGTCAGACAGCTGTCTTTCTATCAGCCTATTGAACAATGATGTTGTTGCTCTATGCTGATACATGGAATACAGTTTACAATTAAATGCTTAAATGTGCTGTATGCAGCTAATTTCTCTATAGATTTAGAAAGACAAACAAAAGCGTCCTCATTCGGGACATAATCACGAATCAAACACAAAAACACTGTTTGAGAATCTTCTTTTCTTAGCAGAGAAAAACAAAATACAATCTCATTTGGACTTTGTGCACCAGAGTAAGATGTCACTCATATTCAATCTGTTTCACTTAAGCAATTTGTCATGACTGCATATATGCATTTATGCTAACTTAGTGCAGTAGAGAATAAAGCCAGTCTCGGACAATATCTCTCCTCTCCTGGCTCAGTGTCTCTCCGCTGGACACCGGGGCTCATCATGATGAGGAAGATTAATCCGGATGTTAAAGTGATACAGTGGCTGTAGGGCTTGGACATCAGGGGAGCTGTCAGGGGGCTTTCCTTTTGGGGATTTGTCTCTGTGTGCTTTACATCCACTGCACAGCCATCTCCCTTTATGGCCCAACCATATGCTAGCACGTTAGCCTGAGTTAGCAGAAGCTCCACCTCGCATTAATCCAAGGTATACTGAATGCATTAGCCTGAGTTTGCATTAAGGTAACAACCACTGGAAGACCGTTGTGCATGCAAATACACAAGCACACAATGATGCCTGCACACACACACACACACACGCAAACACGTGCACATACTCACTTATTCTACCACTTGCCTATTAGTCTTGCATTGTTTCCCTCCGCCACTGACACAAGCTGAAAATGCTAGCTTAGATTATTCTCAGCTCAGCAGTTTTAGCACTCCTGGAAGTAGTGTGGAAAGCAATGAAGGTGTTTGTGTGTGCCTGACTCTACGGACTGAATATCTTCATCCAGAGCTCCGTTCTGTTCTTCAAGACACTGGAGGAAGCAGTGAGAAGAGATCCGCTTCTCCCTCTAGGTTTTCTTTTAACTAAAGTGTTACCTACTTATTTTTGACTAAAGAGTTACTTTAAATGTGAATGATCTATAGCAGTGGTTCTCAGCTGGTCTCGCCTCAGGACCCACCACCACCTCCTTAATGACAAATCGCCACCCAAATTTCAGAAATTTCTCAACCACTCAAATTCTTTTAATGAAGAATAGTTCAGATTGGACAGTTTGCACTATGGGTGTTACATGGCACATCAGTGTAAGGGGAAGTAAATCTCCGTTGTGTGTGTGCGAAAACTAAACCGTGTGTGTTTATGCTAGTCCGCGGTAGCTTGCTAACGTCAATTAGCGTGTTCTAGAATGACAGTTGCTCTGTCGTGAGTGCAGCGAGTAGCGTGTAACGTGTTGTTGACAGGAGCAGCCAAAATGCCGACAGTGATGCTGATGGAGATTAGCGCGGGATTCTACATAGAAATGAATCAGTCCCGTCCCTCGGGACTGTGAGTCTCGGGAGGGCTACTGTGTTGTTTACATTGTGGGCTTGTGGATCCTACTGGCACACCGGGCCAGTTAAATGCTTAATCTACTGGCCCAGGGGGGTTACAAGCATACTGTCGAGCCCTGGTATGTCAGCTTCACAAAACACAACAGTATGATAGTCAACCAAAGTGACCAAAGTATTCCCTCTACAATTCTCTTAATTAGCAGCCTTTCTCCAACACAAATAAACTAAAAAAGTGCAACATAAATGCAACTACTGTAAGGCTCATCAAGTTTTAAGACATACATGGAGTGTGAATAAACTACACTTCTACTGCACACATGTCAGAGGAAACCCCTGTCCTTCAAAATAAAAGCACACATCTGTGACCCACTAAAAACAGCCCACTTTTGGGTCCCGACCCACCAGTTGAGAACCATGGATCTATAGAGCATTCTTAAGTGCATGGCGCAAGTACTTCAAGAGCATGTCCAACCCCCTTTTGCCAGTAAAATGGTGCATAATGTGGACACAAAGCAAAGCTATTTAGTCTCTAAATCATAGTTTTGTTTTGGATGGATAATGGATCAAAGCGATTGTCGAGTCAGCTCCAATTTCCTTTAAAAGCCAAATGTGGCCGCGTCAGACACATTCAGATTTGAGCCATTTTTTCAGAGTAAGGTTGGTACATTGGTAAAATGCTGTAAAATGATTCCCATTAGACTTCATATAAACAAAAGCACCAATATTTAAGGAGCACTGCTGCACATTTCTGTGTGAGCAACAAGCAGAGTGTAAGTGCGTTGTGAACCGGCCTAAAACACATCTTACTGTCTGAATAATGCACCCGTTAACGGCGAGAAAATAGTGCGCTTTTGACTGCAGACCAGGTTTGTGTTGGTCAGTGGCTCGATCCCTTTCTGCTGCTTCAGGTTAGAAACGCACCAGACCATGCCGCAGTTTAAAACCAGATCGCTAGTGGGCACACTGCTCGACACAGGTCCATTTTCTTCTTAAACAACGTGTATGCTGGGCTTTAAAATCACAACAATGATAGTTGTTATAGCTGTGGGTTGGCTCGAGGGATAGTTATTGAAAGCCATGCTGTTTGGTGAACTTGTTGCTACTTAGGTCGTATTACACTTTTTGGCTTCTGCATCCTGCCATGTGTCTCTTTATCCTGTGTTCTTCTTACTGTGTGTGCAATACTAGTCTTAAGGGTATTAGCAGGTCCAGGCAGATACCGTAGGTACTGGCATTCCAGGGGGTACCTGTGATGCTCTTGTACTAATTCCCAGAAAAGCTTTATCTAGCTTGGGTTGTTGTTTCTTGCAAACTGGTAGCGGGCGGCACTGCCGGAGATAGCGCTGCTGAGACGGAACAGAAAATGGACAAACAGTATTAGCGAGATGGAGAGCAAGCGGCAATGTGCTTCATGAAGCCAAGAGGCTAGAAACTGTCATTGTTCGCTGTAGCACTAACCCGTGAAATAGAGTTCACCCTCCCAGCGATGGCAGCTTACCGCTTGTCCATCGGACACGGAGGAATTCAGATGTTTACGGAGAGAGATGTAGTCAGATTTAATACAGATCCACAGACGTGCACACATACACACCTTCACAACACAAAAAATGCCGCACATGCTTTGTTGCACATACCCACAGTGGGACTCATTACATTATCGCATTACACACTTTTGTCATCCCCCTTTCACCCCCCGCCCGTTCCTTGCCTCCTCTCTTTTTCCATTTCAGGTGTTTACAGCACATGTGATCCCTGAATTATTCCAGGGGTTAATTGTGTCTGACGCCTACAACATCACCCTCCCTCCTCATCCTGCTCCATCTTCACATCCCCACCCCCCCTCTTTCTTTATTTTTCCTCCATTTCACTTTCAATTACCAAACTGCCACCACCAGGCATGTAGAAGGTAGAATAAAACACATGCAACCCAGGAAACACACACGGGGCCTTGCGTATGACGCGAAAGGGGCTTCATCCATTTATGCATGCCTCATTTAAGTGTTCCTATTGCATGCATCCCCTGGGAGAATGTATGCAGATGGACTGGTGATGGTGGTGGCGGCGGCGGCATAGAATTCCATCATGCACGCACACACACACACACACACACACACACCAGCACAAATGCATATGTAGCTGATGTTTTGCTGAGGTTGGGGTCTTCTTCCCGTGCAGAGAGACATAAAGATCAGTGGCCATAACACACAGCCAAGCATACTGCAGTATATGGCTACAATCAAGCTTTTATGTGGACCTGGCACAATAAACGAGGGCAAGAATTGAAACGGCCATTCTGCATACTGTGGGTCTTCAAAAAGTAAGGACACTCAACCATAAAGATGGAGTTATGTGGGACTGTGAAAATCAGCCACAGGAAAGGATGTCTGAAGAGAGATCCTCCAGTGCACTGACTCTTCCCCTGTCATTAAAAAGGTTTCTCACACAATCAAATGTGCAAGGTTTCAGGTGAGATAGCTCTGCCATCACTGCTGTTTGAAAACATTTGTATTTTAAATTTACCCGTAAAATGGAACCGATATTTTCTTGGGACACGTGCTTTTTCATGTTTGCATTTGGAGAGAAGATTCACACATCATCAGACAGCATTCTGATTCATTTGAAACAATAAATATGCCACATATCTGCACAGTCATTATTGTTAAACCCCTGACGTCTATTTTAAACATTTATTTGAATGGCTGACATCTTGTTTCACCCACTGTGCAGTGGAAGAGCCGCTGCTGCAGTCCTCCATCAGTTACTCCATTAGATCCATTCAGGTACAGTACGACTGTGTGCTCAGAGGTATTCCTACACAATCCCGAGTCTCGACACTATTGTAGATTGTGTGCTACAAAGAAAGTTAATATGCGTTTTAAGACAGAACCACTCTCTAATCAAACGTACACTAAATGCACGTGCTTGCAGGTGTAAACTGGCACTGGTTCTCTGAACACAGCTTCTCCTCAACACGCTCCAATAATAGCTTTCCTCTTGCTCAATTTACTGCAAAACAGCAGCTAGCATAGACAACATGGTCAGCAGGGCCTGTTATTCCTGTTGAGTTAACTGTGACAAATAATGGAAGAACTGTGTCCCAATTCAGGGGCTGCAGCCTTCGGAGGACGTATTTGAAGGCCTATTGCGTCACAGAGGTGCGTTGAAGGCTGTCCCATTTCCCAGGCTCCTTCAGATGTGGCCGACAAATGCGTCCTTCGTTTCCCGGGCCGCGAACGATCCATCGGGTGCATCCTTCGTGGCACAACATATCAAGAGATTCATTGTGCGCCAATTCAAACGAGATGGCGGACTCTTAAACGGCAGAGGAATAAACTTTAAAATGTAAAAGTTTTTGGTTTCAACTCAATGGAATAGCTGCGATGCACATGTTAAAAAACGTCTTGAAACATATTATCTGTAAAATATCGATTAAGTCAGGTAACGTTAGTTAAGAAAAAGCAAAAGGAGCCACGTTTGGTGGCGCAAGGTTAAGGGCGGGGACAGCTGTTGATGCAAACAGGAAATCCTCCGTAGACCAGACCGTCTCATTTCAGTTCAGCTTTAGCGGTCTACCAGGCTACGAATGACTCATCCACCGTAGACACATCCTTACAGCCCCCGAATTGCGACGCAGCTATAGTGATTGATAAGACCCAATTAGCAAGTAAATGTGTGTGTCTGTGTCATCGTTTCCAAGAGCCTCTGTTTCTACCTGGAAACACAAAAGTTTAAACCTGGAGTTCAAACTAAAAGGAGTCAGCAGTGTTTCTCTCCTATAGGGGCAGTCATTGCAATGGTGTGGACGCTCGACTTAAATGTAGCAAACGTTTTTACATTTTCTAATTAAGAAGGGAAGAACGAATGCATAAAATACTTCTCCTATCAGAGAAGCTCCAAGGCCTCTTGCAGACCTCCCACTCATTTAAACAAAGGTCGATCAGCGCAGGGGTCTCAAACACAGGGTTGTCAAGCTAGAGAATTGTACCTGGCATAACTTCTGCTGCAATGCAACGTGTCTTGCAAGGAGCTGTGTTGGTCAATCAAACACATGTCTGCAAAAATACTTAGCTTCATGTATTTCATGTACATGTATTTCTACTATGTACCCTGCAATCCTTGTGAGGAAATATGTAATTGCTGCTGTTGCTATACATGCAAATCAAGACGGGTCCTCCTTCAGTCCACACACAGGAGCTTTTACACTTCTGTGCTGTCATTACTTCAATAACAGATAAACCAGGAAGCTAACAACTGTGCATAACTTCACACACTATCATACTTGCATTGATGCACTGCTACGACTGACCGTGTGCAAGGCAGCATTTACACACTGACTAAAATAACTCATCTTTCTGGAGGCCTTTTTTGAAACTCAAACTTATGGCAGCACTAAAATTGGTTCGCTTGGTTACTGTACAAACCAAACTATTGTAGATGTCAACCAATTTCTAAGTAACAGTTTGTACGGTATCTTCGAAAAAGTCATAAAAAGTTTGCTCCTGCCAAACAGGGAGGCAAGGTATTCTCTTGTCATTTACACACACAAGCTCGGAACTGTTTAGTGTCTTTTACCCTTAAGCCTCTCTTTCATGGCACCCTTTCCCATCAGTTTCCAGGACACCTTTAACGGCAGTTTTAAGGTACCCTTAGGTGTCTGTTTCAAGCCTCGTTCAAGTACCCATTAGTGTTATACCTCAGCATCAACGCTTTGTTTCACTTCAGTCCCCTGGGTAAAAGTCCAGCGTTGGTTGATCCATTCCTCGCCCCCTGACCTCCGCCCAAGCAGACTTGTTCTTTCTCTTTGGCAACAGATTTCCCGCATGCTGGGCGGCTTGAGCGGTTGAGCAGAGCAGTGTGTGTCACATTGCCATGGATGGTTTCAAATCAGCTCAAGATTATTTGTGTTATATACAAATGATAGTGAGTTACTTTTCATTCAACAACCTGACACAGCCAGCCGAGTGGCTTCTTTAACATCCTCACCTTTTAGGCCCTCTCTGTGGAGATGTACAATGACATCCCAAGGTTCTGCCGCACCCTGTCCCATCAATTGTCACTTAAGTAAGGGACAAGCCCCTGATCCCTCGTTGCGGCTCTGCAGTTGAGCCTCATTTGCCATCTGGTAAACCACATGGATATACCTAGATCAGCAAGAGGAGTCATTTACACCATGGTGTGAGGAGTACCCCCTGAAAATTGGTGGAATCCAGTCAGGTTCTGTTGTTGACATCTTCTAGCAAATGAAATGTAATCAAGGAATGATTATGTTATGCAGAATGATCCTAAAAGTACACAGAAGCATCATGGTGTCTGCAAAATGTTCTCAGAGGAAAGGAAAAAAGGAAAGTCTCATCAGTAGCCGGCATCACCCAGCAGCGTGTACACATCGGAAAATAAAAAGGCCCATTACTCCGAGGGAAGACGCTCCCAATTAAACAAGATGAAATCTACGGGATTACTGCTGGTGAGGAAGCTGCGTTTCAACTATTAACAGCCGACACCTCCTCCGCTCGGCTCTCATCATTACCGTTAAAGTCAGGCTTCATGTCTCCCCTACCGCCGTCCCCAACTACCCACCCATCAGGAACTTTTCAACATGTTTTCCTGCACTAACCACAAACCAAACGGTGACACCTCCACTACAAAATCAGAGCTATCAATCCCCGAGCAAACAGCAGATGACTTTCTTCGTTTGATTCCCGCTCATCCCAGAGAAAGGATGATTTCACGTGTGACATGATGAATTTTTTATGATGTAGCTTTACGTCCTTGTCACATTTTACGGCTTCTTGCGTTTTCTTAAATCAACACAAATTGGAAGTAACGCACGGGGCTCTTTGTGATTATTTATGCATGGCTTTGTTGTTTGTGGCACTGACTGTTTGTTTTTTCTGTTGTCTCTTATTTTGGAGGCTTTACAGTTAGTCGTTTTTCATTTTTACGTCCTTCCCATCAGCAATCGGCCTCCACTTTTCTCTGTTTTTATTGTGCGCTGTATTTCTATATACATAATGCACACGTTCTGTACTGTATCCCCATCCTAATCCTGATTTTCATGCTTCATTGCTTTTCTTACACCTTTCCTCTTGACATAGGGTCCTACATCTTCCTCTCCCTTGTCTCAGCCGTGCTACAACCCACAGGTTGAGCTCTCTTCCTGTTTCCTTAATGCTCTCTCCTCATTCATTTTTCTTTCTCTTACTGCAAGTGATATTCTCATAGCCTCACTCGCTGTTATTCCTCAGTGACTGTGTGTTTAACTGCCTATCACCACTGTGTGTTGGCATTTGGGAGCTCTCATTAGCTTTTGTTACGTGTGGTTTAGTAAAGGTGGTGCTGAGAAACATCTAGGCACCGCAACTATTCATCTTGCCCCACTAGGAGAGTTTGCAGGGCTGTGGTTCGCAAACACCTGCTGGGAGACCCGCTGCAAATAATTGGTTGGATGGTAGCGAGAAAAAAAGGGGTTTGTGGGGTTCAATTTGAGGGATGAAATATGGGATTTGGGGAGTTTTAGATAAAAAAGTTAATAAGAGAAGGGGGATGTCAAAGAGAAAGAGGTGCCAAAGTCAGCAACTGACCCACTCCAGGAACGCTCTTTTGCACCACTCATCTGTCAACACAACGTCTCAGATAAAACTTCCCAGCACTATATTCATTCATATTTACAGAATATCTATTGGGAGCTCTCGTAACCTTGTAGGAGTGGTGAACCTGAGGCAAAGAAAATTGCAAATACTGTTTAAAAGTTTTATAATGTTTTGTCTAGAGTTGAAGTAGAAGCTTATTTATTTGGTTGATATTTAGAGACCCATTGCAAACTTGACTGACCCGCTGCTGACAGATATTTGTGTTGCTGATATGTTTGGTATGTTCTCTGTGGAAGCGGACATGCATCCATATATTTTATTTACTCTGTTTTACCGTGATTACTTGTAATTACCAGTTGTTTACTCGAGATCTCAACTTATATATCTCATTATGATCAGATAAATATGCTGCACCAACGTAACATCAGATGATCATAACTCGGATCATGAATCCCCAGAGTTGCTAAAGCACAAAACACACATAGAAACAGGCTTGAGTTACCTCATTAGTGTGGGCGATGGCAGCATGGCATGTCCTGCTCTGTAATATCACAGTGACCAGCCTGTTGTTCTGTTATCCGGACAGAAAATGATCCCATTATCACGAGGAAACCAGCTTTGATATCCAAAGATAACGAGAAAAATAAGTTAGTTGCAGCCTGATGTGGGGGATAGAAACTATGTTGACTGTATGCAAGTATTTGTTAATACGCAATGAAATGATTAGGGCACCAACATGTTCCCAATCCAAACTTTGTCAGCGGACCTATGCTACAAAATATGAGGCTATAAGTTTAGCATCAGATTTACAAGAGGTTGAGTTAGCAATAATAAATGTGCAACTTCAAACTTCAGACTTTCAAAATAAACTTGCAACATTAAACATTTTATGAGTTTGGACCTGGAGCAGTGCCAATACCAATAACATGGTTAGCATTGCTGAACAGTCACAGTTTGATTAAATGTAGGCACTAAAACCACCTGGTTATTTTTAATTAAAGGTCATGGTTTAGGTAAACGTATGGACTTACTTTTATGTGTTATGTAAATTATGTTACTTAACTATGGTGTGCTGCAAAACTTAAATAGAAGTCAACTTCCTAAAAGAATTCAACATTGACAGCCATACCAAGGGGAATGTTATGGTGGCCCTGAAGTGCAAAACAAAATTACAAAGTCTGAAACACTTTTACAAAAGCTTGAGACAAATTTACATTTAATAAAACAATGCAGCTTAGTCTATGTAACTTTGTAATTAAATGTAAATTTTTCTCAATCTTTTGTAAAAGTGTTTCAGACTTTGTAATTTTGTTTTGCACTTCAGGGCCACCGTAGAACTTTGATATCATCAAGAATAAGATAGAGGGCAGCATCCATAACATGCGTAAGAGGGGAACCTTCAGCCTCTTGTTTGACGAGTTGGGAGTGTCAACAGGCTGCTTTGTCTCTACTCAAAAAGACAAAACAATCAATTATCATCCAAA
This sequence comes from Semicossyphus pulcher, assembly GCF_022749685.1. NCBI lineage: Eukaryota > Metazoa > Chordata > Actinopteri > Labriformes > Labridae > Semicossyphus > Semicossyphus pulcher. Next base: position 5,712,696 of record NW_027211670.1, read on the forward strand.
TAAAAATGCACAGCAAATGAATCCGTATTGTATGACATAAACATTTCTATACTGTGTTTATAGCTCTTGCTATGTAGTCCACATCCGTGCGGGAACATCACAATCATAAGCCCAGATTTGTGGCTTTGTTGATGCGATGTCTCATCCATCTTTATTTGCACAGATTCCACAAACAAGCTTCACATCCCTGTAGAACGAGCAGTTATAATGATATTGTTTTTTATAAGCACATGTACCAGGATCATATCAATTTACCCCATCGCCAATTTATAGCACTCATTGATAAGTATTCAAACAGACAGCATGATATGTGTCATATTAGAAGGAAGCAACACTTACGCCTATTAGAAGTGGCCAGTTTAATTTTTAATAACCCGTCTGATGTGCAAACACACTCAGTATAAATGGCAGTGAGAAGAGGAGGTGATTATTTTTACTCCTTGTTCCACTTTCCTGAAAAGCAGAATCAATTTCCTCTTTGGTCTCTCTCTCTCTCTCTCTGTATCACTCACACACACACTTTTACTCATCTGTTTCCTTTCTTGTATTTTCCCTTCTTCATATATCCCCACCTTGTTCTTTCTGTCTCCCCTTCTTCCCCTCTCTCTCTCATTCTCCCCCTTCTGCCTCCTCACACTTAATTTAACCTTTTTCCATACATTTAGTGGCCACAGATTTATTCTCTCCTACACAACGTCCCATTTTTGAATGCTTCTGTTCCAGTCTTACTTTCCTGTCTCCATTTTCTTGTCTCTCCTTCCTTCCTTTCTTCCTTCCATCTCTCCCTCCATCTTTTCTTCTCTGGCTCAGTGTGATGGGACACAGGAGGCTGCTGTAATTTGATTGGAGGTATTAAAGTTGATTTGATTAAGCGTGGGCCAAATTACTGGCTGCTTAATGGAATCAGGCCCAGTCACCTGCCAAGGGCCCCTAGTCGAGGCGCTCAGCCCTGACACACACACACACACACACACACACACACGCACACACGAACACACGCACACACGCACATCCAAGTCTGACACACACATTTAAAATAATCCCTTTCTTTGAGCCGATTAAATGCGACTGCAAAAGTATCAGTTGATCAGATAAAGCAGTGATGCTGCAAAAGCTGTTTGGTCCTGACATCGCATCCCTCCACTCAGTGATATGTGACATCATTTCCTGTTGCCGTGGTGGTCAGTTAAAACGACTCCTTCTTTACCACCATCAGCGGGCCCTAAACTTGTTCTTTATCCGCCTCCTATTCATTAGAGACAGCAGCAGCAACAACAGGCGAGGGGGTGCTTTTAATTACACTGATGACAGATGAGCTTTTTGCAGAGTGCAGACACGGTGATAACGACTGTTAGACCGCTACATCCAGCTCCTGGTGTCTGTTACAAATCAGATTTCAGCCAGACACAAGAGATTTTGGAATTGCTGTTGCTGTGCCCTGACCCTCCACCGCTGGGCCTAATGTCTGTCAAGTGAGAAAGATATGATGAATATGAAGGATGAACATGTATCTGGTCTTCTATCTCTCGTTGTATTGCAGCTGAGCTTAATGCAAGTTTAAATACCATCCATCATATGGGTCATACTGTTTTTCTGTGAAAGTTTAACATTGAACTAAATAATAAAAAAAAAAATAATCTGTCATTCTACACATTCATACTTACATAAGCTCTCACAGGCCTGCAAGTATCTATGAGAAACACTAGAGCGACGTCAGCCAACAAACACATTCTTACAAGACAAAAGAGGTTTTTTACTATTTGTCAGGTTCATACACAAATCGCAATAATGCATAACATTTACCATGTTGAGACCTCACATCAGTTACCTTTAAGTTCGATGTGTAAGACACACTTTTAATACTTTTTTTTCGAAGTGGGCTGCGTCCTATAAACTGGTGCGACCAATTTAACAGTATAAAATGCAGAGAGAGGTGTTTATTGTGTTACGTTATTTTACCCAGACGATCGTCAGAGCAGCCGCCACCCTCACAACAATCAACTTTAACATAGGCTGCTAGCTATCGCACCAGAAGTTCGCCGGATTGCAAACTCGGCATGGCGAAAACTGATGGTAGGCTGATATTTGTGTGTTTTGAATGTGTTTTAAATTAAAATAAATTGAAATAGTGTTGAAATAACTTGTATACACATATTTATTAATAAATAGCCATAGAAAACCTTTTTCCCTCTGGGATACCCCGAACTGACTGCGTCTTATATTCAGGTGCATCTGGGTAAATAATAAACATACCTGGCAGGTCACAGAAATGTTGATACTGAGTGTAAAAAAAAGATGTTGGCAATGTGGTTCATTTTTCTGCCAAAAATGGAATCTGGCAATGCACTGTCCTCTCAGACTGACTGCGACATGTTCAAATGTTGCATGGTTTTGTTTAATGAAGAAAAAGTCAGCAGTGGCTGAAAACATTTTTATATTGAAATCTGACTCAAAGGAACATCTTGTCTTGAGAGTGGTTTTGTAGCGTTGCGGTCGGTCCCGTATTTCCGTGAAAATGCTTTATAAAGCATAAAATACGTCTTCACACGCTGTGACTGAGATGAGCCGGAGGTGATCCACGCGGAGTTTATCAGAGTTATCATGCCGCGCGGGGAGGTGACAGATGTTAGAAGAGGAGCAGCTCATACCTGAATCAATAACGTTGCGATCCGTCTGTATTTCTGCGCACAGTTAAAGTAACTTCGTCTCCACAGGCTGTCATATGCCCACACGCTGTGGAGTTCATATATTTCACTGATAAACACAAAGCTTCAGAGGGGCATCAGGCTTCACGATCAAAGTTTGATGGGATGCGAAGCCAGGGTTGCCAGGTCCGCGCTTTTTCCAGCTGAATTTGGCGACTTCTGAAGCGTCTTTAGAGGCGCGAGGCCCTGTGCGGTTGCGCACTTCACACAGCCCGCGACTGGAATGTCACAGACATCTGTTGGGTTTCGGGGCTTGGTATTAAACGACCTACAGCCCGGTACCGGTCTGCGGACAGGGGGTTGGGAACCCCTGTTTTAATCAAAACCATGAATTCTTATCGCCCGGTCGCTCATAGTGTGTTGTCTGTGAATATAATCCAGACAGCGATAACATTGTCAGCTCAATGAGATCATGAAAACGTGATTTGATAAGAGACAGGGTTTGGCAGCTTCAATCTGAGCTGACTGGTATTTGTAGTTCTTCTTGTTAGTACATAAGTTGAGCCGCAGCGTTCACAGATTTGTGAGTGTTTGCAGGTTTTTTGTGTAGAAAACTGTTAAACTGAAAGTACCATGAGAGGATTTGTTAGAAATGAATGTAAGACAGTAGAGACGTCTCTGCTCAACGCCCGCAGCATTACGTCTGTGTTTGTGTGTATTCGTGCATTAAGGAGGATGAATGCATCTGCTGCGGACATTTAGTCTATATTTGTTAAATTATGTGTTCATATGTCTGCGATTGCTCTGCGTCGGCGAGAAGATGAAAAGTATATTAAACATTGTGCTGACAGCTAATTATCTGTTTGTTATTGTTTGCTGAATGAACTCGATCATTATTGTGAGGATAAATTACTGTTTCACACTCTGCTCTCTGTTGTCTGTTTCCCATCTGAACCTATTTCATCTTTCTCTTCCATTCTTCTCTTCGCTCTTTGTCTTTTAACCTCTTTCGCTCTGCATGTTTTCACCCCATTCATCCTGCTTTTCTTCTCTTTTCTCTACTACTTTTACCCTCTTTTTTTATCTCTTTCTCTCTTTTTAACCACGTTTTCTTTTACTTTCTTCCTTTTTTGCTTTCCCTCCACTTTAACATTTCTATATTTGTTATTTTGTATTTATGTATTAACGTTTCTATTCTTTCTTTTCTTTTCTTTTGTTGCTCACGATTTTGAGACAAACATCCCAATCAAGAGTGACGATAGAAAGACACACCACACATGACTAACGCACAAAATGAAAGCACATTTTTGCATACATCCGCCCTTAAACTTTTCTAACTTTAAGCTCTCATTGACACACACGCAACGCACACACACACTCACACGCACTCCAACCACTGTAGGGATTAGAGCTATAGATCAGATTAATGCCACCATTTAAGAGATTCTCACATACACACTGTTTCCTCCATCCTGTGCTCGCAACATGCATTTTTAATCAGAATAGGCCTCACTCCACCATTACGCCCCACTAATTACCATAATACAGCAGCGAGCGGCGAGAGGTGCCCCCACCCAACCCCTCACCCTCTGAGCAGATTGTCCCACCAACACCGGCGAGCGCCGCTGTCACAGCTGCTGTTCAGCTACAGGAGCGCTTCTTAAAAAGCCGTTTCTCATTTTTCCATCTCTCTTTTCACTCTGCTGTGTCTTGGGAATACGACTGTGTGTGTGTGTGTGTGTGTGTGTGTGTGTGTGTGTGTGTGTGTAGATTTATCTGATGGCCGTGCTGCAGCACCTCCAGATGTTTATGTGATCTCAGATAAACTTTGAAGAATGACAGCGATCTCTGTCAGTGGACTGAAGCTGGACTGAGCAGCTGCTGTGGTCACTGATTGGCGGGATAAATGATTACCCTTTGATAACACGGCTTTATCTTTGAGGTATTAGCACAGGCCTCTGTGGATGTACATATATCATAAAGAGTGATCAAAAGCTCTCACTAGTGCCATGGTGTTTTTGTTAATATGTTTGAATGCCTGTCGTCTCTTTTCTGCTGTCAATTCAATATTGGAATTCTAGAGTTTGACAGGTGTGATTTGTGAGATTGATAGCGAAACTGATATAAAGTCTCAAAGTTTTTCAGGTAAATAAATGTCTCTTTCTATCACCGAATGAGGTAACACAGTGGTGACTGAGGCAACAGCCCACTGATGAAAGCCTTTGCATCTGCAGTATTACAGACTGGGTGTGAAAAAATCGCAAGCGGCGCCCAGTTAGTGACGCGTTTTCCATCAGCCAGTAGTGGTTGGTCTGCCAGAGAGGGTAGGCGGAGCTAAGCGGCTGCTTTTCCGGTCTCTGCAAGTGTTGCGAGTAAACAGTAATCTACTATGGCTGAACAAACAAAGATGACTACAGATACAACTTCAAAAATAAGTGAAAATCCAAAGAACAAGAAACAAATTTGACGCTCAGATGAAGCAAACAGTCTTAAAAGGAAAGCGACCGTCAGAGAGGAAAATCAAGAGTTACAACCAGAGCCAACCGTGGTGTGTGCTACCGCAATTACCTTACATCGCCACAGGTGCCACCAAAGAGAACGAAACTGATCTCCAACATTAGCACTTTAAAAGTAGAAAAATTCACTCATTGACAATATGGCAGCCAATATAATGTTGTTGTTTTTTAATAGCTGGAATGATATTCGACCCTTTTCTACTTGGGTTGTGCACCCGTGTTATACTGAGATGGATTTACAAAGGTACTCAAAGGGCTGCCCCCCCCAAAAAACCCTCAAAAGAATATGTAACATTATTTAATATAATAACAAATATACACTATTTAATATAATAATCTGTCAAACAATTTCTGCAGCCAATTCGTACAGAGCATCACGGTCTGCTTAGCTGTGACGCTCTGCTACATGTGCTGCAGACAGTGTCAGAGTATTTTAAACTCTGTAGTCAGAGCACACTCTGCTTACATGTTCTCTGCTAAAACGTTTAATGTCTGCACATATTGGATACCGATACGGATATATATGTGATAGTCCCATATCGGCCCAATAATATCAGCTGGATTATATATTGGTCTGCTCTATTTAGTTCTCACGTGACAGCATTTTAAACTGTAGTGCATAGTCCTTCTGCAGCAACACACACACACATGTTGAGCCGTTTTCCTGTAACTATTACAGGAGTCGTTGGCTGGTTCAGGCTTTAACGTGATCAGGTGTCTGTCTCGCGTAACAGTCTGCTTGATGTTTAAAATGTGTCTTTGCTAGCTAATAACCTTTGTCTCTCTGCTTGTCTAACAGGGCAGCACAAAGGTCCCTTCTCTTCGACCAGTCGGCTGTACATGGAGACCCCCAGCTGGGCAGGTCAGTGTGTGTGTGTGTGTGTGTGTGCTTATATATGTGTGTGTGTACATATCAGCGACTCTCGTTTTGATGCATACAATCACACGACATCTATACGTTCCCACATCCAGTAGGTTTACTGATACATGTGCTCAGACGTCTACAACACAGCTACCCAGGTGTGTGTGTGTGAGAGAGTGTGTGTGTGTTCAGTGGGCTGTCTTTGGGAGTGTGTGTGTGTGTGTGTAGAGGGAGAATGTGCTGACTGCAGTGCTTTGGTTCTGGGCATGCCCATTAGAAGTGGCTATAAATCCTGAGTGCAGTGCTCTCACTGTGTCAGCAGTCCAGCCAATGAATGGATATTAAACGCCACAAAAAAGCCTCTTTAATTCTGCCTGCCTCTGCCACGCCGCTGCACACTCTCTCCCTCTTTCTCTTTATCTTGCTATCTATCTATCCATCCACCTTTCTTCTTTCTCTCCTTTTCTCTTCTCTTTCATCCCTCCTGCTCCTTCCCTCTCTCTCGCTCTCTCCGTAATAATTGAATAAAAAAATAAATAAAGGGTCCTTCAGCCCGGCCAGGTCTGTCGGGGTGAAAATATCCACCGTTAACAAACTGCTATCTATTATTGTATTTGCAGCTTGTCATGTTGGCCTTTCAATCTGAACTGTAGGCCCTTACACGGCGCTCTCATTGTGTTTTTATCATAGATCAGGAGAAAGCTGTACTAATAAAGGCTACGAGGAATTTGTTTGCTGTCAGATATGATTGACGTAGTAGCAGCTGCCAATCAAGCAAACAGCAGAGACAACTAAATAGTGAAAAGCATTAAAAGGTTTGGCCGAGGCCGAGCCTGATGTTGGATGAACTTCTGCAGTAGCTTTTGGATCTTAAACACAAAGTGTTTTGCCGTTATGTTTCCCAGTTTCCACTGCGTGCTGCTCGGTGTGTTTTAGTGCAGACTCGTAAACGCCGGCTGTAAACGCTCGGTCCTAATGTTGCCCTGCACACACTGCCTGCAACTCGGCGCTCGCTTCCAAACCTCAGTGCAGCTTGATCATAAAAAATGTATTATTATTTCGATTAAATTTTGAGGTTCTGAAGCGTGACCCTGGCTGTAGGTGTGGCCATCTGTCCTACCAGCACATCAATACCAATCTAATAGCAGAAGGAAAGATCAATCACAACCAGCTTAGATCTGTGGAAATATACACAATCCATGTAGTTCTCCTGCAGTCTGCGCTCCACTCTATTGTGTGTAATATCTGAGTCCATGGTATGTACGCCTCTGAAGCCAGATATTGTGGTACAAAAACAGAACAAACTACACAGACAAAAGGTGATGATTAGAAAGAAGTCGTGCGGATTGATTTGGATTTATCAAATCATTATAAGAAGAGATCATGACCGGAACATCTTCGAGCAAACACCGTCCAGCACAATCATGAAACGTTTTATAGTAGAGATCAGTTTAATCAACATATGCCATGAGGGAGTGACTGGAATTTTTAATACACATAATAAGCTGTAGTACACACACACACACACACACGCACACACTGTTCCTCCTCCCTCTCCATAATATCAATTACGGCTTGGCCTGGTTTAGCCTCTATCAGTGATCGTCAGTAGGCCTCCAGGCCCGATCAAGGCTCTGCAGCACAATCACACTGACAATGCAGCTAATTGGAAAGTTGTGCGTGGCTCAAAGAGGCGATCATTGTTGGAGAGAATCGCGGCTCTTTTGAAGCTCGGTGAGGAGATTCGTGACGGCGATACAGAACAAGAGCTGTTGTGGCAAAAAGATGGCTCCTGTGTACCGATGTCGGGGGGATATACGGGGTCCATATCGGCCTGTTATTGATCCTCTGGAACTTTGTATACAGTCTGGGTCATCTCTGCCATTTATGGTGACATTATAGCAGTTAAGGTGTGATGAGTTATTTGTTGTTTAATCGTGTTTTCAGGTCGACCTGTGCAGCTGACTGCCTCACACACTTCTCCCACTTGTCTGTGTGCCTCTGTTTGAGATACTGGAAAAGAATAGTTCTGCAGCTGCTTCAACTTGCCACAGATTTATGACAAACTTTGCAGCGGACAGTGGCATGTGGGAGTTTTAACACTGTAAGGCCCCGTGTCCACATAGCGCCTTTCTCTGGCATGGCGCTGAAATGAAGCTCTTGAGCGGTGAGAGAATAAACGCTGCACGCAGGGTTTGTTTCTATGGCAACAATAAGTTCAACTTACTACACAGCTAACAACGAGCTTACAATGCGTAGAGCAATAAAGGCACAGCACTACCAGCAACATTTAGTGTCCGACCGATCTGCTCCCTCAAAATTTTTCCGGTCTCTATTGTGAATCTGTTTGTCACATGTACAGCTCCGGGCAGACAGAAACGGCCAAAACAAGTCGATCCTCCATGTTTGTTGGTAACCCTGGTGACAAGTGGTGCCCCATCTGATTGGTTGCCTGAAAAAAGCGGCAGTGACGACACCAGCGCCTTTCTGAAAAGTTCAGAGATTTTCCACTCAAAGGGCTCGGAGCGGACGCACAAAAAAGGCGGAGCGCTCTGAAAAAAGAGGCTTGTTGTAGCGCAGTGTCTCTAGGCGGCTGCATACGCTCTGTCCTCATTGGAAACAACGGAAAACAGACATGGCGCTCAGAAAATGGCGCTATGTGGACACAGGGCCAAAGACTGAACCAGTTCCAGACCGCTGAGGAATCTTTTTTTGGGAACCAACTCCTGGCTTTTATAAGCACTAACGCATGCCACCATGGTGACAGTTTTCCTGTGTACAGGGGGCTCTCTAGTTAGCGTGAACTAAAATGTTAAAATGAAATATTTCATTTTCCAACATTGTTCGAAACCATAAATAAATTTTCCTTGAATGTGAGGTACATTAAATTGTTCTGAGATAATAAAACATGCATCCACTCATCACATTAAGATGAGTACATAGCATGCTCTGTGGAAATGTGCGGCCTTACACACACACACACAACTACTGTGGGTGTTTCCATGGATTTCCTACCAGTGTTATTTTTTTTTTATAATCCCCATCAGAGACTTTGCATGGCATCTTTGTGAACTGTGAGGTTTTTCCACTCTGTCAACTGCAGTATGAAGGCTGTGAATATTTGTATTGATTTTTTTTTTTATTCCTATTTTTGCTAGCATGGACTGTTGACAGAAATCAGCAATCAGCAGCTTCAGGGATGAGTTGTCAGTATTTCCTGAGTGTATGTTCAAGGTCCGCAGGTTCATTGACAAACTGAGCCGAAAACTACTTTCTGGTCGCTCACTCAGGAACATGGATTGTTGTGGTTCTTGGTTCTATTTCTTACACAGCAAAAAGTGCAGCAAACAAACTTATCAAGGCCACAGAAACTACGAATCTAACAGATATATCTGCCAGTCGATTTTATAGTCCAATATGGGCCTTTCACCAGTACTATTTAAAATAAAATATTTTTCTATATAATAATATGTTGAACAAGGGTTTCATTAAAGCTCCTGTGAGGCACTTGCGGTTTGTGTCGATTTTGGCGCCCCCTGTGGACAAAGCCGTGCCCCTTATCTCTTCTTGATATTGTCCTGTTCATGCTGAAGTGGTGGTTTTTAACAAAAAAAACATCCTGCTTTCCTAAACAGTCATATGTATCACTCAATTTAAAATTTTGCCCTGGAAAATGTAAACAAAGGCAGCGTGGGAATCGCATCAGTCATATAGTCATCAGAATTAATTTCATTTTGTTTCGTATCCTGCGGAAGTGATTTGAAGCCGAGCACGCTCCAACTCCACGGTTGATGCTCTGAGCATGTCTGTAGTCCATGTAGCAGAGCATCACGGCTGAGCAGAAGGCGGTCCACACTTGAGCTGGTTGACAATTTATTCATCACCATCTATACCGCGTATCCTGTTCAGGGTCTTAGGCAATTTAGAGTACGACAGTGAACCTAACGAGCATGGCCTTTGGACTGTGGGAGGAAGCTGGAGTGTCTGGAGGGAAACCACGCATGCACAGGGAGAACATGCAAACTCAAAACAGGATGTTAAATATTCTTTGATGAACTTATTTCCTAGAGAAAGCATTTATTTCTAAAGAAAGCAACCTTCCTTTGCAGAAATGTACGTGCAGAATCGTCGTTAAAAAAGGAATATTTTTACCCCAGCTCAAAAATATTGCCCGCCACATCAGAATTTTCCCCCTCAAAAACCAACGTAAATGGACGTCTGTTGCAATGATTAATAGTGCTCCCTTGCTATCTAAACCGCTAAGCCCTGTGATGAGTTTCCTGAACAACTCTACCTCTCCAGCAGCCTGTAAAGCTTCATGAGACTTGTCTTCTCAGAATTATACAATTAAGCCGAGGGTCTTCTGCTGCCCGGAGGTTAATGGAAGCTCTTGTTGTTCCACTAGTTGGGAAATTAATCTCACTGCTACACCGTAACTTTACATTTGTCACATATTTGCTTTCACCCTATGACAGATGGGACAGAACTGCAATATATCTGTAAGATAAGCATGGACTGAGACAAGAGAGTGGAGAGACACTCAGCAAAATGAGTATTGACTGATCCCTGGAAACACAAACTAATCCAAACCGCACCTGTGGTGCAGATTGCTCGCGGCTGATTGCTCCATGCTGATTGGTAGAATTTGACCCCATAGTCATTTGTTAATGTTAGAGAAGCTGTGAGAGTTTGTTTCCTCCTCATTAAAAATTAAAGCTTGGCCTTAATTGGTGCTGGAGCACAAAGCAGCCAGCGAGCTGTTAAAGCCACCCTTACATTATTAACACAGATAAACACTAGCATCTGGGGCTAAAGAGGAAATATCGCCATGGTGATGATTTAAGCAACGCACGCACACAAACACATACAGAAGCATGATTATACTCGACAAATATCTCCAGTCCAGTATAGGCCTGTGTCCTCAAAGCCGACGATTCAAATCATCAGTCACGGAGTCTGTTTATTTGCACCTTTGTACACATGCAGCAAGGCAGGCGGCAGACTTTACTAACTAAAATCTCAGAAGAACCCTCCGGTGTTCATGTTGCAGAAGGTTTTTGAGCTTTCACAATTATTAGTGGTCTGCTCCTTCCCAAAACAAAATGACCATGTGCCTAAAACCAGTAAAAAGACGTCAGCATTTCTGCAAAGCTCTTCTTCGTTGGAAGCTACTAGCTAAATTATAGGTGCTCTGCCTGTTTAAGGTTAGGCTTTATTTACCAGGGGACGAATTACTTGCAGACGTCTCTCCTGCATCAAATAATCAGATATGATTATTAAAATTGATTTAATGCAGACGCATGATTTCAGGAAGGGCTGTTAGAGGAGCTGCTGCTAGCTTATTTGTAGCTTTAATTGAGGATTCTATTAGTGTTCATTGTTGAAATGTTTTTACCAGGAGGCCCCCTCCTCTCTAAAACAATCAGACATCAAACATCAGCATCTCTCCGACACACTTTGGCCGGGCTTTGGGGGCTGTAAGCCGAGCTGCCGCCAGCTTCAGCTCACTAGCTGACTGAAATCCATCAGTTGGTTGAATGATACAGTTAAAAATGGTGCTGATGTGACTCGGACGGTATGTCTTACAGGACAAAGGTTGCTTGGTATTGCACTGACAAAATCCTGAGTATAGCATGTGCAGGTAAAGAGGCAAATGGCTCAACAGACGTGGACCCAGATCAGCGTGGATTCAGTGGCTTTTATCGCAGACACACAAACACGCAGACGGACACAGAGAGCTCCGGAGTGTAAATGACGAAGGTTCTCTGTGTATTTGTTAAAGTGATGTCCAGTGTCTCTGAGCTGCTTTTAACACTCCCAGAAAGGCCATTACAATTAAAGGAGGACTGGCCATAGCAAAGGGAAATGGAGAAGAGTGTGATGAGAGTAAAAGAGGGATGTCAGCACAAAGAGTGGCGGAGATGCTTTTAGCCTCTCTCCGTAGGAGTAATGTCCAATTACTGCTCCGTTTGAGGCCGCCGCCTCACAGCGTCATCAGCACACAAGCACCAAGTTATGGCCCTCTGCAATGGGCCGATTGTCAGCTGCCATGGATCACAATCAGCCGGAGAGTCCTCTGGGCCATCCGGAGGAGAGGGGCATTTCACATCGAATATTCATGTTGTTTTACTGGTTATAATAGGCCGGAGAACTCTCAGGCAGTGAATTTCAAGCATCATCATAAATAAACCCCCCTCTACGCCTTCAACAGCGAGACACAAGCTGAGTGCTGTTTTTTCAACATTAAATCTCACATCTTTGTGAAATGTTTGCTTTGGTTCAGTTTAGTATTTTTCTCTGCTGAGTTTACAAAAGAATAGATGACAGTGTGTGCATGTGTTGGTGTTTCATCTCCTCTGACTCTGACCAGCAGGTGGTACCAGATGTTTAACTTTCTCGTCTCTGTCACATTTTGAACACTTTCATAATTTTGCAAGATTGTTGTCAAAATGCAGTGTTGAAACATTCTTTGTTCCTGGTTGTAACTGCAGACGTCCCTCCTCTTTAGACATTCACAGCTTGACATTTTCTCTGCCTGTGAGGAATGTTGGGCCCCACAGTGTCAGTGTTTCCCTGTCAATGATCTGCACAAAGACTCTACAATCTGCTCTAAATTATTTTAAGAGTTTTCATTTGATCTCAGCTTCAATGGTACGAAACTTCCTTTAACACTTCCTGGTGTGCAGAGCACCAGGACCACAGACGCTAACACGCTCAACAAGCATGTTAGAAAGAGCTGATCAGAGGCAGGAGGGGGAGTTGAGCTGTTGTTTTCTGGAGGGGGTGACGAGGAAGAGAATGCTATCCAAGTAGTTTAGCATCCTGAATAACTTGTAACAGCCGCTACCATCTCGAAGCAACACACAGACATCCTGGTTGAGTAGAGGGGCTTCTGTAGCTGAAGACTCCTAGCCCCTTGCTGCTGACAACTTCAGGACTCTAACGAGACTCACAATTACATTCTCTGTAACTTCAGTGCAATACACTGTAATAACATCCATTTTGCACAGTGTATAAAGGCACATGAAACATTTTACTTTAGTGCTTTGATTTTTAGCTTTCAGAGCGAGTAAGCTGTTGAGCTTCAGCCTCCTGTGCTTACTGTTGGAGCAGAGCATCATATCGATTGGACCGTACTTTGCACTGACGTGGGCCTATCTCAGAGTTTTAAGTACCAGATATGTTTTCATTTCATCGCTATGAAAACTTTCTCTCACAGAGAACTTAAAGCAAAAGCCAAGGGTTTGGTTGAGCTAAAAAAAATTATGTCATCACAGACTTTGTTCTTCAGATCTACTGCAGTGTTTGCTCGCAGCACTGTCTGCAGCACACGCAGCAGAGCATCACAGCTGAGCAGAGTCTGGGCCACACTAAAAAGTACACAGTGAATGTGTTGAATATTCTTTTATTTGTTGTAGACGGCAGCCTTCTGAGTACCTTCGGGTCGTCATATTGGTGCAAAAGCCTCATAGAACAGCTGAAAAAAATATATCCGCCATGTCAGTAATATGAAGATAATTTTGCCTTCTAAAACTGGATCTCAACAATCTCTTAGTGGTCGGGCTATAATTAACACTAGACCCGATGACGTCATCACTTCACATCTCTATAGCACACCATGCGACCCAGCCCCCACACTCAGGCTCTGGTTCTTGCTCCAGTTCTGGCTCAGAATCAGACGTCACTTTGTCTGCAGTGTCGGTTTGAAATTTTCTCCCAGAATAATCTCCATGTCACATGAGTTGAATTTATAAAGCATTTTTAGCCTTTCCTAAATAATAAGACCGGCTACAATTATTAACTTGTATAGTGCTAAATTCAGGTGAGTGCTTGTGTGCATAATTAGTTGCGAGACATTATCTCGGTGCGCTTATCAGGCCATTACGCTAGCGTCCATTCACCTCCCGCGGACGAAAGTACTCACGCTGAACAACGTCACTCGGCGGGTAGGGGTGTTGTTGAGGGTGAGAAAAAACAAAACACATCCATCTGTTTCTCTAAATCTAAATCAAATTAAATAACACTTGAATTATAAAGTAAAACATTCAGAAGTACAAAGTGCTGAACATAAGAAGATACAAAAACAATACAGTAAAAATCGTGCAAACTTTTTTCTATTTTTGGAATTGATAAAAAATAGAAATAAAAAGTGGTATAATAGTGAGTTAAAAGTAGTGCCTAAATGAAGGGAATGCCAAACTAAAAAGATATGTCTTAAGATTTCGTTTAAAAGTGTAAACCAAATGCAAGTGCAGGATACGTTTAGGAAAAGTCAGGGCAGGAGGGAAACGTGTCACACACAACGGAATAATTCATCTTTTTCTGCCACAACACCAAATGATCTTCTGGTGAAACCAGATACGACAGAGACAACTGCTTTCTGACTCACATACGTTCCTTTAAACTCACATTTTTTTAAATCCAAGATACAAATATAATGATAAAGAGAAACAAGAGCTCAGTCACGGGACAGCGCTCTGTCTTTGCAGCGTTACACTCTTCAGTTCATTATGCACTGGCACACCGCTCGCTCCAACCTGTATGCCGAACATGCAGCTTTTCAGACCACCGCAGCAACATGCTGAGGCTGCTTGTTAGAGTCGGTTCTCACCTGTTTAATGACCAGCAGGATGGGGTCATAAATATGTGTGTGTCCATGTGTGTGTGTGTGTGTTTGGGTCGGTTTGCCTTCATGCATGCATGCCAGCATGCACGCACGCACACGTCCAAATGTGCTGACCATCTAATCATTAAATGGACAAGTTTGCAAGTACTGTCATTACATAATGATAACACACACACACACACACACACACACACACTGTCTACTAATTGATATTCCATCAAAGTAGTCAAAATATCAACAATTGTAATTCCTTAGAAAATGCTACAGTAAAATGTTCAACAGCTGCCGTCGCATCTCCAGGTCAGACAGTTACACACACCTCCTTCCTGTAAAACGTGTTCCTCCCCAACCTCCCTCTCTCTCTCTCTCTCCGCTCTCCTTCTGTGTCTCTCTCTCTCCCTTTATTCTCTCATTCATCATGTTGACAACAGCACAGCTACTTTTGTGAAATGGAGAAAAATGTTTAAGTCAGCTTTTCTCTGTCTCTCTCTCTCTCTCTCCCTCCCTCATCCCTCTTGGCCATCGAGATGTGTGTATGTGACTGTGTGCATGTGTGTGTATGTGACTGTGTGCATGCATGCGTGTGTGTGTGTGTGTGTGTGAGGAGGGCAGATGGGAGTAATTTCTGCTCAGTGGAAAGCACTTTACATATGAAGACGCGTATGGGATTTGGCTGCAGATGCAAAGTTGCCAGTTATTAGAGAATTGACTCACTTTGGTCGCCTTAAACTTCATATAGAGAGAACTGTGGATGGCACACACACACATACACACACACACGCACACACACACACACACACACACAGGCACATTTATGCAGATTTGCGTGTTCCTACAGAAGCAATTTTGGCTTTGCTATCATCCCACAACTCATATCACACAGAAGCAGGAGAAAGAATAATGTAAGGAACTCTTTGTCACACACACGCTGACACAAACATATATGCACACACAAACACACACACACAAACACACACATAGACACGAAGACACTCAACCACAGTGTTGTACAAATAATAAAAAAGCGTGTTCTTCATCTCCCCGTATGTCAGGTCCACTTAGCCCTGATTTGGTTTGAGTGCTGCTCCTTTGTTGTGGGATGGTGTGTGCATGTGTGTGTGTGTGTGCGTGTGTATGTGTGTGTGTGTGAGTGTCAAGTCATTTAGATGCCAATATTGCTCTTCCCCTCCTCTCAGATATCAATAAGCTTCACGCAACCTCCGCCTTCACTTTGATATGGAAACCTTTGCTCTGTATCGAGTGTGTGTGTGTGTGTGTGCGTACGTGTATGCATGACTTTGTGTGTGAGTATATTTGATAATATGACTTTAATGAAAATAGTGCCTTCTATCTGATAAATGGAGTGAGTCTGCGCTTTAGTGGAGGCATGATTATGTCATGGGATTAAGATTGAATCCAGGATATCCATTTGGGTCTTCTGTGCTCTGATTGGCTGAGATCTAACATGGGTGTTATTAATGGGTCCTCCTCTGTTAGCTGCTGGTTTGGGACTGGTTTTGTTTTAACACGTCAAGTGGTGTCAGCTGCTGCTCATTGTATGAAACTTAATATGACACGTACATGTGTGACCAAAGACCTCTAAGGTCTATTATTCTCCTCTTTCAGGAGCAGGAGTAGCAAGACTAATGACTTAAGATGCCATCAAGACTTTTAGGAAGGAGGTTGGAGTGGCATTTGTTTCTTTATAACCCCAACCAAAATGTATTTCAAACCTTAACTTCATATTTCACTCTGTGATACATAAGTCCAGTGTTTCTGCTATATACATTCTGCAGCAGCGGCGCGACAAAATTATTAATCATTTCTAACGTCCCTCGCGCACACGTGGCTCACGTGCTGTGAGAACTGAATTGTGACAGAAAATATTTAACTTTTGTGACTTAATTAAACAGACTGCTGATGAAGGCAGTCAACAAAGCAGACAGAGAGAGGGGGCGGGGCAAAGCAGCAGTGCAGAGAGCAGAGGTGCAGGTGTGTTGTGGGGAATGAAGCAAAGCAAAGTGATCAGATTAAAGTAGATTGTGAATTAAAACTTGATAAGGTGAAGAAGAGAGTACAATTAAAGTGTGGAAGTAAGACATAAGCATCTAGAAAGAGGGTAATCCCAACTGAGTCTGCATGTGATTAATTGCGATTTATTACAAAGCATGTAATTAATGAGATGATTTTTTTTAATCACCCCCATCCTACAGGAAACACTGGTGTAGTTTAGCATAATTTACAATTAAAATAAACTCATTTTTCTCACACCGGTGCTCTGTGCAGGCCCTCATCTGCCTGAAGCGACTCAGTCAGCTCTGTCTCTTTAAGAAACCCCGCCTCGACAAGCCCGCTTTCTTCTGATTGGCCAGCTCTCCGAAGTCTGCTGAGGCTGCACTTTGTAACGTCACAAAGGGAAGCGTGTAGAAAAAATTTGTGTGAAACCTGGTGTTTACAGCAGCCTGCAGACTGAGCTGAGAAGCCTGGGGATTACTCCGACATACATTTACCTACAGATGTGAAAATTCACCCACGTTCAGTCTGGACATCCAACATTGTAAAATGTAGTCTTTAAATGTGACACAACCCTTTTTAAACCTTTCATTTTTTATAGAAATGGTCTCCCAAGGCCTGCGTTGGTATTTTTTTTACTTATTATGTTGTTATATGTGGAATTTTCAAGTGCTAAATATCCCTAGAATTTTTTAAGCTATATCAGTATTGGCATTGTGTGATAACTTAAAAATACAATTTTCCTCACATTTTGCTGAAAAACAAAAGAACACTAAACATTTTGTTCTAAAGAAAAATGTAAACGTTTGATGCTCCAGAATATGTTTGAACTCTGTACACAGCGCAGAGATGTATTTTGCTTATTGTGATGTCATTTCCTGAAGTAACTTCATGTGCGTCATATCCCGGAAACCTGTAAAACGCAAGTTTCTGTCAGGTTTTTTTTTTGGGGCTTTATTGAGAGAGAGAGAGAGAGAGAGGACAGTGGATAGTGTCGGAAACAGGGAAGAAAAAGTGGGGGTGACACGCGACAAGGAGCTGATGGTGGGAGTTGAGCCCGGGGCTGCCACATCGAGGACTGCAGCCTCTGTAAATGGGACGGACAATTCACCCATTGAGCTTAACCGGCGCCCCAGTTTCTGTCCGTTTTTTAAGATATGCTCTATCTATAATGGTTTCATGGAATATCCATTGAACACAATTGACTATCTAGGTTTCAAACGTGAGCAAAGTCACTGTTGTGCCTGTATCTTAACAAACCTTGAACATTTTAGAATCAGGAAACAGCATGAAACCTTTCAGTCTGATGGGTCGTGATTACAGAAAATTGATATCAACTTACTTTTTTCTTTGAAATATTGATCTGACATAATGAAATAACAGCTAAACAGACCATTTTTTCATGCGCTAATTGATCCAAATTCAGGTGTTGATAGTCTATAACTAAACTATGTGTGTGCATTAAATGTAAACTCTTTTAGAAGTCTATGGAAACTGAAGTGATAAGAGTAGAGACGACTCAGTTCACTCCTGATAGTAGAACGCTCTTAGGGGCTCTCTCTCTCTCTCTCTCTCTCTCTCTCTCTCTCTCTCTCTCTAACAAACTTTTTGTTAGATTGTTGGCTGAGTACACACATATACTTACAGAGGAGGCTATTCGACAGCAGCCAAGTCTTGTCTTCATTTCAACCAATAAAAGTGATTTTTAGTGCTGGCTAAAGCCCCGTGCAGATTGCACAACTTCTGCTACAGTTTGGCTGTGCACCCAAAAAAGTTTGAGAAGCGAGACAAAAACACTATTTATAGTTCTTTAGAGATGCATCATGACCTCGATGTAGATTTTCCCACATGGTGGGACAGTTTTAAAACTTCTGTAAATCTATCGTAAGAAAAAGCAGCTGCACGGTTAGACTTTCAAAAGAAATTGTTCAAGTTAGCCAAAACAAAGACGCAACTGCAAGTTAGACTTTCAAAATAAAGCTGAGAAACATTTTCCATTTTATGAGTTTGGTAGAGCAACAAAAATTGACATGCAGTTAACTTTGTGGAACAGTTGCATTTTAGATATGATTTAAAAATTGTCATAATTGAATAGGGTTTAAATCTGAATGGACCCCCTGTCTCCCTGATAAAGGCCCCGTGTTTGTTTGACCCATACATTGACGCTTATTGCCACCTGAAGAAGTCTTCATACTATGTTACTTAAAGGAACAGTAAGCTAAAGCAGGGGTTCCCAACCCCCGGTCCGCAGACCGGGACCAGGCCGTAGGTTGTTCAGCACGGGGCCGCGAAACCCAACAGATGTCTGTGACATTCCAAACATTCGCGGAGTCAGAACCGTCGAATGGGCTGTGTGAAGTGTGCAACCACACAGGGACTCGCGCCTCTAAAGACACTTCAAAAGTCGCCCAATTCAGCTGGAAAAACCGCGGACCTGGCAACCCTGGCTTCACATCCCATCAAACTTTGATCAAGAAGCCTGATGCCCCTCTGAAGCTCTGTGTTTATCAGTGAAATATATGAACTACAGCATATGGGCATATGACAGCCTGTGGAGACGAAGTTTAAACTTTAACTGTGCGCAGAAATACGGACGGATCGCAACGTTACTGATTCAGGTATGAGCATCAAACACACACTGGTCTGCGTCATATCTGCTCCTCTCGTAACGTCTGTCTCCTCCCCGCGTGGCATGATAACTCACCTCCGGCTCATCTCAGTCACAGCGTGTGAAGACGTATTTTATTATTTAGGGTTTTCACGGAAATACGAGACCGATCGCACCGCTATTAAGTCAGGGGCAGACCCTGAGAAACACACAGATCAGTCACTGCTCTGCATGATTATAAACTGCTCACTGCTGGATCACATTATAAATTCACATAAACTGCTTGGATCACACTATGGATCATATGGATCGCGCCGTCCCTCTCGTCGGCTCTTCCCGTATTAAAAAAAACTTAGGTACAGTCTCCTCACTGAATAAATACAGATACAATCTGTCTGTATTTCCGTGCGTGTGACCGTGATTTGTCGAAACTCCACCCGGTCCGTCAAAAATATTATTGCTACTGTCTGGTCCGTGTAGTCAGAAAGGAACTACCCCTGGGAACCCCTGAGCCAAAGGACAGCAAGTGTTAGAACATTGTCCTTTCTAACAGTTTTGTCAACTTGGGGGTGTGAGCATGCCGGTATATTACGTACCCACGTATAAGTAGTGAGTGTGTGTCTTAAAGTGTGTAAAGGATACCCCCTGATTAGCCCTTTCCTCTCCTCCTCAGTCATGTTGATAAGGCTTTGTTGGGACTCTTTAATCTTCATTAAACATTGAAGTGAAGGTGGAGGAAAAACTTAGCAGAGGAAGGACCACAATTAAATTTTAAACTGTGCGATAAGGCCGTATCAGTGACTCCCACCTTCTCGCCCAGCTCGGGTCCGCTCAGACGCCGTGTAGGTATTATATGCTTTAGCTGGTAAAGAGGGACTGTAGGAGGATGGGGCTGAAATGGATTGCCTCTCCTTTCTTGCTGTCCTGCGCTGATGGCAGTGGGCAGCCCTCGAGCCATGCCAGCCAGGCCGGGCCACTGCCAGCACCATTATCTTTTTAATTATGCCTCGTCCACTGGCTCCATGTGGAAGTCCCAGTGTTGCAGCACGAGAGGGAGAGTGCTTTAATAAATGTCAGGCCGGATCCTTATCGACGCCAGCATGGTTCTGCTGCTTCATCACTTACGCTGTAGTCTCTATTGTACTCTGCTGCAGTGTGTGTGCATGTGTGTGTGTGTGCAAGTCTAGTGTGTGTGCACGTGCGTGTGTGCAGAGGTGACACTTTGCACTTTTCACTGTAGATACAAATGTCCACTGGCAGTAATTTAGTTTAGTTAAGATGACATTTTCACCTGTGAGTGGGAACCTGTTTTCCGCAGGAGGCCTGCCAGGATAAGTGCACAGCTAAGAGTCAGCAGCTGTCAGTGCTTTATCTGCACACACAGTTGTTTGTATCTCCACCACTGGTTGATAGTGAATTAGCTGCGGCTTTGTGTGTGCACAAAAGGACAAATAGATTGTGTTTCAACAACGTAAGAAAACAATGTGCAAGACATTTCTAACTTTTACATTCTGATCTGCTTTTATCCGTCGACTACATTGATGCAAGTTGTTCTGGCATGCTCAGATTACTTGCCCACCTTATCTTTCTGCTTTTTTTTAAAAATGCCTTTTATCAATACCTAATTGTCAAACAGATGCTACAATCATAAACTGTCTGCTTTGTACTGCAGCAGCAGCAGAGTGGCTTGACCCAGAGCTGCGTAAAAAAGCAGCTGATCATCAAGAGGATATCGGAGGATCTAACGTTAACGACAAAGGACGTGCAGAACTCACGGGGAATCAGGCAGACAGACGACACCTCTTAGATGGCACGTGAAAAACAAACAGTCCAACAGAATGGCAGGAGAATTATAGAGTTCATGTTGTCCGTCAATGGATTTTGGACGGAAAGCTGGACAGTGACAAGAAACGCGAGGAGATAGGAGTTGACATGGAACTAAGGGCTTGGTTTGGCACCAAAGCTAACAGCTCTGCCTTGATACTGGGGCACCCCATCCAGGCTGATCTGATTTTTACAACTTGTCATGGTCAGTGCTGTTAGACCAATACAGTGATCTAGAGGCATACATAAAGTACCTGCAGAGCTGTGATGGATTTAGGGAGTAGGATTTGCTAAAAGATTATAATTCGATGACCCCAACAAAGCAAAGTCTTTCCTAAAGGGAACTACTGATAAGTTTGCTTGTCTTAACAGCGAATTGCAAGCCATGCAATATAAGGACCCCTCCCTATAGGGCCCTGGTCATTTATACTCCTAATGACTAATGGGCCAACACCAAGAAAGCAGCAAATTGCTTTGGCTTTCATATAAGGGTCAACTTAATAAAAGGGGAAGGCGTGTTATAAAAGCAAACATGAACAATGGAGGCCGATTTTCACCCTGAGAATCCAACGTGTCTTTGTGGTTTAAAGCGATCAGTTATGTTACAATGATGATTAATGCTGCTTTATGTATATCACTTATGCAGCCACATTTCTTCCGTTTCTGTCTCTAATACAAAAGGTTTCATGTGATAGGTCTGGAAAAACCGACACAGATTACATTATTGATCATGATCAGCAGAAAATAAAAGCATGTGTTTGTATTTTCCTTGATCACTGGAAAATATTCTCCGTTGGAACACTTTTATACAGTCTGCAATACTGGGTGTCAACATGACCATGTCCCGGCCTTTGCCTGTCAAGTGGCTGGCAATGCATCCGACAACAATGCCTCACTTTGAGTGATGTGTCGAAACGATGGCGGCTCCATATTGTTTCATAGACGTGTCCTGTTGTGCCCCATAGTTGAAGGCCAGGCGACCAGATGCTGGCCGAGTTTCCCTCCAACGTCTGGATTCTTGGGGATTCCTGGTTTACTTTTCCTGGCGAGGCACTGCGGCTCCAACTTGACCGATTCATTGAGGGCCTAAGATTCGCTTAATGTCCGGACCCTCCCCTGGGACCTATTTGTTTTGGGAGATCCAACAAGAGTCTTTTGCCCTAGATAACACTGCTCACAGGGTCATGGTGGCGGCTTGGAGTGCGCCTTTCTTTGGAGGGTCTAAGTAGGTCCAACTCACAGGAGCCCCTTGGCCAGACCCAGTAAAGTTGTCTTCTTGCTAGATGTCGAACTGTTGAAATAGCATGATAGGTTACATTCCTAATGATCTTGTACAATATAATACGACTGAACATAAGAGCCTGACCATTATGAGATTACCCAGCGATCGTTCAGATCCCACTGGAGGAGATTGTGCCGTACAAAGTGAAAGGTGACTCCAGTTTAAACTCCTTTAAATAGGTTCTGTATTCTCTACATGCTTGCTTAAGGTGTGAGGTTTGTCCTATCATCCATAACATGTACCCAGGGCTCTCCACTGATCCTGAGCCAACACATGTTCAGTCAGTACCTAACTGTGTAAGCCTATGGGGAGAATGTTGCCACTGTAGCGTGGTAATACCCCTCTCCTTTGGTGCTGCACACATCAGCGGGTGGTTTCAACACAATTAAAGAACTGCTTAATAAATAATTCCTGCCCCCCCTCCCTCCTTCACCCCATCCTTAATAAATCCATCATAATGGCAGACCATAGAGTTTCTCCTGTTTTTACTCAATAATTGATGAAGACAAATTCCTCCAGGCGCTAATTAGATCAACAGGAAATTAGTATTTATTGGAATACAGGCCTTCGGAAAAGGTCATATTGAATATTTGCTCAACGTCTAGTCTTCCATGCAAGACTTTCATGGTTACGCAAAAGGTTTTAATGGAAAGTCTATTGCCCGATTCAGTCAACAGTGTTTGAACAGTGTGGAAGTAGAGAGAGGGAGGAAAGAGCAGAAAGACACTCACTACAGGGAACAGTGAGCTCAAGCTTTTTTGGGTCCAACATGATGGAAAATTTGTTCAGAGATTTGATTGGATCTGATACTCATAGTCGACCCAAGAGGGAAGACACCTGAGACCTACGACAGGTCAAATCCATAAAATGAATTAAAAAGCCAAAATGTTTGCCTTAATTGAGTCATTCAGTAACCGTCTCTGGAAGGTAAAAGAGATGACTTTCTTCTTGACTTTGTCCACAGTTTACACGAAGGAGGCCCGAACAGAGGAGAGGTTTAAAGGCTTCATCCCTAAGTCAGCCTAATGAACATACAAGTAACACATCGCGTATGTAATTCTGTCGTTACCTGCACTGATCACCAAGCTTCTCAGATCCGCTCAGGTTATACACATAATAATAAACAGGCCTGTGGTAATAGAGTGGGACGTGACCCAGACCCAAGGGACCATAATGAAACATGAACCTGAACCACTGCGCCTTGTAACACCTTTACAAGAAGGCACATGTAATAAAGAATTTGACCTGAACAGCAATTAACATCGTTGATTAAGGGTTCCCTTACTCAACAACTTAATTACCGGGGGGCGTCAGGGGCACTTTCTCCTGAGCACATTTGTGAATGATACTTGTCCATTAACCCTCCTAATTTGACCCCATTCAGTGTTAAACATCCTCAAATAAATGGTTGACTTTTTTTTGCATCATATTTAATGACTTTTCCTAATTTAATGGGAACAACTGGGTAAACATAAAATGATCATGGTCTTGTGTGTTTAATGTCCTGTATACACTTTGTATGCATTGGTGATACTTGGGGTCAATTTGACCCCACACTGTTTAAGCTGTATAAAACAAATACATAAACAAGTATCAATATTTAGTTTGGTTAAGGGTGATACTGAGGTCACTATAACATCCCTCTGCTATAGGGCTCTCTAACCACACCTGTAGTAGTGTGACAACCATTGATAGTTCACACGACATGGGGAAGGGGAAAGCATGATACACACAAGAACTTTGATGTTTCCCAGACATATGGTTCCCACAAGGACACTGATAGTTCAGGGGAGGAGCAAACACATAAGGATAAATGGTTTGTGCTAACAGGAGGGTTAAGCACACCTTTATTTTCAATCTAAAAATTGGTGTAATGTGTCTACACTGTCTCAGCCGAAACCACACGAAACTCAAGTGTATCCGGTGATAATAGAGGCGATTACAGTGAATTCAAGGACTATAATTTGCATAACAGTGTCTGAATATTTCTGCTACATCTACGGTTACTGGGTGCTGTCCTGTCACACTGCCATCGCACTTAGTCCCTATTTCTTTCCTATGGCAGCACAGGCAGCTGGAGGTATTAAAGGCATAGCATGCACATATATGTAAACATGCATAAAACTGTGTTCCTACCAAAGTGATTTCATGTAAGATTAATGTAGAAGTTACAAAAACCGGACCATACAACTTAAGTGAGGAGAATCCAGATGTTCTTCAAATTTCTAAACTCAATCACAGGTGAAAATACAAGACATTCATCTTTAAACACAGCAATGTAATGATGGACAATATCAATGTCATATTATAGACAATAAGTTTCAAGTCACAGAGTAAGAGAACAAGGTGAACCACAGTCTGAAATTCAGTTAGTAAATCATCTGAAGCTGTGAGCATAAAAGGATCTCTGGTCATATTGTTAGTGTACATGCACCTCGCTGAGGACATCTTGTGCCATTCGCCCTTCAAGACTCATTGATTCATAAGTGCACTGTCCCTCTCACCGCCATTTTCCATTAAAAAGCCTCATCCTGGCCTTAAAACCTTATATGGTGTAAAGTATCTGTAAAGTATCTGCTCTTCACACAGACTTCTCTACGACTTGCATACTCTGTTCAGTGCAGTTGTGTTTGGTAGCTTGTATGCTGGGGGGTAAATACAAAACTGTTCGGAGATGCCTTTTATGCATTGCAAATAATTTAGCATATTTGGAATTAGATACAATTTTCGGATCCAAAAATGTCTCATTCACCTCGTCAGTGATGCTGATGAACTGAGAGAAGGCAACAACTCCAATGATAATCTTTCCTTCCTTAAAAGCTTAAGATTGGGCTCTGGTTTAGCTCAGCGGTTATATTGGTGGCCCATATACAGAGGCTCCTCAATGCGGCAGCCCTGGGCTCTACTCCCAACCCCGTGCCTTTGGCGCATGTCATCCCCCATTCTCTTTCCCCTCCCCGTTTCCATCACTATCCACTGTCCACTCTATAAATAAAGGCATGAAAGGCCAAAATATAATCTTAAAAAGCTTAAGATTTACCCAATGGCTTTCAAGATATGTGAGGCTGTAACGGTCACATTGCATTGTTTCCCAGGCTAGCCACACCACTGTGGTTGTCAGGAAAGCCCAACAAAGACTGTACGTCTCAGGCGCTTAAGGAAGTTTGGCCTGAGGCCCCAAATCTTCAGGGACTTCTACCGGAGCACCATAGAGAGCCTCCTCCAGCAGAGCTGCACCAGCACTGACTGCAAGGCACTGGAGAGGGTGGTGCGCACGGCCCAGCGCATCACCGGGTGTGAACTGCCCCGCCTGCAGGAACTGTACGCCCAGCTGTGCCCCAGGAAGTCCCTGAGGGTCATCAAGGACACAACACACCCTCACAACAGCCTGTTCTCCCTGCTGCCCGCAGGTCGCAGGCACAGGTCCCTGAAGGCACCACCCCAGCAGACTGAGGGACAGCTTCTTCCACCAGGCCATCGGACTTTTACTTGCAATACTTCTCTCTTGAATGTATATAGTCCTCTGCCTTACATCTGCTTCCTTATTTTATTATTATTATTTAATAAATTCTCTATATTTAATATACTCTTTCCAATCAGAGCGTCCCATGTGAAAAATTTGATGCTTATTTCAAACTGTTAAAAGTTGCTCTGAACAATACTTATATATTTACCATTCAAATTACTATATCTGACGTGATAAGTGTCACTTATTTTAAAACGCTCATAAATCACTATTTGCAGCTCCTGCCCCCCTCGGCTCTTTGGAGCCCTTTAGCAACTTCCAGTCTGATGTTTGCCTCGCAGCCAGATATTCTTATTAGTTGGACAAGACCAAACCGCAGCTAAAAAGAGAATGGATATTGGACGTGCATTTAAGGTGACGGAAATGAACTGCCAAAAAATGCTTTATGTTGCCAATTGTTTCTTATGAAAAGTGTCCAAAGAAAAAAAGTTATAGTAGGTTTCATTGTATCGATGGGAGACTGGTGCAGGGGGAACGCATTTGTATTTAAAGACCAGGCTAATTTCTCATCTAAACATTTATTAAATAATGTATGCTTATAAAAAATGTAATTAATGTTTAATAAAGCATGATTATGTTTTTTGTCACAGTATAAATTCATTACACACTAAGGCATTATGGTTTGTGATGTGCATACTGCCCTACATAGCAGTAACTGGGTGAATAGCTAACGATAATTAAAGCAGACTTCAAAGCCTGGCGTGTCTCGCCAATCATATTACTCATCTAAAGAAGAGTTTAGAAGCCTAACAGTCGCTGATCGAAAACCCCAAAGGTCAAAGGCAACTTGAACGTGGTTTCAGCCACAGCATATTTTACTGCATCACATGTTGGTGAAGGCAAACACACAAACACTAGTATCCTCACATTAACTACAATAGAGTGTACTTTCATGCACAAAGCCCTGCACATTTGTTACAAACAGTTAGAACCCCTGCTACCTGTGTACCTTTGTGTGCATGTATCATCAGAAGTGGTAAATTAACCTGACAGAAGTCTGACGGGTGTTTGTTCATCCTCCTCGCATCGTCCCCAGTGCTGATCTCGTGTGCTTAACAAGAATTCCTCATAAAGCTTTCAGCCCTGCTTTACTCTCTCCTTTAATCAGCAGCTTGCTAATTAGCTTGCAGTATGCTAATGCAGCCCGTGCCTCTCTCTTCCCCGCTTGTTGTGCTAGCTTATTAGCCCGTGTTAGCATCAGGGCTGATTAGCTGCAGCTCAGCCCCCTGTGGAGCGGCCAAGTCACTTGCTGTTTTACACTGGTGAAAAGAAAGTGAGTCACCTTAACAAGTAGCTCATTGTTCCAGCTGTGTTTTCCTGTTGCATGTGAGGACTGTCAATAGTTTTGTAGCTTTTTGGTCACATTGTAGATGTAGTAATTGTTAGTGGTGATATATTAAAGCTGGGTTACATCCTGATCACACAGAGTGCGTTTTGCAGGCTGTAAAAGGCGAGACACACCGCACTGCCTTTTCTGCTGAAGCCTACGGTTAAAAAAAGAGCAGCTCGCTGCCCTGTTTTTAAGCCAACCACTAAATCATTAGCTGTCATTAACCTAACCCTTATTATATAAACTGTAAGATCTGTTCCCATTTATTTTGGCTAGCTACAATACTTAACTTTGTGTTCATATATAATAATAGACAAGCGGATGGCTTTGATGGAGAGGCTGTTCCCAAATACATTAAACACAGGGAAACAGAGATCCATGAGGGTACATGAGACCCTCAGAAAGAGGAAAGATCACGGCGAACTCAACAGTAACTCGATGTCATCACCCGCACAGAAGGCCCACCTCTCTATTCATCCAATTGGACAATGAGAAAAAACGGCAATGACGTCGGGCGCTTTTCTGCTTTGAGTTGACGTGTCTTCAACTCGAGGCACTCAGAGCGTTTCCCCAAAAACGTGAGGCGCACAGAGCGGAAAAACGCGAGGTGCTCAGCAACGCAAAAGTGGCGCACAAAAAGCCTCTCATTGAAAACAACACGACAAAGCCGCCCCCAACACGCTCTGTCTGATCGGGACCTTTTAATGACAGGTCCATTCTCTGTCAGCTATTGCTGTGTATATCCAATTTCCTGCATCCAATATTTGTTGAAATTTTTTCCATCTGGATCAAATTGGTAGACCAACTGACAAATAGACGTGACAATGCCAAAACAGTAGCGTGGCGAGATTTTACATTTTTATTTAATTTTAGTCAAAAGAAGAAAAGATTCAGTATGATTAAATTACAGTGTACAAATCTTTTTTGAATTTTGGGCAGAATTTAAAGGATTTTATAAAAGTGGATTAACTTGTTTGACCACCGATTTTGATATTCTTATTCATAATGCTCTTCCCATTCCTACTGAATGTCCCTAATGTCTGTATTGAAAGGGGGAAGAGGGCACTCAATCATGCTGCTCCTACTTCTTTGAATAAGCAGCTTCACCCCTTGTGAAATAAAAGTTCAATAAAAATAAAAAAGGAGACATTTAAATAATCAAATGAGAAAGAATTGACAGTAAAAGTCAAAAGGAACAAGTAAAAAGAGGTGCTCTGCTATTAAATGATATGTGCACCACTCTGTCATATCCCGTGGGAAAGAGGGAAAGACGGACAGAATGCTGATCTGAATGAAAGGTCTTCAGGCCTCCTGCTGCCGCTCTGCCATGTGATATAGTGATCATAAAACATGATGAAGCTGTGTGATAGGACAGCAGAGGCCAATGACTGAACAAGGCTTTGATGGGCTTATTATTCTAACTTTGATTTATGGTAATTGACCTCTAAGTGGAGCAAGTCATAATTAATGGTGAGGGGAAAAGGCCAGCTCTCTCTCTCTTTGTCTCCACTCCTTTTTTTCTCTCTAGAAGAACTAAAGTGATGAAATTGGCAGATTTTAGACCCCTACTGAAAATTCTGATTGTGAATGATGAGACATCTTTCCCTTTCCCATTACACACAGTTTTCTCTATTTAAGTATTATCCCCTTCTATTGATGTAATGGCCTTTACCACAATTTAACCAAACCATGTTAAACATCTGTGAAGTTTCAGTTTACCACAGAGGTGCAACCAGTAACCTCCGGCTGCTGAAGGAGACACACTCACTCCACCCTCTGAAGCTCTGCTTATAAACGCGGCTGTGTTAAGTACTTGATTCTGATTGGTTAATGACTGCGTTCTGAGGTCTGCTATTTCTCGATAACAGACTGTTGCTATGAAGAACAGACCGTTGCTTTAATCACACAATCCGGTGGACTAACTGTACTCATATCAATCCTCTGAAAGAAGTCGCTCCCATTTTTTTCACCACAGGCCATGGCAACCAGAGACTGTTGATGGCAACCAGAGACTGTTGATGGCAACCATAGACTGTTGATGGCAACCAAAGACTCTTGATGGCAACCAGAGACTGTTGATGGCAACCAGAGACTGTTGATGGCAACCACAGACTGTTGATGGCAACCAGAGACTGTTGATGGCAACCACAGACTGTTGATGGCAACCACAGACTGTTGATGGCAACCAGAGACTGTTGATGGCAACCAGAGACTGTTGATGGCAACCATTGACTGTTGATGGCAACCATAGAGTGCTGATGGCAACCAGAGACTGTTGATGGCAACCAGAGACTGTTGATGGCAACCATAGAGTGCTGATGGCAACCAGAGACTGTTGATGGCAACCAGAGACTGCTGATGGCAACCATAGAGTGCTGATGGCAACCAGAGACTGTTGATGGCAACCAGAGACTGTTGATGGCAACTTTTCGGTGCTGTGAGACTTGTGTGCCGTGAAGTGTCGTATGGTCAGACGGATGGTTTAGAAATGAGGCGGCAAATGTTATAGGGCATCTTTGGTGTTATATCGTCTTCATTCACATAAATGTATACGCCTTTTTTTGTATCCTAATTACATACCGCCGTTACTTGTATTCCGTTACTCCCCAAGCCTGACTATACATTATCCCTTACGTCTTAAAAGCAGTATTTAGTTGCAAAGTCACCAGATAATATAATAAAAACAAAGTATTAGCGGCCTCACGTGACCTCAGGGCTCCTGCATGACGCTAATCATCCCTGGCTTGACCTTTGTTGGATTTCATTTCCATCTGTTCCCACTAAGTTAAATATGTATCTATTTTAGCACAGTGCTACATTACTGAGATATATCAAAAAAAAACAAATGGTTATAATAAGCCTTTAATACAGCAAAGCACTAAGGACCATAGCAGGTGTCTAAATTGAAGACTTGCACAGGTCAGCACAGTCATATACGACTGAAGCTTGGACATCTTCTCTTCCTCTTCTTCTCTCTGTCTCTTCTCCTCCCTCCTGGTTAGTCTGACTTCTGTCCTCCTGCGTTCCTCTGACACACTCTTTCTTTCCTGCTGTGGAGATCAGCAGATTACTTCACCCAGTGAGTCGGTTGATGGGAATGAGCCCAGCCTGATCTCTCCCTCATTCCCTCCCTCCCATTACTTCTGCCCCTCGTTCCTTTGCTCCTTCGCTCTCTCGCTCATTTCCCTCCTACTGCTTCTTCTCCTTCTATTCCAGCAGGGCTTCATCCTCCCCTCTCTCATTTCCTAAAGCAGGCACAAGGGGTAACCTCCTCCTCCTCCTCCCTTCGCACCTCTCTTTCAGGTGGAGGATGGAGTGATTAGGACGGGGACAGGGGAGGAGGAGTGGGACAGAGATTGGAGATGTGCTCTGCTCATCTCTTTGGTTTGGATGGAGCGATTAGCAGTGGAGACAATGGGAGAGGAAGGGGATTGAATCTGCATGATGGATGTACTCTGCTTTTTACCTCTTCTTCTCCCCTCACTTCTTTTGTCTCCTCACCTCCCCCTTTTTCTCTCGTCTATCACACATTCTCTCTCTGTTTTCCTTTCACCCCTTTTTAAAATCTTCCTTTTCCCTTCATTATTTGGTCTTGTTTTCTTATTTACATTTTTAACCTCCTTTTTCCTCCCTCTCTCCTCTCCTCCCTCAGCCGTTATCTCATCTTCTTCTATCTTTCTATCCTTTCACCACATCTCTTCCCCCATCTCTTTTTTCCTTTATTCTGTCTTTGCCCCGTCTTCTCCTTTTTGCATGTTTTTCCTCCTCCACCTCCCCCTCCTCTCCCATTGTCTTTGCCCTCCATTTTAATTTCCTTTTCCCCCAGCCCTTCCTGACGCTCCATCTTTTCTCCTTTCCCATTCCCTCAGCTCTCTCCCTTTCTTTCCTCCTTTCTCCTCATCTCAATGCTACCATCAGCATCCTCTCTCTCTCTCTCTCTCCCTCGGTGCCTCTGTGTGTGTCGGTGTCTCTCGGCCTCCCTGTGGTGGTGACAGTGTGACAGCTGTGTGCCGGCCCGATCACACCCGGCCTTTGATCACTCTCCCAGCTCACCATTGTGGCTAATGAGGGGAGCAGGAGGGCTCTGGGGCTCGCATACTGCAGCTCCCACACTGCCCTCTCTACCTCCATCTCTCCTCCATCACCCATTCCCTCACCTCCTCTTATGTCTGTCGTTTTCTCTCGCCTTCTCTCTTCTTCCTTTCATCCCTCTCTAGACCGCCTGCTTCATGCGTCCTCATTCTTTTTCTTCTCAGCTACTCGTCACTCAGCTCTCACTTTTTCTTCTGCCTTTGTCAAACTTTAAATGATAAATGTTTTTAAAGAATTATAATAATTACAATTACAATTACATATAAAAACATTAAAGCTGCGGTTGTAAATGACCCCATACCGGTGCATCCATATGACCTACAAATGCAAACCGGACCATCAGCGGCAAGATTGATTGTTTCTTTACAGTTATTTTTGATGCCTGTTACCATTACCACTGCACAGATTCACAGTGAGTGATACGTTTGACTGTTGGTGAGAAAATAACTTGCACATCAGCGGGACAAATCAGCCGGTGTAAGACGTACCGCTTTGTCCATCGGGGTCGTCAAGACTGTCACAAATCTAAAGTTCCTCACAGTGTTACGGTTAACTGAGGGCTGGACAAGAGCAGGTTTAAAGGGGTTTTATTGTCCAAAACACTAAGCAGGAAAAAGAGGTGGATAATCCAGCTGTAGAGGTGGTGGCAGGCGGGCAGGAAGGCAAAAAAGAGACAAAAAAGACTTTTCACAGAATAAGCAAAACTTGAATTCACTATCCATATGGCCGACTCTAACTACCACTGTAGGTGAGCAGACGATCGGCCGAAGAGTGGAAGTAAGGCCAGGGTTTTGAAGCTGCGGGCTTGATTGTAGATGGGAAGCAGGTGTGCGGCAAGCAGGAGGAGGAGGTGGGGAGAGGCTTGGCCAGGTAACGAGGAGGCAGGACTGGAGAGTGATGAGCCACGCCTGCCACACACACACAAACACAGACAGTAACAGACAGACACAAGGGGAATGGGGAAACACAGGAAAACACAGGGAAAGCTGAGGTTGCGGCCAAGGACGTAACACACAGGAGCTTAGACTGAAATGACCGTCCCTCCAACATTCTTTGGCTTCCACAGTATTTACACAGTACTTTGGTGGTTAGCCAAGCTAGCCGAGCTAGCTTACTCCTATGCGCTCAGCCTGTTTTTAGGTTAGGGTTCGTTCAGTCGTCGTTGTTAAACAAGGTTTTTACCAGGTGCCAATTTTCAGTATGTTCTCTCCAAAACAAACAGACCTGGTGATTTACACCTGTTAAAACACTGAATAAAGCAGCTTTACTTTAATCAGCATCTGATGCTCTTTTCCGAGGATCTTCAGGACTGCCAAGCTGCTGCTAACTCTAGCTAAACATCCGACTACATGGACTGTGAATGGTAAATGGACTGCACTTATGTACCACTTTTCTAGTCGTCCGACCACTCAAAGCGCTTTTACACTACATGTCACATTTACTTATTGACACACTGATGCCATGGACCTAAGCACCAATTTCCAATCAGGATCTATGCAGTCATACCCGGTGGCTATGCCTTCAGGAGCAATGTGGGGTTCGGTGTCTTGCCCAAGGACACTTCGACATGTGAATGTAGCAGTCAGCCTTCCAACTGAGAGACGACCAACTCTACCACTGAGCCACAGCCGCCCCCAAACTAAAATCTTTCTTCCGGTTAAATTATAAAATTAACGTTGATGTAGCTTGAAACAGTAAAAAAAGCCAGCTGGAAAATGTTAATGATCCCCTATTAGTCAGCCCTGCACTCCTGGTGTAAAAAGCTTGGCAGCGAACTAAAAAAAAACCCACCAATTGCTGAATATTCACAGTTAACCTGTGGTCCGGTACAACCCAAGACAGAACAACCGCTCATGTTTTTATTCTTTAAATCTTTAATGTTAATCTTTGCCCTGATAGTTTAAATTACAACAAGCACCAGCAGGGATTTGTTCACCACATTCCTTTTAAATGTGCCTGATAAAGTCGTTTCAGACTGAGTGTAAAGGTTGACATTTTGTCCTGAGGCCAGCCATAGTTGTAAGGAATTCTCCAAATATGCCCGTTTACCTTTAATAGATTTCCTGTGTGTGGAAATTACATTCACATTTTGCTGACCTTTAGACAAAC
This sequence comes from Semicossyphus pulcher, assembly GCF_022749685.1. NCBI lineage: Eukaryota > Metazoa > Chordata > Actinopteri > Labriformes > Labridae > Semicossyphus > Semicossyphus pulcher. The sequence goes on from NW_027211670.1 coordinate 5,746,129, forward strand.
GTTTATGGGGTCACCAGAAACATATTTTTATACTGACAATACTCACAGTGTTTTCACAGCAATTTTCATATGAGCCGTGGTGAACAGTGGTGCGACAGAAAAGGTCAGAGGGTCAAAATCAATGACTCTCTAAACAAGCGGTTCCAAAGTGCTGCAGTGGTCGAGATCAGTTTTGAGAACACTGTCTTGTCCGTGACTCGACCTCATTTTGCTGGGCCTTGTCATTGTTTCAGATGGAGAGGACTCTGGATTTGATTTCAAGACTGGTCGAGACCAGAACTTTATTGCCTGTGTATCAGCTGAATTATACTGTGGAAGCAAAACATACTGCTCTAAAGGCAACCAATAACTGGACCTATAGGCTACTACTATATATACAGCCATGAAAGAGGTTAATGAATAGGAATCCTTATTTATTTTCTGTGGGTGGTTTTTATGGTAATGTTGATCTATGAGATCAATTGGAGGTTGAGGAGTGTTACATTATATTACACCTCAGCGGCATTGACAGCCTTGGGCGGATAATTGTCTGTCCATCTTTACCTCTGTCCGTCCTGAAGGGAATATCTCCAAATATGGTACAAAGGTCCATTTGGACCTGAGAATTAACCTGTTGAATTTTGGCAGTCTAAGGTCAAAGTTAAAGTGACCTCTCTAAGAACAATTATGGCCTTAACTCAAGAATTCATTCTCTAACTATGATACAATTTGTCACAAATGGCTGTTTAAAAATATAACACGATGACAATCTTTAGCGTCTACCTTTACCTTTTTCATCCCATTATTTCTTGTGAGAGCAGTGTAATGCCTGGTGGGGATAGCATTACATTTAGAACAATCGACCACTTGGTCTAGCGAATGAACTGATTACATTTTGGTGGTCAAAGGTCAAGGTCCCCGTGTGACACGTTTGTCCCGTTCTCGTCTAAGCGTTGTCTCAGAAACGCATGGAGGGAATTTTAGTACATGTGGTGAAGAGTGTGAAGAGTGAAGAAGCCTTACGCGTTTCATTAGTGGATAATCTCCTCTCGCTGTACCCCTCACGTACTTGTTTGTTCTGCAGTCGTGCAAACAGTCGACTGGCGATCACATGCTCTGCAGAGACACACAGAGAGACAAAGAAACATGTTCTTTGGTAGTATGTGTCTCCTGTAAATCATTGTGCTGCAACCTCTTCTGTTTGATGTAGTGCTTGACAACTTATGCCGCCATGGTTTTAGGTAGATGTGATTTATTAAATATGAACAATATACCAATATATTTTACCCATGTACCGTTCTGTCAGAGATTGGCCTGGTCTTGGTCTTGACTCTGTTGTTGTACATCCCGGTCTTGGTCATGACTTGATCTCTCTTTCAGTGCTCTTGACACACAATAAAACCAGGGGGGTGTCTTCACAATCAGTGTTGCACCAGGTCTGGCTACATTCTACATGCAAACCTCATTACTCCCACCACCGCCTGGATCACTCCTTCCATTAAAAAGAGAGAAAAAGCACCTTCACCATATTCAGACCCATGACGCCTCGACAAAGCAGCTTTTGTACTCGGATGAACTCCGGCATTGAAAAGACAAGTGCAGCGGCGTGTCTGTGAACAAGCAGCTCTACATGTCTGGCTTTATTCCGGCACACTGTTTGCCCTCAAACACCATCAATCTGTTGATTCTCTTACCAGCATTTGCTTTTGTATATTGAAGCTTCCTGCGTGCGGAGAAACAATAGAAAAGAGACATTTACAGACTAAACCCTTATTGCTTATCGATTCCTATCAGTGTTTCTGTCTGCAGCGTTTCACTTTCGCTTCCCTCCTTTGCTTGTTCTTATAATTTCTTGTAATTTCTCTTTTCCTTTGCCTTTTGTTCTCCGTGTTTCTTCCCTCCGTTTTCTTTTATTTCCACTGTGCCCCGCTCATTCCCTGTGTTTTGTGATACCGTAATCACGGTATCGCTGGGCTGGGGAAATGAATTTCCCCTCCTGTTCAAATGCAGGTATGGAAAAATATAGGGGGAGACCAGAGAGGGAGTGAGAGATGGTGTTAATATTGATCTTGGTTAATTAGATTCCTATTGGAGTCCCGTGGGGGATTGGAGCGCTGGGGCTTGGTGTTTGAGTCCAGGCGGAAAAAAACGAGCCTGAATTAGAAGGAATTCCATTTTAAACAGCAGCTTGTTTGGACACAGAGAGAAAAAATCAGTGCTTCCCATACTTGATGTATTCAAATCACTCCACTCGCTCTGATCTCTCTCTCTCTGTAATTTGACCTCCTTTTGTCTGTTGTTGCTGTCCCTTTCTCAGGCTGACCGCGTTTATGTTTTCTGACTTCATTTGCATTTTTTCTCTCGTGTGTGTGTGTGTGTGTATGTGTGTGCATTGGGACTCCCTCTGTCTAATCAAAGCCTGCATGAGTAGATGTGGTTCAGTGCCCCTGGAACATGTGTAACCCAGAGGATGTGGGTTTGAGCAGGTAGAGCGCTGCACATGGCTGTGCATGCTCAGAGATTAGGTCTTCTATTTTCTTGCCTTCTCTGTCTCACACTGTGCGCAAGGAGGCTGAGAGACACTGAACGTACCGTCTAGATTCACAGGGATCAGCGGCGTATAGTCACAGTAACAGTTCGAGCTTCTAAAAAAGAAAGTGTATCCTGTGAAAATGTTAAATTGCAAGATGCTCAAAGCTTCCTGCAAATGTAAAGCTAACAATCCAGGTGTGCTGTGTTGAGTACAAAGTCTTGAGTTTTGTTTAACCAGCATGTCAATGTTGACTTCTTTTAAGTAATGTGATGTGCAGCGATGTTGCTAGGTACGCGTCCTGCATCTCTAAAATTTAAAAGGACACAGTAAACTCAGTATCCATGCATCCCAGGGACGCACTAATCTTTCCCATACAGAGGGATGTTATGAACTAGATTTGTGATGAAACTCGTGTTAAATCCGTAAGGGAACCCTGGCTGTCAGAGCACTGCTGGTTCAACCCTCTGTGCATCTAATCAGCGCAGACGAGTTTGCGTGTACAGTCTCGCGACGTGCTCGTTTAGCCGCTACAACAACAACAACAACAACAACAACAAGTCAGTCACCACTGATTTCATTTGAACAATTAAGGATACAAACTTCGTAGCAACACCCATTTTCGCCGATCATGCTGTGTTCACTCATGTCGATGATGATGATGACAGGGAATGTAGGGAAATAAACCAAACTAACCCTGCTGGTTGTGAAAAATATCCATCCCAATGGCCGCTGTTGTTTCTTCTGCTCAGACATGTCTGTGCATACATCCCGTTACAGCTCAGTAAGTACAAGTAATCACTGACACACGCTATGGACTTTTTAAATTGACTGGATTGGATTAAAGCTGCTCACAATGCACCACAAACAAATCTGTATCATTTTATTTTTTTCACCAGACTTTCTACTGTGTTACTTAAGTTTCATTTTTGTGCTAAAAGTTTCACAGTGATTGACTCATTTTTCATTTTCTGATCACTATCAATCACATTTGATTGAGTGGCAGTCAGACTAGAAGACTTTTGGTTTATTTGTAGGCTGTGTCAGTGTGATGAGAGGTTTGTGTTAAAGTGAGCACTCCTATTGGTAACTTATTTTGGTCCTACAAAAACACTTGCAAGTCATGCAAAGTATAGTTGTTTTCTTATTAACTTTTCAGATTTGCAATTTTATTCTTTTAATTTTGGATACATTTTGAACATAGGTGAATATATCTGTTAATTATAATGATATCTTACAATACCGACATCAAACACGAGTTTAACCTATTCGATTTCCCAGGACCCACTGCAATCACCACTCGAGGGTTCGGGGACTCATTACATTGAAAACCAACAACATCACTGAATGTGTATGTATTAGGGCTGTCAAAGTTAACGTGATAATAACGCACATTCCCTTTAACGCATATTTTAACGTTTGATTAACACACGCACGTTTTATTATTATGACCCTCCGCCCGCGCTGAAGTTTGTGAAATAAGGAAGCGATGTACTGCATCCGCTGCATCAGATGTTGTGGACGAACAAACCTCCGTGAGCAGACATGGAGAAAGAAAAGGGTCCTTTAAATGGCAAGTTCAGCCTCAAAGCCCGGCTAGATGGTTCTCTCCACGAGACAGTTATTTGTATTTACTGTCGCTGTGAACGGAGTTACCACCGAAGTACGTTGAGTCTTAAATACCACTTGCTGGCCGAGCACACAGCTGATGCAGAGAGCCCCAGGTTGTGTCTTTACGTGATTAAACTTTGACTAAAATGATATTATTTGTATCTCCTGCTGCAGACTCAACGACTTATTACTGAGGAATGTTACATTCAGGTCAATATGCCGTCTGTTGTTGCTTGTTGGGCTTCAGTTTGCCATGTTATGCTCTCAGCATATTTTCTGAGCGAGCAGTACCTCTGAGGTTATTCTGTAGATTATTCTGGACACTGTTTGTCATTGTTTGGAATGTTGCAATAATATTAAACATACATTTGCATAAAAGAAGCATATTTGTCAATTCCCATGTTGATTGACAGCCCTAGTATGTATACATTATGTATACAGTATGTGTTAGTTATGTCAAATATAATACTTTAAAAATCTAAATCCCTGTGCAGTGAAAAGAGACAAGACAGAGTGTTGTGTTTGACTCTTATGATTAGAGGTGTCATGCGGACGTGAACGATACTGCATGGATGTCGAGTCAGAACCTAATCATAAGTTTGGGGGGAAAAGATTTTTTTTTTCACGGAGTTGCAGCTTCAAGGCAGGGATCGGAAGTTAGTTTAAAGTTGGATATTCGACAGACCTTTACCAAAGTCAGTCAAATATCCAACCCTAAACCAGCTTCACCGCAACGCTAAACCTAGCTTGAGAATGGCGATTACATGGTGCATGTGTGTGATGTTTTTAACGAAAGTGTGCCTTTAACAGAGAAATAGATGATACAGTGTTGATATTTCATTAATATTGGCCACTCTGTAACTAACAGGGCATCGACTCTTCTCTTTTCTGTCTCACCACGTCTGCATTTATTTTGAAAGAGCTAGCTGGTGGTTGCCCTAATAAGTATTAGTTTAAACCCAAATCATGATTTGTTTTGCAGGTGGAATATAACCACAGGTAATTAATATAGTAAATAGTTCCTTTTCATATTTGTGCAGACAGGAAGAAAACAAAATAAGTTCTTGTTCCTTTTCAGGATCTTTTTTTCCTCTTTGAAAATGGATGGAAATACAAATCTTTAAGTCACCAGCTCTACTGGTTTGTATGAAACATTGTACTCGTGTGGCTTGACAGAAACAAAGAAATGGAAATATGTCTGAAAGATTGATAGAAGACGTGCGCTAAAGTGTTACAGTATACTTTGAACTTCTTTCTGGCACGCCTGTTAGAAAGTGAAGATACATGAAAGTGCTTGCAGTGCTGTGGTAGTACTTGATATTGTTTCAGATGTAAAGAAGTTGTAGTTTGAAAAGCTGACTGACTAATTTCCAGATTTTTCCATCACCTTGTAAAAGAGCATCTATTTTCTTTATTATCTATTACCTGAATTTCCCCCCTGGGGATCAATAAAGGATTATCTGTATGATGAGCGACATGTTGTGTTATCACCAACATCTCTGAGGCTTCTTTGTCTCGCAACCAAAACCTGCTTACGTTGCCTTCCGTCACCTGGGGGCTCATTTGATTCAGCGAGTGATTGATTGGATGATTGATAGAGCCTCATTACCCCTCCTCCTCCCCCATCGCTGTCCATTCTTTCTTTTTACCTCTTGGTTCCACCAGCTCACCTGCCCTGATGGTTGACACCCGTCTCTCCATCTGTGTGTTTTGAAACCGGTGTGACTGGCAGCCCGCCTCGACCCGTCCATCCATTCTTTACCCCCTCATCATTCCGCATCCTTAATTGAATCCTTTCATTATACTCCCCGTGGCATGATGGGAAGGGTCACTTGTTTCTGATTACCTAACCACATGCTGGGGCATTGAGGGCTTTCTTTATCAGCCGGTCAAGCTGTCAAAGTGCAATGAAATGTGTGTGTGTATGGTTTGAGTCTGTCCGTCTGTCTGCCTTTCACCACCCTTCTTTTCATCTCTGTGTCTTACAGTGTGAAAAAGAAGCTCCGGCTGCAGAAATGCACAAAGGAGCTGTTTTCTTATCACTCACTCTGTCTGCAAAGTAGTTTCAGATCGATACACAACTTTGCCGTTTCGGCATTTCATTAAAAATCTGATATTGCTCAGTCAGTGCTGTCAGCTGATGAGTGTTAAACACTTTCTCTTGTTGCAGATTTTTTATGGTCTGTGGGATTGATGCTGAGCTGCTTTTATTATCTGAATTGTTTTATTCCAAGTGTATCATTTAGATTTCATTTCCAAATAAAGGATTAACCTCAGGGCTCAAGACCAACTTCTTGAAGGTAGCAGCAGGACACACATTGTACTTGTGCAGTTTTCTTAAAGATCCACATCTTCAGTGGGAATGGGCTCTGAGCTGAGAGATAAAAAACACCAGGCTTATTTAATTTGTCACATAATATTGAAGATGAACAGTGCATACCAAAGACTGTATATATAGATGGAGGACGAACGGCGAGAGGAGACGTAACTAAAACAATCACTACAGTCATTAAAGTTTCCATACCTGTGAACGTTAACCTCAGACCAACACAGAGAAGCTGTTCTGCTGTTAAACAAGCCGGCGTGCGGGATCCTTGCTGTTCTTTCGGTAAGTTAAGTGTGTGTCCTGGTTAGTGGAAGTGGCTACGGCTGCTTCACTCGCTGATCTCTACTGCACAGACTCTGGCTCCATATGACGTCCCCAATCGAAGATGGCAGCGCCTATCACAGGGCTATTTTGGCATCACTTTCATACAATGAGAGCAGATGAAGACATGTTGTCCATCTATATACACAGTCATTGGTGTGTGTGATCTATGGAGCAATTTAAAGCCTCTTAATTCACATCATTGGTCTGTGTGCGCACTCTCTTGGTTACGGAGCATCTTTGAATGCATCATATCACTTTACACTATGATACGTTAATAATTAACGCACTGAAACGAGCTAATACAACAACCGTGTGGCGTGTGGTCATGATGGTGGAGAATTCAAATCTCAGCCCGGTCGGAGAGAGAGAGATTCTCACTCCTAGCGTAACAGACAGGTATAGGTTATGTTTATTTTTTTTATGTTCACTTTTAAATAAATATACCCTTTGACCAATTTTGGCAGCACTAACACACACACACACACACACACACACACACACACACACACACACTGATGCAAGATGTCATTGGACGTAAGGTTTTCTGTTGCGTTTACAGGAGGGTTTTACAACTTGTGTTTGGGGCTGCGGATGTGTCTATCTCCTGTTTCAATGTGCCTGAATATATGAAACAATGCCTGTGCGTGTTTGTTTGTGTGTGCGTTCTTCACCTCACGTTGCTATTCCCCTCTGATATCTCTCTGATTGCCTTCATCTGTCTCTCATCAAGCAACTGTTTGCCCTGCTGCTCTGGACTCACATACACTACACTGCGTCTGTGTGTGTGGGTGGGTGGGTGTGTGTGTGTGTGTGAACGCACACATTAAATCATCAGGCGTCTAACCTCCACATCCCAAATCACAGGCGTACCTCCGCGCTGCGCCGTACCGGCTAACGAACACACCTCCTCATCTTAGGTTACATTTTGGAGTCTCACTGCGATCGCTGACAACTTCTTCTGATTTATGAGGCACAGACGACGAGTTTATTACTTTACATCTGCACAGCTCAGAGTTCAAGACAACTTCCACCAAGCTTTAGTGAGCAATGCCAGTGACGATGCTTTATCTTTGTTTATCTGCAGTGCAGCGCTCGTGTGTTTGTTTTTGCTGTGATTGCCTTTAATACTCTTCTTGTATTTGTTTTGATGTGGACGCATCTCATAAATCCTGCACCACCTTTAATATTGATACTGAATTGTTTTTCACTTCAATATTTTCTTTTTTCTCTGTAGAAGAGCCGTGCTGCGTGTTGGTGCATGGTAAGAGATACGTTTCGTCCTCTTTGGCGGCACCTATGGTGACACTTCTCAGATATCCAGACAGTGCTGCATGTGTGACGTCCACAGTTGGCTCCGGTTGTAACTCTTGATTTTCCTGGCTGACAGTGGCTAATCCTTTTTTTAGATATTCCTTCTAGCCATCCCTGGGATATTGTAATCACAAAAATGATGTCACAGTGAAGTTCACCTTTGACCTTTTGGGTAAAATAATTCATTTCAACTTTTTATCGTATTTGATCCCATTTGTTAGAGGTTGTGTCATAATTAGCAAATTAATTCTTAAAGCTGTAATCTCAAAGATCTCAGTGGCTGACGGTCGCTTACCTTTTTAGACTGTTTGCTTCATCTGAGCGTCGAGTTTGTTTCTTTTTCTTTGGATTTTCACTTATTTTTGAAGTTGTATCTGTAGTCATCCATCTTTTCTTTCTTTGTTCAGTCATAGTAGATTACTGTTTACTCACAACATTTGCAGAGACCTGAAAAACAAGCCGCTTAGCTCCGCCTACCCTCTCTGGCAGAGCAACCACTGCTGGGTGATGGAAAACACGTCACTAACTGGGCACCGCTTGTCCTTTTTTGGCCACAGACACCCAGACCGTAATACTGCAAATGCAAAGGCTTTTTAAAAAAACCTTTTTGCTCTATTTATTGACATTTTCAAAGCTGAAAGGAGCCCATAAATCAAATGCCTCTATCAAAAATTAAAGAATAAATAAATACAATAACAATCCCATATATTTGGCAGTAGCAGGCCATCGATGTGTATGAGGGGAGCAACCTGGATACTTTTACAATCCAGCTTCCTCTTGATGGTTTCTCCAAAGTTGCCTGCAGCTCTAATTGCCTTATTGTTAGAGGGAAAACCTGGCTTTAAAAGTAATTTCCTGACTCTGTTTTTTATTTTTGAAAGGATCCATGAAATAAACTTATTTCATTATGTTATTGAGACTGTGTGCGCCCAGGCTCATTGGAGTAAGAGTATTCAGGGGATCCCCAATGTAAGTAAGATTCTAGGAACCATGAATATCTTTATATTTCAGTCCACTCTCTCTCGCTGTTATATTTCACTCTGAATCAAAGTGGTGCACTGACAGTGCAATAATGGAGCCTGTATCTAAAAAGAGAATTTTACTGCATGTCACTTGTGCTATCTAGATGGTGAAGACGTTATTTCTAAATCACTCGCATACTGCACGAAGCACCTCATGATCTCAAGGTCACAAGCTGCCCTGTATGCTTTTTTAAAAATGCATGCTATGCAGCTTGGTACCATTAGACCACTACTCCTGCTGCTACACACTCTGGGGCTGTGGGAAGTGCAGTGAATCAGGTTGTAATCAGCAGCCCTGGTGGTTTCCTGTTAAAACCAGTCCCTGATTATATGTCAGCCTGCCCATGAAAAACACGCCCATCAATCGACTTATCAGTTAATGAATGTTGCAATTAATTGATTTGCCAGAATGCAAATTTGGCTGCTGTGGCTTGGGATTAGAGTTAGGGATGAATAAGAGTAAGCCCCCCTCCCCCTCCTGTTTAATGTATCGTCCAACAAAAGAATGGAGGGAAGAAAGAGGAAAAGAAAGAGAAGGAAACTGTGATGTAGCAGAAAAGCTATCAGAGCTAGATTAGTTGTGTGTGAAGAAGCAAACCATTGACTCTGCCATGTGCCGCTTTCCCGAGAACCACAGCTCTCAACACACACACATTTACGTACACACACACACTTAACCAAACCCTATATAGCCACACAAACATGGAGCCTAAGGGCAATGGGGGAAAGCTGCTGAAACGGCTGTTTCTCTGCTCCCTGGGGGGTCTGTTACAGAAAGCCATTTTAGAAACTAAATAAACAGGTCTGTTAATGGCCTCTCCTGCCTTACCATATTTCTACAGTCAATGGCATTGAATGTCTCGGAGGGGAAAGGTCACGGTGCAGCTCCAAGTACAACATTAAGAAGGGGGTGTGTTTGTGTGCTCTCTCTCAGGTCAATTAAGGCTTGGCTGAAGACGATCCTAGTTCAAGCATGGAAAGATTACTGTACATTGGTGTCCATCAGGAGGACTCAGAAAAGAGTCTCTCAAGTTATCAACATAACATAACCAAAACACTTCACTTAAATCAATAGAGTGTGTTGGATTTTGAAGACAGACACTAATATTTATAAGAGCTAGACCTTTAATATCAAGTGGCTGATATTTTCTGCAGCAATGGACCACCTCAGCGCTGTCACTAAAACCGTTTGACAATGCTATATATTTTTATGATAAAGTTATTAGTTTAAAAAGTGTTCCGAGTTTCTTAGCAGAGTCATATCGGTTCATAACTGGACAATTTGTAATCTAGATATAAAATGACCATATCAGTAATAAGTTAATATTCCCCCCTCTATAATATTGGTGCTGGTTGATTTCAATATTCCTACACTGATCAGGCTGCAACATTTATGTACAAAATGTATTAATTTTTGGCAAAATTAACCTTTTATGGTCATTTTTTAAACACAGCAAAATGGCTGTAAATCTATGTGAAAATCAATCTAATGACCTCTAAAACTCATCAATACAGTCAGACAGAGAGTAAACCAGGAGGATATCCGGGCCAGGTCATCCTTCTATTTGCGCTTGTCTTTATTTACAGTCCAACCTGCACATCGGGGGGGAGATATCTGTTTGTAGAGATGAATAGCAAGCTGAGTCGCAGTCTGATAACAGCTGATGTGTTCCGTGGTTTCCATTACAGCCGACGCGTTTTCCTCCTTCGCTCTCCACACCAACTTTTTCCTGCATACAACAGAAACAAATGGAAACCACAACTTAAGACTCCTACAATAATGTCACTAGGCTACAAGTTTTGCAATTTTGTGCATGTATGTAATTTTCACTGAAAATAATTGTCCCATAATCCTTCTTATTAATGGATCTATAACTCAAACTAGACTTGATTATTATTTCATTTTTTCATTAGCACCTCTACCAACCTGCACATACTAATTGTGCTTCATTGAAGCAGTGTTATAAACCTGAATCTGAGTGAAGTGCAACTGTATTCAAGTGAAAAGGAAATCCCCAAACCAACCTTGTGAAATGCATGAAATGAAGTCTTTAAATACTCTTCAATGATTTAATATAGCAATTATTTATTGTCTGCAGTTACTGTACGTCACAAATGCTGCAGGATCTGAATAACTGTTGAAAGCATGTTCAGCATTATGCAGTATGTATACATGTGTAACACCAAGCACTACATATCCTGCAGGCAGGCCTGCATTCCTACATGTTAGTTAGTGCTCTGTGGCTCTGCTGGTGTGGAGCTGGAGATAACGGCATGTTAGTGATGGAACAGTGCGTGCCTGAGAGTCTATCTCAGCTAAAACGATGATTAAGGGGTCTTGCCCTTTAAATAGACAATTCTGTTGACCCAATTTAGAGTTGCGATCAATCCAGCACTCGCCACATTCATTGAGACGCCAAGCATTGATTTTCTCTTTTCTGCTGGCCCTGCCTGCACACAGCGAGGCGGAGGGACGGGGGCCCAGGGAAGACATCCACTCTACTTCGTGAACATCCACACATACACGCCTTTTTATGAGGCCCTTTCTGTGACATTCTTCTTATTTAATTGACAGCAATTATTATGTATGCGAAATATGTGCACTTATTATGTAAAAAAAAAAAGGAGAACCACAAATATCCATTTATTGAAAATAAATGGAACATGTAAAAAAAAAAAAGACCATAAAATCAAATCAACAAACAGATTATTAAGCTGCTGTGTAACAAACGTGGTCATTTAATTGTGCTTTGATTTGAATGTTGCTTAAGATTTCAAACAGGAGTTTTCATCATGAAAAGTCAAAGACAAAGCTCAAGAGCTGCATGACACGTATCTAACTCTTGTCATGAACCTTGGACCAAAAGGAAGGACTCAACAGTAAACTCAAAACCAGTGGACAGATTTCAGAGTAGCTTAATGCCAGGCAATGTTCGGTACACAAAAAGCAGACAGAATCAAGCAGAGGTATCCAAAAAACGTGAGGTGAAAAGGCAAAACAGGGTCCGAATCAGAGGTCAAAAAACGAGAGCTAGGAACAAAATGCTGGAACACGACACAAGGGTACAAACGAACTGGCAACGAGACAGGGGGCAAAATACATGAGGTAATGAGGGTGATGAGACACAGCTGGGGAGAGCACAATCAGGAGCAGGTGAGCACAAGACGAGGGAGGGGCAGGACACAGACCTGAAACAGAGACAGGGGTGAGTGATTTCAAAATAAAACAGGAAGTACCAGACAAGACACATGAGGAAAAAATAAAATAAAACTTAACCTAACGGGCAGACATGACAACTCTGTTCATTTTTATCAAAAATGTTACAAGAGCCTCTTTGGCACCGCACACACACACACACACTGATGTGTGTCCTGAGTATCTCAGCAGCCACGATAATCTATATGCCTCCTTGGATGACTATCTTGGTAGGTTTTAATATAATTAGGCCTGGATCCATACTGCACTCCAGTCCAGGCGACACAAGAGGAGACAAACACACACACTCACTTCCTGCACACAGAGCTGCAGACAGGTAAAAGCTACTTCACCAAACTGTGCTGTATTCATGGCTTCCATCCAAGGCTCACTGAGGTTGCTGTAGAGGACTGTGGTGGTGTGAACTGCTAGCAAAACAAACAAACAAAAACATTGTCAACATTTTGTTAGGAAAGGCAGTCAGTAACCAAACTACAGTTTGCAGCTCTTATCCATAGTTCAACTCTGGCCTAAAACAAAATGCATGCATGCACTATACATTTGCATAGCTGTGCATCTTGTTTGTGTAAGTGTGCAGATTTATAGATTGCAGCCTCTCAAAGTCTGGACGCCTTATATAGGTTTGAGAATACCTTTGAGTGACAGTAAGAACATCAAGTTCAAAGCTCTGGATACTAGCAGACAACCCTCTTCCTCCCTCTAAATAAAGCTACCACATTATGTTTTTGAATATTAGATGTTGTTGATTGTACCATATAATAACTCAGTTATTTTGTGGGGAATAAAAGGCATCTATCTACAATGCAATAGGCAAAGAGTCAGACTCTAATTACAGAGAGAAAAAACATGTAAACCAATCCACAGCAGTGTTAGACTAAGAGATGGCAGAAAAAGGGCTTTGAATTGTCCAAACAATGCAGGACTTTCACCCTGGAGCCCAAAGTTCGAGTTCCATGTCAAACCAAAAGCCATCTTAACCATGTAGTTTTGTAAAACCTAACCAAACAGACATTTCAAGATTGTTAAAAGGGATGATAATAGATGCTTCAACCGAGGTCTGAAACATAACAAAATATCTGTAACTACCAAAAACAATATCAGCATTTGTGAAGGATTATTTCAACAGCCTATGTCGACCAGGGGAAAAGTTATACTGAAAGATGTATACGAAACCTCCGTCCACACAAGCATCGTTCTAAAAAAATTCCACTCCGAACAAAAATGCAAAAACAGTTATACCAGTTATACAAAGAAGAAAAAGAAAATAGGCCTATCAAAAAATCTATTGCCGAAAGACTACCTGGCGGGCTGCAATGGTGCATCGAGGAATATAGTGGAATATACTGGACAAATAACTCTGCATATACTGTATGTGTACATGTAAAAAGTCCTGTTACCAAGGTTACACATCCGTCATTTTGCAAGGAATTTCGCCTAATGTGTGACGCCTCACAAAGGAGATAACGGTGCACAGCCTGACGTCACGAGCCAAAAACACCATTTACCCTGTCTACACGTCTCCGTGGAAACAGAGTTTCTAAAAGTCTTCACCGAGGCCAGAGTTTAAGATCAAGTGTGCAGTAGAGATCGGCAGGTGGAGCCACCATAGCCACTTCCGCTAACCAAAACACACACTTAACTTACCCAAAACACAGCAAAGATCCCGCACGCCGGCGTGTTTAACAGCAGAACAGCTTCTTTGTGTTGGTCTGAGGTGAACGTTCACAGATATGTAAACTTCAGTGACTGTAGTGATTGTTTTTGTTACGTTTCCTCTCGCCGTTCGTCCTCCACTGCTACTCTGGAACAGCTGTCAATCATCCTTTTTACAGCATCAAATAACTAATTAAAAATAAACTTGTCAGAAAAATGAACACTTGGACATAAATCACTATGATTAGAAATAACTATAATGACAGAAACCATGTTTGACAAAAATGTATTTGCCGTGTATTTTGATTTTATAGTTTGACTCATGTCCCATCTGTTAACATGGAGGAGGCAGGCTTTATGAGCTATACTGCAGCCAGTCAGCAGGGGGCGATAGAGAAGGTTTGGCTTCACTTTGAGGGAGCTGTAATGTCGTCCATCTTTTTATATAGTCACAACAACAACACAGAGACAAAGCTACGTTTTTGAAAAATACCCTTGTACATACTAAGTGTCCCTTTAACTTGAAATAATCCTGTGAAAAAAATCCCACAGAATCGCCACAATTTAAATACTTTAATTGGACAACTATTTGACGGGATCACCAGGTAAGCTCCTAACAAAGATCAAAACCAGACACTGCACTTCTAACAAAGATCAAAACCAGACACTGCACCCAGTATCCAGTATCCAGTTTTTTTAAAGGCTCGATATTTTCCTCTGGACCCAAAAAAAACCGTAGTTTCTGGGTTCTTTACCCTGTTGGTGGCTTTAAGGTATTTTGAGGTTGTTTGCTAGCAGACAAAAGTGACAAGGAGGCACCTTCACATCCAAAGTCAATGGGGAGCGATGGCTTGTTTTTCCCTTTGGTGTGGGTGGAACTTAATTGCACTCTGTCTTTATGTTTATAAGGTGTCGAGTCCGGGCCATGTTTGTACCAGCACACACAGCGTGCGTATGATGGATTAGATATTTACCCTGGTGTTAAACAGGTGACTCATTATAATGCTGCCTCGAGGGATCATTTGAACACCTAGCAAAGGTCTCTCTCATCCCCTCGCTCTGCACCTCCACACACATAAACACACGCACGCACACACACATGCACACTGTTGTCACACTAAATGGCTTTTCATCAGCAGTGATGGTTTCATACTTAAAATCAATGACACAGTCCTTTCGGGTGTATTTAAGAGGAGGCATTGAGCTAGTTTTATATGTCTGCACACACACACACACACACACAGGCTGCTCACACACTATAGAGTCCATGACCATCAGATAACACCTCAACCATGTAAATGGAGCCCACAAAGCAGCGTGTGAAATGCACATCTATAATATTGAATGGTGAAAGCTTCGACAACAGCACTTCATGTCTGCTCAGGCTTTCTGCCTCATCCAGCAGGGATCTAAGTGTGTGTGCGTGCATGTGTGTGTGTGTGTGTTTGTCAGGCCCAATCCATTCAACATAGTGTTTTCCCAGTGAAGACAGAGTGAACTCAATCAAATCTCTCCCTCTCATAGTCTGTGAGATGTCTTTTTTCAGACACAGGGATGGATGGAGGGAGTGGAGGTATCAAAACCTGTTGAATATTTTACAAGTCTACACTCCACTACCCCACAGCAAGAAGTCCCTGATGGTGTCAGTGTGTATTTGTGTGTGTGTGTGTGTGTGTGATTCCGAGAGAGAGGTTCAAGTTTGACAGCTTCCACAGTGGGTATCTCAGGACTTCACATCTTGGGTCCTCAGCTGTGAGTCATGGCCGTTTCATGCCAGCTGCACAAACACAGACACACACTGAGGCAGAGTCAGGAAGAGAAAAAAATATAAGACCAAGACAAGAATATTACTCATTCGTCCTGCAGCAGCAAACAAAGACTTGTAACTGAATGTTCAATGTCGTTTAGGTATGCACCAAGAAGCTGTCACAGTGGTGGGCTGGGTCAGTTCACCACGGCCACCTCACTGTCACAGAGAGCGTTGTGTTCCCAGGGTTAGTACTTTGTTGGCCATAAGGTCCTTACACCAAACAAGTTGTCATTACATTCCTATCAGACGCAGGTTCGTACATTTTAATGATGTTACAAGTCTCACAACTTCCTGTCAAAAAACTCCTCTTCAGAAAGGTGTAAGTTTAGGTTTGCCTGGCCAAGGGCGAGCTTTATGTAGTGTGTGAGATCTTGTCTGCAGCCACATTTTAACATTTTAGTTGTTTTCTGGCCAACTAATTTACTCATAGTTTCAGTGTGCTGTTCAAGGCAGGTGATATAGTATAAAGAGCCTGAATGTTTGCTCGGGGTGTCGATTGGTGGGGTGGGGTGGTGACACGGCGCTTCTGGTTTTGGTCTGTGAAACATTCTTCTTTTAAGAAGCCGACCTTTTAAAGTCTCATGATTTACGTACCGTCGTTTATCACCTAACAAACGTACATGCAAAGTACGCATTCAATTTAATGATCCTGATGATCCTTTTCCTAAAAATAACCAAGTGGTTTTGGTGCCTAAACACAACAAAACTGCGACAGTTTCAGACAATAACCGTGATGCTCAGGAAGTTTCTAACCATCCATCCATTATCTATACTGCTTATCCTGTTCAGGTTCGCAATTTAGAGTCACCAGTACCCCTAACGAGCATGTCTTTGGACTGTGGGAGGAAGCCGGAGTTCTCAGAGGGAACCCACGCTTCCAGGGGGAGAACATGCAAACTCAACATCCGAACCTGGATTCGGATTAGGAACCTTCTAGCTGTGGGGGGACAGTGCTAACCACTGCACCACCGTGCAGTCCGGAAGCCTATAACCATCCATCCATTATCTATACCGCCTGTCCTGTTCAGGGTTGGGGGGGGATGGAGCCTATCCCAGTCACCACTGAACCTAACATGCAACGAGCATGTCTTTGGACTGTGGGGGGAAGCCGGAGTATCTGGAGAGAACCCATGCATGCACGGAGAGAGCAATGCAAACTCCACACAGAAAGGTCCCCTAAATCTGAGCCTGGACTCGAACTAGGAACCTTGTAGCTGTGGGGCGACAGTGTTAACCACTGCACGGTGCAGCCTGAAAGTCTCACCACACTTTACTAATTTACAATCACTAACATGACCGCTTTATTTTGACAATCCAACCAGATGTTGCAGAATAATTTTTGCTTATTTGACTGCAGAGCCCGACACGTGCTGGGCTGAAACTCGAGGGGTGATTACGTTGTCATATTTCAGAGCATAGGGCTGCTGAGCTCTTAGAGAGAACATGTTGAATCCATATAAACATGACTTCTAAGCCTTAGAATAATTTTAATTATTATAAGGTCCACTCTCTGTGGGGGGAGGATTGCTCCCTTTGGGTGAAGAGAGAGGTCCTGCCCCAAGCGAAGGAGTTCACATATCTCTGGTTTTGTACTGGACCGTCGTGGTGAAGAAGGAGCTGACCTGCAAGGTGAAGCTCTCAATTTACCAGTTGATCTACCTCACCTGTTGTCATTAACTTTGGGTAGTGATCGAAAGAATGAGATTGCACGTCCAAGCGGCAGAAATGAGTTTACTCCGCAGGGTGTCTGGGCCCAGCCTCAGAGAAGCTTGAACATCCAGAGGGAGCCGAGTAGAGCCGCTACTTCTTCACATCGAAAGGCGCCAGTTGAGGTGGTTCGTGTTCGATTAGGATGCCTCCTGGGCGCCTCCCTGTGGAGGTATTCAGGGCACGTCCAACTAGGAGGAGACCCCGGGAACGACCCAGAGCTCACTGTTGGGATTATATATCCCACCTGGCCTGGGAACGCCACGGGATCCCCCAGGAGGAGCTGGAAAATGTTGCAAGGGAGAGGGACGTCTGGGCTAACTTGCTTAGCCTGCTGCCACCCCGACCAGACCCCGGATAAGCAAAAGAAAATGGATGGATGGTCCACTCTCGCTTCTCTCTACCTATTTGTATATTTTAATGTAAATTAATTGAGTAATTTGACCGAAAAAATATCCAACCACTTTAAAAAGGATCACAGTATTATTAGATTTTATCTCCGCAGCATGTTTATTCACTTCTCATTACCTTCCTCTCAGTACGTCTGTCTCTGATTCTAGCTTTCTCCATCTATGCCCCATTTCACAAGGTCTCTCCTTCTCTCCCTTGTTTTGATTGATTCTCATGCCAGCAAGTCTGGCCCTGGGTTGAACTCTCCAATCCCTGCACCTTTAAATCATCCATGGCTTGCCCACCTTTCCTCCACCTCAACACACAAAAACACAAGCACACACTCACAAACACACACACCGTGAAGAATGGTGAAGAAGCAGCATAACCTTTGCTTTTGCTAACAGTATTACGAAACATGTGGCACTGCTGCTGCTGCTGCTGCTTGACCCCTCTGTGGAAGCCTCCGGTCATTATCACAGATTTCATCATTTTCAATCCCGTCATCAGTCATCGAGCCAAATTCATCAATCAGCTCCACAGATCTGGAAACATGCAAACAAAAACACACGCGCATCTCGTATTCGGGGACAGACAGTGAAACAGCTGTACGCACACACACAGTCACACACACAGAGTCATCACTCACTCAGAGATAGAGACAACACCCCTCTCTTTTATCAATCCATCCCCATCATCCCTCGCTCAGTATCGCTGGCCCCGTCTCTGTGTGTCATGTATCACTCGTCCTGCATGCTGACAGGCCATCCCTCCGTCCGCTGTGATGGAGGAGGCTTTGGTGGACAGCTGGATCGCTAAGCGGACGCATGAGGGTCTGATTTGCTCTGCTGCAGGCCCCGGGATTGTGGTCCCATTGATCAGCGTCGTGGTTTGCCTGTCGAAACCTCCAGAAGTAATGCTGTTTCTATTGACATACATGCCAGACAGGGAGGGGCCGCTGGACCTCAGTGAGAAGCACTTGAAGATCACAGAGCATGTATCCATCTTCTGCTCTCTGACTCGGAGACCTCTCCAGTGATGTCCACAAATCTTACAGTGTGCATTATCATGGCTTTTGGAGTCTTGTCCCCCTTTCTGCATTTGTTGGAGCCTTTACAAGTCACACCATTGTGGCCTGTCTATTTTGTCACATGGGTTTGGAGACATAGAAATCAGTTGCCCGTATGTCAAAATGCATTATCACTAGAGCTCCTCCAATACATCATTAGGCTGATATCATAGGGCCAATCCTCTCAGCACTGTCTGCTGCACATGTAGCGGAGCGTCACAGCTGAGCAGACTGTGTTCTCTATGAGAAATGACCCTTCGCTAAGTCCCGCCCCCCTTGGTAACTGTTGCTACGCTTGTCAAGCTTTCGCACCAGCACGTAAATATTATGGTGTTTTCAACTATAACGGTGAGAGATGTTCCCAGGGAAATAATGGAACATTTCTGGGGAAACAGGTCCTATATATCACAGAGAAGTCGACAGAAAGGACGACAACACGCATTTGAAAGCTACATCCAGAATATCATGTGTCAGCGGAGTGTTGAGAATGAAAAGTCATAAAAATCGAGGCAAAAGATGGAACACTGGATCTGGATTAACTTATAATTAATATTCAACTGTCTTTGTTTGCTAACATGCTAACCTAGCCAAGTTAGTTAGCGTCTCACCTTGGAGCAAAAAAAGCACAGTCCATGTTGAAAGAAACAGCTCAATACATTGGCTGCCTTACCTATCAATGTGGATTTTTGCAATCTAAAATAGGTATAGGTCTTCGAAATCCAATATCAGTTCAGCTATTATTGTCATGCCCATGTCTTGAATATTTAGTCTTACTGTCGTGAAATGCAGTTTATTAATGTCTGGATTTGAGTCTGATTAACACCAGTCCTTAAACCAAACCTCTCGTGCGCACAAACTCAACTCAGAAACATTCTGCCGGATAACGTGTTATACATTGTCATTGTCTTATAAGTTCTTTACATGTAGGAATCCATCTGTGGCTGTTTGAGTGTAAGCTGGACAATAACGTCACGATAATCATATGTTCTTTACATACAGTATACTGTATTTAAGAAGTGGACTTTGGTGCTTTCACACCTGAAGTCTGTTTGTTTGATGCAAATCAAAGACCAAATTGTTACAATGTTTCATTTTGCTTAGAGTTTGGTTTGTGTTCACACGGCAGCTTTTACCAGCGGACCAAACGTTTCGAGGAAACTGATCTCTAATTGGTCAGAATTTCCACCGGGGACAACTTCCTGAAGTAAACAAAGAGGGAAGGAGAACTCTTCGATCAGACTCAACACAATCACGGACTTGTTGCAGTTTTTTTTACTTTTAACCGACATTGTTCCACACATCCATCAGTTCCACTCTCCGTTTGAATACCTCTGTGTTCTTGTGCGTTTCGATAAGCATTTGTGAAATTGTTTGGTCAGCACGTTTCTATTTCAGCCCTCAACTCGTCGCTCCCCCACATCTGTTTACTAATCTTGCTAGCTGGCTGTGTGGCTGCCTCTGCAAGTGTCAACATCTGTTAACAACCCACAATGCACTGTTTTTTGGTTTGCTTCCTGTATTTGGTCCTACTTTTGGTTTGGTCCCCACGAGAGTTCAAATACGTGTTCTCACCTGTCCAAAAGATCCCGACTTTCAGAGTCCAAAAGTCCGGACCAAAGGTGTGAATGCACCCTTATCCACCATGATGTCCCTCATTGGTTTTTGGACTACAGTTTTGCAACCCCATGCTTGGCGTTTTGGACCTTGCCGTCTTGTTTTATAAAGCCAGAAGTCACCATATTCAAACGAGAGGGTGGATACGCATCGCTATGCCTCTATCTTAGTTGACAGGTTTCTGTGCTAGTGATGTGTCAATCACAGGTAGCCATGCCCTGAAGCATCGCCTGCTTTATCTTCTGTTTTACTCTAAATGGGACCATATGTTTTGATGAAAGGTTAATGTTTTTTCGTGTTATAATCTGACTTCTTTTGCGCCTGTGGAGTCGCCCCCTGCTGGCCATTAAAAAGAATGCAGGTTTAAGGCACTTCGGCATTAGCTTCACTTTTAAAACCAAGAGGCTACGTCCACTTTTTACAGTCTGTGATTGTGTTTAGTGAAATTCCTCCCTGTCAGCGCCGTGCTGCCGAGCCCTGTGATCCATTACAGGCCCGCTGACACACAGGATGAGCTATGAGATGTGGATCTCTGTGAAAACTGATTGCTCCGGAATCCCTGCTCAATATCAGAAATTGAAAGGTGATTTTTAAACCCTGCTAGGACAGCACAGGGGATAATTCCTTGTGATTTCATCAAAACAGGACAAAGCAATGTTTGTGTAATTAGATACGGTGAGGATTAATAATGTGTGGTATGCACGCTGAGGATGTTTGAAGGTGACTGGCCGATGGGGTGTTTTGTTCCAGGTGACATATGTGGCCTGCAGACATTTACCATTAAAAACCACCATGTTACGAAACTGATGGATGATGCATTTAGGTGTTATGTTATTTATAACACTAAAATTGACTTTAAGCCTCTCTCCGGTGTATAATTTCCTATTTTTTCACAATCATGTCTGGCAATGTTGATAAGCCATAATGTCCGCAGAGTATTTTTTTGAACATATGATTAATGATATGGTGTAGTGAGTGATGCACGGTTATTGTCATATCTTATAGTGTGTGCATGTTTGAGATAAGAGGGAAGACTCTCCTTATGAGCATGATGCAACCCCAATTATATATATATTAGAATTTTAAGACACCTGTCGTCTGACCCCGCTCGTTAATAAATCCTTTCAGCACAAAATGTGTGTTTCAGTTGTCAACAGACACATCATTCATTGTTCTTAGTTTGTATTACTAACAGAGTAGCTACTTAAGGTGTGTTTGCTCCCCCCAGCGGTTAATAGAATTATGAGGCTTTAAATTGCTCCATAGGTCACCACCAATGAGTGTATAGATGGACAACGCATCTCCATCTTCTTTCATTGTACGGAATTGAGGCCAAAATAGCCCCCGTGATAGGCGCTGACATCTTGTGATGCTGACGTAATTTGGAGCCGGAGTTGAGCAGTAGAGATCGGCGGGTGGCGCCGCCGTAGCCACTTAGCTAACCAAAACACACACTTAAATTACCGGAAAAAAAACAGCAAAGATCCCACATGTCGGCGTGTTTAACAGAAGAACAGCTTATTTGTGTTGGTAGAGACAAGATATGTAAACTTCAATGACTGTAGTGATTGTCTTTGTTACGTTTACTCTCGCCGATCGTCCTTTGCTCTGCTAATCCGGAACAGATTGGCTGCAGGAGCCGTATTGGTCAACAGAGCTGTCAATCATCATTTTTACAGCATCAAATAACTAATTAAAAATAAAAATGAACACTTGGACATAAATCAGCATGATAAGAACTAACTATAATGACAGAAACCATGTTTGAGAAAAATGAAATTTGATTTTATACTTTGACTCATGTCCCATCTGTTAACATGGAGGAGGCGGGCTTTATGACCATACCGCAGCCGGTCAGCAGGGGGCGCTAGAGAGGGTTTGGCTTCACTTTTAGGGAGCTGTTATGTCGTCCATCTTTTTATACAGTCTCTGGTCAACACCTGTAACCACAGGTGTGAGCAAATTAAGCTGAAAGGTTTCATGAATGTGTCAGGAGCAAAGCTTGAACGCATCATTACGGTAGCTGGGATAGAACTATGACCAACACGTTAGGTGGGAAAGAAGTAGAGACCTGAGTGAACAGATGAGGAGAATTGCAATTTTCTCCAGTCTGCTGTTTACTGCTGCCTCTTGCATATTCTTCTTCCCTCCATCTCCTCCTTCTCCCGCTCCACTCTCTCTGACACACTTTTGTTTTTCTGCGCCTTGATTTCTCCTCGCCTCTCACCACTTTTTTTGTTACCTCTTCAATCCCTCCATCTCCATTCATCTGTCTCCCTTCTCATTCTCTTCCTGTCCTGCAGCTACAATAGCAATGAGATATTTTGCATTAAGGCCCTGACTGGCTGGGCTAAATGGGGCGGTGTGCAATTAGTTTTGCGAGTACTTATCTCATTAAAGTAAATGAATTATTGATTTAACGACACTCGTGCTTTTAGAGGCAGGCAAGCTGCTTTTATGACTCTCTCTGTTGTTTGAAAGGACACTGTCCATCTCAGCAGAGAAAAATACCTCCTCTCGTTTCAACTGTCTGTCTTTACCTCTCTCACACAACAGTTTCCCATCTGCTGTTTCTCATCATCTGTCACATCACATGTCACTGTCTCGTCCCTCATTGGCTAAACAGTAATACCATCATTACGTCATCATCATTACTGCCAGTTTCCCGTGCTTGTAATGAACAATGTGAGGTATAATAACGGTAGTAATCCTCAAACTGATTAAGCTAATGATTCATTCTAGTGTCTGCTGAGTACACTTAATATTCTCCAGTTGGCCAGTTGCATTAGTTGTACTAAATACTACATTTTTATGCCTCCGTGCCGGTGACAGCCGGGGCTTTAGGAGGTGCTTGTCAGGTTGATGGTTTGTTTGTTTCCTGGGATATACGGATGTGATATCTCAGGAACGTCAGGAGGGAATATCTTCAGGTTGGCAGCTTAAAGGTCAAACACACAGGTTTGAAAACAGAATTAACAGAATTAAATTCAATTTGGCACATTCTAGACACATTGGGAACATATAAGCTTCATAGACCTAGCAGTTGTACTTCAATGCCATGATTTTGTCACACATTAACTACTGCCTTACCAGCTGGACACAGACAGGTAGGACCCCATTACAGTCAAAGCATTATAAGCAGGCTCATAAAATATTGGAAAATAAGTCAAATTCAAATCATCATTGTAGAAATTTTAAGTAAACATTATTTCAAACATAATTTTTGTGCCTTAGTATTATTTTAATGTTTTTCATACACCATCAACCTGCCAGGGACTGCAGATTGAAATAAGCCTGTATGCCTGAATCTTGCACAGAAACAAGATGCACCCATGTGCTTACATTAATGCATGTGCACTGTCACTTCCTCATTAAATAAACACAAACATAAAGGTCAAAGTCACTGTGACCTCTGTAACATTTTTTGGCCATAACTTAAAATAATAATCTTGAAGATTTTCCTTTCAATAAATGTCTGTTAAGTCTATCTCGACTATCTGTCGCCGAATGAGGTAACACAACGGTGACTGAGCCTATGGCCCACTGATGAAAGCTTTTGCATTTGCAGTTTTACATATTGGGTGTCTGGTGCGACTTTCGCAGAAGAAATCTCAAGCAGCGCCCAGTTAGTGACGCGTTTTTCATCACCCAGCAGTGGTTGGTCTGCCAGAGAGGGTAGGCGGAGCTAAGCGGCTGCTTTTCCGGTCTCTGCAAGTGTTGCGAGTAAACAGTAATCTACTATGGCTGAACTAACAAAGAAAGATGGATGACTACAGATACAACTTCAACAATAAGTGAAAATCCAAAGAAAAAGAAACAAATTGGACGCTCAGATGAAGGCAAACAGTCTGAAAGGAATCTTTATAGATTACAGCTTTAAGAATGAATTTGCTAATTTATGACACAACTTCTAACAAATGGGATCAAATACAATAAAATGTTGAAATTACATCATTATTTTACCCAAAAGGTCAAAGGTGAACTTCACTGTGATATCATTCTTGTGATTACAATACCCCAGGGATGGCTCGAAGGAATATCTTTAAGTATTAATATCTTTCTTGTCTTTTTTAATCTGTTCAAAAGAAAAAATACAGACTTTTGTTTTGGGTTTTTTTGGCCTTGAAAAACACCACAAACCGTTTTTTAACAATCAATGCACTCTGAAAACTACCTTCCTCCCTCTCTGCCCCCTCTCTACCCTCTCTCCATTGGACTTTTTGAGGAGATGGTAGGTTGATCCACTTTGTGCCTAAGGGCAGAGAGAGATTGGTGGGGCTAGTGGTGGAGCTCTGTGGCCCCCCTTGATCCTCCTCAGTAGGTCCCTGACAAGCCTGGCTCCTGGGCTGCTCTGCACCTCCACTAATCACCCTCGCTGGAGATGATAACCTGTAATCAGCACTTTTCTCTGTCAGCCAGTCAGTCACGCTGCAAGGGACTGCATGGACCAGGGAGGGGAGGCAAGGGCTCAAATGGCTTAGGAGGCAAATTCAGTGCACTGTTTCTAATCCATGGGAGACGGGGGACAGGTCACCTACAATTAAGAGCCCTCTTATCAACTGATTTAACCTATTACTGAGTCTCACAATCTTGTTTTACTAAATGTGTGTAACCTTATGTCTTCAGAGGTAAAAGCTGGAGGATTAAGTTTGAAAGGACCGGATGTGTATTCGCTGCCAGTCAGACAACACTTTAGCTCATGTCTTTCCTTTCTTGCTCCAGCTTAAAGGCTTCTTAAACAATTGAAGCACAGTTTTGACTTTGATTTTTCCATTTGAAATGAACAACATAATGCTACTAGCTCAAACATGATGCAGGGGTTAAATCACTCACCTCGGCTCTCACTGAGAATCCAGCAATTCCAGCAAATGCCATATAGGCCCATTCACCTAGTGAAGCCCACCTACCAGCAATATGCAGGGGATGTGATCTGCTGGCCTTATAGGCCTTACAGTATAGGCCATTTATACTGAATGGCAGATGCAGAGGGACCACGTGTTGTCACCCCCACACTATCCATCCATCCATTTTCTATAACACTTATACCGTGCAGGGTCGCGGGGGTCTGGAGCCTATCCCAGCTGTCATTGGGCGAGAGGTGGGGTTTCACCCTGGACTGGTCACCAGTCAATCACAGTGCTGACACACACTCACACTCACACCTACGTGCAATTTTTTAGAGTCACCAATGAACCTGACATGTCTTTGGACTGCGGGAGGAAGCCGGAGTACTCGGAGGGAACCCACACATGCACGGGGAGAACATGCAAACTCCCCACAGAAAGGTCCCCTACGTCCGAACCAAGGTTCGAACTAGGCACGTCTCACAGGAAGGCAACAGCACTAACCACTGCACCACCGTGCAGCCCACCCCCACACTACAGTACTTTGATCACAGTGTATCTCGATTTATTACAGGGAACTTTCCTTATAATATCAGAGGTCAAGCAAGAAGTAATCAAATTAAATGACAGATTAGGCAGAGTTGAATGAAAATATGAAATAAGTGGATGATTAACAGGGCCTGAAGTTAATCATGATTGTCGGTATTACACAGTTGTGTAATAACTGTTACAGTACAAGTAAAGTAAAGTTTATTAATGTTCACACAGCCAATGTTTGCAGGGTTGTGTGGAGGACAGAGTGGCTGAAACTGCCACATCAGAAGGAGTGTCTTCAGTGTGGACTCAGCGTACCGCACCAGCTTACTCTCTCCACTTAAAACACTCTTCAAACATTTAAAAAAAAATTAAATTAGACCTGGTATGCAGTTTATTTGGGAAGCAACTTCTTGGCTGAAGTCCACTGTATTCAACATGAGGTCATGTTTGTTTTTATCAGATGAAAAACTGACTCAGGACATCTCAGACTGAATCTTATGAACGTGTTACACCAATCAATCGAGACAACTGTGCCGTGCGTTAACTCCAGCAAAAACTCTCATGATGTCATTCCGACGCTGGCAAAATGTCTGTGGCTGCAAAATCACTTGACAACTCATTTAGTGTCAGGGCCTTTCTCAAACCAGCCCCTTCACCCTCTCCCCACACACTTCCACTCCATTTGCGTGCTCATGTGGAGTTTCCGCCACATTGAGTGCCACCCAAACCACTGAGCGTAGAGTGGGAGTGGGAGTGTGTTGTTAAACCCTCCAACAGCGAGTCTGCACTGATGCTGACTTATTGACCATGTGCAACGCTGTGTTGTGTTGGTCATTACAACCCTCCTATTATTATCGTATCGACATTGGCTGCAGAAAGTTCCTGTTTCTGTCTAGGTGCCACTTTGCAAGGCACTGACCCCAGCTGATTTTGCAGGGATGTACAGTTGCCAAGACGATATCAAAGAAAAACAGCAGCTTTCAAAGCAGACAAGTCAACAAATATCCTGTAAGATCTTGTGGAATCCTCTCAGTGCTTCTGCTAAAGCTACACTGCTTTACCACGAAGCACCGTAGCTTACCATAAGCAAGAGGTTCAATCTTCCTGTGAGTGTATATCCGTGTGTTTCATCTGATGCTCAGGTAAACTGTTTGACTCTTTACAGACTCTGAATGTTCTTTGATCCTCAAGGGCATATATCATAAAACAGTCTGCCACACTCACAATGCGGCAGTGTCAGATGGTGTTTAGTTAGAGGGAGATTGAAACGGACAGGTGTTGGTGTTTTTGTCTCTGCGACTCTCCCGCAGGGGCTACTGTATGTATTCAGTCTTTTTTACACTGTGATTTGATGTGACATGCTTTTTTCTGTCCCGGTAAAGTGGTTTTAGTGGTTTTACCCCCAGTGGGTTTGAGACATGGTCCAATGACCAAGAAAAATACATGTAAGAATGGAGAGAGAGAGAGAGAATAGAAAAAAGAGAGTAAGAGGGACAGAACATATCACACTACTCACCTGCTGTCTCTGGGCCTCGTGGTCATGTAAAAACAGGGGTAAATACTCACCTGTGGGGACTGGAGGTAGAACAGGAGGACAGAGAACGAGAGGGAAGGAGCAAAGGACACAAACATTCAGGCTGCAGCACAATAACAAGAAGTCTAAACCACCTCAAGAGATGCTCAGAGAAGCATGTAAACTATCATTGGACATTACAAAGCATAACCTGACATCTATTCTGAATAGTTCATGTGTGAAGCTGCAGTGGATTCAAAGACAGAATAGAGATTGTTTGAATTCCTGCTGCATTAACGCAGCGTAGAAGTTGTGATCAGAAAAAGTAGTAAAATGCAAGCAAACATTTAAGCCTGAATCACCACCGTAATAGAGCCGAGTGACCTTTGAGGGAAACTTGCTTATTTGCACAACTAAAGTACAAAATCAGCAAACTCGGGCCATTGTATTATTAGCTAATTTTGTGGCTGCGTCCTGCACACGAGCCTGCATCAAAATTAATTTATTAAGTGTACATTGTGAACACATGACGCATCTTTGCCAACGAAGTCTGACTTGAAATTTCCATGAAAGCATCATTGCAGGGCTGATGACACTTGACTTAGTTGTGATTTAAATGTTCATACACATTGCATATCAGCCCGTCCTGGTCAGTTGGCAAAACATTCAAACTATGACACTGAAGGAACCCCTCTGATGTGACATGTCTGGACTGTGCCCTTTTAGGTAACACAGTAACAAGTGCGTATGAATCTGCTTGGGATGGCAACCAGGGATGGGTCACAGAAACGTCTTCTTCCTGCCAGGAGACCGGGTTTTAATTCCACTGCCATTGTTGGCGACAGAAATCTACTTGTTTTTTAGTTAGATTTCATCTGTCAGTTACACTAGTCATGTGATGTACTTACAGCAGCAACGCAAAGCGTACAGTAGTTACGTAACATAAGGTCCATACGCCTATCATTAACTCAGACCCAAACATTGATCTTTATAAAAACCTAACCAAGTACTTCCAGTGCCTAACCATAAATAAAACAATGTTTACTTTGTGTTGATTATAGTTCCTTCTCCAAAAATCATAAAATGTGAAATATACTCAGCAAGTGTCACCGCGCTCAGTTGCATTTCATTATAACTAGCTGGTTCAAGAACTCCAAGCTGCTTTTACATGCACATCATACATGTCACATTCACCCATTCACACACTGATGGCAAAGTGCCAATCTCCAATCAGACCTATGCCCATTGGAGGGGATTGAACCCCCAACTTTCCGATTGGGAGACGACCGACTCTACCACTGAGTCACAGCCGCCCCATTGATTATTTGAACAGGAACAGAATACGTACTGGGTCGTATGTTACCGGCTAGTTACCGGCAGCTCACTACAAAAGGACAGCAAGTGATTTTAGCACACAAGCTAGTTAGCTAGCTAGCTAATAAATGTACACTGCTGGTATTTGGACATTTTAGCACTTAATAATTACAGAAACACACTCACTTCTATAAGTCACAGTGCATTTGAGTCCATAAAGTGTATGCAGACATTGCAATGCACCTCGATCATGTCTCTCATTAACTCTCAAAGCATTATGGCTGCAAATCGAGTATATCTACTATATCTGGGAGAGGGCGCCTGTGAGCCATAAATCCAATTAAATACATAAATATCATAATATGGCAAGTGGACAAACAGTCAATATAAACCCTGTTACACAAGTCTTACTGGGCGTCTCTCATTTATTATCACTAAATTGACGGCTGTATTTTGGAAGTCTAACCACATGTCGCATATTGTTCTTTCTAACTCAAGTGCATAGCTCTGCATGTGCAAAGCTGGTGCTATGGGGGTACATAGATCATCATATATTTAGATCACCAGCATTCGGCCACTGACCAAGCCATAGTATTAAATTAGTGGGCTAGGTTCTGTTACACATTTATGTAAATCTGACCTTGAGTGATGCACGTTAATAATATTTGGTGGTCAGAAGCGATAACTTCAGTACTTCTGCGTGCAAAATGCTGAATACTACCCTTCCCATTATTGAACTCAGTAGTCCCGTTCATTTTGCGCTCCCTTAAAGTCCCAATTTGTCTGTCATGAAGTTGTAGCTCAAGCAGAGGTATGATGTTAAAGCTCCTCCTTAAATATCTTGAGTTTGTACACCTAAGACTCACCTGTCTCATCTGGGTTGGACAGATGTACAGACCTCATCACATTTTAAAGTCACTTGTAAATGTGATGTTCTTCAATCTACACTATACACAGTGGAGTACCAGGCTGCCGAGAGAATGTGGTGCCCTGTAGAATTGATTTGGACTGAGGCCTCTGTGTTAACCACAAGCTCAAGTGCAGGTCAATAGCCCAGACAAAGGTGATAAAGAAAGCAAGAGCAAGAGAAAGAGAGAGAGAGAGGACGTAGCGTGCCTCGGGGAGGAAGAGAGCAAACAAAGCAGGTCAAGTGAATATTTTAGAGGTTGCTTTCGGATTCTTGTCTGGCTGAACCTTTCATGTGGAGCACTGGTTCAGCTGCACAGCCGCTGAAGCTGCTTTCAGCTGCTTTGGTTGCACAAAAATGTACATTTTCCATACAAAAAAGGAGCCATAAAAACTGTGAGCTAAAGCATGGGGTTTGATAATTCAGTGAGTAACACCAGCAGAGCAGAGTGTCCACCAAGCAGCAATTTCCCAACACAATCATGATTGAAACCCGGTGATTAATGATTATAGTTACAGTGAGGAAGTAGTCTCATTTTAAACATGGCCACAACAGAGCACAGAGACCCCAGCAGGTAGCTCGATGTTTATTGTGTTTACTGTGTCTCTTGGCTGCAGTACGTTTACACTTTACATGAAGGAACAGGAAGCAAACAGGCTGTAGCATCAGTTAGTGTGAGGCCAAGAAACAACGTGTGTCATCTCTGTTCAGTCCAGCTTCTATATAAATAACTGATACAACGAATGTGTTGTTAAAAGCAGACGAATGTGACGAACAGTATTTGTGTAAAAAAAAGAGGATACTAACTTCATATAGTGTTAAGTGTTCTATAAATGCAATGTGAATTTTTTATAAAGTGTGCATAGTGAGGGGGGTTTATGTTGTTTTCATGCATACAATATGTCTATGATACTTGTAGTGGAGGTAATAGGAAACCACTTGATCTGGGTGCTAGTTGGGGTTTATCACTGGATTCAAGTCAGTGTGTCGGCCAGAACACCACTTAAGGCCAAAGCTCAAGAGTATGTATTGAAGAGGCAAGCGATGGTTGATGCTGCTTTATTCCCTACTTAGTAGTGACAGGCTTACATGTAATCCAGTTGCAATACAAGATAACGTGGGTGCGTGCGTGTGTGTGTGTGTGGTTTCTATAAAAGAAAGAAGATACATACAAATGAATGAATAATATATACATAAATACACTCATATGAACAGAGAAGTGATAAACACTCATTACACGAGATTCTCTCTCATATATACATTCTGTGAAGTTACTACCAATGTGAACCTAACACTTCCTGTTATTTACGGCTAATGTTAAATCTCCCGCTGCCCAGCCGACAGGATACCTTTATTTTGAAAACCTACGGACTTGCTACACCCGTCACCGAGTGCTCAAAGCACAGACGGCCACGATATGATTAACACTATTCACGTCGTACCCAAGCTCAACAATTAAGCACATAACATTACTAAACAGATTATGAACACATAAACACACATGAACATGTTTAAACTTATTGTGATGCAGGTCCGACGACCGTAATTACGTGCATATAATTAGGATAAACATCAAATAGCCAACATCAAAGCGCCGAATCCTGATCAGAATTGGCTGACATTAAGACAATTAACACATTAACACAAGAAATACCGTCATTCAGTAGAAAATACTTACTCTTAGGCATTTACGCACACATCACTCTTCACAAGTTCTTGCACTGCACTGTCCCTCCCTCATCTATTACTCTGAAGAAGCCTGCTTATTAATGTGAATGACGTCACTGAATACAGCGAGCCTGTGGGTAAGCTCCCAATCGTATGATCTTGGTGGTGATTTTGAGTTACTGCGGCTTTAATGACCAGGCACAGCTACAAGTGCTCCACCACAGAGAGTTGGTTGTCTGAGCCTTGGAGTGGAACCAACAGTGAGTATGGATGCAAATGATTATTTTAGTTGTTTCGTGGCACTGTGATCTTGAAGATGGTGTTTGAGACATTTATTTTAAGTCACGAAAACCGTGCTAACTATGCTAATGCTAATCGCGAAGCTAACCGTTAGCAAGAGGCTAGTTTAGCTTCTATGGCTAATTCAGTCCATTGTCAAGCCTCATTCGTGTTATATGCTATGTTTATGTGTGAACCAGTATTGCTGTTTACTGTGTTTACGCTGTTACTTGCCTGTGAAAGCATACTGTAAAAAAAAAAGATGTGTTTGCCTTATTTAATAGTGTGATGTACTTACCTGATTTATAACCTGAAAATGAAGAAGAAAAGTGTGACCAGTGTTGTTGCATATATTTAATTTCAATTGTAACATTGTGTATATTTCATTGTGTTGCAGTTTTACAAAAAATAACTGAGAAGATTCAGTAAAGCAACTTCAGTCAAATCTGCTGGGTCTCTCAAATTTGTTCGCTATCTGTCAGCCAGGACAGAATACATGGACTCTGTATAAAAGGATGTGAGACGTAGTGATGGCTGTAAAATACGAAGTAAAGGAAAGTTATTAAACGTTACTTTCAAATGTTGACGTTTAAAACGTTCGACTCCGCTGAGAGAGAGAGAGAGAGAGAGAGAGAGAGAGGTGCCCTAATATTACTCAGCTCATCTGGGAAGTGTGTAACTTCACTGAAGACTTCAGAATGACACAGTCTCATAAGAACAACTCCAACATTGGTCTGCGTATAACTTGTCTCCTGTATGAAATAACATATCCTCACTGCGCTGCAGTGTAGCCTACTATTGTTACTGTATGAGGAACAGGCCACATCTGTGCAGACCCTTTTTTTTTACCACTCCATGATCTTCTGTGTGTAGTGTTCCTGCTTCTGTTTTTTTTGTGAGTGCTTTGATACATGTTCAAGTTTGATGTGTTTCAAAGTAAAAAACGCTCAAAAACTTGATTTATATGAGATATAAAACATCATCATATAGACTGATCTCTCTCAACACATCCAGCTATGACTGACTTCTAGCGCGCCTGCTTGTTTCATTACTTTCATCATGGATCATTTCCCGGTTAAAGACAACAGGATTAGAACAAAGAAGCTCTCTGTGTGCCATCCCTTTTGGTGTGCGTGCCTGTGTGTCTGAAAATGTGTTACAGTAGAATTTGCTCTGAGCAGATCTTTGACTTTTGACCCCCTGTTTCCCTCTTCCTTTCACCCCCCTCTACTCTGAGGAACCCCTGCCGGAATCCAGGGCCTTCCTACTTGCAATTAACCTCACCCACAGGGCAGATTCATACACACACCTGTGGTGATTAGCCAGCGCTAATGGCTCTCTAGTACCCACTAAATACTCTCATAACTCATGAAAAGACTTTGTGACCCTGCACTGACTCGCAGCCTGCGGATCATGAATCAAACAGAAGTGTGAAAATAAGCAGCTCTGCCTTGATTGTTAATCAGGGTGGAGCTCGGCTCACTCCGACCGCAGCAGCTAACAAACAAGAAAATAATAAGCAGAGCAGCTGAACAGACACGAGAGGTATGGGGGAGAAAGTGTAGCTATGTTTTTTTTATTCTGTGCATTTGTATGGGTGATGCAGTTATGGAACATGATATGATTTCGGTGATTGCCGTCTCCACTCTTGACCGCTCCACGATTAGGTCAAAGGTCGTGTTCAGCCACGGAATCCCTGGGTCTTGTAAAGATGCTGAATATTGCTCACAAACATTTCAGCAGACAGGATGTGTGGTGAAATCTGACTTGAAGAATGGTCTCTTTTATCTGTCAGCTTACGGTCCTTTTAACTTTGCGATTTGAAACCAATGAATGTATATGAAGACAGACGACACGTCTCCACCTCCTCTCTTACAAAATCTGCTATCTTGCTTATTCAGAGCCAGAGTCTGTGCAGCAGGAACTGGCAGGTGGTATTGACGCCCTACCCCTTCCTCTACCCAAAATAACACAGTGAATTTGTGGCCTTGACATGTTGGAGCCCTCAGGTGGGCTCAGTCTGCAGCAGAACAGCTTCTTGTGTCCATCTGAAGCAGATATTCACGGTTGTGGAAAGTTCAAAGACTGTAGTGTTAGTGTTCGTTCCGTCTCCTCTCGTTGTCCTCCTCTCCTCTGCTGCTCGGGAACAGAACGCTGCAGGAGCCCGATTTGTCAACAGAGTTGTCAATCACGAGGTCACACCCCCTTTTTATAGCATCAAATAACTAATTAAAAGTAAACTTGTGAGAAAAATGAACACTTGGACGTAAATCAGCATGATAAGAACTAGCTATAATGACAGAAACATTGACGTGGTATGATTGTACGTACACTTGTTATGTGACAAAAGTAGGTTTAGTGCCAAAACATCTTTATCAAATCTGTATTTTCACGTTTTCACAGCTTCAGCCTCCTGAAATTCTGCTCTGGGGGATCAATAAAAGATTATCTTAAACACAAAGACAATAAAAAAATTGCAGCGACCAATTCGTCACCCTATTTAAAGAAAGTACCATTCTTGCTGTGTCATTATTGTCCACCATATGTAAGTGTTTGTTAAAACTACTTTAATCTGCTCACCTCGCTTCTCTTCAGTTATTTCTCCCCACACACCGTCACCTGCTGTACCTGCACGCAGCGGCTCGTCCCGCCCCCGCCTCTTTCTGTTTCTCTCTACCTGTACCGTATGTGTCTGATCTTATGATATTCATCGTGGGCTGTACGTTTCCCCCAAAGTCCCCCAAATAACACAACTCGCGTTTTGAGTTTTTCACCTGTGATCTTGTGAGCTGTGCGTGAACGTTGCATGTCGAAACGATCAAAACAGACTAATGAGACCGACACTACTCAGCTGCACTTAAAATCTTTTAACGCAGAATAAAAAGGTCGAAATTTAACAGAGGACGTCGCACCTCAATCAATGCATTTGAAGGAGGGACGTGCCAGCGGACCTGTGTGTGTGTTGTGTTTTTTCAGCATGCGTGAAAGTGCTGCTCCAGGTATAAAAGAGACGGAGGGTGAGGGGCTGTGTCCACTTTCATTAGTTAAAATTAAGTCAGAATTAGTCGCCAAATAGGCTTGCCCACCCCCCCTCGTCCGACGGGGAAAATCTCCCGCTGTGAGGGACATGTATGAAAGGGCAACTCTTTGGCTTCTGATACCAACGTCAGATCGATTCATTTCCACGTGATCTACTAAATTATTAACAACCAATAATTGATCATTGATCCCATCCCTAGTTCTGAGCAAGCTCAGCTTAATTGGATATTGCCTATTTATGGACGCTAACTAGACCATGAAGCCCTTAACATGAAAAAGCTAGAGGGGCCCCTGGTTCGTCATACTTTGAGTAATAGGGTCGCTGTCCAAGCTGACATATCTGTGGTGAATCTGTGGTGAAGCACGGGTTTACTATGGTGTATGAGACCTCATGGATCTTATCAACACGTGAGCAGGCTGCGGTTGCTGATGAAGAAACACATGGAGTGGACATTTTCAGACTATTTCTTCATTCATGTCAAACCTTGTGTTTCTTTTTTCATTACTTGTTGATTATTCTGCTCAGAAATTTTAAACTGGGAAAGAGGCACCAGTATTAGAGTAAAAAAAAGTCTCATTATTAACAGCCATCACAGTTTACAAACACACTTCCTGCTTCAGCGTTGACGGTCAAAGGCTTCATTAAAACGTAACGACGTCTGAATTTTAGTGTTTTTTGCAGTTAAGTGAGTTCAATGCGACATCAACAATGCTTCAAAATACATAAAATATTTAAGAAAATGTAAACATTTTTCTTCTTAAGACTGAAGTTTGTAATAATGGATATTTAAATGTAAGTTCATGAAATTAATGTAGAATCAACACAAAATAAGTATTTAAGTTAAAATACTATTGTTTAATAGCATCTTACTACTTTAAACAGATTCTCTCCTGTGAA
Source organism: Semicossyphus pulcher (assembly GCF_022749685.1). NCBI lineage: Eukaryota > Metazoa > Chordata > Actinopteri > Labriformes > Labridae > Semicossyphus > Semicossyphus pulcher. The sequence continues at coordinate 5,781,691 of NW_027211670.1, forward strand.
CCACAGACTTCCAGTAAAACCCTCAGAGCCATCAACATTGTGTGCCAGCTTGAAAGGCAGATTTCTTATATGTACTAAAAGAAAGAATAACAAAACCCATTGATTCTAATCGATTCTCATTTGAATAACCCAATATCATTCATAAATCCTGAGATCGATCTTTAAAAATATGTAAAAACGTCTGATCACTCATGTTTCTGAGTGCTCCTGAACGCAGCACGACTCGGCGCATTCCCTCGAAACACGGCAGTGAGGGAGACATGCCCGGACTTCTTTACTGCAGCTACTACAGAGACATCAGTGATCGCCGACGGACTCTTGTTATCGTGTGTGCGTCCATAAATATGTGAGTTAGTTTTGCTCTGATGTTTATGTTACTCTCTGTTAGCGTCGGCTTTGGCCGCAAGTGTATTTTCAGAATGTTGTTATACAGTATGTCTTTCCCTGTAACTGTCGCGTGGCTTTGTTCTCCGCGTTATGAGATCTCGTGGCCAAATCTTGCGCCCAGTTCGTTTAATCAAAACCATGAGCCAGATGTTCAGACTGAAAATCTGAACTGGAAAAAAACGTTCATAAGCTGTCTAAGTTATAAAATGTTGACTGCTGTGTGCTGGTTATGTGAAATAAAAAGCACATGATGTAACTTATTTGGGCTCAATTCTGATTGTAAACATTAACAATTTTGATAATGCACCAGGTCACTTAACAAAAATCAATATCAAATCAGATCGGAAATCAAATCGAATCGGGACCCTGTCAATCGGAATTGAATCGAATCGAGAAATCCATATCGATACCCAGCCCTGGTCCTTATCCATCTTTAGCCAGGATTGTTCGGTGTGGCGGTTGTCACAGCACTGCTGCGGTGAGCGAGTTGCCCTGTCCTCTTCCTGCCCGGTGCCCCAGCCCCGCCTGCCTCTGACTGCCTGCGCAGTGCTGTCGTGCTCGGGACAAGAGGTGAGAGAGCAACTCGGAGCTGAGGAGATGGGAAATGGGATTCCTCAATTAATTTCTAAATTACAATATAATTTATTTCACTGGTCTGAAAAAGATGCTAAATTTGTCACACGTCGCTTTCTAGAAAAAAAGTTGCCTAGAGGGAGAGAGAGTCGCTACCATGGCAACACTCACAGGAGTCGCCACAGGAAGTAAACACAGCTGCTTTAATTGCGTTTTTTTTTTTACGTGATACGTTTTTCAAATTTATTAATTTATTAACGCGTTAATTTTGACAGCACTAAAAAAATCATAATTATCCCTGAATATTGTAATTGCAAGAGTCATGAATGTTGGCCCTGTTGGCTCTCCATAGACTGCAAGCACCTATTACATATCTACATGTGAGTGTGTGTATTCGTGCCACATCACAGCATGTGCTGAACAAGCTTATATTCAATTAATTCCTGGGCGGCTGCTAATGTTTTGGCCGAGTGCTGTTTAATGGCCGGGGTTTTAATATGAGGGCAGCACAGCAGAACACACTGCCTCCTGCATGGAGAGGTAAAGACCGGCCATAAACAGCTGCTGTGGCTCAGGTCAAACCACACTTTGCATTTGCTTCTCCATCTTTTTCATGACTTCTCTCATCAGTTTACTTTAGCGTGTGAATAGACACCAAAAGCTCCGTACAAATGATGGGGGGCGTCGATGAATGCACATTCCTTTTGCTCTCCGTCTCTCTTGGAAATGTGAAATTCTAGGCGATGTTCATTCTAGAGTCGAGAATTCAGGCTTCTTTATCTCTGAACTTCCATCGTTTTTTATGCTCATGCCTTGCAGATTGCTTCAGTTGTAATTCAGCGAGAATACTTAACCTAGAAGCATGCATGTTTTACACAGTGGCTTCATTCAAAATTAACACATAGCCTAGTTTGGTTTTGAACAGGCAGTGCCTGCCCTTTAGCATCGAATCAGACAATTCCGTGCTGCAACATGCTGCAGCAACCTTATTTCAAAGACACATTTAAGATGACCATGACCTCTTAAAATGGCATGTTATGTGGTGGTTGCATGTAATGTGTTTCTATTATGTGTTATGTATGATTTTTTATTCACTTGTCTACACCACAAAACTGATGCCATTGCAGTGAAAAACTTTGGTTTGGTAGGCACCCAAACTTTTTGGTAAGTTTTCGACAAAAAGATAAGAGTGAGTGGGAGGAATAGGGCCACTGTTGAAATGACGTTCAAACTGGTTCCAAAGTGAACGTATTTTCACAGACTTCTTGATTAAACTCTAATGTTTAGACCATATTTCACCAGGAAATCTGCTTCTGTCACAAGATTCATCACACATTCACACACAGCAATTTTCAAGTCACATAGTGGCTCAAATGATTATATAAGTGAGCAGTGCATCACAGTCGCCAGCGAAAAAAATACTGCAAACACCAGTGGGATTCGATCTCATGAGAGCTCAAATCAAGGCCAGTGCTCATCGGGGGGCTTCTAAACCAGTGGTTCTCAACTGGTCTAGCCTCAGGATCCACCAGGACCACCTCCTTAATGACGAAACGCGACCAAATTTTTTTAAATCATTCAACAGTAAGTCAACATTACAAAACACAACAGAATAACAGTCGACCAACAGCCAAAATCAGTTAGCATCAGTTAGCAGTTAGCAGTGATAAATTAAGAACAGAAATAAACTGAAAAAGTGCAACATAAATGCAACTTCTGTAGCACTCATCAGGTGTCAAGAATGTAACTGTAGCTGGGATTACCCAATCAGTGGATAGGTGGAGTGTGACTAAACTACACAACTACTGCAAATGTTGAGTAGTTCTAAACTACGATTTTCCGTTAGGTATTAATCACCTATAGCGTCAGCATCCAGGGGTCGTTCCGCCTTCTCAGTCAGAGCTGCACAGCCAAAGTCCCTGCACATGCTCAGACTTCTTTTTTCTTCTTCTGTGGGGAATGTTTAAAACGGCTCTCTTTACGATGTCTCCGAACCTTCTTGTTAACATCACACAGCCCATAGAGCGCCGTGTTTATGATTTTTGTATGAAAAATAAAATGCGTTGAAATTACGTCCTCGTGTAGACGGGATTTAACCCACTGCTGCAAAATGATTTCGGAGAAATGCTGCCACAATCATCACTTTCGTCGCTCTTTCATTGCAATTTATGAAAATTATAAAACAATATTATGTATTTTAGCCAGTTGAAAAATTGTTGAAATACAATCTTAGATGTTCAGAACTTATTTCACTCAAATTTCAACATTGAAATCCCAGTGTGTGCTCACTGGGTTAAGTCAGTTAAGTTAGTACCTTCACTTATGCCATCCACATTGAGTTTCAGTCTCCCACAGATCTAAGGCTCGAGTCTTCCTGGTGAATGTCCCCTGTTTGTGTGACAGCTGCCCCAAAAGACTTAATATGAATAGAGAATGTGTAAAAAAAAATATTTTTGGAGGAAGATTAGAGCGGACACTAGCATTCATGATACCTTTCTTATTCATACGAGAACGTGTGGAATGACAGTGAGTCTCATCTGTATTCTAAGAAATCCCAAACTTGAGTGAACTTTTTCATTGTGTAATTTAAATCCTCCTCACTTTGTGAAACCGCCCAAACTTCTTTTTTCCTTTCGGTTACCTGCACAGCGTTTCTTCATTTGCATTTTGCTAGCTGCACAGTTTTGGTATGATCTCCTTCCCTCTCCAGCCTCCACCACTACACTATCATTTCCATTTTATTGGTGAAGCTGCATTCCTCCGCTCCGTGTCCCCCCCACATGCCTGTGATGGCATGCTAAATGACTGTTTGCACTGAATTTTTTGCTGACTCTGCTCTCTGCATCGTATAGTCGTGCTAATAATTGGCCATAAGCTGGGGATCGAAACAGAGTAAATGGCGGGGATGTTGAGCATGGAGGCCTGGGGACACAGAGCAGAGATAGAGTAGGTGAGGATGAAGTCCTCAGCGAGTGTTTAAAGCAGCACATAAAACAGTTCGGTACTTTCCCCTCTTCCCCGCATTACTCTATTGGACCGGTGCGGTGGCAGTGGGAGGGTCGACAGGAAGCGCTGCTCTCTGTGCTGTGCGGTGGCATCGACTTCTTGTTTGCGATCAAAGTGGTTTTGTGTTCCCCTGAGCTGCCGACACTCCTGAAACCAGGTCCTCTGTGAGACGGTGAGATATGATGAGAAACAGTTTGTGAAAAAGAGTCCCAGACTCATCTCACCTCAGCAGCATTATGTGATAGTGGGAAATGATGAGCAAAAATCTAACAGTCCCTTTTCTAGTAGGATTTCACGCTCCCAGAGTGGTCTGTGCTCATAGTCCAAGTTCAAGTTCTTCATTTGTGACCTGCAGAAAAAATGCAATGAAGCAGTGGAGGGCAGCCCACAGGAACATGAATCCCACCTGTGGGATTGTGTGCCAGCCTGCTTTTGGGTCCTCTTTTTTTATTTATATTTTGCACAACACTTAAAAACCTCATCATGCCAATTCTTTACATTTAGAGTTTAACAAATAGTCGTACCATACCGTTATGTCATCTTTTTTTTCACACCAGTAATATGATTATAAACATTCATTAAGAACCAAAGAACCAAACCAAATTAATCAAGATGTGTTTTAAGTAAATCCAACACAACAAAGTGTATTGGCCCCAAAGATTAATTGCACATGAAAAGTTGCAACAATAAAACTGTAGTTAAAGTAATAATCTCAAAGATTTTCATTTTAATAAATGTCCGTTAAGTCACGATCTATCGCCGAATGAGGAAACACAATGGTGATTGAGCCTATGGTCCACTGATGAAAGCCTTTGCATTCTGGGTTCGACTCCGAGTCTGCTGATCATTTGGTACATGTCTTCCCCCACTCTCTATTCCACACATTTCCTGTCCATCTTAAACTGTCCTATCGAATAAAGGCAAAAGCCAAAATAAATAAACCTTAATGAAAAATTTTAAAAAGCCTTATGGACTGGGTGTCTGTGCCGACTTTTGCAGAAAAAAATCACAAGCGTCGCCCAGAGCGGCTGCTTTTCCGCTCTCTGCCAGTGTTGCGAGTAAACAATAATCTACTATGGCTGAACAAACAAAGAAAAGATGGATGACTACAGATACAACTTCAACAATAACTGAAAATCCAAAGAAAAAGAAACAAACTCGACGCTCAGATGAAGCAAACAGTCTGAAAAGGAAAGCGACCGTCAGCGAGGGAAATCAAGAGTTACAACCGGAGCCAACATGGACGTCACACATGCAACACTGTGTGGATATCTGGGAAGTGTGCTCCTGCAATTGCTGTTTATCGCCATAGGTGCCGCCAAAGAGACCAAAACAACTGAGATCTTCGAGATTATAACTTTAAGTCATATTCATCTTTTTTTCAAAGGAAAGTTGTGATATGTGGAACATTTACATAAATTGTGGCTAAATAATAAAAATTAGAACATTTATGTTAAAAAGGTAACAAATAATCTGATATCCAATATTAATGTCCAAATATATAAATCAATTATGATATATTACATGATTAGGAATTAATGTAAAATGTGTCATGTGAGATGGAAACACAAATATTGTACAATGAAAACTGCTTGAAGATATAACATAGGACAAATCCACCTTTAATTTAACCCTTTTTCCTTTAACAAAGGTTGCTGATGTTTTCTTTTCTTTCTTTTCAAAACTATTGAAATTTGTCTGAAACAACTATTGGACGGGGGTTAAGGGGGTTTTTGTGCTTCAAAGACTCAAATGAGTCGAATCAAACCGTCGCTGTGTTTCGGCGGTTTGCTGTACAAACACACACAGCTGCATTAATTACTGTGTGGCTCCTAAGTGACTTTGGCGTAGCTGTGCGTAATTTAACACAGTGTTACCGTACAGCTACAGTAAGGCTACATTTCTGCTCTGTCATCACTACTAGGTTATGCAGAGGCCAAAGAAGCAGCAGGAGGAAGCCTTCATTAATTTATCTCTCTGTTCTGTATTTAACAAGCGCTACATGTGCTGAGGAGGCACGCGCCCAACACAAAGGTTCGGCACAATCATTAAAGTCGCACAGGCGTACCAAGGCTAATCATTTGACCTTTGCTTTTCTTGTTCTGGGCGTCGGAAGGCGCAGCACTATCTGCAGAGGATAAGTCCATTTGTTATATCGCATGATTTATGATGGGCCTGTTAATGTGGAGAATGCTAAAACAGTCCGACTGAGACAGCACGGAACAAATAGCTCCGGAGTCCAAAATTAGCTGGGAGGCGATACTTTGTTGAACCCTGGCAACAGCAGCTCTTTGAATTTGAATAAGCCTCTGTCTCCGAAAACACCAAGCAGCACTTTTAGGGAAGGTTTGGTTGGAAGCTCCTAGTCAGCAGACTTTAAGTTGCAACTCACAAACCCTGTAGCCAATGTTTTTTATTTTTAGTTATTTATTAAATTTTTCACTGTTGAGCCTGTAGAGACTGAGCGGATGGTGAGTTTTCAGATGGATCTATATTAAGACAGAAGCAGAATGAAAGTTGGATGTTACTGATGGAGCAAGTTTGACTGTAGCAGTCAGACTTCCAGCATTTTGCCTTTTACTAGAGCATAAAAAAGCATCTCATAAAGGGTGGATTTTAAACCTGGGCCTTATTTTTTACATACTTTGGGTTTTATTTATAGGAACACAAAGTTTTGGAATTGCTCCAGTAGGCAGCTTCAACCCATAGCCGTGAAACAGGCTCAGATATCTGTGATTTAATCCCTGAGAGAAAATCCTGATCAAAGTGGGTGCAGTAAAAGTTCTTACAGATTCAGATTGTTACTCTTTGTGTCTGTCAACGTACGGAAAGGATCCCTACAGAGATAAAACTCTTTGGCAAGGTCGTCCTATCGCTCTTTTGCAACCTCCAGACTCCATTGATAAAAACAGAATTGGAGTTGCTGGTTTACCACTGCCCTGATCTGTTGTTTTGTTTGGGTAACAGTTTGTTAGTTCAGCTCCAACACAATCTCTATTTAACGCATACACTTCTACAAATACTTGGATTGGAGATCTGAATCAAACCCAGCTACATTAGGGGGGAGCTCATCTCCATCGTTCGGCCCCTCCGGGGAAAACCTGCGAGTTTGTTTGAAGGTCCACCAAATAAACAATGCAGAGCTGAACACCTCTGCAGCTGGAATCTGGCACCATTGATTCTGGCTTTGGGCGGGAGCTGCTGCAGTCGATGTCGTGTCGAATGGCTTTGAGGAGGAGGAGGCTGGAGGCCCGGCTGGTGCTGGAGCCTCCCCGGGTCTTTGCCTGAGGCAGCCGCACCACAGCAGCCATCGCCTCCAGTGTAGACATCACTTACTCACTGGACCAGAGTCCTGCTTTCTGAAAAATCTATGCATTGTTCTTCTGTGTTTGTTCTCCATGTTTCTTTTGTCTCATTCTTTTAAATTCCTCTCTCTCGTTGGTGTTACAGTATGCTGATCTAATATCTCGCACCTCTCCTCCTGAGCATTCATGCACAAGCTACCTATTTATCAGGGATGTGCCTCTGGGAGAACCGCTACGCATTTCCTAAATCAATTTTCCGTGGCGTCCCACAAAGGATGTTGTCTTGATGTCATCAGGACAAATTTACCAAGCTCCTCTGATCCCTGAGTGGGAACGCCACAAAGGGAATGTGTGCTCATCAGCCCAAACGCAACCCTACGCTTTCCTAATGAATGGCTCCTTCTCGAAGCCGAGTCCTCTCCAAAGGACACCTTCTTATTGCCGCATTAGGATTATGGTTATTGCATGGAGGTGCGCCCGAAAGCCCAGAACAGAAAGAACAGGCAACATGACTCACTTTGCAGGAAAGAGTAAGGATTTGGAGGCAGGGAGGAGAGAGGGAACGGCCTGAACTACGAGGAGAAAAGAGAGAATAGAATATTCCGCAGCAGGATGGATGTCAGGACTGTTCCTTGCAGAGGAAAGACTGACAGGATGAGTGGAAAGCAGTCCACATGAGTTGATATGTGGCATGAGAGAGTGAGGGGTAAGAAAGAGTTAAGGCGGAGGGATGGGGATGAATATGAGATGGGAGTTCAGGGCCTTCAGGGGGAGATGTGGAGTGTTTTCTGCTGCTCTTCCTAAGAAGAAGCCTAACCTGCTGCCACTTCCTCACACTCACTCGAGGAATAGAGACGTTTTCCTGGCTGGAGTGTGTACATCCACCATATGTTTCTGTATGAGAGGTGTGTGTTGCAGTGTGTGTGTGTGTGATAGGATTGAGGCTCTGGTGGATCTACCTCACAGCGGAGTGGAAAATCCCTTATTATCCGGCTGAGTGCGTGCAGCTCTGCAGCCCTCTGACCTCCAAACCCAAACTGTTGGCTGGAGCACATCTGCTGTGGATGAACGCCAGGGATCCACTCTGCTTTATCTCACACACACCTACACACAGACTAGTGTTGTCTCCACAAGCTGATAGCATTACTCAATCCTCTGTGGATGAAGGAATCTGTGACAGTACTCTAAGATTACCATGCTATATCATTTCAGTGTGGGTGCTTTCCTTTGAGGGCCAGGGTCACACAGTTTCCCCTGCTAGGAGAGATCAGGAGTCCAGTCAGCACTGACATGTGCCGTTAATGTCGACATACATCAAGTGTGAATAATTGCACCGTGTGTTTTCTGTTTAAACTTAGTTTGTCGCGGGACAATGACATCTCTAAACCAATTAGAAACGGGGGGTAATATTCTGAGGAAGTATAATCTGGTTAATACTTTCCTGTATAAGGGGACGTGCTGCCTGAAGTGGAAGCTTTTTCTAAACTTTCAAAGCAACTATTAATGACTAATTAGTGCATTCCACCTGAAAGTTGATTATTTGAGTCATTAGTCAAGAAAACTCAGAGTGTACTCGCATTTTGTCAGTTCAATCTCTGCACTTTTGTTTTTTAAAGTTGCTCAGTTGGGAGCAACAGCATGGCGGGCTTTAAACTTGACAACAAACAAGTCTTAAAAAGATCCTCCAGTGATTATCAGCAGAGGCCTCTTTGCCAGAACAAGCCGATCTGATGAGTTAAACTGGTAAAACACAGAATAAAGCAGCTTTAGGTTCAGAATCAGTGTTTCTCCAACATTCTTTGGCAGAGCTTCTGGGACTGTGGGTTGTGATAACTTTTGCTCACAAGCTGACTAAAATCCTCCATCTGGTTAAATGAGGGATGTTACTATCCACCAATCTAGATGAATGTATCGGTTCAATGATTAACTATCCGTTATCATTGGTGCAAAGTGGAAACATCAATCCATATTGACATCTTTATTATAGTCAGATTATTTAGAAATTCCCATGGCACGTTTGTGTAACAGTGTTACAATGTTACAATTTCATTTAGCAGACACTTTGGTCCAAAGCGACGTACATCTGAGAGTTAATACAACACAAGCAGCGATCAGGACAGGAGGCATCGGACACTGGTGCCAACAGGCAGTGTAAAATATCATTTTTTTAAATATATATTTTTATATATAGATCAACATCAACAGATCAATATCATCATCATCATCATCCTGAAAATCCTAATCAACAACACCCTCAATGTCATCATCATCATCAGTAGCATCAATATCATCAGAGGTGTTCATGAAAGGGCTGGGTCTGTAGCCTCTTCTTAAAGGTGGAAAGGGACTCTGTTGACCGAATGAGTTACCAAACTCCAGGGATATGAACAGGGTTGCCAGGTCTGTGTGACAAAACCAGCCCAACGGCCAATCAAAACCAGCCCAATACTAGAACTCAAAATATACCCCTGTCAAACCACATACACTGCTCCAACAGCATTGCTATCTTTGTCAAATGCATTATAAAATACACAGATTGATTAAACTCAAACGGTCATAGAGGTGCGACAACTTCTCTCACCCCCTGCGTGAGACTGTGGGGGCCTTAAGCAGCTCCTTCAGCAGCAGACTGCTGCACCCGCCCTGCAAGAAGGAGCGCCACCGCAGCCTATTATTTATGTCATTTGCATGCAAAATAGGTCTACCCAACCAGCGGACAAACGTTTCCACCCACAGCAGCACTTCGAAAGTAGCCCAATGCTGCGGGAAAACCGCGGACCTGGCAACCCTGGATATGAACAGTGGAGTGACGTGTGCTGTTTTGGGTCGATTGAAGACCAGTTGCTGCAGATGATCTGTTCTTTACCAATTCCCGTCGTCTCATTTTACTCGCAGGCTCCTGAATCGAATCAGATCATTATTGAATTTTGGCAGAATTAATTGTATTGTATCTTGATCAGACTTGTCACTTCAACCCGACTTGAAACACTTGTTTTGTTGTCCGACAGCAGGCACTCAAAGAAAGGAAAGATATAGACCATGCTCGTATAAAAAAAGCCAAACCCTGATTCATCTGGCAGAACTCTGAGTCAGGTACAGACCTACTAATAAAAATCATTAGTATGAATGAGCATTAATTTATTATTAGACTTTGCACAAGTCTGATTTATGGCTTTCAGATATTCTCTTTCATATAAACACATGCTGGGCCACACACACACACGCAAAGCAGAAATGCATACACCCAAGAACATGTACACACATACAGTACATGCTGTACCATGGAGTAACATGCACAAACATATGCAAATGTATACAAACACACTTAGGGTATGTGGTACAATATGCTGTGCAGTCTGTTTTTCGGAGCTCCGGAGGTTATTAAAGGGGTTTTACATACACAGGAGTTAGTGTAAGTACCTACTCCCCCATGGCCTCCTACATGCTTAGAAACATCATACACTCAACACACACACTCTCACTCACACACATGAAAGCTTCCCCTACACAGGAAAGAATCTGTCAGTGTTAGTATCTATGAGACAGCTGTGCTCAGCCCCACACACTTCTGTTGTACTTTTTCCTCCCTTTAGTTGCTAAAAGCTGAGTGCAGTGTTTGCTCTGTAAGCACTCAGCAAGTTGCCCGAGCTTTCAACTCATAATGCCTCTGCACTTCCACATGAAATACAAGCTCTCGCAGCCGTCACATTTAACAAGACAGAGAGGGGAAGAAAGCAGCGCAGGGCTCAACTCTTGTGATGTATTTCCTCTTCCTCCTCTCCCCCTCTCCCTGTCAGGTGTGGGAGACACTGCTTCTGTGTGTGTGTGTGTGTGACTTTTATGTGTGTTTCATGTGTGTGAGGGTGTATACACACACCGCAGTGTTTTTGAGGCGCTTGTCACAGCAGGGAATGCTCGATAATTGATTTCAAAGTCTACTTGTAGCCGAGGAGATTTTCTTTGCCTTTCTTTTTTCTTTCCCTTTATTTACTTTTCTTTACCACACACACCCACACACACAAACACACACACACACCTGCCCTCCATCCTCTATTCTCCGACGACGACAATAACAACAATGCCTACTTATGCCATAATAAATGGCTGAGTCGTGCAGCCTTTGTTTACTCATTTGTGACTGTCAGCCAGCTGTTGTCTCCTGTACTGTACGCCCCCACCCCCCTCCCCTCCCACTTCCTGTTTCCCCAAGCTACGGCAGCCATCTTGGATGTCAACGCTACACCATACAAGAGCAGCTGTTACTGTTATAGCAGGGCTTTTTTTGTTGCCGCGAGACATCTAGCAGTGACAAACGCAGTGCATTGTGCCACATATTGTGCTCGAGATAAATGTCGAACTATTTGTGCACAATACTCGCACACTATGAAGTAATTCATCAGGAGGGCAATTCAAGTCCGGATGGGTGCTTTTACCATTCTGCCAGAGGGGAGGAAGACGGAAGACAGAAAGGAAAACAACACTCGTTCTCTGGTTACCACACTGTCCAATAAACTCTCACTGGCAGGATTTTGTTGTGTTTCCTTATTTTTAGGCCAAGGAGTCCGAATGTGAAGAGCCACGATACCAGAATGCTAATCTTTGATACAATACGAGTAAAAGGAATAATTACCTCTTTAACCACCACGTCCAAAAAAAGAACATTTCAAGACACACAAGATATGGCAGAATAGTCTGCAGTGTTGAGGATGCATGATAGCTGCAGGTGCGATGGAGGGCCGAGCTAAGAGACGCACACACAATGGGCAGGAAGAAGCCTCATTCGGCTGCTGACAAACATCTTCCTGCAGGGTTGCGTGGAGATTTGTGCATGTGAAACATAACTATTGTGAAAGAAACAAAAAATACGTTTTACACCGTGTCGACATGACGACAGGTATTTTTCAAAACGTAGCCTTTTCTCTGCGTTTTGGCCTGTCGTCCACACAAACGGTGTTTCAGGTCACTGAAAACGGATCTTTTGTAAAACTCCGGCCAGGGTCTCCATGGAGACGTGTAGATGGTGTAAACGGTGTTTTTGGCTCATACCGTTATCTCCTTGCAGCGACAGTCCTTGCAAAATGACGGATACAAAAACAGTGATGCTTCTAACCGTGCTAATAGGACTTCTTACATGTTTACACATATATGTACAGTTACTCCTCCACTATATTGATTTAGCGTCCCCCTTCCTCGATGTGCCATTGCAGCCCGCCAGGCAACAGACTCTTTCAGACTTTTGATTGGCAATTTTCTTTTTCTTCTTTGCATGACTGGGTTATATCGCCGCCTGTTGGTATGGCATTGTCATGACAGCATTTCTGTTTGTGTGGACGGGTTTTCTTGGAAACGAAGGAAGGGAAAATACCCGTGTACGTGTTGACTTGGCCTAAACCCTGTTTAACCCGTGTTTTCTCAATAACACCACTCACTCTCTTCACTCACTCTCTATGTTGTCCGACCAGCAGAGCTCTCTCTCTTTCTTTGCTTGAGACAGCTTTGGGTAGATCTTTTTTTCTGTCTTTAAAGCTTTGTTACTTTTCTTACTTATATTATTGCACGTTAAATTAACACAGACTGCATCATTTTAAACACATACTTTTGGCGGCCCCATTCCAAATATTTCAGTTTTTTAACTTTTAACAGAGAAGAGACTGAGAAAAATGCAGAAGTGGAACTAAACTATGACAAAAGACTGCCAACACACTCTCCCTGTAAGACAACTCCATATGCAGGGCCTCTGTCTCTTAATTGATGATCTCAATTACGTCCCATAACAGCCCCCCTATTAGCAAGCATGAGCTCGACGGGACGCAGATCTGAGGGTACGGTGGGCAAGTGGGAGGCTTCCAGCTGGGGGCGTAATGGGAAAACAGCAGTCTGCCAATGGGGGGAATTCTCTCTCGATGTCCTCAGTCCTGTGCCCAGAACCCTGCCAGATCCTCACTGAGACAGAGAAACCCCCCTCATTCATGCAGATTTATGGGAGATGCCAAAGAAAAGCCTTTAAAGTTTAACTTCAGTTGAAACATGAAAAAAAATGCCACAAAAAGTAGTGTTTGTTGTAATTACTTCTGCCTTGTGAAGCTGGAAAACCTGCTTTACATCATCTGAAAGTTTCCAGATCCAGTAAAGTTCATCAGCATTTTAAGTTTGGAGGACCAGGAACGAACCCATAACAGCAGTCCATTTGAATGTTGGTCGGATATAGAAGAAACTTTCGTTCAGAAGAGTGCAACAACGTAGGATGTCCTGTATGGAAGTAGAATTACAGTTTATGTATAAGGTACCTGCATAAATTTGCAGCAGCCCTGGTGGTACAGCCGGGCCCTCGGGCCTCACACAGCAGGACCTCCTCTATGATTCAGGATGGTGGAAATGGATCCAAGCCCAGTCCCCTGCTCCACCACACATCCCATCCAGCAGGCCCTTCACTACTCCTCCCAGGGACGGGTTACACGAGGGGTCACCTGGGGGGCGGGTATGAGAGACGGAAGGAGCTTAGGAGATTGCACTAAGAGGAAATTACGCTTTTTATTGAGCGTACTCTCTTTTTAATGAAGTCTTTCCTCTCACTGATATTTACAGGAGTGTCCCAACACTGGCTGCTGCTGCTCTCACCTGGTCCCCTACCTGGCCCCAGTCACAGTGCTGTCAGGCAAGAGTACTGGCACGTCTGTAAACCACAACCAGCACGCTCTAAAACAGGAGCAGAAACCTGATGACTTTTTAATGGGAGCAGTAAAGACTGAGGGCACAGGCCTTGGAGTAGTTACATCCACCCTTTTATTACAGTGTGACATTTTAGGCTGTATAGGAGGCATTCCCATCTACCATCCCACCATGGTGCTTTGTTTGGATGGCGCAGGGGTCGACTATGAGCACAATTTTCCACTAGCATTCTTGGGCACTCTTGGTTCAGCAACCCTGACACCCGCATGAATAAGTAGTAAGTCTCCCGCTTCCTGTAGCCGTTAAAGGTAAACAGTCTGCGGCACGTCCGCTCTGTGAACGGTATGTTTGTAGCCGCAGCGCTAGCATGCACCGGAATGAGGTGCCGCTGATAGCGGGAATACACATACACACATTGCCACCTCACGTAACTGCCCATCTGCCTCGATCATCCCGCAGGGGCATCTGTGATGACCGGAGCGTTGCGTGCATGTTTACAGTTTACAGGCAGGTGACTGACACACAGACTGTGCATGCACAGCGGTCAGTTCACTCTGTGCTCTCATTAAAAGCTGCACTATGTGATATCAGACCAACTTTTCCAGTTGTTCTATGTGTCGGAAACACTGCTGTGGGTGTTAAGTTGCTCATCAGCGTTGGGGGAAGTAAATCCTCCTCGTGTGTGTTCGAAAACTAAAACGTGTGTGTTTATTCTAGTCCGCGGTAGCTTGCTAACTTCAATTAGCGTGTTCTCGAATGACAACTGATCTGTCGCAAGTGCAGCGAGTAGCGTGTAACGTGTTGTTGACAGCAGTAGCCAAAGTACCTGCATTGATACTGACATCGGACTGAGATTACTGCGGGGTTCTGCGTAGAAAGTAATTTGTCCCGTTCATCAGAACTGTGAATCTCAGGAGGGCTACTATATTGTTTACATTGTGGGCTTGTGGATCCTACTGCCACACCGGGCCAGTTAAATAGTTAATCTACTGGCCCGGGGGTGAAAAACATACCGTTGGGCCACCAGGCCAGTGCGCATGTCGAGCCCTGTGGCGTAATTTGGTTTTGGTTAGGGTGGTGAAGAAGATGAACAATTCTTATGGCTTTGACTGGTAAATTTCAACATTAGCACGATGGAAGAGTAAAAGCAGGCCAGTGAGGAAAACATACTACAGGTTTGAAAATGCTTTTGGAGTAAGGAGAAGACGGTGAGGGATTATGCAGCAGTCCTCTGTTGTCCAGCTGTGGCTGCCGTGGTGATAGATGGAAGCATAGATGAGCGAGGATGAGGAGGACCATAGGGGGCGGTGGGGCAGCAAGAGGGCAGGACTCATCCAGAAATCCCTGCCACAGGGCAGGTAAGAGCTGGCAGGCTGTCCCTCCTCTCTTTGTGTTAAGCTAGTGTGGAACCGACCTGATTGTTCCAGTGTGATCAGCTTCAGGGAGTTTGGGGGTTGAAGGTTTGTGCTGATTTTCACCAAATCTACAAGTTTTTGAGAATCTGAGCTACAATTTTGAATATTTTCTAATGCTTGAACATTTTCAGTATTGTTTCTTTGGAATTCTTTTCAATTTACCCTTTAAAATCTACCATAAGAAACAATACCTTACGGACAACCACTGCAGAATTTAATTTTTCCACAATACTCAAGTTTCAATCAATCTTAATAAAAACTATAAAAGTTAACACCTCGTTAATTTTTGCAGCAGTGTGTTTTGGATCTATATATTTTGTGATGAAAAACCATTTTCCATTTCCTTTTTTTATTATTTATTTATTATTTTATATACTTTTGTAAATTATGTATCTTCGTGGAGTTACAAAATCGACATAACAGATCGTTTTTTCAGATTCTCTGCATCAAATGCTTTTAAAAAACTGCAAGGAATGAAAAAAAAAGAAGTTCTAAGGGTTCAAATTTTGTTAAATCACCAATAATTTGTAATGTGTTCTGGAGGACACTAAATTGCCACCCACAATGTCTTGTTCCAATGCAGGTAATGCAAGGGTCTTGCACCAGTCACAAGGAGAGGGGGAGAGGGTCAGGATGTGGGGACTGCCATAAAAGGACATTGGGCCTCATTTACGAACAGTACGTATGCACAAATCTGTGCTTGAACTGTGCGTACGCACGTTTGACGCACAAATCTGGGATTCATCAATTTGTTCTTACCTAAATTTCTTCGTACTCTGCGAACAAATGTAGAACTCCCTCAGACCATGCGTACGCACAAATGATGAAAGAAATGTCCTAGGAAATGTTAACACACCCTTTTAACTAAATGCATACTACATTAAAACTTCATTTATTGAAAAAAAAAAAGGCTTTAATAGACAACAATAATTGAATTTACTAATGTATGGACCAAACGTAAATGCTGTGTCATCCTCATCATTTATTGTCATATAATTAAAGTCTTCAATTATAGCAGTTGAGTTAGTTTATTAAGTTTACAATAGAGTAGATCATATGAAAATGTTCATATTGAAATGAAACACTTTTGTTACAAGTGTTTCTATTTCTGCTGATGTGAAATTTTTCTTTATACCTTTTAGGCCATCTTTCACGTTCTTTCAGATTCTCCGTAACACCGCTCTCTTCATGCGGCACCAAACACATGTCCTTATATAGAGAAATGAGGCGTGGCAGTATGCTGATTTCAGATCGCGGACACGCGCCTGTCAATTTAGAATGGTTCTGATTTACTAACATACGCACGGTGGTGGGAACAAAATTGGCCGGTACGCACGTGTCAAAAGTACTTATTTTCTGCGCAGATATTAGTGAATGAGGCCCATTAAGGTGACGCTGGAGACTCACAAAAAACATTTCTAGCTCTTCAGCCAATATCCTTTCGCTGATTGAAGTATAATATGTTCTATGTGTACCGTTATCTATCAGATCAGAAGAAAACAAACAAGCTTTGGGTCATTTTTAAGTACATTTTGAATAACAATATGGAGAGTACACATTAACATACTCACCCCCGCTACCTCCCTCCCTATAGCCTTCCTCTGCCTTTTCCTCTTTCTGAAGAGGGAGTGGTGATGACATATGCGAGGAGATGGAGACAGAGTTCCTAACCAGGCCAGTTATGAGGTAGTAAGTCCACTATTGATTAGCTGTCCACATCGTGGCCCGGCCTCCTTTGTTTTCTCAAGCTCACAGCGGTACATATACAACATTGGAGAGCCCAGACGGGGGTGACCTTTCATCACCTTTCCCTCTGGTTTCTATCACTACATGCGGACACACACTCGTACACACAAACATCTCCCTTTGAAAAGTAGCCGTGATGGAGGGCAAAAGCTGTAAAGGGGTTTGGATTGGAAAAATGTGGTGAGTTCGGTGCCTAGAGACAGAAGCAAACACCTTTGTGTCTTAGAAATAATGTTCAGTTTGCATTAGTAAATGTATTAATGTAATTAATATTTACTCTGGCAACTAAATGAAAGGGTTTTCATGACTATGTTTGACATGACATGTCCCCTTACTTGGATACAGGAGCCATGGTGATAGTAGCTGACAGGGAAAAGAGACGTCACAATAACCCTTGATTGCCGTGGTGGAGTGGTGCCTGCAAAAGTGTGTATACTCTTTCTTCATGGCCGTACTTTCTAAGCACCCGATCCAGCAAAGAATGAACAACATTATATAAACAGAAACATGTAAGATGAGTCTACTTTTGCATATTTAGTCCTCCCATCATATATGCAATATGTTACTTAACCTTTGCTGCTTGACTGCGGGGAGTTTGAATCTTCATTAAATTAACATTTGCAGAAGAAAGGTGAAAGTTTTGCAATCAATGCTGCCCCAAAGAATACAGCGTGAAACAACTACATAATCCTCCACCCATTCTGTCACCTGCAAGTATTCTTTTATTCATTAGTATCTGCGTCATAGAACCACTGCTGTGCAATAGAAAGTGTGGGCCAGAGTGCCATCATTACACAATTCACAATATTTGTAAAGGGGCACTTTTCAATTATTAGCGGTCCTTCACAGACAAGACTAGTTCAGGGTACATCACAAAGCACAGCTCCCTAAGTTCCTTCTATAGGGCCGATGCTTTGCTCGATAAAGGGAAAATCCATCTTCATTCAGAGGTGCAAGCCATTGGTAAAAATAGGACACAGCTTTCTTCCTAAGTATACTTGTCCAAATTAATTTAAATTAGAATGCATTTTGTCGGGAAATATCAGCAATGTCTTTAAATGGCCGCCTCTCTTGCATGACGGACATCGTCTGTTTGAGGAGCAGGATGTTGTGCAAGAAAAAGGTTCAACGCTGAGTGCAGACAGCAAATATAGAAACAATAATGCAATTATTAATGAAGTATAGATTTGTTTCCTTTTCATTTGGAGCAGCATAATAACAATAATCAATGGCATACATTTCTCTGCATGCCAGCCAACACCTAATTACAGCTAATTACCAGCGGCTGCCATGTGCGATATGATGTGTCTTCTTTCTGCGAACCATTCCCAGTAATTACACATATATCATGTCATCCAGTGAATCATTATTGCATAAAGGATCCCCCAGTGGCTCTTTTGCCATTGGACAGAGGAGAGAAATGGCCCACATCCACCTGGACCGACATCGTCCAGGCCAGGCCAACCCTCCCCATCAAGGCCGGACCAGTCCGGGCCTGGCTTCACGCTGGCATATGGGGCAGGCACTGCCTGCCAAGACTCAAGGGGGAGAGTGATCACAGGGCAGTGAACCCTACGAACCCAGACAGAAACAACTTTCATCTTCTCTTACAAATGATCATTGGTACAGGGAGGAAGACAGAAGAATGTGAACAAGGAGAATGATGACGGAAAAGATGTAGAAAGGGAAAACAGGATTAGTATTTCATCTAGACATTGTCTTTGGAATTGTTCTCTCTAATCAATGTCTTTTA
This sequence comes from Semicossyphus pulcher, assembly GCF_022749685.1. NCBI lineage: Eukaryota > Metazoa > Chordata > Actinopteri > Labriformes > Labridae > Semicossyphus > Semicossyphus pulcher. The sequence goes on from NW_027211670.1 coordinate 5,800,545, forward strand.
TCCATCCAAGTTCAAGATCAGTTTTATCATGTGCCCAACAATTACATAGACTCTGTCATAGGTGCTGAAACTCTTTAAGTCTTGGTGGTGGAATTGAACATCAATGTGGTTTAAAAGAAGACTTCAAAAGTCAACCACAGAACAAGCTGTCGTCATCGCTTTCCAAAATGGCGTTTTTTTTAATCCAATGCCCCTACAACTGTATATTTGGTGAGTGCCTTCCAAACTGTTACAAATCATTGTCACAGAATTGCTTGTTTAACGTTTTCCTGATTTGCCACCTCTACTTTTAATATTTGGTTAACGCTGATTGATAAAGGTTAGGGGCCGATCATGGTCAAAGTTAGAAGGGTGTGTTGCAGTGTTATAACATTGTCATCTTGACCTCTGCCCTTTGCATCTTAGAAACATTAGTCAGTATACACAAAGTTGCAAGTGATCGCATCTCAGGTGAAGCTAGCGTTAGTCTGACTGAGTGTATCAGTTCTCCTCTCATTTCTACGGTAAACGACAACCACCTCTGAGCTAGCAATGTACACAATGAAAATGGCAAATAACAAAGATTTGGATCATGCAGTGAGGCAGGCCTGCTTTGTTATTCGTAGAATTTTTTTACGAAGGGTATGTTTTGAACATTTGCTCGATCAGGGATGTGACAGTTATGGAAAGGTTTCATATTGTAAGCGTGGCCGATCTTGTAGTTAGCTAGAAAGGGTTAACACAGAGATTTCTTCCTTCCTAAGATTTTGTAAACGTGAAACAGTCTCGTGAAAAAAACTACTTGGTGTGGGTTGAAGAAAGTAGCCCAGACTTTTGGTTTTACGCGAGACTCACAGCCCTGTCTAAAGGGTGAAAGATTCAAAATTCCATTCCTGCCTTGTGGGACCGATCCATTGCCCTGTACCACCATCCCAACCTGACTTTTTAGTTCTTCCTACTGCATTTATCTATAATTGTTTTATGTGACTTTTTTTGCAGTTATTTTCATTGCACTGCCAGAGCTCACCTCGCATACAAAAGTTCCACCAAGACATGGACCCTTCCCAAACTACCTGCCAAGAGCCCAATCACTTCTTCATGGGCTTCGTGGTGCTAAAGACCATTGATTGGGACTGATTGGTTTAAAGAAGTAGAAACAACACAGAGCGTTTTTTTTTTTTCCTTTGTGTAGAATTATATTGGATTCAGTCAAACCAAACTCCACCAGTGGCACGGCATTATTTAGGAAAGGTCTGGCTAAGTGGGACTTAACAAACTGCAACTTTGTGTTTGTTAAAAAAAATAAACTACAGATTCTGTCTTTCAAGGCTGGCAAAGAGGAGGTCGGACACTATCGGTGTAATGTCGTGATTTGTTGGGTAAGGATGGAAAGGATAAAGTAAGGATGAAGAAGAGTGCATGCACAGACAAAGTAAAGGATACAAACTCAGCATTATGGGTCATGCTATTCCTTTTCTACTGCTATCGACCATTAACACAGTATGTTAGTGATGTGGTGTGGACTGGCAGAGACAGGCAGGCAGGTGGTACATTATAGAGAGAGAGTATTTATGGAAGGGGAACAGTGGCACAAGGAAATAAAACCAGTTTTGTGTGACAGAAAGAGAATGAAGTGGCATAGAGAGTGTTGGTGTGTGTATTTGTTCTCCTATGCTGGGTAGTTTCTCTGAGTGTGTGCGTGTGAATCACTGTGAGAGAGATAAAGTTGTGTGTGAAGTCCGAGAAACAGAAAACCAAACATAGCTGAAGATGGGAAATAATTAAAAGAAAGGGGAAAGGTGAAGAAATGCTGCAAGACAATCAGGCTCTGGATACTTTGTTTGGGGAGTAGGCAGGGCTGCTAGTCCGCTGCTTGTCCGCTGTCCTCACCTACGTCTGCAGCGCTCACCTGCTTTCAAACACATCATGGGCCTCATAAGGACAGTCCTTGTAACACATTGCCCACTAAAGCGCACATTGACCAGATGCAGTCAGCCACATACTCGGTTTTGACCTACTCTTGTTGAAGTTGTATCTGTAGTCATCCATCTTTTCTTTGTTTGTTCAGCCATAGTAGATTACTGTTTACTCGCAACACTTGCAGAGACCGGAAAAGCAGCCGCTTAGCTCCGCCTACCCTCTCTGGCAGACCAACCACTGCTGCGTGATGGAAAACGCGTCACTAACTGGGCGCCACTTGGGATTTTTTTTACCACAAAACTCGCACCAGACAACCAGTCCATAATTCTGCTAATGCAAATGCTTTCATCAGCGGGCCATAGGCTCAGTCACCATTGTTTTCCCTCATTCGGCGAGAGATAGAAACTTAACAGACATTTATTTAGATGAAAATCTTCAAGATTATCACTTTAAAAGAAGCTTTGCTGGACTATTATCTCCATCCTGGCCTCCTTTAGGGACCGGTCAAACCAGCCTGAATATACATTTGAACCAAAATCAGTAAATAGCCTGTTCTTGCTCTCAAATATTGCAGCTATATCAGTGAGTCATTGTTTCAGGATATGATGTCTAAGTGACACTCTGGCGATGTTTCTGGGTGCTGTTCGCTGACGTGTTGTTTCGAAGGGCTGTTGAAGGCATGTAACATACATGAACATCGTAAAAGTCCAAATTATTGAATTCTTGTTGGACAAACATGGAACTTTCACCCAGGAGACCAGGTCTCACGTCCTGTGTGAGGCCATTAGTCTGTTTTAACTTCAGCATGAAGTGGACTTTGTTTCAAGTGATGCAACACACTGTGTGTTGGTCATGTCGAAAGTATTGTGGAGTATTTTTCGTAATAATAGTTACAAAGTGTAAATTACATAACATGTTAGTAAAATATACGTGAGTGTATCCAATTATCTTTTGAGCTGTAAAAAGATTTGAAGCCTTTTGTTGATGCTTTGCAAACACGTGTAGCACACATCGAGAGGAGCTGACATGTCAATCACAGCAGTGGGTATGATAAAAAAACAAAGCTATAATGTAAAGTGCATCTACCTCACTCACACACACACACACACACACACTGATAATCACACATTTACATGTTTATTGCACTTAATTACACGAGTGTTTTTTAGTTGCTATTTCATACAAAAACCTTACCAACCAGGGCAACACACATACACACACACACACACACACACACACACACACACACACACACACACACACACACGTGTTATCAGTCATGGGGAGAGCCAGCTGGCAGCCAGGGCAGCCCCACATCACCATTAACATAGGAATCCTCAATCACTGGGAACTGCTGGTAATGGAGCAGTAGTAGAGAGTGTGTGTTGGTGTTTGTGTGTGTTTTAACATGAATGAGTGAGAGCAGAAATGTGGCCAGGGAGAGAAGCAGAGAGAGAGAGAGAGAGAGAGGAAGAGAATGAGCGCGAGGACACGGGGGGTAAAGGAGAGGTGTTAGTGCAGTCTGTGTTTTGTTGCTGCAGTCCAGTGTGTGTTTTTACAGCTGAAGAGAAGAACCCGCTCTTTCTTTACCTCCCACTCTGAAATTAAGCCCATTTATAAAACATTACTCTCCTCTTGTCTCCCCTTTTCTCCTCCTCCAGCCCTCTGTGCGTTTCTTTATCCATGCATCCTCCAAGGTTGATTTTCTCTTCCTTTAAGACCAATGGGATGAGCATTTCATGCATGAAATGACTAGTCTGGGTCCCCTGGTACCTCACACGCGCACAAACACACACACTCTGAGAATCCGGTGATGTACATACATCACGGTGTTATGGATTTAATGATTTCCCTGGAGCGAGCATTAGACAGAAGACATGTATGTATCACCAACTACATCAACTGCAGCTCCCTTGACCTTGCAGATTATTGCTCTCCTCGGCAGCATGGGGTGTGCATGTGCGTGTCTGTGTCTGCGTGTGTCTTTTCTTTAAGTGTGTGTATACAGTATCTTTTATTAGAGCAGATGTGTTCACTATTGATCTGTTTCGTAGAAGACGCTGGCTCTGAAACGTGCGCAGTCTCTCACACTCACACGGCTGAGTTACAGCTTCAGGAGAAAAGGGGCTGTTCACCATTTGAACCCGCTTTAAAGATCTGCAACAGCCTTTGTTTTCACACAGATACCTCACACGTAATCCTGCAATCGGAGGAACCCTCTCCAGTGATAGTCATCCAGGATAAATGTACATGGAACCTGATCACGATAACAAATAGTGATAAATGACAAATTGATATTCTGTACTTAAAAAGGAAGTCAGGGTCTACTCAAGGGTAAAGACTAGAGCTGCAATGATTAATGGATTAGTCAATTAAAACACATTTTGTGCCAACTATTTTGATAATTGGTTCAGTCACTTTTCAAACAGGAAGGTGAAAAATATTTGATTCTTTAATGTAAGGATCTGTGGCTTTTTTCATATGTGACAGTATAATATATAAGAGTTTGAGGGTTTGGGGGGAGCTTTTTTCACATGTCTTTGACTTTTTATAGACCAAAGAAATGTGAAAATATCTGCACAAATAACCAGTGGAAAATAGTAGTTAGTTGCACTTCTTGAAAAGACTGATCACAGCCTCGGACACAGCTATGAATCCATGTGCATCTTGTTTGGGGAGGCTAGGAGGAGGAATAATTAACACTCTCGAGAACAGTTTCATGACCACATTTTGGTTTTGTCTCAGAACCAAATTTTCTTGGTCTGAACTAGGGCTGGGTATGGATATGGATTTCTCAATTTGATTGGATTTGATTCAATATATATCACATATATATATATATTCAATATATATAACCTGGTGCATTATCAAAATGTTTAACGTTTACAATAAGAATTGACCCCAAATAAGTTACATCATGTGCTTTTTATTCAACATGACCAACACACAGCAGTCAACACATTAGTAACAATGTTATGAATTAGACAGCTTATGAACTTTTTTTCCAGTTCAGATTTTTAGTCCACACATCTGGCTCATGGTTCTGATTAAACGAACTGGGCTTCAACTTGCGTGAGATTTGGCCACGAGATCTCATAACGCGAAGAACAAAGCCACACAAGAGTTACAGGGAAAGGCATACTGTATAACAACATGCTGAAAATATACTCACGTCCAAAGCCAGCGCTATCAGAGAGTAACATAAACATCAGAGCAAAACTAACTTACATATTCATGGACGCACACACGAAAAAAAGAGTCCGTCAGCGATCACTGATGTCTCCGTAGTAGGTGCAGTAAAGACGTCCGGGCATGTCTCCCTCACTGCCGTGTTTCGAGAGGATGCGCTGAGTCGTGCTGCTTTTAGGAGCGCTCAGAAATGTGAGTGATCAGACACATTTTTACATATTTTTAAAGATCGAATTTATGAATCAATATTGGGTCATTCAAATGAGAATCGGTTCAAATTGGAAACATTTTTTTTAACCCAGCCCTAGTCTAAACTCTCAGACAAAGACGTCTCTGAATGTAAGCAGTCAGGACCTTGACTGTTAGAATACCACCCAATTGTCTATTCTTAAATTTGGATCTTTGCTGTTTTTGGATGCAAAACCTCATGCTGCCAACGCTGCCAATAACTTGAATCGTTTCTTGTTTTAAATTTATGGTACCGTTAATTGCTGTCAAAGACGAGTTACCTAATTAAGTTTACATTCTGGGTCTCAGGGCATGCAGTAATGGCCGTGTTAACTTGAGGGGAGACTGAAGGTTCCAGCTATATGTTGACACATGGGTACATTTAAATAAACTCTCCAATACCCTTTTGATCACTTTATCTGGATATTTGTCTCAGTACACTTATACAAACATTAAGGGGGGAGTCATATTCACATCATGTAGGTGAAGGGCAATCAAAAAACACAAGCAACAAGAGAAGGCAACGCCCGCACACCGAATTACAACGTTTGGACACCTGAGTCTTCATCACCTGACAAAGGCATGTTGTGTCATGGAGTAAATGTGCAGGGTTTGCACACTTATACAAACATTATACAGTATATAGGCCACTATAAATGACAATAAAGATGAATGAAGAGGTGTCATAATTTGTTTCTTGTGGATTTTATTTTGGCAATTTGGATCTTTTAGTAGTTTTTATGCAAGTGTGGGACTGATCTGGTCTTGGTATCGCCCTGCTTTGGCCTTTTTCTGGCCCTGATAGGCCGATCTTGGCCATGACTTTGTCTTAGTAGGTCTTGACTACAACACTAGTGCCAGTGACTTATCTACTGATGGTATTTCAGAGTAGTCATAATATATTCGGCATGTCTTTCTGTCTAACTGTGTTAAGCTGTGACTGCTGTAAGCATCCTCCCTTTAACTGTGAACCTTTAACTCTCCACCTCCAAGGTGTTACTTGTTTCCCATCTCTCTGCACAGGTCCTGGATCCTTGTGGCACACTGTGGGTAAGCAGTGTATAAAATGTTTAACCAATGTGGACAGAGGCATATGGTGCGCTCCCAGGCCACTGCAGAGTAATGAAGTCGTATTTGCTTCCTGTTGTTTCGATCTGATTTAACCAATATTTGTCCATTCTGAATAATTCAGTGGGTTTCCTCCATGTTGCAAAGCGCGGGCCTTAAATCTGCATGTATAATTGAACATATTTATGCTAATCTAATTGTTTTACAGTTAGCTGGCTTTGTAGTGCTTAGTCTCCGGAATAAACAGGCGACACGAGGAGAAGCCGGCACAAAGCTAAGCGACCCCTCCCCGCCCCCCTCCCAGCAGCCCCGTGGGAATCCTCTCAAAGCAGCTGTTGACAGAGGCGAGCGAGGCGAGGTGATTCCAGGCGGGGGAGAGTGGCACATTTCCAATCTCACATAAGAACGGGCTTTGAAGCAAACCATGCACCATACTGCGTTCACATTATATTATTTGTGTTTCATGGCAATTCCAGTTAAGGCCTTAATGCCGGCAGCTGAATGCCAAGTTGCACCGAGGCACTAGTCGGATTGTGAATGAAAGCTCAGAAGCCTCTTTCTACAAGGAACAGCTTTTCACTGGAACGCACTGATCGGCAGATTCTTGGAGAGTTTGTGCATGTTGGCATGGGCATAGCTTGGAATATTATTGATTATATTGTATAGCCAGCTGGCTATGCTACATAATCTCATATAATTACATTACAGAAGAGCAAAAAGAAAACTAAAGAGAGGGGGAATACCATCACATACTCAAACACTGGCTGCTTTTGGTCACATGATGACTTGAGCCTCAGCTTATGCCTCATGGTAGTTCAGTTACAGACATGTAGCCTGGTCTCACTCCCAACTCGTCAAATACGGCAGCTTGTACAGTCGCCCAAGGCTCTGAAATAGCATCACTTCTGAATGCTCTCCTCATGCTTATTTTTCTGATGTGCCATTGAGGTTATGTAGCAGAACGAAAAGCGTGAGGGCCAATGGGTCGTTCAAACACAGGACATTCATCTCAGAGACTTTGGTTTGATGTCCCAATGTTGACTTCTTTCAAGAAGTCTTTGAGTGTTCTCAGTCAGCCATGTCATGGTAACTTGAAGCTTAATCCAAAAGGCAACTTCAACCAAGTCCAAGTAAGTGGACGTTATGTCAAAACATTAGTATCTTTAACGTACACCCTTTAATTGTGTAGCTAAATATGCACAATCTTACTTACTAATCGCTGTTGCATGTCTAAAACTCTTTTTTTGAATGTCTAAATAGACTTTGCTTATTTATTCCTGCATACTTTATTTTTTATATTCTAACAGGACATTGTGTCACGGTTTCCAGTTCAAACAGAAAGTCGAGGGGACCCAGGTGCAGAGTAAGATGATTTAATAACTAAAACAAAAGACAAAAAAAGACAAGGCAACAAATAAAGAGTCCAGGGAAACAAAAGTCCACAATACAGCCACACAGAAAATCTAAACTGGGAAGACTGGGATCAAGGTTTCAGGTTAAAGGACGACAAACCAGGAAAGAAACAGGGGAAGACTAATACACAGGTACAGGTGGAAACAATGAGGGCGGGGCACACAATCTAAAAGGCGGGAACTAAACAAAAGAAGGAAGTAAAACAAGACATGACATACGTAGGGCAAGAACTACAAAATAAAACAGGAAACACTAAAAACCAAACTCAGGAGTGAAATTAAGCATGAAATGATCTAAACAATGAAATACAAATGAAATACATTAATCAAGACAGGAACACAACTAAATACAAAACAACACCAATTAACATCTGGTATATTCAACACATGCAGGAACCTAAAGGGTTCTTTGTTTGTCCCCCGAAAGCTGCCATGTATGCACCTCCTCAAGGTGGTGGGATCTTGTCCACCTCATGCTGCCCACAATCAGGTTACCATGCTGGGGGGAGGTGAAGTGCTCAGGGGCCCCTGGTCTGGCATGGCTGTGGCCCTGCTTGGGCTGGAGGCTGTTGGTAGTGGATCAAAGCCCTGCTGGCCGGGCAGCCAAGCCAGTTAAACTGACAGGAGCAGGCAGACCCACCTAACCAGCTGTCCCGGACGGAGAGCCAAAGGAGAGGCGAAGAGGGAGGGAGGAAGCTAGACAGGAAGGGAGGAATGTAGAAAAGTAGAGGGAGGAGCTGAAAGGCCGGGACGAAATAGGAGATGAGGAGACATGAGGAGTGAGGGGATAGAAGGCAAGAAGAAAGAAAAAGAGGAAGTCGTGGGAAAGGTTTATGTTAGCAGAAAGATATGAAGAAACAAGAGGTAAAATCTCAAGGAAAGAGAACTTGGGAAAAATAGGGAAGAGGAGAAAAGGGGGGAGGAAAATGGAGAGATAAAAGCTGAGTGGGTAAGAGAGCGGGCAAATGGAGGGATAAGGAAAGATGAAAAAAGAGAACAATCCTTTAAGAAGTAAAAAATCACTCTTAATTTTAAAAACAGTAAGGACATTTAACAATGTCCAGAAGAGGAAGATGGGAGTAATAGAAGGAGAACGTAGAGGAGGAAAGATGAGGAGGAAGAGGTGAAGAGGATGTTGGAAAGCTGGAATGATGGGTGACGGAGGGGTAGAAGGGACAGAGCAGAGAAGTAGCAAAAGAAATAAAAATAAGGGCTACAAAAATACGTCTATAAAAGGCTGCAGCAGCCAAAATAGCACTGAGTCAGGTGAACTGGAGGCCTGCAGGTAAACTGTATCAAAGTGAATCAAGGATGTGAAATGATACAGAGGCCTGGTACTGTTTGACAGGCACTCACACGCGGGGTCTCGTGTTGTCGTGTCTGCAGGGGAATCAGCTGCTGTCCCACATAGCTGTGATTGTGTTTTAATGTGTGGCCTGCAGCCAGAGGGAGACTGTCCTTTATCAGCAGGACGAGCATGAGGTGGGACGGGAGTATGCAAACACATACACTGTACTCAGCTGGGGACATAACTAGTACTTGTGTGGATTCCACCATTCTTTAAGGAATTAGGAAGAACTTGATTTGAGTCACTTCTGTTCTTCAGCTCCAGAACTGTTGGTGTGTCTGCACTGTTCACTGTCTCTACTGGATAATGCAGAGGCAGCAACTCTTGTGTTGTTTTTCTCCAAATAAGATTGGATGCTGGGAAATGCTGTCCAATGTGTTTCATACCTACAGCAAACCTCCAGGTTTTTGATCTACTGTGAACGTCTGTATGTTAATGGAAAGGGTTGACTGCTGGTGTTTATTCACATATGTGAAATTTCAAAACATAAAATAATCATTAAATAACTGGGAGTAGACTTTATTTAGGAGCTGCATGGTTGTGCAGTTTCCTGGTTCGAATGCCTGTCAGACGTCGCTACCTGTGATTGACAAGTCGCTACCATGGTGACCTAAAAACGTCTCGTTCTGTGTTTTTGCTTAAAGACACTGTCATCAGCAGGCAGTGCATATATAGTTAGCATCCCAATCAATATCACAGTTACAGAGAATTATGCATGCATCAAGCCATCACGATGGCTATGTTCACTTAGATATAGCCTAGTCTATGGGTAGAGGTCAAAGGTCATCAAACAGAGTCAGTGAGCGGCTTGAGGAAGATCAAAGAGTACATTTTCATCTGAGTTGAGAAACCATGTTCGAACTGGAACAGAAAAATACTTTCTCCCTCCGTATGCAACCGAAGCTCCAGGATCCATACTTTACAGACAGTTTGCTGATGAGGACTGTGAGATGAATGAAGCGGGAGAACTAGTGATTCCACTTTGAGCTTTAATGATTTGACTGCATAAGAAGTTTGATGTCTGTATGCACAGTACAGCAGTGTTTGGTTTATGCCAAGTTGTCCTATATGATACTTTCACTGGGGCCACAAAAGATAACGACTTCCCTTTTAAGCCAAAGGTATAGATCTTGTTTTGTCTCGAGAAATATGCAAACACACCTCTTGTAGGCAGAAAGTTTGTTTTCATTGGTTGGCTGCAGTGCCTTTTGTTAATTAAGCATTTGCATGCAATATATAGTACAAGCTATAGATGAACACATGTGCACACAGTCTTCCACTGTCCCCCAATAACCTATTAATTATCTCTCTTTTTTTATCAGTGCAGCACTATGTTAAATAAACTTACAGTCAGCGCTACCGGTGTGTGTGCCAAGTAAGAGCTGTTTTATTAGGCTGCTGGCGTGTGTGTGTGTGTGTGTGTGTGTGTGTCTGTGTGGTGGTTGGTAGGGGGGGTTTGCATGTGTGGGTATTTATACCAGAGGGAAGGTTAGTAAACGTAATTAAATCATATTACTTCCTCCACATGGCCTGTCAAGGCCGTTTTTATGATAGGAGCTAATCCATAAGGATGCTTAACATTGATTTAGCATTGCTAAGTTATGCTAGGATGCAGAATTGCAAAAAAGCTCTGTGACCATTAATATCACAAACAAACATTTGGTCACAACTTTTTTATTGAGGCTTTTTCCACCACTGCAAAGTCGCTGCTGTCTAATACATTAATAAAAAAGAGACACCGCAGCAAACAACCGAACAGCTCCCGTCCATCTCTGCTGACGCTGGTTCTCTTCATCTAAGCTCATTCTGTGAGATGTAGCTTTTTACATAATGCAGGGTGGGTCTCTGTTTCCCAGTCTAGCTTTGCACCACATAGTCTCGGCAGGGTTGTCAGTGCTACCGCAAAAGCCATTAAAATGCAACAATATTATTAAGAACCTTTATTCATAAAGCACAGTTAATAATCCACATTACACATTTCTGAAACAAAAGCCTTTTAAAAGCAAACAGATACCAATATGGTACCTGTAGGAGAAGATCTTCTCTTTGCAATAAATAAAAGACTAAATTAAAATCATGAAAATCTCTCCAATTATAGTGAGAAGGGCCTTAAAGCCACTGCAACCCAAATCCTCAATAGCCCTGTATGTATGTAATAAAGTGTTATGTACAAAATAGGAAGCATCTGAAAAGTGAATTAGGCACAGTTATGTTTGTATTTATTAATTATTCAGCGATCCATCATTGGGAAAGACATACAGCCTCTTGGCAGCATCCTCCACCAGCCAAGAATTGATGGCAGCTGTTGTTGCTAAAACTACAGAGCTATTGTTAGCTCCATGTTTACATTGCACAAGCTTCTACGTCCTCCTCTGATTCTAAATCAGATGATTAAAAAGTGTAGGGCTGCACTATGCTGATTGTCGCATGCATGATTTTTGTGGGTGGAGCCCGGAAGATGTCAATCCAAACTGTATTGGCCACGCCCCCACAGGCTCGAGAATGTTACAATGCTACAATTTCATTTAGCAGACGCTTTTGTCCAAAGCGACGTACGTCTGAGAGTTAATACAACACAAGCAGCGATCGAAACGGGAACGAAGTCAGTGAGAAACAACAAACAGCTTCAAGTGCGATCAGACACTGGTGCCAACAGGCAGTGTATGGGGCGTGTAAAGAGACTGTGCGGACCGAATGGAGTTTGGTAGCTTGTTCCACCACCTGGGGACTACTGAGGAGAAGGGTCTAGTTAGCGACTTAGGGCTCTGTTGTGATGGGAGTGGGCGGGACGGAGTGTAGACCTGGACGAGGGCGTTCAGGTAGAAAAGGAGAAAAGGACAAAACAGCTAAATTAGCGCTTTCTTAGCTAGCTAGGTTGTCCTCATAGCTACTCTCGACTTTTAAAGCCAGATTTCTAAAGGCGTTAAAGAGATCACTGACTTGGCCAACCGTATTTCCTTTGGTGGATTGTTCCAGAGCCTCGAGACCATGCTACTGATGCTCTGAACTATTTAGTTCTCAGCAAGGCTCTGAAACAGACCAACAATCTCAAAATCCGCACTGGTGTGTACAACACTAAGAGGTCAGAGATATATTGGGGAGATGAGTCATTACAATCTATAAACCATTCTGAGAGCCAGTGTTAAGAAGCTAAAACAGCAGTAATGTGATGACTATCTGGTACTTGTTAAAAGTGTTGCAGCTGAGTTCTGTACAGTCTGCGGTCAATCAATTGATTCTGATTCAGGCAAGTGAAAATGCTGTTGTCGTGATCAAACTGTTGCAGTAACTCCAGGTTCAATTGCACAGGTTTATGTTGGAATATCTGAGCAGGTGATTCAACACAGCACTCATTGAGTTTATCAAAATCTCTTTACTGCAGCAGGAGAGCATCTTTACAGGCCGTGGACGCCGCTGAAGTGTTGTGTAAATCTGCTGTAGTTAGCTAAGATGCTGCCCTAGACACATTAGTCTCCAGATGACTGGCTGGTAATGGGAAACCATCGCAGCTCATCCATGGGCTTTTATTGGCCTTTAAGATTTTCATCAGCAGTTATTAGTAACAGTGCTGACCAATCCACTGCTTGGCTTGATGGCCTGTGAAGTCTTTATTGGCTCCTTCGAATTGTTTGATGAGGACCACAAGAAGTTTCTTTTCCCACTCAGGGTGTTTCCAAATAGCTGCAGAGGAAATTGCTTTGGATGGACTGTACTCTGAATGTCTTACTTGTTTGGCTGAAGAGATTACCCAGTGGGCGGGGCTGGAGAATGAGCTTCAGCTCCTCAAATGACCCCTGTTCAAAGCTGCCAACTGCAAAGAGGCCAAAGGTCAATGTGTTTATTAAGAGTCACGGTAAAGGTATTTTAGGAATATATATGAATCCATGCTTCTTCTTTAGGAATATTTATTTTTTGTGGGTCAGCACTTGTCAATAGTTTTCCCACGACACAAAATTTAACTTGGTAAAAAATGTATAGTATAAAGATCATAAAAATAATAACGCCTGCTGTAATTTTCTAACAGTTTAGCCTTCACAGTATGTTTCACTTACAGTGAAGAATTTGGTAGGCACATGTAAAATCCCAAGACCTACACTGTGTTCCAAATGCCCTACTATACTAGCAGTACGTACTGATTTGGCCAAAGTGTAGTCTGTAGTATGCAGACAAAAGCAAAATGTCCTGTATGCCAAAAATACCCGGATGTCGTGCATCGGACCAGTGTACCTTGCTTATTGTATCCCACAATGCAAAGCGCTGGAACATCGCAGTGGGCAGTTGAAATGACGGACAGCAGCAGCATTCGAGCAGAAGAGGGCGCTATACCTAAAGAAGCGGCGGTTATTGTTTACTTCCGCCTTGCGTAGCTTACTGTGAAATTAATTTGAGAAGCTCCTCCATACTACATACTACCGCCGAACGCAGTATGCAGTATATAGCATGTAGTATGTAGTACGGCATTTTGAACACAGCTATACTAAAAAGTATGTCGGAGTCATGACCTCAACCGAACAGGAAGTAAGGATGTTTTAAATTTGTGTAGAAATCTAAGTGTAATAAACCAGGAGATCTATCATATCCACCTCAGTTGTTACGAACTCAAATATACGGAGTCAAGTATAGACCAAATTTCACATTTTTAATCATGGTCCAGTATGGTAGCCGACAAGGGCAATTGTGCTGTAACGGTTTCCAATCGAAGGGACAGGCTGCAAATTCAAAAACACATGCAAAAGTCTAAAAGACATGCAACGACAGAAACTGCAAAGAAAAAAAAAACATCAAATGCGCTGCAAATACAGAAACAATGCAAAGCCAAAAACACACAAACCCAGAAAACACACGCAGAAGACAAAACGCTGCAAATCCAGCCAACACAACGGAAGTGCTCCAGGCCTGGACTTTTGCATCGCCTGTTTCTTCTTGTGTAATCCATTTGGGCTGTGATTGCCCTTGTCGGCCACCGTAGTCCAAACCTAAACACATGTACATACACACATCCATTAAAAATAATAGTGCCAAGACAAAGGGCTTCTGACAAGTTGGAGTAATAAACGAATTCTGGAATGCACCACATGTACTGTATGCCTAGAGGCCTCTATGTCTTGCTGTTGCTTATCCCTGTCCCTTCCTTCAAGCTTTCTCTCCTTTTCTCTCTCTTGCTCACTCACACACACACACACACACACACACACACACACACACACACACACACACACTCCCAGTGGAATATGTTTTGGTGCTCGGAGCCCTCAGGGGAACACAGGGTTATAAATACTGGGAAGTGAGCTGCTGCTTGGACAGAGAGTGGTTCTGAACCCGGGAGGAGAGGAGGCGATAAATTGATCTGGAGTGGGAGTGTGCTGGTCACATCCAACTCTCTCAAGACGAAAGAGGTTTTAAATCTGTGTACGGGGATGCATGTAATGGTGTGTTAAGACCAAAAGCAAAGCAAATTTTTCAATCACACAAATTACAGTTTTTCTCGAATGTATCTACAGCACGAAATGTACATGATGCAGTGTAGAGAAAGCCTGTCAGCGCTGAGATTCTCCTGGCGACCGGACGTTGCATCAGAATATTCAGTTGAACTTTATTATGAAAGCATTTCTAAAGTTTTTTGCACGTCTTGTCTTGTGAACAGAAGTGACAAAGCATATACATTTAGCAATTCTTCTTCATGAGGTAGTTATTTAGTATCCATCCGGGAAATCCTCGTGTTGATCCGAGCTAACTGGTCATTTTAAACAGCCACTGTCCAATCTTATGTTCGCAACCGTAACTAGGTGCAGTATTATTTTGCTTTTCCGAAGCCAAAACCTTGAGAGGAGAGATGTTGGACATGGATTAAGAATTGTGGAAGACAGTCAGCTGGTCTCCACTTGCGATCATGTCTGGCTTTCGCTACCACCACCGATGATATCAGCACAGCCTTAATTCTACCACCCCTTGGTTTGTGCCATTGTTGTGGCAGACTTGTGCAGGGTTTTGTTGGGCTTTCCTGTTGTGCCTTTAGGAGATCCAGTGTTTGGATCAAGCCAGCGATATGCGCAAGCAATATCCTGACCCGCTTTAAACAAAATAAAAAAGTGGGATAATTTAGTTTAGCTAGCAGTGTGCTAACACGTTAGATAATGAAGGTTATAGGGGGTCATAACTAAACATTAGCTTAAAATTACAATAACAATATAATATAACAATATATGGACTTACGCTGCTGTGCAAGAACATTGTTGTTCCTGTATGATTGTGCTTAACATGAATTGTCAGGACGTGGGGTGCCTGACGCTTGCATTGGGACCAATTTTTATGTCCTCTTCATTCTCAACACTCCGCTGACACAATATATTCTGGGTGTAGTTTTCAAATGCGTGTTGTCGTCCTTTCTGTCGACTTCTCTCTGATATTTGCGAGCTACTTTTCCAGAAATTTGCTGTTAATTCACTTGCAACATCTCTCACTGTCAGAGTTGAAAACGCCATAACATTTACATGCCGGTGGGAAAGCTTGACAGGCGTAGCAACAGTAACCATGGGGGGGGCGGGACTTAGCGAAGGGTCAGTTGGCAGTTAAATCCAGCAAAAAGTCCCTGAGAAGGCGGTGAGATTAACCTCCGAATGATGTTACAGCCCAGACACAAAGCTGTTTGGTGTTCTGACATATCTGGAAGGGCTGTGATATTAGACACAAACGATCCCACAGGCAGACTAAACCGCCATTTCTCACCACTACCATAAGAAAGCTTGCAAGGTTTCCAAACAGTAGACTACCGACTCAATGTAACAAGCCAAGGTGAGCGTTATTGGATTGAATGAGTTTTTTCACATAAAGATAAATGTACTGACAGTCAGTTGAATAAAAGAAAATTTGGTTGTATTTGATGGAAAATTTGCTTCAGTTTTGGTCTGAAAACACCATAGAAAAGAGAGAGAGAGAGAGAGAGAGAGAGAGAGAGAGAGACCCCAGGCCTCCAAACACCTCTGTATGCCCAACTCATATTTTCTTTTCCTCCTGTCCTGCTATTCTTGCCACATCAGGTGAGCCAAGTGGGGTAGCAGGCTGAGCAGCTCTCTCTCTCTCTCACACACACACACACACACACACACGCTCACAACCCACGGGGTATTGACTGGGATGCAAGCCTAGCGGATACACACTTGCCAAAGAACCAGGACAGAACCAAGCCAACAGGCCATAACCGTGTGTGTGTGTGTGTGTGTGTGTGTGTGCATGCTTGTGCCAAACTACTTAGAGTGATGGAATGTAAGATAGGCCCATCCTAAGTGGAGCCAGGAGACACCAGATCATGGCACAGAGGCAGAGCCGGTGCAGTGAGACAGAGTGTGATCTGGCTGAAGTGCATTTCAGAAAACCCTGGAGGAGAGCTTCATTTACCTGCTCTCCTTATTTAGATCTCATCATTCACTCCTTTACACTGCAATCACATTACGGATTTTGGGCTTTCCTGTAATTACATCCGCAGATTGACACTCCTCATCCATTCAGCCTGTGGCCTGTAGATCATGGAAGCAGCTCGTCTCTCATGGTCGCCTAAATAAAGGCTGCACACGTGTCAAAGTGAGAAGGGCAGTTTATTTGATCTCTGATTGGTCTGTTTGAAGTCACTGAAACATTTATTCTGTTGTGTAATTTACTGTTTTAGGTTGTTCAGTCTGGACAGAACGTTGGCATTAAAGATCAGCTGGCACCAGAGTTGAGAGGCACAAAATGTAGGCAACAGTCGTATTGTTGCATCAGTGTCACACACTTGTTCTTGAAGTTTGACTCTGCGTAGATCAATGATTGCTGTTTCTTCAGCCATTGTAAGTGTTCACTCCCACCTCAGCAGAGCCCAGAGAAACAGTTTATCTCAGGTGGACCAAACTGTGCTGGCTGATGGAGGCTGCTGGTGATTTTCCGGGAATGTCGGCTCAGTCGTCCCAGTTAAAGACCAAAGAATACTGCGGATGTAAGGGGCTTTCATCAGTGGCTCAATCTCCATTGAGTTTATTCATTCGATAAAGGTAGTTACCAAACAGTTATTTTACGACTGGAAAACTTTCAAATTAAAACTTTAAAGTCCATTAAACATAAACCTGTCACTATTGTTAGGACAAAGGTTCGGTTAGCACAAAGAAAGGGACGCACTCATTCCCTGATATCAAGCTGAGGTTGGCTTACCTTCCACCTTTCCTCCAAACGTTCCACACAGTGTCGCTCACTTGAGTCTTCGGCTGTGCACATAGCTCAGGACTGGTTTCAGTCAGAAAGGAAGGAAATCATTCGCAATCCATCATGACCTCAACAAAGACATTTGTGAACATGAAAATGTACAAAAACTAAAGCAAAGGAGGAGGGGAGGACATGAAAAAGATGTGAAGAAGAAGAAGTAAATTCCATAAGAGTAAAGGGAGTGTAAAAGAGAACCACAACGAGGGACCAAGAGAACAGATGACATGCAGGTGAATGAGTCAGGAGAAGGTTCAGGAGTGCAGTTTAACGTACCCCCGGCCCATCCTGGCATGGCATGGTTTGGCTGTTATTCTATGTGTGACTCCTTTGCTGCATTGCTCACCTCAAAAGCACAAGTGACACTTTGATGTCCGACGAGTTTTACTTAAATCAGGACAGACAAGAGGCAGAGAAGCAGCGGCCTTTCCTGGGATTGTTTGGTTGCTTTTTCTCGCCTCGTGCAAAGTTCCATCCTCCAGACGTACTGATGTGTGTGTGTGCATGCCGCGGTGGTCTCAGGTCAGGTTAATGTGACCTAGTTTGACCTTAGTGTCTGTCTGTACAGTGAAAAGAGGACTTTTCATGTTTTCACATTTCTGTTAAAAACCTTTTGATCTTCTTCAAAGTCATCTCACAGCAGCTTTATCTTTATTCAGTCCATGTTCCACTGCAAACAAAAGCTCCAAACTTCAGCTGCTATTGACCCCTTTGTCAATAGCTTTTTAATTAACTGTTAATTTATCTTGGCTCTCTACCATCATATAGGCTACACAATACTGCAATGTGGCCAAACTTACCACTGTTCTATTACCACTATTCATTTCACACTCGTGTCTGTGAGCAGATATCTGCATCTTAATGCTGAATCTGCAGAGAGCGTTCTGATTCGTTCTTCTAGTCTTAGTAGTATCGACCAATCACAATTAAGCGGCCTTCGGTAGAAAGAGTTCATCTGCTGTTAAAAACTGTTGTCAAAGAAGATGATGGCGATCATAGTGAGGGAACAGAGGGGGTTGTATCTGACTGATGTGATGAAGAAGGGTTGAAGTTCGGCCAAGCAGGAGGAGAGCCGATGAAAGAGAGACAGGAGATAAACTGTGTGTATCTGTTTTATTAACAGCCTCTCGCTGTTTCTAATGTGTATACTGTGTAATGTAATTTTCATTGTCTTCATGCCATTGTGAATAATGACCTGTGTGTTATTTTGCAGAAACCAAGCCAGGAAGTGGTCTGTGCAAACCAGGAACCATTGCTCTGTTTGGTAACGTGGTGTACAGCGGGCTGCTCAACGAGCACTTCTGGCACTTCGGGGTTCCCCTCGTCACCAGACTGGTCAGTTTCTACTCTTCCTCATTGAACTCCTCTCTGTCTTCCTCTCTCTAAATGTCGTCCTCTCCTTGGGCTTTGTCTTTTTGCTTCAGCTGCTGAGTTTATCTTTTACTCTCTGATACACACCCACACACACACTGTCTTTCTGCGCCTGATGGTTTCTTAACTACATCACCAAAGCCAGGAGTTTACATTACTGGGAGCAGCCTTGCTAACAGTGATGTTTGCAATGCTGTGGTTGGACTGCAGGTGGACCAAAGTGCGTTACAAGTTGTGGAGGATTTGTTCAAACCACAGATGAACACTTTGTTGAACATTTGTCTTTGGGTCTTTGTTTGCAGGAGTTCGTGTCATCCATGTAACGTCACAGATAGTGGGAACATTTATAGAAGTTGTAGAGTTGTAGAATTGTGATTAGAAATGTTACGTACAAGATAGACAGATGACTGGTGAATTTAACTTACATGTTTCCCTCTGCATGTTGAGTTACTAGCTTATTGTTGTTACCTTGCTAGCTTGTAGTTTAAATCCGAGTGTAGTTCGAAAGCAAAGACAATTTGTAGCTCAGTTTGATTAAGCTAGCTAGTTCAGGTTCAGCTTGGCTGGCTCAGTGGAGACCAAACACTAGTGTCCCGTTTCAGCTGTGGAGCTCCTGTCCATCTGTCTCTGTTGACGGGCAGTTTCACTCTACCTAGCACTTACAACACCGGGTTTAACCCCAATACAAAACTGATTTTGCTATAATTGAATTACAATAAACAGGTCGAAAGGATGCCGAATTAAGAACAACATGATGCAGTTTTGTTAAAAGCTAAAAGTAGTTCTGTCTCAGGTCTGTCTGCAAAATGGGACATGCAAACAACTTTAAACGCTGCTTTTTACAATGGAGTTTGGATCAAATATTTCTGATGTAATGTCAAGGCTTACTGTATTCGCAACACAGCGTAATTGCATTGACTTTGCTCTTTTAAGAAGATTTTCTGGCTTTATCGGCAAAGGGCCGAGGGTGGAAGTTGAACCCAGGGCCGCCGCGTCGAGGACTAGGCCTCTGTACACGGAGTACTGGCTTTAACCTCTGAGCTAATCTGGCGCCCCTTGCATTGACTTTTTATGTAATCATGCTACGTGTAAAATTAGCTTCGCTTTTGGTCTGAACAAACCTAACAACGTGAAGGGCTTAGTCTCGCAGTCTCTCAGAATGCTTCCATATTGGTCTAGTTGATGATTTCGCTTTAGGACCAGTCCTGCAAATAATGGATTGCTTTCTATCATTAACACAAACTAATGCAATATTAGTGGTATTTCAATTAACTTTGAATTAGTCTGCAGCCTCTTCCATGTCACTGGCTGATTGCACGCCTCTGTTTTATTGAACTGCTGATAAATGTTATATTTGATAGATATTGATGTTATCTCCCCGTCAGGATACAGCGGAGGATATTTGCTGGCTCAGTTTGATCACTGGCCCATGAGACTGTGAGACACACACACACTCACATTTGTCTGCTTGCTTATTGCCTCTGATGAAAGACAGCTGATTTTGGTTTATGGGGAAAAATGTTGTCTTTGCTTTTTTTTGGTTGATATTACTTTCAGATAATTTATCACTGTTTGGAGCGTAGAACCAGTTGAGCCATCAGATGTCGAGGAGTAAGACTTTTTAAGATGTTGATCTGGGAAATGTACAATATTTATCTTCAACACAGTGAATATTTAAAGTGAGCGTTCCTGCACAGCAGCTGATATCATCAAAAATTATCATTAGCTACAGCGGCCATGTTTTATTTACAGTGATGCTCTATGACACACACACACACACACACACACACACACACAAACAGAGCTATTTTAAATGATTCAGAGCATTGCAGATGTTGGGTGTCATGGAGTTGGAGCCCCTTAACAAAGATACCAAAGATAACATCTGGTCTCTCTCAGCTTCTTTCATCCTACATTCACATTAAAGGTGCATTTTAAGAAAACACAGAGTGAGCTCATGATCTGCTGGCAAACATGCTTGTTTTTTGATGGTTATATACACCTGAAAAACTTGCAAATCATGCAATTTATAATGCATTTATAATACCCGGCAGGTTGTTAACAGAGTATTGACAGAGTTAAATGTTTTATAGCCTTCATCTTTGTCGTATATTCAACTATATTTAGCCACCTGGTCCATTTATAAGAAGGAGCCTCATGGATCAGGTCAAGTGATATTTCATGAAAATTTTAGCCAGGAACAAAATCGATAAATAAAAAGTGTTAGATTTGTTGTATGTGGAGTATGAGCGCCAGACAGAAGGTAAACTCTCAGTATCTGTGTCAGACGTTAAAATAATATATTCAGAAGATATGTATATTTATTTTTTTGCATTTTGAAAACAAGGTTGAGCGTTGACAATTACGTTGAATTTCTAGAATTATATTCAAAATGCAATTTGGGCTGCTGGTTTAACTCAGTTTGCAGGCACCCCGTGTACAGAGGCTCTAATCCTCGACGCACTGATCGCACATTCGACTCCAGGTCTGCCGATCATTTGGTGCATGTCATCCCGCACGCTCTACTCACTCCCCACATTTCCTGTCTCTCTTCAGCTGCCCAATCAATAAAGGCAAACGACAAAAAAGAAAAATACAATTCAGGGCTTGACATAAGCACTTGCCCGGTTGCCCGACAGTATGTTTGTAACCCCCCGGGCAAGTAGATAAAGTATTTAACTGGCCGGGTGGGCCAGTAGGATCCACGAGCCCGTCTGATGTCAGCATCACTGCCGGCACTTTGGCTACAGATGTCAACAACACTTTACACGCTACTCACTGCACTCGTGACAGATCAACTGTCATTCTAGAACACGCTAATTGGCGTTAGCAAGCTAACACGGACTAGTGACATGTTTTTAAAACCTTCTCCTCCTGGTCAAATGCCAGCAAGAAGGGCAACAGTTGGAAAAAAAAGCAAAATACACTGGATGATGAAAGAAAGAGGAAAAGATAGGGCTGGGTGGTTTCAACACCGTCACAGGTGTCACATTCAAAGACCACTTGGATTTTGCAATACCCTCATTACCGAGATAAACACACACGCTACACCTTTCCCGACAGGCAGTAGAAGACCATGAGCTTTCAGTGAAAAAATGACTGAATGTCATTAATAAACCTCTTTATTTACACCCATATGATGATGTTTGGTCTATTTTAGTTTATAATAGTTCCACAAGTGAATACATATTCAGTAATAAGAACCTTTACATAAGGACAAACAAAGTTTGACATTAAAATAATAATGAAAACAAATGATTTCAGGGCCAGTGGTTTGAATGGCAGGGCCAGTGAATTTGGAAAGTTACTTGCCAGTGGAAAATTGTGCTCATTGTCGACCTCTGCAATTCCAAGAGTAAAGTGCCTTTAAATGCCCAAATAGACATATTATAATGGTTTTCTTATACCTGGCACTTGTACTGAAAGTTTGGCTTCATCCTCAACATTTCAACTTTATTCCTAAAAGAAAAATGTCCCTTGTCTATTTTGTTTCTGTACTCCTCTGCAGGGTTATTACTCCTCAAATAGGCTACTATAAATAAAGATAATTTATAGTTACATTATTTATTTCCATTTTTTACTTTATGCTTCTATTCAACTTCAGTATACAGGCAAATATTGTACTTTATATGGCACTTTATTATTTTGATGACATGAGTTACTTTGTGAGATCAGATGATTAACACAAAGAATAATGTACCCAGCTACATCATGTAAGTGATTAATCTATAAGAAGAATGCAGTAATATTATACATGATTCTGCATAATAAGGACTCTTATTTTGGTAATATAATTTGACTTCAGAAGAAGTTTGACCTGCCTAGTTCTGCACTGTGCCTGAGATGAAGATGAACTTCTGTGGTGATTTGTGACGTCTGACATAATAACGTGTTGAAGTGTTCACATTTACATGAGAAAATCTTATTTATTTTACTACCTTAAGTCAGAAATGGAAGACAAGAAACTAAATCGTGACCCGTTTTCCACGTGAATGCTGCATGGACTCACCAGATCCCAGCGAGTGCAGCACAACGCGCCCTGGTTACATGAATACCTTCATTCAGGGTGATTAGCGAGGATTATAAGAAGAAAGGTTAAACAACAGGAAAGTGATTAAATGACTGACTGAGGAGAGATAGCAGTATTTACTTGGTAATATTTACCAAGGACGGATCATCTGTTGCACACAGAACATAATCTCACCAGGTTTTCCTTTCATTTCCTTGCTGCCAGCTTAATTATCAAACATACATGTAGTGCTCTCACGCGCCTTCCCTTGACTATTAGCATCATCTCTCCATAAGAAGAACGGCAACATTTCTCCTCTCCCTGCCTTCCATTAGCAGGAGCAGGGTACGTGTTGGGTTTACAGAGTGGCTGAGTACAGCAGACTTACAGCAGCCTCTCTGGGTCTGCTGCCCGGGCTGCTGGTCATCTCGTCTCTCCTAGTTTAGTTATGCAGAGGCAACACAAGGCTGCAGCAAAGCCTCGAGCAGCGCCGCTCAGATGCCTTTGCTCAAAGGAATCCCCTCTGCTCCGGCGCCTAATCTCACTGTGCACGGACTACTTTGTGACAACAATTCTCTTTTTTAAAGCCAGAAGAATTTAAACTGAAGAAGCACAGGCAGCAACTGCAACCTTTCATCGAGACAGGCATATGAGTAATACAGCATTAATTAATAAGGCTGGGAGAGTTGATGACCCGATAGAGGGATAGGAAATGGCTTTTTGATTGTGTTTGTTGAAGTAAAAAAGGAAAGCTATTATAATCTGATTGGTTTGAAGAAGCCGTTCCTCAGGAAAATCAACAGTATCAAAAAATGCCCCAGAGTCACATTTGTTCAAAGTCACGTGACAGGAGATGGCGTGGATTTGCAGGATTTGGCAAGATAAGTCACAACGTGCATCATGTTCATCAAGAGAAGAGAGCTGATACGCCAACATCAGCTCACAGCAGTCGGGCTGTTCTCACTGTTTCAACTCCTTATACTGTACCTTCACTTTCACCTGGGAGACTGGAGGAACATGCCAGTGTGAAAACTAAGTCAAGGTTTAGTAATAATTTAAACCCCCACCATGGTTGGTTTTCTCAACTTTACTAAATAGTTTTTGTGGCTTACCCTAGACAGACAGTTTAACGTTAGTGTGTTAGAAAAGAAGAAAACAGATGCTAAAGGGTAGCTTAAATTAGCTGCTGAAAAGGTGCTAACTTATGCGCCTTAGAGATGAAGAAGTGTTTGGTTACCTTGGAAAGAGAACATACTGGACTTTGATTATACACGAAAATACACCTTTTTGTTTGACATCATACAAATAATTGCGCATGCATACCTTGCTGGGTAGTGCAGCCTTGTCTCTTTGGATGATTTCAAACATGAAGTTTGGTCCGAATCAATGATTGTATACATAGATGGACAACGCGTCTCCATCTGCTTCAATTGTATGAAATTGATGCCAAAATAGCCCCTGTGATAGGCGCTGCCATCTTGCGATGGTGACGTCATATGGAGCCAGAGACTGCGCAGTAGAGATCGGCGAGTGAAGCGGCCGTAGCCACTTCCGCTAACCAAAGCACACACTTAATTTCCTGAAAAAACAGCAAGGATCCTGCACACCGGCGTGTTTAACAGCAGAACAGCTTCTTGTGTTAGTCTGAGGTTAACATTCACAGGTATGGAAACTTCAATGACTGTAGTGATTGTTTGAGTTACTTTTCCACTTGCGGATCGTCCTCTACTCTGCTCACCCGGAAGTGATCGGCTGCAGGAGCCGAATTTGTCAACAGAGCTGTCAATCATCATTTTGACAGCATCAGATTACTAATTAAAGATAAACTTGTCAGAAAAATGAACACTTGGACGTGAATCACTATGATAATAACTAGCTATAATGACAGAAACCATGTTTGAGAAACATTTATCGGGCGTGTATTTTGATTTTATAGTTTGACTCATGTCCCATCTGTTAACATGGAGGAGGCAGGCTTTATGACCTTTACTGCAGCCAGTCAGCAGGGGGCGATAGAGAGGGTTTTGCTTCACTTTTAGGGAGCTGTCATGTCGTCCATCTTTTTATACAGTCTATGGTCCAAATCAAAGACCAAATTGCTACAATGTCGCATTTTGTCTCGAGTTTAGTTTGTGTTCACACAAAGTTTCGATGCGCGAGGAAATTGCTCTCTGATTGGTCAGAATTTCTACGTGGGAAAACTCCCTGAAGTAAACAAAGAGAGAGAGCACACTCCTCCAACACACTCAACAGGATAGCAGACTTTAATATTTTGTTGTCTGAGTTTTTTGTACTTTTAACCAACATCGTTCCACAGCTCCATCAGATCCACCCTCCTTTAGTTTCTCCCCGACCAGTTTGAACACCTCCATGTTCTCGTGCGTTTCCACAAGCATTTGTGAAATTGTTTGGTCAGCACATATTTCTATTTCCTCATCGCTCCCCTACGTCTGTCCTCTACTCATCTGGCTGCGTGGCTGTCTCTGCAAGTGTCAGCACCTGTTAACAACCCACAATGCACTGTGTTTTTGGTTTGCTTCCTGTATCAGGTCCTACTTTAAGTCTGTTTATGTTGTTATGAGTTTGAATGCGTGTTCTCAACCTGTCCAAACGAACCTGACTTTCTGGGTAAAGTCAGAAAGTCTGGACCAGGACTGTGTGGAAGCACCCGTAGACTTAACACAGACTGCCCCTAGAGTTTCTTGAGGCCGTATGAATTCTGGGAGCGTCACTGGCCACTATTCAGAATGGGAATAGTTAGTGCAGTCTCATTTCAGTTTACATTGAATTTGTATTTGATGTATAACCATTATAGTTGCAAAACCAAATAATCAATTTCAAACGAGGCCTATGCAAAAAAAATATAGCTGACACCTTTAGGTGGCTGTGGCTCAGTGGCAGAGTCAGTCATCTCTCAGTTGGAAGGGTGGGGGTTTGATCCCTGACTGATACAGTCTCTTGTGGATCAATGTGTGAATGGGTGAATGTGACACGTAGTGTGAAAGCAGCTTTGAGTGGTAGGAAAAAGAAAAGCGCGATGTAAGTACAGTCCATTTACAGTCCTTCATTAAAAATGGTTCCTATATGAAAACATCTTAGTGCCAGAAGTGGCAGCATAAAATGACGGCATCAATCATCATTTACAACTTGATTCATACCAACAATAGAATGATGAGAATTTGCTTCCAACTGTTCGTCTCTTTTGACAGAAGCTGTTCTTGATCTCAGACTCTCTGACTCAGCCGTCTGTGGACACATCTCCCAGTCGAGGACCAGTTTCTTGTACTGGAATAAAAAATTCAAGTGAAGAGGGACCTTCTTTCTGTGGTCTCTTCGTCTAGCCTCGTGTGCTTTGAAAAAACATTTCCCTCATTCCTTCCTTGTGTTTTCCTCCATCCCAGCAGTGGACTTGGAGCAGTCTGTTTTGTCCCCAGCTGGAGGGAAAAAAAGATGTTTGTGCCCACTTACACACCAAAAGGACACCTGTTATTAAGATGCAACACATTCCCGCACAAACGCACCATGAACCTGTCTTTTTTTTTCTCCTCCTGGAGAGGGAAGAGTAAACAGCGGCGGAGCCAAAGCAGCCTGCTGAGTTTTTCCAGGTGAGATATGCTCGGCGTTCCTGGCAGCAGACAGAGAGTCAATGAGAGGAACCCCGGCAGGAGGATGGAGATCAGGTAGAGCTGGCAACACAGCTCTCTGAAGGCCTGATGGAGGCTCTGCTGGCAGCACTCAGTGAAACCCAGACTGTAGGCATCCAGGCTGAGGGGCTCATGCAGGAGAGAGAGAGAGTTGCTGCATCCTAAATATCACAGTGAGAGATCCGGGCTTTGCATTCAGCTGATTGGTCACCATTGTTTCAGAGTATTGAGAGAATTAGGATGTTATGCAGTGTATGAATTTTCTTGTTAAACTGTGATTTTTAAATTCTAGTTAACTATAGCTCATGTCTGTTTGTTGTCTCATAGCTGTTATTCTTCTAAATTTCATTATAAGCATATACACCCTGTAAATACAAATCAGAACAGCTTACACACGACTCAATTACCTCATGACAAAGACAAACCAACAACAGCTAGACTCAAAGTGTGCATGTACTTAATCAGGAAATGATTTCCATGTTACAAAGTTACACAAAGTATAACATTTCATAAAACTTAACATGCAACAAACTGTCTCAAAGTCCGCAAAGTCTCACAGTCAGTGATAGTTTTGAAGTTGAAGGGGTTTTTGTGCACTGTGCAGTGTGCTGGTAACCAGTGAGCGCCAAAAAACGCCTACAGGAACTCGCTTTTTGCACCGTCCTGATATAGAACATTGATATAGAATAAAAACAACTTACACCACCTTTAGATTGTACAGCTTTCAGGGAGAGGAACCATTTGACGAAATGACATCAGGTACGCACTGAATTTTTTTTACTGCTGATTAAGCTATTCAAACACCGCTGCAGAAAAATGCACTGCATACACAGTTAAAACAACTTTCAGTTTCTACACTCAGACATTTTAAATCAATATTTTGTAAGTTAGCTAGAAAAGAAATATGAAAAAAGTCTGCTTTTTAATAAAAAAAAAGTCCCAAACTTTCATGAATTATTAGGGTTTATTGACTAAAATTATCTGTACAGATTTTAGGGAAATTAAGCGAGATACTCAGTAAATAAAAATAGCAATATAGTCACTGGCAGAGCATTTCTGAGGACGAATATTATCTTAAAATGTAATTGGTTTTCTGGAGTAACCCATCTCGTGAGTTCATCCCATTCATATATGAATGCTTGTTCCTGAATCCCCCCTAAGGATAAATACAGTATATCTGATTGTGAGGGTATGCTGCGTGAGGGTTTTATTTGTGTATTGGTAAATTGAAAGTAGGTATAGTTACACCTTCATGACATCAGCTTGTCATGGTTTATTAATGCTATAACGGCCTGCTCGCTGTGCATTATCCCTTACGTAGAGGAAACGTGGCCCAGTGCATTTCAGGGAACTCTCTTAGACACTTCAAAAGGTTATGTTGTCCATAAGAAGTTCAGCGTGGTAGTTCACCCTCAGTCTGTTTCCTACCGAGTCCCTCTTTATAAAAGTTGTAACTAACAGCTTCATGAATGGTTAATAAATCATTTACTCATCCTTTATAGATGAGTTATTACCCATTAATTAGGAAAAGCTTTTTGCTTGGCTGGTCAGATATCTCCCTTGAAGCTTGTGTCAGCTGGAGCGCACTTCACATAAAACATCACCCCGGCCTTCGCGCTGTACGTTCGGTTCACCCTCTACATCTCTGTTGACCTGACGTTGCTCCTTCCCTCCGACACCACCCGCCCGCTCTCCAGCAGTCTGTCGTTATTTTTGTATTAGCTCACTCACATGCAGAGTCTGGCCTAACTTATTCATGACCCGGACCTGAAATAGCATGACACCCACATTTGATAGGAAAATGTTCTCTTTTGAATGGTAGTTGCTGGGGAAAAAAGGGCTCCTGGTCGTCTTAGGGGAAGCAGTGAAGGAGAGTGAGCGCTGAGGCTGCACACAGGCATGCATACATGTATGTAAATGGCCTCATTTCAAGCAAGTCTTAAAAACCAATTTCAGCACAAATGGCTGCAGATAATTTGGTATTCATAATCTATTCTAACTATGAATAAGCTCATTATTTTTTTACATTTGTTAATGTCGATACATCAAACTTGAGTTTTTCTTCCTGTGCAAAGGAGGGCGTGACGACGGCACAGCTCAGCTCTGTGCCTCCAAATCAGCAGGTTCCCTTTAAATGAATCTGAGTTTGCATCTTATGTAAAAATGTATGCAGTGTTGAAGCCATGGTCTTGTTTGTTTACAATGATTATGCCATTCCTTTTAAATGAATGTACTAATGTTTTATAGATGATGAAATGATGCACATAACCCTCAGAAAACTGGATTGAACTTAAAAAAAGAAAAAAGTCAGCACACTGAGAGTGTTTGATGCAACTTTTATATGGAATGTATTCCCCCAATGCTGATCTTAAAATAAGTTCTCCTACATTTGAAGTGGAATAGTTAAAAAAGAGCTAATGTGCATAAATCAACTTTCTGAATCGGCCCTGTAGACTTCAGAATCCAACCTTGTACATGTAAAGAATACGTACTCTGACTCTGCAGGACTCTGCAACACTCTGCAGGACTGCTGCCTCCAATGTGTTCTCTGATTACAGGATGCTTCGACTTGAGCTTCCTTTTCCGTAGCGTAAGGATTTTCGGTAAATACTGGCAAATGATTTAGGCAAAATAGCCTTTAAGTTATAATTATTATTCGCTTTTCTTTTACATATCATATTGTTTTCTTGCAGCCGAGTAACAAATAAGTTGTCCAGTGGGTATGTGATGTGCTTTTAATTGTCTTCTGCACAAAACAAGTAGATAAATCACACTTTACTAAAATAAAACTCTTTGGTAGAGACAGTCACTGTTGGTTCGGGTCTCCACATGGGATTTAATGACAATGAAATTTGGAATATCCACAACTTTACGCTTTAATGAGGATTTCTCTTTAGATTCATTCAGTAATTATGTAACCAATAATGTACAGCAAGCCGGTCATTATAGCAGAAATAAACCACAGCCTTCTGTACATTATTCTGCATATTACACTGATAATGACCAATATTAATAACTTGACATAAAATAATGATCTGCAAATGATTTTAATTATTCATAGACATCAACTCTCAGTTCTCAGTTTTGTTCTATTTGGCGCTTATGTCCCAGATAACCAGACGTCTGCAGCTGGTTCTCTTTGTTACAGTGTTACGGTTTGCCTTCATCTGAGCGTCCAATTTGTTTCTTTTTCTTTGGATTTTCACTTATTGTTGAAGTTGCATCTGTAGTCATCCATCTTTACTTTGTTTGTTCAACCATAGTAGATTACTGTTTACTCACAACACCTGCAGAGACTGGAAAAGCAGCCGCTTAGCTCCGCCTACCCTCTCTGGCAGACCAACCACTGCTGGCTGATGGAAAACGCGTCACTAACTGGGCGCCGCTTGTGATTTATTCCTCGAATGTCACCAGAGACAGCCAGTCTGTAATACTGCAAATGCAAAGGCTTTCATCAGTGGGCCATAGGCTCAATCACCATTGTGTTAGCTCATTGGGTGATAGATGGTGACTTAGCAGTTATTTACATGAAAATCTTCGAGATTATATCTTTAATATGAGTGAGATAAGATCGTCTGTTAGATTGGACGGACTGCATCCATAGCAGAGGTGTACTTTGTAGCCTTCTCAATATGAGCCTGCTCAGCTGCTCTGATTCACATTAAACTGACCATGTCCATTGATAGTGAAGTGAGGCAACGTGAACGGGACTGTGTGTGACCGCAACACCTGATTGAGGTCAACTGTCAAAGTCTGTTGGCATCTCTTCTCCATGAACCCGTCTTTGAACACTGTCAGCGTGTATACCATGTTTCTATTAGAGTTTACTTAGATTGCTCTCGTCCAGCGCTTTTTGTCTATTGACTTTTTTTGCTTAAACGGGCTGATGTTAAATGTCTCGGTATTTTCTCTTAAGATTGATATAATTGGACAAAGTCCTCCAGAGTCTGTAATCAGAGCTGTGTTAATCGTAGCAGCAGTCTGTTATTCAGAAATAACAGAACACCTTGATCGGGTATCGGACAAAGGCTGTGTGATAACAGATGTTGGCAGTTTACTGCTGGAATTGAAAGTAATAAACAACCTCAGTATTTAACTGTACAGAAATGCGTCTTTATGCCAACAGCGTTTTCATCCAGGCCCATTTAGTTTTTTTTACCTGGCATGAGTTTAATTCAGCTGATGAATCTTATTGTATTTTAGGCATCAATTTTAATGGTGTTTGTTTCTTCTGCTGCCAGTATGAATTAAATTGCATTCAACTCCTGAGCAGATTTCCGAACAAGATGGAGACTTCTTCAGACGTGTGTGTCCGACTTGAATTGCGGCGTGACGCAAAGGCGCAGAAACAGAGCGGTGCAGGAGCGGCCCACTGCTCCCGGTGTTTGCAGGGAAGTATCTCAAGTGAAGGGGTTAACATGGCAGCTTGCCTCAGTGGTGTATTGACTGTACTGGTGCTGGGTGGGAGGGAGGGGAGGGGGTGAGGGGGGGGGTGCAAATGTGCTGAGGCAGGCTACTACATCCAACCCTCACCCACCCGTCTCTCTCTCTCTCGCGCGCGCTCTCTCGCTTTCTCTCCCTCTGTCTAACCCAGCCACATTGCAAACACACCAATCAACTGCATGCACACACACATACACACACATTTGTGCACACCACTAATGTTTTTATCGTCATACACGAGAATACAACGTTTGTGTGTGTGTGTGTGTGTGTGCAAACATACAAGTCCTTTGCAAACTAACTTTACAAAGTGAAACACACTTGCTTCATTCTCTGTACACATGCACGCACACACACACACATATGTGCACACAGCTTGAGCATGGCAGCCCGCAGTATTCCCTTTACACTGCTCTGGGCCAGACCAGCTTGGCCAATCCAGTCAATACAATCACACACACACACACACACACACACACACACGTGCGCGCGCGATACGTACACAGCCACACATTAACGCAGACACACACTTTCGCTCTGCAGAGAAAAGAGAGGGAACAAAGAACGACAAGAAAAGATTCAGCAGCTCCAGTTTAGCTGTTTACATCTCTTTCACTTCTCTTCCTCTCCCTCCTTCTCTTCTTCTCTGGTTACACAAGCGCTCTAAATTCTATTTTGTTTTGACGGCTCTCTTGCCTCTTACCCCCCCACATGCACCACCAACCGAACCTCCAAACCTCCTCCTCCTCCTCCTCCTCCTCCTCCTCCTCCTCCCCGACACTCCCAGCGCAACTTAATGAAACCGGCTGGTATCGTTGGCTCTTTAGCATAAGCAACAACAAGCCATGCTGCTCCCTCTTTCTCTCTTTTCCTCCTAGCTTTGTGCAGCTCTTTTCTTCCCTCTCTCATCTCCTTGCCTTGCGTTGCCTCGCTCATTCTTTCCTCCTCCTTCGACAACTTCTGTGCAGCCAGTCGCAGTTCTCCACTACCCAGCGTGTATCTGCAACACCAGCATCCCTTCCTCCCTCCTCCCTCCCTCCCTCCCTCGTCTCTCTCACCCCCCCCCTTTCCCCTCTGCACTTGTCTCTCCCCGGTTGAAAGCTTCTCTGCTACTGTACCTTGTGGTGATCTTCAGCTTTTCCCACCCTCCTACCCCCAGCCACTCCGGCGCTCTTCATCCAGAAATGCTGTAGAAGAGAGTCTGCCTCAGACTTACTTCCCCTGAAAACAGAGCTGGAACTACTCGGAACAAGAGAAGAAGAATAAGCGAAGGGAGAGAGAGTGCGCTCACACTGAAAGAAAAAGAGAGCCGGACACTTTACAGCGACCAAAGGAAAAGAAAAAACAAGAGGAAGAGCTGAGTGGGCAGGAAAGGGTGCCCCGTTGGAGAAGAGGAGGAAGAAGAAGTGAAGTAAAGCAGGAAAAAGCAGCAGGAGGTACAGTAGCAACGCCTTGTATCACTTCCCGTCCTCCCTCTTTACTCTTCTCTCGCTCATTTGGTGAAGAAGCAGAGGAAGAGTTTCTTGAAAGATTCAGGGGGAGGAGAAGCAGCGTGGCGACTCTTAGAGACGAAGTCACGCTTCAGAAGAGTCAGCGGCAGAGGAAGAGCGGCTGGAGAAGGGGCACATGAAAGTGGACTTTACACCTGCAAAGCTGCAGCTACAAACCCACAAACACAAAGGCGATTAGCCGGCCGTCAGAAGAGACTGAGAATAAAAAAACAAAACTTTCTTTACGGACAAAAAAAAGTGACTGAAGAAGAAGATCAGTGCAGAACAAGAGGACAGTGAAAAACACACCTGCAGAGAGAGAAGAAGAGGGAGAGCGCTGGCCTCTCTGGTGTCCTTGCATACCCCCGTCTTCCACCCCCTGGTCTCCCACCCCCTCTCAGCCGAGATGATGATGTATTTCTGGGTGAGTACCGAGGCCCTGTGGGGGCTCCTGAACACTTTTGAGGGACCCACACATGAAAGCGTCACACACGAGCGTGTGACTGTTTGGTGCTTGTTCTCTAATCTCATTATTTCCAGCTGATCAAAAAGATCTTTGCTAATTGATCCTTTCATTTTTTTTCTAATCATCTTGTACCAAGCACATAGATAAGGATGTCTTTGAACTGTGTGAGGCTGAGTGAGTAAAGTGACAAAGCAGAAAGGTTTCCCACTCATGCGGCCCTTTGCTTGTGATCCAGCGCTTTTATTGGCATTGATAACGTCTCGTACGGTGACGCTTTCCCTCTCTGCCGCTGCTGTAAGCAGGAGCAGGATGTGTGGTGTTTAAGGAGTCTGAGTTTTACTGAAGCTGATACATCAGAAACTGCATTTCTCCTCAGAGGTCAAAAAGCACCTAAACACCTAAAGACTGAAGTGTCAGGAGCTCTTTGTGCGTCCTGATGACAGGAGGTAGTATCACGTAACACCCAACAGGTTTTCCATCTGTATAGCAGCTATTAAACCTTTACTAGTAAGAAGCACACACATTAAGTTTTACACAACATTATTTTTGTCTTTCAATGCATGCAGGCATTCTCAGGTTTAATGCAGGATTCTGTATGTGAAGCTGTTGTTGCTTTGCAGTCGTCACACTCCTTGGAACTCTTGTGTGTGAGAGGGAGAGTTTGTGTGTGACTGTATGTCGCTGAAGCTGAGAGTGTAGAACTGCATAAAGGTTGCAAAAGAATGAATGGCACTGTTTTTTTGTGTGTGTATCCTACCAGTAAAGCATCACACGCGGGACATGAGTAAACATCTTTAACATACTGTGAATGAACAGCAGCAGTAAGAGGAAGACATCGCTGCATACTGTGCATGCTCCGAAAGAAAAGAGATACTCTACAAAAATATCAGAGTGTATTCAGTCTTAATGATTTCATTATTTATTATTCAGTCATAATCTTCAAAATTTTCACCCTAAAAAATGAACCAAAATCGTCTGTTATTTATTGAAGATTTTTTTTTCTCACTCACATCTTTTTACCCATTTAGCTGTTAGCACATGGGATTCAACATTTTAAAATTATGATTTAAAAAAGAAAAAACTAAACATTATTACACACTTGAGAGTTAAAAACTACAGAAGCCCAAAGTGGACATACATCCATACATTTTATTTTCCTGTTTTCACATGTAAACGAGTCATTTCTTTCTTTTCTCGAGATCTCGACTTAACAAACGATGATGATTACAACTCGTATCCTCAGAGCTGCAAAAGCACAAACAGAAACAGGCTTAACTTACCTCATCAGTGTGGGCGATGGCAGCATGGCATGTCCTGCTCTGTAATATCAGTGACCAGCCTGTTGTTCTGTTTTCTCAACAGAAAATTATCTCGAGATCTCGAGAAAACAACCACAAATTACTCGTGATCACAGGAGTGTCCACTTTAGGCTTCTGTAAAAAAGGGAGTTAAACATCATCTGAAACATCTGCACAACTAAGGACATTTGACCGAGAGGTGACAAGCAAACAGAATGACATGCGTGTAACCACGAGGACAGAAGTGTTTGTTTTTCCTCTCCAGTTTGAAGGAGACGGCAGAAAAGCTGTGGGCTAAAAAGTGTCTGACAGAGCGTCTCTGATTCTCCTCTGTGAGCACAAAGTGTCAGTGTGCTGCCTTCAAATCTCACTGCTGTTTGCTATTTGTGTTCATTCTGATTTCGTTGTGTGATGTTTCGGTACTTTTAATCCCCCCGCAGAAAGATTCTCTGCAAACCAAGCTGGACTGAAATTTCAAAGCTTGAAGTCAAAAAAAAAAAAAAAAGCCTCCAGTGCCAGCGCCAGACAAGACTTGTTTCTCTCAAGTCCCTTATTAAAAGGCTACAGAGGTCCAGTCTGTTTGATTTATTAAAGCAAATATTCATTTAGAAAACAGGCTGCTATAATTAGAACTGTCACCTACAGCGAGTACAGTCTGTGGCAGCAGCTCTCCGATTTCTGAATCTCCAACACGAAATCAAAAGAAGCAAATTAGAGAGATGTAAGAGAGAGATATGAGGCGATGATCACAGTGATTAATTGCTTTTTATAAAGAGTCGCAACATCACATGACAGCTTGTCACAACAAACAGGTAATAACGCTCAGACGAGTGTGAGGTCAGCTTTACATGGTAGGGATATTGTCCTGTCATCCCGTCCAATAGATCAGAGGTTCTCAAACTTTTTGGGGACATTTGCACTCTTAGATGCCACTGGAACTATTTGTAATGTAAAACAACCTGAACACTTCAGACCTGTTTCATATGATAAACAGAAAAATATCTTTGAATCATGTTAAAACCACTTCTATACTTTAAAACGGACTCAACTTGACAGCATTTACACGTAAAGCTTTCAGAAAATGAACAGCGGCAAGACAGACGCAAGAATGTCCGCTGCGAGCTGAGTGATTCCTGACAGGTCGACGTGATGTGTCACAATCAGTTTCTATTGGTCCAAAGCTAATGGACACAATATGCTTGTTTCATTGGTGCAAACGGCCCTCATCTGTAGTCATGCAGTTTTTAATGATACAGCACAATTTTATGATATATTATACATTTATTATAATTATTTCGCGGACCCCCAGGCTATGTTTCGCGGACCCCACTTTAAGATCCACTGCGATATTTAAATGATCTGTTACACACATGGGTTTTATGATTCTATAGGTGTGTGTTAAATTATGGTTTGTTATGGTTCTACTCAGAACTGGTCCAGTCATATTTTGTCTCTTGGTGACAGAGGAAGTTTTCTCTGCTCCTCTGCAGGCTGCGCGACTGTGGGTTTTAAATTCAGGGTTCCTGCACAGTATGAGATAGTTTGATTGTAGCACGTCTGGATAAATCTGGAGAAGAGAAAACAGACAGAACATCAACTTTCAGACTTTGGTCGTTTAAATGGACAGAGCGAATATACAGGGCTGCACAGAAGCAGTACAAATGTTTTCAGCTTATTTCTGATTTATAAAAGAAATTAAAAAATATGATGGATGGATGCATAGGTAGTAACAGTTAGCTTACTTCCTCAATCAGTAGAGATGTTTGGAGGAAAATGTTTTCCACAGCTGGTTTGACAATCCCAAATATAAAGCCTGGTTTACTCAATTTACCAAATAGGAACAAACATAAAAACGCATCAAGCTATTTAGATTCTGATATCTTGTAAACATGAGTCACACTCCAGGTAAAAGTCTGGAATTTAAAGATGTAAAATGTGTGAGAACCCTGTAAATACAATACACACACAGTATGCGTCACTGGGACTTGTGCGGAAAGAGGATTCTGTCAACAAAAACAGGACTGAAGATGGTTTCAAACCCGGAGCAAAATGGCACGCTGGAATTCACAGCGTGCTCACACACAACACGTTTGTTTGGAGACTCACTGTCAGACATGTTCTTCTGCTCCTTAATAAAACCTGAAGTCAGTGTAGAAAGTGATACACACATCATTCTGAGCGCTCGACTGCGGGCATGCTTGAGCTGTTATCAGGGTGAAACATCATGTGGATTATGAGCTCTATCACACTGTTTGAGCATATGGGCGAGTGTGTGTGTGTGTGTGTGTGTGTGTGTGTGTGTGTGTGTGTGTTTGCGCAGTGCTTGTGTCCTGGGACTCGAGCCTGGACAAGGGATTCAGGAGATTCAGCTGAAAGAGAGTAAAGGAGGTTTTTTATTGACGTGCAGTGTGGAGCTGGAAACACAGCGATGCAGCGTGTACTGACCTTCGCCTGGAGAAGCCCTCTGTACTGTACTGCAGACCTACAGGAGGCTTCTAGCACGTTCTCCCCGACCATGTGGAGTGCAGGGACTCGCATCGAGCGTGTTTCCGAGCTAGCGTTGCTCCGCTTTAACTGCTGAAGTCGGCTGGTGTGTGTTGTTAAACAGCGAACCTTAAGGCTCCGCAGTATCGATCGGGGACTAGCTTTGCATTGTGATTCAATATAACCGTTAGCTGTGGGTTGCTTTCAAGCGTTCTGAGTTTCAGAACTCAACACTATGCATTATGGGAAGTAGAATGGAAATTCTCTCCCCCTCAGGCTGAGTTTACCCTATTTAGTGTGTGAGACTCCTGGGTTCAGTGTGCAGTAATTGCTTTAAGAGTTCTAATTGTAAGCAAGGAGCCGTCAGAGGGTGAAGCGGCTGCAGCGTTGTTCAGATTAAATCGCTTAAAAGATGCAAAAAAAAACATGTTATTGGATCAGCGAGCCTCGTCCCTCCTGGTCCGCCCACGCCGCGCTGCCTTAAAATGGCTGCTGGCAAAAGAACATCTGCTTCAGTACAAAGGGAGTTAATTTGTTCAAGTTCGGTTTCACATGTTTCCACACGGATGCTGCTGCTGAAGGTGAGGTTTGGATTTTGATAAAGCATGAAGGTTTTCTTTAACAACACAAAACAAAGGGAAAGTAGCTGATGAAAAACAGAGTGAGAGGATAGAAGTGACCAGCAGCATCAGGGGGATTGATTGGGGGAGATTTGGGGGACGGGATGATATATAGCAGGAGCTAATAATCAGGGTTGGGAGGGTATACCGATACAGTTACTAATTACCTGTTAAAAAATTTAATCAGTATCACAACCTTAAAGTAACGTAACTTATTACTTTCAGTTACTTTTTGGTTTCCTTCAACACTAAATCTGCATCAACATTGAAATGTTCTTTGTTAAGTTGCTGGTCACACAACTTCACTCTCAAACTTCAAGTAATCTGCCATAAACTTATTCCAGCCTGGAGCTTGTGTTTTTACCCACACCATCCCGGTCGCGGCCATCACCAGAGTCACTGCCTATTTTTCAGTAGTAGAAGAAGAAGACGACAGGTTAGCTAACATTTATAACTGGAACTCGTTGCAGCTAACATTAGCGGTTGGTCTTGCCTGTAAAAGTTTCTTTAGATGTCGAGTCCTTGGATAGCCGGAAGGCATAACTTGCACTGTACTGCGATGTTGCTCCCATTTCCACCCAGAGAAAGCATTTTCTTTACCACAGGCCATGGCAACCAGAGACTGTTGATGACAACTTTGAGGAGCGGTGTTGTGAGACTGTGAGACTGTGTGTGAGACTGTGTGTCATGAAGTGTTGTATCGTGTGCGCGCAGGTGCCTGGTATCATCAGAGACGGTCAGACGGACGGTTTAGAAATGAGACACCAGATGTTATCGAGCATCTTTGGTATTATATCGTCTTCATTTTAAAATGTTTTTAAAATTGAATGGGATAGAAGGAGATGCAGGAGAGTCCATTATCCCAGGTATATAAGTGGTTTACACGTTACTAAGTGTACAACCCAAGCACTATTAATTATGTTTATTACTCTTGAACAAAACAATTGCACACACAGAGGACACAATAACCACAAACAATCACGATTGATATCATATTCACCAAAACAAGCATCTGTGGATTTACAGAATGATGCAGCTTTGAGCAGAAAAAAAAACTGCATAACTGCTTGAGATGAAAACGCAAATTAATATTAAATTACTATTGTAAAAGTGATACATATCTCTGTCTGCCAGCTGAAGCTAACAGTAGCCCGAGGCACACAGCACATGACAGTAGTTGCTAACTTTTAGCTTGCAAAGCAAAATATTAATTTAGCACATTCAGACAGTCCTCTTCTTCATCCTTCTTACTATCCACCATATTTAGCAACACAGTGTCTCTGCCATGTTAGCACCCTCATTGGTGGAATTAGCCGTCTGTGGAACTGTATTACCCACTTCCCTCCATTGCTGGTGATAACAGAAGTAAAGTATCCAAAATGAGCTGATTAGCTTTAACACACTGTAACTGAAGAACTTACTGTGCTTCACTTGTTAACTTCCTGCCATGCTACGTTTGTTTATGTTGTCCCACATATATATCAGACTTTCAAACCAACCAATGGAATCGCACAAGTAGCAAAAGTTATATTAAAAGAACATCATTACGTAAAAGAAAAATAGGATTATATATGTATGTGTACAAATCAAATCATTTTTGTACGATGACATTTTTCACAATAAAACTTCTGGATGACGGTGGGCCTAGCCTTGTTCTGCCGCTGATGCAGGCGATGTAACAAACAGCTAGCGACCTCGCCCTCCTCTGTCATGCTGTCCATTGTTACCCTCTTCCTTCTTTTCTGTTTCAGTCTTTCTTTCTTACTTTATAATGCTTTCCTTCTGTTGTCTCAGTCCCTCCTCCCCTCTTCCCCTCCCTTCGTCCGGTGTGCTGTACAGTGGTTAATGATGGGGAGTCTGTAGCTGGTGGCTGTCTGCAGATATGAAGCAAGCGGGGGGCTTTGATACAGAGGCAGCAGCCACTGCAGTTGACATTAGCTATTCCTCTTTATCACCGCTGCTTACTGATTCTCTCGCCCTCTTTCTCTTCCTCGCAGACACAAATGTACTGTAAATAAGGAATTGATGTGCACAAAACATCATCAGGCTGTTGATGCATGGCTATTGCGTTCTTATGCACACACACCGAGCTGCAGGTTGTTCTGATACATGCACACACACACTTTTACATGCATGCCTGCACATCGCAAATTTAATAAGAAAAATGTCAAGAGATTGTTTTAAAGTGCTCCATTTTTTCTCACTTTTGACTTCTAAATTGGAAATGTATCAATCGTTAAATGTATTCAGACTAACACAATATGATCTACTTGTACTGCAGTGCTTCTGCACACACACACACACACACACACAGTGCTGAGGTTGCAGTGAGCTCCTTGATGCCGCTCCGACAACAGTAACAGAGTTAAAGTACTACCATCTGTCCCTTTGGAGACTCTCTGTGAGAACAAAGACCTCCGGAGTGAGAGAACGATAACGGGGGCTGGAGGAGAGGAAACAAAGCAAGTAGCCGGAACTAATGAACAGGTACATCGAAGGTGGAGGAGTAGAAAGGGGAAAAAAGAGGAAGGGGAAAAGAGAGCTGGATTGAGGTTGTTACTTGAGACACAGAAAGAGAAGAAGAAGGAGGGATGGTC
The DNA here is from genome assembly GCF_022749685.1 of Semicossyphus pulcher. NCBI lineage: Eukaryota > Metazoa > Chordata > Actinopteri > Labriformes > Labridae > Semicossyphus > Semicossyphus pulcher. Next base: position 5,840,340 of record NW_027211670.1, read on the forward strand.
ACTTTTGAAGCGGAGCACCGTGGAGAGAAAGGTGCAACAGTGAAGAGCAGAGGAGAGGAGGTCTGCGGCTGCTGCCTCCTCCCTCCTCTCTGCTCTCCTCAGTGCGTCTGTAAGCTGATAAATAATTGAGTGTGCCGAGCAGGGGACTGCATGGGTTAGAGGAGGAGAGAGAGGGGGAGGCCTGCCGGAGCGCTAGACAGTGAAATGAGGACCTGCTCCAGAATAGAGATTGCATCCTTTAAACTCCTCGTCTTCGTCTTCTGCTTGTCTCAGTTTTGATCCTCCTCACTCGCTCTGATCTGACGCTGTTTGGGATGAAGCCCCGCTCGATCCTGCTGCTGTACAGTGAACTCGAGCTGGGCTGAGATTAAGGGTTAACTCTCCAACTACTCAGTCTGGTTTTTACAGAGAAGCAGGTTGTCCATCTTCTTTTTACTCTGCATGTTTAGCCGCTTCACAGAGACGCACATTGAAGCAGAGTCTGATACAGGCCTGTTTTATACCAGCAGATTGCCATGACGGAGGGAGAGCAGCATTTTGTAGGTGCAACTCTGGCAATTAAAGACTGAAGAGAGGTGCTTCATAAAACTGGGATGTTGCAGATTGTCCCTCATATCATGAACCTGTGAACAGTCAAACTTGCAGTCGATGTTTACGTACATTTATTACACAGTTGTGTAAAAATACGTAATGCTCTAATTACGGCATTCTGAGTTCTGTTATTTCTTGATGACAGACCGTTGTTAGGAAGAACAGACCGTTGCTAGGGATGCGGCTCTAATCAGACAATCTGCAGGACTAACTGTCAGGTAAATCTGACGTCGGCCTGTTTACAGAGGGAATAAAGAAAAGAGACAAACACAGTGGAGAGAAAGCAGTAAAGGTTAAACGATGCAAAACAAACTGTAGAGACAGAGAGATCTACAAAACTGAACACATGAAGCAAACATTAAACAGAACACAGCGCGGGATACGGCGGTGTTCAAAGACGGTGAATGGAAAAGAGAGTATCAGCAGACTCTGACAGTGACGAGACAGAAAACCTCCATCAGGCGCTGCACTGATTCCTGCGGCCCGTTCACTGTGTCTTACTCCACCATCAGAGGAAATGTTTCCATTTAATGTGGGTAATATTAGCTCCGTTAGCTCATTCTGAGAAGGCTACAGAGTTAACCGTTGCTATGGACGCAGCTCTCACTGTGAGTGTAACAGACTACTTTTAAAAACTGAAAGAGAGTCAGTTTTAAATTAATAAAATCGTTTCCAATTGTGTCAAATCATTCATTCCGTACATAAAAAGCTGTGTAATTAGCGGGATAATGTATAGTGAGCAGGTTTATCGTGGAGGAAGCCCTTCAGGGTGAGACAAGTTCATGTCGGGGTCCTTTCTATCCTGTCCGGATTCAACTCCGCGATAACATCCTGCTCACTATACATTATTCCTTACAGAACGTTCAAAACAATAATCATGATATAAAGCATGTTAATTAAAGTGAGCAGAGCATGGCATTAAAGCAGAGCATGTAAACAGCTTATTCTATTAGATAAGTAGATAGGATTAGGCCTTAAAAATGTTGGATATACCAATATTATCCATGCTACAGGAGCATGAAATGTCATGTTTTCCACTGTTTTGGACCACTAGTGTTGCCATATCTATATATAAAAAGCGAGAGTGGATTAAGAGAAAGAACATTCATCCAAAGAGTTTGAAGACCATTTTTTTTAAGGAAGTACCCTGAGGACAAAGTACAACCATTAGATCTGGGGGAAAATATTTAGTTTGTTTGATGCTCTATGTAAGATTTTAAAACATGGCTTAGGTCTGCAGAGTCTACAAAGCTCAGATGCTGCGGCTGAGCCAGAAAATCATTATAGACTATAGAATTATTCATGATTTATCTGTAAAATGTGATACAAACAGGCACTTATGTGCAGTATATCATGTTGTTACATCCAGTAGCTTGCAGCAGTGATCCGCAGCTGGAGAATCAATACAGCGCTTATAGTGATGCAGTTTAAGGTCTCACCACAAACATAACATTTATATTTTTATAGAAAAAAACTCACTTATATCATCATGCAGGACATTTTATTGGTGAACTGATGTATAAGTGTGAGGCTCTATGACCACAGTGTGCGAACGGTTACCTGATAAACTCCCCCATCCTAACGCCGTACATTATCCCGTTGTGGCCTGCGCACTTCATTTGGCTTGGTGACAAGCGAGCAGGCAGGAAGCGTGGTTGTCCCTTCGCTACGACTGTCCGTGGAGCTGCAGTGTCTGTGTGAATCTCTGCTCCTCTCCATATTCATTTCAGAGGCGGCGTGGACACGAGGCGCTGGCAATCAGCCGTGTAATCCATGTAATTCTCCGCTGCGAGGACGGTGTCAAACCGTTAAATGGCCAAAGTGCTGCCAGTGTCCACTCAGTAATTCTTTAATTGATCCATGTTTGCAGCCTCTCATCATACTAACAGCTGAAGGCAGCAACTAAGCAGTGATGAGTGAAGCTCTGGCAAACTGCTCTGCTGTTAAAATTAGTGGGGGAAAGACAGCTTTTTTTATTTTTAGTATCACAGGCTGCTTTAAGTGTTTCCACTTTAGGACTTGATGTATGAAAAGTGTATGTGTATGTGCCATTTTACTCACATAAAGAGGTATTTATGAGGGACAGATCCAAAGGTGATAAAGAGAAGTCTACAATCATAATCTTAATTAATTAATTTCCTTCTTAAGATCAGTGTATTACTCTTTTTATTTGCACTGGAAGCGTTATTATTTTTTCCTTTTCATCTTAAAAGCACTTTAAACTCAGTGTTTCTGATGATGACGGCGTAGACATCACAGAGTGTTTTACTCGTACATCGGATGGGTTTCCAATGTGCTTTAACAGCTTTAGTGTTGATGATAACCTTTGTGATGCAACAAGCAAGTGGTGAAATAGCTGATTAAAGGTGGGTCTACATATTTGTATGTAAGCACAGCTACACCATCACTAAGATAGATAAAGCAGAAGTGAATCTACTTGTGAAGCGACACTGACACAGGCCCTGGTTTTTCTAACCAGTGGGTTTTTACATGTGGCACAACATTTCTAGATATTAAGACCAGCAAGCTACATTGAATCATCAGCACCACATGCTTGATGTACACAGTTATAGCCTCGGTAATGCAACTCAAAATGCCACTTGGTAGTGTTGGGAATTACGGCTCTTTGAATGGAGCCGGATCTTATGGCTCCGTTCCTTTCCGAGAGCTGTGGAGAGAGTGGTCGGACTCGCGGATGTGCCTGCACTCTACTCTCCCGCGTCCACACACGTATTTAAAATTCCGCACTTTTACATTTTCAATATAATGTAGGAACAATTAATCAACGTCATGGAGTTGCCAATAATTTATGATACAACAGTGTATGACTATACAGAGGCTTATAATGTTGCTCACCGTCGCCACTATGTTGTGGTGACATGATTCCACTTCACGTGACGGAGTTTAGCGAGTTGCAGTTGAAAAAAGCTGCCTGTGGTAATTCGTAACTCATAAAGGGGAGTGGATCTCGAGCGGGCCGTGAAATTTGGGCGCAACTATAAAAAGAACGGCTCTCACCTACGACTCGGTTTCCGTCGTTCGCACCAAAGAGCTGTTTAAAAGAATCGTATTGTTCGCGAACGTCACAACTCTACTGCTCGGTGTGCAAAATAGAATGTACTGTTGCTTTTATAAGTACATATTAAATCATTTTCTGGAGACTGTTTTCTCAGGAGGCCAAAATTGTGGTCCCCACAGTAAGGTCATACTGTTATGGGGGAGAGCTGTACCCAATCATAACTCTGTAAAATGCTTTGGATAAAGAGGGCTTGGCAGGCAGTACAATGGGAAATGGACATTCACCCTTTCACACTCACACACTGATGGCAAAGGCTGCCACACCAATCTCCAATCATTATCTATGGACATTCATACCGATCAATTTTGGGGTTCGGTGTCTTGCCCAAGGACGCTTCGAGATGTGACTGTAGCAGTCAGGGATCAAACTGTCAACCTTCCAGCTGAACAACAGTCTGTATAGCTACCATTTAGGTTTGTAAACCTTATCAGCTTATAATGTTGCTTTAATTTTGTGGCTGCTTGACTGAATGCTTTACGGGACATCTCATCACTTCCATGCTACATTGAGTAGCCCAGGAAAATTATGTATCTAAAATATCACTGTAGTGTAATTGCAATGTATATTATGTGGACTTGCATATCAGCAGTGGTACATACGTTGGCTGACAACTGCGCTACAGCGGCCAAAACGATTTCCATTAGAAGTAACACATTCAGAAACCAAGTATGCAAAAGACCAAAACAATCACCACGACGAAAACGTGCTGCAAATGAAAAAACGTTCTGCAAAAAGCTGGGGAAAAAAATACATTAACATCAAACATGCTGCAAAGACAGAAACAATGCAAGTGGCCTGTCGGGGCTACTACTGTATACAGTTAATGTGATGGACTCTCTTGTGGCTCTTTTACCAAAGATTTATTCTGTGTTCTCACTTTTCTGAAGGAACTGCTAATCCACCTGAAAGAATGCCATTAGTGCATGTCTCAGTAGAGAGTTCAGGTACTTAAAGGCGGTCTAAATACAGCAAACAGGTAGCATCTCTTTATATGTTGGCATATATTTTGACTCTTGGTATGGGTATCAGTCAGGCCCTGGGGATCCTCTGTAACCATCTCCTTCTTGAGATCCTTGTAATCCGTCGACTCCCGCCGTATCACAGTACAGCAGTTTTCACTTGGTGCTCGGCTCTTTGCTGCTCATTCCTCTATTCACCGTGTGCTGTAATCTCCACGGCGATAAGGAGATTAAACAGGCGAGCAGGAGAGGGGATTTCTAGGATTTCTCCTGTGAGTACAAAAGGATATCAGTGGGAGGGAGGGATATTACCCTGGGCTTTAACACGGCACAGGGAGAATGAGGAGCGGAGGCAGGATGGCAGCGGAGAGATGGAGCTGGAGAGAGAGAGCAGGGGGAGCTAGGTGTTATCACCTGGAGCCATCATTAGCACTGTTTATAGAAGGACCACCAGGGAAAGGTCAGCGCGCCGTCACTCTCTTATCTCCTCCACGACAGTCTGCTATCACTGCAGCGACAGTACTGAATGTTGCCTGCTCCGTATCTCTGACCCCAGATCAGTGTTTAACTGCTGACAGCCACTCACTTCATGAAGTACGGGCAGAGGGCCAAGTACACCAGCAGACTGAGGGGTAGATGATGTTGGTTTAAATCCAGGACCAGGTAGGGACTACTTTTAATGTGGGTTTAACTGAGCACAGTTTAGTCTGTGTACAGAAGCAGAGTATTTCCACTGTATAATGTTTATTTTGGAGATTTTCAGCTGCATGGGTTAGGTCCAGTTTCAATAGCCAGTGCAAATGCATGAGGCAGTCTCCTGTGGATATTATAATTCATGTTCTCCAGTTCATTAATTCCGGCCCCACACTTCAACAGATGACGATCCAGGTACCCCTCTAGACTCAGTCTGAATGTGCAGGGCTCCACAGGCAAGTCAGCAATAATAAAAATAAAAACTAAAGCGGTTAATTAAGCAACAATAAATAAACGTTCAGTTAGATTTTTTGATACAGCTCCCTGAGAAACATTTCTTTAGTTTTTATATGTGCAACAATTAAGTTATGCTGATGCATTTAAACTGCCTGGTTAGAGTTAGTAGAAAGACGGTATACGTCAAAACTTGCATGTAAGTAACTTACGTAACAAACGTGTATAAAACTAACTTACTTTCCAAACTTTGGTTTGGTATTGGTAATACCGATGGTTATTGATATTTTTGCAGGGGACAGCCCTACACATGGGTCTGTTTGTGAGTGAGTGAGTGAGTGACGGTACATTCAGAGCCATAGGCGGGGCTGCTCCTCCGCTGTCCTCCGCTGTCCTCACCATGTCTGCAGCGTGCATATCCAGGGATAGTTTTGGGTCTTTGTTTGAAAGGTTTCCGTGGGTTGGTCTTAACAGAAACGATCTTATTTACATTAAACTGGACTTTAATTAACACACAGCGAAAACAGACGTATGAGCCGAGACAGAGAGCGAGCGAGGGGGAGAGAGGGAGAGGTCGCACCCAAGTTACGTTTGTGACATGATGTTATTTATTTATTTTTACTAACATATATACTTACGGCCTGCGGGAGACTTATGACTACATTTTTATTTCAAAGAAAATTAAGCAGGAGCCGCAATAAGGAGCCTGTGAGTGACTTTATCCATCAAATAACTTCCTGGAAAAGTTACAAATTAAGTTAAAAAAATAACAACAACAACAAAGGCCCTGGAAACACTTCAAAATAAAAGCATTGTGTACAAACAAGGGGAGTCCGAATTCCGGATCGGGCTTTTACTTTGAAAAAGCATACCGGAAGTGTTGACCTACTTTACTCTCCATGCCTGTGACTTCTACTACAGGAAGAGATGTTAATATTGCTGTCACGGATCAACAGGACTCATCATAATTAATTTTCACCGTGTATTTTGACCAAGAACCGCGCGCAGCTTGCGGTAAAAATAGGCGAGCCTCCTATTCTCTACATTTTCACCGCGTGTCACGCCAGCATTGTGAAGACTCTCGTCTGTTTTCATGCATTTCAAAGGAAAATGAACGCGTCCCGCAGTCGTCACACACACGCCACGCATTCGCCACGCATTCGCCACGCTTCCAGTGTTGCCCACAAACGCGCACATTGACCTGATGCGGTCAGCCACATACTAGGTTTTGACCTAGCCTTGTTTCACCATCCATCGCGTCCGTCTACCATCCTAAACGGATTTTCATGCTCTTCATGCTACCTCACCTTTCTTAAATGGCAAATAAAACAATAAGAAAAACAATAGCATGAAGCAAGGACAGTGGAGGGGTTCGTACAGCATGTTTTGAAGTGTTTGGCAAAGACTTGGGAGTCAGAACAGGCTGCTTGTAGTGATCTTGCTATTTAGGCCTGACAGCAGGTGGACTTCGCGTGTATCTCTGCTCTTTTCAGCTGCAGCTGCTACCTTTTCTCTATTATTATCTGTTCTAGTTGACTGTATTGTGGGCCAGGTTTATGTTCTGACCTTACTCAGGTGCTGTACCAAGATTCAATAAGCATGGGATGAATTAAAAAAAAGCATCTTTCTTAATGTAAAACAGGATTCTTCTGCAAAAGAACATTTTGGTAAAATGAAGAAAAGGAATAAACAGCAGGATGATTGGAGAGGCTAATTAAGGTGCATGTTGTGTGACACTGCAGGAAACAGCGCAGTCTGTTGAACTCAATGAGCGGGGTCATAAACCTTTTACACATCATCAGGAGACACTCAGGTCTGATCTGTCGTCGGTGACGTTGGTGTGGATCAGGTTTGATCGGACTTGTAAAAGAGATCCAAATTAAAGAGGCGGCCGGTGATCTCATCATGAAGTTAATGATCAACAAGAATTCATGTAAGAGTTGAAGTTGAGTCAATAGCAGAGTTACAGTATCTCCCTCTCTGCAACTACCTCACCCACACACACGCAAACACACACACACACACACACACACACACAAAGCAAAGCAAAGGCTGTAGCACATGTGCGCTCTGAGCTTAAAGGCAATAAAGTTAGCTATCGATCAATACCCTGCTACCACCTCACCCCCCCCGACCAGCCCTCCACTCCCACTCCACACACACAGCACAAGGTCAGCCTTGGGGTCCACACCCTGAGACTGGACTCTGCGAGGGAGAGAGCAGCACCAGTGGGCAGAGGGAGACTGAGCATGAACAATCTAACAAGGATACGCATATGTATAAGGATGCCACAGCATCACACAAGCAGTCACACTACACCCAGAGTCCACTCCCATGTTGTCCCCATCTGCACTCGTGTTTGTAGCTGCATCATTTGTAAACTTTGGTACCGAAATGACCTTTCAGTGTTCACCTTTAATTAGTTTGTCCTGGGAGTTATCTGCAGAGATTTCCTCCACAGCAAACTGACCAGGTGATTAAAACCAGTAACAAACTGATAAAGTAGTTTTACTCACCCTCTTCTGCAGCAGGAGTAGGATGTGTAATTATTCAGCTACCTCTAAATAATCATAAAAATCTGTAGCTCATGGTGAATTGTCAGATTCAAAACCTTCCAACTGACACTATTTTATGACAGGTATAGTAAACAATTAGTCTTATCAGTTCACATGTTTGCTTTATTGATCCAGGAATCCAATAAAACTGAACAAACTTAAGAAAAGAGTGTGGCTCTTTTCTGTGAAATGTTTGCTATCTGACTTTCTTTGAATCCTCTGGAAGCGTATCACATTCACTCGAGAAAGACAAATCTGCTGTTTTTCCCCATTAACAAGTTAATTATCTCAGAATTACGAGAAAGTTTTCATGAAAAAAATGAACGAGATACTTCAAAAACCCCGCAAGAGCCTCTCACGTGCACACGCTAAGGTTGCTGCTGCTGATCAGCCAAAGACACGAGTATCTCCCAGAGTCTCCGAACCAGAATAAAACGGGATTAAACTCAACAGGCGCGACCCGCTCGCTTTCATGAAATCGATCTCTCTTTTAACGAGAGCTAATCACATGATTTTGAGGTATATCGTTCATTCAGAAAAACAGAGCAGAAGTGAATGCAACTGTTCAATAGAAGCCCCATATCCCCACAATACGATTTAATACAGGGGACGCACGTGAATCTTTAGAGTTCCAAGTAACTAAACTACCCACAAGGCTCGAATATGTGCCCCGAAATGTAATCTGTGCGACCTCAAAATATATTTGGGAGCATTTGTGTGAGTGCAAATAATTGTTGTCTTGCAACCTTTTTTTTTTTTTTTCATTTTGAGCAGAAACTGAAGGTTAAAAACTGATGGTGTCAGTAATGCAACATCGTGGATGCCAACTGGCGTAAATACATGGAAGAAGATTATTACCTGCCCCCTTTCCTCCTGCGTCACTTTGCCAATCTCTCTCTCTATCAACCACTCACCCCTTCAACCACTCACTCACCACGTGGTGATCCGCGTAAAATACAGTGTTACTAATCCCTGCGCAGAGTTACAGTGACCACAAAACGTGATGTGTTTTACTCTGATATACAGTTATAAGAGGTGTGGACTTGATGTAGCGTGATGCGGAAGTGGACGTAAAAGATGCCAGGCATGTTTTAATATTTCTACGCGAGGTGTGTGATCTTCACTGCACACTGACTGCTTTGTATCAAACGGCTTTGTCGTTCCTAGTTTCACTCTAACCGTTTCAGCTTTTATTTTGAAAGTACCAGCTGGTGGATGCCTGTGATTACAGCCAGTCGCTAGTAACTGATGTTTGTTAACCCACCGCATTACACAAACACCGTTTCATACAACAGTAATGCGTCTGTTCTGTTGTGACTCACACAACACTTCTCGGCCTGTTTTATTTTGCTTCCTTCATGAAGCACTGTGTAGCTTGGATTTTGTGCTCTATAAAAGGTTATTATTATTATGTACTCTTGATTTTCATAAAAAACACCAAAATGATATGAGTTCAACTTCATTTGAATTCATTATTGAAATATAATAGAACCGTATATGTATATATATATATATATGTGTATATATACAGTATATATATATATATATACATATATATATGTGCTACCAAGTAAAAAAGTTAATTTCGAGGCCTGTACCCAAGACATTTACGTATTTCCCGCCTGACAGCAGACCTCCATGCTGTCATGCATTAACATGCGTTTGTGTCTTAACAATGCAGTCAAACAGGATAGTTTTAAAAGGATTGAGGAAATGAGTTTATGATTAAACATGTTTTAATCTTTGGTTTTCAAATCAAAAACATAAGTTTAAATGTTAGACATTTTGTTTTATTATTTGCAGTTTGTAAAGTTGTTCGTTTTTACAGATGCCATTTGGCTGCATGATAAAGACACAAAAGTAACGATACAACGCAGCCAGTATTTTCTGAAATTCTTCAAGAGAAAATCGTAAAAGTTAATGTTTAAAGAAAAATATTTTAGCTGAATGAGAATTATTTAACATTGCAGTTGTCTAACAGCATCCTATATTGGTTCAATCAGATTTTATAGAACGGGGCCCCAGAGGTCGTGACCTTCAGCTAATGATGATGCGAGCTGGGACTGAGCACCTCCACGGCAGAGAACATGAAACCTTGAGACGATTCATCTTTAAGATTAAGATTTTTAATTTCAGAAACTTGCAGTGGAAATGCCAGGAAAGATTAACATGTGAAAGTCTCGGTCACGACATGAAGGTGAAATAATTAAATCCCAGAACTCTCAGGCCGACTTCTTCCTCCCTTCAGCCGTCCACCAGGAACCGTCTCGCTACGGATTCCAACGACCCCTCTGAGACGCAGCGTGTGGTCTGTGGGGTGAAATTTTTATTTTCACACACTGAAACACACCGAATGACCAGGGCGGCTCATTAAGAGCTTGTTTTGCACCTGCACACACACACACACACACACACACACACACACACGCATGCACACAGGCGCAGTACAGTAAATGGAACAGCAGCCCGCTGACATTAATGTTATAGGTTATTGAATGATTTTAAAGGATTTATAGGGCAGGGCGAGAGACTGTGGCAGGGAGAGAGAGAGAGAGAGAGCATGAGGTAGAAATAAGAAATGCACACGCGCACACACACATCCCTGTGCGGTACGCAGTAGCTGCACCGCTGCTCATATAAATTACCAGAGACTTTTATACCCCTTAACATGGCCTGTTTCCCTCTGTCTGTTTTTTCCTTTTACTTCTCCCTCTCTCTCGCCCACCCTCCCTCCCTCACCCTGTGTACCAGGTCAGCCTGGAAAAATGGCTGTTGTTTGAAGTCGTCTGCAGCTTTCACATCTCCTCCCTTTGTTCCCCAACCCCAGCAGCTTGACATCCACAATGTGTGTGCGCTGGTGTGTGTGTTTGTATATATGAATGCATTGTGTCAACATTTTAAACCCAAAGCTGCATCCATGTATACATCAGTTCTCCGTGGCTGTATTTGTTATTGTCTTTTTTGTGTTTAACCATTTAAGGGCCCTATTTTTGAATACAGTAACGTGTAGACACTCCATGTGTATTATGTCTGTTTAAAGCTCCTGTGAGGAGTTTTTAGCAGGTTATGTAACAGACTGAAATTAATCTCGAGGTCTCTATATGACCTACGAAAGCAAACCAGACCTTCAGCAACAAGATTGATTATTTCTTTATAGTTATTTTTGATGCCTGAAACTGCTGGCGGGGGGGGTAGGTGTCAGTCGAAGCGATTAACTGCACGCTGCCTTTGTTTAGATTTTCCAGCGCAAACATTTAAAGTGAGTGATACATGTGACCACTTGAGCATGAACAGGATAAAATCGGTAAAAAGTTGATTTTGAAACGGCAAAAAGGTTTTTTATAGCGAACAAAAAGAGGAAAAATATGAATTTCATATTGCCATATAGAGAACCTCTTTGACTCTTACCTTCAGCAGTGCAGCAGCAGAGAATATCATCTATTAGAGTGTCTCCATGATTCTGTTGGACATTTGCTTTCTGGTGTTCTGGGGCCCTCTGGGGCTGTCTGCATTTGACTGTCAGACTCTCACACTATTTAATGATGTGTGTGTGTGGGTGTGGGTGTGTGGGTGTGTGTGTGGGGGGGGGGGGGGGGGGGGGGGGGGGTTTGACTAACATTCTCTAAAAGCCTTTTTAGTGGGCTTTCCTTGGACTTGCACAACAGCTTTCTGGGAAATGGTGAGGATTGAAGGGAGCTGTGGGATGGAGAGAGAGAGAGAGAGAGAAAAAAGACCCACTTTTCTCTTTTACATCAAACTGCTGCTTCATCCAACAGCACCTTCTCCCCGTCATCTGTCCTCTTTCCTATTCAGCGGCCTGTCCTCCATTCCTCCTCCTTTCTATTATGAGGCGTTTTCAAGTCAGGAGAGGAAAAACCTTGATTCATTTTCATGTTTGATTCAGATTTAAGGGTTAACCAGGAAGCGTGCACACCTGACCTGTTGAAACCAAGTCTGGTTTGTTTCGTGTGGTGTTACTGCTGTCTGTCAAAGCAACCAAAACTGATTGAAATAAAGACTCTTTATTTTTGGTGTCAACACAAACTAGTCTGAACATAGGACTGTGTTGGGACATGAATGAAAGAGTCTGACTTCCTCAAACCCATGAAGTGATTATGGAAACCTTTAAGAAGGTGATATCTTGTTATATTCAAACCCCAATCAAAATGTAACAACCACAGTTATGTTATCCATTGCAGTCTCCACTAATTAAAGTAATAACTAACAATCTCCTGCTGAGCTCTTTGTGACATCAGAGGAGATGAAGCTGCGTTCAGACAGACGGTTGCGTCAGCAAAGTGAAGTTCCCGACACAAAGTTTCCTAAAAAGTTCAGTTTTGCAAAGAAGCAAAACCTGGTTCAACTTTTGTTGCAACACAACAGAAAACTTTTTGAGGGTCTTAATCTGTATTTTTTTTTTTTTTGCTTAGAGAGTTCAGACACATTTCTCTGTGCTATCTTTGGGCCATTTTTCTCCAACCAGCAGAAATAGCAACTGTTGTGACGAAACAAAACCTCCACAGGGTCTCCAGAGGAGGGAAGTAGACAAGTACAAACACTTTTTTTTCCCTGTACTGACTTTGAATTTTCAGGTGTGCAGTATTTACTTTTTCTTACAACATTTTACTACATAAACACAAATACATTGACTTTGTCCTCCATGCATTTCTTAACATGCGTATTCCTTTAGCTTTAATGCATTTGAGGGCTATCATTAATTATTTTTATTTTGCCTCATTGCACGCTTCCTTCCCACCATCAGGCAACCAACATGATGGGACAACAACATGTAGAAATGATGTCTCCTTTGCATATCAGTGCACATCATGCATGACAGACTGAAAGAGCAGCTCCAGTCATGTTTTGAGACATGTAAGATGTTCTGCTTGAAATGATAAATTGTGTCTGATATGTTTGTTCTGCAAAATATGTTTAATTACATAAAGCATCTGCTCCTTTCCCTCATTAAAAATTCCTGAATCTGCACAGGCCCCGCCCACTATGCAAATTCCCAACCGCCCCCTCCGTCTCTGCCATCGCTTAGTTGCAACTTAGTAACGTTAACGTTAGTAGTCAGTAGTACGTTTGCAAAAATGACGATGACGGTTACAGCTGGCATCGCCGAAGTGGTCGCCATAGGTTGCACATAATGATATGCATAGCATCACCCCGTCCATTAACGGGATTGGCTCCTTAGGTTTGTGACGTCTCAAACCTGCCAATCTGAAAACGTGTTGTTCAGCCTGTCCTTGGTACACTGCAGTTTAAAAGCAGACAGGCCCAGCCATGGAGATGACTGCTGATGTTGTCCCTGATATGTCTTGTAGCATATGAAAAACACCACATGGAGATGTTTACAAGGTTTAACACTTGATTTTTTACTGGAGGGGGTCATTAACATGAAATGTAAAGACTGTAAACAAACAGAAAAGAGATGGGAAAATAGCAAGATATTCACCATCCAACTGATTTGCACCTTGGAGAAAAGTTAAGAACTTTTGACGTCTTGTTTTTTTTTTTTAGTTCAAATTATTTTGGTTTAATTTTCTCCCAAATATGGCGTGAGTTTCAGTTAGCTTTGTACAGGAGCAACAGGTACAAATGTCCTTCAGAGGTTCTTTTATACAGCCATTACATTTCAGAGCCTGTTAAATTAATTGTTACCAAGGTAACGATGTTGACATAGTGCTTTTATCAGAGTCACTTTCACACCATTTTCTGTACTTCTACTTCAGTTTTGAATATGTGTACTTTTGCCATATCTGGAAACCGATATTAACAATCCCACCAGTCTCTGTGGACTCCACATAAATATACAGTGCAGAAGGTACAAACATCGACGCCCCCACCCCACATACATGAACACACACATGGGAACAGAGTGTGTTTGCCCATGCACCACTTTGTCCCTTAAGCTGATCGCACTTGGTTATTCTGCACACACACGCTCTATTGACATGCAGCTCGATGAGACGAGGTTTATGCTAGTTTAGCATTGGAATTCACAAATATGTGTGTGTCAGAGTGTGTGTGTTCGTACATGTGTGTAACATGTACTTTGGCAGTGTGTGCGTGCGCCTACAGAACGTGTCCGGGTGCAGCAAGGTGTTCCCCCCGTTTGTCTGATAGTAGCTGCTCTTTAATGAGAACATATTTCACACAAGCAACAGTCCTGCACACCAGAGGATTGCGACGCCTTCAGCACCACTGATACGACTTCGCAACATTTTGAGGTCACAGGTCAAAGTCTGTATTGATTGTGTGATAGTTCCTCTGGAGGAAAACGCATGTGTGATACTCACTTATCATCTTTAACTTGCACTCTGCCTTATTTTGTAGCAAACAAGCTTCTCATTATGCTAACAAGGGCGACTTCCAGGACTGCAGGGCCTCTCGCTCGGTGCTGGCTTTCACAGGGGCTTTCTGTGAAGCTGGGCACAAAATACTGGTCACAGGGGTTAATCAGTGTTGGGTTAGAGCCGATCTTACTGAGAGTGTACCCTGGACAGTGATCTGGCTTGGTTATCTGGCTTAGATTTTCTGAAGACAGGCAGTAACACAAACTGACATCAGTGCTCAGAGCACAAGATCTGTGACATATACCATTGAGAAGAGGAAGATGCACTCTGTCACTGTGGCATGGTCATTTGATGCAAAGGAGGAGGATACTTCTTTATTTTGGATTCGTTTTCTAGTTCTGTTGAAATTGTTTCTGTTGTTTCTTTGTCATCTCAGACTCCGGCAGTGACCACGGCGTCTCCAAAAGTGCAGCTGCAGGCTACAAGTGAGCTGTGTTTCGTCTTTTTGTATTTTCAGTTCCGACCATAAACTTTATAAAATAAGTTGATGTACCTTTTGGTTTGCAAAGTGATGCCGAAGCAAAAGTGCCTTAAAGCATGAAACGCATTCTTTCTAATGGCCAGATAGTTAAATGTTCCATTTAGAGATATAATGAGCAGGTTATGCTAAAGGGCGTGGCAAACAGTAATTCAGTGGCTACCACAGTGGCCTGTCAACAAGGTTAGATGTGTAACAATGCATATCCATCCTCTCGTCCAAATATGGTCACATCTGGTGGCTTAAATCCAAAATGGCATCGGCCCAAATTCCAAACTCAACACTTCAAAAGGGGGTCTCACAAGCCAGCGGCGTCACGATGGCAAATACCACTTCTTTTTTAGATACACGGTGGATATTCAGTCCAGTGTGAACAAACAGATGGAGAGAAAATAAGACTTTAAATTTCCATGATGGTAGTAGAAAGCTAATTGCCATTAATTTTTGATTGAGAATATAAATAATGACACTGCTATTACTTTTGAATGGTATCATTCATCCAGTCGAGGCAGACGGCTGTTCAACATGAGTCTGGTTCTGTTCGAGGTTTCTGCCTGTTAAAAGGAAGTTTTTCTGCCAATGTGCCCAATGTTGCTAAGTGCTACTCATGGTGATTCATGTTGGGCCTCTCTTTAAATCACATAACAAAGAGTTGGTCAAGACCTGCTCTGTTTGCAAGGTGTCTCAAGATAACTCTGGTTATGATTTGGCGCTGTACAAATAAAATTTAATTGAAATTTGATTGATTATTTTTTCAAGCCCAAGCTACTAGCGATGTGCGAGTCATGAGTCAATCGTTCAAAACGAATGGCTCTTTTTACTGACTCTGGAGTCGTGACTCGTTCTCTGACTCATCCTTCCTACCCACAGCTAGCCACTGCAAACTGCAAATTAGAGGCGAGACGACCGTAGAAGCCTCGCCCTGTGAGAAAAACAACCACTTTGGGGCTTGTTTTAACTCAGCACTCGCTCCCACAGTCCGGCACCCGGAGCTCGCTCCCTGCCCTGAGCTGAAGGTCTGACTCGAGTTACATGAATCACTCACTGAATCACTCTTACTCAGTACCCGCTCTCCCAGCACGGCAGGGCACAAAAAACACTATTTCTGCACACAATCATAGGAACACGACCGTCACAAACCCTGCTAAATGATTCGCTAAATGTTAGCGAAGTGCTAAACAGGAAGTTAGCTTGATCAGGCGACAGAAGTCTCTAGAGCGCATGCTCAATGGGCGCTTGGTGGGGGATTCAAGCTGTGGGTAACTGACTCGAGTGACTCAGAAACCCGACTCTCTTTTGAGAGTGACTCATACAAACTTGAGTGAGTACAAAGAGTAGAACCTCCCATCTCTATAAGCTACTATGTTTTAGGGCTGTCCGTCCATCCGTCCATCCATCCATACATCCATCTCTCAGTAATTATCCCTTACTTGTGAGAACGACATCTCTGGAAGTCCTGGAGGGAATATCCTAAAATTGTCCACTTTAACTCAAGAAAAGATTTAGCTGGTCAGAGGTCAAAGGTCAAGGGCACTGTGACCTCATGTCTTTCCCATCATGAAGACGATATCTCAGCAACACCTTGGCAGGAATTACTTTTTAATTATTGTCTCCGTCAAAGAGAGTGATATGATTTCAGCTGCAACTTGTCTGCAGGTGTTTACACGTACGAGGCGGTGCTTCTTTTTTTTATGGAAAGCTCACGAGTATGACTCACAGCACAGCTCGGACTGACCGGAGCAGGTAGGGATCGGCACCTGTGCTGAGGTGTTTACTGGTGTTTGAACTGAGTCGAAGCTCACACAAAGTTTGATGGCCAGCAGAGAGTTTGCTAGCATCAGCTTCTTCAAACTTTCTGCAGACAAAATACTGACTCAGACTCGTCCCATGCAGAATTAATCAGATGAATCTAAACCTGATACCATAACCTAATATTCCCTTAGAAATGGCCGGAGCAGTATTGATTGTGCTGTCAGGCCTATGTAAATGGCGCTCTGTGCTATCACTTTTTGACCAGAAGACGTGAGGCATCTGACAGCTTAATTTGACAGCTGGAGTGTCTGCGCTGTTTATCTGATCCACACACACACACACACACACACACACACACACACACACACACACACACACTGCAACACTGCTGGATGTCTGCAGCCATTGCATCATTTTATGTTTTACTACAAGGGACTTTTCTGAGTTTTAAATCTGAGTCATGAATTTGTGAAAGAATTTTTAAATATTTAAAGCCTCCATGAATTTCTTCCAGAGGGAAGTAAAGATGTCCCTGTTTTATGCGGCTTCATCAGGTGATTGTAGGAAAAACGTGACTACAAGCCTGAAGTGAACGATCACCGTCGCAGCAGGCTCTAACACATTTCATATTCTGTAACTGGCTTTGGCATTCAAACAGAAAACAATCTGATTTTTTGCAGCCCCTGGGTGTTATGTCACCTGCCGTTTTTGTTTTGGAATTATCTGTAAATCTCTTATTAGTTAATCTGCTTTATTACCAAAGAGGCGGCTAATGCAATTAGGAATGTAGCTCCCTGCTGTTTCACTCTGCTGCAAATAATGCCCGCGACATTCGTTCAATAATGGGGTTTAAGTCAAAATTATGACCCAATTAGAGCTGGTTTCACATTCATTTGATTTCACAGATGAGTCGGTTACTTTTCACCTCGTATGTAATTACAGCAGAATTAATATCAGCCACAGTAATTGGGTTTCAAGGCACAGCTAAGTAAGTAATCGCAGAGAGGAGAGGCTAGAGGGTAGCTAAATATGATATTTAAAGTGGAGGAATCGTCGCTCATCATGTGGAAAAGGAATAATTGTCATGTTTTTGTCGAGCAGCGTACAGTCATGTACATTTAAGAAGATTGTTTGCTGGGAGGCATTTACGAAGAACTTAAGACTCTCATGAACCGATCAGGTCGTCAACAGTTCAATGAATATTCCTATAAATGTGAGAAGATGTTCAAACAACAAACACGCTGTGTAGGAACATTGTGCCTGGATTCTATAGAGGCTTTTTAGGCTTTATTCACCGGCTGCGTGTTGCAGTGACATTGCAGTACAGTGCGTGTGTGCGTGTGTGTGTGTGTGTGTGTCGCAGCCTTTCTTCTCCATTCTTCTCTTCTCCTAAATTGAAATTACATGCCTCTAAATTTCACTCCTCCATCCCTTCATCCAGTCATTAATATTTAAAGCGACACCTTGAGCAAACTCACTCGCCCAAACGGGAGAGATAAAGAGAGAGAGAGAGGAGAAAGTGGGTGAGGGGATTGCGTTCACGGGAATCCTTTAATCCGGGGGAATTAGCCATTTAATAGCGAATCACTATTTGTAGATTACAGGGTTTACACACACACACATGCACACACACACACACGTACTTCAGATACTGAGGATTTCTCCTTGTGTTTTACCCTGAAAACAGATAGTGCATATGGACACACTGTTAATGAGTGAGTCTGACCCTTGGACCGTATATTAGCTGGGGCGCTGGTTTAGTTTGCAGCCCTGTATACAGAGGCTACACTCCTCGATGCAGCAGCCACAGGTTCGATTCCCGCCCTCAGCTCTTTTAGCCACCATAACGTTAGCATTTGTGGACCATCGTTCCTCAGGCCTCAAGTTTTTTTTTTTTTGCCAGAAGGACATATACAGCTGCAGAAACAAGAGATCACTCTCTGGTTCTACTATTTAAAGTTTTGTGTAAAATGAACTTTTGTTTTTTGTAAACAACATTTCTCCGAATATTCTCATCCAGGTCTTTAATTAGCAGAAAATGACAACTGGTTAAGAAAACCAAAAGATGCAAAACAGATGTTTTGCTTGAAAAATGCAAAGAAAACAGGTTTATGTTCATGATATATAGAATACTAATGTTTTAACTCAGGAAGAGTTCAGAGATCAGTATTTGGTGGAATAACCTGGTTTTGAATCACAGCGTTCATGCATCTCTGCATGCTCTGACACAGTGCTGTCGGGTAGGGCACTCTTGGAGCAGCTCGTCTTGTGACCATCCGTCTTCCTCTTGATCACATTCAGGAGGTTTTCAGTGGGGGTCACATCTGGACTGGGCTGGCCACAGAGAGAGATGCTGATTTAAGGAACATTTGGAGTGGTCTTTTTTCAGAGCTGTTTTTGGATGACAGGGTGGATGTACAATGCAAGGCCTCAACCCTGGTTGACAGGTTGACGTAGTCGCGACTTGTCAGTCACAGGTTGTCATGTCCTTAAGCGCACCCTTTTTCATTGACTGTTTTATTCTAAATACAAATTGTCATCATGCTGTATTAAAGAAGACTTAAAGGAACGATTTGACACTTTAAACTCATAATAACTGATTGGACAAAACTATGGTTCTGATATCAACCTTGTGTGGTCTGTTTGCTTCTATAATTACGTCACCTGACTTCCTCCTTTGCTACCAAAGGACAAAAGATCTTATTTACGTGACCACTGGAGGGCTTTGTCACGTGAATATCAATATCAATGCGCTCTTCAAGCCGAACTCAATTGTTTGCTTCACCTAAATCCATCACAACCTCAATTATCTTTAAACTTTACTGATGACAAGGTCGAATAAAACATAATGATAAAACCAGAAGTGATGTTGAGGAAACAACCTTTTCCTTCATCAACATATTTTGTTTGAGTCCATTCTCATTGAAAAAATGTCTCCAGTGCTTATTAACGTGTAGTAGAACGCGCATGCTTGCACACACATGCTAGCTGTAATTGTAGCGCAGTAGCAGTTACACAGCAGGAGATCAAACAGCTCTGCTCTCCTTCTCGTGATCATTCTGCAGAAGATGACAACTGCGTGTTGTCCCAGGCAGAGATAAGGCTCACAGCGCTGTGTGTTTTTAATATTCGCCAGGCGCTAAGTCATTTAGTCCTCAGCACATAACGAGATGCTATCGCCGCTGCTCTCCTCTCCCGCCCTGATTAGTAACAAATACTGAGAGGGGAGGAAGGGGAGATGTTGATTTTGAGTGTGGTCGTTGTGCTTGCATATTACATGGAAACTAAAATACAGTCTGGGACATGCAGGTTATTGTTCTGGGCAATGATTCGATTGTGAACAGGATTTTTCTTCACAAAAACATGGGTTACCTGCATGAAGTCTTCCTTCAGGCTGTTCTAGACAGGAAACACAACATCCCTGTCACAAAGACATGGACTGTTAAAATAGTTAGAAAGCCTCGTGAGATTGTTGTCAGAAACTGTGGATATTTGTACCCTGTGCAGCTGTGTGAGGAAAAACCCAGGGTGAACTTTTGTTTTTATGAAATTAAATAGTAGATTAATAAGAGGATGACATGGATTATTGAGCTTATCCCAGAATTCATTGGGCTATCAAAATATGTTGTTTGTAGCTTAGAACTGATCGAAATGTTCCTATCACAGCCCAACTTTCCACCAGGAGATTAAAACAAATAGTCAATGGCGACTTCTAAAAGTGATAACCACGAAGATTTTCATGTAAATAAATGTCTATTAAGTCACTATCTGTCGCCAAATGAGGTAACACAATGGTGATTGAGCCAATGGCCCAAGAAGTGAAAATCCAAAGAAAAAGAAACAAACTCGACGCTCAGATGAAGCAAACAGTCCGAAAAGGAAAGCGACCGTCAGCCAGGAAAATCAAGAGTAACAACCGGAGCCAACCGTGGACGTCACACATGCAACACTGTCTGGATATCTGGGAAGTGTGCTCCTGCAATTGCTGTTTATCACCATAGGTGCCGCCAAAGAGAACAATACTGAGATTACCACTTTAGAGAAGTCATTTTTGTTTTGCAGTTAAAAGTTAAAGTAAAATGTAAAGTTCCGTTGTGTTTCTTTCCTGAAACAATCCTGGTCATTTTGGTTCCTGAACATCACCAAGTTGTGACGTTTTCACATCATTAACCCGCATTGTAATTATTGGTGCTCACCAAAGCTTTGTTGTGAAATATTTCCCAGCAAGCTTTTACGCTCTGACTGGATTCTTTTTATTCAAATTGCAAACTTGGCAGCTTTTATTTTGAAAGTCTTATCAGTCAGTGTGTATTTATATTACTGATTCTTTAGTTTTTCTTTGGAGGACAGTCTCATTTAAGAGCTTCAGAATGAAATCCTTTAATAAGTGACTCATTGCATGAAGGTTAACTTGTAAAAATATTATGTGATAAATTTCTTCAAGCAATTAAAAAAAATACATTTTCCTTTTTAAATTCTTCAGGGAACAGAAATGTAAATTGATGCAATATAAATGCACTATCCCGTCTGAAAAGCAGAAGTGGTTTAGCAGAGTAAGACCTGCCAGCTTCAGGGCTGTTCCTGCTGTAATGTTACAGTAAACACTGTGTTTGTGTGTGTGCGCGTGTTTGACTGTAAATTCATATGTCAAGTGAAAGCATTTTACTGCTCTGTGATGCTATTTTGGCAAGACGAATTCTGTTTATACTACATACAAAGCTCGTCACTTTTCTCTCGCTCACACACACGTACACACACACACACGGTCTCCCTCTCTTTGCTCGCCTGCTCGTGCTCTCTCGGCCCACACCCTGTCCCTCTCCCAGCAGTGCCAGCTGTTCCCTTTCTCTTCAACAACTGCAACGGGGTGCTGCACTGATGCCAGTGGGCATCAGGACTCTGAACAGTGCCAGGCTGACACACACGCACACACCTTCTACAGAACATGCACTGTTGCAGTGATGTACAAACACACACACACACACACACACACACCTGTCCCTGATGCAGGCAGACTGGCCACATATTGCGCCTGTGAGTCGGTGCCAAACAGAGCCAGCCTGCCGATGCTGAGGTGAACAACAGGGAATACACAACCTGTGGTTTGTGTCGGCCCAGAGTATTGTACAGTCGGTTTAACATGACCACATAAACACCTCGGCTGAGGGGGGAGGCTTCAACACACACACACACGCGCACACACACACACAATTTTATATGTAAATGAGATTCGACCAAAGCGTCACTGTACATCCAGCTGTCATCTATCCATCTGGCATCTCCTCCGTCCAGACTCCGGTCCACAGGTAGTTGTTTGTCCTGAAAGAACAATTAGGTCTAATGATCTAACATTAAAGGTACAAACATGTGTAAATGTAGACAAATGGTTGTTCCATTTACACACCTCAAAATGAAGAGCAAGTTTATCATCTGGGCAGATGTGCTCAAAGACAAAATAAGTCATTTGGACAAAAATGTTTTGTATTTAATAACAATTTAACTTAAAATTTTCTTTCAACTCTCAAAGAAAGTTGAAATATTTCCAGTCCGTCTCTTTGCTGTACGCGAGAACTGCCCCCTAAAAGTAAACGAGTCAAGTCATCCAACAAGGAGTCAGACAGGAAACTCTGCAAACTTTGCAAACACAGTCACAACTTTACAGGTTTTTTACCAAAAGCTAAAGTATTCACAGAGGTGTTCTCTCCCAGACAAATGGACAGACTGATTAAAACCAGTATAAACGTTCAATAAAGCAATTCTACTCTGAAAATCAGTGTTTCTTCAACGCTCTTAGGTGTCCACAGCACAGCTAGCTTTTTCTTACAACTCGGCTTTAAACTTTAGATTCTTTCAGTGCTCATCATTCATGAAGTTTCATTCTCTGCAAAACTAACAGACCTGCACTGGAGAAAGCAGTTTTAAGTTAAAAGTCAGTGTCTCTCCGAGGCTGAAGTTTATCTCACCAGCTGACTAAAGTCCCTCACCTGGTTGAATAACATAGTTGGTGTTGCACCAAAAAAAAACAGCAACGAAAACACAAAGAGTCCAGAAAAAGGCAAAACATGGATTTGGAAAAGCAGAATTACAAACTTCTGAGAAACTTTATACAAAGACTTTTCTTAATTCATCACAGTGTTTGTCTCAGAAGGAGTCAAACCATTAACAGATTATTAATCGTATAGGCGTCAGTTACATGATCCTTTGGATGCAAGATAATACAAACATTAGGAGGGATGTTATTCTATCACTATATTCAAGTTAAAGGTTTCCTCAATATATTATCTCTAAAATGACATTTCACTATTTGTTTTTATTTGCTTTTAAAGTTATAATCTTGAAGATCTCAGTTTTGTTCTCTTTGGCGCCACCTATGATGATAAACGGTAATTGCGGGAGCCCACTTCCCAGATATCCAGACAGTGTTGCATGTGTGACGTCCTGTAGTCATCGATCTTTTCTTTGTTTGTTCAGCCATAGTAGATTACTGTTTACTCACAACACTTGCAGAGAGCGGAGAAGCAGCCGCTTAGCTCCGCCTACCCTCTCTGGCAGACCAACCACTGCTGGGTGATGGAAAATGCGTCACTAACTGGGCGCCGCTTGTGATTTTTCCCACGAAAGTCGCCACAGACACCCAGTCTGTAATACTGCAAATGGCTTTCATCAGTGGGCCATAGGCTCAATCACCATTGTGTTACCTCATTCGGCGATAGATAGAGACTTAACAGACATTTATTTAAATGAAAATCTTCAAGATTATTACTTTAAGGTAATTTATTGAACTTAAATTTGGCCCTCACACACCTAATCCGTTCTAAAACCATTCACATATTCATCACTGGATCTTGTTTTAGTATCCTTTTGTTTCACTCCTCTTTCACCCTCACATTCTTCCATTTTCTCTTGTTTTAATTCTTTAGGCCCCGAGCAGAATCAGATGAAAACACTCTGTACAAAGCAAATGATTCTTGTGTTACATGGAAGCTTTTTGTTCAGAGTGTAGTTTCCTGGCTTCACTGTGTCTTGTAAAATATATGATCTTTCTCATGGAATCCAATGTTCACCGTGCCGCTAGCTAAGGCAAACACAGGAAGCATTACCACGGGCGATGGAGAGAGAGCGGATGGAGAAACAGACGGAGAGAGAGATAGACAGAGAAGTTTATTGACAGGGGTCAGAGTCGGGTTACTCAGGTGAGCTGACACCAACGAGGGATGGCTCCTCTCCGACTCTGAATGTGAGCAGATTCAAAGATGAGGCCTCGACCAAACGCGGATGCCGTGGGGCCTGACAGGCCGCCATGTTTCTTTCATGAGGTGTAGCTGCAGAGTTTGACTTTGTTTGGGCTGTGCGGTCCTGCAGACAGTAAGACTGACCGTTCCCACATCAGCTTGATTAAATGTTAAAATGGCTGGAGGTTTTGGAGATCGCTCAACATGGAGCGATCACACCCGCGCCAGTCTTGATGTGCATTGATCTCGCCCAAAGACTTGTGCTGAAGATGGATAAAGGACCGACTGGAATGGATACTTTCCCACATGCTGTGTGGTGCTCTTTGTGCCCTCTGTGAGTCCATGTATTGAATTTACGACGGAAATGCATCAATTTTTTAGGATTATATTCGTATTTCTGAGGTCACTGTGCGTCATATTTTCAGGTTCATTCATGGCAGAGGAAATGGGCTGTTTGTTTCCAGCTTTATTTTTCATCTAATGCAGAACAAGCAGCGTTCTGTCCACTTAACCTCCTCCCTAAAACACTTTGGGTTGTAAGTCTAAATGTCATTGGCTGGGGAGGAGCTCTCTTTACTGCAGCAATCTCTGCTCCTCACACCGCTGCAGTCTGTGTGAAGAGATTATTATAGCTTGGTAAATGTTACCTCGCTTTAATGATACTTGTGCTTCTGAAAGCATTCTGTGTCTCACATTATAAAGGGCAAAATGTTCAGACTCAGACTCATTTTAACTACAAACCAAACTTGATACGACGACAGTGATATTTATGTTGAAAGTAAATCTTCACACTTGTGCTCTGTAGGAATCATTAATGGTGATGCCTTTCCCTTAGTATACACTTCTTTACTACACATGATCAATATATATTTAAAGGTATAATAAGTCAGATTTTCCTAGAAAAATAAAATATAGACTTTTACAAATATAATATAAATCATCACTTATGGGCCTCTATACATGTGTGTTGGTGAGTGTGTGCAGACCCGTGTGAGACCCTTCCCTCTGCATCTATTCTGGTGTTTTGCTTTGTATGGTTCCCTGAGCCAATCACACGATTCGCACGAGAGAGTGAGAGTTAGCTTCTGGTGACGCAGGAGGAGGGGCCCAGTTTGAATGTGTTGTTGACAAAATGCAGGAAAAATCCAACTTATTATACCTTTAATGTCGCTGTAAGTAAATCTGTCTCTCTCTTAAAAAGCCTGCCGTTGATACAGGCACCTCAGTAACTAAATGTTCATGTTAAAGCTGCTCCACCCATAACTGCTATCATCAGTATTATCAGCCTTCCCCATAGTATCATTATTAAAGTTCCTCATGGTAATAATACCCTGTTGACTTCAACGGTTAAAATTAGTATCATCAGCCTTTCATCATCAGCTGTTCTTGCTAATTTTACACAGTTTTACCATTATTATTGGCATTTGAACCTCACGTCTGTTGCTCTCTTTGCCTGTCTCTGTCCTGCATCTCCTTCTATCCCACTTTCAGCCCATCCAGTCGAGGCAGATCTCTGTTCAACATGAGTCTGGTTCTGCTCGAGGTTTCTGCCTGTTAAAAGGAAGTTTTTCTGCCATTTTGACAAATGTTGCTGAGTGCTGCTCATGGAGGATTCATGTTGCGTCTCTCTCTAAATAATATAAAAAGAGTCAGTCTAGACCTGCTCTGTTTGTAAAGTCCTGAGATAACTTTGGTTATGATTTGGAGCTGTAGAAATAACAATTGATTGATTGAAGTGGCCTCCTTTGAACTTAAAGATTCAATCTCGAAGATTTCAGTTGCATTCTCTTTGGTGGCGATAAACGATAATTTCGGGAGTACACTTCCCAATTTAGCCAGACGTCCACGGTTGGCTCCGGTTGTAACTCTTGATTTTCCTGGCTGACGGTCGCTTTCCTTTTTAGACTGTTTGCTTCATCTGAGCGTTGAGTTTGTTTCCTTTTTTTTAGATTTTCACTTATTGTTGAAGTTGTATCTGTAGTCATCCATCTTTTCTTTGTTTGTTCAGCCATAGTAGAATACTGTTTACTCGCAACACTTGCAGAGAGCGGAAAAGCAGCCGCTTAGCTCCGCCTACCCTCTCTGGCAGACCAACCACTGCTGGGTGATGGAAAACGCGTCACTAGCTTGTGATTTTTTTCCGCGAATGTCGCCACAGAAACCCAGTCCTTAATAATACTATATACTGCAAATGCAAAGGCTTTCACCGGTGGGTCATAGGCTCAATCACCTTTGTGTTACCTCATTCAGCGACAAATAGTGACTAAACAGACATTTATTTTCATGAAAATCTTCAAGATTATTACTGTAAACTTCTCTCTCCTAACTCAGACCTGTGTTTTCCACGTGACTTGTTCCATCCAGTGTAAAAGCACGTTGGTTTCAAGTCATTCTTCAGCCAATCAAGGGACGAAAGTGGACAAAGTAAAAAAGCCTCATTAAATTGTAGTGTTGTCAAATTCTTTATTAATAGCTTAAAACATGTTGCGTTGGTTAGGGCACACACATTTTCACAATAGTAACAACCTACAGCACTTATCACCAGGAGTTTGTTCAATTACCAATGCAGTTTCAACTACTGCAGTTCTTGCATGTCCAAGAACAATAGTAGGAGACTCTTAGGCGGAGCAAACTGAACAAATCTCTGGTGACTTTATTGTTCTAAACAATAAATAAATCTCATTGTCCCCATAGGAGGAGCTGTTTCCCAAAACGACTTCCTGCACAAAGATACAGCTTTTTTTTGTAATGCTAAAAAGCTAAGAGAAAGTAAAATCCCAAACAAACGCTCAGGTCCCAGGCGGACGACAATAATTTAATTAAGTTGAATTCTTGGCGTCCGTGTAATTTCAAATCAATTTGTGTTTTTTCCATGATCATTTTAAACAAAATTTTATGAATCATGATTACATTTGCAAATGATCTGCCTTCAGATAAAAGGGTGATGATGTGAGACTATTCTCACCAGATGATAACAGAAGATTATTTAAAACAGACTCAGCAGCTGCTGAGAGAAAACATCAGAGGACGGTCTGAGTACATTTAGTCCAGACGTTTGGAAATGGCTGTGATCGTCCCAACGCTTTGTTTTAATGTCTTCTCTGCCAGCGAGCTCCGTCCATCAGGCCTAATGAAAGATGAAGTGCAGTCGACGCAGGGTTCTCCCCGCGTCTTCCAGCAGCTGAACCAGGTGCTCCTCAGTTCAAGGGCAGCAAACTTCCACAGGACTGGAAAACACTGATCGATTTTCAGCCTTTAATAGTGCAAACAGAGCAACGCTCAACACCATCGGGTGTTCTTCAGAGTCAAAATGGACCGAGACACAGGACAAACATATAAAATCAACCTTTAGGTGTGCAGTCGTCATTGGGCAGTTGGTTGGATAGTATCTCACCTTATCTGAGCAATGTCAAAGGGCCACACACGGTCCTCTATTATCAGATAGGTTTACAGAAAAGTGTTGGAGGAAATATCACATTTTTCAAATGTATTACTCAGAATTTCCGACACTTTATCGTCCAAGGACGTTAAAAAAAATCGCTTCTGGCATCTCATACAGATGAACCATGTAGCATGTTTTTAGCTTCAAGGCTTTAGCGTTTGTCTTAAAGTCTGTCCTCGCCCAACACCAGGGCTGTGTGTTTGTGAATTAGACATGATCAGGCTCATCTGTATAGAAAGGGGCACAATTTGATTGTTTGCTGTTTGATCTGCAGCTCAGTTTTGGATGCATTTAACCCTTTGTGTGTGCTTTCAGAATTAGGAGGTTTAGCTTTAGCTTAGCTTTTTTCAGGTCTGATTTCTTCCTTTATAATACCATCAGGTCTGTTTAAGGCACTCAATTTTAGGGTACCTGTTAGTGTCTGGTTTAAGGTACCCTCTGTGCTTTTTAAGGTCTGTTTTCTTCCTATCTAACACTTTGTTTGGGCAAGTTGTTTAAGCTTAGGAAACACATCACGGTGTTTGTTAAAATAGCTCCATGTTGACTTTTTGTTTCACATAGAACTGGTCAGCAGGTAAAGCTCCTGTTTTGTATGACCCGTCCATCGACCTACGCCTCCACCTCAAGCAGACTCTCTCGGCCTTTTCTTCGTAACCAAACTCCACACATGCCGCTGATGGGTTGACATTTCAATATAGTACCTATTGCGTATGTTTGAGACATTTACGGGACAAAATTTCGATAATAGACGACTTTCGTGGATACCACAAAAGGTGAATAAGAACAGCCTAAAAGGTTGAATCCTTTAATACAAACCGTCTAGAAAGGAAATCTGCTTTGATGAGATGGATCTTAAAGAGCTCAGAGAGAACAATAGAAAGTAAATGAGTCACAAAAGAAGGAGTTGATACGTCGGAGTGTGTGAGCTGAAGTCTCCAGATGAGGCAGCTCCGAGCTGCTGGATGTGGACTGTTGCAGCAGTCAGGAGGTGTGGTGGGAGGGACGGCGGGGTTCTCAGTCCCCGGGGAGGCAGAATTACCCGTCTGACTGCGGATAAATCAGCTCGCAGCGCGCACAGGAAATTTACGAGTCACACTTGATAGATAATACAGAGAGCAACTTGACGGGGATTCTCGCCCTCCCTCTTGTCACTACTCTTCCGCTCATCCCTCTATCCGCTTATGTCCACTAATTTGGCTGTCTACCTTCAGTTTTTCACTTTTCTATCTCATCTCTCGTTCCCACTCAGTCCTCCAACTCGGTTAAATCCATCAGGTCTGTAATTTCCTCTCTGCAGAGTCAGTTTGTTCCCCCACTCATCCCCTGTTCTTATTTACTGAGCGGAGAACAGGAAAACAGGAGCGGTAATGATAGCATGACAAAAAAGGTTTGTTGTTTCTGTGTCGGCTCACCACTCTGTATTATCTCGCTCTGGTTTCCTCCTGGGCCTCTCTTTTCTCATTATTTCCCACTCTCTGTTCCCACTTTTATACCATTTCAATATTGCTTTAGCTCGTTGCTTCTCTCCCTCTCCTCTTTTTACTCCCCTGCTCTATCCTTTCTAGACTCTTCACAAAACAACTTAATTTGTTCATTGGGAAGCCGGCTTTGATGCTCCACAGAACAAATCATTCTGCTTTAGGAAAGCAGCCCCAACTTCCCTGCACTCAAACTTCGCTTTCGTGGGGAAAAAAAATGGAACCTCTTGAAAATTCATGCTCGCACAAAAAGTTGTTTTGCTGCTTGTTCATTTTCCTTTTTCCTCTCCCTTGTTTTGGAAATTTACCAGCTCTGCAAAACAACATCTCTGAAATGCCTGCTGCTGACATGGCCAAAACGTCCCGCCTCTGGGAAACGTAGTTTCTATCCACCCGCCTCATTTCCCAAGATGCTTCAGGCCTCGGCTCCTATAAATCAGATGCACTCGTTCCACAGAAATGCAAATGTTGGTGGTGGTGCACTTAAACTCTCCCAGAGATATATTACTGCCTCTTGCCTTATGTGTGTGTGCATGTGAGTGTTTGTGTGTGTACGGGTAAGAGATATATTGCGGTCGACCATTGGGAGTGCTAAAGCAGAACGGGGCGGATTGAGAATTGCATTTCTGTGACGTCAAAATATAAAAAGCCAGTGGACTGCGTCCTGAGGACCGGGGACTTATTTTGTGTCTGAATGCATAAAGATTGCAGCAAATTTCTTCTATTTCTTCCTTTTCTCTTGTCTTCTGCCGCAATTCATCCTGTTTGACTGGAAATAAATCCTAGCAGTCTTTGTGTGTGTGTGTGTGTGTGTGTGTGTGTGTGCGTGTGTTAAGGAGAAAGAAAGGGATGATCCTGCACGTGCAGCAGAGAATTTATCTGAAAAAGGTGAGCTGAAAGCGACGTGTGCCGTGGCCTCTTGGCTGGGCAGCCTGGGCCGCGATGATGGATGCTCCTTTAACAGATTTGCTGAACATTAAAGGCTCCATCCCTCCACTGTCCTCTGGGGAGTTTTAGCAGCTTCATGGCCCACCGACGGGGGCCTCTGTCCGGGGCTTCTCCCCCTGTGTGGAGCTCTGGTGTCAGCGAGCTCTGGAAGAAATACTGCCATGTCAGGCCCTCGATTACGCCTCCGAGGAGAGGAGAAATATTCAGCCTCTGAGTTTATTAGTGCTTAAAAAATAAACAAACCCAACATTTTGCCTTTTTGGTATTCAGACGAGCTTTTGTCTTTCATCCACATTTAACTGAATAGCATTTGAGAACCTTGGCTTCTTCTGATAAATGGACAAAAAGGTTTTTGTGGTTTTTATTTCTCAGAGTGAGACAGCAGAAAGAATTGTTGCAGAACCTTAACTGAGGCCTCAGGAAGGATTTGCTTTAAAGCCATGACGGAAATCTAAAATGAAAATACAAAGAGAATCTGCTGGCAAGTGAAAGACTCTAAAAGCACTCCAAAATTTGAACTATATATGATTTTTTAAAGTTTGACGGACGTGAGGAAGAACTAGAGTTTAGATATATCATTTGTTTTGTCTCTCTGTGCGTATATGTGATGCCCATTCGCTTTCTCTCTACCCAAATACAATTTGCGGTGTTATTCCTACTATAATAATGAGTCCATTTAAGCAGGACATCCCTTCCACCTTGTTCTAATCAGCACTGGGCACCCACACTGCACACACACAGCACTGCACAGCGAGCACTCTCACACTAATTACCTCCCAATTAGATAAACTATTATCCCCTAATAACCAAACTGAATTGAGTCATCACATGTTTGAATCTCGCTCTAATGCAGTCAGGCCCAGCGTGGGGTCAAGCTCAGTTTGGTTTAGCCGCATGGTGGTCAGGGCCGTTCCAGGCCAGGCCACACCGGGTTAGAGGAATACGCTGATTCTGTGACATGCCACATGTTATTAGACAGATTCAAAAGGCCTCATTTCCATACACAAAGCAATAAAGATGTAGAAATTGTACATGTTAGTGGCTGCTCTACATAATCATTATTTCCTAAGCAACACTCTTAAAAGGTAGACGTCACTGCTTTGCTTTTCCTTACCTCCCTAAGAACCCAGTTATAATGCAAACACACACACACACACACACACACACACACACAGGTTGCATTCTCCTCTAAATGCAATCATAAAACATTGGTAATAAAATAGATTAAAATATTTCATCATGTTTCATTTCTTCTATCCATTACATATATATATGTAAGACATATTTGCATATATACACATTACATACTGAATGTGCAGAGGATCTGAATGCAAGAAAAAAATCGTCCCGAGGGCTTTGTTTCAACAAAAGCATTTTTTTAACAAAATGAGTCTTTAATCTGAAAACAGCACCTGCGATGTAATCGAATTATAAGCACAGTATCTTTAGAAATCGAATCAGTGTTAGTAGTTGTATAATATGTACAATGTGATTACGCATGCTTGTTGCCTTGTTGTCGGCCATACTTGCTTAAAAAGGGGGCGTGGCTCTACTGCTGTCCATTTAACCCTCCTGTCGTGTTCCTTTCTCCCCTCTTACTTCACTATTACAAGCACTAGTACTATTACTACCTCTTTACTGTTTTAACTGCTCTAACATGAACACAAAAACCATTAATCATCACCAAACACCTATTTAAGCTGTAAACAGTGTCTCAGACTAGTGGTTAACATGAATAACTGCAGTGAATATACAAAGACACTGAAAATGTATTCCAATATCCATCAATGTTGTCATCAATTTCTGAGACATCCTCCTCTGTCTCTGTCTCTGCTTCAACTTCAATCTCTGGATCAAAAAATCGGTCCAGTTGTTCAGTGTGAAAGGTGTGCTTCATGTGGAGGGATGTGTGGATGTGAATGGGGATGTTTTCCATCTGATGGATGGACATTCATTCATTTCCTGTGGCGGTCATTTTTTAAAGTTAACTGAACCACTCAGATATCAATGAAAGTGGTGATCGGCATTTTATATGTTCAAATGCCTCGTGTGGAGGATATCATGAGACCTCGAGGCAACATGTAAAACACAATATTTATGATTGATGATGAAAGTTGTAAATCGGTCCAATTTGACCCGAACACGACAGAAGGGTTAAGATGACGTGGAAGGCTGTGATTGGCTTTTAGACCTCCAATCAAATAAGTAAGCTTGTGCATTAAGATGGAGTTAGATGTAATAGTCTGTCATACCCCTATTGTATTACATGTGTATTAATCCACCAATGAAAATAGTCCCAAATAAATTCTATTCCATCCTTTTTGAATGATTGAGGAGCACCATTATAAAACGTGAATGTGGTATCAGGAATCCTCTCTCTCTCTTCAACACATTACACCACAAATACTCGGCCCGTGTCGTGTATGCGGCCCACCAGAGGATGGAGCTGCCTTGTCCAAACTCTGTGTGTACATGTTAATGACTCTGACAAGCACACACATGCTTTTTATCTTTTTGTGTCTTTTTTATTTATGTTCTTGATTTTGCTCAAGTCAGCTCAAATATTTATGATGAAAAGGCAAATCGTTTTATATGACGAGTGTATTTAAAAGCTGTAAGGTCAGATCATAAAGAGGCTTCACTTCTGTTTGAAACAAGCATAAAGACATCAGCTCTCGGGGCATCTTAGGAAAAATGTATTCATGGATTTTATCAACAGTTTAACTTATATGAGACATTTACGACTGTGTATGATTTTTGCCTCTATTAGATAGTTTGACAGTTAGGGAGTGGACAGGACACAGGGGTGTGGGGGTTTGACAAGCAACATATTTAGGGCTTCCCCTGAAGCTGAGACATGACAGCACTGTGGACTTTGTTAGAGAAAAATAGAGTCAGCTGTAAAAAGCACAATTTAGTTTTTCAAAAGGTGGATGCAATTTCTACAAACACACACACACACACACACTCACTCCACACGTACACGGGTATTTTTCAAACCGTAGCTTTTTCTCTGCGTTTTGTCCTTTCATCCACATAAACGCAAAGAAACTCCATTTCCACAGCGACGTGTAGACGGGGTAAACTGCGTTTTTGGCTTGTGACGTCGGGATGCGTGCTGTTATCTCCTTTGTGAGGCGTCACAAATGAAGCGACATTCCATGCAAAATGATGACGCTTCTAACCGTGCTAGCAGGACTTCTTACATGTTTACACATACATGTACAGTTACTCGTCCACTGAGGAACAGAGGCGTTGGGATAGATTTTTTCAGACTTTTGATTGTCTGCAATTTAGTTTTTCTTCTTTGCATGACCGGGTTATATCTCCGTCTGGCATTCTCACAACAGCGTTTCAGTTGTTATTTTGTGTTTTCTTTTGGGATTTTTTTTACCGTGCTTATGTGGACGGGGGAAACGAAGGAGGGAAAAATACCCGTGTACGTGACATGGCCTCAGAGACACAGTCATGCCAAAGAAGCTCTCTGAGACAGCTGAAGCCCGGTTCAGACCAAAGTTTCACAAGAAGAAACCCCTTTTTAACGTTTTGGAGAAACGTTGAAACGGTGGCTTTGCATGCAACTCTGAATCTAAGGCATGTTTGAGCAGCCAATCAGCTTAGAGCTATGTTGGATGGGGCAGTCAGTTACAAATGATCATCTGCAGTGTAGCTCCGGAAAGCAACTCTGAGTTCAGATAACCCCCCCCACACACACACACACACACACACACACACACGCACACATCCTGCAACTCCAACCTCATTACAAATCCCCTTCCTCACCACAACACGGACACACACCCACACATTAGGAGACGTGCGTCACACAGAAACTGAGAAAATCAAGGCCATTGAAAGGAACTTTTGTTTTCTTCTTTTTCTTTCTTTTTTCTCTCTCTCTGTTTACTTCTTCTCTCTTTCGTCTGTTTGTTTCATTCTTGTTTACTTATTAGTTAGATCTGCGCTTTGATCATGTCTGATCATTTTGTAACTGTCGTTTCCGTTGCACTTTATTGTCTTCACATTTCACATTCACTCAACAAAAAGCAAACAAACAAAAAATAAACAAACAAAAAAAGATCAGCTGGTCCAAAAGACAGCACAAAAACATTCTGAGCAGCAGAATTCAGAGCAGAGCAAAATCCAAACAACCGCGATCTGATTACTTGATATTCCTTAAATCTGTCTTCATGAATCAGTTTGATTTACCCTCCACGTGATAACATGTGGGCAGAAGATGCTTCAGATGCTTCAGATGCTTCGGTCTTAAAGCTAAGACTTCAGGAATATTAAAAAGGAAATCACAGAATATTGGGAAAAGTCCAACAAATGTTCCCATTAAAAATCCAAACGGCGATATTGCAGTTGTGTGGGTGAAAATATACGGCCCCAGAAAAAAGATGCAAAAATCAGTTTTCTCAGGTTGAACTATTTCTATGTTTGAGTTTCTTAAATGAACTTTTGTTTTATTGTAAACAACATTTTTCTCTCTAACTTCTAAATAAAATATTTTCATTCAGGTCTTTGATTTGCAGAAAATAACAACTTTTTATGAAAACCAACAGATGTTTTTCAGAGCTCGAATAATGCAAAGAAAACAAGTTCATGTTTAAACAGCAGAATACTAATGTTTTAACTCATGAAGGGTTCACAAATCAGTGTTTGGTAGAATAACTTGAATGCATCTCTGCGTGCTCTCCACCAGTCTGTCACAGAGCTGCTGGGCGACGTTAGGCCGCTCTTTGTTCGATGACTTGTGACCTTCATCTTCCTCTTGATCACATTCAGGAGGTTTTAATGGGGTTCACATCTGGATTGGGCGGGCCGTGACATGTGGAGAGAGATACTGATTTAAAGGAGCAGTTCCCCCCTGGAAAAAGCCGCTGTCAGTCAAAGCTGGTGTTCTCTGTAATCGATAGAAGCAATAATATACAACACCCAGCATGCATTGCACACCTGCCTCTGCCAGAGCGGGACATAATCCGAAATACGACGAGAATATACCGGTGGAACATCTACAAAATGTTTTGCAGTCTACATTTCAAATCTCAGATGTACGTCGCTTTGGACAAAAGCATCTACTAAATGTATATGTACCATTTCAAACCTGATGATTTTGTACAAGACATGACATTGGAGGCAGGCATCTTATTTG
This sequence comes from Semicossyphus pulcher, assembly GCF_022749685.1. Taxonomy (NCBI): domain Eukaryota; kingdom Metazoa; phylum Chordata; class Actinopteri; order Labriformes; family Labridae; genus Semicossyphus; species Semicossyphus pulcher. The sequence goes on from NW_027211670.1 coordinate 5,875,295, forward strand.
AGGAAGTGTAGTTAAGAAAGCTCCCTAGCCTCCGCCAGATGACACGTTTTACGTAGCCTGGTGGAGGTTTTCCAGGGCCCATTGGAGAAGCAGATAGCGTCCTCCAAAGGCACAGAGCCAAATTGCTTTCTTTTCTCTACCATAATGGCATTAGCTCCCCATAATACCATGATATGACTGAGGTTGAAAATCGGCGAACTGGCCCTTTAAGGAACATTTGGAGTGATCTCCAGTTTTTTTCCAAAGCTGTATATCAGATTGTGTTTTGGGGCTGGGCCTGAGCCCGGGAACACAAGAGAAAGACAAATACATCCAAAACACCCAACAAAGGTCGCCGGCTGTAAACAAACCAGAAACAAGTTTGAGAAAAAACCCTGCACTCAAGGTCCACTTATTAGATTCCTGCCACAACCTGTGGACTTCATAGTGAGTAGAGTTTTCTCTTCTGTCATGCAGAATGAAGACACGTTTAATTACATGAAGTAAAACATTCATATTCATTAAAACATACTTTAAAATGTCCAAAGACTTTCTTAAAAACAGCTTAAAATGTGTTTAAAGAAATCATCATGTGTGCAAACTGCTTCTGAATGCTTAATAAGGAGCTTTACATAAAATGTTACCAACAGGGCGTCAGATACCCTTGTAAAGACATTAAAAGACAGACAGAAGTGAAGAGGAGGAGGAGGAGGAGGAGAAAGAAAAGGAGGCAGACTTTAAAAAACAAGAGAAGTACAAAGTGACGGAGAGGTGAGTGTGTGAGAAGCAAATGAGGAGAAAGAGACAGGCTTTTTTTGTTTCTTCCTTGACTTTGTGAGTGTGGTTCCACCTTGCAGAGGACAAGCACCTTAGGGGATGAAGGGAGGAGAATGCCTAATGTCGTCGCCCTGTCAAGTCTCTCAGGCCGCTTTGATTCCTCTCAACAATCCTCGCTCTTTTTCCAAACACGGCCTCACCTCGCCAGCAGGGACCGGCCGCCACTTTCAAAGTCACTTTTCCTGCCGAGTCAACCTGCGTGCGCTTTGCACGAGGGGCTGCTGTGCTACAGGCTCTCCCCTCCCCCCTCCCCCCTCTTTTATTCCGCCGTAACTCATTTTCATTTACTCCCTCGCTCTTATTGTGAGGCAGTTTTGCATTCTCACTGCTTGTTTTTTGCTCTGAGTCAGTTTGTCTGAGGTTTTTAAGAAATTACAAAGTGCACTCACACACTCACCTGAACGCACTGACCTCTTATCCCACCACCACCCCCAGCCCCACCCTCGCTGATCCATCTGCGGTGAGAATAAAAACGATAAATATTTCAATATGTTCAAACTGGCTTTGATGCCGAGGCGTGGCTTTGAAGCCTCAATGTCACCGGCCTTTTAAGTTTTCATCAGGCTCAGGTAACACTCAAAGGAAGAGAGAATAAATAAATAAAAAAGGCTGCAGACAAACTTTTAGCTGCCAAAGCTCCTTGAGAGGTGTGACTGCAGAGAGGAAGATCAATAACAGGTGATAATAGACAACAACAACAGGAGGTGTCATTTGCATTGGTTAACGTGAAGATGGAGTGTGTGATGTTGTGTGTGCTCTGCTTTACATTTCAGAGGAGACGCTCATCAACATGCTCCTGCCTTCACTCTGAGGCGACGTTAGTAGCAGTAAAACACGTCGGAGGTTTATACGTAAATGTTGACAGTTTATTCAGTAACTGAGATGACTAGCATGTGGAGATCATGTTAAAGCTGCACCTGACAAAACATTTATGTAACAAGATTAGAATATTGCCTTCATTTAATAGGACAGTGGTGATGGACAGGGAATGTGGGGAGGAGAGAATGACAATGACACGCACCAAAGGGCCGAGGTCGGAGTCCAACCAGCGGCCAATGCATCAGAATGTAGCGCCTGCTAACCAGCTAACCAGCTAACCAGCACCTCTTCTTTCACTTTGTAGTAAGTCTTAACACACAACATTTAATCTCACATCCAAAAGTAGCTTAAAGAGGGGATATTATGCTGTTATGCTCAGCTAAGCTAAGCTACTCCGCAGGTATCACAGATTGAAATATGAAGCTTGAAATTAGCTTACTGATTCTTCTTCTGAAACTGGGTAACAGGTGTCATGATGGTGGTTATGAGCTTTCTGTGTTAACCCAGGCTTTCTGCTTCAGGCTTCCCAGCTTGAATTTAGTTATTTGAAGAACGTTCTGAGAATGTTACGTGCGATGTTCTGGTAATGTTTTGAGCAGGACGTTTTCATTTGGTTCCCAGAATGTTCCTTTTAATAGCAGGAGAACATTCTCTGAAAGTTGCAGTGAGAATGTTCACGTTTCAGGAACGTTTTATAAATCATGTTCTGATTGTTCAGGCCGTTGCAGTGAGCATGTGCTACCTTTGTTTTTATGTAACATTGAGCAAATGTTTTATAAAGGCGTTCTGACAACCCAGGTCTCAATAACATCCTGAAAATATCTTCAGAATGTTGATGTTAAAACATTTTGTCTGGGGCGCTGGCTAGCGCAGGTGGTAGAGCAGGTGCCCCATGTATAGAGGCAACAGTCTTGCACTGATTGCAGGTTCGACTCCCGGTTTGCTGATCATTTGGTGCATGTCATCCCCCACTCTCTACTCCCAACATTTCCTGTCTATCTTCAGCTGTCCTATAAATAAAGGCAAAGACCTTAAAAAAAAAAAATCTTAAAAAAACGAGAAAAAAACCCTGTTAATTTTAACGAACTTTATTTGAAATGATATACATTCTTGAAACATTGAATATTAGATTAAAACGTTTTCTTTCAAACATAATTAGAAATTGTCGGTAATGTTAGCCGATGTTATGGGAACGTTCCCTGCTAGCTGGGTTTGTGCACTCTCACAGAAAAAGGGGCATTTTACACGTCATTTGATGCTTCTGCACGGTTGTTGACTAAAACAATAAAGGGTAAAAATGACTAAAATGTGACAAAAACGAATAAACATTTTCATCTGAAGACTAAATTTATAATGAACACTCACACAGACTACAAATGACTCATCCTCCGCAGACCACGTCCTTTGAAGGATGCAGCCGCTGAATGGAGACACAGCTCGTGTAACAGTGTCTGGTTTCTTCAAATGAGTTTGTTTCAAGTTTATCTTTAAGTGTCTGAAGCAAGAGCAGCTAAGTGTAAAATATAATACATATATTTATGTTGGATGAGTCCACAATACGTCATCAGGGGCCGAGGCCAAATGTCACGTTAGACAGAGGATAGTTTGATAAATGAATGTACGGCGGCGAAATGTGAACAAGCCATATTCATACAACATGCACCGCGCACGGTTGATTGCGGCTCCGGCTCTGGCATAAAAAGTGTTTTTCAGCCTGTTTGTTTGTGCTCTGACCGCCCCGTAACGTCTTCCAGAAGGTTCGAACAGTTCAAACAGGTGGTGCCCAGGGTGGGACGAGTCCTTAAAGATGCTGGGCGCTCCTCTGAGGCAGCGTGCTTGTTCTGTAAATATCCTCAAGGGAGGAGAGAGGGCAGCCGGTGATCTTTTGGGCTGTCACTCCTGAAAGAATGTTTTTTTATTTCATTGTGACTTTAACGGAGGAAACATTTTAATGAGCTCATGGAGGGAAATCAAAGGATATATTTTTTCCAATTAAAAGAGAAGTAGATTTAATGAAGCACTTCATATATTTTGCTGTATATTTTGATATGAAACCAATATATATAATATACACATGAGCACACACAGAACATCAGCTAATACCTTTAGATAATGACACATTACAGCCGGACTGGAGATTAGATTGCTATTACATCAGGGTGTGTGTGAGTGTTCACGTGTGTTTGAGTGTGTGTGTGTGTGTGTGTGTGTGTGTGTGTGTGTAGAGCTCCACTGTTTGATAACTGTAACATGACATAAAAGCAGAGTGGAAATAATCTGTACCTGACTGTCACACACACTTTCCTTTCCATCTTTTAACCTCATTGTTTAACTTTCTCTTTGACACCGGCTGCCGATCAGCTCTGAACAATCAGGACTTTGTTTTGCTTTGACTCTTCAAACTTCTGATGCTTCATTTTGAATATGATTTAACATGTGAGTCTTCACGACTGTGACCTCCAGGGTTCCACACAAACGTGGTTTAACCAGGGATTCCCCACCTCTGTTTTTTAAACTCAGTCTATCCTCATAACATCACACACATAACTCCTGTACACACACATACACAGTCTTTAATACAAAGGTCCCTTCAGTTGATCACTGAATTAATTATTTTTTTCATTATCTCTCCGCATTAATAAAAAAACGGTGATACTTGCAAGTTAATTCATTTTATTTAGCAGTAAAAACTTAATAAACTCAGTAACACAAGTGCAATTTTTCATTCACTCAGTTCAAAAGCTTGTGCTGGTTTCTGCAGCGATGCGCAATGTGTTCAGGTGTAATTCAATAAATGAGTTCTGTGGAGGGAAATGTACGCAGTAAAGTGTAACTTCTCTTTTGTAAAATGTTGTGTAAAATGTGCACACAGGGCGCATTTTTCTTAATCCACTGACGCCAGGTTGCTCTTCTTGCGCTGAGAAATAACACTCAGTGTTGCAGTTGGGACTCCCATGTCAGTTAAGAAGTTGTTTTTTCGCACCACCGACATGTATAAAGACTTGTGCTCATGGCTCTGTTGTATTAAAGTTGTCCCTTTGCAAAGGTTCTAGTCAAACTAACAAACTCCTCTCTTATAGCCCGCTCCTTCTGATATTCAGATTTGCACAACAGTTCATACAAGAGGGAATGGATGAAATAAAATGTCTGTGCATTTGTATCGTATCTAAAATAGCAATGCAATATAATGCTTCTTCATTCAATATTTGTTTGGAAAGAGAAAAGTATGGAGCATATAAACTGTTACAGCACAGAATGTATGTCCTTATGGGCCTTTACGATACATCAAATCAGCAACAAGAGTGCAAAGCAAACAACCTCAACAAGAGTTCAACATTAAGAACACATATCTGAACAACAGTAAAGACAGAAACAAAAAACATTTATACAATAAAACATCATAAAACAGGAAGCACCGGATCAGGTGCTCTAAATGATCCCATGCAGGATCCAGTGTGAGTTCTGCAGCTTAGATCTACATGTTGATCTGTGAGACGGATAAAGCTGTTTGTTCTTTGTTCTTAAGTTAAGAAAGAGGACGGTCTCGACCTGCTCCTGAGATAACCGTTTATGATTTGGCACTTTTTAAATAAGAATTACAAGACTGATGTGATTACAGAACAGGTGGCAGACAATACAAACCATGGTGTTGGAGGATGAGAGAGAGACAACACAAAGATCAAACCATCAAACTAAAGAAAAAATACATAAAGAAAGACAAAGAGAGAGAGAGAGAGAGAGAGAGAGAGGTAAAAAAAAAAAAAAAAGCAGGTTAATACAATGATCATTGAGGAAGTAAAAATGTAAATAAGTGGGACTTCTGTACCTAAATGTGCATCTGAGAGAGTGTCTGTGTGCATGTCTGTGGTGAAAACACAGTGAGATCAAAACTTAAGAACATGGCTGTGATGTCACCCTGTCAGCCGCCTGACTAAGATTTTAATGAAGAATTATCCTCATGAAAGGTGTGCTGGCTGCTCACTTATCTTTAAAGATGCACATTTCATATCCTCATGTTATTTATCCTGTTCTCATCTGATGGTGATAATATATTATATTCATTATATTATTGTTGGGGTTACAAACCCACTAATGCCAGTTTTATTGTTTAAACTATAGACGCAAATTAAAGCAGAAATGCTGCTGTGTAACATACCTGATTAAAATACCTCATCAGCGTGTGTGTGTGTGTGTGTGTGTGTGTGTGTGTGTGTGTCTAACAGGAAGAGAGAGAGGGAGAGAGAGTGAGAATTAAACATGTAAAACATGGGGTGGGGGACGGGGCTAAGGCTGCTGTCTGCATAAAATACACTGCAAAAGGTTAGCCCCCAAACGATCTAAAGATCCAGCTTACAATGAGCACAATGATCAGCCATCAGAACAGGAAGTGGATCATTAAACTAATGAAAATGCTGTCAATAAACCTCGTCTGTAATGTGAACAGAATAAAAAAGGAAATCGGTCTAAAAGTAAAGATGAAGAATTAATTTCTCAGTATGAAGAAAAATAAATGTAACATTTTAATGAGATTGTTAACAAAAGAAATGATTCTCAGGCCAGTCTTAGGGAACACACAGAAAGACGTGCAGCTCAGTGACTCACGTTGTTCCCCTGAGTCTGAGAAGTGTTCCTCATCTGATATTAGAAATCTAAAAAGATACTTTAAATAAATACAATGTGACTGGAGGAGCAGTTTAGCTCCCGTCAGCGTCGATCAGACAGATTTACACTTCTGCCAATTAGCTTTAAGTTACTCAGAACCAGTGATCACATGTCAGTTGGAGGTGTTCGCCTGTTATAGTAAAAGCTTGAAACCAGTGAGAAGCGCTGACTCATTAACAGTTTGGTAAGAATAAACATCCTGGCGTTAACGTTTGATTGATTTCACTTTTTGCGGTGTATCATTTTTCTTCCTCTCAGTGTAAAGACCCTGCATCCCTCCTGCAGCCTCAGATTAAACTAAATCATTCATGTCGGTGTTGTAGTACATCAAACAACAAATATAACGCCAAAATATAAATAAACTGCTGCTTGCCTTCCCCCCTCCAAGGCCCCGCAGAGGCACAAAATGAAGGAAGGGAGGGAGGAGGGGAGGTGAGCGGAGGGGAGAGGGGGATGTATATTTTACTGTATCTCATTATTCAGCCATTAGCTCTGTTCTTTCTAGGGAAATGCTACGCTTAAAGAAAATATCCTCCCTACAGCTCAGCTATAAATTAAATTAAGCCGTTGCATCAGCTCTGTGATTTTCTGCAGAAAGCATTAAACGCGCGCAGTAATTGTTTCCGTCCTTAATTGTTTCTTAAATAAAATGAAATTATTTTGGTGGGGAAGTATTCCACCTTGCAATAATGCCTGCTTTTCATCCAAATCACCAGAGAGTAAGATGTATGCGGGGTAAAAACAAACAGAAATCACGCAGCAGCTGCTTTTTAATGCCTTCCTGTAACATTGGGAGCATGCAAATGCAGGAGCGACGCGGCTAAATTGATTTACAGGAGGAACAATGTTTCCAGGAGAGTTTTTGATCCGTTTTTTCTTTAATTTTGTGCATAAAAAAAATCTGCACAAATTGGTTCTCTGAGGGTTGTGATTTCTTTGAGTTTGCTGCTTCAGCTGCAGTAAAGGCGGCTGTTCCCATTATGAGCTGGCTATTAGCGATGAGTCTGTCCTGAACCTCTTTGGAAAGGGTTAATGGCATGGATCAGCTGCTCTCTTACTGTTGTGTGTGTGTGTGTGTGCGTGTGTGTGTGTGTGTGTCTCGTTCTCTCTCATGCTTGCCCATTTGATGTTAGAATACCCCAGAGAATTCCCTCCCTCCTCCTCCTCCCTCTCCCGGCCACACCTCTTCCCTCCAATCCCTCCTTCCCATCCCTCCTAGCCCCCTCTCCTTCTCTCCAATCGCTCCCTCTCTTTCCTCAAGGACCTCCCAAGCCTACCTTAGCCCCGCCTCCTTCCTCCTCCATCCCTCCTTCTCCTCCTCCTCCCTCCGTACCCATTCGTGTGCCTCTGCTTCTTTCTCAAAGTAAACAGAGGAGAGAGCGACAGAGGCAGAAGCATCACTTTGCCTGTCTGCACACATTAGATTCCCACACACACTCTTCCTCTCGCACACACACACACACACACACCGTCCGTCTGATGCTTCCCAGAGAGTGTGTGTGAGCAGCCGCAGCAGTGTGTGTGTGTAGTGTGTAGTGTGTGTACGCGCGGGCATCCCTCGTCCCTCCTGCATCCACTGAAGTAGTAACTCTCTGAGTGCTCGCCGCGGCCGCAGACAGAAGTGAGGAAAGAAGAAGAAGAAGTAGAGACAGAAAGAGAGAGAGAGAGAGGTTGAGAGAGGTGAGAGGATAGACAGAGCGGAGCTTCGGTAAAAAGAGGTGTAACTGAGTCTCTATGAGTAAGGTGTCCCGTCTCCACATGCTGTGCTCTATGGCAAACTCCGGCTGTATGCTACTGTCCGGCTCCGGGATGTTACCCCACTCTCTGCAGTGCCCCCCTGCCTTCCTCTATCTGCCCCAGGTAAGAGAGCAACACACACACACACACACACACACACACACACACACACACACACCCCTCTGAGACCACTGCTTTTCATTTCTCCTCCTTCCGTGTTCTTCTTTTCTTCTATTTCATCCTCTTCCTGTCTGGAGTTCCTGCTTCCTCTTTCTCTGTACTTTCACTTTGTGTTGTTTCATTTATTGCTATTTCTGTTTGTTTGAGTGACGCTCAGCCTCAGACCACTTCCTGCAACATAACGTCACCCACTTATTTGCACTTAGCTACATTTTAATGCGAGTAGAGATTTTCTAAAAACTTTGATAAGTTGTGTTTGCATTTTGGCTGCAAGTATTTTCATTATCGATTAATCTGCAGAATATTTTCACAATAAACCGATAAATCTAAATCACAATTTTAGGGATCCCAAAGTGACTTAATTAAATTAATTTACTGTCATAAAATAAAAGCAGCCTCACATTTAAGAAGCAATGTTTGACATTTCTGCTTAAAAAATTCAAACAGTTTAACATTTAATTTTCTTTTGATCAATTAATTGATTCAGCGATCAACCTGCTTCCTCTTTGTTGTTTCCATTTATAACTATTCCTCTCTCATTCATCAAAATGACTCCACACATCTACACACATTTTTTTTCCTGTTTAGATTCTTTAAAAACTTTAATCACATCATCCAGCGAAACTAACTTCCTCCACTCAACCTCTCCTCATCATGCGTCCTCTCCCCCTCATCACACTCCTCTCAGAGGCGATGAATTGATGAACACATGGAGTAAACCCACCCCACCCCCCTGAGTGTGTACGAGTGTGTGTGTGTGTGTTGAGTGTGTTCAGTGGGCAGCAGGACAGGGACAGATGTCGGCTCAGAAATGAATTAGACAATAGAAGGAAATGAGTGCTGGCTCGCTCGGTGGAGTGGCTGCGTGCCTGTCATTTAGCCGCCTGTGTTTCTATTAATTGTTCCTCGTTTGTGCAGTTATCACTCTGCGCGCTCGCTCTGTTTGTTTACTGTAAAAGTACTCAACTGACACCGCGTCGGTCAATTGCTGTGTTATGTTGCCAGAACATTTAACTATGCCTCTGCGTGTGTATGTGTGCGTGCGTGTGTGTGTGTGTGTTTGTGCCCGCTTTTTACTACTGGCAGCATGTGCGGTGGCAGGCGGTGCCTTTTTCCTCCAGACACTTTGTTATTGCAGCCGTATAAAATATGATAAGACTGGAGAGAGCTGCCGTATAAAATATGAGCGGGCTGCAGCGAGCTAACCTGCCACGTCCAGACTCCAAATAGCCGCCACACATCACCTTTACAGGGCGGCCCAGACCACCCGCCTGCTGGCAACACACACACAGAGCATGCACCAGCTGGGATCCACAAACACACACAAGTATGATGCACACACACACACAAACACCACAAGTCTTCAGGGAAGCAGTCTGTTAGTCACCCGTAGTGTGTGTGTGTGTGTATTATCTTTCTTATGATACATGTGGGAAGATCCCAAAGCCAAAACTTTAGTTAGAATTATTTTTCATCTGTACAATTTTGTGAACAAAATGCAAATATCTCCTCAGAACGACGTGAGCGAAGAGTTCCAGCAGTGTACGTTTGGGTTTTGGCATTTAAATTCTCACATTGCTAAAAAGCTTCTCTTTGCTCTGCCGATTTCTCTGTGAAGCTCAGGAGTAACGCTGGACAGAAAGGATTCAGTTTACATGAAACTGAAGAAGGATTCTCCTTTGAATGAGTTGTCATGGATTTCTCAGGCTTGATTAAATTTTAAGGGCAAGATTTTACGTCTCAAATTTGATCACAGCATGCTTCCCTTCCCTCATCTTTTTCTCTGACGAGAGGGAGGCTTTTGTTTCACTGGTTTCAACCCTAAACAGAAGAGCTTTCCGCCCTAACCCCTCACAGAAGCAGCCTTAAAGGTGTGAGCTTTACACCAATGTTAAACTTTTAAAAAGACAGTATTAATGTGGGGAGCAGGAACTTTTAAGCGTTGCATATTTCTTGCTGATTTCTCATTTTGGCAGTGAGTTAATGTCTCTCACTGAAGTCCTCCTCTCATCTAAAAGTTACAGTTAAATTTTTTATGTATTTGATAATTGACAAGAAAAAATTAAACATCTTGTTCTAGAGTAAGAAGCTTCTACCAATCAGCCTTGCCTGTGTTTAGAGCGTGGAAAAAAATGGATTCCTTCTTTAGTTCAAAAAATTTTAGGGGGATTTTACGGCGGAACGCGAGGGGACGCTCTGAGATGTAGGGACATGGTGGTTTTATGGCAGCTTCCTTGTCGCACTGAAATTGATCACGTATTTATTGTAGTGTTGCAGTTTGCCGAAAGGCTTTGATAATGTATTTTTTGCTCTTCATCCCAGTTACTGAACGTGTCAGAACGAGAGCAAAAAGGCAGTCCTGTTTTTCCTCACGAAGGATTTTCCCTTCAGTATCGGCCTTGAGCAGCCGATATCGGTCGAGCGTGACTCCTGACTAAGTGCTGGTGTGTATTGCTTTTGACTCTGACACTGTGTTTAAACCCTCAGTAGGATCCCACTCTTCATCTGCCTGCTCCTCCTCATCCCATCCATTTGAACAGACAACATGGATCACAGCTAAACAACCCCCCCGAAACACATTCATCTCCTCCATCCCGTGTATTGGATTTCCATTCTCTCTCCCTCTCTCTCTCTTTTTTCCTCCCCTTTGTCTCTCTTTCTCCGCTTTTTTTTTTTTTCTCTTTCCAAGGCGTTGCCTTGAGAAAAAAACATCTTCTTAAGTCAATACCATGTGCTAAATCTGCTTGTGCAAGCTTCTCTGCTCTCCCCAGGGAGGGAGGAGGGGATGGAGGGGAGGAGGAGGGGGGAGGAATCTTTACCAAGGCTCACCTAATAGTTAAACACTTCCTGTCTGTACCGGTTGGAATCCACTGAGGACTGTGGAGGAATAAACCCCCCACTGCTCGCTCCATTCTCCGCTCTTTTTCTCTCGTGTCCCACTTGTCTTCTCTCTGCGTGTTTTCCTTTTTCCGTCTCTTCAAAGAGCGAGTGTTGTTTTTGTGTAGTTACATTTGTCTGTCGTGGATATTGTTTGTTACATAGAATCGCAGAGTGTGTGTTCTATTGATACGCCTTTGTTAGTACACACAAATGATGCCGTTTAACATGATTCAAAAACAGCATATCCTTACAGCTGTAACACTTTATGTTACACGTGCACGTTTTCCTTTTTCACTTAATTATAGAAGAGCCGCAATCGCCTTTTTTATCTCAGAGAATCAAACATGAGAGATCAAGACGACGGCCTCTTATAGAGCCTCACTAGCTGCTCTCGCTTTGCACTCACATTGTTATGCTACACTGTAATGTATTCATTGTACAATCTTACATATAAAAGACTAGACAAATATGTATTTCTCAAACACATGATGATGAGGTTAAACTTGATATAACTCTCAGAACACACACACATGCAGTTTCAGCACCCTGGACAGCTCCTAAAGAAAAAGACACAATAAAACGAAGAAGTGAAAGTTAAAAAAAAAAAGGAAAGGGAGCAAAACTAAGGAAGAATAAAGTGTGTGTGTGTGTGTGTGTGTGTGTGTGTGTGTGTGCCTGCGGGGGTGCAGTATGTGTGCACATATGTACAAGCAGCTGTGGATGGGTTACAGTCTGCTGTTGCATTAATCTTGAGAGTCATCTTTCTGTGCGTCCCATCTCGATGCATGTACACATAGTCTGCTCAACTCTGTCTGCGAGACATTACGCTTGTATGATATTAAACGACTCACCGAATTACGCTGTGGAGACAAAGTAATGGGCTTTGGATAATGTTTAAAGACAATGTTATTTAAAGCGAATGAAATGTGCGGCGCTGGTGGCACAAGGAGGTGGTTTGGGGGATCAGCGGGCAGATTTCACTTAAAAAGTCTTGACGGAAAACAAATGAAATATTGCACCAGCTAAGATTATACTGATATTAAATATCTACATTTATGCAACTTGCAAGATGCGTTAATTAAGGATATGTCTTTATTACGTCGGCCAAAATGTATTTGTTAGTCTACTATATGTACTTTAAATGCTGATACAGTATGGAGTTCTGTAACTCGAGATGAGATTACAGCTCTGTTGAACTTGGGATAGCAATAAATATAGAAAGTTCTCAGATGTAACACTGATAAAATCTAAAATCTAAATAATCTAAATCTGAGCGTGTCTGATGAACTGTTATAGAGGATAAAATAACTTAAAAACAAAAACATGTGTGAATAAAAATAGAAGGAAGAAAAACATAATTTGCTGAATTGCTGATTTAGCAGCAGCAGCAGCTCGAGAGAGTCAGGATTTCACCAGCAGCCTGTTTGAGGATTTTTGCATAACTTTCATTTGCTTTTAACTTTCCCAGCGTTGTAAACCCTCTGCGTGTGTTTTCTGCCCTCGTGTTGCTGCTGCTGCTGCTGCTGATGAGAGACGATGAAGTGATGTGGCTGTTACTGCAGAAGGAGAGTCTGATCTCTCCATCCGAGCCGCCGACTTCAAAAGGCTCGGTGCCCTAAAATCATCAACATCTTGTACCGCAGCAGTTTTACCGCTTTTATCTGCTTTTAGATGAGGGCACTCACCTGAACACACACACACACACACACACACACACAGTTTTCTGTTGCTGTTGCACTACTGTACGTTTGTTGTATGCACTTTGTAATCCATTTGAACCGGCGGCTTTTTTCTGTGATCCTCTTCAAGACAGAAATGAAGCTAATGAGTTCAGCAACAGCCGAGAGAAGCAGCAGAGGTGGAGAGATGCTGCAGTGAGAGAGTAAGGAAGGAAGGAAAGAGAGAGAACACAATGAAATGAAAGAAAGACAGAAACAGATTGAAGAAACACTAAACGACCAAATGGACAAAAATGCGCAGATTGTTCTGCACTACAGAAGATTACAGATATTTCATCTCACAGCATATTCATATTATCTTACCTTAGTGTCTCTCTCTAATTCTATAGGAGAGAGATGCTGTTAAATATTTCAGCTTGAATAAAAATAAGTAATCATTGCTTGACATATTAATTAAACACATTTTTGCAGTTACATTTTTACATATTTGTCGATTGATTATTTTCAGAGTTCCATAAACAAAACATTTTTACAGCTACGCTTAATAACATAATTGGCCACGAACAAACATTTACAGGCTTTTGTGCACGTCTAACCTGCTGCAGTTTGTTGCATATCAGCCATGTCTCTTATAGCGATGCTTCACAAGTGCTTGTGACCTTGTATTGCCAAGCAACGTCTGTGTGATGGACATCTGAGTCCAAATCATTGCTCCAAAGCAAACACACAGGCAACTAGTGCTGCGTACCTCCAGAGAGGTGGGATAATATTTATTTACAAAAAAGTACACAAATGCATTTGCTCTTTGACTGAGACAGTTTGACTTTCTCTGATTGGATCGACAACATGGCACCATGCCGGTTGACTAGTCGACTAACAGGGTCTTAATTCATGTTTGTAACTTGGAGCAGGTAACTTCAGGGAGGCGTACAAAGACGGGAACTTTGTGTGTCCGTCTCTCAAACTCAAACCTCACTGTTAAAAAAAGATCCCTGCACGTTACACAAAACATTTCTACAACTACATTCACAAACACACAGATCAAATTTTTGCAAGCTCAAATAATTTTGATTCTTTGAATTTGATTTCATAACTTTGACCCCTCACCCCCGAGGTGTAAGAAGCTTAACTGAGGAATAATTTCTTCTTACCAGACGTTCACATCTAACTGACTCTCTGAGGGAGGAGCTGGAGCTTTTGATTACATGTTGAAAAAGTCAGGACGCAACAATTCATTTGCAACAATAGGTGCATCCTGAAGTAAATTCTCTGAATGAACACGATGAGAAAGCCTGGAAAGAAAATATACAACGTCCTCTACCAAAGCTCCTGAAACTCCTGAAACTTTTCATGTCGTGACCCAAGAAGGCTTTTCCTGAGGAGATAATCCAGGCGGGAGTTACACTTTCTACCACAACTTGGACGAGAAAACATGAATGCAAAAACTCAGCTCTAAAAAATGAAGGAAAAAAGACATAAAATGAGGGATCTATTTTCTGCTGACAGAACAGGAGGAAGGTGACTTGCCAAGATGTTTTCAGTGTTGCAGACCTCTTAAAGGTTTCTTTACACTCGTGCGTCAAGTCTAAAAACAGGTACAATTCTCTGTTAGAATATAAGAACAAATATAATATAATATTTAATGTAAGAATTATTTCCAAAATGTGTAAAGTAAGCATCCAGTGCTTTTGCAACTTTGCTGAAAGGCCATACAGCCTTGAATTCACAGAAACAAACAGCATATTGTGCTTTAAATAAGTGATGTGGACAGAATGTATTATTTAATAAGAAGTGAGATTAAGTTGCTTAAAGGAAAAAATGAATGTCTTTGCTAAACTTGCGTTAAAAGACATCCAGAAAAATACACAATTCCTCTGCTGTGGCGTAAGAGTGAATTCTTTATTGTTATTTTTTATATACGAAGGGATTCAAATATACCTGCAATATAAAACACTGTGTTGATCGAATAGCTTTATTATCGTGGTCTGTCTGGTTTTAAGAATAAACCCGTAATAAAACTCAGTTACAAGTTCTAACATCTTAATTAGTCAATTAAGGACAGCAAGTAAAGTGCTGTAAAATTAATGACCTCGGTAGATAGATATATTATAGGCACAAAGTAGGCACACGTTGCCTTGATTTAAGATATTTCAGACGTAGCTTTCACTTATTTGCAGTGATTAATTTCGGTAATTTTTTGGAGTCCAGCTTCGTTTCAAGTGACTTTTTCAATATTACAGAATGTGTGTAAGAGAGGCTTCTAAATCAGTGTTTCAGTCGCCTTAACAGAATCATAACAAACAGCTGATCACAGACGATGTAAAGGGCGAACAAAAATGCAGATAGTGAACACCTTGCAGATATTCTCCTGTCTGTGTCGATAGTGAACACACACAGATATGTCCTGCTGATAAAAAAAAGTCTTCTTTCTGTCTGTATCTCACCGTCTTTCCGTCCGTCTCCATCTCTTCCTCCGTCCTCTCCCTCGCTGCATCACATCCTTCCTAAGCCTTGATAAGCCCGTCTGTTCCGAGGCCAAGTTCACGCGGAACATGTTTTACATCTCTCAAAGTTAGAGCTGAATTGCTAATGTCATTCTTTCACCTGGTTTAAACACACGCTCGCATTCACACACACTTGTTCTCGCACACACGCGTCTCCATCAGACGGTGTGTTCTGCCTCTCATTAGCCTTCCTCACCCATGTCCCAATTTATAAAACAAGAACAATGTAATTGGACGGAGCGGAGGCCTTTGTTCTTCTCTCCTCTTCATCCTTCCTTCCTCTCCTGTCTTTATTTTGTGCTTCACTTTCATTCTTCACTCCCCTCTCCCTTTTCTGTCTCCTCTCCTCACCCTCCTTCTTCTCCTTCTCCTCCTCTGTCTGTATTCCCTCACTGTTGGATGAGGAAATATACATTTGACCTTGGAGTCGCTCCCTTATAAACAGCAGACAACTAATGATACCGCAGTTAGGATTACAGGGCTCAGTCTGCAATGAATTCTAATACGCTGCAAGTCAGACGGTGCTGGAAGTTTCCTTGTGCTCCATCTTACTTCCTGTTCAGTTTGATACATTGGTCTTGTTGTTACAATAAAAAAAACAACACCACCAAAGCTGTAAGAAAAACCTTGCAGGAAGCAGTCGTTAACAATAAAACCCGAAAAACTTCACTTCCTGAAAATAATAAATGGAAAATACAATAAAACAAAAACTCTCTCCATCTCTCTCTGTCTTTCTGTATCTCCTATTCCCTAAACAACGTATGTTTACTGGGAGCGTAAACAAACTAATATATTATTAGGATATCCACATTTAATCTGCCCTGAACAGATCGTCCGGTTCTCACTCCAAAGTCTGTCCAACTGTTTCAGTCGCCCAACATTTCAAAACAAGTCTCTGTGGGTCCCCTTCAAGCATTTCTGGACAATGTTGGCTGAAGTCAGGTGATGTAGAATAAAGAGCGTAAAAGTCTTCTTGGGGTGGCATTCAGGGTCAAACAAACAGACTTTCATCCTGGAGACATGCGGTTAAAAGTTTAAGAATTAGACTTAGTTATGAACATAAGTATGTAAGTAACGTTCGTCACATAATGCATGTACATTAGTTGCGTCAAATACAGTTCTTTAGTTACATAATACAGTACTAATATTAATACTTATGTGACAATTTATGTGAATTTATACTTATTTATTCCTAAACCATGATCTTTTTCATGTTTCTTGAAGTTGTTTTGTACTTTTGGGCCCTAAAATTAACTGTTACAATGTTTACTAAGCATTACTTGGGTTTCAGGTCCAAAAGTACGGTGGCTGACAAAAGCAAAAGCGTTTTCACAGCCCTAAAGATTTCCATGAGGAGAAACAGCCTGCAAATTCAGAAACGATGCTGGTTTAAAAAACGTGCAAAAGTCCAACACAAGTGCAACGCTGGAAACCCGCTGCATATGCTGCGAAAAAAAAGGCGCTGCAAAGATAGAAACATTGCAAAGGAAAAACAAAAAACAGAACATATGTGCAAATAAATGCTGCAATCCAGTCAACGCAACGGAAGCGCTCCAGGCCTGTAGGGGTCGCTCAGTGTTTTGGTCATTGCAGCACGTTGCGCCACCTTTCAAAGGTCGTACAATGTGAAATGTTTATCAGAAAACTTTATGATCATTTCTGCAACTGTAACCAGGTTACAAGTTAGTTTGAAAGCCTAACTAGCCGCTGCATACTTATTGTTGCTAACTTTACCGTGGAGCCCTGCACATGTCAAACTGACACAAGAGGAGAATCTTGATCATCATATTTTAAAGCTCAGGGCCACAGAATCGAGCATCACCGAGAGAGTTTGTAATTCACATACGTACAGCAAAGGTCAAGGGTCGACTCAAACGTTTACTTTTCTAATTTATCTTCTTTTATTGTTTTTTCTCCATTTTTTAAAATGACATGTTGGTCACATTCTGCTCTGCACACATCCTCATAATACCACTATCTGTTCTTCTTTTTACGTGCTTTTTTAAACATGTGTAGTATCTGACCTGAGATGTGAGCAACCTTAAACATGAATCTTTGCATTGTTTGTTGTGTATTCTTTGTCTGTTCTTACCGATGACAAGCTTTCATAAAATGTAGCAGAAAAAAAACAAAAGAAGCTTTTGTTGCTTTAAGTAAAGGTTAGAAAACTTGTCTGTGCTATAAAAAGGGAACCTCAGTGACAGAGAGGAACAACATGAGACATTAATTTAACAAAAGGAAAAAATAGAGAGGACACACGAAAGGATGGAGAGAGAGGAGGGACGGGGCTCAGAGAGGAGGATGAAGGAGGAGGTCACAGTTTGACACGCTCGAGGTTCCAGGTATCGTGTTAGCTAAAGGTCTCTGAGAAGCCGGACGCCTGTGCTGTTAAAGGTTATCGAGACGAGCCGGCTTGTTAGTGCGGCGGTGATATGACAGCATACAGTAGAAAGAGGGGTCAGGAGGTCACAGGGCACGACCCCGAGGCCTCCGGGGACGACCCTGCTGTCATTTGTTTAAGGTTACACACTTCTGCGAGGAGTCCTGGGGCTTTTTTTAACAGTGCTGATGGGAGGCGCGGGGTAATTACCCCCAGTATTTACCCCTGGATTCACTCAGCTGACTGACAGGCGGGTGAGGGGCTGCCTGACTCTGAGTTGATGTGTGTGTGTTTTTGTGGGAGCGAATGACACTGACCAACAGCTGAGTACATCTATCTGTAGAGCAGTGTTCATTTTAATGCTTGACATTTAAGTCGTTTGATCCGTGTTAGTTTATTGTTGAAGTCCAAACCAGCCCTGTAACGATGTCAGTCGGGCCTTATATAATTAATAAAGATGTATTGATATATAAAAAGTATTAAAAAAACCCCTACCTCTCCTCTGTGATTAAAAAGCTGCATTAACACATCTCACGTCTGACAGGAGATGCACACTTCTAAAAGGCCTGATCTGGAGCGCCAGTTCCTCCGTCACACACACACATTTATACACATTCACACGCCTGATAGATATTTACACACATGTCCCGGCCTAATCAAGCGTGTGTCTGTTCCTCCTCGTCCTTCCCCTCCTAATTAGCGTTAATTGTGTCCATTAGCACGGGAACAAGGTGTAAATTGAATCACAAGAGGAAGACAAATATTGATATTAATTGACAGAGATGTTTTTAGGAGCTGTTGTTCCCCCCGAAATGCCTCCACTAGGTTCTCATTAACCCTCATTTGCATAGATTATTCAGTGACAATTAGGTAATACGATGATTGCTAACCCGGCCTCGTCGCTGGCTGCTGCAGTGTGTGTGTGTGCGCGTGTGCGGTGTGTGTGCGGTGTAAAATAAAACCCTGCAAGCTGTCAGAATAGTGTAATAGAGACAGGTGGCTCAGTGGGACTTACTACTGAAAGTTTGTTACCGACCACACACACACACACACACACACACACAGACACAAGTGAGTACTCTAAGGGGAGCGGGTGTGGACGACCAGGAAAGAGTGTGTGTGTGTTCATGTGTGTGGAATCTGATAAGCCTGGTGGCACAGTTTTGGAGAGGCTTGTGGCTCAGCACTTTAGCCTTTCC
This sequence comes from Semicossyphus pulcher, assembly GCF_022749685.1. Lineage (NCBI taxonomy): Eukaryota > Metazoa > Chordata > Actinopteri > Labriformes > Labridae > Semicossyphus > Semicossyphus pulcher. Next base: position 5,894,151 of record NW_027211670.1, read on the forward strand.
TCACAACAGTGCAGAAGCCATCTCTCTGCTATTAGTGACAAGTGGAATATTTTTCAGGTATTTTTGCTTTATAAACTTCTTTTGCTATGAAACTATGATTAAAGAATAACGCACAAACTGAAATGTTCATCCTGTGATGGCGCATGCAAGTGCATGTGTTGGTGCAGGATGAGTCCAGAGCATATCGTTGTCATCGCTCACTGAATCAGAATTCCTTTATCTACCATTTCTGTTCCACTGCTCGGCTAGCTTTAGCTCATGCACGGGCAGTTTGTGAATGTAGGCAGGTAGACAGACAGAAAGGCAGGTAACCCAATCATTTAATTTCATCCAAAATAGGGATGCACGATATTGGAGTTTTTGCCAATACCCAATATGCCGATATTTTTGAACCTGTTTTGCGGATTGCCGACTTCGATACCGATATATTAGGCTCGTGTTTTTTCCACCTAACTGCAGAGAACATCAAGTCTCCCCTGTAGTGGAATTAATATCATGCCTACTCTTATTGTAGTGGCCCACTGGCAGATGCTGCAATAACATAACACAGTGCTTTTTAAAATGTACACATTCACTGGCAACATAAGAAAAGTACTTTAACTTAGGTGCTGTACAAAATGACATATTTATTTGTGCGTAATCCTGACAACAGCCACAACTAGGGCAAATTGTACCTATTGCACAGAACAAATACATAAAATGAAATCAACCTTGCTGTACCGCAGACGTCTTGTACCCTTCTTCACACTTGACAGAAGAGGTGTGGTGCAGGCAGTGCTCACGCCCAAGCTTTTTAAGGGAATCGAGCATTTAGGCATAATTAAAGCGTTGTTTATGGCGGAAGATATCAGCAGAAAAATTTTCAAGCCGTAATCTGCAGACACCGATAATATCGTGCATCGATAATCCAAAAAAATGATTCACCTCATAAGGGAGCTACATAAATGTCACTGGATCACCAAAGCCGTTTGACAGAGAACTGTCAGAGTTTGAGGTATTTCATTGAAAAAGTAAAAACTTTGACCTTGGCACCAAAAGAAAAGTGAGAGGATCACCACAGTCAACTCATGCTTCGAGGTCCATGCAGGAGTGTACAGTCTTTTTTAAAGATGCAAAAACTGAACTTGGTAGATGGTTCCCTAACCCCAGGATTGGATCCAAGAAAGGTTCTTGGAAGCAAACGATGAGGAAAAGGAGAATATTAGAGGAAAAATATTCCATATATTTCAGAGAGCCAGAGGGCTAAACATTGTGAAGCTGAAGTTGGTGGAATTCCAAAAGTGGCGTGCAAATATTCCCTGGTGAGAGTTGAGCTGTATACAGGATTGGAGAGCTTCCCCAAAGGGCTGTGCACCGTATGAAATCACATGCACAATCATATACAGGAGAACAACATAAAAACATGCAGCACACACGTCACAGTCAGTCATACTAAAGCCCAAGCCCCTGAATATTGTGCCTCACTCTTTTTTTTTTATTATTATGCTGGAGAATCGGATAAAGACCCAAAACAATCACAACAAAATCAGAACATGAACGGCTTATTAATTACACCAGTGTTAGTATGAGGAGGTGGGGCTTTAAATGCAAAGAATAAATAACTACATCATTGACATTAAAGAAAATGAAAGAAATGCTGCCATGCTTCTGTAGCAGATATTTCACCAAGGCTACACAACCTGTGTGTGAGTGTGTGTGAAGGGTTAATAACTGTGTGTTTTGGAGAGCGTGTGTTGGCCTGTATGCATCTTACGGTGTAAAGCCTTTATCATTAAAAAACAGTGTGATTAAGACCCCTCGGGTGAAAAGTTCACACTCACACACGCGCGCTGACATGCCGACCATGCAGCCAGAATGCTGTCCTCCAGCAGTGAGCGGGGCTACTCACAGCCATTTTCATTAATTCCGCGCCATTAATGAGCGAGAAAACGAAATGGAGAAGGAAAATATGGCTATCAATCGCTGGTGTTGTTGGCAGGTGTATAATGAAGTATCAGAGTCCAATTGAATTGGCCCTAATTACACCCGCCTGCAGATATTGCTTCATCTGTACCAGTCCTATCAATGTGTGTGAGTGTGTGTGTGTGAGAGGGTGTGTGTAAGCGCTACATGCACACTTTACACACTTGCTTGAATATGAACACACATAAAAACATGTGTTCGCCTTTGCACACACACACACGCACACACTCGGACTCACAGCCCCACTCTGTCATGCTTTGCTAACCAGTAGGAGGTCCTTGCCCTGCGTCTCCCCATACTTAATTAGAGGAGCAGCACTTAAGAGGAAATGAGATTATATTAATTGAATTCATCTGATAATATTAGGCCACCACTTCACTGGTGGTCTATCGCTGAGACAGATCTGACCGCAGTAACACAACAGAGAGACGGTGTGTGTCCGTGTGTGTGCACGGCAAAAAAAAAGACTTTAACGTTGTTAAATTTACTAATTTACTTTAAAATCTGTCAGCAGTCAAATAATTCTGCTGCCTGCCGCTTTATGAGATTGTTGCTCAGATTTTCTTACGTGTAGATGTGTGGAGATGTTAAGTGGTCAAAGAGAGGGAGAAATTTCATCTCTCCTCCCTCCTCTTCACCGTGAGTTCTTCCCTCCCTGCTGAGTTGTTCCTATACTGTGAAGATGTAAAGAGCCGAGCATTTGTGATGATCTAAAGGTTTAATTTCCTCACTACAGGGACTGTATGGATAAATAGATAGGCCGCCATAAAGGGACGGAGCTAAAGCAGGCATTTAAAGTTTAAAGGCAGGAGGCCGACCTTGTATCTGTTGGGGCTTTAATGCACAACGATATGTTGTTTGGTTTGAGGTGGTTTTAATAAAACGGGAAGAGCTCTAAGACTCTCCTGAAGTAGAAGCACATGAACCACTATCATTTTATGGCTATTTAAAAAAACAAACACATTTTATAAGTACTGCATTGACCTGCTGCTTCTTAGAAAATGCTGCTTATGGTGCAATGCACAAAATATCAGTTGCAGAAGTTGTTGTTTCAGAGAGGTGTTTGCGCCGCTGGTAACTACATTATTGAAGTCCAGTGTGTAGTCGTTTAACTGTTGGGTGTTCATTCATGTCAATGGGATGGAGAAGTTACTGGAAACTTAGAAAGGCAATAGACAACATGTATGCAGTACATTCACAGTTTCTTGTTAACATAGACTACATTATGACGCACGCTTACAAATACTCTAAGCATTGAAGAAACCATGTTTGTAGTTTTAAAAATGATTGTGGGGTTGTGATGTGACTGGATACACTGGATTTATGTTTATATTAAAGTGATCATCTCAAAGATTTTCATTTAAATAAATGTCTGTTAAGTCCCAATCTGTCGCCGAATGAGGTAACACAATGGTGATTGAGCCTATGGCCCACTGATGAAAGCCTTTGCATTTGCAGTATTACAGACTGGGTGTCTGTGGCGACTTTTGCGGAAAAAATCACAAGCGGCGCCCAGTTAGTGACACGTTTTCCATCAGCCAGCAGTGGTTGGTCTGCCAGAGAGGGTAGGCGGAGCTAAGCGGCTGCTTTTCCGCTCACTGCAAGTGTTGCGAGTAAACAGTAATCTACTATGGCTGAACAAACAAAGAAAAGATCCAAAGAGAAAGAAACAAACTCGATGCTCAGATGAAGGCAAACAGTCTGAAAAGGAAAGCGACCGTCAGCGAGGAAGAGTTACAACCGGAGCCAACCGTGGACGTCACACATGCACTGTCTGGATATCTGGGAAGTGTGCTCCCGCAGTTACCGTTTATCGCCATAGGTGGCGCCAGAGAGAACGAAACTGAGATCTTTGAGATTAACACTTTAAATAAACCATGTTGCTCGTTTTAATAATAAGCTGTGATGCAACTGGATATGGTGGTTCAGCAGCTTCATGAGATAATTCCATTTTATGCTTATATGATATTGATATGATATCATTTAGAAATGGTGTCATCATATAGTTTGCCCAGCAGAGCACTCTCAGCACATGTAGCAGAGCATCACAGCTGGGCAGATGGTGGGTAATGCTAAAATTAGTAGACAGTGTTAAAACAAACAAAAATAAATAATCTTTAATAAGAGTATTTGTTTAAGGAAGCAGCCTTGTTAGTACTTTTGCATCATCACATCGCCCCTGGCCACTGTGAGAAACAACTCTTAGTTTAGCGCACAATACAATTCAACAGCAGCACAAACTAGAGGCTCTTAATGAGACTAAAGCTGAATGAACATTATTAGCTTTATAATCGGTGGGTTATTGCAGGATTAGACTTTGAGCTTGGATGGACCTGATAAACCGTCTGCTGAGTCTGTTAAATCCAGCAAATACAATAAATGAAGACCACTGCAGCGGCGTGGCCCGAGATTAACTGAGAATACTTACAGACGTTTTGTAACTGAGAATAAAGATGATTAGCAGAAGGACGGAGAGAACGAAGCAGCTGAATAAAGCGAGTTACAAAACAATAGTGAAGGAGGAGGGAGTTAAAGGTCCACCTCCTCATTTCATGCTGGATAACCACTGCCCTTATTTTATGGATCCAATAGATTTGAAATGGGTTTTTGTTCTTCACCTTCCTAATGGATGGTGGACCGTGATCAATATCCATGGCTTGAAGGAGTGAGGGATTGCTATTATGCATCAATATGTCAGGCCAATAAAATTACTAAATTGGTTAGGGCGTGTTTGGTCGGTACCAAATCCAATTCCAGTCCCCGTGAACGTAGCCGAGCGTGATGAACTTGTCTACGCACTTTGCTGTAATTTACATTTGTGGTCTCTGAGATCCCGAGAGCATGAGGGCTGGATTTTAGCAGATCAATGGGATATTTGTTGTGATACCTTTTCCATTGTGGTTGTTTCCTTTAGCAGCTTTAGACTACAGTCATTTATTTGCATCGCAGACCCTTTGGAAGAAGACAGACGTGCATTTTCACATGTTCCACGTTTGAAATAAATGCCTTTTGCTCTGTTGCTGTCTCTCTTTCCGGCCTTTCCTCCCTTTGTGTTCAGACAGTCTGTTACTCCATAAAAACCCTCTTGTGATTCCGTCTCTGATCCTGTCACCTCTCACATCTCTCCATTCCCCTCCTCTGCCGTTTGTCAGGGTTCATCGTGTGTCATTTGTTCCCCGGCGCTGCAGCCTCCTCTCTCTGTTCTCCACCTCGTGGCTGCTCCCAGTGATGTGAGGAATGTGTTATGTTATCTCTCGTCTGAAGTGCGCTCTGGCTCGCTCTCCTTTCCCATGTTGTGACAGATGAATTATATATGTGAATTACAGCACAGAGAGATATGCTCTTTCAACTACTGGAGATATATCTGTTGATCTCTTTCTTTTTTCCAAGTATGTGTATGCATCGCCTCTCTTTCTTCAGTTAGATTCTCTCTCTCATGCCATGTGCTGCACTGCTCCATATGAAATCTGCCATGTTTTATGAGATCTATCAACATATATGGGCATATGAATTCTAACCAGTGCATAACTGTGCCACAACAGCGCTGAGTGACAAAACTCTTAGAACCATATAGAATATATTTCTCTTTATATGTATCTTAACATTTATAAAACTTTTTAGAAATGGCTCCTTTGTCCTGCATGTCCGATGTATTTGGTTGGGAAAGCCGGGAGCTTCCCAGTTCCCTCACAGCTGGCCATTGATGACCTCAATAGTTGCATCACTTTGGAGGCCAGAACCTAGCCTGGCAATATTCATACATTTCATGCATAAAAACGGTATCGTCAGCGTAACTTTAAGTGTGTTAATGTCTTGCCATGACATAGGTGACACATGAAGGAGGTTGCACGGTTGAAGCTTACTCTCTTTGCAAGTTCTTCTAAACACAAAGTCAAGGTGTACGAGGAGGTGACGTCAGTGCCTCGGTTGGAATTGCAGAGTCACACACTGGGGCTGCAATTGTTGGTTAAAGTGATAACCTTGAAGATTTCCATATAAATAACTGTTTGTTAAGTCACTATCTATCGCCGAATGAGGTAACAATGGTGATTGAGCCTGTGGCCCACTGATGAAAGCCTTTGCATTTGCAGTATCACAGACTGGGTCTCTGATGCGACTTTTGCGGAAAAAATCACAAGCAGCGCCCAGTTAGTGACGCGTTTTCCATCAGCCAGCAGTGGTTGGTCTGCCAGAGAGGGTAGGCGGAGCTAAGCGGCTGCTTTTCCGGTCTCTGCAAGTGTTGCGAGTAAACAGTAATCTACTATGGCTGAACAAACAGACAACAACCTGTAAGCCTGGCCAATCATTGAAGTCGGTGTTGGTTTCAGGAGGTTCCAGCAATGGTCGGACACAGCTTGTCCTAAAACAATCTGAAAGATGAAAGATGTGAAGGGAGCTGGTTGGGTCCAGCACTTCAGATGAAGCAGGTTGAGGCCTTAACACTCAGCCTACCTCCCCCCCACTATCACCAATGTGCAGAGGAAGTGCCCCTCAATCAAATGGGTCCCCATGGTGCTCCTAATGTTGATTTGATCTCTATTCATGACCTCCCAACCCCCCCAAAACACCCCTTTCTTTCAGTCCTGAATCAAAGGTCATGACCTCACCAGGGTCATGGGAAGGAGTGGGTGTGAGGTGGTGATGAAGAAGGGGTCAAAAGTCACAATGGCTGAGAGATGAACAAGGCACTCAAGGATTAAATCAAATGTTTTGTCTTTATGGGAAATAGATTATATGGAGGTCTTGTGAATGAATGCTGGGCGGGGGGGGTGAAGAGTAATTTTATTTCTTTTCATTTTCTCCACATCGCTCCTTTTTACACCTTTTCTCTTTCCAGACACATCTTCCCTGTGAATAAACCTCTTCATATCTCTCTCTCCTCTCCTGTCTGTCTGCCCATCGATTAAACCAAGAGAACATGATATTATTGTACCATTCAAGTGTGTGTTTGAGAGTGTGCATCCCCACATTGTGTCATAATGTGCGCAAAATTGATTCATGACTCTTTATCCGGCTGTCTAAATGCTGGGCTGACTGATGGGAAGTGTCACGCTCTCTCTCAGACACACCTCTCACACCTCATGATCGGACATATTTTTCAGCTCTTGCTTTGACGTGTGAGGGATGCCGGTTCGGTGAGTTACGCGCAGACGCAGGAACACATCTGCTGATGTTTTGTCGTTTCAGAACCTTTGACCCAGTGGTTTACGTTGTTGGTTGTTTGAGACTCAAATAAGTTAAAGTTATAACATCTGGCATAGGAACATTTGTAGTAGCAAGACTAAAAAGTGTTTACACTCTAGGAAAAACAATTAAAAATGTAAGCTCAGAGTGGTACAAGTGCAAAGATTTTTTAAGACCTAGCTAAGTAACCCCCCCAAGAACCCTCCCTCTTGCATTTTCCTTCCATTAGCTAGAAACACATCGGACAGGCCCTGCTGAATATGCAGGACCTGTCAACTATGCTATAGCCCCAAACATGACTTAGTGTGGCTCTCTGTAGCCTCTTAGTGTGTGTGTGTGTGTGTGTTTAGGTGTGTGTCCGGCCCATCCATTAACAGTGCTAGCAGCAGCAGTGTGTGCGTCTCATTCATAATAGATGCCCTGACCAGTACCTGAGATGTATATCATCCCCACCATAAAGGGGTCAGGGATTACACGCTGGGGGAGGAAGGGGAGGAAGGGGAGGAAGGGGAGCATGTGGAGCTGTGAAACATCTGATAAACATCAATATCGGATATCGAGGATCTGAAATCTAATCTGGTTCATGTGAAACCAGATTCGCTGTCAATAATCTGACATCTGAGTCTAACAGACTGTCTGATCTCTTTAGCAGCTGTTTCAAAGTACCCAATAGTGTCTGGTTAGGTCTGTTTTAAAGTACCCTTTAGCCTTAGGTCTGTGTTACGTAAGATATCCTTTAGAATCTGCTTTCCTCCTCTCTAACATATGGTTAGTTATGATGCTGTTGGTTCAAAAAATGTTCATCCCCATCACCATCCCAAGCAGACTATAGCTGTGTCCCGATCCAGGGACTGCATCATTCGAAGGCTGCTTTAGTTGCGGCCGACAAATGCGTCCTTTTCCCGGGCCACAAAGGATCCATCTGGCGCATCCTTCGCGGCCCAACTTATCCCAAGAATCATTGCACGGCAAATGAGATGGCGGACTCTTATGCGGTCAAGGAATACACTTTGAATGTTTTTGGTTTCAGCTCAGTCGAAAAAGTAGCGGTACACATGTTTAAAAAAAGGAAAGGGGCCTTGAACAGATTATCTTTAAAACAATAGTTTAAGTTATGTGACGTTAGTTATGCTAGCTAGTTAGCTTGCTAGCTACCTGTTGCTAGGCGACAGGAGCGGCGTTTGGTGGTGCAAGGGTAAGGGCGGGAACCAGTCTCATTTCAGTTCAGCTTTAACATCTACGCAGGCTATGAATGGAGCATGCTCCATGGACCGCCCCCTTCGAAGGATGCAGCCCCTGGATTGGGACACAGCTTATATTGGTCTTTGTATTATGTTACCTATACTTCCCACATGACAGGCAGCCAGAGCAGTTGCTCTGAGCGTCTAATAACACTGCAGCTAATTGAAAGCCCAGTGTGTCTAATAGAGTTCCTTGTGGTGTAGGAATGACAAGGTGGCTTTTATATGAATTATAGCACAATACATTTCATAGGTAAAAGTACAAACAGTGGATGAGACTGCCTGCTGATATAGGGGCCAGATACTTGGAGCAGGCCTGAAGCTTGTGGGTGGAGAGGTAAGACTGGTTAAAGTGACAGTGGTGATGCACTGATTCTTACAGAGAGCATTGGTAGCAGACAAGACTAAGCATACAAAATAAAGACTGCCTTATTACATGTAGGAGCATGACTCGAGCCATCTGAAGATTATTCATGCGTCTAGTTTAGAAGATGTAGAGCTAAAACTCCAGTCTGCACAGAGGGGGGGCTGGACGGGCTGAGTTGAAGGGGGTGGGGCAGTCTGTAATTGTGTAATTGCTGTGCAGTTTAGAGATGAACAGATGCCTCCCCTCCATTCCATTTTTTCACACCTCTATTTACTTTAATGGTCTCTTCTCAACATGTCCAAATCAATTACATGGACTGGCTGGGTACAACGGTCGCTGCATATGGCACTGTGAAAACACACACACACACACACACACACACACACACACACACACACACTGTTTTAGAAATAATTTGTTCTTTCAATAAAATGACCAAAGTATGCAGCGTGGGTGCAGCGCTGCACAAGCACATGAGTTATGACCGCAGCAATGCACATGCACACAGTTCTCCTTTCTGTGTGTGTGTGTGTGTGTGTGTGTGTGTGTGTGTGTGTGTGTGTGTGTGTGTGTTCACATTGACTTGGACAGCAGTGGGAGAAGTCGGCAGCATCCGGAGCATCTATCATTCAGCTAGCTTTTATTTACCTCATCTAGCATCTGGGTGCTTCCAGGCTGCCCAGCACTGACTGCTACTCTCCTGCTTTTAGCGCTGAATACACACACATGCATTAACAAACACTTCTGTACACTCCTGTATGCATTCAGACCCCAGAGGAGCTGTTGGTGAGGATGTGTTTTAAAGATAGAGGAAGAAAGGCTTGACCGTCTGTCTTCGTTTCATCTTCAGTAGTGATGCTTTTGATTGGTCAAAGAATCTAAGACTGATTTCAGCTCCACTGGTAGCAGAAAAATCTGATCGTATGTAAGTCAACCAAGTTGCTACCACAATGACCTATCAGCCAGGTCAGAGGTGCAGCAATCTGTTTCCTACTTGTCCACATGTGCAGCCTGCAGTCTGTGACAAAAACACATCTTAGTTTGAATTTTATATATTACGACGGAGTATTAGGGCCACATTGAGGGGGGAAAAAAACACACATAAACAACGCAAACAAACATAAAGTCATAATATTACGAGAATAAAGTCATTATATTCGGCCATGGTTAGCCTGTATCTTATTTTGAAGGGTAATATCAGAAGAGCAGCCAGCTGCCTGCGCTAAAATGACTAAGATCCGTGTCATTTTCAAATAAACTTTTCAGAGTCCAAAGTAGCGCTGATGCATGCTACCTGGTGTGTTCAATAAAGAATCAATAATAAATACAGCTTCGGCTCAAGTTGTGTTAAACCTCATTTACAAGCATGACTTCACAAGATGGTCACTGTGACGTTATACTTCACATGTTCCTCATTTTAGTGAAGGAGGCTGGCTGCTCTGATATTTATAATATTTAGGCTAACAGTAGTCTAAAATTACGACTTTATTCTCATGATATAATGACTTTATTCTTGTAATATTGCAACTTTATTCTTGTAATTTTTACGACTTTATTCTCGTAATATTACGATTTGTTTCTCGTAATTTTTACGACTTTATTCTCTTAATGTAATGACTTTATTCTTGTAATATAATGACTTTATTCTCGTAATACTGCAACTTCATTCTCGTAATATTACGACTTTCCTCTTATGATATTATGTCTTTTTTTTTATGTGGCCCTACTAGTCATGCATCATAATATATAGATTGGATTCTTATCCTAGTAGAGAAGTACCCTTTAATTGGTAACTGCAATAACAGCCTTCATTCTTATTCCTCTAAACCACTGAGCACCAGCGATATCGTCATCCTGTATAATTCAACATTAGCTGTTTTTGTTAGCTTCTACATCCTGTAGATGAGTTTAGTAGTTTTTGTCAAATTCAACACTTCAGCATGTCCGTTTCTCGTGTAAGACAAAAAAGAAACATGCTTGTCTATAGTGCACACGCGCCCCATCACTGCCGTGGCTGTGAGTAACACTGGTTTCCCATCAGGTTTTTTTTTCTTGCCTGACTTGTTGAGTATAAAATTTTGATGAGCTGCTGCTGTAGCCTTCATCTCGATTCACTATAGACAAATACCAACACACTCACACACACACACACACACACACACACAGACTCACAGAAGGAGCACACCTTCGATCATTCACTCCACTAGCTATCCACACATACCTAAATCCAACCTGCCTCCTAAAACATACATTCATATGTAATCAATGTGCGCAGTGATTTAGCTTCAAGTGTTTCGTTAAATATTCTGCTCTATGTTAATGTCTCGGCCTACAGCTGGACTCGACCGACCTGTTTTACTTCATCCCTCATTCACTCAGTCAGGGACAAACTTTTGCATGATCGGCCCCATTTTCCTGCCAACCAGCCAAAAGAGTAAAGAGAGGAAGACAACTTGATCTCTTTCATCCCTCCTTTCCTCTCTTTAAGCATCCGTCTCTCTCTGCATCCACCCGATCCTTAGATCTCTCCATTCTCTGTCACATTCAGCTGGGAGTTCTCTGCACACCCCGCTCTCCTGAATCTCCATTGCTACTAACCCCCACCCCCCCCATCCCTTCATCTCCACCCCTTGTAACCTCCATTTTCTCTGGCGTCACCTTTGGCATGTCTTGCAGAAAATTAATTTGATTGGGCAGAGTGTTTGCCAGTCAATATTTCCAAAGAGGGAGAGAGAGCGGGATTGTGGGTAAGTCTCCAGACAGGTGCTGGGCGTCCGTCCAGGTTTCCCTCCCACTCATCTACAGAGTCAACATAAACCATGCAGTGTTAGGTCTGCGGAATAACACATAGCTCCGGTTCTGTGCATTATTTCCAATAGGTCTTTCCAGGCGTGATTAAAATTACTCAGCTTCTCATTGAGAAGCAAAGGTATTCTTCAGCTTCGACATGAGATGCGGCATGTTATGTAAACCATCCCACAGCAGTATTAGACAGTCAGAGAAACAGCAGTTATATATGCAGTAAAAAGGCCGATAATGTCTGCTTGGGGTGGAAGTTGCAGGCGATAGATCGACCAAACACTACAGAACCTTCACCCACCGGACTGGGGTTTAAAGTCCTGCGTAAAACCAAAAGAAAACTTTGAGTTATCGTGTAAACATAACCCATTTTGTTTTCTCTAGCCTTAGCCATGTAGGCATTAACCAAACCAACCAATGCTAACGTGTGCTGTATGACACCAAACAGACACTAACTTTGGCTTTAGTACATGACACGAAGGATACCGTGTGTGTCTGAATGAGATGCCAAAGGGACGTGACAAAGCGTTGGTATTGACGCTACTTTGTGCGCCTGTGTGAGACAGACAAAAGGGTTCTGACACACGCTTTGTAGCTCACATTCCAAGGTCCGGCTTAAGGTTGGGCTGCTAGAGGTGTTGGATGTGTTTGAGGTCAGGGCTGTGTGCAGGCACTTAAAGTTCTTTTACACTGTAGAGATGTTTACGTGTGGATTTGCTTTGTACAAGGGGCATTTTCGTATTGCAACAGAAAACGCCACATATCTTATGTGAGAGGCTGGCCGGAAGGGAAGACGTTATAAGGAAAGGAGTGAACCTGTAAGAAAACAAAGGCCTGAGTAATAACATACAATAGCAAGAAGGAGCAAGAAAAAGGGAGTGGGAAAACTAGAAAAACATGGTAAATATACAGTTGGGAAATGAGAGGGATGTAGACATACCAGTAGAGGAAAAAGGAAGAAAAAACGAGAAAGGTGGAGTTGGTAAAAGGTAGACGTGAAGAAAACAGGGCGGAGGTTCTGTGAGGCAGTATAGATGGAAGAGGGCGGGAGAGGAAAAGAAAGGAGTGAGAGAGAGATGGAGTGGGAGATGAATGAGGTGAGATGTGAGTGCTGATTTTAGAGGAATGGCTCGTACTGGCATCGGACTCCGCTACATCCCCCCTCCTCCCTCTCTCGCTCCCTCCCTCGCAGTGTTAGTGTGTTACTCCCCGTGGCCCAGTGGTGACATGGCATTTAATAGACTCCCCGCTGTGAAACAAACTACCTCAATTAATTCCTCCGACTCGGCCCTGGCCTTTCTCTCACTCTCACACCCTCGGGTGTGTGTGAGTGTGTGATTTAAGCCATCTTTGGTCCGGTCTTTTCGTCTCCCCACTGGCTGTATAAGCTGCATTAAAGGACCAGAGCCGGTGCTGCCTGCTCCAACATGATCTACTTTTATTCATTATCTCATTGGTTTCCATTTCAATAGATATATTCACCCCCCTGGTCTCCCTTATGAAACCATTTTTCCACACTATTTCTCTATGCGCAGCCTGAAGTATCCGCTCCATGTTATATGTGGATCTGTGATGTGTGTAGTCAGCCTGTGAAGTGCCAGTACCACTGTGGCACTGTTTCATTACAGAGAATTATGAGAGCAATCATCTCCTGGTCTCCATATCAGGAAGCAGAACAGCAGACCAGGCCAGATGTGAGCAGAGGTCAGAGGGAGATATACATGCAAAGGCCACAAATAACCACACTGATAGCAGAATACCATCATGCTCACATTGTGTGGACTACATTGTGAACAAATTGTACCCATAAAGTGGAGCCCTGTCTTCTGAACAGTGAATATGTTTAAGACACAAGTAACTCTTGAACCTCAGGGTCTATTACTGCAGCTTATTGCAAGTGTTCTTCATGAATAGATGTGTCTCTTCTGATCGATGTACACCCTCTGCTGCTGCTGTTTTTTTACCAGCCATTAGGGTCGTAGGGGGGCAGACATGATGGCCATCTTAATAAAGATGATGGCCTTCGAGTATTGTGATTACAACAACTAGTAATGCTGCAATGTATCTCAGGAGACACCTTTGGTTCGGCATGTCCATGCCATAGACTGCATATATGAAGCCTTGAGTTGGACAAGTATAGTCTATGCTCCAGACTAATTAATCAGCTGGCTTATGAGATAGTTAACCTGAATGCTTCCCACTAAGTGAGATCTATTTGTGGTAGTAGCTGACTGGTGTTGTTTATTTATTACACGAATAAAGCTACAAGAGCTTGCGGAGTGAAGCGAACTCTCCGCTCTACAAGAGCCGGGTTACTTGAAATCACGCGTCTTCTTAACGCTACAGCTCGTCACCTTCTCTGCCATAAAAACAACCCTCTGATCAATTCACAAGCTATCACGAATCAATGTATGAGAAACACTGAACGAGCCAACAAGCCAGGCATGGTGAAAGCAGACATTGACAGGTCAGTTGTACGAAAAGTAACCACTCCTACGAGTTGCCAAGATGAGCTGAAGAGACAAAAACCAGTGCTGTGAACATGCTTAGTTGGGACTGACTCGCTTTTGGAGCCAATCAAGTGGCCATTTAAGGAAATGCAGCTCTTCCATGTCGGCGTAATTTCCCATCCCTGCATTGCAAAGGTGGTGGTAGAAAGGTGGTTATCTGAAACGGAAAATATTCTCCCATGTTTATGGTTAGTGCACACAAAACATGCTTCATGGTCATTCTGAACACTCTCCAAACGGAGCCACGGATGTTGGCGAGTGCATTGACTAGTGGCCAGCTCTGGAGTTTGTGTTGTGTGTGATGAATCCCAACGTGGCTCTCTTTCCAAAGTCTTCAGTTTATTCACATTCACAAATGAAACCTAAAGTAATGTGTTTTACTGTAGAACCCATCCCCCTAAAATTGAATTACAAATACTGCTTATATACAACGTTCATGTTTTTTTCTTAATTCCAATTCATAATACTGCAAATGTTCAGATTAGAGATGTTTTAATTATTTAATTTAATAAAAAAAGAAATCTTAGTATTTATTTTTTTCTCCACCCTTCTCCACGCTGATGTTTCTGGTTGTGCCAGTGTCTCCCTCCTTCAGCGTTCTCCATGCGCTGATATTCATACACTGTATATACTGTATATATTACAGTGTACTTATTTGCAATGGCATCTCTTGTATACACCAGGGGTTTGAGTTGAATCCCTCCTATGCACGAGGACTCGTACATGCAATGCCTTAGGGAGCAGAACCTATAGCCTGCTGCCTAATACAACTGAGTAATCATTCATAAATAATGGTTTAATACCCGGATTAGAGTGTTCCTGGCTCACAGACACACAGTCAGTGGAGCCAGCAGTGACGTGTGCTGAGATCTGTAGCAGGGTAGGCACTGTGCTATGAAAGCCATATTAAACCTGATGAAGTGTTGCCTCTCTCAGAGAGGGAAGATGTTACGGGTCTGAGATGACATTCATTGGAATCTAGGTAGAACTGTAACTGTAGAAGTATCCAGGGTTAAGTTACACTGAGGTTATGAGCTGAACAATTTATTGATCTTATTCTGTGTCCCTTTAACTTTCTTTACTGCCAGTGCGAAGTGTTTACCTCACTGCCATTGTGCTGAGTTCAATTTAAAGAAAAATCATACAGTAAGAGTGAGAAATTGTCAAGAAATGTGTCACTTGCCAAACGCCAATGAACAGGAAGCTGGCGTTAAATCATCAGCCTGTCACTCACTGACGTTTTAACTATTCTTCTACCCACGTCTCCATATATTCCCTCAGCACGGCTGATGTGTAGACTGCTGCAGCTGTAAATCAGGCGGGTCCAGTTGGGCCGACTGGCAGTATTTCTCTCACTCTCTCCATGCAGTGATGGCTTCATTAAGGGGAAACTGCCTGCCAGTGCTAGCCTCCGGCGCTAAGCGCTAATCACACAGCTGACCTTGGCTTGATCCCGGACAGTGGACCACTCGCCACTGGGATGTGTGTGTGTGCGCGTGTGTGTGCCTGGGGCGAGGGGGGGGGGTGCGGTAGGAGAGGCTTGGCTGGCACTCGTGTTGGCATAGAGATGAATGTATGTGGGGTGAGAGGGCTGTGATGGCTGCTGGAGCCAGAGAGCTTTCAGGCGTTAGTGTTGGACCAGTACGTGAACAGTATAATACTCTGTCAGGCTCATGTTTTTCACCATGAATTTCTTCACATAGAATAACATCTGCTTTATTTTCATAGTACATCCTCTATAATCTCCTCTGTAATCGTTCTGTCTCTTTCTCAGCTGAATTATTAATATGCAGGAAACTGCAAAAACATTGGTTCCATAGCGACAACATCACAAGTGTCTTCTCTTTCAGCTTCCATTAAATCTTCACTGAAGCTGAACAGCAGGATGCTCACACTCAGGCAAATATTAAAACTTACATTATATCTCTACAGTGAACTGAACATATAAGTAAGCTTTATACATCGTTAAATACACATCTCAACAAATTTGCTAAGTTCAGTTCTCTCGCCATAGTACGACTCAGTCTGTCAACACATTTGAACAATGTGTTCTGTGGTTCGGGGGGAGTTTTGTCCAGTGTGAGTAAATTGTACAGGTTGTGTCGAGGTTTTTTCTCACAGTTTAAAGACTACTAATGACAGAAAGCTGGCATACATAACAAAAAGAAGGAGGTAGTTTGGCAGGTATTTTTCCTGCAGTAAAACTCTTTGTTGTGGATGAGTTGTACCATTATAAAATATCACAGAAAATACATAATGAACTGTTTCCTGTCGAGATGTGTTCATATGAACAAGAAGTAAGTTCGTTCTGGTTTTGGCCGTTTTTATTTATTTATTTTTACCTAAATCTGCCGATGTAGTGGCTGTAGGGACTTTATTTAAAGCAAGCCAGAAAAATATGTAGTGACTGAATGCCTATCCTCTGATTAATGTAAAATTCTAGCAGGATACTTCCCATATTTTCCCTTTAAACTGAAAGATTTACACTGATACTGCTAGTATCTTTTTGTGTGCACTGACGTTATATGCAAATCGCCCTGCCTCAAAATCTGCTTCACGTTCAGTCCTTATCTTAGATTGTATAAAAGAAGTGAATTAGCCTCTGTGTTTTAAAAGGTCAGCTAAAGCAAAAGTGTCTTCAAAATGCATTCTTTCTAATGGACAAAAAATAAGAAGTCTGATTGTGTTGAGGTCTATGAGAAAATAAATAGTGTTCAATACAGCATGATGTTCATTTTGTAAATGATGGTGCCATTTAGAGTAAAACAGTCCTTAAAGCAGGCTATGCTTTAGGGCGTGGCTACCTTTGATTGACAATTCACTTAAAATGAACATTATAATCCACCCTCTCGTCCAAGCGTGGTCACTTCAGGCTCCTTGAAACAAACATGGCGATGGCCGAAATGCCGTATGCAGCCTATGCAACTCTATTTAATGCCACCCTTAAATATTTGAACAGCTCTGAAATTGCATTTATGCTCAGACATGACTGTAAATAATGTACACATCCATACTGTTATTGACATTATATTTGCCTCACATGCTATCCATTCAGTTCAGCTGAAGATGAGGCTACCTGCTTCTGCCAGTTTGGGCTTTGGAGCACACACAGTATAACTCCCCCTGACTAAGATTAAAGGTTATTACACACAACATGTATCTTACAATTCTTTGTATTCAGTATTTTTTATTTTCATTTAAACTAAAGAAATGCAAATTTCCTGGGACTGTTCCTTTAATCCTGAAGTGTAGCCTGCACAAGTAAAAAAGTGTGCACCAAAGGGATACAACTGGAATTGGCTCTCAAGAGATATACTGTACGTGTGAACACACACACACACACACACACACACACACACGGCTGCTGGTGCCTCATTGGGCTCGGTTCAAAGCGGAGTGTGTGTAACCACACCACGCTGAGAGAGAGATACCTTAACACACGGCAGCCTCAAATGAATAGGTTCAATCCTCGTCCTCCTCCTTCCCTCCTCCTCGTCCTCCTCCCTCTTTCTCCTCCACTTGAAGTCAAGTGGCATTTCCATTTTAAAATTGCTTCCCGGCCCTTTGTGAATGAATCGAATTACACTGGAAAGCACTGATTGATTCTTTTTGAACACAATGGTTTTCATGGTGTAGACCTGCTGGCCTCCTCTCTCTCCATCACGTATTGAATCCAGTCGCTGTGCCCATTAGAGTGGTTTCACACAGGCTGAATGGGAGGAGGAGAGTGTAAATAAGTGTGTGTATGTGTACAGTAATGGCCAATCCACAGCGACAGGGTATTCTGAAGCATTTCAGTCCCCAGTCAGTTGTCTGTCTGAGAGCAGATACACCTCACAGCAACCCGTGCCTTCTACTTCTTTCATTCAGACTGACTCACCTGTTCACTGAAATATTCTCTGATAAAACGTCAGGTAACAAGAAGGCTGTTTCTCCGATGTAAATCTAAGGGCAGATTTCGCTGACGAGGATCTTGGAAATATCCTATAAACACACACAAATTGCTGACTGAACGTAATGTTATCATTACAGCCCTTGATAATGAAATATTAAAGTTTGCTTCTATAAATGTCACTGCACACTGACATTTATGAAAATGTATGATTTGTGGATTGTCCGTGCTGTTTCGTTGTTGCTTCTGGTATTTAGTGGGATTTGTGGCGGATTATATATTTATATTATAAATATATTTAGTCAACAAATCAATTTTTCTTTTTTCTTCCAAGAACTTACGTACTGAGCAGAAGCATAAGAACAAGTCATGCAGTTAAATTGACGCAGAAGAGGAAATAAACTACAGTAAGGGATTCTGCAGGTGCATCTGATAAGATTTTTTTTGTTCACATATTTTCTTGTTATTGGCAACAAAAAAAGTTGAATGTATTTAATAATTATTTGGTTTATGAGATTAACACTTACCTCTGAAGGCCTCTGAAGGCAGTTCAACCAGCCTCTGTTCTTTCAGCACCATGGAGAGCGACACATTGCTTGTTCTGCTGCTCTCACATAACCTTTGGATTATCAGTCACACGATGGTCTTTCATTGTGTTATGTTTGTGTTAGAGCGAAAACAAGTTTATGATTAGTATTTCTGTTTTCACACAAACTCTTGAGTCACACATTATTGACTTATTAAAGCGCACACACACTCATTCAGTTACTTTATTTATACATTACCAGTCTGCTCCTCCGTTTTACTCACTCGTATTATTTACTGAATGTCTTAATGAGCAAACACACAAACACACACATTTATTGACTCATTTACTCAAGCTCATATTCCTACAGTTTTACCGTAACACTCTGCTCACTCATGCACACACTGACTCACTCATGGGCACACATAGCCACTTAGACGATCACACTTTCTGTAAAAGCTGTTACTTAGGTCTTATTGAAACATGAAATATAAATGTATATTTGCACCAAAGTGACATGTACACCACTGCATTGCTATGTCATGGCGGGTGCTTAGTTCAATGCAGAGTGAAGCTGCTTGGATAAAAAGTGGCGACACTGGCGGTCGAGCAGTCACCCCGTTCCTAACACACACGCTATTAAGGGGCCCTGCACTGTTTCCTTTAATGTCCCATTAGAGGGTTCAGTGACTGTACAGTGACCTTAACATATTTTATAGTTTAACATCTACTATTATATTTTAGAATACTCCTACAATAACTTGCGATATGACTCTGTCCTCAGTTTATGTCGTGTGTATCCCAGTGGCTTCATTTATGATAGAGTTATGGAGTCAGATCATTCTACATTTTATCGTATAATGTCATGACGATACGATGGGGACTGTGTTTGTGAGACTGCCTGTGTGTCAGTTTAAAACAGCCTTTCCCTGCGGCTGTGTTTTAGGAGGTAGAGCGTGTCGTCCACTGATCACAGGGTTGGCGGTTCGATGCCCGCCTCCTTCTGTCCATGTGTCAAAGTGTCATTTGGGCGGGGTGCTAATTTAGCTCAGTTGGTAGAGCAGACGCCCCATATACAGAGGCTACAGTCCTCGCACTGATCGCAGGTTCGACTCCAGGTCTGCCGATCATTTGGTGCATGTCACCCCTCACTCTCTACACCCCACATGTCCTGTCTCGTTTCAGCTGTGCTATCAATAAAGGGCAAAAGCCAAAAAAACCAAATAAGGGTCAGACAGTCGAGAGGGCCGAGACACTGAGCAGTTTAAATGAAAAAACAAGCATCTTTTGATTATTGGACAAAACATGGATGCTTTATCAGTTTTGTCTTGTACTTTTTTATGATCTTTGATGTTCTATGTGATTTTAACCAAATACTAAGTGATATTTTCTATTGTAATCACACTCAAAAAGGAATAATTTGTAGATTTAACCAAGTTAAAAAACACCTCTTACATTGGATGAATATCTGGCTGAATAAGAAAGAAACTGAGTTTCAAGATTTAACATATAAACACAACCTGAGCCTAAAAGGAAGTTATGTGAGAAAAGTTCTCCATTAGAGCCACTAAAGCTGGAAAAGGAAGCAATGAAAACCTGTACTTGTATGCATGTGTGTGTGTGTGTGTGTGTGTGTGTGTGTGTGTGTGTGTGTGTGTGTGTGTGTGTGGGTGTGTGGGTGTGTGGGTGTCAGAAGTGCCACGGTAAGGAAACAGAGACGGGTGGTTACTGCTGTTTAGAAGGCCACAGAGATTAGTTTTGCCTGCGGTGTCTTTCTCTCTCTCTCCCCCTCCCTCTCACCATTCACTCTCTATGTCTCTCGCCCTCCTGCCCCTCTCCACCCCCTCCTGGTTTAATGGTGTGAGGCTGGAAGTTTTTTTTAATTTGTCACACCATAAAAATAAAGTCCATTTTCCACATCAGGGAGCTTAAGGGCTGACAAATGTTACTGAGGCGGAGTGACAGAGGAGGAAACCAACCAGAGAGTGGCCTCACACTGTGTGTGTGTGTGTGTGTGTGTGTGTGTGTGTATTTAGCTTGGACACTTAGCATGTGTTTATTTATGGACACAATGTGTGTATGTGTAGTTTGTTTTGTGACTTCTACATGGACTGCTCAGGCTTTTATTGTGAAAGAAATGCGTGTACAGGAAGTGTATTCTAGCGCCTTTTTCTGGCAGAAAAGCGCTGGGGTGAAGCGCTTGTGCGGTGAGAGAAAAAAATACTGCACGCAGGTTTTGTTTCTATGACAACAATAAGTTTAGCTAACTACACAGCTAACAACAAGCTTACAACGCGTAGGGCGATAAAAGCACAACATTTAGTGTCCGACCGATCTGCTCCCACCAATGGGCTTTTCGGTCGCTTTATTGTGATGTTTGTTTGTCGTATCGTTCAGCTCCGGGCAGACAGAAACGGCCAAAACAAGTTGCTCCTCCATGTTTGGTGGTAACCGGGGTGACGAGTGGTGCCCCATCTGATTGGTTGCCTGAAGAAAGCGGCAGCGACGTCACGAGCGCCTTTCTGAAAAGTATAGAGATTTTCAACTCGAAGCTCTCGGAGCGGCCGCACGAAAAAGGCGGAGCGCTGTGAAAGTAAGTGCTGGGTGCAGCGCTTTGTCTGCGGGAGGTTACATGCGGCCGAAACAACTGAAAAAAGACACTGGCGATCAGAAAAAGGTGCCATGTGAACACGGGGCCTTATGCTGTAACTACTACATACATTTCTCTTTCCTATGACATGCACCATCAACACATGTTCTAAATAGAACTGAAACCATGAAGAACCACCAGATGAAGATGATTTTTTCCCAACTGGCAAACCTCCCTTTCTCCCTGTGGTTTAAATGATGATTACATCTACAAAATTTTTTCTTAAACACAAAGAAAAACAATTTAGATCAGACTTAGACAATGGATTGCCACATTGTATTTCCCCCACTTGCCTCTCTGGACTTCTATATATTTCACTTTTAAGTGTCTGAATATTGAAACCAGAGCCATGAACATCAGAGGTCCAGACTCTTTCTGGATGAACAAGCCGGAGATCAAAGATAGAGCATACTAAATTGTGAGGTCAGGTGTAGTGTATACTTTCAGTGAAACAGCTACTACTGCTATTTTTTCTATGTGTGTTTCTGTGTGTGTGTGTGTGTGTGTGTGTGTTTTTGAGAGAGAGAGAGAGAGAGAGAGAGAGAGAGACTGCAAACACAAAGCGTGTGGGAAGAGCCCCTCTGCAGGAGGCGGATGGGGGATGATGAATTGGACGACAGACGGTGTGGATGTTGAGAATTTAGTTAAGTAATAAGTGAAAAGTGTTCACTACTGAATAATTGATTGAAGCCATCCTCCCTGCACTCACTCCCTCATTTGCACTCCTACATGCTGATGAAGTACTGGATCTCTGCTTATGAGAGGAGGGAAGACCCCCCCAACCCACCCTCTCTCTCTCTCTCTCTCTCACACACACACACACACACACACACGCACACACACACAGTGATGATAGGGCCCAGTGAAGCTCATTAAGATTTATAGAGAGGCAGAAGCAGAATGGAGGAGGAGGAGGAGGAATACAGAGCATGTCTTCTTCTTCTTCTCTGTCTGAAAAAGAAAGATGTCTGTCGTTTGCTTGTGTTTTTGATTATTTTTCTGTGTGTACATTTAGTTTTTTCTTTTGTTTTGTGCTTTATTCATTATTTCTTCCCTCTCATGTCTGTAACTGAATAATCAGCACTTTTTCCAACGCCTCACTCTCTCGCTCATTACCGTGTGTGTGTGTCTTCTTCCTCATGCATTATGACCTATTTAGTTAGCAGGGTGAGAAATACCTGCTGATTCTAAATCATTTTAAGAGCGAGGATCCAGATTTGATCCTACTTTACTTTATTAATTACCCAACGTTTTTAATATTTCACCACCTTCACTCTGCCTCAAAGAAAAGTCTGTCATGAATAAGTTACACCTGGACTTATTTTACTGTATAACTTTAGGCAATAGGTAGTTTTACAGCATCAAATTAGGAATTTTGTGTTTATAAATTTGCTTCATAAAAGTAGTGACTCAACAGAATTGTAGTACTAAAAAGATGCCCTTTGGAGTCACCACGTCCCGCGATGTAAATATGAATAAGGTGCAATAATCATTATTAGAAAAAAGGTCGTAACTGTCGAGACAAATGCTGTGATGACAGAACGTGTGTGTGAGACAGGAAGAGTACTGTCACTTTACTTTATTAATTACCTGACGTCTTAATATTTTATCACCCTCCTTCCTCTGCCTGAAAGGAAAGTTAGTCACACATAAGTTACGCTTTGACTTATTTGACTGCATGATTTTAGGCAATAGATTTTATAGCAAAAATTGAGGTTTCTTTGGACGATGATTTTGCTTCATAAACGAGTGACTCAACAGAGTTTGGATTTAAAAAAATCCTCCTCTACATCCTGGTTTGTGAATTTGATTAAGGTGTTATAATCATGATCTTGGACCCCGTTGGCTATAGTCTGACAACGGTAAAGCCTCGGGGGACAACAGTGAACATGACGGGCATGTAGCCAGCGGTTAGCGATAAACGACTTCCAGTCAAGACTTCCTTTTCCAGCTGCTGCATTGTTTACAGAAAAAGAAACCTATTTCTTGTGAGTGACTTAAATTAACGGGTCTTACATTTGCCGACATTTCAACATCATGATGCAGATTAGTAACAAGTCAACATGAAGCTTTGTCTGGTCTGTCCTCAAGAGGAGAAGAAAACTACTTTTAAATGCTGGATTGTTGAACAGAGGTCGGATCCATCATTTCTGATGCATTCAAGAAAGTCGAGAGATCGGAACGCTGAATGGCTTTCGTGACACAGCGTCAAGGGAATTTATCTCAAATTGAATTTTAGATCTAGAACAGATTGTTAGCCGTTAGCATGCAGATGTCTGTTTATAGAGATTAATAAGAAGCTAGATCGTTGTCTTCACGGAGCACTACGTTCCGCCTGCTTTTGCCCTCCACACAGACTGTTGTTCCTGCATATGCCGCAGCCTGCTGGTACGTGATTGGTCAATATTACTCAGACTACAAGCGTAGTACAAACGGAAACCAGAACACTTGCCGTCCCTAAAATCCACGTCCCTGCCTGATTCTACATTTCTATGTAGAATCTGTAAATGGAGATTATGGTTAAAATAAGGCTACTCGTTTTGTAATATATATACGTATAAATATATGTTTTAAAAATTTTTTTTTTTTACTTTTGCCTTTATTTATAGGACAGCTGAAGATAGACAGGAAACATTGGGGGAAAAGAGTGGGGGACGACATGCACCAAATGATCGGCAGACCAGGAGTTGAACCTGCGATCAGTGCGATGAGGACTATAACCTCTGTACATGGGGCGCCTGCTCTACCAACTGAGCAAAACGAGCACCCCTAGTTTTGTAATATTTAAATAATTATTTAGTATGAGATGCATTTAGAGTAATGAATAACGTGTGTGCGTGTGTGAGGGAGAGGACGAGTGCTGTCACTGTACTTAGTGCAGATGATTTGTGTCTGCTTTCATTTCCTCTCCTCCCTTTTTCTCTCATTCAGCACTTCTCCTCAGAGACAAGTGGTCAAATTAGTGCTAATTAGCCTGTTTGTGTGTGTTTTTCAGACACACACACACTAAAGTAACACCTTTAACACGTCCTCTCCCGCTCTTATTCTAATGTCCTCTCATAAGATGCAGAGTGAAACTGTAGAGTTGTTCCTCACATGGTCCTCACGTTTTCTCGGTGAAGGAGGTCTTAATGTCCTTTTAATAAAAGCGCCTTTCATTTGCTGCGGGGGCCACAGTGGCTGCACAGCCTCGCACTTTTATTTAATCTCTAATTCATGATGGTCATGTTGGCAGCCTCTCCTCCAGCCTGTCCTCACAGTGCCTGTCGGACGTGCAGCCCAGGACATATAGATATATGATAAAATGGAATGGGGAATGAAAGGGTGAAAGGACATTAATGCAAATTCAGCAGCCCCCACCCCTCACACACACCCCACACCCTGCTCTTTTCATATTTAAGAGCCCTAACTCATTGCAGGGACTATGAATCTACATTTCTCAGCAGCGTTAAACTCCAGCGTGTCAGTGCTTTACATCTGTAAATATGTCAGAACGTGACTGCCGCAGGGATGTGTGAGGAATATGGGCACATCGTTTTCTGCTGAGCAAAAATCTACAAACTGGAAAGACCCTCGGGCTCCTCTGAGGTGAACAACTGTCACTGTATCGGCTTCTCATGTGTAAATGTTAAATGAAATTTGTTTTAACACGAGACAAGCGATTGTAATGATTCATAGAAATGAGTTTGGAAAAGAACAGGAGGCTTATGCAGCTTTACAAGTCTTCACATTACTGAAGAAGATTTTGTAGATTTCTGTGTGGAACAAAAGTGCTTTGGTTAGTTAGCTAACGTTTGGCTAACATTACTTACAGCTGAACGTTGAGGCTAGCAAGCTAACGGTCTCTTTTTAAAATAACATGCATCGGTTAAAGGAGCAGTTTGCCCCCGGGAAAAAGCCGCTGTCAGTCAAAGCTGGTGTCCTCTGTAATCGATAGAAGCAATAATATTTGTAATTGGCGCCATAGCTGTGGAGAAAGTTGTACAAACAGCTTGTGTTTTCGCCCATTCTACATTCCTACAACACCCAGCGTGCATTGCGCCCCTCCCTCTGAAAGGAAGAGCCCAGTGAGAGATGCTGGAGTGAAATACTACCGTTTCACTGCAGGCAACAGCTCAGAGCGGGTAAGAATCCGAAATACGACGAGAATACGCAGGTGCATCGTCTGAAAAATCTTCAGGCTTCAATCTGCAGTCTATATTTCAAACCGGGCGATTTTGAACGAGACATGACATCGAACGTGAGCGTCCTAGATTGAGGAAGTGTAGTTTAGCAAGCTCCCCTGAAGGTTTTCCAGGGCCCGTTGGAGAAGCGGATAGCGTCCTCCAAAATCACAGAGCGATGATGGCATGAGCTCCCCATAATAGCATGATAGGACTAAGATTGAAAATCGGCAAACTGGCCCTTTAAAGCATAGAAAAAAAGACTTTAATCAATGTCTGTGGTTTAAAAGGATAATATCTGGTCAGGAAGTCGGGTTAATTGAGGTTAGTAAGGACTGGGTTTACGTTAGTCCGAGCGGAGCTGAGATGTGGCTGTGGGGAGTTAGGTTTATCCAACACGTTAGCATAGCAACACAGCACATGAATCACAGCAAAAACGCCACATGGGTCGGGACGCCATGTTTAACTGTGTAACTTTAATTGTTACATTTACGGTTAACAAATGACAACGGACATAAAAGGAAAGTTGCAGTTTTCTCCTACGTCTTTCTATGCTAATCCTGCTAGGTTATTCACCAGGATGGAGTATTGTTAGCGCAGTATTGCACTGTGATTCAGCCTACATTGTTCAGTAAGAGTCCTCATTTCCTGGAGTCTCTGCAGCATACACTCCAGCCTACGCTGAAGGCGAACTACAGGGATTGGCCACAACAATTCTGCCCACCTGCAGGCTACATTGGTAGAAGCATGTTGCATTTCCTGTTAACAGCTTAACCACAAAACCCTCCCACTTACAAGCCAGTGGCAAGCCCTGGGTTTGAAATGTTGCAGAACACTGAAATGTAGGAAAGCGATCAATTCACAGAAATAAAGGCTGATACCTGAGAGACAAACACACAGAGGAACTTATAATACATTCATATGTATACACTAGTGTTCATGTGTGTCTACCTGAGAGTGCAGACTGGACATAGTGACTAATTTAAACCTCTTTACCGTCCTCTAATCCATCCCTCCATCCGCTCATTCCCACTAGCCTCTGTATATATGCGTTGAAGCTAATATGGAGCGCTTCCTTTTCAGAGCCGTGCCGACCGCCAGCCCCCGTTATTGTTGTTATCAATCATCCTCTAAAGATCGCTGTGGTAACAGTAGCCCGGGTCACTGCATCCCCCCCACACAGATGCGATAAGGTTAGCGGGGGGGAAACGACGACAGGGAAAAATGGCGAGGAAAAAGTTTAACAAAGCATATTTTCCCCTTTTATGACTCCCTCTGACCTTTAGGGATATTAACATCTGACATGATGAATCGTGTGCTGGTGGGAGAAGAAAAAGAGGAGAGAGGGATGGATGAAAAGATGGAGGAAGGGAGGATCTCACTCATTTTTTCATTAGGAAGCTTTGATTTCAAGAGACGCTTTCCTTTCTTAATCTCGCACACACACACATGAACACACACACACACACACACACACACACACACTCATACTGTAGGTAAATAACGGTGTACATACAGTATACACAGGAACAGGAGGGTATGAGTGTGAATGAAAATGAAAAGCACATCTCACCAGCCTCATCTTGTCAAGTCAGCACTCCTGGGCCTCGAGTCCTATTAGCCCCCCACCCCTCTCTTCTAACACACACACACACACACGCACACACACATTCTCACACATTTACAAAGGCTGCACACACTGCAATATGCACACTCAATTAAAGTCTGACCTTCCACCCTCTCTGGTGTAACGCCACTGTATATGAGCATGTTTCTGCCCGTGTGTTTCCATATGTATCCAGGTGTCGATGAAATAATGTGTGTGTGATAGACTCCGCGCGCGTGTGTGTCCAATGAAAACAGCACTTTATAAAAAAGAAATTCAGCAAATGGGGGAATTAGTGAACTATTTTCAGCGGTGGATTAATCCACATTTGGTGCTCTAGTGAGTTTCTGGCAGCCGGATGGTGTCTGTGGGATGGAGTCAAAATAAACTACAGTGTTTGTGTGTGTGTGTGTGTGTGTGTGTGTGTGTTCGTAATGGTAATAAAGGAACATGTGACCCCTTGCAACAAAGTGGCATATTGATGTGCTTTTAATAGTTTTTGCACATCAATCTCTGTGACTTATTGTGAAGTAATGTCTTCATTCAGACGTGACAGGGACGTTATTGAAGGAGTCATAATGCTCACATGATAGCGGGATGAGTTGGGATGTAGTAAGATGCAAGAAGAAGGGTAATCACATGCTGCATCCCTGATGGAAACATATCACGAGTTGACGACTTAATTAATTACTATCGTAAATGTGAGAAATGCACGTCCCCGCTTCCCACAGTGAATCTAATTTAATAATCAATTTGGCTTAATTTGAGGATCCTGTTTCTGTCCATAATGTCGGGACTCACATGCATGTACATGTAGGTAAAGGTGTCCTTCATGCAGATGGCAGCCATAAGGCTTGAAGGAAAGCTTTGGCAAAAGGAAGTAACACAGTAAACAGGACTCTGGCTTATTCCAACAGGTCCCAACTCCCATCTTAAAGTTGTAATTTTGAAGATTTCAGTTTTGTTCTCTTTGGCGACACCTATGGCGATAAATGGTAATTGCGGGATTTTCCTGGCTGACGGTCGTTTTTCTTTTTAGACTGTTTGCCTTCATCTGAGCGTCGAGTTTGTTTCTTTTTCTTTGGATTTTCACTTCTTGTTGAAGTTGTATCTGTAGTCATCCATCTTTTCTTTGTTTGTTCAGCCATAGTAGATTACTGTTTACTCGCAACACTTGCAGAGACCGGAAAAGCAGCCGCTTAGCTCCGCCTACCCTCTCTGGCAGACCAACCACTGCTGGCTGATGGAAAACACGTCAGTAACTGGGCGCTGCTTGTGAGTTTTTCCGTGACTGTTGCCACAGACACCCAGTCTGTAATAATACTATATACTGCAAATGCAAAGGCTTTCATCAGTGATTTGATTGTTATGGTATCAGAATCGTCTTTTTTTTGTACTTCAGAGTTATCAATATAAAGATCCATTTATTACAAGAAGGCAGAACACAGTTCGTATTTCATCTCTGGTCGCTGCTCTGCTCTTTAAGTTAATGTGATGACATTCACTTAAGACGTGTGCCCTGTTGTAAGTGTTACAGAAATGTTTCAGGCCTGTCCTTACAGCATAAATAGGACATACATGTAAAATTCCCATAGAAAGAATTCTATTATTGGCTTTACCTCCATTTTTCCCTCCTTCCCCTTTTGTCCTCAGCCTCTCAGGCCGAGCAGACGCGAGCAGGAGTATCCACCCCTCTGATACAAAATGACTGGGTTTGGGGGAGTTCAAATAGAAAACACCCTCAGCCGCCGCTGGTGTGTTCACCCCTCAGCATGATAACAGTCTCTCAATTCACAAAGGCCAGAGGGGATGGAGGACACATTTAAAGTAGCACTTACAGACTAATCTCCACTCTGTGAGGAGGGGGAGGGGCACGCAGATAAGGCCGGCTGGACTGAGGAAGAGCTGCACACACTTGCTTTACACTATCAAAAAAAGGATAGTGGAGTTTAAAAAAAGACTACATTTCAGCACATTAAAAGACCAGCCTGGTTCTGCTAGCACTGCTGCCACATGCTGTTTCTGTTCATGTGCAGTGGCAGACTGCAGCCACTCTACTGTAAGGAAATGAATAACCTTGCTTGTATCTTCTTTCACTCTATTCTGGGCAACTACCTACCACAGGGGGCTAAATCTTTAAACCTTCATAGACCAAACCATGTTCGGTTTAGTGTCTCTTTCTCTTAGTGTTTGTCTTTCTCTTATTTTATGCCACAGTAAAAGGCCTGATGTTAAATTCCTGGATCCCACAGGATCTGCGTCTGCCGCGTTTTGGATGCTCTACGCTGTTTTCGTGTGTGACTTCCTGTTTGGAACGATCTGCTCTGTTCAGCTTGATGCGTGCTTGAAGCGGCCTCCATCAATAATTGACCCGGCGCGTATCTTTAGCGGAGAGACGCTTCTGGGACGCGCTGGAGACGGACCGCGGCGCGTGCTGTGGAATCACCATCATTGACTTGAATGGCCGCGATTGAATCCGGAGGTTGCGACGCACACGGAACGTGCCGGAGACGGATCCTGTGGAATTTGAGGGTTTGAAGCAATGTGGTTTTGCTATACAGAAATAACCCCCCGTAGAGTCTTGAAAACAACCAATCAGTGAGCATTGGAGAAAGCCATGCAATAATAAAAAATAATGTGTGTACTATTTGTTGAAAGATTTAAAGTATTCTCACGCTGTAAGCTTTGCAGCGTTCACATAACTGTACTTACTGTTATAAGGGTCAAGCTTATGAAACACATTGGAATTTAAGAGTAGGACAGAGCTCTCAGAAGTTGGAGACTTCCAGCCCACGTTGTTCTTTTTTCTTCCTCTACATGAATAGTACATGACCTCTCCAGTGTGTGACCCTGAAACTGTGCTCTTTTGGGGGCAGGGAAACATGCTGTACCCGACGTCTGCCTGCATAAGCATTTGCATTATTCAAAACACATTATGCAAGATATTCAGCAGGTGGGAAACACCCCCGCCCCCGCCCTAACCCAGCATCCTCGCCCAGAGGAATTCTGAGTAGACAAGCATCTTAGGACATCAGTGTGTGTCTGGTTGTGGGATAGTGTGTGTTTCCCTTTATGTGTGTCTCTCTATGTGTGTGTGTGTGTGATGGAACATCCATGGGTGGAATGCAAAAGGGGACTCCGGGGCAATTTGGGGCACTGTGTACCCATTAGTCAGGGCAAGCAGACAGGGACATGGCAGCAGAGAACAAGAATAAGGGGCGATGGAGGAGGAGAGACAGACAGGAAGAAAGATGTGGGGAGGCCAGAAATAGGTCCCCGGGTGCTAAGGTGCCGATTAAATATTTGGGGCCTTTAAAAGGCTAACAGAAAGCCTGCACTCCATGATGGAAAAGTTAAAGTGGCAAACTTTGCTGAGAGGTTTGTTTTTGGTTGCATAAAGAATGTTTGTAGTCGCACACACTTGACCTGAGTCCTTCAGTGAAACAGAAACTCTCTCAGAATTAGTCTCATCTGGACTGCAGGGCTTCCAGGGAATCCCCTGTATGGGTTTCAGGGGTGCTTCGCAGGGCTCAGGGAGCCCATGAGGTATCAGGCGTCTGAGGTTTTTCATAACTGAATTCACAAGACATAAAATTACAGACAGGGGAAGAAGGATTTGACTGTTGCCGTGTTTTATACTGCATGTTTGACTTGAAAATGAAATGTGGGAGTTTGATGCAGAGCCTTTTTATGATTACATTTCATATTTTCATACTGCAGTCTAAACTGACTGCTTTTCAATCATTTAAATCTTCATATCCTCCAAAAAGACTTCAGAGACATCATTGTCATTTCGTGAGATTTATTCTCGCCTTACACCAAACGTCTTTTTTAGTGATTTCGCTTCCGTAGACAAATTTTCAATGTTAAAATAAGTTCTCATTCTTAAAGCAAAATAATGTGTTTTTGACCACAATGAATGATGAATCTCGTGCTTATTTTATGGCTTTGACATGAATGACAATGAAGTAAATGCGCATGCAGGGATCTTTCTTGTTTCTATCATTATATTTAATCTTTTTATACGGCAGTCTGAACCCACTGGTTATCAATCTCTGATATATTTACGTTCTCCAAGTAGATACCAGTGACATAAGCTTTATCCTAGAAGATGTATTCTGGTTTTTCACCAAATGACTTCCATTACGTTGTCTCAGAACAAAATTCCAGTGATGGAATAAATTCATGACAGTTTTGCTGGAGTTGTGGTGAACACCTGTGATCTTCATCATCTGGTGTAAGGTAGTAATGAAGCTCAGCCCGAGTTGTCTTCAATCTTTTCTTTTCCTCTTCTTGTTGTTCTGATTCAAACAAACATATTACATATTATTGCATGTTTTTAGTCTTTGCTCAGACAAAGTGACGTTCCAAAAATGTAGGCTTCAAAGGGAGGTTCACAAACCAAAGGGTGACATCACTTTTGTGCGGTTTAAGTGAGTCTGTTCTTTTTTCTTCTTGTAAATTGTAACCTGCTTCAGGACGGGAAAGGATCTCAACAGGCATCTAGTTGAAGTGTTCAACAGTGGCCCTGCTGGAAACCTAACTTTTGTCTTGTAGTCTGTGACTTAAACGTCTTTAGGTCTGAGAGTGTGTCAGACTGTGTTTCAAGTCTTTCAGTGTACGGTTGCCATTAGTCCTGGTTGTATAACTATCGACAGAGACAGAATTTGTTCTATCTGACCATTTCTGACTTTGGTACCTTCCATTGGCAGAGAGCGCTGCATACCTGTGAAGCAGGGTTGTGTCATTTATCTATTATCACAAACGTAGGCCATCACAATTAAAAAACGTTGTGTCAGTGTGCATGTGTAGCTAGCTAATTCACCTAGCGAGATGTCAGAGAGGACAGCATTCAGCAGTGAATTTTTGGGCGAAAGGAACAACATGACGGTGAAATGTAAGCCATGTCTGGAGGATAAGTGCTCGTCATCTGTGAAGAGCTCGACTGCATCTGCAGCTAAACACAGCTCCACAACACTGGTGGGACTAAGAGCCCGTGTTGTATTGTTGTCATGGAAACAGCTGTGCCTAACACTGTACGCTTCTGCCCAGTTCGCTGTCAGATTGTCAGCATAATAAAGAGCTGCAAAAGTTATTAACGTAACGTAATGTAACGTAACCTAACGTTACCCAGCACTGCTCTTTGGAAAGCTGGAAAGCTGGAAAACAAGAAAACGTCCCTCAGGGAAAACGTGCCCTCCCTACAGCCTCGTGATCAGTGATCTGATCCCACGTCTTCATATAAATATCAAAAGAAGTTAATGCAGAATGAGAATCAGATGATAAATATTTACCTTTTGTTTTCTTTTTGTCGACTCTGATAAACTCTTCAGTCGTGTCTGATCTATCTTCTCTGGCCCCCCTCACCTCAGACTGGAGCATTTTTCTGCTGTGTGTAATAAAACAGTGTGCGTGTGACAGGGTGGCTTACGGGAGCGGGACAAGGGAATGACATGGAGATTGAACAGGCGTCTCACTCGCCCTTTATTAAAGGAAAGGGCCATTCTAAAGAAATGGGTAGATGAAGGGGTGAAGTTTGAGTGGGTGGGTGTGTGTGATGGAGGGGTTAGAGGTTTTGCAGGACTCTGTGTGTACCTTGTGTGTGTAAGTGCATGCATTGCTCAGACACAGCTCTGTGAATGCTTAAAATAATTACAGGCAGTTGAGTGGGCGCTGAACAGAATGGAAGTGTCACTTTGGGAAATTGTATTTTTATTTACTGTGCCAGGTCTCTGCCTGCGTCACCGCGTGAGGAAGTACCTTTCACACAGTGTCTGTTTGTGTGTGTTTGTGTCCACGTGTGTGTTTCTCTGTGTTTGTGTCTTTCCCTTTTTTAATGCATAATGTGTGCTTTCTGTTAAACATGCATATTTTCTTATCTCGGGCATGTGGCCCTGTGCAACTCAACAGAACACACAACAACAGACAGAGGTGTTTTTTTATTCCTTGTCCGTACTTATACCGAAGAAAAGTGCAACAACTCCCACCATCAAGCATGTGTGAAGTCACAGAAGAAGACAAATATAATCCACGTGGTGTGCAGTCAGGTTTGATGGACGGGTCAAGGAGCAGAGTTCAAGTCCTGTAAGAAACAAAAAATAGTTTTGGTGGCTTAAACCAACCAGGCGCTAGGTTCCAAAATGTACCTTAGTAAAGAGTTAACCATGTGTACGAAACACAGACCTTAAAAGGGCATACTAAAGGATACCTTGAAACAGACACAAAAAGATTCCACCTAGTGTGTCTGTATGCAACACCAAAAGGGGCCTGATAAAGCGTTGGTATTTATGTAAGCAGCCAAATATTTGAGATCACAGCTGGATGTTTTACTGGAGGGTCATCGCTCCGCATCGTATTAAACTCATCCACAACAAAAACATGAGCAGGGTGCCGTAGGAGTGTTTGTTTCGGCAACACAATATTTAGCCTGTCGTAAATTGTCCAGTGATCCCAGGTGGTTGTTTGACCTAAATCCCATCTGCTTGCCTACCACCGCACTTTTTGCACCCAGATTGACAATTGATTAGCATATCCAGCAGCACCCCAGGGGGCAGGCTCATTGATCAGGCACATGGATCGGTGGGAACCACAGGGTGGAACACAGATGTGGACCAGAACATCCAATTATATCAGTCCCATTGGGGGTTGAAGACATCATTTTCCTGAGCTCCTCTCAGCTATAAAAGGGCCTGGCCTCTTGTTAGCTGGCCAGGTATCCTTTTGATCTCATCGTTATCAGATCAGTTGACTGGTGAGGGCTGTGCGGGTATTTACCCAGTGCGGTTCTTGATCATTGTCATCAAATCATTACATTTGTTGTGGTAGAAATAAATCTCCATTTTTTGGACACATTGGTGATGGTAATTAATTTATCTACCCTACCTACACAGGCTTCTCAGGACACTGTGAAGGTCTACAAACTGATCTGGGCTGTGTTTAAAAAAAAAAAAAAGAGAAAGACCCAACATGAATCCACTCTGAGAAGTACAACTTTTTGTATGTACACTATAAAAAACAACCTTTAGAATCTACTCAATAAAATTGAGGTAACATTTGCACATTATCTGATTGAGTAAATTTTACCCTATGTTTTGAGGGAAGAGTACCTAAATTTACCAACTATGATACACTAAAATAAATTAGGTAAATTCTACTCAACATTTCTCATTACATTACACAACTTATTACTTAATGAAAATTAGTAATAATAACTCTTGACACAAAGACAGACAACTTTTCACGCGAGTCAATGAATCTTTGGACTGTGGGAGGAAGCCGGAGTACCCGGAGGGAACCAACGCATGCACGGGGAGAACATGCAAACTCGAGCCCACTTTGTCTGTACCGGTATTCGAACTTGGAACCTCCTAGTTGTGAGGCGACAGCACTAACCACTGCACCATCGTGCAGCCTTTTGGGAATTCAAGATGCTCAAATAAAAATGAATTCAAATCAACAACATTAGCCTGCTCATCTTAATTTAAGTCAGCCAGTGTGACCGCCAAGACAGGGCTACAGATTTAAATGTCTTGTCACATTTAGACACGCCGGCTACAAATCGTCTGGTAGATCTAACTAATAAATATATAAACACTTTAATTCATTCTATAATACACAGCAGAACAGGAATCTTAACTTTAACCCTGATGGCACACCGACACTGGTGAACGCCAGTTAATCCAACCCTAACCTGCAGCCAAGAACAAACGTTGACGCATGTGCACTCTGCAGCACAGGATATCTTTGGGTAGATTTTATATTATTTTGGGTAGCAATTGTCACTGTTGAAAATTAATGCAGGTAATGCAGGTAAACTTTACTAATTTCAATATATTCCACTTGCTGACTGATATACTTTTAGTATAATTTACACAATTTGCATGGATTTTATTTACTACCCTCAAAAATCCTTTCTGACAGTGTCGCCTGCAGAAAAATGCCTTGTTCATTTAAGCTGTAAGGACGTACCTCTCAATCAATGTTGGCTCTATTGTTAGCTGACATCTTAGCCTTTGCTAACATCTCCCTCCTCTCCAGCTCCATCCTCTCATCCAAATTTGGCCACCTCTGGCTCCAAGTTACCGAGATGGTGACGGCCTAAATGCCAAACTTCAAAGTGGTGCTCCACAAACCAGTTGGTTACTCCACAGTTTGCACGTCCACTTTGTCTATACAGTCCATGATCTGGAGTGACATCCAGTCACACGCAACAAGAGAGATATTCACTGCAGAGTTCTGGAGTTCTCACTGTGCTTCTTGCAGCCATTCATGAGTCAAATATATGTAAATATTCTGTAGTTTGCTTTTTCAGTATTCCTGCTGGTATATTCAAACTAAGAGATAAAATAATCGTGCAGAGCAGACCCTGATGTGGAGTGGGATTACAACACAGGAAAAACAAGCTCTCCTTGTTGTTGCTTCAGAAGTTAAGTCGGGTTTAGTGTGTGTGATATTGATGCGTTTTGATTCGTACATTGATTGTTCATTTGTAAGTCGAAGTGGAATGTTGTCCCTGTCAGTCCCTCCTGCCCTCCCAGGCTCTTTGTGTCTCTCTGTCCGTCTCCCCAGTCTCTCCCACTCTCCATCAGTCTCTCTTTGTCCCATCTCTCTCGTGTCTCGCCATCTCTCTCTGCCTCAGACAGAAAGAGTGCAGTGATAGAATAGCCCTTATGAATAATGTAGGGTGGTTCCTTTTACAATGAAACCGTCTTAAATCATCAAACATTTAGGAAGGCTTCTCGTTCCATTAAAGAAAAGGGCTCCTGAAGAGGCCTGTAATAGGTCAGCAGCTTCTACAACTGGACAACTTCCTATTGGACCAGAAGCATACAGTGTGACGGATTACTTTTCCCTTCAGTTATAGATTATCTAGAAGAAGAAATGTAAATGGTGTAATTGTTACCAAAACTGCATCACAATTTATTCAACTGTGATGGACTCTACTTACTGTATTTGTGGGCACACCATTAAATAACTGAGACATCACTAACACCCGGCCAAGCGCCATCAGTGTACTGAGACAGTGAAAAGTTTGGGAATAACTTTCCTTCCAGTGACTCATCTTTTGTTTTGTTTTAGGCGGGGTTAATATCATCAAGTTTTAACATGAACTTATACAGTGTGATGCCAAGTGAGGCTTTCTTTTGTCCCAATCACATCCACGTCCTGTAACTTGCTTTCTCATTCGTAGAGCCTGTGTCCACTAACAGCACTTTTTGGGCTGGCAGCGCCCACGACCTCCATTTCAGAGCGCTTCTCATTACCGCTTACTGTTGCTAGGTTACAGAAGTTGTATGGTGGCACTTCGGCTTCCCGTGGTAGGGATCGTTCAGTCTGCTTTTAATTACTCTGTATGCTTTAATATTTGATATAAAATTGTACCCTCTAAAAAAAAATGGATTAGCTTTTTACCTTTGTTGTTGACAAAGTTGATTTCTGAAGTCCCGCCCCGTCATGATTTGATTGGTCGGTGAAGGAGAAGTGAAATTGACAAGTGCGGCAGAGTTTCAAAAGTTGAACTATTTTCAACTTAGAGCGCTGAGAGCACACCACTGACGCCGAGGTTGTTTTTGTGCTGAATACGTTGATCTGCATTGGTTTTGTTTAGAAAATAGGAGCAGTCTGCAAAAAAAACGCTGTTAGTGGGCACAAGCCCTGATTGTCGTTTGCTGTGTCCGAAATGCCGTACGTACTGATTTGGCGAAAATGTATTCTGCAGTATGCAAACAAAAGCAAAATGTGCAGTACGCCAAAAATGCCCTGGCACTGTACTGATTCGGTGAAAATCTCTCGTATGCATCGGACGAGTCTGCCTCGCCTACTGTATCCCTCAATGCAAAGCGTTGGAACGTCACAGCGGCAGTTGAAATGACGGATTTCCGCCTGGTGTAGCATACTGCAAAATTAATTTGAAAAGCTCCTCCATACTACGTACTACCGCCGAACACAGTATGCGGTATATAGCATGTAGTATATAGTATATAGTACGGCATTTCGGACACAGCCGTAGTGTCTATTTACAGTCGACAAACTAGCTTAGAGGTGAGTTACTGCCACCAACTGGACAGAATTGGAACAAGGGGAGTGGATTCAGGGCAGGCAGTCAAAACAATAAATCCAACTGCTGTCAAATGTGACTCTGTTTGAAATGTTGTTCCAAAGAGTAATTTAGAATAACTGGATTGTTCTCAAGCGTCTCACTTATAGGTTGGGTTGCCCTTAATCTCTGTAAGCAGACATCTGCATATGGATGCAGAATCTGTAGACACTTGAAAGCATTTTGGTGTTTTGGTGCTCTTGTTTTTGTTTTTGCTTCATATGTAATCCAGTTAGTATTGGACAGGATTTGGTGTTATGCAGGAAAACAGTCGGTGTGGAGAGCAAAAGAGGTGGAAAACATCAGGCTTAATGCAATCCTGACACTCATTGGATTCCATCTTCCACTGATTTAGCCAATAATTCATCTTAATAAACAATTATGTGGATAGAAGTGTAAACAACGTGGTTTCTTAACTCCAACTGCCTCCTGAAAGTCTTGGCTGGTAGATCTCTTATCCAGATATCCACTGGCTGCACCTGAAGCCCAACATTTTTGCTGTTGACTCAAGAGGCTCGATGATCGTCAGACGATAGCTGATGGCTTCCGATCGGGACGTTGTGATTGGATTTAGGGTAGGAATTTAAATTTTTGCACAAGAGTAGAATAAATGGCTTGTAAGTAGGACTCGGTTTGACTAGTTTGTATCAAAGAACCAACGAAAAGCATCAAAATCAGGTCAAATAATTCTCAGCAGAATATTGTAATAATCGTGACGAACCTCGCTTCTATCTTTGGAGAAATCCCAGCAGCACATCTTATCTCGCTCATTCCCTTTAAATGAAAACACATATTAGCCGTTCTTTGTCCTTATCCATTTTCGATTGAATGGTTGGAATTAAGAGGGCTCGATTTCTCCCCTCGCTCTCTTATTCAACTGTATCAGCACTGCTTCACTTGTCCACTATCGACGCAGCCGCCCTGTCCCAGGCACTCTCCTCTGATTGAGCTGGCCGCAGCCTATCTCTATAGCCAGGTTAGAATCATTTAGCCTAATGGTTTTCAGTGGCCGTGGCTGATAGTCAATACAGCACGTATGTGTGAGTGTGTGTGTGGTCAGCCGATGCTATCCTAGGAGCAGTGCTATGGTCTTATACCCCTGAGGCTTTTTCACTTATTAAAGCGCAGATGCAGCCGGAGAAAGAGGGAGAAAAAAATATATAATCCAAATGCAAACAAATACGGTCGCATTTCAATTTACCTGAGCACATTCACATAGATCCAAGCAGAATGAGGCGGTCATTACGGAGATGAGAGTGGTGGCTCATAAGGGCTGATGATATCTAGTTGAGTCCCAAAGGGAAGCTGTAGATCGCTAATAGTTTTCCAGCTGCCGTTATCTCTGATCATGATACACTTAGGGCCCTGCTGATTCTCACTGCCTGCTCATAATGAGATCAGAGACAGACAGTGTGCACTATCTCTCTGTGTGTGTGGTTGATATTCTTCCTTCAACATAAGTGAAACTATTCCGCCACGTTTGGAGAAATTCTAACACGTGTGATTGCTGCAAATTTATCCAGATCAGCCTCGAATGTATCCTGTTATTACGTGTCGTATCCTCGTCCTCTGTGCCAGAAACTATTAGAGACACATCAATGAGCTGCACTGTTGCACTGGGTGAAATGTTCCTTTGTTACACTCTTAACCCCACTCACCTTTCATGTTTATTGGAAACAGTGTGCACGCAAAAGTTTAAGTGTGGTACAGTAACAAGTTCTGACTTCACCTGACACAACAGAAATGTCTCACTTGACTCTTGACCGACCAGAGACTTCTTTCAGTTTAACACAAGCTTTGTTTTCCAACCATCTCATGAGATAATTGTTTGATTAAAATATAATTCTAAGGCATATGAAGTGGAAATATAGCAAGCACATATAGCAGAACATTGTTGTCACGATTGGGGTTTAACAGAAAAGGGAGATGACCCAGCGGCAGACTGAGCGTGATTTATTACTTAAAACAAAAGACAAGGCGAAGACAAAAGCTCACTGTGTAAGAATCCAAGTCCAAAAGATCCAACTTAAAACCACAAGGAGATCCATGAGGAATAATTGACACTGGCAGCAAGGACACAAGATATGACTGAATGCAGTTTCATACGGACAGACAAACAGGAATGGGAAGATCATTCACTACTCCCTCTATAGTGAGCTACCTGTAGTGGACCGTATAGTGAGCTCATCGGCACAAAAGAAAAAACACTTTCGGACTCTACTTGACGTCTTGTCGGACGCCGATGACACCATTGCTGTCGCACGCAGTAGTAACAAAATAAGGGAGTAAGTAACAAAATAAATCAGGAAATGCTTCTTGAATGACGAAATATAAATACAATACATAAAGTCGTTAAGTTTGTACAGTTTCCAATACACCTTATGTCACTTATTCAGTCAGCTAATACATATGTACGAGCATCTATTGAGGTAATGAGGAGGAATGTAAAATTTGGCATTTGGAAAATTAAGTACGAATGTCAAGAATAAAGTTGAACAAGTTAAAGTTTTTTTTCTTCCTTTAATATAATAAATTGTATCCTCAGTGATTTGTTTTTTTCCAAATGTAGTCAGATTTTTTAGATTTACTTGTTGCTAAACATATGAAAGCCATGTAGTCAAATTAACATGTGGTTAATTTCCAATTTTTTTTCTCGTGCAATTAAGAAAAAATCCTTTAAAAAATGCTGATGCATTAATAGACTGTGAATTTTAGATGCACTGTACACACGGCTCCTGCAGAGTGTGGCCTGTATGAATAAAGTGCCTCACACACACAGTCAAACACTTCCTGAGCTATCCTCAGCTTTCGAGTGTCTCTGTCCTGAACGCGTCCTCGTCCTCCGGGTGTGCCGGCGGTGTCTGAAGCTTTGTGCCGCGGTCTGATTGAATCGGGCACACAGGCAGATTTACATATGTTTGCCATTGTTACGGGGGTTAGTGAATATCATGTAGCAGGCCTGGAGGGAGCCGGCAGCCAGCGGACCTGCGACACACTCTGAATCCTAAACAGTCCTTCCTCTCATTCAGCCTCCCTGCTCCACTCCTGCATGAACATGATTTCTCTCTCTCTCTCTCTCTCTCTCTCTCTCTCACTCGCTTGCTTTCTTGTTCTATAGCTATCATCACACACACAGACACACACACACACACACACACACACACACACACACACACGCACACAGGGGTTGGGTCGTGGAGTATCCCCGCTCGGCCGGTGAGGGACTGGGAGTGTCGGCCAATCTCTGCTCAGCCGAGTGTTAAATTAGATTCTGTTGCCTCTCTGTCAGAGTTGTGTGTGTGTGTGTGTGTGTGTGTCAGTGTGTGTGCGTGTGTTTGTGTGTGTGTGTGTGTGTGAGCGTGTCTTACACACTTGAGCATAACTCACTCACAGGGACTGGGTCACTGTCACACACACTGATATTCATAGTAGCAGACTGTTCACAGAGAAAAGTCAGTGAGTTTGTAGAGCCGGCGCTGCCCTCGTGGTGGGGACGACGATGGCGATGATGATGATGATGATGATGATGATGATGATGATGAGTGTGTGTTGGCTCATGTGTAGTTACACACTCTGTAAAAGCACATATTGTGTTTGTTTCCTCCTCAGGGACCTGCACTGCTCCCTTCCCTCTTATTTTCCGCCGTTCTTCTCCTCTTCTGTTCTCCCTCTGCGTAGGCCGCTCCTCATCTCTCCATAATTAACGCAAATGTAGAATTAGCGTCTTTTTAGCAGGGGAGGGTTTAATTTCATGACTGTATTACGCTGCCAACAGATGGAGGCTATTTTACACTGCATAATGTATTATAACAGAATATTTCCGATGTTATGTTATTATTTAATGATTATGTGACCAGTGGGGCGTGCTTACGCTGGTAATAGATGAGCGGTGTGTGCGTGTAAATGTGTATGTGTGTGTGCAGGTAACTGGAACTATTCCTCCGGCTGCCGTTGTCGAGGCCGATTTATAGTCGGCGTCAGACTAACTTATCGATGGGGGTGTTGGTACAGCGGCCCTCGCTGGGGAAGGACCCGAGCTTGTGAGAACAGGAAGGCCTAATGGTGCCTGAATAAAATAATAGTCATGCTGACAGCAGAGCAGACAGCACTAATTAATAAACATTATTAAAAAGGCATTGTCACAGCAGGAAAATGAATGAGACAGAGTGGAGCTGTGGAGCCACACAGGTAAACGGAGGCCCACCCGTATCAGTTTCTCAGATGTTGTACGGATGCTTATTAAAAGGCCCTTTGAACACCAAAGACTTGTTTCCTGACGCCAGGGATGGTTTTCAGTTTTTACACGATGCTATAGAAACAAAGGAAAGCGACGTGACACGAGGCTAGGTGTTAAATCTGCTCTGAGTGCTGCACGATTTGTGTTTTTTACTGGCCACTTAGAGATGCAAAAAATGTGTCACTTCCTTATTACCCAGCTGTCCAATCACAGAGGAGCAGGGGCAGGACAAAAATCTCGACTGTCACCTGTTGTATGTAGTGGTTAACAGAGCCGAGAGGGACCAGAGCAAGTAATCTACCGTGTGCAGACATTTTTTTTTTACTTCTGCATCACAGCAGCGTGTCACAGCCGAAGCATCTCAGCTGGAAAAGGTAATGTGCAAC
Organism: Semicossyphus pulcher; assembly: GCF_022749685.1. Lineage (NCBI taxonomy): Eukaryota > Metazoa > Chordata > Actinopteri > Labriformes > Labridae > Semicossyphus > Semicossyphus pulcher. The sequence goes on from NW_027211670.1 coordinate 5,935,770, forward strand.
TGAAAGCGCTTAAAGTTTTAGCCATTTTTATAAGAGCATATGGCGGTTTTCAGCTGCCACTTTGGTGGAAACACAGGCCTTAAAATTAATATTTGATATTTAAATTTGACTGTTTTTCTCCAGAATATCACAAAAGATTAAAGAAAGCTTCAGCATCCTCGGACAGAGACTCACACAGCACTCCAATCAGCAGCTAGACGCATAAATGTCTGATTTAAAGATCTCAATCATTATCGTGCAGGACCCTCATTTCTACTCCCACAGTTTGCCGTAAATGTGCGTGGAAAAAAACAGTAATTTGCTTATCAATATTTGTGCTCCACCGCTCATTACACCTGTCAATGAATGACAGCGAGGTTCTCCAATAGAGCAGAGACCGTTACGCACGGCTGCGTCTATTTATAGCACACATAGCACTAATTAATCACATGTACCTGTAAAGCGTCATCGCAGTGATTAGTCACCGATATTAAACATTGGATGGATGATTCATCAATAGAGCTCATATTAAAACAGACTCTACAAAGTGCTTCACAATTAGGAACAAATGAAAGTATCAGTTATGAGGAAAAGATGGCCGCAGTGTGAGTGAGAGAATGATAACATTTTTCATTCAGAAATCATTTTAATTAATGCACATTTAGTAGAAAATATTATCAAAAGGCTGTGTGTTTAATGTTTATATGCTCCTGCTCTTCATATCACCTGCAGCTCTCTCAGCTTAACCCTGCATTTGCTGGTCTGAAGTTTTATGTGACATACAGTTTATTTTACCCCATATTCTTTAACAAACACCTCTCTCTGTCTGCATGGTTTTTGTGCCTCAACATCATTTTAACAGCACCCAAAGTTCAGGCCGTACTGGAACTATTTACATGGTTTTTCCTGCATAGAAACTTCGGGCGCCACCAAAGAGGGTTCAGCCTCCTCCAAGGGAAAATCTTCATTCCCAGTATGATAAGAAATGTTAAAAAATGAAGCAATTAAAATTCTCATTACATGTCAATTTATCTAACAACTATAAAACAAGCAGGATATAAACTTAAATACAACTTTGACTTCCAGCTGTTAACTCTCCTCTCATCCACAGCGCTGTATTCACTGCTCGGCTCGACTTGGGGACAATATTTAGGACAGACATTAAACATTAGAAAATTACTTTTTTTGAGTAAACAAGTAAAAATTAGATATGTAAAATAGGTGGTAGTGTTGTGACGTTTGCGAACGATCCGATTCTTTTGATCGGCTCTTTGGTCCTAACGACGGGAACCGAGTCGTAGGTGAGAAACGTTCTTTTTGTAGTTGTGCCCAAATTTCACGGCCCGCCCGAGATCCACTCCCCTTTATGCCCAATTACCACAGCCAGCTTTTTTCAACTGGAACTCCGCTATACGAGGTCACCTGCAGCAGAACATAGTGCCAATGGTGAGCAGCATTATAAGCCTCCACCAAGTTTGTTGTTCTTTTGTTGACATATCTGTAGTCATACAGAGATGTATCATCAATTATTGGCAAATCATTGTCATTGATTGTTCCTACATTATTCTGCTGTTTCCTTTTAAATTGTAAAAGCGCAAAGGCGTGTGTTGACACGGGAGGATATAGTGCAGGCACGTTCGTGAGTCTGACCGCTCTCTACTCCGTAGTGTTGTGACGTTCGCGAACAATCCTCAGAAAGGAATGGAGCCATTAGAGCCGACTTTCTTCAAAGAGCCGTAATTCCCAAAACTAATAGGTGATTAGGAAATGCAATTTGATTGATTAGTAGTATGTTTCTCAGATAGTCAGAAACACGGACAGTCATTACCTTAGTAGCAAGTCGATCGAGTGTGGTCACCCCTAAAGACCCAGTTTTGGGCGAGGCAAGCCTTGATAGTCGTTTTTATCTCATGAACCATATTTCTGTTCTACAAACACTTCAGTCAACACACTGAGTGTACTTTCTTTCCTATCTGAAGCAACCATCCACAGGAGGCCGCTCAGAATCACACAGATCTCCTGCTGTCTGCTTTTGGTTGTATTACAAACTGTAGAGAATGTTCTGGAACCTGTTAGACTTTGAATAAATTCAGCTTCAGCAGAAGGGACCAAAGAAGGATCTTTAAGGAGCTGTTTGTCACACTGTAAACTTTTTAGACCATGAGCAGCTTGTTTTACAGCCTCCACCATGTCCAATGTGAACACAAGGACAGAGCAAGAGGTCAGAGGGCGGCTGCAGCCGTCTCGTGAACTCGTGGAGCCGTTTGCTGCCACTACAGCTTTCGGTGGTAGTTACAGTAGAACCCAGCTACACCGACGACGTTACTTTTTGCGAACTGACAAAATGTCTACATTGTTTTAAGAGAGCACCCCTCTCTCTCTCTCTCCCCCGTCTTTTTCTTTCCCTCTGTCCTCTTTTCTGTGTGATGTCTGCTGTGGACATCGACATGAGCCGCCCCCTTTTCACCAGATTCTGCTGTGTTTACACAGTCCGGCCTAAAACGCTGCATTAGGCAAAACACTGCAGTCCGTCTGAATGTTGATGTGTGTGTGAGGGAACCAAACATCCACCGCACATGCAACAATGCTAAGGGTGAGCTGATGAGCGCTGCGTGTCTTTTTTTAAGCGCGTGATACGCCTCAACATCTGTGCGTGCGCTTCAATTTGCATGTCCCCATCTGATCAGTCTCACTGGCTCTCGGCCCCAATCTTCATTAGTTGTCTCTGTCAACCAGGAACAATAAAGCGGTGGTGATGGGAGTGTAAGGGACCCAGACAGTGTCACACCGGCAGGATCAACTCTCACACACACACACACACACACACGCACACACGTTCACAATAGTCTTGTGGCATTTGTTTCCCTGTGACTTAAGTGAATTTTCAGCTTTGTTTTCACTTCAGTGCGTTCCGCATCGCTCCGCCTCCCTGGAAGATCATTACGATGTATTACACCCTACACACACATACACGAGGTGGTGTAGCTCCAGGGGTGGAGGGAGGGGGTCTGAAGGGTCTCTGCCCAGCAAAGAGTTCAGGTAATGGTTAGTAGGGGTGGAGAGAAGCCCCCCGGGCTACTTTGGAAAATAGCTGTAGAGAAGAGAATCAATATTAGACACGCACCCGCTGTGCGAGCATGTGTGTGTTGATACGTATGTGTGTGTGAGCTTTTTAATTACCCTGCAATGAGTGGATCTGTTTTTTTTCTGCCTAATCTTCAGACATAAATTTACAGTCATGTGTAAATTATCCAAAAGGCCGTCTGTTCCTCCTCAACGTCTCAGCTGATGTTTGTCTCGCTGTGTAAGGCATCGCAGGTCAACACCCCAAATAAATCTTTCATCCAGTCTGAGTCATATTTAAGATATAAAAAAGACACACACACACACCAACACTTCTGACATGATAGGATTTATGTATCCCGGCGCTAAAGGTGCATTGGGTAAAATGAATCGGCTCAGGGGTGCATGGCGAGTTGTTTGTTTCAATCAAACATTAAGATTCCTTATAAAACTTTGTGCCCCCTCCTGTCGTTAATTGTCATGAAGGCCGTCTCTACTCCAATTCTCACACAGAGGCTTATGATGAAAAATGTAGAGGATACACACACATCATGACCAGGCTGTTGCATTTACTGTTAGTACACATACCTACGAAATTTACTGCCCTTTAAATTCTATACAACTCAAGTAATCAGGAGCCATTCAGGAAGTCTTGCCTCATGCAAATAAAGGTAACCGAGTAGAAAGTCCAGTTGAGGTGGTGGTCTGCAAGATGAAGTTATTTCACCTTAAAACATAACACATTTCAAAGGAAGAAAAAACGCTAAACTGTACCTTGAACAGATGCTGAGCAGACAACTGAAGAGTGACAGGAAACGTGGGGAGCAGAAAGTGGAGGGTGACATGCACCAAATGACCAGCAGACCGGGAGTCGAACCTGCGTTCAGTGCGATTGTAGCCTCTGTACATGGGGTGCCTGCTCTACCAACTGAGATAAACCAGCGCCCCGTGGACAGATGCTTCCTTGTGTGTCTGAATGAGACATAAGCGGGGGGCCTGTGTTTGATGACATGGGGCTGAGGATGCACAGGGCAATCGGAGGATTATGCATGAAAAAATTGTGCATTACTTTTTTAAAATGATAAATAATAAGAAAAGTTGTATGAGGATACATTGCAATGGTCCTTTATAGTAATACCAAGCAGTGATCCATATTGACACCATGTCTTTACATCTGATTGAGAGGATATGAAGTCAAACCACTTAATTCAAACCAAATGAATTCAAAGATAATATTTTAATAGTCAAAGTGAAGCTGAACGTAGTTTGAAAGAAAGTGTGAAAGTTTTGAACGCGCAAAAATAATTTACACAAGGTTAAAGTTGTGAAATGTGTTGCAGAATGGTAATGTTCAGGCAACAAAAATGCACAATACGTTTAGTAAAAAGGTCATTTTGGGGGTTTAAGGAGGCACAATAGACGTTATTTATCGAACCCCCAACCTTCTGATTGAGAGACGGCTGACTACCTCTGAGCCCTAGCCACGTATTTTATTCATTAGTAATTGCCATTAGCTTTTCACACAGGTAATAACCCCCCTTTACCTGGATGAAAGTGTTTGTTTGATACATTCATTGCCCTGACTGACACGCTCGTCATACTTGGTCACCTGACTACAACAGCACATCTGATAGCACACTAGAGGAAGTTGTCCGGAAATCACGCAACCTAAAAAATAAAGGTTCCTTTAAGCAGATGCAGGACCACTGGGTGACTGACCGAGCTGCTGTGAACAGGTGGCTCTACTGTGGTAGCTGCAGAAGTAACATATCAACAACCTGACACTTTTCAGTTTCTCTTTTCATCACTCCTGGCATGACTTGACTTTAACTTTCATGAAGATATGCCATCCAGCTGTGTGTGTGTTTGTGTGTGTGAGAGAGAAAGAGAGAGAGAGAGAGAGAGAGAGCGTCATACATGTGTCGGGAGTACAAATGGAGCGGGAGTCCATCAGACATCAGGCATGGCGCTCCACTGAGCCAAAGGGAAATAAACTCAATGAGGGAAAGACAGAGGATATAGAAAGAGAGAGAGGGAGAGGGAGAGATGTGTGGATGATGCAGAGAGATGGATGAAGGGATGGAGGGAGAGAGGGATGGATAGTATGATTTAGCTGATAGGAGAAATCATTTACCAGCGCAATTTGTCGACAAGGATCTGGGGATGTCTCAGTGTGTCAGCGCCTCAGTCACTGTGATGGATGATGTAAGTTCACTGACTCTAACTCTCTCTCTCTCTTTCTCTCTCTGCCTCTGGCTCGCTCTAACTCTCTTTCTCCCTCTGCCTCTTTTCCTGCTCACTCTTTTCTGCCTGAAACCCCAGCAGAGCAAAAACCGTCTCCTGCTCAGCGTGAGCGCGGCCGTGTGTGTGCGTGCGTGCATGTGTGTGTGTGCGTGTGTGTGTGTGTGTGTGTGCATACATACAGGGAGATGTATCGCACATCAGCTCATGATTTAGGCATATTAAAAGGAAAACTTCCAGGTGAAGCACTTTCCCTGCAGCTCTCATTTCCCTCACTCTGCTGCCATTATTTAACTTGACTGTTCATGGCTGGCTGCTGGTGTGTGTGTTTGTGTTAGTGTGTGTGTGTGTGTGTGTGTGTGTGTGTGTGTGTGTGTGCGTGCTCCAGTGTGTGTATTGACCAGGTGGGGCCATATATCAGCTCAGGTCTTTATTGATGCTGCGAGGCAGGGAGGCCTATCAATGAGGCTCCTTGTTTTAGTGAACCAAGACTCGCCCCGGGCCACAGCTCCACCCTGCATGGACGGAGATTAGACTGAATAAGGGAAATCAGGGTTGGGCGGCTGTATGGGGGTGAAAACCGAGCTGGTGTAAACCTGGACTTCTGACTCCTCTTACAGATGTAAGAAAACTTCTTCAATATAACCTTGAACAAAGTACTGAATTCAGTTTACTCGATTTGTTGAAATAAGACTACCACATCTTCCAACACCGTACACTACACCTGACGCACCGAGACACTGGCTGTCCATCAGCAAAAGTTGAGCCATCTTTGAGCGTCATTGGTCCTGATTAAGCATTTCATACTGGCGGCGGAGCACGCCGGTGATAGAAACCACTCAGATTGGGTGTTCAGTTCAGCAAATCAGGGAACAGAAGAGAAACAAAAGTGAGAAAAGCAAGCCAAGGACCAGTGCCCTCTCAACAAACACAACACAGAGGGCTGACACTGTAGCGCCATTTCTACGCTCATCAGAAATATTCTCGATATAAAGAAGCTACCGCATAATTTAGTGTTAAAGACGCCCTTTTAATACTTTTTTTAAATCTAAAAAGTTGGCTGCATCATATAGCGGTGCAACCAATATACCCGAAGAGTTATTTTATTGTGTTACTTTTTTTACCCAGACGATGGCGCTAAAATCTAGCTAAAGCTAGCTAAAGTAATGATCGCCAGTGCTGCCACCACCCTCACAACAATCAACGTTACCATAGACTGCCAGCTACCGTTAGCTACAGCACCGGGAGCTAGCGGGCAAGCTAGGCATGGTGAAAACAGATGATAGGCTATAATTTGAATGTGTTTAAAATAACTTTATTAATAAATAGCTAAAAAACAACTTTCCAAAACAGACCTCTTCATACATTCTGTTTTAGATTACATCATGGTAGGCAAGCGCTTTTTCATTGACAATGGTTCATATCTACAGGCTTCGGTCTTCCATTTTCAAATGACTAATACATTACACCGCCACCTGCTGGTCTGGAGGGGTATTTCCTCTCATGCAGGGGAAGAACGCACCTGCGAGTTGGCCGTCTGCTTTGGTCTTTGCGGTGCATTTTAATGCAACTTCTTGCAACAGTAGACCATCGTCGTGGCTAGCTCTTTGGTTTCATTATGGTTTGTTGTGGGAGGTTTTTCAGCAACAGTTACAGCTAAAGAAGCGGGAAAGATGATTAGCAGGACAGAGCTTAGGTAGGTAGCATGAATAAGAGAGATTGCAATGATATATGATACGCAAATTGACAGGAAGCTGATTGGAAAAAGTTTTAATAGAAAATAATGTTTGGTACAACACCTCAATTCCAGGTCCACTTACTTCCAGTGGATGGAGTGGCTCAGTTGTCCCTCTTCAGACAATGGGATGTTTACAAACTCAAGTATGATTGGTCGGCACAAAAGAATAGCTTTGTAACTCTTTAAATATGAAGCGCCTGTCTTTAGTACACTTTTTTGTGGATAAACTGGAAGAGCTAAAAAGATTCAAGAGCTATATCACTGTTTTGTATCTCGTCCAAATATTCCCTGGTTTTGTTCTTTGATAGTTTGGCAAATTGTTTCTGAAACTTTCTTGCCCATAAAATCTTAAAATTAAATCCAGGAATCAAGAAGGACGGGGCTAAATAAACTCTAAATAATCAGCAGCACTTTCAACTCTTCAAATGAAGTGAGGTGTAAGAGGCGTTTCAAAGATGATACATAACCTGAGCTATGAGAAGGGGCATTTAATACGACATAACTGCACATTTAAACTGCTATTAAAGCTTTAAAAGAGCTGTTCAGTATAAATCTGAGTGGAGTAAATTTATGTATTTTTCAGGCGGTGAGTCGAGTGTTTGTTTGATCTGTTAGGACATCACAAGATGTTTAAAAAAGCATCGCTCGTATCCAAATCTCACAAGCGCAGCAAAGTCCTGTTTCATTAATGAGGACTTGTTTGCCGTGTGAGATTTATATTTTTCTAAATTAATATGTGAAGTGACACTAAGTAAAGCCTAAATTGAGCATAAAGCTGCTCCGCCTGTGGAGTCGACGAGGACTCTCTGCCAGGAGCGATGCGATCCATCGGCAAACTGCTTTGTTATGCTTTCCACCATCAATCTCCATGCATAAGAATCGCCAACTTCAATACCTCTATCGGAAACAGCTAAGGTCAGAGCCTCGTCCCACCTCGAAAAGTTGCTGTGATTGATTTTTACATTTTTAAGCCATTTTCCATCAAGTTTTTAAAGCAGCGTGGAAGAAAAGCAGGGCGCTAATATGTCAGATGGATTCATCATCATCTGTAGCAGGAAATGATTATCTGACAGGCATGTAGATGAGAGGGAGAGCCCGGACAGGGGTGAAAGAGCACCACGCTCACCTTAAAGAGGGAGAGAAGAGGAGGCGCAGCGGTGGAAGAAAGGGAGGAAGGAGGGAGGAAAGTGGAGAAGAGAGAAAGTGCCAACTTTTATTAGAAATTTCAAAACAGAGGTTGTCATCAAAGGAGTATCAGTTAATTGATCTTTTTCATCCTCCATAAGGGCTGTGATTTTCATCACTTTGGTGTACGTGTCTGTCGTCCCGCGCACGTGTGTGTGTATGTTTGCTAAACGTCTCTCTTTATGTTGTGATCAAGCAGACTTGTGTTCTACAAATAAAGCCAATATTCATCTCCTGCCCTGTACACAAATTAAACACACACTCTCACACACACACACAGGGCCACATGTTAGATTTGATTTGATTATCTCCTTTTGAGTTTATTGACGGACAGACGGATAGTTTGACGATTTCCCGTGTCATTGCCAGTCTCGTCACTGTTTGGAGTTTATCACCAATCCATCGCTGTAATTCTCACTCATTCAAGATAAACAGATTAACTGAGCCGCTCTCCCACCTCCTCCCTCTTGTTCTCGTCCTGTCACTCCTCCACACTGTCTCATGTCCCCACGTAAAAAGCATCTCTGTCGGATTTAACAGCCGATCATGTCACCGCCCCTCCCCTCCAATAAAAAGAGCCCAGTCCAGAGGCATAAAACTGTGGATTCATGACGAACACTGTGTGTACACACAAATACAGAAATATGATTCAGGTTCAGGGTTAGCGCTGTCGCCTCACAGCTTGAAGGTTCCTAATTCGAACCCCGGTTTGGACGTATGGGGCCTTTCTGTGTGGATTTGCATGTTCTCCCCGTGCATGCTTGGCTTCAGGTACTCCGGCTTCCTCCCACAGTCCAAACACAAGCTCGTTAGGTTCATTGGTGACTCTTAAATTGCTCGTAGGTGTGAGTGTGTCTGTCTCTATGTGCCAGCCCTGTGACTGACTGGTGATCAGTCCAGGGTGTACCCCGCCTCTCGCCCACCCCGCTAGCTAGCTAGCTTTTTTGTTATAAGAATGTTACGTGCAATGTTTTTAATAGCAGGAGAACGTTCTCTGAAAACATCTTCAGAAAGTTGCAGTGGGAATGTTCTACCTTTTGTTTTTATGTAACATTGAGCAAATATTTTATAAAAGGCATTCTGACGTCCCAGACCTCATAACATCCTGAAAATATCTTCACAATGTTGACGTTAAAACGTTTTGTCTTAGTTTTAGTTTTATTTGATGAACATCCTTAAAACGTTCTTTGAATATTAGATCAAAACCTTTTCCTTTAAACGTAATGAGAACTTGTCGGTAATGTTAGCCAATGCTATGGGAACATTCCCTGCTAGCTGGGCAATGACAGCTGGGATAGGCTCCACCCCCCGCGATCCTGAACAGGATAAGCGGTATAGATAACGGATGGATCTCAATCAACTGGATGCACATGCACAAGCCTTATTTTTGTCATATGTTGTGCTCATACATGGCATAAACAATGACTGACTTATTGTGTAATATAAATAAATAAATAAATAATAGCTACAGTGTAGAACTTTATGTCAAATACAATTCAACCAAGTGTTAAGTTTATTTGTTTCAAGCATAAATACATAAAAGAAAATAAAGCTTCTCTGCCAGTATAGTTGGGTAATTATGTCAATCATTTAAAAAATAAGTTATTATGATCATTAGTTCTAAAATAACATCTTAAACAAAAAGAAAATATTAAAATGTATTGAAGAAAAAGCAAAGATCTCTTGAGTAAAATAAAATGTATTCATCCTGATCCCTGTTGGCTTGATAACTATGAAAACATGAGTTGTGCATCACTAGGACATTTTTTTGGGAACAGATTTGACTTGCAGAGCTACAGAGAGAAATATTTTTGTTTGTTTGTTTATGACCCATCCATGACTCTTCTGGTGCCCTGTTAACCCCTGAGGGTCGGGCACATCATGTGCATGATATGAAAATAAAAGACAATAAATCACATCAAAGAGCAGAAGCACTTTTCTCCTGTAGTGCAGAGATCAGCTGTCAGCATGCGTGACGGTTATGCTCTGTTTTTTTATTTATAGCGCCCGTACCATTCATTCATCACGTGTACCGATAAACCATCATCACAGTGATGTCCTGATCACCGTTATTAAACGTCAGGATGATAAATGATTAACTTATAGAGCTCATATAGAAAGTGACTTTACAAACAACTCAGGATGAGATAAAAAGATCATTAACAGGAAACAATGAAACAGGTTGATAAAAAGAATGAAAGATATTATTTTAAGTTTAGTGACTTTGATTGACATTTTACAGACTGTAAAATAGATACAAGATACAATCTGCACAAACAAAGTTTTACCCTCTGACCTTGTGTTAAATCTCATCCTTACATCACCTGCAGCTGTCTCTAGAAAAATATGTGCATCTGGTCTAACTGTGCATGAGGTGTGCACAGTCTCACCAAACATGCTTACAAGTTTGTATGCAGGAAATGCATGGTATTAATGCATACGTATTGTTTATGCATCTGGCCATGTTTGAAAAGAAGGGAGCAGTATGCAGCAATTTGCCTTTGCCTTTATCTAACAGCAGATCGAATAGATGCAGAAGAGGAGAGTACAAAGGTCTCAGGCCTTTGTTGCATGTCCTCTGTTGATAGTTCATCTTCCGCTGAATTTTCCTCCTAGACATATTTGTATTTACATAAGACATCAGCAAACCATCCTGTTGGTCTGCTAGAAATCCAGATTATTTAATAAGTATCTTCCCCAGGATCTCAGCACGTGTAAAACAAGCTAGGCTGTAAATGTTGTCTAAAGGTGGCAAATAGTGTTTGTATCTGTTCTAGAAGCCTCGTTCTGGGGCCAAGATCCTGCACGTCATAAAGAGGGGCTTCATGAAACTTGTTGTACAACATGGGATCCACTTTCAGACCATGCTTTTTTTAACGCATTCATGGTGTTGCACTCAGTCGCACAAATGCAAAGTGAGAAATGTTGTTCTGTGAATAATAGGAAAAGATAATAGCGCATTTCCCGCCTCCTCAAACCTGGCTAATCTCTGTGTCACGTGAGCAGGATGGTTGAATTGACATCCTCTTCGACAATTCAGACAACTTAACCAGTTACTAAGATACGGACCCTTATTTACCTGTTGTTTTTTCCCCTCTGTCCACGCAGGGCAACCAAGAGGCCCCAGCTCCCCCTGAAGCCATGGCCCAACCCTTCCCACCGGCCCAGTACCCCCCTCCCCCACAGAACGGGATCCCAGCTGAGTACGCCACGCCCCACACCCACCCGCCGGCCGACTACACGGGACCAAGCACGGTGGCCGAGCACGCCCTGACGCTGTACACGCCGACACACACGCAGAGCGAACAGCCGGGAAACGACAGCAACACCCCCGCCCTCACAGCCAACACAGTAACGGTGAGTCTAAACGTTAAATTAACCTCATCGTCAAGGCTCTTGTGGTGCGCAGTTAATTTGTTGCGTTTTCACAGACTGCACAATATATTTGTTGGCCGATATTGGCCCATCAAAGATATATCGGCATAGGCTTTAACATGTACTTTAAAGGATTGAAAGTTTGGAGCAAAGGTTCAGAGTTTGCTCTCTGCTCTCATTCCAGCCTCAAATTCTTTTAAATCAGTGGGTGGCAGGCTGCGAAGCACGCGGGAAACTGAGAGTGAAGCCTCTCTGGCTGACTCTTGACTGTCTGTCTGAAGTTTCTTTGACACCAAACTTCAGACAACATGAAACCCAAAACTTAAAGTAAAAAGCACCCAAAACGTCTGCTCCCAATGAAAGCTTTAAAATCTGTGGAAATACATTAAACAAGAAAGTAAATGAGATCCAGAGAGTATAAAGAGTGAGAGAAGAGAGCAAGGATTTTAGTCATCTTTGGGGCCTTCACAGCAAGATCAAGTAAAAGTGTCATTGCATGCATGAAACTCACACATATGCATATAGTGTATACACACACACACACACAGCAGGACAGCAGGGAGATAGCTGGCTGCATGTCAGAGACAGATTACCTATATATCAGCTGCATTTCAGCACTGAACTGCAAACATGCACACACGGGCAGTGTTAAGGTCGTCCACACCACAGTTAACTGCAGCACCACTCGTCTCTGGTTGAGGAGCCTTCAAGCTGTCAGGGCCAATCAGACTGGAGCGCAGCGGGAAGGTATGGGAGAGTATAGACAGTGATGGCAGAGAGGGGAGTCCAGCGACGGGAGAAGTTACGGTACAGTCAGCATTACTGGGAGTGTTTTACGGTCACTGTGGAGAGTTTGTCACAAGCTGTAACTGTTACTGTCAGGAGACGTAGTTACTGCAGGATAAAGGAAAGAGACACCGCGCACACGTTCACTGTGCACTAAAAGCACTTACTACATTTATAGTAAAGAGATCAAACCTCCGTATCAGGTTGATACTGAGTGGTTTTAAATATGATGATGTACTCGCTGTCAATGGAAAGACGACTAACTGATATGCTGTGGGTTCTTTCAGGAGTATTTTCTTTAGTGGTCGAAACCAAATATGTTGCAACTCGTGCTGTCAAAATCAGCGCGTTAATTTTTGCAATTAATTTGAAATATTTAACAAATTAAAAAAAACAAATGCAATTAACGCAGCTGTGTTTAATTCCTGTGGCGATTCCTGTGAGTGTTGCCATGGTAGCGACTCTCTCTCTCCCTCTCGGCGACTTTTTTCTAAAACAAAAAGCGACTCGCGACAAATTTAGCGTCTTTTTCAGACCAGTGAAATAAATTATATTGTAATTCATTCCCATGACTGCTGCTCAGAGAAATCGCAGTTCACGGCTCCTCTGTTATTGTTATTGTTTATAATAGTACATAAGAAATCTGCCTTTCAAGCTGACAGTCAATTTTGATGGCCTTGAGGGTAATATTAACTCATTAAAGTGGTTCAGTATTTGACTTGTTCAGTTCTTTTATTTTCCAGCATTGTTTCTTAATATGTTTAAAAGAGAAAAATAATCTCCGTGCTGAGGATACTACATGCAGCTACATACAGCCGTGGGGTTCACATGTATGAAGTGGTGGGCTGGTTTGCAAAAGTGACATTGCAATATTTTTTTGTTCTGAGATATTTATTGCGATATAAAAATAAATACAGGATTATTATTATTATTATTATTATCATTATTATATTATCTGGTATTATTTGACCAGATAAATTAGTGTGTGTGTACATATATACAATTAACAGTCATACTTTTTATTATTTGGGACTTTTCAGTCTATTTTCCTCTAACAAAACAAACCGCCCTCCTACTTTAACCACACTTGGTTCAGTGACTCTGACACCTGCAAGAAAAAGTAGAGAGAGTTCAGGTGGAGCGACAGGTTTCTTTATCAAATAAATACAATCAGACTTGTGGGCTGCAGTTGCGTTACTGTATGTATGTCATCTACTATTTCTAACGATTTTCAAATGTATGTTTTATCAGCGTGATCAGCCTGCTGATGGTAACTTTTGGAAACGAAAGCTCACCGTATCCTACTTCCTACATCGTATCGATACACACCGCTAGCCGCTCAAGTAAACACAACACGACACGCTCCGTTACCAGCCCGTATATATATGTAGCCACCGGGACGAGGTGCCGCTGATGACGGCAATAAACACACTGAAAAGCCGCCATGCATAACTAAAAGCCTGCCTCGATCATCCCACAGACATGATCTGTGACAGCAGCAGCGTCGTGTGCATGTTTACAGTTTACAGTCAGCTGACACGCAGACTCTGCAGTTCACTCTGTGCTCTGATGAAGAGCTGCACTAATGTGATATCAGACGGACTTCTGTTGTAGATTAGTGATGGAAAATGAGAAAAACCAAACAACATTAAAGTAGCAGCCTCACGTGTTGCCTCACTATCGCACGTCCTGCAAGGTGACTATTGCACATGCGCACGTCGCCATCACGATGGTGAAACGATTTATCGTGCAGCCTGAGTTTAAAGTATCAAATTCTCAAATACGATTTGTTAAACTTCAATTGAAATCAAATAAAAATAATTGTAGTATTTTGCATTTATGTAAATCTTGATTTCTATGCATGAAATTGTAATCTCTTGTTTGTCGACGTCCATCGCAGATGAATTACAATTTAGTTCTGCTAGCACTAGCTTGCTTGCAGTCCTGATTCACTGTAAAAGTTGAATTAATTGTGATGCAAAGTTTTAAAGTGAAAAAGAGCCTTTGAACAAAACGTGCTTTCCAACAAATGTGACTTCTCAGAGGAACTTCAAGAACAATTTTTTAAGGTCTCTTTAAGATCACACCCTAAAGCATTTCCTCTCTGGTGTCCATCCTGCTGAATGAAAGAAAACTTAACTGGCAATTGAGACCATAAGAGAGATTGACTTCAGGGGTGTCTCATGTATGCAACTTCAGCGATGGGGCAACATCTTTGTCTCTGTTCACACATGGTCTCAGGTGTCTGCTATGAATGTCCTTCTTCTCACTGACACAGACTGACCTTTGACCTCTTCCCAATAGATGCTGTGACAGGTTTTGAAGTGTGGTTCCTAATGTTGAGTGAGTCTGCGATCCTGATGCAGTGTTCCCCTCAGCTGTCCCACGTGGTGCCACTCACATTCTGGATTCAAATACCATCTTAGCAGAGAGGCAGGGGTTAAAGATGGCACTCACCCTGCATGTGTGCTTGCATGTGCCTGTGTGTATTTCTGTGTGTGTGTGTGTCTCGGTCTAATCCCCGGTGAGGGAAGTCTCTGTAGCTGCCTAACCGTTTGTAATCTACCTGTCTGGAGATGCTCTCATCTGATAACTTCCATTATCCGCCCGGGGAAGGCAGGCCGCAGACGCACTGCTGAGCTCAGCAAGTCTCACACACACACACACACACATGTTCCCTCCAAAACACAGGAACGACACGTCTGAGAGCTCTAACGGGGTGTGTAATCAGGTTTAGATGTTTGGGGCGTTTTTGGCTGCTGGTCTGTGCGCGTGTGTGTCTGTGTGTGTGTGTGTAACAGGCAGAAGGGAGGCTTGGTTGGGTAGATTAGTTTTGCAGAGCATCCTTCCTCACACACATACTGTACAGCTCAGAACTGTTTCCGTGGTGACAGAGGAGGAAGTGCGGGCTGCTTGTGTATGATAATGTTCATGTAATTATTTCCACTTCCTGCCTGACTGCGCACACAGCGTGGATGGTGGCGGCACGGTGACCACAGAGAGAGGAAGAAAGAAGGGCAGAGACGGATTTTAGCTGTGTGACGGAGGCAGAAGAGGGCTTACAGCCTTAAAGCCGTTCCATTCCATACCGTGCTAAGCTTAATGAAAGACTTCAGCCACTGGATGGAAGAACTGAGCGGAACAGGGAGAGGAACTTCCTCTATGTAGGGATTTGTGACGCATTGGCTATTTTGAACAAGATTATTTCCCATACTGTGTAATGGACTCACCATGTAAACGACGATGTAATGCCAATAATCCGTCTATCTGTTATTTAAAAAACATTGGTTTTCAGAGAGCTGTGTGGCCCTAAGACACTAATTTAAGTCACACAACAAAAACTAATGGGAATTTAAATACCAACCAACTGCAGCATATTTAGTTATTTTCAGGTATCGGAAGTTAAAGGTCGTGTTGACCAGACTGTTCAGACACTGGTACCCTTTAGCGTCTGCACGAGACACAACAGGCTTCGTCTAAGTCCAGTGTAAAACTGTCTGCAACAATATGTAACGTTGTAGAATCCAGATGGTGTGGCAGTCGAGGATGATCGATTGACGCTCAATCATCACGGGACTTTCTCCAAATAGTGAAAACAAAGAGATAACGTTGAGTTAAATGGTAAATGGACTGTACTTGTGTAGCGCTTTTCTAGTCTTTGCGACCACTCAAAGCTGCTTTTACACTACATGTCACATTCACCCATTCACACACTGATGGCAGAGGCTGCTACATAAAGTGCCCAACTGTCGGTCAGTTATCACCTTCATACCTGTTGGCTATGCCACCGGGAGCAATTTGGGGTTCAGTGTCTTGCCTAAGGACACTTCGACATGTAGCCTGAGGGAGCTGGGGATCGAACCCCCGACCTTCCGACTGAATGACAGCCGACTCTACCACTGAGCCACAGCCACCCCGAGTTAAACATAACAAAGTACTGATTTTAACCAAACATAATCACATTAGTCACGTGTTCAAAAGGAAGCAAACAGACCTTTAAACAGAAGCCGTCTTGCGGCTCTGAATTAGATACCGTATATTTTTCCAGTGGTGTATGTGAGGTGTGAAGAATTTTGAAGCCAAGAACTACACTTACTATACACCTGGTTAGGTTAGTTAGGTTAGGTTAGGTTAGGTTACTTTATTTGTACCCGTAGGTACATTTGGTTTGCGGTGAGTGAGTCAGCCTCCTTTTACACACACACAATAGACAGCGGAAAAAAAACAGACTTGTAAAACATGATACATAAAGTGACAACAGTACTCAAGACTAAAAGGGGTAACCCTGAGTAAAAACAAGATAATATAATATTCCACCAGTAAAAACAAGGTTAATAAAACCTGGTAAAATATATAACCTTAGTAAAAAACAGATAAATAAAAGCAAGATAAAATGGCAAGTGCCATCAGTATAGATAAGATATGATGGCAAGAAGATATCCATACATAGTGCAACAATAGTACAGGATATTGCAAAAACTTGTTTATCTCACTGATGGCTGCTGGTACAAAGCTTTTTTTGTACCGCTTGGTTTTACAGGCTGGTAACCTATACCTTCATCCAGAAGGAAGAGGCTGAAAATCCCCATTTAATGGGTGTGAGTGGTCATTTAAAATGGAGCCAGCCATCCTCTGTCTGGTGCACAGGGATTCTGGGTTCAGCTGTGACACTCCAGTCAGCCTACATGACGATTTCACAATGATAAAACACTGAGCAATTGAAGTTAATTCAATTTTAAAAGTTCTGATTCTAATTTGTTTCATAGTATATATAATGTGCTGTTACATGTAAAACTGTGGGAATAAAACACTTCCAATACAGGATATCCATCCATCCACTTATCCTGTTCAAGGTCCCGGGGGGCTGGAGCCTATCACAGCTGTCATTGGGCGAGAGGCGGGGTTACACCTGGACTGATCGCCTTTCAATCACAGGGCAGACACACAGAGACAGACAACCATCCACACTCACATTCACACCTTCGGACAGTTTGGAGTCACCAATGAACCTCACGAGCATGTATTGGACTGTGGGAGGAAGCCGGAGTACTGAGAGGGAACCCACGCATGCACGGGGAGAACATGAACATGCAAACTCCACCAGAAGATGTTTATTTATTATCTTGAACTTGATCTTTTAAGTTTGCAAGTCTAACAAGATTTCATTTTTACTTCTAACTTAACCACAAATTCCTAAGAAAAACATGATGCTAGAGCGCTACTTAGATGATCACAGTTTGAAGCATAGAGCCGCTGAACAAGCTGCCATATTTGACAAGTTAGGAAACATCATGCTCTCAAAATAGTATTTGAAAAGAACCTCATGCAAAACTCGATAATACTAAATAAAGGGCAAAACTGCTTTGACAGTTTATGACAGTTGTTGAATTTCTTTGACTGATCCATATAAAGCCATGTGAACTCATCCTCTTACATGTTGAACTGCGTGTCAGCCTGTAGACAAATTACCCATTTTACCATGTCCCGCCTACCTGCCGTGCTCTGACTGAAACTCTTTAGGTTAAACCAGTTTAGCATTTTGATGTAATTACCCCCCCACCTCTGCTCCTCTGCTCAGACAGATGTGGCTCGATTAACATGCAATTAACACAAATTAAAAGGCCAAACGGAACCAAGGCGGCTCCCAGTGGAGGACTGCTTAGCTCTGGGCCAGGAGGGAGGTGATGAGAGAACAAGGTGATAGAGAGGGCTGTACAGTGTGAAGAGCAGAGGAGTGCTGATTGGACAACTTACAGTCACTTCGTTTGGAAATGTATTTCTGCTTCTTCACATATTATAAAAAAATTGAAAAAATAAATTCAAAAGTGTTTTTACCTAAATCAGTCTTTTACCTCCAAATCAAACAGATGCTGTTTTAGCAACTTTCCATCCATCTTCAAACATCATATTTTGTTGACACGCTGCATATTTAATTTTTTTAACCAGTCCTCAGGCAGCCATCATGGCCCTGTCTGTTAAAACTTCTGTTTTTGTAAAACACATTAAAAAACACACATTTGCATTACCAAATAAGGAAACCATAGCAAAAACTGCATATGCAACTTTTTCATGATCATGTTACAGTTAAAGTAAAAATCTCAATGAAATAAATGTCTGTTAAGTCACTATCTATCGCTGAGTGAGGTAACACAATGGTAACTGAGCCTGTTGCCCACTGATGAAAGCCTCTGCATTTGCAGTATTACAGACTGGGTGTCTGTGGCGACTTTCGTGGAAGAAAATCACAAGCGGCGCTTAGTTAGTGACGCTTTTTTCATCAGCCAGCATTGGTTGGTCTGCCAGTGTTGCGAGTGTTGCGAGTAAACAGTAATCTACTATGGCTGAACAAACAAAGAAAAGATGGATGACTACAGATACAACAAGAAGTGAAAATCCAAAGAAAAAGAAACAAACTCGACGCTCAGATGAAGCAAACAGTCTAAAAAGGAAAGCGACCGTCAGAGAGGAAAATCAAGAGTTACAACCGTCACACATGCAGCACTGTCTGAATGTGCTCCTGCAATTACTGTGATCGCCAAAGTGAGATCTTCAAAATTACAACTTTAAATTCTTATTTTAACACAAATCATATATATATCTTTATATATTTGTTGCACAGAGCTACACTTTTTCAGTAGTAATAATGATTTCTTGTAGTCATCATTCACTCACAGATATTTCCCTAGACTCTTCACTGATTTGTTCATGAAACTCCTTCAACTGTTCCTCTGAACTGGCTCCAGCAGTGCCTGTTGCTGCATTGTCTGAAGTGCTAGCAGCATTAGAATCAGAATCAGGTTTATTGCCAAGTAGGTTTACACATACAAGGAATTTGTTTTGGTGATTTTGGTGCAGAACAATTAACACAAAACTAGAATAAAAATAAAAGTCTTAAGTAGAATAAGATAAAAAATAGACAATAAGAATAAAAATATAAAAAGCAATACGTATAATACATAATATGTGCAACAGGTGTGAATAAAAACTGTACAGATGTGCAGGATATTGGTGAGTGCAAAAAGCTTACAGTATAAAGTTAAAGTTAAAAATAGTACAGATGCATGCTGGGTGCTGTAAATCCACCGTAAAACGCAGCACTCGGCAACTCTCCGTACCTCACGGAGAGCAAGCGGTCGTTCTCTGTCTCCAGAGTGAACTACGCTCACGTTCTCGTTCATGAGTTGCAGATTGATTTCATTCACTGTTCACCAAAAATATGAGCACGATCAATAATGGCGCTCTTGTGCTAGGTTCAGGCACAACACTGGCTGTGACCATCTCACAGTGTTAACCCCGTGTTCATTATTGTCGCCAAACAAAACTCATCATTCAAAATGTAAAAGTTTATTTGGGGATGCAGGATGTAACCCTGCAGCTTGTACTGTTTGAATCGTTGCAGACAGTAATCACATCACTGCCAGAAAGTATTTTGTACTTTGTCGTAAACGGCCGAAGAAGTTGTAATTAGTTGTCGTCAGTGTTTTGTGTGTCACGAGTTCAGTGGTTGTTGACATGTAGAGGAGGAGCAGGAGCACCGAGAGGGATAATTACACCGCTGTCCACACCATCCATCTGACCTGTAACACCCGGCCCCACGGCCATACTGTGTCTGTATGTGTGTGTGTGTGTGCGTGTGTGTTTGTGTGTGTGTGTGTGTGTCTGTGCGCGTGTGTGTACGTGTAGACAAGGGACTAAGTGCCTGGGAGAGTGTGCTTTATCATCACAGGGTCCCAGTGTCTGCCATCGGCCAAGGATTGATATGAGCTCTTTGCTATTAAACTCTGTGTGTTTGTGTGTGTGTGTGTGCGTGTGTGTCTCTCTCTCTCAGGCACATAAACACACACACACACGCGCGCACGCACAAAGGCACGCACGCACACACAAGCAGCTGATTATTGCTGTGTCCCATTCGGTAGAGCTCTCCTTGCCTATTCAGCTTTGTGTGTGTGTGTGTGTGTGTGTGTGTGTGTGTGTGTGTTTGTGTGATGTAATGCCATTATCCTCACTTGCCTGTCTCTCCGTTTTTACTGTTCTCCCTTCAATCAGCACTTATCCTGCATGCCTCTCTGAACTCTCTCTCCTTCACTGTTCTCATGCTCTCTCTGCCTCTCTCTCTCTCTCTCTCTCTCCATCGTTCTCTGCAGCTCTCCCTCTCTCTCGCCCTCTCTGTATGAATGCCGCTACCTTCAGCACTTCTCTCTCATTGATCGGGCAGGTTTAGCTGACATCATCGTTCCGTCTCCATCTCTGTCTTTTTCATTCGTTCTTTCTTTCTTCATCCCTCCATCCCCACGTTGGTCTGATTCATTATGTACATCAACTCCTTCTGCTCTATCTCCCTTTTTGTGCTTCTCACTGCAAACAGCACAGCTGCATAGTTGAAAGCATTTAGAGACAGACAGATGGTTACAATATCCAGAAAGGATGATTTTAAAGAGGTCGAGCAGTAAAACAATGTTTTTCTTCAGATACATGTCACACTGTAATATATACCAACAAAAAGAAAATGACAGGGCAGCTTGTATTTTTACAAAAGGAATGAAAGCCACCCAGGTCGACCTGAACTAACCCAACACAAATATAAGAAACCAAACCAACCAGCCCATTCGCAATCCCAACTTATTAACCACTGTGGCTTGGTCATTGCTAAAGCAATGACTGTATAAAAAGATGGACGATGCGTCTCCATCTGCTCCCATTGTAAGAAATTGATACCAAAATAGCCCCATTGATAGGCGCTGCCATCCTGCGATAGTGCCGTCATTTGGAGTCAGAGGCTGCGCAGTAGAGATCAGCGGGTGGAGCTGCTGTAGCCACTTCCGCTAACCAAAACACACACTTAACAAAACAGCAAGGATCTTACACGTTAGCGTGTTTAACAGCAGAACAGCTTCTTTGTGTTGGTCTGAGGTTAACGTTCACAGGAAACTTCATTGACTGTAGTGATTGTTGTAGTTACGTTTCCTCTCACCGTTCGTCCTCCGCTCTGCTAATCCGGAACAGATCGGCTGCAGGAGCCGTATTTGTCAACAGAGCTGTCAATCATCATTTGACAGCATCATATAACTAATTAAAATAAAGTTATCAGAAAAATGAACACTTGGACATAAATCAGCATGATAAGAAGTAACAGTAATGACAGAAACTATGTTTGAGAAAAATGTATTTTGGATGTAATCTGATTTTACAGTTTGACTCATGTCCCATCTGTTAACATGGAGGAGGCGGGCTTTATGACCTATACTGCAGCCAGTCAGCAGGGGGCGCCCTCACTTTTTGGGAGCTGTCATGTCGTCCATCTTTTTAAACAGTCTGTGGTCTAAAGCTTCATAATATGACGCCGTTGGTCCCTCTCTGGAGTTACTTCTCTGTCCTCTTGCTTATTGTTTTGGTGTGCCAGTACAGTCAGGTGAGGTAGTATAAAGAACATCAAAGTCCTCTTGGGGTGGCAGTCGTGGGCTTTTAATTAGTTTAACAAAAACAGGACTTTCATCAGGAGACTGGGGTTCTACTAAGATTTGATACCAAAAGTTGACTTCTTTTAAATTATGTTGCATACGTTAGTTGTGTAAGTATGTTTCATTAAGTGCCTCCATTAGTTACATGTCCATATCCAAACCCAAACCTTTCTTTTCCCAAGCAGAACAAAGACATTTTGGTGCGTAAACATAACCAATTTTATTACAATCCATTTTTTTTCAATTACACCTCAGAGTACAGGGATGTTATCAGTCTCTCCCCAAAGTATGGGAGAAGTTATAAAATAAAACCAAACTGTTACAGGTGACTGTATGAGGCATTGTTACTACCCGGTTCAGGAATGGTTAAGTTTTGACAACTCTTATGGGGCAATCTTCTCCATGCATTGGCACCAAATGTCTGCCGGCTGAACATTTAGAGCTACACAGAAAGTTACAGGGTGGAGTTTGAAACATCTCTCTTTCATGTCCCCCTCCCTCGCCCTCCACGTTCTCACACTTCTCCTCTTTATGAATATTTCACCTCGGTGTTCTGTCAGTCCTCATCTATTGTAAAGGATGTGTTTTATTCATGTCACTCCAGCACTATACCTCTCACTTCCACCTTTTTTTTTGCCTCTCTAGTATTTGTAATGTTTTCACCACAGTAGGAGCTTATCTGTTGCACCATGTGTGTTTCCCTGCAGCAGGCAGAGGAGGTTGCACAGACGGAGGGCTCCCAGCAGCTCCACCTGCAGCCCAGCGATTCGTCGGAGAAGCAGCAGCCCAAGAGGTTACACGTCTCCAACATCCCCTTCCGCTTCCGAGACCCTGACCTCCGGCAAATGTTCGGGGTGAGATGACATGCACACACACACACACACACACACACCCTCACATCCACACATGTTACTGTGCTGAGATACGATGCACTGCAGGGCAATCACATGTCTATATTGTATATCCAGTTGAAACCATTCCCCTTGCAGCACTGTACAATATTTCTGCCTGTACTTTTCAGAACGACAGTAAATGCAGCCAAAATACAATTCTCGAAAAGTAACTCATGAATGGGAACTTAAAGGCAATCATGAGTCGATGACAGCCTTTGGAACTGGTGGTAATGACCTGTAGTTTCAGATGTAGGGCTCCATTTTACACTCTGTGCAAAGCTATACACAGTGCAACTGTTGATTGATACAGTTGTCATTTTCACGCCCCCCTTGCGTAAGGAGCAAGTTTACTTGTGGCCGTCTTCGCAGCCATGGGCAATTGGTGGTCTGGCACATTTTGACACATTGTTATCTTGAGACAGTATTAAGCAGTGACACCATGAAACCACCAACTTTCACTTAGCGCATTGACAAATCAGATTCCGCAGAAATAAAATAATTTACATCTCCAAATTGTGTAACGTGCAATTGAAATAGCAAGGCCCGAAATGCAGCCCCATCTAGCTAAGGAGAGATGACACTGATGATTTGTTTCATTCATGTTGCACCCAAGTATACAATTACTTTGTGCCTTGCACCTTTCTTTGCGCCAAAGTTTATATAGCTAAAGGAGGGTTGGACATGCCATCAATGCACTTCTGCCATGCACTTTGAACGATGCGCTATACGTTGTTGAATTAATGCCCCTAGTGTTGTCTGTTTCCAGTAACTATAGGACTTTACATCAATTCGCAATATATATAATAAGAGATACAAACTGGTCCTGAAAAACAGACCAGGTGTAGCGGTAAGAAAAGGGGAGCAAACAAGATGTAAAGCCAAGAGTATGTTGGACAGTAACTCACAATGACAGCTCACTATCTGTAGACGCTGTGATAGAAACTGAATGTGACAAATTGTCCCACGTACATTGGATGTAACAGTATGTGGCACCATTTTGGAACACCTTTGGTATAAAAAACAAAAACAAAACAGGAAATGCTGCCTGTTACTTGTTCACTGAGTTACTGGCCGGTGCATCTGCTTGTGCAACGGTCGGCATGTTGACATGATAAGGTGAAAAGTTTAAGTTCCATTGCATATTGGATGCAGTTCCTCTGAAACTTAGGATCCCATTCAAGCACAACAGTCCACTGTGTGCAGAGTGGATCATCTCACTGCGACTCAGGATAAGAAGGAGGCTCAATCCCACAAGAAGTTGTGTATGTTTGATAATCAAAGAGAAGGGGAATAAAGAAAGGACAGCTAGTACCATGCTAGTGGAGGAAACACAACCCAAACTACTTGAAAAAACATCATAGAAAGCAAGATCTACTTTTGTGCATGTGCATCAGCTTTCTAACTTATCACCTTGACAATCTAGGTACTGCTTTAGTGTGAGTTGGGAACGCATATAGGGTCAGGTAAGCAACAATAATACCCCTTTCCCACCTAAATTTAGCGTGTTGATGCAGGTTTTTTAGACCCGGGAATACCTGCTCATAGATGCTGATTATCTCTGTTCCCATTGCCAGTGGAGTATACTCCTGTCGCTCTCTTTTCTGCTGCGTCACCGTCTGACGTCTCAAACGTGCCAGAGTCAGGGTTAGTTAGGGTTTATCAAACTCTGTGCCAACAATTTTGGAACGATGTTTGAGCATTGCTTGGGCGGAGACGGGTGCATTTTGTAGCTGAGATGACGAGGCGTCGCAGAAGTTACTGATGGAGCATAGTGTCACGGCGGAGAGGGGGCGGAGATTAGCGCGTCGACCCGGGTTTTGTAATCCCATCAATGCCGATCGGAGCCGAGGAGATCTACTGTAGAATCATTTGACCCGGCTCTGAATGCTGATTGTAATTTTTTCCAGTAAGCAAAAAAGCCAGGTGTTAGTGGCTTAAGTTTGCACCATGTGGTAACACTTTCAAAATAAAGCAATCAAGTTAGGTGAGATAAATAAGCAATGTCTGACAATGATGTCAACATGACTGTAAGTTTCACACAGGTATACACCCCCGTCTCCTGGATGAAAGTCCTGTTTGTTCAAACCATCCATCACGCCTAACTTCTACAGCGCTTTCAACATATTGGCTGAAGGACAGCAGCTAGAAATCAGGCTAAAAGAGCCTTAAGCATCATATTATGAAGAGTTGGGCCACTGTCCATGCTGGCCTTGTTGACAAGTTAGATGTTAGAAGGAGTTGGTCTGTAATGGTGTGTGTTTGTGTATCTCCATACACACACAGGATCAGTATACAGACTATAGATTTACTGACATAAACCCAGCACTAACATTTAATATAATAGGAGGCTGGAGACCCCCCTCCTAACGCCACCACCCGCCTCCCTGTTCCTCCAATGGAGTCGAACATCTGCTCCTGCAGGCACCGAGAGGCGGGGAGCCGGCCCGCTACTCTTCCCCAGCCTCAGAGCTCTGATTTTGGGGAAAGAGGGGGGATGGAGGGGCCCGTCAGTGGAGACACAACTAATGGGAATCCACAGCAGGGTTAAAAGTGAGTTTATCCTCATTAGGTGTACACAGGGTGACAGCTTCAGTTACGGGTACACAGTAGGTGTGTGTGTGTTTAGATTTGTGTTTGTGTCCAAGTGTGTGTGTTCTTGAGAAGGAGTGGGACTCTGGAACTTTCTCCCAACAGACTGGAGTCACTTAGTGAAGTCTCCGAGGCACTGAGCTCTGCGCCACAATTAACCAGTGACATCATCAGGTAGAGGCAGAGGCGAGAAGAGAAACAGAAGGAAAGGGAAGAAGGAGAGGAGAATTAGAACAGACAGACAATCTGGTGGCTCTCGCTACAATTAGCGATGCTCAGAGGCCGTCCAGCTCCTGTTCAGAGCGCCATCACAAAGACTGAGCATCCACATCACAGGGCCTCTGGAGAGCCGGAGCCAGGAAACTTTCTCCATCACACAAAGTGCACATTTCCAATTCAAGTATTCTCTTTTGAAAGACTAAAACACTCAAATACAAAGGAAACTGATCTTCACAGTTTAATGACAAAGAATACCGAAATAGCACAAAAAAGGGGATTTCCAGTTTTTTTTTTTATCTGGGGCAAAAAGTAAATATACATGAAGCAGGGTTAAACATGCAGAGAGAGATTAAATGCCCATACTATTCACTTTATCAAGACCGAACTATGCATTACAAAGTAATCCAATATAGCAGGCTACTGGGACTACTTTTTTGTTGTAACGAGTAACGTAACGCATTACTTCCGCAATTCAAGTATTCCGTTATTTAGCAGTTCCTGGAAAATAAATTGTCGTTCTTCTCTTTTCCGTTTGTCGCAACAAAAACAAGAAAATCCCAGAAGCTCTGTTTCTGTTTCTCTCCTCCGTCTTGGCAGGTAGCTGCGTACCAGCAGAAGGAAAAGACAGCTGTGTCAGTGAGCATGCGTAGTTAGCTAATTCAGCTAGCGAGCTGGCAGAGAGGACAGCGTTTACTAATTGGAAATATTCACATTATTCTGAATGTTTGGGTGAAAGAGACGAGAACAACATGACGGTGAAATGTAAGCAGTGTCTAGAGGATATGTGCTCGTCAGCTTTGAGGAGCTCGACTGCATCTGCAGCTAAACACAGCTCCACAACACTGGTTGGACTAAGAGCCTGTGTTGTGTCATGGAAACAGCTGTGCCTAACACTGTATGCCTCTGCCCAGTTCACTGTCAGATTGTTAGCATCATTAAGAGCTGTAAAGGTACTGCGTCTGTCATTCAGTTCATTCAGATGGGCGTCAGGCTACACGCCGTTCTGATGATATAACCGGCATGCGTAACGAGTCGCAGAGGGTGTTTCATTTTTGGTAACACAAAAGTAATCTAACATGTTGCAGTAATGTAACGACTTACTTTTACAGTAACGTTACCCAACACTGATGACTTAATTGCACAGAGAAACATGAACAAGGTATTTCAAGGAGATTCCTTCTTCGTTGGAAAACTATCGAGGTAACTAGAAAAGTTTTAATCACATGATTGCTTCACCAAAGAACTTCATGACTGCTTTTTTTGTCACTTCAGCAGAGCCGTTCAGCACTTTAGATCCATTGTGTTGGTGTGTTTGTGTTCGCAGAGGAAGTATAAGGCTGTCATGGCTCACAAACGTACAGGCACATGCAGTATACACACTCACACACTCTCTTCCCCGTTAATAGTCCAGCTTTAAGGATTAATGGTCGTGGGCCGGGCGGTGCTATTGCAGTTCAGGTTCTGTCTGGGCTCAGCCTTCTCCACAATGGGCTCTGGTGGCTCTCTCCTCCATTCACTTAAAATGGGACTCGTGAGAAACTGGCTCAATCTCTCATTACGGTTCTGCTAGACTACCAGCACAATGCAAACAAAGGCAATAGCCTGGGCATTACAGCAAATGGAATTCTGTGTCATTTCAGCAAAAGCTGTTATAGAAAAGCAATACGAGAGCATTAAACAAAGCCATATAAAGAAGTTCAATCAAAGGTGATGAAGCCACAAGCTGCAGGTCTATCTCTGGGAAGTGCACAATAATACACAGTAATGCTCCTTCAAACAGCTCTGGAAGTCCGGCTCAGGATGCAGGAATTACGCCGGATTATTGTGTACAGGAGGACACACGGGGAGGAGAAGGTGCGGCCCCGGAAAGGAATAAAACTGGGTTCATTACCCAAGCTTATTTGAGTTTAATTCATAATTAGAACAACACATTCAGAGGGAAATTAGCAGCAGGGGGAAGAGGGCTTTAATGGTAGAATGATAATTGGCATTCACAGCACCACTTCACTGATTCAATTCTCTCTTTCTCAAGGTGTGGCTGATATCTGTAATCGAGGACTGCTGCTCATGCTATATCCTACATGCGCTGCACATTTACCTACACACCCGGGGTTATTTGGATTTCTACATCCCTCAAACAGCAGGGAAGCAATCCCAGTCTGACCACACGTCAGCGTCGGAGGGCTTTGTTACGGCCTCTCATAATATTTCTTGTAATTACTTCTGATGCATGGAACAAACATGTCTGCCGGTGGATCCAGCTGGGCCGCGCTCGCAGGAGGAGCCTTTTCATTTAGCCCCACACAGAGTGAAACTTGACAAGCTGATATGCAGGACCGCTGCCATCCCCTGAGCTTCAGCTGTGTTTAATTAATAAGCAGGCACTTAGTGAGCCAGCCGCAAGAGGGTCCTTACTGTCACATTCCCAGAGGTAGGGGTCCTAAATGAGTCATTAGATACTCACACACACCTCACACTCACACTAATGCTTATAGCCTACCTTGGCGCGCGTGTGTGAGAGTGTGTGTTTTCTGAGAGCACCGGGGGTTGGGCTTTGTGCTAATGGACTTTTAATGACACCTACTCCTGCCTAATCACCTGTTCTGGAGGCTTCCAGCATTCCAGGTAGCCCAGCGTTCCCAGCAAGGGAATTCTTTTTAATGTCTCCTGTTCATGGCTACACTCTCATTTGCCTCCCCAATTATTCCATAAGGCCCCGCTCTAACCGGCTCTGCCTCCGAGGAGACGAGGTGTAATTATAGTCTAAAAATCTGCTAATTTACATCAACATATCAGTGCAGCAGTGGAGCCATTCTGCACTGAGTGGGTAGTTAGAAAGCCCGAGCTCCGCCATTGTTGTGTCCCCCAGTGGTACCTCAGTGTTTGTGTTGATGAAGACAATTAGAGTGTTTAGAATAAGAGGGGACAGCGTTACAGGTTATTGCTCTGTTTATCATTAAGCTAAGGTGCTGCAGGTGAGGCGGGTCATTTATGGTGACCACAGGAGTTTCATCAAATATTTAAACAATCATCAGAGTTAAACAGTGAACATGTTCCCCTGATCCAAGGGCTTAAAGGTGTGTTTAGGCTAAATTAGCTGCTCCTCTTTAGAGACTGTTTTCTTTTCTTCTGGGGACTTTAAACTGCATGTATTCTGCAGAGTGGTGGAAGTAACTAAGCACAAGGTACTTTGCTTTTTTGGAAACTGCTCCAGTAGATTGCTTCAGCCGTAAGCAGAGAAAACAGGCTGTAATGGCTGCTTTGTCATCCTTAGGGTCAAATGCACCGGATTAAAGTGCATCCACTAAAAGTGCTTGTTTTTGTCACTGAAAGGTGACAGAAGGTGTTAAAGACCCCCTCCAGTGAAAATCAAGTGTTTAACCTTGTAAACATCTCCATGTGTGCGCTACAAGACATATCATGAGCAGTCATCTCCATGGTTGGGCCTGTCTACTTTTAAACTGCAGTGTACCAAGGACAGGCTGAACAACACCTTTTCAGATTGGCAGGTTTGAGACGTCACAAACCTAAGGAGCCAATCCCGTTGCGCAACCTATGGCAACCACTTCAGCGATGCGCGAGCCAGCTGTAACCATCATCGACATTTTTGCAAACTAATAACAACCTTAGTCCTACTAATTACCAAATTTCAAGCTAGCTAAGTTTCAACACGTTGCCACTAAACGATGGCAGAGACGTGTTTTGTTTTGGCGACAGACGGTTGGGAATTTGCATAGTGGGAGGGGACTGTGCAGATACTGGAATTTCTAATGAGGGAGAAGAGACACCTTGGAAGGATTTTTACAAGGTAATTAAACGTATTTTGCAGAAAAAACATATCAGACATAATTAATTATTTCAAACAGAGCATTTATCTCTTACTCTTAGTGGATGTTCTTTGATCAGACGGTTTGCATTGTGCACTGTGGAGTCAGTGAAGAACGGTGACATCCGTTCCACACCAACTAATGCTATGAAGTTACTTTTCTGTCGTCACACAGGTAGTAATCAACCATACTTTCAGTACACATGAAAGACGGACAAGAGAAACATATACATTGATGTATTTACATGTTGCACTTGTGTTGTCAATAAAGGCAAGGCAAGGCAAGGCAAGTTTATTTATATAGCACATTTCAGCAACAAGACAATTCAAAGTGCTTTACATAGAACAGACAAAAGACAAAAACATTTATATATTTACGACATTAAATGTCGTAAAGCAAGATCTCTGTACATTTTCATATGCATCTCCACTTCGTGAGCCACCTGCCTTTGGAGGACGAGTGGCATATCACTGAGGGGGTCGGCCTGCCAGTCTTACGATCGGCACATGCCACTTAGCTACCGGCACGTGTCGTGGCATGCCATCGGCCACTTTTCGACCTCGGCGCTGCTGGGGGCTTCCTTGTAAAATGTTGTGTACATTCACAGGTCTTTCAAACTGTCTCTGATGTTAAGGTTAACGAAACATGCTGAATGGATCCCTTCACTATGAAACACTTGAAAAGGCAATTTTGTCTTGAAAGTTTGAAGCCTGCATTGTTAAGCTTAATCTTTAGTGGCACAAACTCTTCCTTATCTCTGCCTTTGCTGATGCACTGCAGCATCTGTTGGCACATTACCACCACCTCCCATAGAGCAGTGGGGTAGTGTTACACCATTGGCAGGAATGTGTATCCCCGAATACCTGTGCATGCTCATGTCTGTCCCGAATGATCTCAGCATTATAATAATACTAAAGTAACTTGTACTTTGTTCTTTACTCTGGAGTTCAGTTTGAAATACTGCACTTTTTATACTCAATGTCATTGATTTGTTCGCTGTATTTAATAGTTCCTCTTCAGAGTCTGGAAGTCAATAACCAAAAAATGCTTTGCATAAATTAAAATGCTGCTTACACGTTAATGCATCAGTGATTATAATCCAGTAGTATAATAAATATTAAAATAGAGATTCTGAATGCACAATGAATTCATTTTTATTCTCAAAAAAACTAAAGTCAAATATTTCCCAGTGAACGTGTAAAAACATCTGCCTCTGTGTTAGGAAGCCTCTCTGCGGCTGATTTACACTTCTCTGTCTTCTGTGGGAAACAGGACGACAGCTCTAATGTGGCCTAATGGAGACGACTGGCTTCAGACTAACGCGAGCAGAGACAGATGCAAGAGAACAGAGAAAGTAGAAAAACAACAAAGATTTCAGGTGTTGTGAGACAAAATGACACAAACATTTCAAACCAATATAAAGGAATCTATCACTGGATGTACTGGTACCAATACTTTTTATTGATAAGAACTTTA
The DNA here is from genome assembly GCF_022749685.1 of Semicossyphus pulcher. Classification (NCBI taxonomy): domain Eukaryota; kingdom Metazoa; phylum Chordata; class Actinopteri; order Labriformes; family Labridae; genus Semicossyphus; species Semicossyphus pulcher. The sequence goes on from NW_027211670.1 coordinate 5,966,599, forward strand.
ATTGTAAATCTACTGCATAGAAATCAGTTGTATGTAATTTAAAGTCAACACAATCTCAGAACAGTACGATTTAGGCGATTATTATAATGATATAATTGTTATTACAGCTGGACACAAAAGCAGCCACATGCATCTCATTTGTAACCATGTGATCACACTGATTGATGTTATTCACCTTTAATGCTTGGGGTTCACTACAGTGGACAGATACTGTGGAAGCTGCATGTCCAGTGAGCTGCATATCCACTGGATAACGAAACTCCCAGAGCGTTGTTTACAAACCCATGTGATCTCTTCCTCTTTAAAGAAGTTACATCCTCAATTCAAAAGGGCGGAGGCAAAAAGAGATTTAATTTTAAGAAAAAAAGTTTTAACTAAATTGTGATGGAAATTATGTTTTTAATATTTCAATAATATTTTTCTTGTACATTTACTTTTGTGACATCTGTCCACTCCAGTCAGTACCAGTTATTTATTTCAGTGCTCAGAGTCTCAGGCAAGGCAGGTTTATTTATATAGCACATTTTATACACAAAGGCAACGTAAAGTGCTTTACACAAATAAAAGACGTCCAAGGGAAGATAAAAACAATGTTTATATGCTTCAAATAGAAGATTGAAATATTAAAATAAAGATAAAATAGTGAAATACAAAAAGAGAATAAGATCATTTAAAAAAAATATATAAAAAGGATTAAAAGAGGAACTAGTACTCCACAATTATATTACAATTACCTACAGTGCATCAGAGCTAATTTAAGCTACAGTACAGTAAGAACAGTGGTACATTGATTGTTTTCCACTCCATGTGTGTGTGTGTGTGTGTGTGTGTGTGTGTGTGTGTGTGTGTGTGTGTGTGTGTGTGTGTGTGTGTGTGTGTGTGTGTGTGTGTGTTTGCCTGCGTCACCACAGGCCTGGCTGACAGAGTAATTCATTCTAATGAAATAACTCGGCCCTTGTGGGCAACAATTAAAGGTAGGTCTCATCCCACTCATTAGGCTGAGTGGAGGCGGGCTTTTCCCCTTCACGATCTGATCACCCACTGATTGAACAAAGTCACATACGCGCAGATTTTTTACGCACAGAGTACCAACTCTGATAAAATACTATCTGCAGCAATTTAAGACATTTGGAGAAACTGCTGTGTCCGCCCAGCATGTGCAAAGTCAGGCAACGTGGTGGAATGACCACCAACAATACATCATATTTTATTAACTGTTCATCGATTCAAATTTAAATCTGCAATGTAACCAAATATGTAGTGGAATAAAACGGCACTTTAGGCATGTAGTGAAGTACTTAGAGTATTAAATAAGGCAAGTAAGGTAGGATGAAAATGGAAAAGCAATTTAGCTCCTCGCCATTGTACTTCCGTGCAGTACCTCAGTAAATGTACTTAGTGCTGCTCACTGCCAGATCTTGCACATATTCCCAAGGACAGCTTGTTGCTAACCATCATGCACTTGGCATGCACATTCTGGTGCAAACAGGCAAACCAAAAACAGGCAAACCAAAAACAGGCACTAGTTCCCTCACCCAACACAGCAGTGCCCCATGAAGGGCTAATAAAACCGCTGAACATAGGAATCACTGCGCATGTAGGCAGTAGTTGCATTATAAAATGCACAACAGCAGCTTCTAAAGACAACACGGACAGCAACACCTGTGTTGACATTATTCATGTTAACCATGTTGTTTGTGTTCTTGTGAAAAAGGGTTACATGATTAGGACGTGACAAGTAAGGGACTGATGATGATGTGAAAGTCTCAACCATCATTTCAGTATCCACTGAAAAACAACCGCAGAGTTTCCAAACTAAAACAGGCTCAGCAGTGTCTCAATAAGCCTCTGTGTAAGGGCCTGTGTCCACTAACAGCGCTTTTTGCGCTGGCAGCGTCCATGACCTCAATTTCAGAGCACTTCTCATCGGCGCTTATTGTTGCTAGGTTACGAAAGTTGTATCGCTGCACTTCCGCCTCTCTATGCTTGATATTTGCTTTTATTCAAGAAAACATGAAAACAATGTAAAGGAATCGTGTCCTGGTGTTGGCAGCAGCTCTACACCTGGAAACTGTACCCTCAAATACATTTTTAATTGTATATATAATTAAAATATTACTGACAAAGTTGATATCTGAAGTCCCGCCCCTTCTTGATTTTGATTGGTCGATGAGGGAGAAGTGACATTGAGGAGTTTAAACAGAAATTGTGAGCGCAGTGACCAAAAAACAGCCGACTGTGAGGACGCTGAGCTGCCAGCTCAAAAAACACCGTTAGTGGACACAGGCTCTTAGCTCTTAAACGCTGTAGGGTGGACAGGAGGTGTACTTGTAACAAAAGTTAAGGGCTTTGAAATAAAATTGTGGTCATGTGGACAAAGCCATACTTCTCATGTTAACTTGAAACTACTGAGAAACGTGTCACAGTAGGGGCAGTGACGTGTCTGGCTTTCCCCTACAACATTATTATATTAACCCTCGTTCTTCAAGACAGCGCTTCTCACTCTGACTTTTAACTCTGTGTTTGGCCTTAGTGACTACTTAAAGTAGATTTTGTGCAGTCTGAACACCTTTTGGACTTAACCAAAATTCTGTCCTTCTTTTCGAGATTCACCAGCCTCTTTTTACACACACAAATACACACACACACACACACAGAGCGAGAGACTGTGTAAACACAGCAGTCCACTGAGAGGCAGAGAAGCAGAGAGAAAACAGAGGTAGTTTGGCTGAATGACTTGTTCAGGGTTCGGAGGAGTCTCTCACCTGGACAGAGAGAAAGAGAGCTATGAAGGTAGAGACAGGCGAAGACACAGAGCTCTGATCCATGCTGTCTGGACTCCAACAAACCCACACATGTATACAGAGAGCAGAAGAGCCGGGCAAAGACAAGCCCAAACCTAATCTTTCTTTTAGTTCAACTTAATAATGTCTACTGCAATGAAATGGACAGATATTTTTCTTTTGGCTTTGATCAGAGTGAGTCCATAAATTCAGCTTAAACACATACAGTACAGATCATTTGTATTTCTGTAGTAGAAACATTTAACATGTACGTACATGCAAATCCTGTATATGATCCGACATGTGTGTTTCTGCTGCTGGTATGCCTCGTCCTCAGGGCTGGTGCTGGCACGGTGACCTTGCCGTTGCTCTGCTGCCTGCTCCATGTTTATTTATTTATTGAAATAAAGTACTTGATTCAAGGTCTAGTTATGGAGAGCACAAGGCTGAGCATTATCATGCTGCCTGGCAAGGTTAGTGCTGCTTCACTTTGCCATGAGTTCATCCAGCTGCTCTCACACAGCACCGCCTCAGACTGGGCCGCCTCTGATCCGGGTTTTATAGACAGATGTTTAATCACACTGGGTCGGGAGGTAGTTCCTATTTTGTGTTGATATTAATCAAGCATGTATCAGTGTGATCATTGCCAATGAAGAAGCATGAAGAGAGTCTGGTCTCGCTCCCAGCAAATATGGCAGCATGTTCAATATGACTCTATAGGTGAGTAATTTCTGGACTCTGTACTCCATCTTATTGTTTTGAAGTGCAGTTGAAGTCAGGAGACAAAGTATGAAGAGCTCCATGGATTGTTTGCTCCAAACAAAAAGAAACCATTAGTAACATAATTAACGTATATCAGCCATGTTGGCAGTGACTGTTAGTTTTGTAAGTTACATTAGTTATGTAATATTTTCAACCTTTATTTTGAAAGTCTACAGGGACATATAGATAACATCTAGATAACCTGATCGCTTTATTGTGAAACGTTCTTCATGAGTGAACGATTGAAAGCCATATTCTTGTATATTTAACCGGGAGTTGTTTGGACACTAAAAGGGTTTGAAAGGCAGTGTGATTAAATCCTTGCATTATTTATATTACAGTAGATGGCCTTAATGTAGAATGAACCATGTATCAACAGATAGGTGTATTTAAATGGACTAACTTCATGTGCATCAGAAGAGACAACAGGGAGCCATCACTGCTTTCAGAGCGCTGCTCATCAACTCGACTTTTCACACGGTGTCGAAGTACAACTAGCCAGTGATGATGTCACATCTTCTTTAAAACGAGATTTACAAAAATGAGCACACCTGAAATGTTGGTGATAATCCCTTGTTGTAATAACAAGACTAGGTCAAAACCTAGTATGTGGCTGACCGCATCAGGTCAATATGCGCTTTTGTGGGCAACACTAGAAGCACGGCGTGTGCGTGACGGCTGCGGGACGTGTTCATTTTCATTTGAAATGCATGAAAACAGATGAGAGTCTTCCCAATGCTGGCGTGACACGTGCGGATCAAGCGGCGAAAATGTAGAGAATAGGAGGCTTGCGCGGTTTCTCCGTCAAAATACTCGGTGAAAATGAATTGCGATGAGTCCATTTGATCTCTGACAGCCATGTTAACATCTCTTCCTGTAGTAGAAGTCACAGGCATGGAGAGTAAAGTAGGTCAACACTTCTGTTATGCTTCGATCTGGAATTCTGACTCCCCTCGTTTGTACACAGTGCTTTTATTTTCAAGTGTTTCCCGGACCGTTGTTGTTATTTTGTTTTTTACTTTATTTGGCTCTGAAAGTACCGTCATGCACTCACTGAATCAGTCAGTCACATACAGACCCATGTGTAGGGCTGGCCCCAGCGGTCAGCCAACAGTAGTAAGTACACAAGGTCAAAGTTGAAGCAGGAAATGGGTCTGAAAACTCTGATGGATGTTTTTTGTACTTGTGATATTTTTACCATTCGTCCTCGTGTTCTCTTCAGAATGAATTTGATGAACCTGGAAGTTTGATTCCCGCCGAGTTTGAGCCCAACAGCTGGTGTGTGTTTCTTGACAATTTAGACTTTCAGCTTTGTTACCTTGTTCCCAGATCTAAGCTGTTGAATGTATGAGTACAAAGTATTTATTACTTAGAAAAAATGCCCAAAATGAAATCAAATATCATTTTTATTTTATAACATAACTGTTTTCAGACACTCTTTTCTCACTTCTTTTGATGTAGCAGTGGAGTCATGTGATATACACCGATCAGCCGCAACATTATGACCACAGACAGGTGAAGTGAATAACATTGATTATCTTGTTACAATGGACCTGTCAGCGGGTGGGATATGTTATGCAGCAGGTGGACATGTTGTCCTCGATGTTTATGTGTGAAAAAATGGGCAGGCGTAAGGATGGGGGCGACTTTGACAAGGGCCACATTCTGAGGGCTAGACGACTGGGGGCTCTTGTGGGGTGTTCCCGGTCTGCAGTGGTCAGTACCTACCAAAAGTCCAAGGAAGGAAAACCAGCGAAGCGGCGTCGGGGTCATGACCATCATGCAAAAATGGTTCAGGAATGGTTTGAGGAACAAGACAAGTTCAAGGTGTTGACTTGACCTCCAAATTCCCCAGATCTCAATCCAATCGAGCATCTGTGGGATGTGCTGGACAAACAAGTCTGATCCCTGGAGGCCCCACTTCACAACTCTTAAAAGGATAAAGTAGTAAAATTATTTGGTTTGGTTAAAGTGCCAAAACAAAAAACACAACTGCAACAATTTCACAACTGTTGCCCATCAAAATGTTTTTCAGCAAGCTTTATTTTGAAAGTCTAACACGATGTTTCTTATGTGTTTGCCCTAACTTAATAGCCCGACATTGCATATTTCTACAGCACACTTGACCACAAAACCTTGCCGCTTGGGAGTAAGAGTGTGTTGCTTATGGAATTCAGTTAGTCTAATGTTGTCCGGATGTACTTTTTAATGCATTTCATTTGATATTAAAGAATTATTATCATTCTCTTGCCTTGTCAGCTGCAGCAGCTTGAGCACCTAAATGTGAAGGCTAAATCAATCAGCCCTGAATCAATACTGGATGCACTGTACATGAGCAAAATATCATTATTTTTTGGTCAAACATGGAACATAAAGAAAGAAATCCGAGCCTTAAAGCAAACACACATCTGTAAGAGGAATCCCTCTGTGGTGTCAGAAGAACATACCCTGTGTGATAAATCAGCCTGATATACATACATGTCTAATCCTATTTGCCTTATTCCCATGTCTCTACTATACATCCGAGCCCATGATAAGGCTGGAAACAAAGGGACCTACATCAATGTGCTGGAACGCGCGGTCTCACTCTACAGTAATCTACAGTAATTAGCCAATTAAAATGACGCATGGAGCCAATCAAGACCATTAAGAGGCGGATCACAGGAGAACCTATAGGAATCAAATATGCATGTTTAGACTGTAGAGAGGCCTTGGCAGGTAATTACTATGATGGTCTTCATTGTGAGCAGATAAACAAATGTATTATCATTAACCCCACCACCACACACACACAAACACATTCGACAAGCCATTTCCAGTTTAAACCGAGAGGGCCTTTGCCTCCACTAAAAACTCTCCGGCTCTGCTCTCTCTTTTTTCTTGAGAAGGGCGAGGGAAGCGAGATGATGGGCATCATTAAGATCAGTGGTGCGTGCTGAGGCGTTACGCTGATATAGCGTCCGTATGCACCGCCTGTAATGTTCATTAACACTGCACAGCCCTATTCCCCAACACACACACATGCACCTCTTTATTACCACAACAGAGCAAACACAGCATTAAACAGCATTAAGAGTAAATGGATATTTTATTAATCTCATTGTCGGGTGAAGAGGAGTCTGTTAATTTGGAGCGTTGACTGCTTGACCTTTTTACTCGGGAGGAGGAGGGTGTGTGGGCTTTTTCAGTTTGGGTTTAACTGAGGATATTTTTATTTATTTTAGGGACATGTTTTCTAATCATTTCTCTCTCTTTTCCTTCTCTCCTCTTCCCCCCCTGCCCTCCCTCTCCCTCCTTGTCTTCCACAGCAATTTGGCAAGATTTTAGACGTGGAGATTATTTTTAACGAGCGAGGCTCCAAGGTAAGTGCACTGTGACCTTACATTCATGAACAGTCCTTTAAATACATATGATTATCCTGCACACTGTATTCCTCCTTTACTCCCCCTCCTTTTCTCCAGTAGCCCTGCACTCCTCTCACGGTCGTCACTGCTGTCTTTCCTTCTATGTTACAGTAATTATGGACATATCAGTGACACTTGCCCACAGGCAGTTTATACTCCTCACCGGCCTGCCATACATTGTGACAAACAACGCATCGCTCTCACTTATATTAACTCTGACAGTCAGATTCACACAGGCTGCAAACACAAGCTGCCTTACCTGGTTAATTTATTCTATATTACTAGAATAAACAGTATGTGAAAAACCTCCTCACTGCTGGAGTCCAGGATGTAAGGTATAATACAGGTATCAAATCTCAGAACACGCTGAAAAGATGGAAATTAGTTTAAATAAACACGCTGACTGCATCATTTTTTTTATAAACAAACATTCACACAAATACTGGGGAGTTAGGGAAAGCCTCCAGTGAGATACTTAGGGAGGTCTAACATATCATGATTATTGGTTAATAGTAACATGCTTTTTTATTCACAGTACAATTTCTGATAAATTGTGTTTAGCAAACATATAATAATATCCATCTCCTGTGTGGAGGCAACATCTAACACATATGATGCACCTTCCATAAGCTCTCAAACAAAAACGATCCCCTGTTCACTGTGGATCGGCATCTTATATTCTTGTATTGACACTCACTCTCACTTTAAGTTATCAAATACGGCAGCTTAGTCAGCGGGCGTCCGACCAGCTGTTTTGCACGTTTAGAGCTCTGTGGTCGAGTCAGCTGGTTAGACTTTCTAAAGAAAGCCTGCTGAGCAACATTTAACACTTTATCAGTCTGGACGTGCAGAAATAATAAACACCTGGTTATGTTTAGGCACCAAAACAACTTAGGGAGGTTAAAGTGCTCATCTCGAAGATTACGTCTCTTTGTTGCGTTCTCTTTGGCGATAAACGGTAATTGTTTGTCTTCATCTGAGCGGCCAATTTGTTTCTTTTTCTTTGGATTTTTTTTAAATTTTTTTTTTACGATTCATATTTTATTTGAATTGATAACATTCTTTCAACATGAACAACGTGTGAAAAACAGGAAATGGGTAAATTTAATATCTGTACTGCTCAAGTTGAAACTTTTGATCTAGAACAGGTTGTTAGCTGTTAGCATGCAGACGTCTGTTTATAGAGGTTAATAATAATTCATGCTTTTGCTCTCCACACAGACTGTTTTTCCTGCATACGCTGCAGCCTGCTGATACATGATTGGTCCATATTACAGTCAAATAAGCAGAAACCAGAACACTTGCCTTACTAAAAATCCTCGTCCTTGCCTACAGATCTAAACAAAGCATAATGAGAAATTTTACAGAATGGTTATTTGTATTAACTTCATCTCAAAGGTACAGACAAGAGGCATATAAAAGGGGGAAAACGAAGTAAAAGTAAATAAGTGAAAAAAATCTGACAGATTTGATTCTTCCACGTAGACAGCGGGGGATAGCTGACAGAATCTGAATTATATATTATGCCCTTCAGATCTCAAACCAACACCTATGGGAGATTTTGGAGTAACGTGTTTGACAGCATTCTCTACAACCAACGCTGTTCATATTTTATTAGCTTCATGACTTTCTGTATATCCATGCGAGACAACAGGACGTAACAACAGACTTTACGCAGTTATCAACTCTTTAACTCCAAAATTAACCGATGAAAGTGTATTTGTGGCTGCGAGGTTCACGAGGCACCCGTCATGTGATTTAGCACCATCATAAAAAGGTAACACAGAGAAGGATTTACAGGTACCAAGACAGCAGTTAGCTTCCTGTCTTGTCTTTAAGGAGATCCACCCTCTGTTTCCTGCCCTAAGCACAGGTCTTGTTTACAGTCAGTGCTGGCCCGGTCGTGCCCCCTCCCCTAAACACTACTTATTTCCACACGATAAGGGAAAGAAAGCAGACTATCTGCATTAGTGTGAGGTGTGATCGTACCCATACATGGCAACAGAATGTCAGAAGTATTAATTTCACTCCCACTTTGCACTTTTAAATGTATTTTTTATCTGCTCCTCCTCTCAAGGGCAGCCCTATGTGTTATTTATGCCCGGCGGAAGGCAGTGAATCCTGTATATGCATACAAGATCACGGCGCAGGCTGCTGTTCGCACATATTATCTGGCAAAGCAATTACAGGGCGACGACTTGCACAGGATACATAAGCTAAAGGCTCGTCCAGAAGGCGGGTCTGCCAGGCATATCAAATGGAGTTAGTCTCTGCCTCTAGACCATAACTCACCATGGTGAAGAGGGCCGGGAGCAGTGAGGGCCACACGGCACTGTATGAACAAGACAAAGGGAGAAAGAAAGAGACTACAAGTGAACATTTAGAGGAGTTCATGTAGATAATTAGGTTTCCTTTAATGTCATTAAACTAAGCTAAAATCCACCGGTCATATATCGACCATATTGATCCAAAAACAGAGGTCACGTAAGAAAATGTGGTGCCTTTAGAGTCAGCATTTTGAGAGACAGCGACAGATGAGCCAGGGGTAAAAGATATTGCACAAAAAACCTATAAAACACACAGATATTAAAAGTCTTAATGGCTGTAAGTTGAAGTAGAGAGTTGCCCCAAGAAACATGGTTTTCTACGGTATCTGTGGATAAAAAAATGTTGCTGACAACATTATGAATGCAAAAAAATACCTTATTTTCCCCTAATGACTCAAATCATTAAAAAGAAAATCAAACGTATCATACATCGTGTCCTCACTTAAATACAACCAGCCTCACAACTCCTCAAATATGGCAGCTCTGACTTTTGCCGGAGATATACTTGCTTTTAACTACGCTTTCGCGTGCACATGATGGCTGTCCCGCGTTTGTAGCGTCGATTGTGCACGTCATCAAAAATGAATGCTATGCGTACACAAGATGCAGTATGCACATGAACAGTAGGGGCAGTGTGGAGGCAGAGGGGATGTGACGGGGTCAACACAGCAGCAGGGACAACAATGTCAGAAAGTTCTGAAGACAAAATGATAGACAAAGTCCACAATTATCTGTACGATGTGTCATTGTCGCTGCACAGCGAGAAAACATGCCTGTCAAAACAGCTGGAGACAGATAAGTTCCGTTTTAGAAGTCGACGTGAAAACCTGCAAAGCTAAATGGAAACAAGTCAGTATTTTTTCGTGCACATAGGAACATGTTGGAGAAATGGAGTGGGGACGGTGCAGACAGCTCGTTCTGTCCACCGGTCATCAGTCATCTGAGCTGGCTATGACTTTGTCAGTCACCTGGCCACTGAGAACTCAGAATGAACATAACAGTAACCTCCTCGAGTGTCGCCATGTCTGTTGTTTACACCCTGCACACAGTAGTTGCATACAGCCTCTAGAGGTATCCTCTAGTAACACATGTAGTGCTTAGCCAAGTATGTGAACACTTCATGACGCTGCCGGTTGTGTACGTGAACGCAAGGTTAAAAAGCAAGTATATCTCCGGCCTTAGGCCCAACACTTAAAAATGTAGGCACTGTAGGTATCCCTTAGCATGATTTTTGGACACTGTCCTCTAGTTTATGTTGTTATGTGCTGTTGCAGTCAGGTGGCTGTATGGATAGAGGCGATGGAACTGTCAAACAAACACAGGACTTTCATCCACCAGACTTGGGCTCAAAACAGTCGACACTGACTTCTTTTTAGGTTACGTTGCTTAAAAGTTATTTAACTAACTCAGTAAGTTAATACTTCTTTAAACCCCAAACCATGATCTTTTTCCTAAACTTTAACAGGTAGTTTTAGTGTGTAAATGTAACCAAAGTGTGAGCATTTCTTCAGGTAAACCATGTGTTAAATGTTGTTTCAGGTACAAAACTCCTCAATTGTGAAATGATTCTCAGCGAGCTTTATTTTGAAGGTCTATCCCGAAACTGCTGCCTTTGAAGCCTCGGGGCGTTGACCCGCCGGCCATAATTGTTGCACTGTTGTATGAATAATAAGACACTTCTAGTTCCTAACCCAAAGCTAAATCTTACCTGACAAACTGAGCATTGTTGTCCCTTTACCAAACCTTTAAGCTATTACAACACAGGTTTTATTTTGGTAGTGTGTCTGGTTATCTGGTAATGTGATGACCACTATGTAAACTGATGTAACGAAAAATAGAACAGTAGTTTTATTTTGAGCATTTTTGTGCTAAAAGTGAAAGCCTATGAGAACGCACTGAGGGCCCAGAAGGCATTGCGTAAAGGCAGTGAAAAAGTTAATTGAGGGAACTATTATGCCACAAACACAATGTACACGGCAACAAGCTTTGAAAAGTGAGACAATACAAATCTTGCTTCATGCGACCAGAGGACTAAGTGTGATTAAACAGCCAGTGGCTCTAATGTGTCTCATTGCAAGTTCATGAAGTGAGAACTCCTTATTTAGAGCACGGTCACATTGGAACATTGAACAAAAAGCCCTTCACACAGGCAGTGATCAATGATGGAGAGAGGATTTTTCAGCTCTTACTCTCCGCCTCCTTTAAGCTCATTGACATAGACAGATGAGACTTTGTAGTTTAGGGTTTGGAGGCATGTTTTACTGCATATGGGCTATAAGAGTGAGCTGCCTCTCCAGGCCCAAGTCTCAGACACAGACAGGGTCTCGTGAGCGAGCTGCGTCCTGGGGCCTCAGAGAGTCACGGCTGACTGATGCCATGGAGATTGTAATTGTATGGCACTTATCTGCTCTCCCACAGGGGCCTCTGCGTACCAGCAGAGGAACTGCATCCTACAGCGCACACACACATACATGTATCAATCCCCTTAGTGCGTGTCTTTTATTCCACGTGTCAATTTAGTCAGATTCAGTTATAGCTTTGTGTTTAGCAAAGTATTCACCATATATCCACAGAGGCCATTTTCCTCTGATGTGGTTGAGTGCTTATGTTAGTTGTTGTCAGTTTTAGCTGCATTAGTCGATAAGTTAAAAACAATATTTTCCTGTTGGCTAATGTTAGCTAACACCTAGCCTAACATTAGCCTTCAATCACTTCATATCTTGTATAATGTTACAGGATATGATTGGACTTTGGAATAGACATATATCGCAAACAATTGTGAGCTAGCAAATTCTTATGTAAGCTAGGAAATTGTCAAATGCTAACGTTAGCTGTTGTGACTTAGCCTGTTGGTACCTAGTGAGTTATCAGATAGGCCTATGTTGTTTTAACTTGAAATGTGGGCCGATCTCGTTAAATAGATTGTCTTTTAGCAAGCTGATCAATCAAGAAGTGGCAATTGATAAACATGTTGTCTGATTCCCTAAATTTATATTAGCAAACCTGAAACACAGCTGTGAAATATCAGTGTTTGAGCTTCCCACCCTGATCTCAGAGGAAAGTGGCCAAGTGAATATGGTGAACTGGTTGCTCGAAAGGACTGGGGGATAATAACACCCTCACAGTAACGCACACACAAAGAGATGAGATGGTATTTAACTTTAATCTGTGCTCTTGTCTGTTGTTTAATGTCCTGCTGTCCCACCTCTCCTTACTTTAACTCCAGCTCTGTTTCTCATGTTTGTCTAACCAGTCTGACGTCTCTTTGGCTTCTGCTTCTAGATTCAGACCTCCTCCTGAGCTGCAGCTTTTCTCATCTGTACTTTGTGTCTTTTTTCCTTCTCTCTTCTTTTCCCTTGTTTGTTTCATTATTTTATTTCCGGACTTCCCTCCCTCCTCTGTCGCTTGATTTCCAACCCCACCTCCCGGTCACTGCAGGGTTTTGGGTTTGTAACATTTGAAACGAGTGCAGATGCTGACCGTGCACGGGAGAAACTAAATGGTACAATCGTAGAGGGACGCAAAATAGAGGTGCCTTCCTTTTCCTGTCCCTCCTTACCCTCTGTCTCCCCTCTCCCCCTCCCCCTGACTCTCTCTTTCCTTTCTCTGCCTGCCAGACAAATCCTGCATACTCCCCTCCTCCCTTCCCTCTCTTCCTCCATGCATCCCCTCTCTTCCACCTGCCTGCTGCACCTTGAACGCTGCATGCCGAAACCCTGATCCGTAAGTGTGTGTGACGAAAAGAGAAAGAAGGAACTATTCAGCGGTGTTTGAGTGTTTTGTTTTACACAAATGGTTCTACTGTGCTCTGCTGGATTGTGTCATGTGTGTTTGTGTATGTGGCTTGTGCATGAGATAACGGTAGGTTTACTTTGAGTTAGAAATTCCAAACCAGCAGTTAGTTTCCCTTTTTGATGTCAACGTGTCAGGTGATAAGGGGTGTAAATCTACCCCATTGTTCTATTTGTCGTTTTAGATACAATTTTATTGTATTTAATTGTTGTGGGTGATGCCAGCTTACCAGGTAAACCAGTAACTGTTGATGCAGCAACCCTGTCCCCAAGAAACTCCATTAATATACTACTACTAGGAAAATCAGATCCTGGGTTAAATGTCCCTTATAATCACTCATGTTTGAAGTTTTCCATATTAAAGCCATGCTGCTGATATCGCAGGAGCAAACTTCTGGAAGACAAATGACATGAAGACGCTTTTGCACCCTGACAATTACGCCGAGTGACATCGTTCCTCATTATTGTTCAAGAAAATATAACTTAAGCAGCTTAACATTTCCTCCAAAATGTATGTGCTGTTGCAAAATAAGTGGCATATTATGTTATTTCTAGGAAACTGAGTTGCGTGCAGGGTTAACTCTACCAGAGTCGATTCAACATCATCTGGGTTCAGATCAAAATAAGCCGTGAGGCCCTATTTTGAAATTGTATAATAGCAAACCTGTTAATAACTGTGGCTTCACACTGCCCATGTGAGCAGTGCATGACGGCCACAGAACTTCTTCATTTTCATTTCAAATAGATGAAAACAGGTTAGTGGCTTCAGACTGTCAGTGCATGTCAGGCGTGTCGCCTGTGTAAACAAAGACTCGCAACCACCTCTGGATGTGGCAAACAGCCAGGTGAAGTGAAGAGTGATTAATGTCTTATTTCCCTGTATTAATTATTATTTACAGTTGAGCAGACGCCTCTTCATTATTTCCTGTATATAATAAATCTAAATGACATTTATAAAGCGAACCTGTACAGATTGTTTATGGCCTTTATTAAGGTAAAGCTCACGTAGAAAGACAGGGCTGGTAGGATCAGCCCATCTGAAGCGGCAGCTGACACGCACCCAGTGAGAACACCTGAGCCCCTTTCCCGCTGGTCCAAAAACCTGCTAACACACGGCTTTTTTGCTTAGTGGTAAAGGTTACAATCGGCATTCAGACCCGGGTCAAATGACTCTGCAGTAGACCTCCCCTCAGCTCCGATCGGCATTGATGGGAACACAAAACCCGGGTCAACAAAACCTGCATCTCCGCCCCCTTTCCGGCACGATGCTATGACGCACAATGAAGTTCCGGCCACTGTCGTGTACATTCGGAAGAACAATATACAACGGCAAATTTTTTCTTTGTTTCGTGCAAGATGCAGCAACACTGGCAAGACAGCAAGGTGACAGAGCTTCTTCTGATCCGAGGAGAAGGAGAAAAAAGGCGACAGGTTTCTGGCGCAGTTAGACACACTGCGATATACAAAAATACCCTGTTTGTGACGTCAGACGGTGACGCAGCAGAGAAGAGACTGAAAAGAGTATACTCCACTGGTAATGGGAGAAGAGACAATCGGCATTTATTGGCGGGTCATCCCGGGTTTGAAAAAACCCAAGTCAGCGTGACTTGACGGAGCGAGCCGGAGCGAGCCGGAGCTGTCCGGCGACGCAGCAGTAACGAGCTGCTCATGCATGCAGTCTGAAGCCACCGGTCTTACCCTTGTTAAGACAACTAACAAGCCATTTAAGATAATCCAGCGCTTGGCATTCAAACTAAAGAAGTGGTTGCACTGAAAAACATTGTATGTTCTGGCTTTGCACATCAGATCCTTAAACAAGCTCACTTGTAGCTCATGTTCTTCCAGCTGTGTGAATCAGGGTGGGTATAGGTGGTACCACCATCACTACTCTGGATGAGTCGAAGCTCTTCTATTGAAGTCACTAACATCTTGTGTTACTTTCCATGTTTTGCAGACTGCAGTGTTGTGTGCATCCTTTCATTTTTAAATGACGTTTGATCTCTTGCTTTTTTTCTCTGATGTTGAATGTGTTTCAACATCAGACCTGTGACTCGCTGCATGTCGCCAGAAATGATCAAATAGCAGCATGGCATGGAGAGCGGGTGTGATGTGGATTATCTGCAGTGTGCACAGTGTTTGCTTGTGTGTTTGTGTGTGTCTGCCCTCACACACGCTGACACTTTCCTCTGCCTGCTTGCAGGTCAACAACGCCACAGCCCGAGTAATGACCAACAAAAAGGTGGCAAACCCTTACACAAACGGTAAGACTTCATCTCCATCTCTTCCGACCTGACGGTTTTATGGTTGTATTTATTAGAAGTGTGTTCACCTTTAGCGCATTGGGAATGTTGTGAATTGTAAATGGAAAGGAAATCAAAAGCCTGGAGGCCATGCAGCAGATTCATTCACACAAAAAAAGACTTTGGTTATTGAAACCAATATTTGTCAAAGGCGGTGGGTTTGGTTTGAAATATCACGCAAATAGCAAAGTGAAATGTTTTCTAACACGGAGGGGAGAGACGTTAAAAGGGTAAAAAGGGAAAAGGGCGGCAGAGAGAGAGAGAGGAAGAATGGAGATCAGAGGACAGGAGGAGGAGAGTTTGGTAGATGGACGAGAGAGTGAATGGGTAAATGGATAGAGCCAATAAAAAGAGCCAGGAGTCATTCAGAGAGAGAGAGAGAGAGAGAGAGAGAGAGAGAGAGAGGCCTTTAGGGTGTGTTTGAACGACAGAGACGCTTAAAAGTAAAAGAAGGAAAGAGAGGTAAGGGATGGATGAACAAGGGAGGGAATTAAATGGCCAGACCTGGTCAGCACCTCTCTTCTATACACACACACACACACACACACACACACACACACACACACACTTCCATCCTGTTTGAGGGTGCAGAGAAAGAGAGAATGAGCCCTGAAGGGTTTTCCATTTGTCACTGTCATCAGGCCCCAAGCACAAACACACACAAACACACACACACACACACACACACACACACACACACACACTTGCGTGTTTCCTCATCTCTTTCTCACTTCTGTTCAATCTGCTTTATTGGCTTCAGCGTTGGTCGAGCAAACTGTTGCCAAACACCAGAAATACAACAGAGTAAAAATAGAAAAAGAACTAAAGAAAAGCTCAACATCAACATTTCTTATGACTGCACTTTTCTGTGTTTGGGGAAACAACAATAAGAGGAAGAGTTCTTGAGACTTAAGAGAGTTATCAGCATTATTAACACCATGTGTCTGAAACTGCACTTTAAATATCAGTTACCATATAGTGGGTAGATAGACATTTATTACAAAGCAATGAGAGTATATAAAGAAATAAATATCAAAACAAAAATATTGATATACGTACATCTGTAGTTGAATAAGATTCACTGATACTCATTGGTAAGTGATTTTAACGTTAAAGATGCCTCTCCATCGGTACGTGGAGCCCTGGCTCGGTTTGAATGTAAGACGAACCGGTCGATGGAACAATTATAAAGTTAAAGTTGTAAAGTATCCTAGATACTGTACTCACCGTCTCCAATCTCGTTATTATTTGAAGCTGACCTTTGACCTTTTACCATAGTGATATTAGTGTTAGGAGGCCTGCAAGGAGAGAGCAGCAACATGTCCGTAAACGCTGTGCGATTTACAGTGCTCCACTTCTAAAGTCAGAAGTCATTTGGATTTTAATTGAAGGAAGGGAAACTTCTGGGGGAAAGGGAAAGAGTCTGTGCGTTTGTTTGTTTTGTAAAGAAGCGATAAACAGCAAAACAAATCAGAACACTCACCAGGTGAGGCGGCAGGGCAACACCTGTGCGGGTAACAAGTAACACAAACACAAGCAATCAAGGCAGAGACCCGAAACTCTTTTCTCTGGGGTCGATGGTTATCATGGCATCTTTAACCCGATGTATTGCTACGATTTTAGGACCTCACATTCATTGTCCTCCTGTCTGAGATAGCACACAGAGTTCTGACATAGTTTTTACTCGTCTTGTTTTCTAGTTTATTTGGCTACAATTTGTGCCGTCAGAAAGAATTTTGTGTTTAGGTTTTCGGGGCTATTTACCCCCATTTCATGAAGTAAAAAATACTTGGGACTCTCTGGTCTATAATAACATTTAACTGTTTGAAGATGTGCGGAGCCCTTTTATAGAATTAGTTGAATTTAATTTACAATAGAAAATGAATTTCTTAAAGAAATGTAAAGAACTGCATGAAAGTGGAATTGCATTGAATCATTCTAGATTAAAATGTATTGCCCGTGAATCATATCGTAGCCCATGTATAGATGCAGATCGGATCATCTAGAAAAGGGGGAGATGCACACACCTAAGAAACATAGATATTGATGCGTGGAATAACATTCGGTCCTCACTCCTAATTTGTCAAATACAGCATCTTGGTCGGTGGCCCAAACCTTTAAAATATGACGCTGTAGGTACCTCTCCTCTGTTGTGTTGTGTTTCGTATGTATGTTTTTTAATGAGCACGTCAGTTGCTATTTAAACCCAAGCCATGATCTTTTTCCTAAACATAACCAAGTTGTTATCCCAGCTGGAATTTTTTGTTCTGAGAATGTTACGTGCGATGTTCTGGTAATGTTTTGAGCGGGAAGTTTTTATTTGGTTCCCAGAATGTTCCTTTTAATAGTAGGAGAACGCTCTGATAGTTCAGGCCGTACTAAAATCCAGAAAAGGTCCTCAGAACGTTGCAGTGAGCACGTTCTACCTTTGTTTTTATGTAACATTGAGCAAATGTTTTATAAAAGGCGTTCTGACATCCCAGGCCTCAATAACATCCTGAACATATCTTCACAATGTTGCAGTTAAAAATGTTATGTCTTAGGCCATGTCCACACGTATACGGATAATTTTCAAAACGTAGCTTTTTCTCTGCGTTTTGACCGTTCGTCCACACAAACACTGTTCGAGGTCACTGAAAAGGGATCTTTTGTAAAACTCCGACCAGGGTGAAGACTTTTAGACACTCCGTTCCCGCGGAGGCTGTAGACGGGGTAAACAGCATTTCTGGCACGTGACGTCAGGCTGTGCACCGTTATCTCCATGGTGATGAGTCACTTATGAGACGACATTCCTTGCAAAATGACGGCTGTGACAAAAACAGTGACATATGTACATATGATATATGTAGAGTTACTCATCTACTATATTGAGAAACAAAGGCATCGGGATAGATTTTTCAGACTTTGACTGCCTGCGATTCTTCTTCTTCTTCTTTGCATGACCGGGTTATATCGCCGCCTGTTGGTGCGGCATTCTCATGACAGCGTTTCTGTTGTGTTTTTTTTTCATTTTCATTTGGATGGGGATTTTTTATAACCGTACTAGTGTGGACGGGGGTTTTTTTGGAAACAAAGGAGGCAAAAACTCTGTTTTCAATAATACATGTGTACGTGTAGACATGGCCTTAGTTGAAGTTTTAACATCACAAGAAGTTTATTTGAAATGATAAACATCCTTAAAACGTTCTTTGAATCTTAGATTAAAATGTTTTCTTTCAAACATAATTAGAACTTGTCGGTAATGTTAGCCAACGTTATGGGAACGTTCCCTGCTAGCTGGGATGGTGCCCAAACATAACCAAACTGTACCTGTATCACACTGCTGACCACATTTTAAAAGTGTTGCAGATATAAAAATCATAAAAATCTAAATGTTTTGAGAAATTTCTTCTGAACGTCTTCCTGGATGTTGCACTTTTATTATCTCTGACCCGACTGCTTAATTTTATAAATGTCTCTTAGCTAAGGTTGGGATATTTATTATCACTCAGTGGACACTTTATTTTGAAAGTCTAAAGGACTTGCATATTTTTTTATCCATAACTCGACTGCGTTTAATGAAAGCTTAAAAATGACCTCATATTTGTTGTTGCTGACTTGACAGTGGGTCACTTACTGAGCAAAACTGACACAAGATCTATCTTTGTATTGTAAATGGTCGGACACTGACCAACCATCGTATTCGACAAGTTGGGAATGAGAACATGTTAGCATGTATTGGAAATGAGGACTTTTGGAAACAGCTGCGTAATGAAAGTTTTCCAGAAGCTGCACTCGCTCAGTCGGCATTTTTAGTGACACCACATTTTGATGCAACATATTGAAGACTTTGATATAACTGGTTATGTAAATAGCACTCTGACAGCTTACAGTTTAATAGGGGAAGAGGGAAGTGTAGTAATTAAGTAGAAAAAATGTTTATTTCGAGCTCAACACAGATACCCGTTCCTACAGCGATGCTAACATGTACCATGTTGTGTGCGTGTGTGTTTGTGTGTGTGTCTCCTGTCCAGGCTGGAAGCTGAACCCAGTGGTTGGAGCGGTATACGGCCCTGAATTTTACGCAGGTAAAGAATCAAACAGTAAGAATTTCTTTACTTTAGAATCTGTAGAGTCTTTATTTCTTTGTCTTCCTTTGATGTGTCGTATGAAAGACGTTTGTGAGAGTCCGTCTCGTGCTCTGGATCAATCCTGAAACAAATACTCCGAGTTATGTATGTGCGTGCGTGTGTGTATACATTTAAATGTGTGTGTGTGGGAGGGGTTATTGTGGGTGTGTGTGTGTGTGTGCAGTTTGAAGTGGCAGCTTGGTTTCATTTGCTAGAAGTGCTGAGACTGTCCGCTCCCCTTAACTGCTCTCCTTTTTGCTCATTAGTCTGAAATCTGTTCATTCGCAGACAGCTTTACAGCACTCCTCTAAATAACCGCCCTGACACAGAGAGGCCATCCATCTCTTTTATTTCTCCCTCCCTCTTTTCCTGCTTTCCCGCCTCTGTCCCTCCATCCCGCCATCCCACCATCCATCCTTCAATCCACAAACCCAACCACACGGCCGCCTCAGATGACCCTCTCCACACACTGTGTCACACATTGTCCATGCTCCACTGCCGGTGGATCTATCCTCCGTGTGTGTATGTGCGTGCGTGTGTGTGTTTATGCTGAGATACACATGGATATGTATACTCAGGCATTTATTTTACACCAGCTTGTCTAACACTAGTCTGTGGTTTTCCTGTATTGATTCTCAATCCTCCTAAACTCTCTGTAAACACACAATAGGCAGCTACTTAACCCTTTGAAAACGGACCTGCTGGGAGCGCTCTGTGGAGGTCGTTGTTTGCATTATCCTGTTTAAATTGATCCAGAAAGTTAAATAAAATAGAACAGCAGCAGAGACAGGGTGTCTACGCCAATTTATGCTGTTTCCTGATTGGCTGAAGTGAAATAGCTACATCAGTCAGTTCTAAAACTGCGTTTGGAGATCTGACAAGTCAAATCTTTTGCAACTCCACACAACGGCTTCAGACGCTCTGCAACTAACCAGCTCACACCGCTGCAATTTTCTCTGCGACATTCTAAAAGTGTTCTGTTGCGCTGCGAATCATTGATCCGAACTGGGCTTAAAGCCTTCATTCTTTTTGCAACCCGTGAGCTCAGGCTTCCATCTTTATGTCACCATGTTTTTAAATCATTGATGACGTTACTACGTTGGTGACAACATGCGGGCGGCTGTAATGTAGCTGCAGGAGATTTTTGTTTGCATAATCCTTTTTAAATTGATCTAAAATAAAAAACATGAGAGCTAGAGCATACGTTTTAAACATTTAATAACCTTTATGTTGTACGGGTGGGATATGAAACATTTGAAGATACTCCAAGAAAAGACATCACATAATCAAAGACACCAACCAGGCACTGCATTTCTACTGAAGATGAAACACAGCAAACATGCGACTGATGTTTTTTTTATGATGATTGGAGAGGGAAGAATTCAGTGATTATAAAATAAATGTTATTAGGATTTTGAATATTATACATCGACCACTAATTGTAGTGCGTACCACAGTCTGCTCAGCTGGGGTGCTCTGCTGCCTGTGCTGCAGACAGTGCTCAGAGGGGGATTTGGTTTATGCTCTGCTGGACAAAATTCATGCAGACACATTTTCTGAATCACCCCAAGCATTGTTTCCTGCATTAGATGTTCTTTAAAAAAAGGCTTCGCAATGGCACCGAAAGGTGAACATATATGATGATAGTGATATATCAGTTATAAGATCATATCGATATCTTTAGCCAAACAATCTGTTGGTATTGCTTTACTTTAAACTCTGCTTATAAAAAATAAGCATATTTAAAAAAAATTTAGATACGAAAAAAATATTTCTTGTAACTCAAGTCTTCTGACATTTATTCACCCAACATACACGCTGCAGTGTATAACCACGCCTACCCCGCTTTCCCCCAGGTGTTCCTTATTCTCTCTCTCTGCTCTCCTCTCACCTGCACTGTATGAAAAATGAAGAGTTCCCACCTGTAAGTGAAGGTGCGTGGGATTGGGATTTGTTCTGGAATAATTATGAGTGCATTTAATCTAGTTTGAGGCGGGAGTAAAGCAGGATGTAAAGCGAGATGTAAGGGCGATTAATCACCCTTTATCAGGCCGGCTTTCCCAGCACCCATCAGCTGAATCGGCCTCCATAAATCCTGGCCGGCTGACAGTGCACTCCATCTCCATTGCCGGGCTCGGCTACAGGTTTATTGTGCGCAAATCCCATTCAGAAGAATGACGGATGACCTCGACATGCATACACATCCATGTTCACGCACACTCATGAATACCCGTATGTAGGTACACATGGAAGAATGTAAGCAAAGATGTACAGAGTCTCTGGTACATTCACACTCAGGTATAAACTAAAACAACCACAACTCTCCCAGTTACACTACTGTTGTTTTTAGTATTGAGGAAATATTATTTGTTTTACTTTTCAAAATGTGTTAAAAAACAAAACTGAAAAGCAATTTATTAACTTAAAGTGTTAATCTTGAAGATCTCAGTTTCGTTCTCTTTGGCAACACCTATGGCGATAAACGGTTATTCCGGGAGCACACTTCCCAGATATCCAGACAGTGCTGCATGTGTGACGTCCACGGTTGGCTCAGGTTGTAACTCTTGATTTTCCTCGCTGACGGTCGCTTTCCTTTTCAGACTGTTTGCCTTCATCTGAGCGTCGAGTTTGTTTCTTTTTCTTTGGATTTTCACTTATTTGTGAAGTTGTATCTGTAGTCATCCATCTTTTCTTTGTTTGTTCAGCCATAGTAGATTACTGTTTACTCGCAACACTTGCAGAGAGCGGAAAAGCAGCCACTTAGCTCTGCCTACCCTCTCTGGCAGACCCACCACTGCTGGCTGATGGAAAAAGCGTCACTAACTGGGCGCTGCTTTTGATTTTTTCTGCGATAGTCGCCACAGACACCCAGTCTGTGTTCGAAATGCCGTACTATATACTACACACTACATGCTATATACTACATGCTATATACTGCATACTGCGTTCGGCTGTAGTATGGAGGAGCTTTTCAAATTAATTTAGCTGGGATGCTGCTGCTGTCCGTCATTTCAACTATCCCGGTGACGTTCCAGCGCTTTGCATTGTGGGATACAGTAGGCGAAGTAGACTGGTCCGATGCATACTGGAGATTTTCTTCGAATCAGTAAGACATCCGGGTATTTTTGGCATACTGCACATTTTGCTTTTGTTTGCACACTACATTTTGGCCAAATCAGTACGTACTGCTAGTATAGTACGGCATTTCGAACACAGCACCAGCCTGTAATACTGCAACTGCAAAGGCTTTCATCAGTGGGCCGTAGGCTCAATCACCATTGGGTTACCTCATTCGGCGATAGATAGAGACTTAACAGACATTTATTTACATGAAAATCTTCAAGATTATTACTTTAAGCAAAAATTAGATGCAGAATTTATTTAGCAACACAATATGGTGGAATTGGATTTGATGAAATACAAACATTCAACTCAGAAAAAAACTTTATTGCAAAAGAAACAGATTACTGTGATTTAATTGCAATAAACAGGTAATTACTACTCCATGATGCAGCTTTGTAAAAGTAACAATTTGTGCTTTCTCTGGTCTGTCAAGACGAGACTTGCAACAACTTTTAAAAATACACATTTTTCAAATGAGGTTTGGAACTATGATTTCTGATGCCATCTCAGGACAGCAGGAGAATCATGCTGCAACACAGCGTCACACAAACACACACAGCTTTAGTTTAAAAAAAATCTCTAATGAACATGCGGATGACACAAATTGCGTGATGTGCGTTGCTCTTTTTTTTGTCAATTGCGTGTATGTATTTAGTCTATTTGCGTCATTGCACTGACTTTGTGCACGCTGTGTGGAAAGGGTTAAATGTTTTTGATCAGAGTTTGCATAATAGCCTCAGCCTATGTTTAGTGCGTTTGCATCGCAGACGGAGAAACCAGTGTGTGTGTGTGTGTGTGTTTGGGTGGGTAAAATAGGCTGCATGGGCATGAAGGACAATGAGGGAAATGTAATACTGATTGATTGACTGTGTCCTAGACTGAGTATATGCAAAGCAGGACAAATGTGCGTGTGTGTGTGTGTGTGTGTGTGTGTGTGTGTACATCTAATGTGAGTTAGTGTATGCAGAGCTTGGCAGAGCAGCTCTCCACAACACAACAAATAAGATTAAAATGCAAAATGCAGGCAGGAAAGTAACAAGACAAGCGGCTCGGGCCTTTTTAACATATGCTGAAAAATTTGCAAGTTGGAAGGGCGACATTAGATCAACTTTGGGCTTTGTCATATTTGCACGCCATCATTGGTCCAAGGCCACCCGACATCACTGTCAGACACGGAGCTCACCTTTGTAACTGAATCAGTCTGGCTTGTTATAAACGCTAGCCGTGATTTGTCATGGCCTTTAACGTGCAGTGGTATGACTGTAGCCATGCTGTTCAACAGATAGTCAACAATGTTTTTTACAGATAAGACTTCATTGATCCATGGGGGGACAGTCGCTAACAACATGATGCATGTGTGTATGCAATGAAACAGAGTGAAAAGTACACATGCACGTGTTTTGGGGGTTTTATCTGCTCACTAGAAATAAATGTACTTCACTTTAATATTTTGCAACATCAGCATGGTAATGTAGCATGTCCATTTAGATTGATTTAAAGCCACATTAGTTAGATACACCACAATCAGACTGGGCACCAAGAGTCTGACAATGTTGCACAAACCTCCTGGCAGAGAGAACCGCTTTGTTAAAGAGTAAGCTACCAGACTCCATTGAAAAAAACAGGATTTTTTCCTCGTACAGGAGCTGCTGGCCTACTGCTGCCTTGATTGGTTAGTTTATTTGTGTTTATTTGTTATTTTGTATGACTTTGGTTTTTGAAAGAGTTCGTTTGGATCCAACACAATATTTATGAAACTTACTATAACTGGGAATCTACACCGACACTATAGCGTCAGCACAACACGTAAGCATCACGGCAGCATCTATTCTGCAATCTACAGACTACAGCAAAGATGAGTCTCAGAGTTAGGAGTGGTAGTGACGCCAAAAAGTGTGCAGTCTGCCAGAAACATTAGAAGAAGACAACTTTGCAACCGAATTGTAGACTTGTGTTTTAATTGTGCATAAATCCTGTATTTATGTAGGACGTAGAAGTCGAATTAGAATTAATTAATAGGATTGGTTTACCCAGATGTTGAGGAAATGTACGTATTCATTGCTCTTTACAAATTAATCTTGCCTGCTCATCGAGCCGATCAATAATAGGAAACTGAAATGGAAGTTGGCCAAAATTAAGAGATGACATTGTTTAACATGGATTCCTTGGTTGCGGGCATGTATTTACATAGCAGTCAATGGCTTTCTGCACTTCACTGACGCACAGCAGCAGTGAAAAACAGCTACAGAGTGGCAGAAAGTGACCCCCGTCTTACGCCCGCCTCCCGCGCAGCATTGAATAACATTGGAGAAGTTCTGTCCCGGCACACGCGTGTCAAAAATACGCTTCAAATACGTTGCCTGTGTAGATTCCCACGAAACTCAATCCAAGGAACTCCTGTGTTCTCAGAGGTTAAATAACTCTTTTGGTCATTGTAGTCTGGTAGAGTTGAAGAGAGCAACGTAAAGAATGTTTATGTGTTTCAAAGAAAGTATTACTCCGTCACAAAAATGATCATTTGTGTCAGAGCCTGTCAAAAACAAGAACTTTTAGTGGACTTACTTTGATCAGGCTCATTTGCCTGAAAGCACTACAGTACAGCCATTACAGCCCATTTCACGGCTGCTGTCTGAAGTGATCTGCTGGAGTAATACCAAAACATTATGTATCTTTTTAAGTCATTTTTGGCCACAAAGTGTAAAAAAAAGAAAGGGCCCAGTTTTTAAAAATCATGAACCACCCTTTAAAAAGAGTGATTTCAGCTTACGTTACAAGTCATTCTCATACACAGCCTACACGAGCAGTTAAAATGTGTGTATGCAGCCTCTGTATAATAGCTCATGCATGTGTGTATCAGCGGATGTTGCTGTTTGTTTGTTTTATGAGCCTGCTGGCTGTCAGACACAGGTCCTGCCATGATTCATGGGTTATTACAGCACCGCTGTAGCATGCACAGGCCATAGCTCATCATCAGATTGCATTCATATACGTCACAGCAACAACAACAGGCACATACACATGTCCTCATGCTCCCTCATATGCATGTACACACATACCGCGCACCTCCTGGCACACACACACACACACACGGGCGCGCAGAGGAATGAATATATGGATGTCTGATATTAAGAAAGGAAGGATGGTGGGGGCAAGAAATTGATCTTTTGCTCAGAATATATCACCAATGGACAATGTGCTGGCTGTGTAGCATATTAATGCTGTTTTCTGACTAGTTAGAGAAGGCAGAGGCAGACACAGCGGAGGGACAGGATGTTCATCACACTACAGAGAGAGAGAGGGGTAGAGAGGGAGACAGAGTGTTTCTGTCTCGGAGCTCTCATGTTGTGTTTTGCAGACTGTAGGAGTCATTCATATCAGGGGGGCTGTCAGAGGTCTGAAGATGCTCAGGAGGTGATGGTATATGTTTGGAGTTTAACAGGACTCCTTTCAAGGCTTCTGCCTGTTTGTGTTTACAGCCCACAGGTCACCAGTGGAAAGCTTTACACTGTTCCCGTACGTCTGTTCTTTAAAATGATTTAGTTGTGCACAAGCAGCCAGAAGGATATCAGTGAAGTCTGACAGGACATTAACACTACTTTAGTGAAATCCTGATCACTTGTTGCTGCAAAATATGAACCTTATTTAATTACAACATGAATACATTACAGGACATCCATGTGAAACAGACATACTATTTTAAATGGTTAACTGAGGTCAAAGGTCAGACCATTTTAAATGCTCCCCATGTAAAAATAACTTTTGGTCCGTTCAGTTAATTTACTTTCAAGCAGCACAGAAAACAAGTCTGAGGACTCCTCATTTAGTAATCCATCACAGTGATGGATTATACACCTTCACTGTGAACAGGAACACTTAGGTTTTGCATAATTGCTACAGAATATTAAAAACAGGCTCTTTTATATCAGGCTCTTTTTATTTTGAAAGAAGCTCACAGATACAGAACAAGACCCTCGTTCTCTGCTTCAACAATGTATCTGTAACTGTGTCCCTGTGAGATTATTTACTACAGTAAAAGAAAGGTGTTTGTTTCATCTACAAGTTAGATGTTTGTTTGTTTTTTACAGTAAGATGAGCCTCCAACAAGACAATGCTCTGACCCCAAACTCTAACCCTTACCTTCCATGGCATCGTTTTATCAAAGCTAAGGGCTTTTCTCAAACCAGACCCTCCTCACTCTCACTTCGTCAAGGATTTAACTGCGTTTAAAGTCACACTCACAACTGACTGAAGCACCCTTCATTAAGATGTAGGGATCAGATACAGTGGCGAGCTTTGGGACTAACTCCCCTCAACACTGCAGAAACTGAACCTTAATGTATCCATGGTTTCATGTCTGGCCACTGCTGAGTGAATAAAACACTGTCCCATCAAATACACTAATAGCATTTTCTAGACTAAAAACAGATTTATTAGATCCTGAATACAATGTTTACTTTCAGATTTAAACGTCTTTATGACACGATTCAAAGTTTTAATGTTTTAATCTTCATTAAAGCTCCTGTGAGGAGACTGAAATTAATTCTGTTTACTCTTAATTTCCGACAAAAGCAAACCAGACCGTCAGCGACAAGACTGAGTGTTTCTTTATAGTTATTTTTAATGCCTGAAACCTGAGAGGTATGGCTTTGTCCACAGGGGGCGACAAAATCAACACAAACCAAAAGGTCCTCACAGGAGCTTTAAAGTGGTTTATGTTAAGCGTCTTTCATGATGAGCACAACTCAACGTTGCATCCGGTCAGTGTGGACTGTACTGATATAGCGCTTTTCTAGTCTTTGCGACCACTCAAAGCTGCTTTTACACTACATGTCACATTCACACACACATACATGACCGTAAAGTGTCCAACTGTCAATCAGTTATCACACCGGGAGCAATTTGGGGTTCAGTGTCTTACTCAAGGACACTTCGACATGTATCCTGAGGAAGCTGGGGATCAAACCTCCGCCCTTCCGATTGAAAGACGACCGACTCTACCACTGAGCCACTGCCGCCCCTGTGTCATCATCAATGTGATGCAAGCACGCAAAATCTGTAGGCGACAACAGGAAGGACCTTTACCTTTACATTACCGTGCCTGTGACCAGGCATTATTGTTACTACTAAAGTTAATCAAAAATGAATGGTGAAAATGATGATTTTTTTGAATTTAGCATTTTTAGTATAAATGTGAAATGTTGGAGCACTACTCAGGGCTTCATGTTGGGAAATCATCACATCTAATAGAGCAGTTAACTGAATGCATAAAATGTTTTTTAATAATATTAATATAATTCATAACAACAACATATAAAACACATTTTAAAAAAATAAAATAAATAGTTTTTTTTTGGTTTCTGATCAGATTTTGAAGTTTCACTTCAGACTGGAACTTATAGCATTATTGTTTTTAAAATGATGTGTGTTATTTATTTGCGTTTTTAACTTTGCTCTACTTGTGACATATAATCCACATCAGAATAACACTGCTGTGAGTGTACATTAACATGTGCCACTACATAAGACGTGTACACCCAGAATCCAGAGCACTAGTCTGTGTCGTGGCGTTTTAGTGTGGGGGAAGCTGCTACATACAAAGACCATGAAGATAATTAGAGGCTGGCACAATGTGTGTGTTTGTGTGTGTGTGAGGGCCTTGCTCCCCTGCAGACTGAAGGTGAAACCAGGACCTTCAGCTTCACAATGCCACCCAGTGTCTGTTAGGGGGACCCTCGTGTGTATTTATGTGTGTGTGTGTGTGTGTGTGTGTGTGTGTGTGTGTGTGTGTGTGTGTGCATGATGAACCATGGCCATAGGGCTGAATCTGCCGCTCCAAACAATACAGGCCATCTGCTCCGTGTCCCTGCTGCCAAACACTGACCTGTGCCTCACGCAGGCCTCCGTGCCTCTCTCTCTCTCTCTGTCTGTGCCAGCTCAGCTCTCTCCCTCAGAGGGACATCCAACCGACACCTCCATACTTGTTTATATTTTTCTTTACCATGTTAAGTTCTTCCCCTTAAGGAAGAATAATCTGCTCAAAGTTGTAGATGTATTTCAGCTTGTGACCGGAATAAAGATGTAATACTTTTTTCTTAGTCAACAAAAATGTATTTTCTAAATAGAATGCTGAAATATTCTGTCTAAATATAAAATTCCTCACACCTTAATGTCAAGTATAATTATGTGGTCAGAGGACACACCTTGTCATGTGTTGTTTGACATCCTGTTTGCTTTTTGCTGTCTTTAAATCCCATGTGTGAACCAAAAGCATTGATACTTAAATCTTTCTAACATGTATTATGTTTATCCAAAGCTGGAAAGATGTTCCTCTTTCCTCTGGTATACCTTTTGTTGTAAAGAGCTCACAGACACTGACAGATCGTGCTGGCAAAGTCAGAATATGTCAAAAGTTTCCTCCTGTTTGAGTTGAACACAGTCTAATGGCAGTTTGTTGAAATAGTTATGAAATCATAAAATATGGAATCTGATCCATCGACAGCAAAAGTGTCAAATAAATTTTAATATGAAGTTTATTTTGTGCCTGCAAAATATACAGTAGCACTACGTGGTGGTGGCATGAGCTGTGTGTCTGACAGCCTTCAAAGCGCTCTGCTGCCTCATCACCCACGAGTTTGTGTTTTTATTAATCCTAATCAAGTAGTTTTGGTTTGCAAACCCAAATAAAAAGTAGTGACAGTTTAATTTTTGATCTGGTTTTGGTTTAAATATGGTAAATAATCAAAGAAGGAAGCTAAGTGACGATCTGTGTGTCTGTTAAAATAATTCCACTTTGAATTTTTGTCTCATAATTGATTTGAGCACTGGTCACCTCGCCCGCCTATATTTACTCTCAAATGCAAGAAGAGAGGAGGAAAGGAGTTTTTTTTTAAGGCTCAAATTAACCCTTGTGAACTTCTTTATGCCGGGTCACCAGTTTTCCGAAAGCTTTTCATGTTGCAGGCGTGAAACATTCTTCAAATTGAAGTCGGTTTGAAGTCTGTGCTGACAATGCAACATTCGATTTGGTTTAGTAATGTGTGCTAAAAACTTGACCGGGCAGAGGTTTAACAGAGCTTTATTACGTAATGAAGCATCAATTTCAACATTAACTTAATTTTTTTTGTTTTCTTATCATAGGATTGGTTGACAGTAAAATAAATATTGCACAATAGCAGGCTAATCTTTAAGTATTTCAAATGGGATGGAATAATATGAAACGACATATTGAACTTTCCCCCTCTTCTCTCTCTCTTTCTGTCTGTGTCTCTGCCTGTCTCTCTCTCTCAGTGACTGGGTTCCCATACCCCAGTACAGGAGCAGCTGTGGCCTACAGAGGGGCCCATTTGAGAGGGAGGGGTCGCGCCGTCTACAACACGTTCCGTGCTGCACCTCCTCCTCCACCTATCCCTGCCTACGGAGCGTGAGTGCACACAAACACATACACACATAATCAAACAAACACTGTATGACAGGTCTCAATGACTGAAAACATGCTACTGCACAAATCTAATTCATAGCGGCAGTCAAACACACACACACACGGACACACAAGCATATACATACTCACACATACACACGCGCAGTAGCTGGAGAATGGCGAGTGGAAAACAAAAAGGCTGCCTTCTAATAGAGCAGAAAATTGCTCTTTGATTCCAGAGTGGCCGAATTTGTCTCTCTTTTTTCTAATGTGTCATTCTTTATTCAGCTGTGAATGGACTGCTATGACCTGCCCTGCACACTCCAGTGCACCCGCTTCAGAGAGAGCAGGAGACCTAGTGGGGGGGGGGGGGTGGAGAGAGAGAGAGAGAAGGAGAATAAATGTCTGAGGGAGCGTGTTAGGGTTAAAAGAAAGAATGAACAGAAGAGAAATGCAGATGGAGACTGAGAGAGTAAAGGCAGGAGGCTGAGAGAAGAAGAATGGATGAATGGTGCTGTTAGACCAGACGGAACTACTGAATTAGTCTCCTATTGTAGGATAGTAATACCAATTCATCATATTTTGATTAACTTTTAACTGTTTATAAAATTACTTCATGTTTCATTTTGAAAAAACAAATTTCTGCATTCCTTTAACAGACATTTTTGCAGATAATCAAACACCACGCAAGGTGCACTCTCTCTCTTCTGCCTGGTCAGCATGGTAGTCCTCTGCATGAGGGGCACATCTGCATCGAAACGCAGAATCTGTAAGCCCAGGACCAGATGTTGGCATCGGAAGTGTTCTGGTTGCAGTGCGTTTGTAGTCCGAGTTTTATCGACCAATCACGTATCAGTATGTTTTGGTACATGCAGGAAAAGGGGCAGAACGAAATCTGCAGTAATGCCATCCCCGCTCCCATTAACGGTCATCTGACGTCAACAGACATCTGTAGCAAGTGCAGCTCTTAGTCTGACGTCTTATCCCAACTCAGACTCCATTGTCGCTTCTTAAGTTGCTAGTGGAAAAGGATGTGTTGGACAGAAGTCCTTTATCTCTAACCGATGGCTACACTGGAAGCCCCGAAAAGTTGGCCGTAGCTCCCAGAGGCTTAATCAATGTCAGACGATAGGCATTGGGAGATTGGGTGATGTGAAGTTCCACCCACACAAAGTCAGAACAGACAGAACAGTCTTATCGTAAAATCATGTGTTTGTATGTTTGTTTATCCTCTGTCAACAGGGTGGTCTACCAGGATGGCTTCTATGGAGCAGAAATTTACGTAAGTCAACATGTAGTTTTTCGCAGCGATCAAGCCAACAAATATCAGGTTATCCTGACCTATGGTGAAAATCTTGTGTTTATAATTTGAGGTGCTTTCCTGTGTCTCTCCACAGGGAGGGTATGCAGCCTACAGATATGCCCAGCCAGCTGGTACTACTGCAGCTGCATACAGCGACAGGTAGGTTGGCTTCTTCTGTAGATCACGTCAGGGTACTCTGTTAAGGTTTCACTATAAACTTTCGTGACCATAGACCTTTTTTTAAACAAGTGTATCGTTGCCTGAGGATTCGTCAGGAACCTCTCAGTTCGCTTTCGATATCCAGGGGTGTTATTAACAGGCTCAGACCAAAATGACTGGATGCTTCAACCATTCAGAGCCATTCCCCTAGCCTCAAGTTCAGTGTTTCGGCCATCTTGTTTTTTGGAACCAGTAGTGACCATATTTGGAGGACAGGACCCTATCCTGTTGACAGGTCGCTGTGGAAGTGACTTGTCAATCACAAGTAGCCACGCCTACTCTACAAACGTACTCTGCTTTATCATGTTTTTTACTCTTAATGTGACTAGAATTTACAAAATAAAACATCATGCTGTATTGAAGAAGAGTTAAAACTAGTGATTGAGACAATGAACTCATTTGGAAAAGTTTACTGAGGTTATAAATCAACTGCAGAAGGCTGCGTCCACTTCCTATATTCAATCTATGCTAATCATTTTGTCTTTACTTAAAAATAAGAGCATGCTAAATAATCCTCACAAAGAACCAAATCAGCTGGATGAGAAAGGACATGATTTTTAGCCTGATAACAGCCTGTTAGCCTGAACTGGTTAAACCACATTCATACAGACAGAGTAACATCCTGCCACAGGGCTGTGGGACTGTGTGTGTACACAGAGCAGGAGACAGCAGAGGTGGAAGAGAGCGCTTTAATCCACTCCATCTTTCAACTGTCATTCCCCTCTGAGCCCCCTGTCACCCCCTCATCTCTGACCCCCTCACCTCTGGGGCCTTGTACCTTACCTTACCTGCCCCTGTCTTCACACGATCGCTGCTCCCTGTGCAGCTTTCCTCCGGCCTCTGGGAGTCTGCAGTTTGCTACCGAGTCCCCCACATCAAAAGTGATATGTGATATGTGTGAAAAAACGTGTGTGCCAGACTGTTGCGTGCACCTGCTACTACTGCTGTCGCGCAGTGTGTACGAAGGTGCTTGGGGAGCTAATCTTAGGGAGATTGAGCATCTCAGGCTGATAAGAAACAGCCACAGCAGGAGCCTGTAGGCCTCCGATAATGTAAGATTTATCAGAGGCAAGGAGCGAGCGGCGTGCGTGGGTGAATTATGAACCGAGCAGAGGAGAAGAGAGGAGCAGGTGAGGGGGCACGTCGCTCTCTACAAGACTTATTTCATTCCCTTTCTTTTTCTCCTCTCCCTGTTTCTCACTCTCACCGTTATTCGTTTCTCCCTCTGTGGCTGATGTGCAGTATATCCCTCCACACTCTCTCTCCCTGTCATCTTTTATACTGTGTCTCTCTCATTCTATTTTTTAAGCTCCCCTGATTTAAAGGGAAGCCTGGGCAGTGAGGTGCAGTTGAGAGGAGATGGGGCAGAGGCGGGAAGGGGAGGTGGAGGAGTTTTATTTATTGTGGGATAAGAGAGGTCTTACACAGAGTGGATGGGCTGGGGACTGAGAGACTCTGCCTCTGTTCTGTCTGTCTAGAGTGCACATATACACAGAAACTCACAGGCACACACACACTAGACGCTGTCTACACATGAGACTACCTAAGAGGAAGCAAAAGGAAACCAGGACTTAACGTCAGTTTGACCTTTTCACTAAGTCCCGCACCCTTAAGCTATTCGACCAAGTATGTGGATATAAAGAAGCTGTTCGCTTTATTTCACCTTAGGCCCAGGAAATTATGACTTTATTCTAATTAATTGAAACCTTTGAACTCCTTGGTGTTTTAATTCAGTTTTGACTCCCTTTATGTACAAGCTCACGACATGCACCCATGAAAACAGACAACAGTCTCTGGATTATTACTGACACTGAAGAAAGCTGTTCTTCTAATTTATGTTTCTCTTTGAACATGTAGCATATGTTATTTCACCCAAATAAATTGTCACAATGATTCCTGCAATCCAGAATTGATTGATTATGAAACATCATAACAATGGAAGATTTACAGTCAGTCCAGCGCAGAACATGTAGACAGAGCTACAGCTCTTTGTTCAGGGCTGCTATGGCCCGAGGAACAGAACTCGTCTTCCAGTTTAAACTCCTTTATCTCCTGCTTGGACTGAGACCAAACAGAAACCCCCAAACTCACTCAGCAGGTGTTTTTCTTTGATGTCACACGTGATTATGTCCTACTGCTGTGTTGCAAGTTGCAAACCGTATAAACATTTGGATTCTGATTATTTAACAGTCTCACAACTGATCAGCAACTGAAAAGACAATAAATAGTGAAAATACAGTAGAATATCTGGTCATATTTCAAGATCAAACTAATTTGTTTACCACTTCCAAGCTAACGTTAGCTACCGTTTGGTGGTGTTACACAACACAAAAGGAAAGGCCTAAATTGCTAGCTAACACTAATGTTAGCTTAAACATAATGTGTCAGCTAGCTAACAGGAATGTCAGCTAGGATGTGGTAAAAGCTAATGTTAGCTTAGCTGTCTGATGAGTTATCAAATTTGCAGTTTTACCTTGAAATATGGTCTAATTTTGGCTATGCATTATCTTTCAAGTCTTGCAGTGAAATGCAGTGAAATTTAAGCAACTTGTTGTTGTTTCTAAACTTTGCAAACTTCTAACAAAGCAGTAAAACAGCCTGTGACAGTCCCTCCAGGAGTTCCATTATTGGCTGAGCGAGCTGTTTGTCATCTAACATTCCCTCTGTCGATTTCCATGTCAGGACTCCGAATGAAATGTGTAAAAACTGAAGCGAAACTAAAGTAAACTGCTATAAAATGCTCCTTTTGCATTGCACCTACGCAAGTACTGGAGAATCCACACGTTATTTATTGCATTTACGCTGTTCTACTCCTCATTTTGAGTTATGTATAAAACCATTTAGAAGAGACAGGGGGATTACTATCTCACTGTACAATGACTCTTTGAGATCAGCGCTGACACAATTGGTCAAAGTTAGAACTCTGATTGATCAATAAACTCAACGCAAGACAGTGGAAAGTGGCTAAGTGGATGGCTAATGTTTTGAAGACGTAAACATGGATAAATAATCACAAGAAGACATCGAGTGTTGGATTTATTATTATGGAATCACTGTGTAGTCTCTAGAAGGACACTGTAGTTTGAGGCCGGGTTGGGCAGTTCATGACAGGGAAACAATCACACCGGAGCCTCGTTACAGCGGTGCGCGTACATGCACGGTGACGTACACGACGACACATGCGGGAGAAAGAGGAAGAGTTGCCTTAATCAGACAAAATTGAAGGGACAGGTCTCATTTCTCTGAATTTGCGCAACTTCATAACTTTCTGGAGGGCCTGATTTAAGATTCCCACCCTAAGCATGATGTCAGAGGAAAACAGCCGCTGTCTGATGATGATTAATAGTGATTGATCATTGACAATTCAGTCCTAAACTCTCCCTACCTTCCTTCCTCCCTCCATGCATGCTCCACTACCATCCTTCTCTTAGGTCTCCCTCTGTAACGCATAGTCTAACACATAGTAGTGTACCCTCGCAGCCGCTTATCTTTGCCCTCCAGACCTACGCTGGCTTCCCTTTACTTTTTAGAGGAGAATAAACAAACAAGACAGGAAGAGAGGAGTATAAATAAAGCAGTCTGGTGGCATCGGGGAAAGAGGAATGGAGGGGTGGAATGAGAAAAGGGAGGGGCGTTCAGGGTGGGGATTAGTTCCAAGCCAATGCTGGTGAAAAGACTGGAAATAAGCCTCAGGAGAGAGAGAGAGAGATACAGGGGGAGATGGCAGGAAGGAGGGACGTACTGTAGAGAGGGAGGAGAGGAAGGAGACGGCGTAGACGGGGGGAGGGTTTGGGACACTGTCAAAGAAATGAACTCACTCTCTCCAGTCTTTCCTTTTAATATCCTTCTACAAACCTATATTTCCTTTTTCCCTATGCTTTCTGTCTCCGTGTCTCCACCCTAAAGATTAATTTTTCTCTTTCTTCATAATCGTATTTCTGCCTCCCCTCAGCCATCTATACTCTTATCACTCTGCCCATTTCTTTTCTTATCTTTTATCACAACCATTCGCCATCATGCGGAAGATAAAACACTCGTCCCCTTTTTCTCATAAATTGAAACAGGTAAAACAAATCATTGCAATCACACACTTTCACCTTTACAACGTACATTTATAGCGAGACATCGATTGCATTTTCATCCGATAGGCCTGTCCTTAGCGTGAGTGAGAGGGGGAAATGATTATAGATCTCTCCTCCGGACCCCAGTTAAAATCGACGACCCAATGCCTTATGTGTCTCATGCATACTCATTGTGGCGGGTTGGCACTCTCTATCCATTATCAAATCTATTCAATCAAAGCCAACAGACACAAGGTTTATGTCTGCTGGTTGTAGTTGGGGAAGGGAGAAACAATTAACAGTTTTCCCAACTGATTAAATTCCCTTTGATTTGCACTGGTTCAAAGAGTTTTATGTTTGGGGAGTGAGTCAAAATGTCATTCTGATGGTGGATTTACTGCCTCAGAGAGCAACTTCCTGCAGAGCTGTCCCGACCTCCTGGGAGGTCATTGCTGTTGGAAAATACAGGATTTATATACTATTGGAAAGAAACATAACTTTGAAGTAGTTCAGACAAATACTGGTGCGTATACTACTTTGATTGGGATGGAATCACTCCACAAACAACTGCAACAATACATGCAATTGGTTGCGGATGAATAAAACATAGCTGGATCTAGTTTTAACCTTTTTATTTTACTAGCTGTTAAGCCTCCATGCTGCATATTCCTTTATGAATATATGTTTAATTAAATCAACACAAACTAACTGACACACAGCAAACTGGGGCGGGTTGTATTCCAGCACAGGAATAGTAAACGGTTTCTTGGGGCTCTGGGCAAAATCTAATAATTCTGCCATGTGCAGCCTGCTGTTTTCTGCTGTGTGCACCTGAGGGGCAATTTAAGGTAACAAGATATACACACAATTCAAAGATAGTGGGAGTAGCACGGGGGTCATTAGGAGTCCACAGCTCATATTTGTCCCTCGGTCCCATCGCGAGTTGATCCAGCCCTGCTTTGATGACTAGATTGTGGGTGCAAACCATAAAAGAAGCAGACGAAGCCACTCTGAAAGTGCCTATAATATGGAATATTCCTAATATCCAGCAGGGGGCGACTCCACTGTTTGCTAAAAGAAGTCCGTTTGTATGGACGTGTCTGAGCAGCCTGATTCTCACTTGATTTATAACCACAGTAAACATTTTCTTATTGAGTTTATGCTCTCAGTTGCTACTTTCAAATCTTCTTCAATACAGCGTGATGTTGATTTTGTGAATTATGGTCCAGTTTAGGGCAGTAGGAGGTGCAGTGGTTAGCGCTGTCGCCTTATAGCTGGAAGGTTCCTTGTTCCAATCCAGGTTCGGACATAGGGGGCCTTTGTTCTCCCTGTGCATGCGTGGGTTCCCTCCGGGTACTCCGGCTTCCTCCCACAATCCAAAGACATGCTCGCTAGGTTCATTGGTGACTCTTAAATGCCCGTAGGTGTTAATTAGGGCGTGAAAGGTTGTCTGTCTCTACGTATCAGCTGTGTGATCGACTAGCCATCAATCCAGGTAACCCCGCCTCTCACCCAATGACAGCAGAGATAGGCTTCAACACCCCGTGACCCTTAACAGGATGAGTGGTATAGATAATGGATGTTTGGATGATCCAGTTTAAAGTAAAATAGATGCTGAATCTATGTATGCCTAGGGCGTGGCTACCTTGCATTTGACAAGGTTTAAAGCTTTCTGAATCATCACAGTTACCGCCACTTACAAATGCACCTTACTAATCAAGCTAGCGCCGTTGTTAGCTGATAACTCCTCTCCTGTTTCTCCCTCTTGTACAAATACGGCCAAGTCCAAACGCCAATGGGTGGTGTCACAGTTCTTATACTCACTTCTAATATACAGTAAATAGAGTAAACATAACAAAGGAAGTACTATTTTTAGTCCTGTATGCTCAGAGTTAACACTTTTCTTCTTGTCTTTTCTCTATAGTTATGGCAGAGTCTATGCAACAGCAGACCCATATCACCATACGATTGGTCCTGCAGCCACATACAGCGTGGGCACTATGGTAAGTCTGCTTCCTGTATTCTGAGTTGTGTTGCTGACTGTGTGTCTGGGTCTGGTGCAGCATCCTCACACTGCGTCTGTGATAAGATGCTGTGTGACACAGGATGTTTAAAATTTCAGGAGACCCATTGCACACCAGAGAAGTTCTACTGAACTTTTTATACGATTAACTTCCTTAATTACTAACGGTAAATGAATAACTCAAATATATAGCTAACTTGCTTTATTAATAGTCTATCTTCAACAAAAGAGCCCATTTTTACTCCTCAACTTGTTGTGTTTCCCTCTGAGAGATCCATTTTAATGTTTAATGTGAATCTTTGCCACTTCAGTAAATGAAAAAGGGACACTGCCTTATTCTCAAACTCCCCATTCAATTTCATTGGCCTGAAGCTACTTGCTCAAAATCCAATCGAGACTGAGAATTCCTCCCCACAGGAAACAGTCTCTTCAAATTTAACAAGGGGAGATAGTCGAATGGTTAATGTTTGTTTTTAGCTAGCTTTGCAGCTAACATCAAAGATGAAAAAAAATCTTTCTAAAGAAAGAAACTGAGCACCCCAGAAGACGGGGAAAAGAGAAAGTACAATTTGTTTTCTTTCGTGGGTGTGGGTAGGGACTTCCTCCAAAGATTAACGACCATCTAGTACATGCTTCGACGTGCCATGGGAGATTAAAGTAGAAGGAGCGAAAGATAGACCACAAAAGAAGGAGGAGGAGAGGGAGAATTAAAGTTATTGGTAGCAAACCGGCTGCAGCCGAGCTGCTGCGTGCTGCAGTATCTTGGACACCAGACAGCTGAGCGTTGATGCTGAGTGCTGACGTGTTTGTGGTGATGGAAATCGAAAGCCCTACCACCATGTGTCCCCCAAACACCCCCTCCTTCCTCCCCTAGTGCAGCTGCTAGCTAAAAGCCTTCATTAATTGCGACCATTTTTTCCTCTTCATTTACTTAATTAAAACAGTGGCCTGTGTTTTCCTCCTGATTACTCTACACTTTCTTCTCTTTTTTCTTCAAATTACTCCTCCCTTTTTCCGCATCCTCCCACATCCAAACGCCTCTCTGCTGAATTTTATTCCTGATTCTCAATTTTTAAAAAACAAAAAAACAGCAACACACAAACAATATCATTTCTGAACTTTGGCCTCTAACAAAACAAAACAGAAAAGTCTACTGAGGTAGAACTATGGGTTGGATAAGTGAGTTAATGTACCTGATATTTCTCTCGATAAGCAAGATTTTACAAGGTCTATTAATCGTGCGTTTTCGGGCTCTTGTTTTATTTTACTGCGTTTAGAGAAATGTTGGGGTCATTGTCGACCAGCAGCAGTAGGTCGTGCAAGTTTAGGTATTTGTTTGGCAGCAGACATTTGGATGCAGGCTTTGTTGGTTGGTCTGGATCACCAAGTCTCTGAGTTGCTGAGGTTTTCAAAGGTGGAAAGTAAAGCTGTCTGTGCTCACTCCCAGCTCTTTAAGAAGCTTGGTCAGTGGCCCTACGATTTAAAATATGACGCTGTAGGTACGACTGTACTGTCATCTGGTCCAGTGATTTCGTCCAGTGACATAGCACAGAGCATAAAGTCTGCTTTCCATGGTGCTCAGGCGAGATGGAAGGGTCAGACTGTCACAGGACTTCCATCCAGGAGAGGAGCTTCTTTATAAATATGGTTACATGACGTACATTGTTAGCATAACTAACGAAGATACGTAACTACGCAGCAACTGTACGTCCAGAACTCATTAAACGTGACAAGTTTTTTAGCAAGTTTTATTTTCATAATCTCACTGGATGTTTCTTATTGATCATAGTTAACCCGATGTTGCATATTTATGATCACAAACTTGATCACTTAGCCTGCAAATGATGTCACAGGAGAACCTACAGCTTCATATTGTGAAGAGTAGAGCCACTGACCAAGCTAACGATTTGATGAGTCTGTGACTAGAAAGAAAAACCCTTCGAATATAAAACACTCTATCTCTGGTTCTGATGAATCAATTTAATCAACATTGATGGAAAGCAAGAATTTTAAAAAGCGTAAGTTGGCCAAGAAAACATGTCGGCATTGAACTTAAGAATTTTGAGGTTCTTGTAGAGCAAAAAGGTTGATCCAGACAGAGCCTCCGAACCAGGAACATGGAAAGCGATACATCATTATTTCCCTCGTTCTCTATTCAGCTACGCAGGATGAATATGAATTAGGTAGCCATCTTGTTTCTGTCGTCACATATGGCAGCTTTGTCAGATTGCTGTAGGTACCACTCTAGGATTATTTCCACACGCCATCCTCTGGCTAATTAGTTTTGATCTGCTGTTGATGTCAGGTGACGTAGTACGAAGAGCGCAAATCTGCTTGGGACACAGGACTTCAATTCAGGAGACTGTGGTTTGATTCCCGAGTTAGACCAATAGTCGGTGTTGACTTCTTTTTGAGTTATGGAACGTTAGTAAGTAACATACGTAACCAATGTTACTAACATGAGTTAGGTATGTAATGGATGTTTATTATGACTTACCTAAACAAGTGGTTTTGTTGCCAGAACATGACCAAACTGTGACCGTTTTATTTTGTTACGTAATTATTCCTGCACGTCTGCGCAAGCTTTATTACCAAAGTCCAACCTGCCTGTTCCTTCACGACAGACACCTGCACATGACAAACTGATGCCAGAGTGGTGCCTCGATCGTCGTATTTGAAAGTGTAGGGCCACTGACCGAACGTGTTGCTCACAAACATACACACAATCACATCATTTCACTTGACAAATTAATAAACTTGTACTCAAATTCACTCTAAATCAAACATCAGAAGTGGAAAAAGGGAGGACCGTTTCTTTGGAGGAAAGAGAAAAGTTAGATTTGACATCATGACCAGCATCCTTTGAATACTGATTGGAGTTTTTTTCATCTTTGATGTTGCAGGCTAGCCTTTACAGAGGAGGGTGCAGTCGCTTCACTCCCTACTAGAAAAGAGGGAGACAAACCCCCTTCCCCCATCCCTTTCCATCCCCGCAAAAAGACACAAAAAACAGCAACAAATAAAACCAGTAAATACCCGCCCTCAGCCTCTTCATGGAAAACTAAAAACAAAAAGCTTCCTGGTGGCAAATGTGACCCTGAAACGCAAGAATCATTCTCAAGTCTTCCCAACTTACAGAGTGTAAACGTTGTGATTTATTGATGTATTGTACTTATTTTGTTCCTCATTTGTGTGGACTTGAATGTATTTGCATTGAAATGTCTGTAGTGGAAACAAAGATGTCTCACTCTTTTCCTCTCTAAGTTATTGGTCTGAAGCTCAGCTCCTTTGGCCTTTTGTGCTCATTTACTGCTCTCTTTCTACTTCCCCGTACTTTGTTGTTACAAATATTCATTTCCCCTGTGTGCATAAGGGCCCCAGTGTTCTGCAATTCCACTTTTAGCATCACATTTTGGATCACACTTATTAAGTAAATAAAACAGCCTCCACCCTTTGGAGAACTGGCTCCACTCTAAAGAAGGCCAGTGACGTGAGCTGAGTTTCAGACTGACTTAAAACTGTTCAGCCCCAAAACGAGCTGAAACTGAAACAAAATGGCTGCCAGGAAGTGATGCATTATGAAAGCCAGAAGGTGAGAGGAAGAGAGTGATGTATTACTGAATCTGAATGCAGGAGGAAGTGATGTCTCGCAGGGTGTGGAGCAAGAGCTATGGCATCCATTGCAAATTGGGCAGCAGTGTGTTAGAGTCCATTGATCGTTGGCATAGTGCCAGAGGCAGGAGGTATCCCATTACTGCTGAATGGCTTTAAAGGAGAAAACCACATTATTTCCACACAACACTTCTCCCTGTTTCATGGCTCCCTGCGCCATGCACATACTCGGCAATAATCCCGCATTAGCTATATATGCATACAGAGAAACACTCACAAATATGTTTGACTACTTAGCGAACAGATGGAAGAATGTGTTCTTAAATACTGCTTTAATACTTACATCTTAGGACCATGTTCATGTTAAAGCTGCATTAATCGCATTTGGACATCATTTTCAGTCGGCATGGAAGCTGTGAAAACAGAGATGAGAGTATCTCTGGTTCAGAGCTGCTGAAAGTTCGCTTTAGTCTCTGTCTGACGTTTGTTACTCGACACGTTGTTGGTTTTTGCAGGAAGCTTGTTTTGACGACAGCAGCTGTGAGTCAACCGTATAATAAATGGCCCTTAAAACCAAAATGAGAGTAAGAATAAATGTTGGATAATAATTCTCTATTATTTCAACCCCATTTTAACTCAGTTGCACAACAGAGTCAGAGCCAGACGGAGTTATTGGATTCAGAGTTTGATTCACACAATTAAATTGACTTTTTCACCGGGCAGATATTGAAATGGTAAATCTTCTCCTGAGGTGATCAAACAGGCCGGGGCTGCTCTCCACTACACGGTCTATATCTATCTCAGGAGAAGTTTTATTTTGGCTGCCCCTTTATTATCAATTAACCATGGGATGGAGAATCCCCCGGGTTTAGTTTCATCTTGTCATAAATCTTTTTTTTTTGCTGGAATAAAAACTTGACGGGCTACAAAATTTAACAACCCTTGCCCTGTCTGAAAACATACATACGTCATCTGTTAACCTGATGATAAATACAGTATAAGGCTTTTACCAATTAATTCAGATTTATGATTTAGGTCAGTGTTTAACAATTAGGATTGATTATATTTCCTACAAAGCACCACGGCTTTAGCTCCTGTAGTTCATAGCAACCAGTTATTTATGGGGCATCAAACCTCAAGAAAGCCATTCTCTGCTGTTAAGTTTATCTAAAGTCTGTGGCATTAAATAAGAGCAGCACGACTTATTTCTTCCAGTATCTCAAACAAAGGTACGCTGCAGAGTCAGAGCAGTGTGTGGCATTATAAGTTTTGCAACTGCAACCTGAAAACACCTGCAAAAATCTGCTTATAAGCAGCATCAAATCAGTTAAAATCAGTTGCCAAGCAGGAATGATTATATGAATGAGATAGACACACTTACTAACCCAATATTCTTTGTAAAATACAGTGGCTCTCAGTTTTAGAGCAAGACTCTGATTTCACAATGCTTTCCCTCACAATCCCACCTTAACACTCACATAGTCCCTGCTTGTGCTTAGATTTGCTCTGCTTGTGCTCCAAGACTTTGCTCGCACTTAAATACATTGCAGATTGTGTCCCTCTCCTCGCACTCAGGCTGTTTCTGTGTGCTTGTGAAATGTCATTACCTTTAGAGCATCCTGTATGGAAGGATACTATTTAAGGGTTCATCCACTTCAACCCTCCATAACTTTCTTAAATGTGCTTCTTTTGTGCATTGCAAATTTAAGCGAAAGCAGGAATTATTCCAGTGCATTGGCGTTAAAAGATTCACGGTAAAAATCAGTCTTGCTGTCGAACTGGAGAGTCCATGCTCTTGAATAAAGACAGGAGAGAGCAAGCATACTGTATCGTTTAA
Source organism: Semicossyphus pulcher (assembly GCF_022749685.1). Lineage (NCBI taxonomy): Eukaryota > Metazoa > Chordata > Actinopteri > Labriformes > Labridae > Semicossyphus > Semicossyphus pulcher. The sequence continues at coordinate 6,009,670 of NW_027211670.1, forward strand.
GCACAAGCAGTGCAAGTATAAGTGCAAGCAGGGACTATTTAAGTGGTGTGTGAGGGAAAACATTACAATATCTGAAGGTGAAATCAAGAAAGCCCACATTGAAAAAAAGACAGGACCAAATCCAAATACATACGATACAGTTTTTCATGCATTCATACACTTTTCTTTGACGTTTTCTGTGAGCAATGAGGCATATCTATTGCAAGATTCACAGAGGTTTTTTGTTTTGTTTGGCATGGATTGGCCGAAATTGAAAGAGGCGTAGATCCAGGTAAAAAACACTAGTGTAGCTTAGTATATTCCTCCCTGTCTGCAGGTATTTGTCTTTGCTCTGAGGAAACATGTTGGAAGGAGACAACAAGATGTTATGTTCCCTTTCACCCACAAAAAACAGCCTCAGACCATCTTATTGGACGTCAAGTAAAAGAAGGAAATATAGGGTCCTCAATGCAAACACAAGATCTCTCACTCGCTTTAGTTTGATTAGTTTTTAGTGGCATGAGTTGTCGCCCAGAGCTCTAATTCAAGACCAGTAAAAAAGGAAAGAAGGACAGAAAAGTGTAGTGAAGCCAGTGAGAGGATAGATGTTCAGTCATTGTAGTTAAAACTCTTTTGTATCAGCCGCAGCCTGAAAGTCCGTTTTCCTCTCATTCTCCACTGGGAGATTGACTCTCAAGGTGACTCCCACCCCCAGGTATAGTGTGTTTTAAGAGGTTGTCAGGCTGGAGTGCAGAGGCAGCTTGATAAGTCCTGGAGGGTCATTTAGAGAACAGAAAGGCTGCTCAACCTAATAACCTCCACCTTCCATCAAAACCCCAGATAACTGTTATTTAGCTTTTTCCACCTTGGCTCAGGCCCATAGCTGTGGATAGACTGATACAGAGGATAGGTGCCAGGAGATTTACCAGGTTTTCAAAGGCACATAATGCCATTTGTTTTTTTGCTATTTGAAATCAGGCCAGAAAGGGTCGATTAACCCAATCTCGAAGTTTTCAGCAAGGCGAACAAATTAAATGAAGCGCTACATAAATAGTTGTTTAGCAAAATAAAATTGTAATCACATTACACACATAGAAAATCTGTTTTCTTTGCAGCATCGACGCTCGAATCTGAAATCCAATGCCCTGGCTAGCAGTTTGCTACTGTTCTGCCAAACAGTGAATAAAGTCTGTTCAAAACAGGGGCCTATTTGACAAGAGTAAATTCCCAGCTCTGCTCGAACATGATTGCACACGGTGCCAGCAGCCTGTTTCACAATGATTCTCTGCTGTTTTGAAGCCTCAAGTTTGCAATTTGACCACTGCCCCTTGGGATTTTTAGAGCAGAAATGGAAATATCTGGTGAGCGAGGAAAGATCGAAGCTAAATGATAAATGGACTTTACTTGTATAGCGCTTTTCTAGTCTTCCAACCACTCAGAGCGCTTTAACACTACATGTCACATTCACACACTGATGGCAAAGGCCTAAGTGCCAATCTCCAATCAGATTCTATGCACATTCATACCTGATGGCTCTGCCATCGGGAGCAATTTGGGGTTCAGTCTCCTGCCCAAGGACACTTAGGCTGGGTTGCACCAACAAGGATTCATTTTTAAACCCGATTAAATCATAGTTTAACTTTAAATTATGCTGCACCAAACTTTAAAACTAGCTTAAAATGAAGAGAGATTGAATTTAAACCTCTCTTTAAACCTCAGTTTAGTTTTTTGATGTGATTGAGGAAGTTCATGAAGGAAATTAAGGGACAAACTCGACCCAACTGAGTTTTACAATGCTGCTGAATTTCAATCAAGATACTGGTTTGCAAAGGAACCTTTTTATTCATCTATTCATTTTAATTTGGGTGAGCAAGCATCTCCCCATTGATTAAACTTCAATTTCGGTTTACGTCAATAAACTTGTAAACCGAGATTAGTTTTTAATTGTGCAACAGAGCTCCGCTTGATTTTAAATCTGGATTGACTTATTTTAAATCTAGTTTTCCTAAACTCCAATTAGAACTAATCTTAGATTAAATTAACCCTTGTTGGTGCAACCCAGCCTTAGACATGTAGACCGCAACAGTCAGGGATCAAACCACCAACCTTCCAATTCAGAGACGACCGACTCTACCACTGAGCCACAGAAGAGCAAGCAAACATGAAGTTAAAAGCTAACGTTAGCTAGCTTCATTGGCAGGTTCCACCCATAATTCAGTGACCTTAATTGGGGTGCTAGCTAAAAGAAGTTTTATTATTACGCTATGGTAGCTAGTTGTCAGTGACATGTAGCCAGGCCTTAAATCACCCTGCTTGTTGTCTTTTTTACTCTAAATGCTTCTATAATTTATCAGCTGTGTTGTAGAAGAGTTGATATCAGTTGGGACATGAACTCATTAGGTAAATGTTTAGTGAAGTCATAAATCAAATGAAAAGCAGGGTTATTTTCTCACAGTAATCTATACAACAGGACTTCCATTTACAAGTTGTGAAGTCGCCCCCTGCTGGTCATTAGGAAGAATAAAAAGTCGTAATTAAAGTCGTTGGAGGAGCTGTGACTTTCTTTACCTCAATTAGTGTGGCGATAGAATCAGAAAGATGATGTGCGGCCATCCCGCCTCTAGTCGTGTGCGACTTACAGGTGAAACATGAGACTCATCTCGGCTGGTAGGAGTTTGATGAAGCCCTGAACTGAAATAAGAAACTGATCCGTGGGGAACAGCCCGAGTTATTAGACACTACAACAAATCTTGGAGTGGATTTTTTACACGTCAGAAAGCCAGTGAACAAGCCTCCATGCAAACGCACTCACATGCTGCATTGCTTTGCAGATCTATGCTAAAACCAACACAGACACTCCCCAGACCAACACTCCCTAATACATCCAAGCATTCAGTCATCCACCAATCTCTCTCTCCCTCTCTCCCTCAGTCACACACGCACACACACACACACACACACACACACACACACACACAGAAACTCTCCCACCAGTAAATAGCATCTGTGCCTGCTGTGTCTGATGGGATCGTAAAGAGGGGAGTCAGTAGCGCTGGAAGAAAGGGGAGTAGGAAGAGAAGCAGCAACCGAGGCAATTTACCCCACAGATTAGAGATAAGAGAGCTCAGTCAATAAGCACTGATCTCATTTGAAGATATACCAGACTGACTAGACTCTCGCACACACACAAACACACACACATACACATTCACACTAGTTGGTCTATTGCTGTCACTGTTGTGTCTGTCTGCAGACCTTTCCCTCGCTCTCTTGCTGTTTCCAACAAGGATAAGGCCATTGTTACAGTAAATATGGATTGCACAAAGCTCCCTCTCCCTGTCTAACCACACGTCTTCTTTATTTTTATTTACTCAGACGAACTGTGGCCTTAATCTAACATGTCTGCAGACTCTATAAACAAGCCCCTGTAGTCTGTGCAACCTTTCCACGACTGGTTTCACCTGGAAAAGTTTAGTCAGGCTTGTGTCCTGAGAAGTGCAGGATTAGATAACAACAAAAGTGCTGCAGAAATGTTCAGAAAGTCCGATAGTTTAACTTTAGGCCTTGTTTAGGTGAAAACGTGTCATTAAGGCTCAAGGTGCAGCCGAAATAGCTGCCCTTGCATCACATTCTTACTCACAGCTTGTCAAATTCAGCAGTTTTATCAGCGGCCCTCCGCTTCATACATGTAATGTCGGTAACCCTCTTGCATCAGAGCTGTGTGTGCAGCTCTCCATGTTAACGTTAGCAGTAATATATATGCAACATTCGGCTAGACTTTAAAATAAGAGAAAGTGTGCGTCAATAAATAAGCAATTTCCTTTTAGATTTTCAAAATAAAGCTCGCTAAGAAACATTTAAGAGGTTTGGATCTGCATGCGACAATAATTTACACATGATCAATCTTGGGACGTATTGGCTAATGCCTGATGACGATTCAGCACATATCTGAATAACTGATAAAGGATTTCCGAGTCTGACGTGCAACTTGAACAGAACAATAGGGTTTGGGTTGAGAGAAAACAGCTACGACTAGAATTGTATCTGCGTTCATATGCAATTATGTGAAAAGCGAACTCTTTATGAGACCTTAGGTAACGCTATGTAGGATTGAATTAAGTACAATGTGTGTCACCCAAACACGGTTTTACTGCACACAACTGATCCCGACTCAAACACAAGAAAATAATATTTTTTTATATTTTGTTCTTAATTTGCTTAATCGCTCCGTCACATAATAACGTAGACTTTAGGTTGTGGAAAGAATAAAGGATTTTGTCCCCATACAATAATTCACCAAATAACTGTTAATATCAAACATAAATTATTCATATAAAAGCAACTCTCTGGAACTTTTGTTTAGTGTGGATTTTGGCGCCCCCTGTGGGCAAAGAATGTTGTATAAAGTCTCATTTAGAGCTCTGGTAATCTGGATTTGGTCATCCTTGGTAATCCTTAAAAGTCAGTATCTGGATAAAGGCCCGATCAGACAGAGCGCGTTTGAGCAGCTGGCGGCTTTTTTGACGTTGTTTTCAACTAGACGCTTTTTGCGCGCTGCTTTTGCGTTGCTGAGCGCCTCACGTTTTTCCGCTCTGTGCGCCCCGTGTGTTTGAGGAAACGCTGTGAAAGCTTTGAGTTGAAAAAACTCCAACTTAAAGCAGAAAAGCGCCCGACATCATTGGGCGTTTATTCTCTTTGTCCAATCGGATGAAAGGAGAGGCGGGCCTTCTGTCAGTTTACAATAGCGGTTAGGTTTATGGCAGCTAATGATTCGGTGGTTGCCTTAACAACAATAAAAAAAAGAAAATGCGCAGCGAGCTGCTCTTTTTTTAACCGTGGGCTTTAACAAAACGCCTCCCGTTTTACAGCCTGCAAATCTGTCTGATTGTGTCCTAAGTTTGATCATATCCAGTTTTCTTTGAACAACCGGGATAAAAGTAAACCAGATGACCTGATCCTGGATAGAAAAAACTGGATTTCCAAATCCGGATAATGTGTATCCGGATTAAATCTCTTGAACAACCGGGCGCCGTGTCTACAAACAGAAACTCAAATGTTTACAACACGAAAAGACTTGCTCTTCATACTTCCTCGTTTGACTTGAACAGCACATCAAAACAGTGAACTTGAGGACAGTGGCCACTGACCAAGCTGCTTTCGTTGAAGGAAAGACACTTTGTTTTTAAAATCTAATTTTATCTAATATCGATGCATGTTAATGTTCATGCTTTAAAACTAATGTTGGCGAATGGGGGATTTTAAGGCCAACCTTTACTTCTGAGATGTATCATAGAACCTCTATTACAAAATGAGTTTATAAACACACGCACACAGAACATGCTTATATTCTCTTTAGAGTGGAATGTACTTCAGTGGTGATGGGATATCAGCTGCTTTTCATCTCTATTAATGTAAATAGAAATCTGGTATTCGTGTTTACTTTTATCACTCCTCCATGCACTTTACAAATTTTAAATATGTGTTTGTCTGAAGGTTGTGAAGGTACTTTATGTCTATTTGTGTATCATAGAAAGAAGTGTAATAGTGTAGTATTTAATAGTTCTTATTTAGAGTGATATAAACATTAACATTCTTATACTGCAGAAGAAGAAAAAAATATGTATATGAGAAGAGAAAAAATCAAATGTTCTTCCTTTTCTATGGTTATATATCAGTGGTTAGGGGTTAGACATCGGCAACATTTTCTATAACAAAGAGTATGATAAAAAATGTAAAGCCTTTCTATGTGTCTGTGGTCACATTAATGTACGAGCTGTGTTTTGTTAAGCCATAGGTCTCCTTCTGTCTACAGCAATGTTTCCTAAATAACCTCTATGTCTCCCTGCTCTCGGGCAAGACACTTTATTTTTTTATCTGCTGCCCTTCTGTTTGTCTGAGCTTGTTTCAGTTGGGGAAATTGAGAGCACAAGTTTAAACGACTGTTAGGCTGCTTCTGGTTTTTATGACATCACTTAAACACAGAGCCTGTGCTGAGGGACGAAGCAGCCAGAAAAAACTAAAGTGAAACAAAGAGAGAGAGGAAGCTTCTCTTGAAACAAAATTAGGTAAAAAATATTTAAAAAAACATGCAAATAACACCTCAACTTCCTCCACCTTTAACCCAGTTCTTTTTAACTGGACGTGAATCATTATGAAGGAGCTCCACAGAGCAGGAGCCCCCTGTCCCCTCTGTGTGTAGTATAAGGCAGCTTCCTCCACAGTCCTAGTTCTTTTGCGATTTTCACAATAAAAGTCTCCGTCTCACATCACAGCATAGGCAACCATGAAACAGTTCAAAGTCTGAGCGGCTCTTTTAATGCAGTCACTTTTAAAGGGATAGTTCAGGTTTATTTGAAGTGGGGTTGTATGAGGTAGTTATCAATAGTAAGTGTGCTAGGTACAGTAGATAACAGTCAGCACAGTCCCTGTTAGGAGAAGCCAGCTGGAGTTCCTACACAGAAGCTAAGCTGCATGCGTAGGTATAAAGGGCCGTTGTGTGGAGTAAAAGGGAATACTGAGGGAAAGGACTGTCTGATGCCAAGGTGAAGCAAAAATAAAAAACACAGTGTATACTTCAACTGAAATGTTTTTTATATGTAAGACTCTATTGAAGTGGCTAAAGTACGTGGTACATTAGGCCCCATCTGCAGCAGTGCTTAGCTTAGCTTTAGGTGTACAACCCCCTACAACTATCCCTTTAAGATGGAACAGCACGGGCTCCCATCCAAATACAAAGTGTTTGACTCTGGAAATGAATCCCTTTCTCTCTTCTTTCTCTCAACACTGACGTAAAATGAGTGGACAAAATAACCAAAAATTAACCAATGCAAGGACAGCACACAGGTGAACCCCGTCCAGCTGCGTAGGTCCACAGAGATATTTGTCAAGTTCAAGAGTTTAAGATTGGTCACATGCTCATACAGATGGGCAGTGAAATGCTGTGACTTTACCGCAGTCATACCAGTACCAGTACACTACTACTGGTGTAGTTTCAGTTTCAAACAATCTGGCGATTAGTGCCTGACTGATATATCACACAGCCGATAATATCGGGCAATATGGGTCTGTTGAATATATATTGATATCGGTGTTTATGATTTAGAAAAAGCACTGACATAAATACTTTACGTGAAAACATGATGCAAAAACAATGCTTCTTGCACAGATGGTTGCATCATGTAGTTTTTCCTGCAGCGCTCGCTCCAAGTCATTGCGTTCAAACCACACTTGAATTGGTTGATAATGCATTTTGATTAAGATAAGATTATCCTTTAATGATCCCCAGAGAGGAAATTGGGGATGACCTTTGACCTTTGCATAGTTGTATCAGTAGTTGTACAAGTCAATTTGACTGTACCTACCAGTGTATCTGCAATGTTTCCCCGCTAACATCCGTATCAGTCTCAAAAGTCCCTTCTTATCAGTCTGGCTCTACACACACAGTTATCCACAGCAGATGAGCTGTAGCAATTAATAGAAATATACAAAAATGATGATGACCACTTTAAGTAACCCTTCTGTTATAGAAGATGAACAAAAGAGATTGGGCATGGTCTGGCCTAACTTTGTAACTCTTGTGCATGCGACTGCACTAGCCCAATAGCCAACAAGTGAATGAATCTTGCAGTGCAACTCATGATGTCACTGTGGCTTAAAAGCTGTTCTCCAGAAAGAACATTGCCGTCCTTCTCACTTAATAAGTCCTTAAAACTACACAACAAAATCGGTTGATTGTTCCTTCCATTTAATACATCCTGCAGCAGTGTTTCCAGAATTAGCGCCCCAACCAATTGCTGTCAACTCGTCACCATCGGCACCGGACAAACACTGGGAAATGTTGCTCAACGTTGTGAAATGTTTGGACTTAGAGTTCGGTTTAAATAAGCAAACTAGTTCCATTAAATTATGTGATTTACAAGACATAAGCATTTCTGTCCCTACTTTTCCCCCTCTCTATAACAATTGTATTTTAGTGGTGGTGAGAACAGTCCTTACTAGTTCCTTCATATATATTCAGTTGTTTTGTCCACTGCCTTCCATGTATGTTGGCTCAGTGTTGGTCTTTGAGTCCGTTTGTGTTTTAAATGACTGTGGCTGCAGCAGAAAGCCACACAGTCTTTCCTCTGTGGGATTGTGGGTGACAGAGCCTGAGTCAAAAGACTTATGAACAGAGCGGGCTTCTACTATCAAAGGAGCCACGAGGGAGCCAATTTAAAGGCCACATATTTTTCATAAAGCCATAGTAGGACTCATCACAGCACTGTTCCAGAGTTGAGGTGCAGATATGAGAAGAAGCGCACAAGCAATCTCCAGAGTGCTTTTCATGTCTGTTCACTACAGACTCTTTCTTTCCCCCCGCTCGCCTTTCGACAGCTTTTAAAATTTGTGCTCTCGTTTTGTTTTGAAGTCGTGGGTTTACACCAAAAGGGATTTTTAGAGATAAATGTTTTATATGAAAAAATAACCAAACAAATGCTGTGTAGTTCTAGTTTAAACGTGCTGTGTGTCATTATTCTTTTTCTATACGATCTGATATTGTATCTAATGATTTGATAAGCTGTTTATCCTGATGATTTGCTGAATCTTTGAACATTTTCTGTGTTCAGTTTTGCTCTGTATTTGACTTCTCATTTCTTCTGATGTACTCACATGCCATTATCTGCTTGATATGTACTAGGCAGCATATTTGTGCAATGCAAAGACTCATTTTAGTGCGAGCCCGGTATCAGTGAGTGCATCACTGATTCATTTTGTTTTATAGTCTCTACCTAGCAAAAATGTATATCATATTTAACTGTTTATCCTCAAATTTGTATATACTAACATATACTTATACAATATAATTTGAGACACCTGTCAGGTTCGTGCTTGTCTGTTCTTTTCTTCTCATGCCCGCTCATAAAACGAGGTATCTCGAGGTGATCAGGCTCCGACTTTTGAAACATGAGTGCAGATCCTGCCTCATCGCTCACCTCCAAAGCTCTTTCCCTCCGTCATTCTTACTTTGACAAGTTAGAGCAGATGAGGTAGTTTCACATGTCACACACACTTCAACTCATGCAGTGGCAGGTGTAGAGAAGTGAGGGGACGCCTGCTGGGATCTTTGTGGAGTTGAGAAGAAAGGGTAGTGAAGGACAATCCGGGAACCCATCGCCTTTGTTTGACGATGATTTAGTCCGTAGGGTGACAGCCAGTATTTCATGGCTTACAGTGTAGCCAGCAAACATCTGGTTCACCGGTAATGGACATCCGAGCAAGGACTAACTATTCCCTGCACTGGTCACTGGTTGCCGTTTGGGGTCTGAGATCATCCATCCATCCATCCATACATTATCTTCTGCTTATCCAGGGCTGGGTCACGGTGGCATCATGCTAAGCAAGTTGACCCAGACGTTCCTCTACCAAGCAATGTTTTCCAGCTCCTCCTGGGGGATCTCGAGGCATTCCCAGGCCAGATGGAATATATAATCCCTCCAGCAAGCTCTGGGTCTGCCCCGGGGTCTCCTCCCAGTTGGACGTTCCTGGAAAACCTCCAACGGAAGGTGGCCAGGAGGCATCCTAATCAGATGCCTAAACCACCTCAACTGGTTCCTTTTGATGTGAGGGAGTAGCAGCTCTACTCCGAGCCTCCTCCGGATGTCTGAGCTCCTTACCCTTTCTCCAAGGCTGAGCCCAGACACCCTGCAGAGGAACTCATTTCAGCTGCTTGTACCCACGATGTCATTCTTTCGGTTTCTACCCAAAGCTAATGACCATAGGTGAGGGTTGGAACGTAGATCGACTAGTACATCGAAAGCTTTGCCTGAGTCCATTTGACGAATTCTGTTCAACAACTGTTGGTTGATGTCGGAAAATAGTACGAGTGGAGAGCAAAAATGGCGGCCCACATCAGCCATCATACAAGTCATGGATCCACAGCCACAGTTTTCTGCGGTGCAGAGAACTATCCATTCTTTGACGTCTCTCAATACCACTTCCATTCTCACGTCTAAAGTTGGTAGTCAGACTGTAAACAATGACCAGCACATGCAAAGGGAGGTTATGGCCCAGATAGCCTGTATCGCTTATCTGGATAACTGCTGGCTAACCTGGCAGCCCCAGGCTAGGTCAGACAATAGACAGTGTATCAAAACTCCAATTAGGATTTTGAGATGCAAAAATGAAGTTGGAGTGCAAAGATGACGACCAGGTTTTCTGTTCATAAACGTTAATCAAAAGCTAAATTGCAGACAGACAAAAGCCGAGGGGTTCCCTGATTGCATTTCGGCCAATACTGCATATGAATTCTGCATTCATATGTAGATATCAGTTTATAGAGATTAAGTGACGGTTGCAAGGGATGCTGGGTAGATGGTTGTAGAGGGTTGCCGGGTGGCACAAGCTTCTCAACCTGTTAAATTCAGCAGAAAGTGTTTGCCCAAAGCGATTAGCATACTTGACACCTCAGCTCAGCTTTCAGCTAGCATCCTCTAAAGCCTGAACCCTCGACACTCTAAACTTCCCCTCCCCCCATCTCACCTTCCTTCTTCCTTTTCCCTCTGAGGCTAAACTCCTGCAGCGGCCCTGATCTGAAAATGTATCTAGGAGGAGACCAGGTTGAGACAAGAGGAGGCCGTTATTGGCTGTGATTGGAGACTCAGTGGTGTAGCAGGCTCTGTCTCTCTCTCTTTGTTTCTCTTCTGAGGGGCGGGACGGAGCAACTACAAAGCTATGCTGAAATTAAAGTCGGCCTCCTCTGTTCTTGGCTCTGAAAATCCCACCTTCCTCCCCGACACACTCCTACACAAGCGCACACACTGTCTCAACTCATCTCCTAGAAATGTTCTGTAAAGATGAGAGTCTACCAGGACATAACAACTCCTGCACTCCTCTTCACTCTTCTGTCTTGTACAGAAAGAAAAAAATACAGTGAACACTTCTTGCTAACCTTCTAAGGTGGTCAAAAAAGTACTTGAACAGGGGCAAGGCAGAACCAGAGCGGTGGTGTCGACTCACAGCTGATCGAGCTGTGCCATCGTCTTCAGATCCGAGCTTCGCTTCAAAGGAAACGAATTTCTCTAAATCTCGTCTCGTTTACTCACTTAATATTCTAATACACACATGGTATGTCTTGGTGACTTGATTGCCTATTATATCATGTAAACTACATTGTATTATTTCATCAAAAACTTAGCTGATTAAACTATTATGCCGGATAAAATTCAAATTTAAGATTGTTGAAAAATCAGCAGAGAGCATATCCTTGCCAAAGTCAGTAACTGTTATTGCCAATGATACGCTAGAACATGTTACTGAGAGAGCCTCTGCATCCCAATGGATCAACTACAGACATGGCTCATCATTGGTCAATCTAACTGGTTGCTAACGTTGGCTGTGTGACTATCCAAGTCAGTAGGCAATCCAGGCGGTTGCTTCCCTCAGCATCCTAGTTACCAGACAAGGAAGCTCATGACTAGCCAAGTCAGTAGCCAATCCAGTTGAGTTGATGGCGATGGCATGCTTGTTAGCAGCTGTGTAAGCCAAGTCAATCCAGTTACCTGTATTGGTAGTAAATGTCAAGCCAGGCCAGTAACCAATGGCCAAGCAAACCAAGTGGGTTTGCTAGCCTCAGCTTGTTAGTTGTAGGTTGCTGGCCTTGGCATGCTAATTACTAGCCTCGGAAGCTAATGTCTTGCAGAGGCAGTTGTTGATAAAGTGAGTTGCAAAGTTAGATGGACCAATGAATATTTAACTATTCATTTCCCATTGCCGGCTGATAATTGGCAAGATCAGTTGCTAGTTTCAGAAAGGATAAAGCCTCTGCTGACTTCCCAATAGTATTGATTGTGACTGTTTCCCTGTGCCAGACACATCAGCCTGTACTCCAGCGTCAAACCCAGCTGCCCACAGAAGGTGCTAACATATGACTTTGCTCTGTATACTCTGCTGTTGTTGTTTTTGAGACTTGTCTGATTTTGTTTTACAAGATGGTAGATCAATACTATTTGTTGAGTGAAAACTACCTCTCCAGCTGTTGTGATGTCATTATAGTAAAGTGTATGTAATTGCCTGTCTCTGTTTTTTAGTTCTTTCTTTTTTTTAACAATGAAAAGAAAGTTAACTGTTCTTCTTTTTTTTGTTTCTTAACACTGTAAAGAAGCAAATTCACCTTCCAAAATGTAGATGAATGTCATTTACACTGACTTGCTTGTTTTCTCTTTTTGTAGTAAATAAAAGAGAGACTAGAGGGACGAGTACAGATGGACTTCAACTTAAAAAAAGAGAAGAACAACATGGACACAGAAAGACGCTTAAAAAAAGATCAACTTAAACAAAAAGAGCAGATTTGTAAAGGAGCCCGGCCTTCTATCGGGAACGAAAGAGGATCTGACGTGATGGACGGAGGAAGTTTGTGGACCTGCTCTTAGTCGGGGCCTGAACCGTTGAGCCTGTAGTCCAGGGGGAGGGGAGCCTGCTGGCTCTGACCCCTGAAAAACAAGCCTTGCTGAGCGTAAGAGACCAATTAGAGAGGTCACCATAAAACATTTTATTTTTGTAAACTTTTTTAAGTTTATGATTTCCAAAAAGAGCAAACACTAATGTAAGTATATACATATGATATATTATATGTGTGTAATATAGTAAGTATGTATACATAAAAAGAGAAACTTGGGGATAAATGTTGGCAATTTAGAAGAGGGAGGTGAGGTGAGGAGATGCCAGCTTCCCCCCTGTCTTCTGATTGCACCCCCCTCACCCTCTGCCGGATGGGGCAGGTGTGAGGGGGAGGGGTGGACTTGTGTGGGTTGTGTGTGTACATGTGTGTGTGTGTGCGTGGGGTGAGAGGCGGGGGGTAGCTGGTCCAGCAGACATGTCACTATGTGATTCTTATGGTTACATGGAATTCTCTTTAGATAGTCAAAAGCTTTTCCGCCTGTCTTCCACTAACGGACTGCAGTAGTGTAGTTGTTACTACTTGTTAGTTTTGTCTGCATTTTGTAGATTCCAAAAATTAAGCATAGAAACAAATAAGTATCCCTCATTGGAGATGAGAAAAGGCCCAGCTGAGCAGTAGGTCATGTCTGCTGGAGGCCCGGCGGCCCCTGACATCATGACCAAACATGTCATTGTAGTGTTGTGGTTTGAGGTGGCCGTGCTGTGTAGTAAAATGCTTTTGTACATCGTGTCGGGTGGGGAAGGGGTGGGTGTAACCTGCAGTCTGAGTGGGTTGTACAAATTAGAAACATGGGAGCTGTCTGCTTTCGGAGGGTAACAGAAAACTCCTTCCATCCATCTTCCTCGACTTCCACCACAGAGGAGGAAGAGATGGTGGTACTCAAGGGGGGGGGAAACAGCCCTCGAAATCCACCACAGCAGATTGAGCGATGGTGGGATAGGAGGGAGAAAAAAGCCCCATGTGAAGTCTTAAAAAAGTGTCACAAAGTTTTCCTAAGAGTCTCTTTAAACCTTTCTATTTATATGGATCTCTACTTTAGTGACATCCTTCTATATTTAAACGTTGTACTAATAACATGCTGTCAGGCATGGTCGGAGAGTCAGTTGTAGCCATTTACTAATGTTGTATTTATTGTATTACCAGTAAGAAGAAAAAACATTTATATATGAATATAGATATATCTATTTGTGATCTGCAACTCTTGGACATAAGTTTGCCTTTGATTTTCAACTTTCATGCAGGATTCAATGCACTGTCGATGTATGATGAGGTTTCTACTTGTGTGATGTTTTATTCTGTTCCATTCGTTTGGTTTCCTTTCGGTTCAGCTACTGAATGTAAAACTTTTTAGGTAGATGTTGTTGTTTTCTATATACTTAAAAAAAACAAACAGTATTCTGTAAATTATATACATGTGTAAATGATATAGCAAAAATGTTTCTGATAATATGCTGGACTTCTTCTTCTTCTTCTGATGACCCAGACAGACTGTAACGCCATGGCCAAAAAGAGGAAGAGCAAGAAAAGGAAAAATAGAAGTAAAGATGGGGGGAAGCATTTAAAGGGAACACCAGTGCCCTGCAGCCAGTAAGGAAGCCAGTGGGAGAGACAGAAATGTGCAATCATTACAGGATCAGTCAGAATTTTTCGCAGCCAGGCTTTTCAAATTTGATAAGAACAAGGAGAAGGGGAGCAGCCCGTCCTGAGAGCCAGAGAAAGACAAGATGGAGGAGGGAAAGATAAGAGGAATTTTTTTTGAAATATTGATTTTTCTCCCAGTGGTTACTCCTTGTCTCCTCTCTTTCTGTCTTTGTCTCCCACCCCCCTTGAATCTTAGCGTTATCAAGGTGCTGTGGGCGAGTGCAATGTGGGGGGTGAAGAAGACAAGGACGAAGGAAAAAAAGGGATTGGGTTCACTCTCGTCAGAGGTACACGGAGTGGACGAAATAAAGGAAACATCCAGTAGTTTATAACTATAAAGACACGACATTCTTTTAAAAACCTGCTTAAATTTGCTTACATTTTCTATTCCTTAACTTTTAACTGCAAGCTAAGCAGCCTAAATAAAGACAGTTCTCATGCAAGATCTTAAAACAGAAACTTGCAGCTTACAGGTCGTCCATGAACACATGCAGCAGTCTGACCCATGGACTATGTATAAAAAAGTGGGTGTAGCCAGCGTGACATCATTCATTGGTTTGTAGATTAACATTTTGAAGCCTCTGAGTTAGAAGTGACGTATTTGGACGGCAGGGTGGAGGAGAAGAGAAGGGAGAGGTTTGCAAACTGTTAAAAGCTAATGCTACAGCTATGTTGGTTAGTAAGGTGCATCTATAACTATGTCCCAATTCAGGGGCTGCATCCTTCGAAGGATGTATTTGAAGGCCAACTGCTTCACAGCGGTGCATCGAAGGCTGCTCCTTCAGATGCGGCCAAAAAATGCGTCCTCCTTTTCCCTGGCCACGAAGGATCCATCAGGTGCATCCTTCGTGGCCCAACAAATCCCAAGATTCATTGCGCACCAATTCAAACAAGATGCCGCCCGAGAATAAACTTTAAATGTAAAAGTTTTTGGTTTCAACTCAACTGAATAGCTAGAATAGCCACCAGACCGTGTCATTTCAGTTCAGCCTCAGCAGTCTACAAAGGCAATGAATGACTTAACCTTTGTAGACTGCATCCTTCGAAGGATGCAGCCCCTGAATTGAGAGACAGGCTCACGGTACTTGGATATTAATTTAATTTAAAAAAAATTATAATTTAATTTAATTAATTTAACTTTTGCTGGTGAAAAACAACTAACTGAACAGCCAACTCGCCAGAGTATCTTGTAGGACAACCAAACGCTGAGACATTTTTTAGGTCACTATGCAATTTTGCAGTTAGCCCCGCCCTAAATCATGGCCTGTGTTATCTTTAATTGTGCTCTTAATGGGACTGTAATTTATAACTCGTTCTAGAAAAATGTTTAAAGAGCCAAGTAAAAAATGGGCTTATTTTTAAATAGACTTCTCTACATCTGGAATTTGTTTCGAAGCCAGTGAAGTCGCCCCCTGGTGGGCATTAGAAAGAACGCAGGTTTCAGCTTTAATTTTTTAGGCCCAAAAGTCTATGCCTACTTTTAATATACAGTGTGTGTTCTGACCTCTATCAGGATTAGGGTTAATGAAATGATCGACTGTTACATGTCCAACAAAAAATAACAGGAGTGTTTTCTTTTCTCTTTTGTCTCTGTCAGATGATTAGCTGAAACCTTCCAGCCTGAACCTGTAGCTCACCCTGTAGTTAAGTTGTGTTTCCATTATTTAGTCCACCTCCAGTAGATCTGATGTAAAGTGGGGAAAGGTGAATGTCCTCCTCCTCCTCCTCCTCCTCCTCCTCTCCCTGGCCTCTATGAGAGGGTTCAGTTCTCTGGTGTTTCAGTCAAAAACATTTTGATATTGAGTGAAAGGACATGGTGATTCCCCCAGTGTTGTTTGGTTTGGTTCTATCTGCTGTTCACAGTGCGTGTGGCACCGTGGACAGGGCGACGGGCTCATACAGTACATGACTGTTCTCTGGATGGACTCCTCAAAGCTTCTTCAAAGACTACACGGGTGTGTGTGTGTGTGTGTGTGGGTGGAGTGACTTTTTTAAAACGCCCATCCACCACCGTCCCACAGCGATCCACTGCTGAGCTGTTAAACTGGGATAAAATGAGTCAGAAACACGGACTGGGACTTTACGGAAAACAAACACAAAAAAAAACCAACTGAAAAACAACTAACGATGTCAATCTTAGCAGAGATCCAGGTATCCTCAGATCTCTGCTTCTCATTCTGAACTTTTCTGTTCTTCCTGCTGTTGGTTCAACAATTCTGTCCTGTTTACATGTCCTGTAAATGCCGTCCATTCATTAGCAGTTGGAGAGGTTAAAAAAAGGGTGTGAAGCAGCTTTCGTTTTAGCGCTGCTGTTCTCTGTGGCTGAGTACTGTAACCCTGAGAAACCATTCTGTAAAAGCTAGCATGTCCTCCTTACCTTGAGTCCTTCCATCCTTTTTCCCGCCAGTGACCCCCACCCTTTAGGTCAAACACCCACACCATATTAGAGCCCCCACCCCTTTCACCTGCTCCACAGTGCACATACTATACAAACAATCCTTGAGCTTCCTACCAAAACCTGTATGGGTCTTCTGCAAAACTTTCCCTGTTTCTGTATGATGTTTATACCTCAGATGCAAGCCCTTAAGCAGCTATTATCCTCTGAAACCTCCTGGCAAACAGACCTCGCCACCCCCATTCCTCTCCTCCCACCCCCACAACCACACCTACCTCCCCTGCCCGCTGACCTCCACCTTAAAGGCCACAGTATACTTCCTGCAGAGACACAGTTTGCCTGGTTTGATTAAAGTACAAGTATGCTTTCTTCCCACAAATGCCCGAAATGTGCATCATTCTGTGTTTGGTCTAAAGCATCAGAGCTGCATCTCTTTGCTAACAAGTAAATGTAAGTTTCAACCATTGAATCTGTCAATCAGTGGCACTATAAATGCTGCATTTCCACCAAAAGTACCTTGTTCTCGCCCCAGCTTCTTTTCTAGGGACTTAAAGGTTTGTTATCTAGAATATTGGGATAGTTAGTCTGCTAACGTGTGGAAAAGCCACTGCTCTAGTCCACCAATCAGATATCTTCAGCGCTGCAAAGCTCACCTCATGTCTGTGTACGTTTCTAAAGTAATACCCCCAGAGCAGGGACATTTTAGGGGGGTAAAATAAAGTCCCTGAGACCTTACTTAGACCTGGTACCTGCGGTGGAAATGCATTGAGTTCCTCTCAAAGTCCCTAGTCCCTAGCTGTTTTTCACAGAGGATTATAGAGAGTTATTTAGCTCATGATTAGAATTAGAATTTGTCCTCAGAGATAAAGTTTAGCGAGCAGAAATGTACGAACTATGCACCACTTATAAAAGCTTGAAAAGTATTTATTTAACCTGTGCAATTACCTTCTGATAAAAGTATAAAACCCAATGACTCACACTGAAAATGTTTGCTTCTAGTGAACTTGGCAGAATGACCTTGTTTAAAGCTACATATTTCAAATATTCCATTACAGACAGGACATGCTTTAAATCATTCTGATATTTTACGCATGTCCTTTCACATAATTATCTAATTTGTAAGTCTTCATGTTTGAAAAGGCCTTCAAAAATCATCTATATGAGCGCTCAATTAAACATGAACATGTCTGCTCTGCTACCGTACTTGATCTGCTAAAGGCCACACGAGAAGATGTTTAAAATCTTAACAGATGTTAAACATGTGAGAGAGCCCACACATGACGACAAAGGACGATAGATTGAACAGTTTTGTTCTCATAGTGTGTGGAGAGCAACGATATGACCCACACACACTAACAGATTCCATTCACACAACAACCAACAATCTCACTAAATCTCTCGCAGTCAAACGAGACTTCAGAGTAAACAAACATGGCGGCCGACGGGCAGGAAGAATTGGCGATGAAATTCCGATGTCCTTCTAACTTCAAGTTTTCTTTTGTCGCCATGGCTGCGGTTGTTGTGCTTCCTTCTTCAGTCAGCTTGTTTTCCCACTTGGCTGTCGTTTCGTTCCACGTGATGATCCACAGAGTGCGTGCTCGGCTGTCCTCGGGGTCACACAACAGGATATCAGATCAAAAATATTGACCATGTTTAATTGTTACGATTTGAAATCGGGTAGTAACGGCGTTCTTCCGAGCAGATCGGGGGAAGTAAAATCACTCTTAACATCCCTCACACCACAGGAACATCTGGCAAGATCATGTTTGGAACCATCAAAAATCAGGAATCTGGGAAGATTTCTGTTGATATTCAAAGGGACAGAAGTTATCATCAACCTTCCACCCAGACGTTCTTCCTGTGACTGCTATAAAGTAATATAAAGTAGTTCACAGGATCCGTGTGCGCTGCGTTCCGTGTGCGCTGCGACCTCCCGAGTTGATCGTACCCACTCTAGTCAAAACCCGTGATTCCACAGGGCGTCGCGTTCTGTCTCCGACGCGGCCCAGAAGCATCTCTCCGCTCTATTTTTGTCGGAGGCCGCTTCAAGCTCACGTCAAGCTGAACAGAGCAGAACGTTCCAAACAGGAAGTCGGACACGACAACAGCATACAGCAACCGGTCATTTCAAAATAAATCACCATGTACAGACTCAAGTTTTTATATCCTATCACCATATCAACATTACATCATAACCCGTGGCTCGAGGCAAGGAGTCAATCAATCGGAGGGTCGCAGAGGTTATTCTACGCCATGGACGACGAGAGGTTTATCTCGGAGGTGCAAACTGAACTTGTGTGTTGCTCTGTTTTAATATTGATGTTATCTAAAATGTAGTTCTCCCGCGATCTTGTGATCTCGCGAATCCAGCTGCTTGGGCCAGTAACCAGTAACGCCTCCTGTGGGGTAGGGCACGCGCCGTCTGACGGACCAGAACCGCGGCGCACACGGAACGCAGTGGACACGGATCCTGTGGAATTTAGGCGTAAGAGTCGACCTTCACAGAAGTAAAAGAGAATACACAGGATGATTTCACTGCAGTTATCTTTCTACTGAGCTCTGTCACCTGATCACAGTTCCCTCTTAAATGGTGCAAACGTATAAATAATTGTGCTATATAACTACGTTTTCTATGTTGCAACTATTTTTGCGCACCTTTGCCTTTTGCTGTGAGTATACTGTTGCCTTTGCACATCCGCGTCACTCCCCTGACCCCCACAGCCCCTCACTCCTATGCAGATCCCCAAAGCACAAAGGTTTGAATGGTGACTCGTGAGTAAAACAGAAAGAAAAAGATGACTTTCCTTCCATTCTGTTTGTAACTGTCCGTCTGTTTTATCCGTTTGAGGCTTCAATGTGCTTTTGTATTTCTTATGTACAGATCCTCCCTTCTCTCTGTAAACAGCAGAACCTTGTATTACTGTATATTAGAAGAACAAAAAGACTTCATGTGTGGCTGTGGCTTTACTTGACCTGTGCAATCCAACGGTTTCTGTTCAGCACCTGTACCTTCTGGGTTTGTTAAGTTCCTGTTTAGTTTCCTGGTTTAGTTTCTGTATGCTCCCAATGTGCTTCAAAGAACAATACTATTTATTACAGATATTGGTGCATTATTATCACAGTTATTATTACAGTTATTACTACCATGATTAATATGAATAAACATTTCTTTCCTCAGTAAGTTCCCTGTTAATGCACTTAAAGTTGTCTCACGCATCATCTGCAGAAATAAATCTATTCATGCACACATTACGCAGAGTGATCGATCGAGCTATTCTTTCTGGGTTCATATCCTAAAACTAAACATGATAGAGAACAGATTGTGATGAGTGTCAGTGTCATTTAAATATAAGTATGAGAGGAAAAATAATATGATAGTGATAATTAATGATTAAAGTAAAAATGAGTTATGTTATCCCCTGCATGCTCTTTGATATACAGATAAATAGCTCCTTCTAGTGGTACGTGGACTATGCCTTCTCTTTCTCTGGATGGATTTCACAGGTCACATCTTCAGCTGAATAAAAAATGTAACCAGTGAGCACCTTTGAATTTGCCCCCCTCAGCACATATGTGTACTTTTCCCTAAGCATCAGAGCTGGATTGACCCCTTTTTATTCTGACCAAAGCATACTGCAGGGTAGCGCTGCGTGTGGACCAATGTTTTCCTCCGTTTCACCGCTTAGACGTTTGCTTTGGCCTTTAAAGTCTTGTGTCTATAAAGAACAGAGTTCTGATGTGGAGACAGCAGATAGGATGCGTTGCATTAAAGGTAAGGAAACTTACATTAACACTTGACACTGTCTTATTGTCATTTTAGAGGGGACCCTCCATTAAACCAGAAATTATGTTAAAATAATTGCAAAAGAAACATGTTTGAATGTCTTTGATTTGGTTTTAAACATAAGCTCCTTTTACACTGCCAGTTCAAGGCGGGATTATTCCGCCTCTGTTACGTCTTCTATGTAAAACACACAGAGGCAGAATGGTAGGAAGTCGTTCCGCCTCTGAGCCGGCATCCGAGGCACAGCGGCGTCAGTGTAAACAGCGGAGACAGTAGGGCCGCACAGCACCGTGTGTGTATGTGAAGTACACGCTGTTTGTTTACACCTGGCACTCGTTTTGCTTCTGTTAAAACACACTGGAGCGGCTTCACGCCAGCGTTGCCTGGTCCAGTGTAAAATGGCAAAGGTGGAATAAAGGCAGAACTTGATGGAATTGTCACCCACCTTTGCCGTCAGATGCACAAGATACCCTGTTGTATCTTTTACAGATGTTCATGGTAGCATCTGTTTTCTTCCTGTCTAACGTGATTATGTCAAGGCCCAAATATATGTCATTAAAGCAACAAATAACATAATTAAGTAGTTTAAAACAATAACTACTTTACTTTATTCACTAGTTTACTTTTGGTCTTACAGGGCCTAGAACCCCCGTCTCCTGCGAGGTAGTCCTGTGTTGTCCCGTGTGTCCCGTCCACTGTTGAACGGTGTTCTACGTCACTGTTTCTCCGGGCGTCTAATATTGCCACGGAAGGGTTTACATTTAAGTTGCTAGAGGTGTATCTCTACAGTTCTTTTTACATTGCGGTTCTGCTGCAGTGAAGCTGTTCCTCCCTGCTGTCTCCACTGTTTACATTGTCGCCGTCTCGCCTCTGTTACTACCGCCGATGCCGGCTCAGAGGCAGAACGACTTCGCTCCACTGTTCCACCTCTGTGCACTTTACATGGAAGAATAAATGTAACAGAAGCGTAATAATCACGCCTTGAACTGGCAGTGTAAAAGGGGAATGCAAAAGTGCCTCGAACCTGCACTCTTTGTCATGGCCAGCAGGGGGCGACTCCGCTGTTCGCAAGAACAAGTACAATTGTATGGTCAGAAAATGACCCTAATATTGACTGGTAAAAAATGTTCTGGTCTTAATCGTTACTTTCAAGTCTTCATTACAGCGTGATGATCATTCTGTAAATCTCAGTAGGAGGAAAATAAATTATAAAGGAGGGTTTGCTTGTAATTGACAAGTCGCTACGGCCATTCACACTCGAGGTGCACAATGTGAGTCCACCCTCTTGGTCGCTTCTGGCTCCAAAAACAAACAAACCTCGTGGCTTCAAAACGGCTGTCCACAAACCAGTGGGTGACGTCATGGTGGCTTCATCCACATATTTTATACAGTTTATGTCTGCCTTTTAATTTTCATTGCTTTTATTTTGATGCCGATCCGTTACTCTCAGGCTTTGGCCGTTTAAGTTTCCACAATCAATCCGATTTTTTCTCCCTGCAGAGCTGCTCTGCCACCACAAATATTTACAGAGCTCAAAGTCCCATCTGCATAATGACAGCGGATTAAAGCCATGATGAAGGCTGACTCCCCCACTGTCCCTTTTAGCCTTAATTTAATTATCTGATCAAAGGTGCAGTTAGTGTACAGAGCTGCCTGTGGTAGTGCTCATCAGAGGCCAGTATCGTTTGGACACACACACACTGTAAATGCCATCAAAGTCCAACAGTGGGGCTCCCAGCCTCACCCAGCACACCATGCATGCCAGTCCCAGAGAAAGAGAGAGAGAGAGAGAGAGAGAGAGAGAGAGGGATGATGGGACACTAATAGCCATTTGTCTTCCGTCTCCTTAGGGACACAAGACGGAGTGCTGTTGTCCGTCTCCACCACATCATTTACCTAAACAAAACAAATGCCTCATCGATCCCCCGTCCCACCTCACATCCCCCTGTTCCCTTCCCACCACAGCAACCAGGAACACACACACACACACACACACACACGCTGCATTGTTACACAGGAAAAGAGCAGTCTTGCACACCTCGCACATTGATCCTCTTCTGCAGCACTTTGTCATCACCTTCCATTGTGTACTAAACAATCGCCACTGTCGCCACTGTCCAACACAATACATTCTGCTGTTTTAGCAGCTTTCTCCGTCCTCGGTGGGGCTGAGGTGGTCTCACTGTACAGAGAATGGAGGCAAGGACCACTCAGGCCATCACAGGGTCACAGATTGAAGTTGTCTGTTCTGTTAATGGATCTCTCTCCTAAAAGGGAGAGGGATATTAGAAGCACCCTGATAACTCTGTTTCCCCCTTCCTCCTTATCTTACAGGACATTTACAGAAGTTCAGCTGCACTGTGCAAAGATGGACACATGCAGAGACTTAACCCTAAACAAAGACTGTATATAAGAAGGGGATGTAGTTACCGACAACTGTTTTGTTGCCTCAGGTTTGGCATGATGGCTGATGTTGATATTTGGAGCCATATTTGGACCATATTTGGAAGAGAGGTTGAGCAGTAGAGGAGCGAGTGGTTGCCAAATGCTATCAGTTATCAGAGTTACACTGTCTATGCCCAAGGCTAATTCATTAGCAGGCTAATTAGATAGTTAATGACAGTGTTTGCTCCAGATTGAGATTCTATTTGTGGTGGTAGCTGACTGGAGTTGTTATTTATTAGACTAGATACACTAAAGAGCTTTAGGAGCAAACCAGGCTACTTAATGGAACCAGTCTTCACATCACTACAGTCAGTTCTGTTGATCCAGCCTTCCATGCACAGGCCAACACAAATAAATCAGTGTATCAGCAACACTAAACAGGCTAACAAGCACGGTATGGTAAGCTCAGACACCAGTACCTGCAAAAATGTGCTATTATTAACATAATACTATAATTTCACTCTCAGCATAACAGGAGAATAAACTTATTTGCTGCCTGTAAGTAGAATGAAGTCATGTAATTTGCTTGATTTCCAAAAGGCACCATCAAAACAAACATGGAGACGATGTAAAGTTCAGCTCGTAGCTGAGGTGACCCCAAGCGGCAAAAAACTGCAGTTCCTCGAGCGGCCACTTGAGGCTCCAAAAACCAAGAAATAACAGCAGGTGGGGAAATGCTAATTTTCACAGCAGAAATAAACATGTTTACAGCCTGGCACATAAAACGGTTTGGTTCTAAGAAGCTAATTTTACTATTCAAGATAACTGTACTGGGCGTGATTGTTTTATAACTCCCCTGTTTTAATTATATTAAACCTTAAATTATAGGGGCCGGCTCACTTGATTGACAGGTGGATGCTGCTGGCTGTCTGCTAGACGTCAATACAGACACAGTAACTGAACTTAACTTCACCTGTTTGTGTTGTTGGAGCCTTTTGGGGATTTTTTCAGAAATCTGACAAATAACTTGTCTGTGTGATTTATGGAACTATCTTATCGGTGAGTTAAATGCTTGTATTATTGTATTGATGTTTTTAGCATAAAGTAGCAGGTACACTGTGCGTGTCAGGTTTGTTGGTTTTCCCCAGAGAGATTACAGCAGACCGAAGGCATGAGAAGACCGGTTATTTTATGTTTCCTGTTACTTGTTGTTCACCCTCTGCTATCTCACCTGGCGAGCGAGCGGGGAGTCCGCTACTTCTTTTAACTGATAAACACTTGCTGTCAGTCACTATCACAAACAGGGCCTTTCCCAGACCACTCCCTACACCCTCTCCCTACACACTTCCACTCCGTTTGCGCGCTCGCCGTCCAAAACCGTCCGAGTGTCAAGTGGGAGTGGGTTGTTAAACCCTCCACCAGCGAGTCTGCATCGTTGCTGACTAACTGACCAGGTGCAACACTGTGCTATGTTCGTCATGAGATGAGAGACTTAAATTAAAGTTTGGTGTTATCACCCGTACAAATGAGAACCGCTTTAATTAAGGTAATCATGAAATGAAACCATGGTTACACACATTTCCTGCCTCCGCCAGAGTGAGGGGAGTTTGTCTCAAAGCTCAGCGCTGCATTTAATCCCTTCACCTGAATGAAGGGTGCTCCGTTCGGCTGTGAGTGTGACATCAAACGGAATTCACTCCGCGAGTGAGTGGGAGTGGGGAGGGTCCCGTGTGGGAAAGGCCCACAGAATCTCCTTTGTGGGAAACAGGAAGTTGAACTAGCTCATTCACGAGTTCATGGATCAGCCGTAGACACAGACTGTTTAGCTTTGATAACTTCAACCACTCACTTTTCTGCAGCTGCACGCTCTCATCCAAATGTGGTCACTTCAGGCTCCAGTGAACCAACATGGCGGCAGCCATATTTTAGCTTCATTTACGCTGTTGAGACACGTCACGGTGGCTACGTCCATTATTTATAATAATACGTTTATTTTGATATAGCTCCTTTCATGGAGCAAAGTCACAAAGTGCTTCGCTAAACAACACAACAACAACAATACATTACAAAAATAGTACTCATAAATAAAATTGAACAGAGAAAGACTACAAATGTGCAAAATTACAGGAGATGATTAAAGGCCAAATAAAAAAGGTGAGTCTTAAGCTGCTTTTTAAAAACGTCTGTAGAAACTGCAGTGTGTATTTGCAGAGGCAGAGTGTTCCAAAGTGTTATCTACAACTTCGAAAGCAGGATCACCTTTAGTTTTCAGTCGGACACGAGGGAAGACAAGTAGACCCTGGTCAGAAGACCCGAGGGATCAGCAGGGGATGTAGGGATGGAGCAGGTCTATACACAGGTGCCTGATCATGCAGGCCTTTACAAATGAAAACAAGGACCTTAAAATGAATTCTGAACTCAACTGGAAGCCAATAAAATGAAAATAAAATTGGTGTAATGTGACTTATTCATAGAGTCTATGGGTGACACCTAACAGATGTCTAGCAGTAACCACCTCTCAGTCAAAGTGTCCACGCCCCTATTTATGCATAACGAGAACCTCAAGTGATTATTCTGCTAACTGCGGTTTTGTCGCTGCGTTGACTCGGTCCGGGAGGTTGCCGCTTGTTGCAAACACATTTAAAGTCAGAATTTGTACTCTTGGGCAACACATAAAGCAATAAGCAGTTATAAGAGGGTTGATTTTGAATAGTTTTGTCTGAACTCTGGCAGCGACTGGACAAAATCATACATGGCTTCAAACACAAGTGGAGTGCAGAGCTAGTTGAACAGTCTCTGGAATAGCTCGTGATGCTGCAAATGCTGGAGTAGAGAGTGGAGTGATTCAACATTGAGATTATCACTTTAATTATGATTCCATCTTTATGTCCAGCAGTTATCTTTTTGATGAGTAGGCGATCATAAAACAAAGCGCCAAAAAAATCCTGAGATAGACATTTCTTGTCGATTCGGGCTGATAGACTGATCAACTCATTAATTGGTTGATAAATTAGGAAACAACGCAGCTTAAGCACTAAAACTATCAGAGTAAAACAGTAAGGCAGCGTGACATGTTTCTTCTATGGTCCTTAATGATTTGGCACACATGAGAGAGCCGCATCACACGAGAAAGCTCCACAAACACACACGCTGAGACACACAGAGGAAAGTGTCAGACAATAGTCCCCCACAGGACAGTCTATTAGAGCTAATACCCGCCGTCCTTTGTGTATTGTTCTGCTCCTGATGATTACACGGGGAACATCCCATGTTACAACACACTGCCTATCATCTTATATCACATAACCCATGTAAGAGATGAGGATGTGGATGGGTGGCTGAGGGGGGAGGGGCTGGCAAAGCATTAATACTACTCAGTGGTGCGGTAAATTAATTTTGGATTGCTTCTCTGGGTTTGAACAAAATTGTTTTGTTGAGGGGAAAAAAGAGATTAAGGTTTTTAATTATACAGGGTAATTCATTCCACAAAATAAATCCCCACTAAAATGGTCTCTTCAGAGGCAGAGGAGATGTGTCAGCCATCTCGTGGTGTCGTTATTAAGGCATGCCACATGAACACACACACAGACAGTCCACCATCAGTCATGTTCACCGCACCGCTGCCCCTTCCTCTGTACCGCATTTACCACCTGGTTTCACTACCTGTTTATGTGAGAAGCCCACTCTTTAGAAAGTAAAAGGAGAAAGTAAAGGTTCTAATAAACATCGGAATTAAATGACTGTTAAATCTGTTCTTTATAGCCACTGGAAACCCAAATCCATCATTGTCTTTTAACTGTGTAATTTAAGCTCTTAAGGAGCACCTAAAAGTAATAAATATCGGTTTCAATCCAAAACCAATATTGTCATTCAAGTGTCTGAAAGCTGTTCTGATATTGGGTTTGAATTGGGCCTGGTTACGCATGGATATTAAATACAAAACATACAGCAATACATTCTGCAAACCAAACATACAAATAGTCACACAGCAGCTATTTGCCTTGGAGTTGAGTGTCAACAATTGTTGTCTATTTCCAGCTTTTAGTGCGAGCTGATGATCTATTTTGTAGACAAGCGTTGAGCGTCTCCAGAGGGAGTTTATTTCTGTTATAATACAGCACTAGCTGACACGACACAGCCATTATTTATCATAGCCTTTATAGCTTTGGAACAAAAAGGGCTGCTCAGCTAATGTTGCATTTAATTGCTGGCTGCTAGCTATGATATAGATAGCAAATGATTTTGTAACTATGATAGGGTTGGCTATGACTATGATCTCCTGTTTACTATTTCACTCAAGGCGTTCCTCAGGGATCAATCTTAGGGCCCTTAATCTTCCACATTTAAATGCTTCGTTAGGTCAAGTCATCTTTTAACATAATATACAGTACCACTCTAAATCCACTTACAACATCTATCCGTCCATTATCTTTACCTCTTATCCTGTTCAGGAATGCGGGGAGTTACACCCTGCACTGATTGCTGATCAAGCACAGGGCTGACACATAGAGACAGACAACCTTTCACACCTACGGGCAACTTAGAGTCACCAATAAACCTAATGAGAATGTCTTTGGACTGTGGGAGGAAGCCGGAGTACCATCAGGGAACCCACGCATGCACGGGGAGAACATGCAAACAGAACAGAAAGGCCCCCCATGTCCAAATCGGGATTTAAACGAGGAACCTTCTAACTGTTAACTTCTAACCGCTGCACCACCGTGCTGCTTGCCACAGATAATTATTTTGGTCAGATTGTCTGCAATCTTTGGTCAGTATCACAATACTAATGGCAAACTGCAAGACATTTAGATGTTTTATTTGATTCTCTTTGTTTTGACTTTCAAGGCTTAACATGACCAGGCCCCTCAGTATATCAAAGACCTACTAACCCCCTATGAGCGACTATCGACTAAAATCATGGGGCGTTCGGTCTTTTGCAGTCCAGTGAAGCAGCAGTGAAGTCCAAACACTTCACTGCTGAAGATGGTTTGCTTCACATAAAAAATAAAAAAGTGATTTATAATATTAATAATCCACTTTGACCTCTTTACACTCTCAGGTTGATGCAGTAATGTTTGTCCTCAAACTGCTGGAGCATCTCCAAATCCCACCTTGTCCATTTTCCAATTTGCCAGTTCAACACGGAGAGGAGCCTCCTGCAAATTACATCAGCTCTGTTTGCTCTATAATTTATTCATAATTGGATATAATTGAATGGCAATAACTGCTGAATGTGTTCTTTAGTGAGCTTCAGGCAATTAGAGGGGCGAATTACTGACAATTACTGTTGACTTCTCCTGACATCTCACGATTTCCTGTCACTCCCGGTTCAGGTGAGCTGCTTCCAACTGGCGGAGGTGTGTGTACCGTCAGCTAATAATCACAATCAATGGGAATCGTGTTTGAAATGGATCACAGTGAGAGGCTGTTATTACTAAAGAGAAGGAGCCGGTTAGAGACGAGTTACCTGAAAATATGTAATCACTTAGTCATTACTTGTTACTCGTTGGCGATATTTCTACAGCTCAACTGTGGAAGTCTGAAATCAGGAAAATAACTTCATCAGGATCGACTTTGATCGTGCTTGAGACCTTTTTCCTGTTTTAAGGCACTTCTGTCACCTGCATGTGGAGTATGATGGACTTAAGACTGGGGGGACTTAGGAAAGCCAAAGGACATCCACTGACTCCTGTTCATTGACCTTTAACCTCTTACCAGTGGTTTCTGTAACACAGCTAACACAGTCTGCAATACCAGACCTGCCAGTCAGTCCATCAATCCATCATCTTTACCGCCTATCCTGTTCATGCTCACAGCAGGTGTGGGGGGGTTACACCTGGACTGCCCGGCAGTCATTCACAGAGCTGACACTTAGAGACAGACAACCTTTCACGCTCACACTCACACCAAGTGTGATATTAGAGTCACCAATGGACCTAGCGAGCATGTCTTTGGACTGTGGGAGGAAGCCGGAGTAACAGAACCCCTGCATGCACGGGGAGGACCACTACGTCCAGAAACCTTCTAGCTGTTCGGCGACACAGCTAACCAGCACCTTGTTGTAAATCACAAAACCCATCATGTTCGGGTTTATGCCGACTTCTCCAGGGACTTCCTGATGAACTTTCCTGCTGCTTCCACCTTCTTGAGGCTGACCAGGATTTCTCCTATTGACACCGACTGCCGGCGTTCTGTCTCAGCTGAGGAGCACCTGCAGAGATGAGCAGTTGAATTTTATTTAGCTTGGCACATGTTGCTAGCTGGACTAGACAAATAAACAACTGACTGTAAAAACTAGTTATCCAGGTCTCCAGAGGTTTCAGTCATCTGATATATTTATATATCCACACACACAGGCTTGGGGAGCAACGGAATATAAGTAACGGCGTTGCTTAATTAGGATACAAAAAAAAAGCCACCGTATTCTGTTACAGTTACAGAAAAAAAGAGGTAATTAGATTACAGATACATTTATTAAAAAAGGGGATTACTAGCAGGTTTACAATTTTTAAAATGAAGACGATATAATCTCATTTAGTCTCATTTCCAAACCGTCCATCTGACCGTCTCTGATAACACCATGCACCTGCGCGCACACGTTACGACACTTAATGACACACAAGTCTCACAACACCGCTCCTCAAAGTTGCCATCAACAGCCTCTGGTTGCCATCAACAGTCTCTGGTTGCCATGGTCTGTGGTGAAAAAAATGCTTCCACTGGGAGGAAATTTCATCATCATTTTGTCTTCAAAGGAGAAAATGGGAGCAACATCGTAGTACAGTGCAAGTTATGCCTCCTGGCTGTCATTATCCAAGGACTCGATGTCTAATTTAAAGAAACATTTACAGGTAAGACCAACCGCTAACATTAGCTTCACAGAGTTCCAGTTCAAAATGTTAGCTACTATGTTAAAGTCGAGCTGAAACGGCATTCTGAGAGTATCTAGCTTCCGTATCGTGTCGTATTTCCGAGTGAAACAGGACGTGCAGGCGGGACATATCATTAGAGGAATTTGATTTGATCGTTGAGAAGTGGGTGTAGACAGACGTTCTCCACAGCCCAGTAGCTAGCTAACTGACCGAGCGTTCTTGGTGCTCTGTGGCTAAATGTTGCAGATTGATTGGTTGAAATTGTTTGGTGCTAGCCTACGTAAGCACGCATGAAATTTAGTTTTACCAGAAGCAAAAATGATCGGATTTTGATGTAAGAATACGAATAAATTGATTTTCTGTATTTTGTTTGGCCTATATTGTCAAATAGATGCACAAAATTACCGGGGATGTGATCTAAAAGGATTAAAATGACATTTCTCATTTCACCTCGACTTTAACTACTGAAAAATAGTTAGCAACTCTGGTGATGGCCGCGGCCAGGATGGTGCGGGTAAAAACACAAGCTCCAGAGTTTATGGCAGTTTACTTGAAGTTTGAGAGTGAAATTGTGTGAATAGCAACTTAACAAAGTACAGTTAAATGTGCATAATTATCGCTATTAATTTAAACAGGCATTCGCGCATAACAAAGGAATTGACATTTATTTTCTCTTGTCTTTATTTGCAGCTTTAGTGTTGAAGTAATCCAAAAGTAACTGAAAGTAATCAGTTACGTTACTTTAAAATGAAGATACTGATGACATTTTTTAACATGTAATTAGAAACTGTGTCGGGATACATTTTTAAAGTAACCCTCCCAACCCTGCACACACACAACCACATATACTCGTCAATGAGTAAAGTGATGCTCTGAGAGCCGACAGAAGAGTTTACAAAAAGCATTTAGCATACTGACACACACCCAGAATAACACACACACACATAGAATAAAACGCACAGAGTGTTGAGTGTTGACATGCGGGAGAGAGTGTACACTATCCTGCTGTGTGGCCAGTGGCCTTGCTTACTGTTGGCGGTGAGGTATAGCTCTATTTACTGCTGGTCATCTATCTCAGTCACATCCACTTACGTACACACACATACACACACACACATGCGCGGCTGAAGACAGGCAGGCAGTTCAGCCAGCAGGTATTTAAAATGGAGGGATGCGATTGGAGTGGGATGCCAGATAGTGTTTACAGCACTATCCACTTCCACTGCCCTCTTCTTCCTCTCCTCCTCCATTTCTATTTACTCCTCTCGTAGACTTTTATTTCCACATCTCTTATCCTCTTCCTCTCTCTCTCGGTTTTTTCCCCCTCTTCTTACAGCTTGAATAAAACGAATGGCCTGAGATGTTTAGAGGAGGGATAGTGGAGCAGGAGAATAAGAAAAGACTTGGACAGATGGAAGATGGAAAACTCCTCCTGTTGAATCCTTTTGTCCGGCTTTACTTCTTATTGAGAGTTTTGGTTTTCTTTTAAACAAAATGTTGCATGAGGCTTCAATCTTGTGTTGTGAACATTCGACTTTGCATGCTATATTTGGGAGCATGATTGTACCTCTTTATTTAGTTGTGATTATTGCGTTTTTATTGCATGATTTAGTTGCATTACCTGTGTTGACTTGCATGCAGTTTAAAGCAGGCATGTATTTTGCAGCCCTTGACTCTGCAGGACGCTTATCACTCATCCCCTGAGCCGTCCACCTGTCCAGGTCTGCTTTGTTTAACCAGACGCTGAACTGAACCACTGGCCCTAGAGAGCGTGTAGGTGGGGGCAGAACAAGCAGAGGTTGTGGGAGCAACACCAGCAGATAGAAGAGATTTAAAGAGGAGGGGACTGAGCAGAGCGTCTTTCTGAGGAGGTACATGCATGGCAGGAGTAAAGTACTGACATTGGATGGCCCAAGCAGACCACTGGAAGGCAGCACATCATGTGACAGACGATCAAAATGAGATTCTCAAACCCATCTGAGGACCGGTTAGCATGTTATACAGAGATCTTCATAGAAGTGCAGGTAACAATCCAGTCATTGACATCATCTCTACACTCTCACTCAACTGTCGTGTCTCAAGTTTTCTCAAGATTTCTCAAGATTAAAGAAAGGCTTGACCAGGAGAAAGCCAACAGGTTCCAACCAATGACTGTATATATAGATGTTTGGATCGCCGTAGCCACTTCCGCTAACCAAAACGCACTTAAATTACCAAAAGAAACACAAAGGACCCGGCACGTCGGCATATTAAACATCAGAACAGCTCCTTGTGTCGGTCTGAAGCAGATATTCACAGTTATGGAAACCTCAATCACTGTAGTGTTAGTGTTAGTTACGTCTCCTCTCGCCGTTCCTCCTCTACTCTGCTACTCGGGAACAGAGCGCTGCAGGAGCCCGATTTCTCAACAGAGTAGAGGTCTTCACGGGTCCAAAATTTCTTGCCCGAACCCTAAGAGGCCTGTAATTATGCTACCCGGACTCGAACCGCACCCGTCTATTATTTGAAAGCTGGGACCCGGACTGAGTTATGTCTGCTCCGACCCTGGCCAGGCGAAACAGACCCGATCAGCACCGACTAGTCACCTGTCAAAACAAACCTTTTTGTCCTACCTGTGTGACGCAGCCTTCTCCCCTGAGCCTGAGCCAAGTTTTCTGTTATCCATGTCGTGTTGATAAAAACAGCGATGCTAATCCACTACTTATTTTACATTAAAAGTCCACTGGCTGTCATGCAGAAAGGTGACAAATCCGCGGCTTGTTTAGAAACCACACACACGTGTTACACGTAGCTGCACCCACAGTTCATTTTACCTCTTTATGTTCATTTTCTTTTAGCTTTATTGTCCACATCAGCGAGGAAGGTATCCATCATTGCCGGCTTTGGCTTCAACTTTTCTCTGAACCTGCAGTCACGTGACACGTCACTCAAAGTTGTTGTTGCTCTTTCTTATGCTTTTTTCCACTTTAAAAACCTCACGTTCTCATGCGAATGACACATTGTTGCAAGTTAAAACACACACACAGACACACACATCACCTTAATCATGAACACTTTCTAATCCCGGCCAGGTCCACTCGGGTATTACTCATAATGTTGAACAGACCCGGAACCGAGGATTAGCTGTCAATTATGAGGTCACACCCCCTTTTTATAGCATCATAACTAATTAAATGTAAACTTGTGAAAAAAATGAACACTTGGACGTAAATCAGCATGATAAGAACTAACTATAATGACATAAACCATGTTTGAGAAAAATGTATTTGACGTGTATTTTGATTTTATAGTTTGACTCATGTCCCATCTGTTAACATGGAGGAGGCGGGCTTTATGACCTATACTGCAGCCAGTCAGCAGGGGGCGGTAGAGAGGGCTTGGCTTCACTTTGAGGGAGCTGTCACGTGGTCCGTCTTTTTATACAGTCTATGGTTCTAACTTGTACACACAGCTCTGCAGAAGCAACAGCATGTCAGGCTGTAAACTCCCTCTTAATGTTCATCATTAACAAAGTTTTTATAGGCAGCCGAATTACCCACAGAGGTCTCCTGCTCTCCAAACAAACAGATCCAAGATTTAAACTGGTATTGAAAGAAATTAATAAAGCACTTCCCAGTAAGACACAACACAAAAGGAGGGGCTGTGAGCTGAGATGCTGCTACCTTATTTGTATGTGCTCAGCTCGTTTTTAGATTTAGATCAATTTTTAATGTTTATGAGGTTTTTCAGCAAGCAGGCTTATCTGCAGAGGTCTCCTCCTCCTCTCCAAAATAAATGGTTCAGGTAGTTAAAGCAGGTAAAAACTATTTTGCTGCACGTCAGGGACTACAGGCCGAGCGGCTGCTAGCTATAGCTCACTGAGGGTTAAATTAATGGTGATGGGACCAGAACAATGAGAAAGTAAGTTTGGTGCGGTGTTCAACCTCGTATAGTCCAGTAGAAATGTCCAACCTGCCTGATCCATATCAGCATCTCTTGTTCTGACTCCGTTACACACACAATCGGTCCCTTTACCCGCCTCGGCGCTCCTGTGAAGGGCCTCCAGGTCGAGGTAATAGCCTGCGTGTGCCTGCTGGTGATGGAATTATGCACATGGTTTTTATAACGGAGGGACTTAGAGCTGTATTCACCAGTGTGTGTGTGTGTGTGTGTGTGTGTGTGTGTGTGTGTGTGTGTAAGAACTTAATCGTCGTGGTGTGCTGGGGAGAGCTCCCTGCCCTTGGCATGTGTTTGACAAGAGCTCAATGTGTAAATCCATTAATTACCACCATTCACACCAGTACTGCAGTCACTGCTGCTGCCACCGCTGCTGCTGCTGGAGCAGCACGACTGGGAGTGCTGGGAGCTGCACCGGGAGCACTGAGAGCACTGGGAGCACTGGGAGCTGTGGTTTTGTGCACAGATGCAGGTTGGGTCAGTAAAAGATTTTATAAGGGATTGAAAGGAAAACACCTGGGCAGGTGGCGGGCCCTCAACAGACCTCAAATTCTATGAGCTGCCTGATAAAAACAGAGCGCAGGACAAAGAAAGTGTTCAGCTGTCTGTTCATTCACTCTCTGGCAAACACACACACACACACACACACGCACACACGCACACACACACACACACACACACACACACACTTACACAGTTTAGTCATTTATTTGAGTGCGATTAGGCTCCTCAGAGGAAGAGCCTCAGTGGCAGACAGATTCATTTCACCAAATGAGCCCTTATTGTTCTGGGCCACACTGAAGCAGAGCTGTGGGCCTGTGTGTGTGTGTGTGTGTGTGTGTGTGTGTGTGTGTGTGTGTGTGTGTGTGTGTGTGTGTAGAAGACGAGGGAGGGTGGGTGGTTGTGGGAGGGGTACAGGGCATGTCACCGCGGACCAGATCACATCACTGCTTGACACACTCGGCTGAGCTCTGATGAAGCAGGTCCCTGGAGCGCACACAGACATACACTCACACTAATACTGCACGTGCACACACACACACACACACACATGCTGCTACAGCACTCTTGAAATAAGGGTCCTAAAAGGGTTCTTCTTGAAGGGCAGAGCTTTTAACCAGAACCATTGTCTTCTGCAGAACCCCTCTCTGAAAAATGGGTTCTTTAAGCGCGACGAACGTTTCCTTTAAGAACCATTTTCATTAGAAGAAAAGATGTAAATAAATCCCCCAATATTTAACTGCTACACAGGTGTTTGTTAATTCATGTCCTATTTCACATCAATGTTTTAGACTGTGGAGAGACTTTAATGACACTCAGATTCTACACTTAACAGTAAACAGACCCGTGGTGATTAAATGGGACGCGACTGTTCACAACAGCCCCGGTCCTACGGTCCTACGGTTCATGTGGACCAGTGAAGACCTCAGTAATGTATCAAAAACACTCATGGACAGATTTTCCATGAATCATAACAGACTTATAACGAAAACAGATAAAATATAAAGACAAAAATCTGATGAAGATAGAAACTGTTGGGCTGCCGGTTTTGCTCAGTTGGTAGAGCAGGCGCCCCGCGTACAGAGGCTCCACTGATCGCAGGACCGGGGCCCGGTCTGCCCATCATTCGCTCTCTCCTCCCAACATTTCCTGTCTCTCTTCAGCTTTCCTATAAATAAAGGCAAAAAGATGGAAAATGTTACATACCTGAAGTTAATTTGATATTACCGTGAATATAAAAACATATCTGCAATAAATGTACATGAAGTTATTAGTAGGTTCAGGAACAGACCAATCACCTATGCCTCTGCCAGCCACTGTATATAAGCCTGTCTAACACCTTCTCTCCTGTTTGTTTCAGTTCTCACCCCCCCCCCCAAACCCCATTCCTCTCCTCTCTCCTATCTCAACACAGGAACCGCTGGGGGATGCTGAAGGCAGAAAGCGCATTGAGACGTGCCTCCCTGAGTCTCGACCCCCGGGTTCCTGAAGGCTCCAGCTAACTCGACCCCACTTGACCCCCACTCATACCGCGTTAACTCAACCCACTTTCATCCCACCCTACCTCAAACCCTTCTCGTCCAACACCACTTCCACCCCCTCTCATCCCATCCCAATCTCAACCCTCTGGCATATTCTAAATTAACCTTTTATACCGTACACTGGCTCTTGTTACTAAACTGATAAGGCGGCCTCAAATCACACTGTTTTTGGAAGCGTGCAAGACAATGGCTTTAATGTGTCACAGTCACGGGGGGACGCAGACAAGAAGTACATTATAAAGAGAAAAAAACATATGATGCACGTGATGTTAGTTTCCCTTCTGTAGGTGAAAGAGAAAGTGTCCGTAAATGTTAAACAAATTAAGAGCACGGAGTGAACCACCCTGCTCCGTTTGAGAGGATCTGTTTCGTCTCCAGCAGGAGCTAAAGTAATATGTGTGTGTCAGACGGTCGAGGCCTCAGAGACAGAACACTGTCAGTGTGCTACCTGTGCTGTACGACATGATTAATGACAGCATTAAGCACATTAATTACTTCACTGATTAGAGGATGAGCTTGTTTCATTACAACAACCTTCCCCACCTATATTTACTACACTTTACCCGTTTTCTCACAGCCCCGAAAGACCGGCTCTCTGAAGATGATGCAGATACAGCGTATGAGTATCAGCGTGTGTGTGAGAGTTTGCTGCGCTTAGCATGTTTATTCACTTAATTATTTAGTGTTAATTAAGTTGGAATCCTTGGCCGTTAAGGCAGAACAGAAGCATCTGCTGCAGAAGAGAAAGAAAAAAGCGGCGAGCGAAGGGAGGAAAACACTGTCTGTCTCTGCTCGCTCTGCACACACACACACAGACACACACGCAGGGCAGCATCCTGAACCGTTTAATTACAAAAGAGGACAACAGGGAGGATGGGAGTTAGTGGAGGAAAAAACGACAAAGCAGAAGACACAGATAAATCTTTTAACGTCTCGATTAATGAAGTACACAGGGAGGCAGGAGGGGAGGAGAGCTCCCCAAAACGACATCGACATCTGGCCTCGGCCTGCATTAAAAGCCTATTTTGTTGTTTTAACACCCATAAAATAGGCGCTGAAACAAGCCGTAAGTGGCGTCAACCCCACTTTACACCTCCCCACTGTGTACTTCTTCTCTTTTTCTACCCCCTGCAGACAGCTCAGTGTGTGTGTTTGTACTCTAATAACAACACAGACAATAAATGCTTTATGGTGTTTGGGTCACTGGAGAGATCCTCCCACCTCACACTGCCTCATCGCTTTCACTGCAGCACAGAAGCTTCCGATTTGTTAAAATTTAAAAACGTAATAAATGGGAACAGAAACCTCTGTTTGGTTCTTAAAAGGTCTCTGAAACTGCAGCGTAAAAAGGCCGTATAAAGTCTTCAGAAGTCTTCACTGAACTTAGTCAAAGAAACCGAGCTCCCGCGGGCCGCAGCAGGAGATCCTTGTTTGTATAACTCTGCTTAGATCGAAGACAAATTAAATCTTAACAGAGCCTTAATATTTGGGACAAGGAAATCTAAAGGCCTCCATCTATTGAGGAATCATGTTAACAGTGGATGACCGGGATCTGTTAAAAGTTGTATTCTGAACAGAGCCTAGCACTGTAGAGTTTTCATAAAGGTACACGACACTCAGAACCACTAGTACGTTTTTATTTCAAAGAAAATTAAGCAGGAACCACCATAAGGAGCCTGTGAGTGACTTTATCGGTCAGATAATTTCCTGGAAAAGTTACAAATAAAGTAAAAAAAAACAAGTAAAAAAAACAAGAACCGCGCATGGCACGCTGTAAAAATAGACGAGCCTCCTATTCTCTACAATTTCGGCGTATGAGTCGCACAAGACACACGTGGGTCACGCCAGCATTGTGAAGACTCTCATCTGTTTTCATGCGTTTCAAATGAAAATTAACACGTCCCGCAGCCATCACGCACACGCCACGCTTCCAGTGTTGCCCACAAAAGCGCGCATTGACCTGATGCGGTCAGCCACATACTAGGTTTTGACCTAGTCTTGTTTCACTGTGGCTGTGTAAGATAATTTATTTAAATATATTATCTACAGGATATGGCGGTCTTCATGGCCCCCCCTACGCACAGCTGCCGTCTGGGTTTAATGTAGCCACTTAAGCTCCCCAATAAAAATAAAAAGATGGATTTTAGTTTCAGCAGTATTGAACACCTGTTTGATGCTTAAACTTTCCGTGAGAAGGCCCTTTAATTTGACCCTTTTTCAACCTTTGAAGTTACATATTCCTGAGCATGGAGCAGACTTTATTAGGCGCCTGCCCAATACATGCGCTTAATTAAGGAGGACTTGTGTCCGCCCCGCCCTTGTTGTCGCTTGTCGGCATGTTTGGAAGAGTCTCATCAACTCTGAAGGCTTCACACAATGGTTTTTATTTAGGATACTTTCAATCTCGGAACCTAGAGGTAACAGTCTGACATCCATATATCCTCTGGGAGCAACGGGAAACTTTTCAGGCATTCCAGTTAAGCCAGCGTTTAGCTATAAGCACTTCCAGCCAAGACTTCCTTTTCCGTGTGCTGCATTGTTTACAGTCCAGTTAGCAGCTTGAGAAGCGACTGTGTGTTCAGATCAAAGTGAAGTGAAATTCTCCCTCCAGATGTGTGAGCAAAATAAACACTGTCATTTCTTGGTTCGTTCCATTTCCCGGAGGAGCGCCCATTCATCTGTTTGTGCTGAGTCTCAGTTTCACTGTAAAGAGTAAGTTAAACAGAGGCTGCACTCTGGCTTACTTCAGCGGGATGAAGCCAAAAAACAAGCAGATTTTCTTGTGATTGACTTTAATTAACGGCTCTTCAGTTGGCTGAAATAACAACATCATGATGCAGATTAGGAACGAGTCAACATGAAGCTTTGTCAGGTCTGTCCTCAATACTTTAAAATGACAAGTTTGTTGAACGGAGGGCGGAGCCATCATTTGTGATGCATTCAAGGAAGTCGGGAAACCCAAACCCTGCCCACAGTGGTACATAGCGTTCTTTTTTAATTATTTAACCTTTATTTAACCAGGCAAGTCATTAAGAACAAACTCTTATTTACAATGGCGGCAAGTTTTAACGTTACAAGAACTTTATTTGAAATGAAAAAAACATCCTTAAAACGTTCTTTGAATATTAGATTAAAAGTTTTCTTACATAACATAATTACAACTTGTAGGTAATGTTGTTGCTGTCCCTCTCTGTCAAGGCGGACGTCTGTTCAAAGTTTTGGTCACTGTCGGTGCCTCATCCAACAACACCTCAGAAAATCGGACCTGTTCCTTTAACGACTGCAGGAACATGGAAATAATAATGATGGAGCCCGAGCCTACTGATTCATGTGCAGCATACATGTCGTTTTTAATGTGACACTCTTTGATTATTGTGTGTGTGTGTGTGTGTGTGTGTGCGCGTGTGTGTGCAGCAAAGAAAACATGGATACAGGGCGATCCAGTGTAAATATTTGTAGACAGAAATGAGGTGGAGGTGTCAGGCCGACCACTGGAATATTAACTATTGACAGAGACAAAGAGACTGCTGCCTCCCCCCTGCATCATCTGTCTCTCACCTCTCCTCCCCCTTCGCTCCTTCTTTGTCTACCTGAACTCCTTTTCCTCTCTAAGTCTCATCCTCCCCCCTCTCTCCCCCCCCCCCTCTCCTCTCCACCCCGTTCTGTTTGATTTTAATGTTTCTCGTGCATAGAAGCAGCTTTTAATCATTCCTGCATTTTTGTTCCTCTTTATTAGTTTTTCTCCCCAGAGATACGAGCGCAGGATGGAGACGGAGTGAATGAGGAGGTGGAGGAATGTGTGTATTAATGTTTCATATTTCCCCCGCGCAGGGGGAAGGAGCTGATGATTATTTCATGTTGTCGACATTGTCTCCTTCTCTTTTTCTCTCTGCCCCATTTTTTTTATTTTTTAATTCTCCGAGGTGTCAAGAAATTGGCCAACAATCATTGTCACCCAGACAGACATGAGGAAGAGAGGTCCTGCCCTGACACACACTCACACACACACTGCTGCTGCTGCTAACACAAAGGAGAGGCTCAGGTCAAGTCTACTCTAGTTGCCTGGTTTGACTTCTTGTCACTGTGTCAATCAGCCTCTCCACCTCTGCCCGTCTCTCTGTCTCTCTCTCTTTCTTTCACTCTGTCCCTCTCTCTCTATTCCAGTCACATGCACAGGGGCGGCTGTGGCTCAGTGGTAGAGTCCGTCGTCTCTCAATCGGAGGGTTGGGGGTTCGATATCTGACTGCTACAGTCTCATGTCAAAGTGTCGTTAAGCAAGACAAGGCATAGCCATCACACTACAAAAAGCAACCTAGAATCCACTGAACAAAACTCAGGTAACAATTTGCATTTTATTTGATTGACTACATTTTTGTTTTGAGTGAAGAGTACCCACATTTAACGACTATGATACACTAAAATAAATGAGGTAGATTACACATCTTATTACTGAATAAAAATGAGCAATAATAACTCCTGACACATAGAGACAAACAACCTTTCACGCTCACACTCACAGACAACTGACATTCACCAATGAACCTAACAAGTCTTTGGACTGTGGGAGGAAGCCGGAGGGAACCCACACGTGCACGGGGAGAATATGCAAACTCGAGCCTACTTCGTCCGTAGCGGGATTCAAACTAAGAACCTCCTAGTTCTAAACTAACCACTGCACCGCTGGGCGGCCTTTGGGAATTCAAGATGCTCAAATAAAAATGAATTATAATCAACAACATTAGCCTGCTCGTGGGCAGGGACGTGGATTTCCAGGAAGGCAAGTTTGAACTACGCTTTTAGTCAGAGTAATATTGACCAATCACGGATCAGCAGGCTGCGGCGTATGCAGGAAAAACAGTCCATGAGGAGAGCAAAAGCAGGCGGAACGTAATGCCATCCCGACTCCCATCAGCGCGATCTGATTTAACTTCTTATCAATCTCTATAAACAGACATCTGTATGTACATTCAGCTAACAATCTGTTCTAGATCTAAAATTTAACTTCCCTTGACGCTGTGTCACGAAAGCCATTCAGCGTTCAGATTTCCTGACTTCCCCGAATACATCAGATCGATCCGACCTCCGTTCAACAAACGAGCATTTTAAAAGTTTTCTTTTCCTCTTGAGGACAGACCTGACAAAGCTTCATGTTGACTTGTTACTAATCTGCATCATGACATTGAAATTTCGGCAAAGGTAAGACCCTTAATCGTTAAAGTAAATCTCAAGAAAATGGTTTCTCTTTCTGTAACAATGCAGCAAGCGGAAAAAGAAGTCTTGACGGGAAGTCGTTTATCGCTCACCACCCGACACGTTCACCGGTGTCCCCAGAGGCGATATCGTCTCAGACTGCAGCCAATGGAAGCCGAGATTGGTCAAGTTAATTTACTTACTAATATTCAGAAAAGTCAGCCAGTGTAACCGCCAAGAGGGGGCTACAAATTTACATTTCTTGTCATATACAGAAACGCCAGCTACAAATCGTCTGATATATCTAACTAATAAATATATAAACACTTTGACTAATTCTATGATACACAGCAAAACATGAATCATGAACATTAACCCTGATGGCACACCGACACTGGCGAACACCAATTAATCCAAACCTGACCTGCAGCCCAGAACAAACATCTGTGCATGCACACTTTGCAGCACAGGCCCGATATCTTTGGGGAGATTTTATTGTGTTATTTTGGGCTGCAATTGTTACTGCTGAAAATAATTTCAATGATCTTGCTAACTTATATACTTTTAGTATAATTTACACAATTTGCATGGATTTTATTTATGACCCTCAAAAATCCTTTTTTACAGTGAGTGTGAGAGGGTGAAAGTGACATGTAGTGTAAAAGTGAGCTTTGAATGGTCGGAAGACTAGAAAAGCATTACGTAAGTGTGGTCAATTTTAAAGGATGACGCATCACGTCTTGATTTTAGTTAATAACTGGAATAAATAAAAAATACAGAACTCTCCAAGGTGCTGATTTGTATTCACAGATTCATACAACATCCAACAGATTACAATGATTCACTTTAGAGATATCTATGTCAGATTGGACCCTGAAAAATACCAAATACGGACACCTATCAGAGATATAGACATTTAATATTCTTAAATTCACTCCACTAGTCCTTCCTCATGAAAGGATCAGTGCAGTTCTGAGGTAATGAGAGGCAGTTTACTGAAATGTGGTCTCCTGTGCTCGATGACTTACCTGAAGAAATCACTCAACTAGTGTTGAGGGAACAACAACCCATACAACGGCCAGGCCAAGTGTCCTCCTCCTCTATCTTGTTTAAATGTTGCTGTATTTTTATTAGTTAACTCAGCTTAGCTCTATTTCATGTATAACTGGGTGATGCAATGAAGTGGAGTTAAGTGGTTCCCAACCTGGGGTCCGGGCCCCTCTCAGGGGAGCGTCAAAGATCGCTGGGGGTGCACGATGCTTGGTCTGCACTGAGATTGTAGATTAGATTTGCACGTTAAATAAAATCTTTAAAAAAGCACTTACTTGATCATCAAAAGTCTGTTCAACTATTAAAAAGATGTATATGTATGCACAGATATATGTTTGACACACATTCTACATGCATGCAGAAATGCCTACATCCACATAATTAACTGTAACTAAAAGAGGTGTTTATTATAATAACTAAAGACAACATTGATATTATTTATTATATATTATTATTTTCAGTATTTGTATGCAGGACAATAAGGAGGGAAATATGTGCAACATCAAAGTGTGTGTGGGGGGCAGCTGGGGGACTTCCCTGTTTTGGATTTATCAATGGCAAAATTTAATTTTCCTTATTTTCTTTGTTTTGTATTTAATGTTTTTATTTTTTTGTTATATATTTATTTCATCTTCCTGTTTTGCTCCGTTTACTCAAATGTGCTATGTGAAAATCATCTGTGAAAAAAACAACATTTCAATCCACTAAGATCTATTTTCTGATGTTTTCATATTTAAGTGCATCTTTAACGTGCATCTATGATGATGTGTGGGGTTTGGAGGTTTACAGGTTTGAAATATCCAGTTGGAGCCTGAACCTTACATTCTTCTATTTGCAACAAAATAAACAAAAATGTGTTCATATCTTAACATGCTTTACTGTCTGTCAATATGTGTCATAGCATAGGTCCTTTGAGATAAGGGTCTGCAGTATTAAGATGTCTCATTCTCTCATATACATTTGCCTGAAAATCCATTGATGCAGATTGTAAGATCAGAAATCTTTGTGATAGACCACATCTGGTATTCTAAGGGATACGTTAGAGAAATCTTATGCAGACAATCGTATTACATGGCGGATCAGATCTCAGCATCCAGTCTGAAAAACAAGAATGGTGTTTGACAGATCCATAAACTTATCCACCAACCGATCTATCTTGATCCTTCTCCTCGGGTTCTTATTGTCAAAAGTTGCTACAACTAATGTCATGTTTCTTTCACTGATCTATTATTTGATTATTAATTCAGAGCTCTGCTGCAGACTTTTAACTCAAACAGGAAAGAGAACATTTCACCCCAGTTTTAGCTGACTTGTACTGGCTGCCAGTCTAAAGTTATTTTACTACTTTACGAGGCTCTTAATGCTTATGGACCGTCCTACATTACAAATTCTTTGTTGTTTTTTATTCCTTCACGGCCTCTTGGATTCTCTGCAGCAGGTTTTCCAAAAAACAATCACACAAAAATAAAATCTGCAGATCAGCCTTTTCACGTCTGCACCGAACCTGCGGAAATCTCTCCCCGAGGCTGTAAGAGAAGCAAACTCTGTGACCATTTTTAAACACCACTGATATTAATTCAACATTTATTTTAAGCGCTGTCACTCTTCCTAAGTTATACTCTGATCTTCCACACAATTTTAATGTTTTCATATAGAAACCTTTTGTTTATATTTGGTGCCTTGTGTTGTTTAATGTCCACTAAACTGTAAAGCACTTGGAGCTACTTCCCCTGAAAGGCTCTACATGAATCCATCAATCCATCCATTATCTATACCGCTAATCCTGGTCAGGGTCGCGGCTGGCTGTAGCCTAACCCAGCTGTCATATGGTGAGAGGCGTGGTTACACCTGGACTGATCGCCAGTCAATCACAGGGCTGACACATATACCCCTTTCCCACCTAAATTTAGTGTGTCGTCTCTGTTCCCATTGCCAGTGTTGCATACTCCTTTGATGTTATGGTGGTTAGGTCTTTAACTTGACGCGACAAATGTGGAACGATGT
Organism: Semicossyphus pulcher; assembly: GCF_022749685.1. Taxonomy (NCBI): domain Eukaryota; kingdom Metazoa; phylum Chordata; class Actinopteri; order Labriformes; family Labridae; genus Semicossyphus; species Semicossyphus pulcher. The sequence goes on from NW_027211670.1 coordinate 6,053,387, forward strand.
TCGAGCGCTGCTCGGATGGAGACGGGCAGATTTTGTAACTGAGATGACAAAGCGTCGCAGAAGTTACCGATGGAGCATAGCATCGCGCCCGAGAGGGGGCGGAGATTAGCGTGTCGAAACAGGTTTTGTGTTCCCATCAATGCCGATCAGAGCCGAGGCGATAATTACCCGGGTCTACTGCAGAATCACTTGACTTGTAGCCTTCCCATTAAGCAAAAAAGCCGGGTGTTAGTGGGTTTTTTGACCAGTGGGAAAGCGGCTATAGAGACAGACAACCTTATACGCTCACACTCGCACCTACAATTTAGAGTCGCCAATGAACCTAACGAGCATGTCTTTGGACTGTGGCAGGAAGCCGGAGTACCCGAAGAGAACCCACGCATGCACAGGGAGAACATGCAGACTCCACACAGAAAGGCCCACTGTGTCTGAACCGGGATTCAAACCAGGAACCATAGCTGTAAGTCGACAGTCATTTTTTCATTTGAATGTTAAGAAATTTCTTTTTTAAATATTTGCTTTTACTTTGAAACAAGTGAAAACCTTCTAATAGCCGACTAATGAAGCTGAGGTGTGGGGGACACAGCAGCTGAAAGAGCTTCACACATGGAGGCCAGCTTTGTCTCTACGCCTTGTACCGCACACTGCTGCAGCTTAACACCCCCGTACTCATGAACTTGTGTGGGGAATCAGTGGTTTATTTTGTGTGGATTAAACCAGAAGGGACCTTGACTGAACTGGACGATTAATGGGCGCACTGTTCAAACCACGAAAGTCGAGCGCTTTCATTTCAGCTTTCACAGATGGAACAGCTAACAAGCTAACGGACCTACAGCCTGCTACTTGGCTAATGGACCTGCAGGTAAGCTAACCTCAGGCTGTTTCTCCAGACTCCGGTATTGTAGCGATAGCTTTGAGGGTCTGCCACCTGGTGTTTGGGACATTGTACTACAACTTAAATGGATTCCAAGCATCTGTAATTGTATAGGCACCTTTGTAGAGTTTTGTTCCTTATCTTATTAGTAGATGTATTGATTGAACACATGCCTGAGATCATGAAAAGGCACCTTAAAGTGTGTACCAGGTTGTATGCAACCATTTAAGTAAGTTAATATGGAAGTATGAGAAGAATAAAAGTAAGAAAAGGGGAGAAGAAGAGGACAGGAAGGAGGCTGAAACATGAGAGAGAGGGGGCAGAGATTGAGAGAAGGAAGTGTGTTTGTGTGTCACCTGGGGCTCAGTAGCACTGCTTTGAGCGTCGTCTTTAATTATGCAACAACAATCAGAGCAGGTAGAGAGATTTCTTCTTCCTGTGCCTTTTCTGCCCGCAGGTCTGTTGTGAGGGGAGACAGAGGGGGGGAGGTAAGAGAGGGGGAGGGAGGAGGGAAAGAGATGGAACAGGAGCGCTTAAGCAGGAGATGATTCTCATGATTCTTAGAGGAAAGTTTGGTTTTCAAACGTTTGAATAAGATGCCAGTTTAACCTCCACCACCCTGTTGACTGGCTGCAGTATAGCTCATAAAGCCAGCCTCCTCCATGTTAACAGATGGGTTCTTGCAGCGTTCTGTTCCCGAGTAGCAGAGTAGAGGAGGAACGGCGAGAGGAGACGTGACTTACACGAACACTACAGTCGTTGGCAGCGACATTTTGGCTTCACATTTGTGCAACGAGAACTGGATGAGACACGTCGTCCATTTTTAGTCAGTGGTTCAGATTCAGGTGGTTCCAAAAACACGTGGCAGTGGTTTCACACAGATATAGCTTAGCCCTGGAAACTCTATCATGTCTCATTTATTTCCTTAAACAGAAATCTTTATTTCAGTAAGACTACATTGTTGAATAACACAGAAAGAAAAGTGTAGCTGTAGAGGGGAACGATCTACGTGGTATGATCCCAGCCACCGAACAGCCTGTGAGGGAGAGAGGCACAGATGAATGAGAGAGGGAGAGAGGCCTGTTGTTTGAATGTGCTGTGGCAGGGGGCAGTGTGGGCATGCTCAGTGCTTCACATCTTGGAGCGAGTCACTGAAAGAAGCCTGGCTGCATTCTCTCTATTTATTGTGACGGCCTTCCTGCTTTAGCAGGGCCTGCTTTGTGTCTCCTTGTTTGATAACACTGATTAACACAGCCCATAACCTTATATTTATAAGGTTGGTATAACCTTATGCCTATAGTATTTTTTCTAATAAACCTTTACATCGTTAAGTTAAAACAACCATGTATTTATTCCTTTTGTCGTAGCTCACGAGACGGGTCATGACAACACACACGACTCAAACACAACAGGAATATAAAGTCAAAACATCTTAATCTTACATAAAGTAAAGTTGATTTCTTTCTTCATCTTCTGCCTAAATCTCTCTCTTTTGTTTCTCTTTTTTCTACTTCTCCTTTATTTCTCCAGCCGCTCTTTACTCTTTCTTTCTTTTCCTGTTTTACTGGGTCTGGATCTGCCATGAGCGATATCAACTTAGAGCATCATTTCACAACTTGTCAGCTCTCACTAACAAACATGTTGCTATTTTGATTTGTTTCTAATGTTGTAGTAATCCTAATGTAACTGTTTTTGAACTGAGAGAATTTAGAAACTTTAATGCTTTTGCAAACCGTTTCTAAAACTTAAATGCCAACAAAGCCTTTGAGTTGGATATTTTGTCATCCTGGGTAATGTTCCCAATCAATTCTTACACCAGCTTAAAGATCACATCAGATTTTTTTTAATGATTTTTATATTAATGTAAAGCAGTATTTTGTCTGGTGTTTGTTAGATTAACCAAACACATGTTTTGCGTGGTTAATTTCTGAGGGGAACAGGAGGTTTAACGTTTTAACATCATTTCAATACTTAATCAACAATTTTATACCCTCTCTGAAAGGATGTGTCAAATGTCTACACGTTTTTTGTGTTAAACAAACAAGTTAAATTATTATCCAATCACGTTACAGACTGCAGTGGGTCTCTTCTTTCTAACCTTTCCTTACATAGCATTAAGGAACATCTAATCAGCCTGAGTTAGATCATTAAAGTCGTGTGTCAGCATTAGCTGGATGTGTTCAGGTGTTGCTTCTTGTGTGAATGTTAACGCTAGTTAACAGACACAGATGGTCAGTGGCTAAAAAAAACTTGGATGTCAGTCTAGCTTAGCAATGTCAAGTAAATGTTGGGCGAAAGCTCCACACGCGGCTGACTTGACAAAAAGACATTGCTGATATATCAGCTCTAGAATCAAAGGGCAGGCTCACACAGACCTGCAGAGGCCTGAGTGAGCAGCTTCCAACAAACAAAACAAAAGGAGACACCAGTAAATCAGTTAAGGTCTGAAACAAATACATTTTATAATAACAACAGAATATTTTAAATAAAATTCACATTATATGCTGCATATTCCTTCACCGCCAGAGATCAGAGGTCTACAGCTCCACGCCTACATGTTCTCCACCTGAGCATTACAGAAACAAATCACAAATCGCTCCTTCCAGGGCTCTTATTTTGGCGATCTGTCATTCAGGGACTACACACTGATTACTGAACAAGCAAGTGGGGGAACGAGAGTTCAATCTTTAATACCCAATAAACCATGATGAAAATTACAGCCAGGACAATCTCTGTTTATACACAGGTGCAGCATGTTGTGTGAAATATTAATGCGTCGCCTGTAGCCCCTCTGAGGTTGATTATTTAGCACAGGCCTCCTATCGGCATATGCTAATAAATAGACGGCATCGCCATGTCACAAGCAGTCCGTTCAAATTGCTCACTGAATTAAAAATTTATATTGCTCGTAACCCTCACATATAGAATCATGTATCCGGCACCTTGATAGCTGTATTTTACACCCAGCAGCCCCCGGGGGACGAGGGCGGCTGGCTGCCGGTGCCACGGCGAGGGTGACGGATGCTGTGATTCGGTAAATTAATGGAAAAAGAGGTGACCCCGCTACGATGCTGCAGAGGCCGAGGGGCTGTTTGATTGTGTGGATGTTATCATCAGTGCTGGATTGGACGGTTGTTGACTAATGCATTTAGATGAACAGGTAACGTCGGGTGTTTGGAAACAGGCCTGCAGGTATCGAGGCTTCGTAAGGAGAAAAGGGGCACTAAAGACATCCAGCTGTAGGAAGCAGCACTGATTTTGGCTCCACATCCACTGAGTCTCTGTAGACCCTACCACACATGCACTGCACTCCTGAACTCCTCCTTTCAGATGAGGGGGGGGCTGGGTTTAGTTTGCAGGAGGAGGCGGCCTCTTCAGTAATTGTGACTGTCTCTGGGTTAATATCACGACAACATTTCTGCAATACAAACACAATAGTAGAAAGATATACAGGCTCTCAGGCAAGCAGAAGAGAGAAGGAGCAAAACTCCGCTCAACATGAACGACATCGTCACCCGGCACACTTGCTAGTGCTGAATGTTCCAGATTTACCTGCTGCAGACTATTTGGCGCTGACTTTTCACTATGGGGCTGCCAGGAAAGAGTGCGCTTAAATTCCAGGTAAACGGATTAGGACCTTTGAGAGAGTGGCTTCTGTATCAGGCCTGCCACACCCCTCTCTGAGTGACTGGATCCCCCCCACACCTGAATTTCAGTGGCTTCTTATTTTGGCTTTGGAGACCCTGACGGCTTCTTTGCTTTACATTGTGTGATTTTTGTAAGGTTATTTCTGTAAACTGACAAAAAGGTTTTCCTTCTTTTTTGCAAACTTGAACTTGTTGTGTTGCTCCCTGTGCAATCTCGGATCCCATCGGCTATAGTCTGAGATGATATAGCCTCTGAAGACACCAGTGAACATGCCGGGCGGGTCTTACCTTTGCCGAAATTTCAACATCATGATGCAGATTTGTAAGAAGTAAAAATTCAAGCTTTGTCAGGTCTGTCCTCAAGAGGAGAAGAAAACTTTTGAAATGCTCCTTTGTCGAACGGAGGTTGGATCGATCTGATGCATTCGGGGAAGTCAGGAAATCTGAATGCTGAACGGTTTTCGTGACACAGCGTCAAGGGAATTTATATGAAGTTGAATTTTAGATCTAGAACAGGTTGTTAGCTGAACTTACATGCAGATGTCTGTTTATAGAGTTTAATAAGAAGCTAAATCGGATCACACTGATGGGAGCCGGGATGGCATTACGTTCCGCCTGCTTTTGCTCTCCTCACGGACTGTTTTTCTTGCATACAACGCAGCCTGCTGATACGTGATTGGTCAACATTACTTGGACTAGAAGCGTAGTTAAAATGGAAACCAGAACACTTACCTTCCCAGAAATCCACGTCCCTGAAATAGAGATTACTCCCTGTGTTAGAGGTTAGAGGTTTTTTCCAAAGATACCAAATATCAGAGTCAGACCAAAACTAGACTCTGAATTGGGTTGGAATTTTTAATTCAACATTTAAGGGATTGAAACAATTGGGTAACACAGGACAGTAAGAGCACAACTACTTAGAATATTCCATCAACAAATCTTTCAGTCACTGTGACTTTATGTTTTAGTTCAGTTTGAATATGATCAGTAAAGGATTGTTAATTCACTGTTAATTCCAATATTAAATTAAGTGATTCAAATTAGCTGGATTACAGGAACAAGTTTATTTATGAAACTATTTATTTTATGATATAAATGTTCAAAACAAATCTCCAGTTCTTTGAGAGCAGGTAAAGTTCTGCTTTTATAGAGACTGAACACACGAGTCTGTTGTTTGTACTCTTCTTACTGTAAAGTGTTGAGAATGCACACACAGTGAAATGCAGACCGGAGTGAGCTTCTCTGCATCACCAGAATAAAACAGGTTGCACAACTCTTCCTCAGAACACAGTGCTGATTTATAAAACATGGTGCGCTGGGAGAGAGTTGTGCAACGGTTTTTATTCTGCAGAGGATGAAGAGGGAAGAATTTAAGGGGCAGGATATAATGCGCTCACTACAGAACAAATGAGTTATGTCTCAGTATGTCTTTTTTAAATCTTGCAACCTTTAATCCAATCGCAAATGTTACTTTTAAAAAACCTTGTTCAAAATTAAATTGGAACAAGGTTTTAGGAAAAGCGCTGTGTCTAAACTACACAAACAAATGAGATAGATGATGTGGCTGTGTTGTGTTGAGCAAGTTGAAGAACAAAGTAGTTATCAGTCTTCGACAAGGAGTTGTAAGAGCCTGAACACACGAGGTGAAGTCTCCAATAATGATTATCAGGGTAACAGAAGCTGTTCAGTTACCTTCATGTTCAGTCTACAGCCATATATCTGACCATCCAGCTGTCATGAATCTTCAGTGTGTCCGTGGTATTACAGTAACGTTACAAACAAATCATCTGATCTCAGCGCAGCGCTGCAGGAGACTCACTCAGAGCCAATCATGGTCAAGGCTGCCATCATGTGGTGTGTCTGTGACATCAGCACTTTCCACGTCTTAGAAAGGAAAGATTTCCACAACTGTTTAAATGCCTTCAGGTTAAATTATTATTATTATTATTATTAATTTATATAAGTGGTTCGCCACAGCCTATGGATGTTTTTTGGGCAGTATATCACATTTTTAGAAATAATCAGGCTAAACTTAGAAAGAAAAAGGAAATTAGAAGCAAATTTAAAACGTAAAATGATCCTTTAAAAATATAAAGTGACAATAAAAATACTGAAATTAAAAGCTTTAACAGAAAAACAAAGTATTTTTTTCCCCTCGTTAAACAACCTTTCTTCTTCTATCATTGCAGGACAGAATATTCATGGGAAATCACAGGCCTTAAATGCTTCACAGTCTGCTTACAGACGGGAGGTGGATCAGCTGGTCCTCTGGTGCGGTCAGAACCACCTGGAGCTCATCCCGCTCAAGACGGTGGAGACGACAGTGGACTCTAAGCCCCTCCACCACAATCCTCAACAGCACCGTGTCTACTGTGGACAGCTGTACATGTGAGTTATACAGAAATATATTATTTATTATTTATTGTCATTGCTTAACTTACCCTCTCATCATGTATATATTATCACTACATCGGAGATCAATCCACTTTCTCTGTAAATACTACAACCATCGACCTCTGGTACATAACCTGAGTCACAACCATGTTTATCTCTGCACCTTTGCACTCTCTATTGCACTATTGTCTATAAGTGTTGTTGTGTTTTCTTTAAATAATGTATATATATACTTATATATATATTAATATAATTTGTAAAATATTTTTGTATTCATAGTTCTTAGTAGTTTAAGATGTAGTTTTTCGTATCTAAGTATCTGTGTTACCTTTGTGTCACCTGTCCTTGTTTTTAAGTTTAGTCTGTTTAGTATGTGTGTCTGAGAGCAAAGAAAACCGGAGTCAAATTCCTTGTATGTGCCCACATACTTGGCCAATAAAGCTGATTCTGATTGTGATTGATTCACCTTCGTCAGTTGAATTGGACTTTTTTATTACCAAGCTTTATTTTATGTATTTATTTAGCACATTAGACACCTTGAACCACAATGTTAAACATTTCCAGAGCCACATGTTTGTTTCATAGTTCGCTCCGGGCTGCACATTGAAGTTTAAAGACAGGCATTTCAGTCCCTCACAATCGAGGACTGTTCCCTGTATGAGGTGCAGTGAACCAATCGTCCACTAGATGGAGACATTGGTGCATCCAACAATCAGGTGAATAAAGCTCAGGTGTTGGGAGTCGTCATAAGCACCCCCTGCTGCAGTGCTCTCCTGCTCTCTGCCACAAAGCTGTGAGTTACTTTGATGAAGCTGTTTATTAGTGGGAATGCTGTTCAGCATTCACACTATTGTTATTCGGTTATTCGGTTTTTTTTTCTTTCTTATTATTATTCTACTTCCGCACATTTTTTGGACTTCTACAACTTCTGCATACTTTTAGCTACAGAAACCGTTCAACTATTAAAATGTTCATCTTTTTTAGGACATTCCGGAAACTACTTTTCACATTTTTTACTTTTATACTTTTTCAAAGTATAAAAGTTTACAATACAAGTACAAGTTTACATTACAAGTTTGGATAGTCAAACATAATACACAGACATAAAGACGGTACAGTTACATTTACGACATTTTGTGTGTGGTGTGTGTGTGGAATTAGTGTTGTGTGTGCATAGAGTAAGGAGACAGAGAGGAAAAGGGGAGGGGTGAAAAGAAGAAGGAAAAATAATATAGATTAAAATAAATATATTGGTAGATTCCTGATATTGTATGTTTAACAAAATGTAATAGTGGTAGTGTGAGGTAGGACTGGTCGCAGGTAAGAGGCAGATCTCATGTTTGAATGTATAATTTATATATGTTATATATATATTATATGTTATATTTCTTATATGGTTCATGATGTTTGAATACCTTTTTAATTGAATACTGTTTTTGCCAAAAAACTCTTCTACCGTAATGTTAAACTTGACTTCAACTTCCTCAGACAAACCACTTGGGAGCACTTTTGTATTTCGCTGGGGGTCCACATATTTAGCATCACAGACATAAAAAATACATCTACATGTTCAGCAAACTCTCTACATAGTGACAGTGTCATTCTTTTGCCGATGCTAATTACTTTTGCCCTTTAAAATGAGCACTGTTTAGAGGCATGTTTTCAGCTTTTGCCCACTTAAATCTACTGTTTTAGCTGCCTAGGCTGTTTGACTGCTTGTATCTCTCTCCAGCTGTCTATCAGTCTGTCTTTCTTTCTTTCTTTCTCTCTTTCTCTCTCTCTCTTTCTATATCTCTGTTTCTCCCCCTATATCTTTCTGTCTCTCTTTCTTTCTCCCTTTTCCCTACTTCTTTCTCTTTCAGCTTCATTTTCCTCATTTTCAGCTTTCCACATTCTCTCTTTTACTCTCTTGCTGTCATTGGATGAGCCATGTAGGAATCCTATCCTTAAAACAAGAAGAGCACCTACAAACAAGCTAAGCTAACGTTAGCCAAAACTTGGCTTGTTGCAGCCTCTCTGGGTGTGCTGTGTCGGCCGAAGCGTCTGAGAAGCATCATTCTTGTAATGTGACACTGCTTTACTCCGTGCATCCTGACTGACTTTCTCAACAAGCACGCCATTGTTGTAGTTTTTCATCGTCACATAAAAAATGCTCTGATATCGGTCCTTCTCTTCTGCGCTTAAACAATAGTCGGCCGTATTTTGGAGCAGTGAAGAAGAGGTAGATTTTATTCAATAGTATTAAATTACAGCATCAGATTGGTGCACAGACTGACAGTGCTGGTTATTGGTACTCTTCTGCATCTGTGGGCTGAGGGTGGCCGGTTCAAGTCCCTGTACAGACCAAGCCTGGGGCTGGTAGCGGAGGAGGTGCCAGTCACTTTCCTGGGCACTTTTCCTTGAGTAAGGTGCTGACTCCCCCAACTACCCCATGTGACGCCCTCTCACTCTGACATCTCTCCATTAGTGCATTTCCATAAGGTTCTGTCTCTCTCTCACTGAATGTTGTGGTTTATGGTGACAGGCATTGATTATCCAAATTCTGTTGCTCAAACTTAAGAAAAAAAAAACAATGTTGCTGTTGCTTAACATCGTGACTCCCTCCCTCTCTGGTATATGGAGAAAATGATCCTGCCTGTCAGAGCTGACTGTTTCAAAGAAGCAGAGAGGAGAAGTGGAGGACTGAGAAAATGTCTCGTCTCTCCAAACTCTTTGTTTGGTGTCAAATTAGACCTAAGTAAAGTAAGTTTGAAACCATTATTGATTATCGATGGTCACCTGTTTTTAATCTTGGAATAATCTTTTTCTCTCTCCATCCTATTTCTATATTCTCATTTTCTTCAGTCTGTTTAGAAATGCTGCTCTTGCTTTGTGCTGCTGCCACCTTCATCACAAGTTTAAATCTTTTGGCAAATTTAATTTTGTAGCGTGGCATCAGGATGGGCCTGATCCAGGCCTGACCTGGTCATTTGACCCGCTAGCTCTGCTCTGGATCAAAGTGGACACTAATGGAATCAGAGGGGGGTTTACAACCCTCTCCCCTTATTTGTTCAACATTCCACAGAGACAGGATGTACATTTTGGGACACACTCCAATGAACTGAGTTGATTGTGGCTTTGTTGTATATATTTGCATTTAGAATAAAATGTGTATGATTATTAACCAAATCATTTATTAAAGGACTGTGAAACAGCCATAGAGAACTTGCACTCCGAACTCCATGTAAAGACCCGCAGGAGTGTGTGAAGGTCTCTGCTGCCCAGCTCTTCCCCCTCTCCCTCACACAGGGAGGAGAAGGGAGGGGTGAAACAGAGCTAACTCAGAACAGAGAAAATGTTGATTCATCTATGTGGCTCTTTTATTTGGTCTTTAAACACACACACACATATATATATATATGCACACACATATCCACACATATACATTCACATATAAATGTGTGTTCACCATGATATCTTTATTGCTGAATTAACTATTACTTTCATGAACTGTTTATTTAATTTCATTCTGTGTATCATAACCCATGTTTGGAGTCTACACGCAGCTGAGAGTCCAGAGGTATCGAATATGGGGGGGTTATATAGATTAACTACTTTAAGTGTAGGAAGAAATTTCATAAGAAAGTTCTGGACAAAGGATTGGTCAACTTTGCACCGTTTTGCTTGGACACTGCCCTCGGGAGAAGAAACCCTTTAAATAAGAGACGACACCCCAAGATCTCTCTCTCACGCTCTTACCCCCAGTTTCTCTCTTTTCACCCTTCGCGTTCCTGCATCCTCTTCGACCCGGCAGCTGACGAGCGCCACCCCTGCCTCTGGAAATTTTTAACCCTTTCTTTATCTTTCAAGTTTTGCCCCCGCGAGAAGGCCCAGAGCCTGCGTGCGCCTTGCCGCGCTGAAGACCTCGCAATAGACATTGCTCCAAGCTGTTCTAGCCCTGTGTTCCAAGAACTGAAGACAACAGCTCTCTTTTTGCTCCCATCCTTGCGCTCTGACAAGCCTCAAATCCAGAGCCCAGAAGATGCATCCAGCCTCCATCCAGTACCAGTCACAACACGGAGTGACCTGCACATCATCATCTAGAGAGACCGCACCGGCCGTGCGGTGACGCTCCGAGGGATGTTACCCGGGTTAAAGCCCAGGGCACCTGAAGCTCCAGGCCACGCCGGTTCGACACGCCTCACCTACAGCGCGATTGACTCTCTCCTACATCAGAGTAGGTCTAACTTTGCTTTACTGTATATCAGAGTTGATGCAGGAAGGAAAAACAGGCTGTGTGGAGAGCAAAAGTAGGCGGAACTTAATCCGCCTTAATGCCACCCTGGCTCCCATCGACAAACAAGCATTTTAACAGTTTTCTTCTCCTCTTGAGGACAGACCTGACAAAGCTTGAATTTTTACTTGAAATTTGGGCAAAGGTAAGACCCGTTAATAACAAGTAAATCACAAGAAAACGGTTTCTCTTTCTGTAACAATGCAGCACGCGGAAAAGGAAGTCTTGGCGTGAAGTCGTTTATCGCTCACCACCCGGCACGTTCACCGGTGTCCTCAGAGGCTTTATCGTCTCAGACTGTAGACTCTGGGATCCGAGATTGCCTTCCACCTAAATAATCTGTACATTTCTAGGCGATCAGCAGATAATAAAAGGGCATAGGTCTTTAAGTCCTCATCAGTCATTAGTTGCACATGGCTGTCTTCAATCTGAACATGGATCATTAAATTGTCCTGAGTTTATCATCTTATTGTTGTTAATTTAGTCATCTAGAGATAAATGACAAAGTGTATGTCTTCGGAACAAGAAAGAGGCTGATCTGTAAATCAATAATAAAACATAATAAAAATACATTTTATTTCTAACACACTTTAGGTGCCACAGGGTAAAAAGATGAGCATAAAACAAGTAATAAAACACAGCAAACAAGTAAAAGCAAGCACAAATAAGGGGGCTGCTCATCTGCTGTCCTCACCATGTCTGCAGCGCGCATATCCCAGGTCTTTGTTTTAAAGTTGAGCTGAAACGCACAATGTACAATATTACCGGGGATGTGATCTAAAAGGATTAACATGACATTTTTCATTTCACCTCGACTTTAAAGGTTTCCGTGGGTTGGTCTTAACAGAAAACGATCTTATTTACATTAGAAACGCGACCTTAATTAACACACAGCGAAAACAACCGTATGAGACGAGACAGAGAGCGAGCGAGGGGAGAGAGGGACAGATCGCACCCAAGTTACGTCTGATACATGATGTTATTTATTTATTTTACTAACATATATACTTACGGCCTGCGGGAGACTTATGACTACATTTTTATTTCAAAGAAAATTAAGCAGGAACCGTAATAAAGAGCCTGTGAGTGACTTTATCCATCAAATAACTTCCTGGAAAAGTTACAAATAAAGTAAATAAAATAACAACAACAACAACGGCCCTGGAAACACTTCAAAATAAAAGCATTGTGTGCAAACGAGGGGAGTCAGAATTCCAGATCGGACTTTTACTTTGACAAAGCATACCGGAAGTGTTGACCCACTTTACTCTCCATGCCTGTGACTTCTACTACAGGAAAAGATGTTAATATTGCTGTCAGGGATCAATAGGACTCACAATCACTATTTTAACTTGTGGTAAAAAATAGGCGAGCCTTTGTGAAGACTCTCGTCTGTTTTCATGCATTTCAAATGAAAATGAACACGTCCCGCAGCCGTCACGCACATGCCACACTTCCAGTGTTGCCCACATAAGCGCACATTGACCTGATGCGGTCAGCCACATACTAGGTTTTGACCTAGTCTTGCTAAATGTTTCAGTCTGTGGTGCCCTCAGGTGGTCAGGGAGGGCATTCCACAGGCATGGAGTGGCCGAGCAGAAGGCCTAATCCCCCATAGTCTGGGGGGAAGGAGACGGTAGGTGTTTCTAAGGGTGGTTTGAGGGGTGAGCAGTTCCTTGAGGTAGGGAGGGGCATTGCCGTGGATGCGTTGATGGTAAGGTTTTATAATCAATTCTGTGAGTGATGGGAAGCCAGTGTAGTGACTGTAGGACGGGTGTGAAGTGGTCATACTCACACGCTCTCATCAGGACTCTAGCAGCGCTGTTCTGGACATACTGGAGCCTCTGGAAGGTCTTGGTAGGGATGCCGATGAGAAGTGCGCTGCAGTAGTCCAGCCTCGAGGAGACAAAGGCGTGGACGAGTTTTTCCGCATCGACAAATAACTATGACACTTTTGGGGTTTATTTTTTTATTTATCCATTGTTTGTATTTTACATCTCAAATAATACAATTGCTATATTTAACAGAGCCAGAAACACAAGAAAACAACCGCACGCTGTCACTGAAAGGATAATATGACCCAAAATATGAACACGAACATTATTTTCCTGATGTGAATAGTTGATGTTCTTAGGAAAGCTTAAAAATCACCTTGGGAATGACTTTAGTCCTCCTGGAATGTTTCAAGTGTAGTGATTGGTTATTCAATAGTACCACGTTCATTTATTTATTCTTTTTATCTGGTTTTGATGCTGGTGCATAGCTTACATGACCGTCCTTAAGATTGATATGCTTATGTTTTAACTGCATGCACACGTGTTCTTGTTAGCTATTGTGCTTTTATTTTCCAGGTGTTCAGAACAAAGGAAAGAAACAGCAAGAAGAGACAGTCGGACACGATAAGTAACCATAGTCTGCAATGCCTCCTGTACTACTTAAAAAGGAGAAGAAGTACAATTGTATTGTGTAATATAATGCCTCTACTTCTTGAGTTTATGTAGGTGCACGACCAGATTTTAGTACAGGAAGTGTTCTGGTTTCCATTTGTAGTGCGTCTGTTGTCTGAGTAGTATTGACTAATCACGTATCAGCAGGATGCAGCGTATGTAGGAAAAGCAGTGGTGGAGAGCAAAAGCAGCCGTAATGACATCCCGACTCCATCAGCGTGATCTGACAACGATTTAGCTTCTTATTAATCTCTATAAACAGACATGAACAATCAGCGCTTAGAATGCCTGGAATTCCTTGAATGCATCATAAATGATGGCTCCGCCCTCCGTTCAACAAACTTGTCATTTTAAAGTAGTTTTCTTCTCCTCTTGAGGACAGACCTGACAAAGCTTCATGTTGACTTGTTACTAATCATGATGTTGTTGTTATTTCAGCAAACTGAAGAGCCGTTAATTAAAGTCAATCACAAGAAAATCTGTTTCTGTTTGGGCGTCATCCCGCTGAAAGCCAGAGTGCAGCCTCTGTGTAACTTCCTGTTTACAGTGAAACTGAGACTCAGCACAAACAGATGAACGGGCGCTCCTCCGGGGGATGGAATGAACCAAGAGATGACAGCGTTTATTTTGCAGAGCCAGCCAGCCAGTAAAAAGGAGTCAGGAGTTTTCCGCTTTTCCTAGGAGTAATTACATTGTTTATTTAAGTTTCCCGTTACGTGTCACTCACCCGCCGCTCTCTTACTCGCTTCTTCTTTAGTCTGATAACTAAACACCTGCAGTCAGTCACCGTCACAAACAGAATCTCCTCCTGGCAAAGTCAAACTAGCTCATTCATTATTTATAGAGTCAATGGCTAATAACCGCGAGCTACACTGAGGAGCATATAGCCTAGCTTCATAGCCGTAGCTGATTCATGCAGCCAGCCCACAGTCCTCAGCCATAGGCTTCAGCTCGTTAGCTCAGCTCCGCCACTTTGCCTGTCTCAGGATTAGCCGGCACTGGCATTTCCAATATGGTGACCGCAGGCACAATTCAGGCTTCAAAACGCTTCTTCAGAAACCTATGGGTGATGTCACTGAGACTAAGTGCATTATTTTTATTATTACAGTCTTTGTGCAGCACATGGAAAGGTTGCTACCACTGCGACTTGTCAGGCAGTCTCTTACTTATTGCATCTACCATTCTGTCCTGACATCACTTCTGGCTCCAGAAAATCAAGATGCTGACGGCCAAAATGCCAAACTGGAGGCTTCAAGACATGAATCCACAATCCAACAGGTGACATGACAGTAGCAAAGTCCATTGTTCATATAAAGTCTGTGGGAGTAACATTATATCTCCAACAGGAAGCAGCAGGGTTACAATACTGACCGTACCATGCATTCCTGGATATGTTTGCTTATTTGCACGTTCATATAAGAAAAATCTTTTTAAAACATTTAAAGCATTAACATAAGCTTGAAGCGTCTTTTACAAAACTACAAGTTTAAAATAGAAGAAAATCCGGGGGCGCAGAATACGACAGTACAGTGGTTGAGATTAGCAGCAATCACTAGTATAAACCTGAGGATTAAGTAGAGTTGCATTGTGGTTGTTGTAGACATCTTTGAATAAATGCAATAAAAATAAGACGATGGTTTTCAAAACCTTTTTATATTCTTACCGTTAGGAGGACAAACTTTCCAAGTTTCTTTCTTTCAAATGAAAACCATCTACGGAAGCCCTGAGAGGTCAGTGAGAGGGGATCCATATTCTGTTTTCTTTTTTATGACCTAAAAAGAGGCCGTTTGTTACGAGAACATGTCTGAACTTCCTGAAGGAAGGCTCTGTTGCGGTTCCCTGAGCCAATCACAGCGTATAGCTGAGTGTGGGAGTGGTTCAAATTAGCAACTGGGCCCCATTCAGAGCAGCGAACATGGTGAAAGAGCGACGCAGAGTTGGCCTTCTTTCTGTTGAACAGGTAGGTGCCTCAAACCGGGTAGGACAAGCTAACCAGCAGTTAGCATGCTAGCGCAAAGGTAACCAGCAGTAAGCATGCTAGCGCAAAGCTAGCTGGCAAAACGCAGGAAAAAATCCTACTGATTATACCTTTAAGCTAAAAAAAACTATGATACAAGTAGGCTTCTTTAAACAGGACAGGATGTAATAATCATTTTCAGGAGGGACACAAAACCAATGAACATCTCTCTCTCTCTCTGCAGAGCATCTGACTGTCAACTGACCCTTCAGAAGAACACACAGGTACATGAGGGGTCAAGAGAGAAGATCTAATCCACAATTGGTTGTGGATTGGTGTCTCTCTTTACAGGGATAGTCCAGATTTTTTGAAGTGGGGCTGATTGAGGTACTTATAGTGAGCAATCGTTAAGAGTAAGTGTACTACGTACGGTAGATAACAGTCAGCACGGGCCCTGGACCGATGGACGAGCAGTCCGATGCTACACGGAAGCTAAGCTACGCACCGCTGCAGACGGGGTCATGAGTACCACATTTAACCACCTAAAAGAGTCCGACATATAAACAAACATTTCAGTTTAAGTGTACGCTGTATTTTATTATTTTGTCAGCTGTTCAAGTCAGCAGTTTGTAGAAGAGACAATAACAGAAAATACAATATTATGGAAACGACGACGTGCCTCTAAAACAGCAATCATTTTCTTCTCCTAACAGGGGCCATGTTACTGTGCATAGCACACTTACTAATGATAAGTAGCACCTCATACAATCCCACTTTAAAAAACCTGAACTATCCCCTTAAGTCTCTTACTTGTTGCAAAGGTTGCATTCTCTGACTTGATTTGTCGCATTTTATGTGGTTGTGTTTCTTACTAAACCATTGTTTACACAACACAATGTTTCATTACACATTTATAATACATTAGCTGAGTTTTGGACAATTCAGATCCATATGTAAAACCTCTTTATGTACCATCTCATACGTGACCTGTCTCCATCCTACAGCTCGCTTTTGGGCTTTATCAGATGTCCATTAAAGGTGATGTAAGAGTCAAATTCATCACTGAAGATGGCGTTCTCCCTCTCCCCTTTAAAGAGTCTCACCCACACCTGGTCATTGGTCTCCAGCTCCAGCATCAGACTCTGACTCTGCATGATGGAGCGGTCACTGGGCTGGGCGTAGAGGATCACCACCTCCCGCTCATTTTGCATCACATGGAGGTAGGTCTCCTTCTGGTTCCACGTATGCACGTTCAGGCTGAAGTAGTAGATGCCGGGCACGTAGCAGTAGAACTTACCGGTAAACATGTTGAAGTGGCCGTAGAGGTTGACGAGCTCTGTGTCAAACACCAACGTCTGGTAGTAGTCGTTGGATTGCAGACCCTTCTTGCGAGCGACAGAGAAGGCAGCAAAGTAAGACTTGCAGGGTTCACCTGGGAGGCCCATGCTGCCTTTACTGCCCTTTAAACCGCCGGGACCTGGAGGACCCATCTGACCTCCTCTGCCTGATTTACCATAAGGTCCTCGTTCTCCACTATCCCCCTTCTCACCTGGGAGGAGCAGAAAGAGTCATATTAAATGATTAATGGGGGTTAAACTACCAGAAGCATGCTCTCGTATGTGCATCACTTATACACTGACACGTTGATCTTTTAAAAAAAACAACTTTCTTTTCTTAAAGTTATATATATATAATTTATCACAACATGAGGCAGACAACCCCACACCATACGGATCTAATCAGAGTTTAACATTTACTGTTTATGCAGACCTTCTGTGAACACAAAGCTTGCCTGTGTCTGTCCCACTCAAAACTGACCTGATGCATCAGTTCACTCGACTCGTGTGAGGAGGAGATTGCGGAAGCATCCAAGAAATTTTGTTCGCTTTGCAGATCGAAAACTATGACAGGACAAAAGGCCATCTCTAACTAAGTCACTATGGCTCTATGGGGCAGAAGACAACAAACAGTACTAACTTAGGGCCTGTGTTGGGCAGAAGTTCTTTGCACTGGCAGCGCCTCTTTTCTATTGAAAACCAATGCAGCGTTTTTAGCGACCTTAAAGGCTTACTATGCGACTTTAATGTCCAGTAGATGTCACACTTGAGCACCAGCATGAAACCAAAACACCATACAGCAGCCCCTGCTACTTTTTCTGCCTGGCCTATTCTGCGGTACTGTTTTGGAGACATTTCTAAGTGTTATGTTCTACTATGTAGCAGCAATTGAACATAATTATAACAATGGAAATTGGTTGGTAGGCCTGTACAGGCTCATCTTGGAAGAATGCATGTCACAGCTCGAGCTGCAGTAGACTGCAGCTAGTATTGTACTGCTGCGGGCTAACGTTAGCACACTTTACATACTATGCATGTTGCTACAACCCCCCGCTAGCATGGTTGATTACACAGAATGACGGTGATATGATAACGCTACAGAACACTTAGCAAGCAAGCGTAACATAAACAGCGAGTTAGCTATCGTCCCTAACGTTACAGGGGTCGACAATGAGCACAATTTTCCACTGGCACTCCGGGCCAGTGACTTTACAAATTCACTGGCCCTGCCATTAAAATCACTGGCCCTGAAATAATTTGTTATTTCGGTATTATTTTAACGTCAAATTTTGTTTCTCTGTAAGGGTTCTTATTAATGAATATTGTGTTCAGTTGTGGAACTATAATAAACTCATAAAAGTAGACCAAAATAATCATATGGGTATAAAGAGGCTTCTTTTACCACTCTTGGTTCAGCAACTCTGACACCCGCATGAATAAGTAGTAATAGATTGATTGAGTATGTTACCTACCATTACTGACGCTGTTCAAATGTAAGTTTAATCAGCGTGATCAGCCCGTGAGAGTAACTCTTTGAAACAAAATCTTACCGTCTCCTACTTCCTGTAGCCGTTAAAGGTAAACAGTTCGCATTAGTCCGCTCTGTGAACGGTCTGTTTATGTAGCCGCAGCGCTAATGTGCACCAGGACGAGCTGCAGCTGATAACGGGAATACACACACCCATTGCCGCCTCACGTAACTGCCCATCTGCCTCGATCATCCTGCAGGCGCATCTGTGATCTGCTGCGTGCATGTTTACAGTTTACAGACAGGTGACTGACACACAGACTCTGCATGCACAGCGGTCAGTTTACTCTGTGCTCTCTTTAAAAGCTGCACTATGTGATATCGGACTTTTCCTGTTGTTCTATGTGTGGGAAACACTGCTATGGGTGTTTCGTGGCTCATCAGTGTTGGGGGAAGTAAATCTCCCTCGCGTGTTTATGAAAACTAAAACGTGTGTGTTTATTCTAGTCTGCGGTAGCTTGCTAACGTCAATTAGAGTGTACTAGAACGACAGCTGATCTGTCGCGAGTAGCGTGTAACGTGTTGTTGACAGCAGCAGCCAAAGTACCTGCAGTGATGCTGACATCGGATGGAGATTACCGTAGAAAGTAATAAGTCCCGTTCATCAGAACTGTGAATCTCGGGAGGGCTACTGTATTGTTTACATTGTGGGCTTGTGGATCCTACTGGCACACCGGGCCAGTTAAATAGTTAATCTACTGGCCCGGGGGTGAAAAACATACCGTCGAGCCACCGGGCCAGTGCTTATGTCGAGCCCTGCGTTACTCTCGTATAAGCGGACATGAACTCTCATGAAAAAGGATTGTGGAGCCGTCCCGTCCATGTAAACAGAGAGCTGAGAACACACACAGAAGGAGTTTGACACTGTCTGTTTAGGAATTTATTTTTGGAGGATATATTTACATAGGACATACTTCAGGCAACAAACACGTCTTACTTATCTTGACTTATTCGAAAAAAGCAAACACCTGTTGGAACCAACAGCAGCCTAAACTCAGTATCAGTATAACGTGTATTAAATAAACCACCAAATGCGTATTGAGCTTGTTCTTACCTTTGAGCAGAGTGATGTTGATCTGTGGTACGACGTGGTACTGTGGGTAGTGCTGGCCTGAGTGCTGACTGGCAGGCTCCTCTCCTGGGTCACAGCAGCGTCGGCACTCCCTCACCTCCCTGCGCCTTCACATACAGTACAACTGAACCGAGGCATTCAACAGGTCAAACGTAGACTTTAGTAAAGTTCTTTATTTATATATATAAAACATCTGATGTGCTAGGTCTATTATATTATTTATATAAACTGTGATATATTTCAGTTGTGCCTGTTTTGTACTCTTATACTCTTTGTACTTTATGAGCACACCAGGGGGTGGATTTAAAGGGTACCTGTCATCTTGGTGGTAGTCCCTCGGGTGCACTTGGTCCCAACTGGGATCTGGATCTTTTCTCTCCTCGTAGGGGGCCCGGTAGAAGTCAAGCGGCCGGGCCCAGAGGAGCAGCAGGGCCCACACACAGGCTGGGGTCATCTAAAATACACATAGAGAGGGAGGATACTTGCGTTTTGTTGTTTGATTTTGGTTAATGTCAGAAATGTAAGTAAACTTCTCACGATTGTCTGCAGAACTAAGGAGCGTATTGTGGATTATGTAGACTAGCATTCATTAATCTACCCCGATTTTCGGCCTGATTTCCCCCTTCGGACAATCGTGAGCAAAGTCCAGATTTGTTCTAAAGATGATCTCTCCAGATGTTCCTGTGGTGTGAGGGATGTTAAGAGCGATATTATTTGTATAATACAATAGCTAATGGGGAAGCAAGCTGACTGAGGGAGGAAGCACAACGACTGCAGCCATTGCGACAAAAGCAAACGTGAAGCATAGAGTAACATGTACAGCCCATGTTCATGCCATCTCCACCACTTCATCCACAGTTTGTTCTTTTTTCATCGCCAACTCTTCCTGCCTGTCGTCTGCAATGTTTGTTTACTCTAAAGTCTCATTTGTCCACGAGAGTTAATACAAAAAACTCTACTTTCACTTTGGTAGGAAACATGAATGCTTGTATATGTTTATATTCTATTGTGACACTGTTAAATATTGGAGTAGTTTTCTTCCTCTGTCTGTGTGCTTCTCTGATAACATGATACTTCAAAGAGTTCGATCTCATGTGGTTCAGTCATGTACGAATGATGACAGACTGCATGTCCCCGTGTCTAAAGAGGAGATTAGAAGCAGAGGAGTGAACACATCAGATTAACTGAGGATTAAAGTTTCCACCATGAAACAACAAGGCTTTGAACCTCTGAAGACTCAAAGTAACACATGCACACATATACATCTGTAACTTACAGGTAAGAATCAAACACTGAGCTTTGAAGACAGCATGCCTGCCCAATGTTCAACCAGCCATGGCTGCTTTTATGAACATTTTAAATATGATCTGTAAGCCAGTGCACCATCTTACCCCTCATGACCAACCTGTCTGTAGCCCACAAACTAATGTTAAACACCAGTAGTTCAACGCTGTTCATTTCTAGTTCAACGCTCAACAACTTGATAAATACAATGTGTTGGACCTTAGAGGAGGAAACTAGGGATGGGTGGATGGATCACTGCTTAGAAACCTGTGTGACAGAACAACCAAGTCACACACTTCCACATAAAACCAGTGAGAAAATGAAGCAAGACACATGTGGAGTTGGGCATGGCTGGCATGCAGCTGCAGGAGGGAGAGGTGTGGGGATAGCTCAGGAGGAGAGCAGCTGGGGCTCAGCTTAGCTAAATTGCTCCCCCTTTTTATGCAGTAGCGTGCTGGACCTTGGGTTGAGCTCCCACACATGAGAAAGGAAGTCACAGCGACGAATGAAGCTCGGCAATGCGCTGAAGATAATGTTTTGCTGAACTGTTTCCTGACTCGGAGATCGGGCTGGTGTGCCAACGAAGCCAGGCAGCGGAGGCGATCGGTTTATTCATAGTGCGTGGAGCCGCAGAAGATAATATAAACTGTAAGTGATCTGCCTGCTGTGTTAGTGACATAGACTGTATAAAAAGATGCAAAAATATCATACAAATACGAGATTTATCGTACATCTGGCAACACTTGAGAGGAGCAAACATTTGAAAACATCACCATCAGAGAGTTAAATGGAGACGGAGCAAAAACAAGATGCCCACACATCCAAGTCTCCAGCACCATCCTGTGTCTGATGAAAGACACTGCAGGAGAGTTTTCATAGAGGAAAAGCACGTTCATGTCCAGGCAGCATGTGTAGCACTATAAAGTTACCGACTCTGTCTACCCTAACTTTCCCTTAAAATTTTCATCAAAACAATCTCATTTCAATGTTTTTGTTACACAGGGATAATCACAATTAAAATGACAATTAGCAGACAAATGACAAATTTTAATGACTTTTATTCTGCCAAACAATATCACAGATTTTTTATGGTTTAAGTTTGGTATCTCTTATTCCTTAAAAAAAGTGCTCTATCAAATATTTCAACCTGCTACCTCAGACATATTTGTTGGGACGTACCCAGACGTGTGCTGGGTAAGATCTTTTACCTCAGACCGTCACACAGAAGTAAAGTACCTGTAATACAGGCGTTTCAGCATCACAAGGATCTTAACTGTCTGATCCCGTCTGTGTGTCACTTATAAAGCAGTCGTTAACTGCAAATTATTTACATATGTTTCAACTGATTTCATTTTGTCTAGCACAGCTAATTGTGACCAAGTCCATTCATCATCTATACTGCTTATCCTGTTTCAGAGCAATCAGTGGTTCCGTCTGTTTTTCTAGTATGTGAACAGGTGCTATCAGAGAACAGGTAAACAAAGCCTCTGGGGTCTACTGGAGCATTCCTCACTAGCAGCTCTACCACAACACGTAATCACGATCAAACAGCAATTTGAGCTTGATTGAGTCATTTCACCGGGGCAGCTCACAGATCTGGAATGTATTCTGTCACCCGTGCAGCAGGTCTCCACTCGTTCATCACCTCCTTCGAGGAATCTAAATGTCCAATCAGAAACTATTTTTAAAGTGCAGATCAGAAGCAGCAGGTCATTGTGTCTGGAGGAAAATATGACCAAATACGATAACAAGAAAAAGGGATTCGTTCTGTGTCAAACCACAAAAACCCAAGTGCAACCTGTAACCAGTGCTTTTGTTGTTTCTGTTGTCTGTTTGACTCTGTTAAGAACTGTGCACCAAAGCAATCTTGCAGTGTTGATTCTAAGATTAACATATTACTCCATCAATTTCAGCACAATAAGGATTTGCTCTTTTTACCAAGCACCGACCTCCAGGGTTGAAAAATAAAGCAAACATGAGCGAGCCACTGCAGGTCCTCAGACTGCCACTTGAGACCTGCTCCAAAAGAGAGTCAGCCCTCACAGACCCTCATGTTCAAATGCCCATTAATCGTGCTTTACAATCAGCATTGATGTAATGGGCGCTATTTACATGGCGGACGGTGCTAAGGGCGTGTCCGACCCACTTTTGCTAGTTACACGGCGCACACCTGGGTGCAAAGTGAGGCGCAAGTTACAAAGAGGTTGGGTTATTCTTAGGTGTGTTTTCGGCATAACATGAATCAAACCAATCAGAGTGTCAGCTGTCATTCCCTTTAAGAGAAACGTTTTTTTCACCCTGTTATTAGAAACATGCTACACACACACAAAGACCCAAATTACACACATAGACAAGGACACTGGAACTGGCACCTCTCCAGCTACCAGCCCCAATTCCATGCTTGGTCCGTAGCAGGACTTGAACCGACTTGAGCTACCGTCTACCCCAATTTATGTTGTGGATTTGAGCCTTTCTTCTCAATATAAACCGGGCTCGGTGCGGCATAGATAACTTCTTTTCTTCCACTGTGCCCCTGTACACGCAGAAAAAAACAGGTCACTGAACAATATACTGTATGTCGAAGATTGATTCATTGATTAAAACGTCATCAGCGATGGAGCGATCCCAGGGCCCAACAGAAACGAAAATGAAGAGAGGCGCTGTGTACGTTTACGCACGAGGCACTGCAGTGTAACATTAATTATTCTAATCTCCAGACGAGGGAAACAAAAGCTTGTCGTCTCAAAGTCCGCGCTGCTGTTCGTCCCCCTGTGAGTGACAAGCAGAGACTAGTGTCGTGAACTTGCCGATGTATGCCTATAAGGCACCCTTTAAGTAGCAAACACAGACTGCGCCATTGACTTTGGACTTTACACCAGGTTTCTGGCTGTCGCTTTCTGCGTCTTCAAAGCAGACGCTAACGTGGGCACAAGACACTGCGTCGGGTGGAAAATGGATGTTAACCACCATCCGTGTCAATATCAAACCCTTTTACATCTATTGCAAGACAATGACATGGCGTACCTCTGCACTAACACTTACACACAGCAGAGGACCCAAGAAAAGTTTCCCTCCTGCAGTTCCAGGATTAAATGCACAAACCTTTAAGACACACCACCTCTGAAGCGACATTATAACATGCTGTCCTCGTGCCTGTCCCTGTTATGTAACGGTAATTTTACATAATATATCAAATGCTGCATATGAGCCAATGTTGGGTAGTTCAGCAGGTTCTCCTTATTGAGGCGTCAACTGCACAGCAAAGCTTAAAACCTATCACAGTGAGAGAGCTGAAGTCACTCCTTCATATCACATCCATCTGTTCCCTGTTCCTCCTCAAACGCTACATATTTCTAGTCTGAATGGGGGCAGGATGACAACGTGTGTTCATCTCTCAGGTGTGTGTATGGTTGGGTGTGTGTGTGCAGGTTTGGAGTCATGCCTTATCTATCACTGCAGGCCTCCACATGCTTGCGTGCATCTCAGCTTACGTAATTTATATTATATTTGTGCGTGCATGTCCTGAGAATCTTGCATAAGTCCAGATTTACGGGCTTGTATCTTCCTGCATGGGTACCTCAAACAAATGTAATTTAAAACACATTTTCCACACCACCTGACCTCTTGGATTTAATCAAGACATGGCTGTTTGCACTATTCGAAACAGTCAATAAAAGTGGAATTTCAAAGGTGGTGAATTAAGCCTAAATCAGGCATAAATGTGCATATAAAATATATAAATCTGAGTGCTCCAATAGAACTGCAGACAGACACACACACGCCCACACACAGGATCAAAACCATGATTCCCTCCAGACTTACTTCCGCCTGAGATAACAAGCGGTCACACCCATAACATTTGTTTTTGCTACGCCTGGGATTCCTTGGACAGTGGTGAATAACAATGGTCCATAGTTTTCCTAAACGTTCCCTCAGTTCAACAGGATGGCAGAGGAGGGAATGCAGATTGTAAAACAGCTCCTGAAGAAAGCTGCTGAGACCAGAGGAGATCCCTCCTGTGCGCCGTTACACTCCAGAGTCTGAGGAATCACCAGCTGAACTTCTTCTGAACAGAAGGCTGAGAACCATCCGGAGAACAGCTGCTGGGGAACTTTTCAAAGCAGTGTGACCAAAACCAAGCCTTTAATAAGACTGCAACTTGCTGTGGTTCATGCATTCTTCCTTCCAGAGGGGAGAAAAAAGTGACATGCTCTACAGTGTCAATATGTTGTATAATACACACGTGAATCTATAAAGCACTGCCTTGAGAGTAAAAGCAGTCATGGCATCCTGTCTCACCCAATGACTGTATATAAAGATGGACGACGTGTCACCGTTTGCTCTCACTGTACAAAATTGAAGCCAAAATACCCCCTGTGACAGATGCTGCCAGAGATGAAGGTGAAGCAGCCGTAGCCACTTCGGCTAACCAAAACCAAACTTTACTTGATACGATCTCACACATCGACGTATTTCACAGCGTCTTGTGTTTGAAGCAGATATTCACGGTTATGTAAAGTTCAATGACTGAAGTGTTAGGGCGGGTTCACACCAGCCTTGTTTACTCCGATTGAACCGAACCCTGGAGCCTTTGTCCCCTCGGTGCGGTTAGGTGGTGTGAACGCTGGAATGCGGACCAAACAACCAGACCATGGTCCGCTAGAAAAGACTGTCTCAGTCTGTTTCCAAACAAACCACGGTCCGGTTTGTGGGGGAGCGACGAGGAAATAGATATATTGGCTGACCAGACAATTTCACAAATGCTTGTGGAAACACACGAGAACACGGTGGTGTTCAGACTGTTCAGTGAAAAACTATAGGAGAGTGGAACTGTGGAACAATGTCGGTTAAAAGTAAAAAAAACTCAGACAACAAAACATTAAAGTCCGCAATCATGTTGAGTGTGATTGAGGAGTGTGCTCTCTCGCTTTGTTTCCTTCCGGGAGTTTTCCCAAGTGGAAATTCTGACCAATCAGAGAGCAGTTTCCGCGAGACTCAAAACTTTTGGTCCGCTGGTAAAAGCTGCTGTGTGAATACAAACTAAACTGGAGGCGAAATGCAACATGTAACAATTGATCTTTGATTTGGACCAAACAAACGGACTTTAGTTGTGAATGTGCCCTTAGTGTTACGTCTCCTCTCGCCGTTCCTCCTCTTCTCTGCTGCTCGGGAACAAAACGCTGCAGGAGCCGTATTTGTTGAGCTGTCAATCAGGAGGTCACACCCCCTTTTTACAGCATCAAATCATTTAATTAAAAGTAAATTTGTGAGAAAAACGAACACTTGGACTTAAATCAGCATGATAAGAACTAACTATAATGACAGAAACCATGTTTGAGAAAAATGTGTTTGACGTGTATTTTGATTTCATAGTTTGACTCATGTCCCATCTGTTAACATGGAGGAGGCGGGCTTTATGAGCTATACTGCAGCCAGTCAGCAGGGGGCGATAGAGAGGGTTTGGCTTCACTTTGAGGGAGCTGTCATGTTGTTAATCTTTTTAATCAAGGCAAATATTGGAATTAGCTGAGGGGATGTCTTGTAATCAGACAGCAGCTCTCACCTGTCACTCAAAGCAGCCACAACCCTTATTATGCGAAAAAGGTGAGTTTCTTAAAATGTCCTGCCCTGCACATTTGCTAAAAAGATGAAACACATATTTTGCACCAGGCTGAAAAAACGTTGAGTTCTGATGTAAAGTTCTTAACATCACGACGAGATGGGGCCAGTCTCCAGCGGTCTTATGAGGAACTGCAGCTTCATATCTGCCTTTATTTCACAGCCCTGGAGGTTTCCACTGTGGTGGGTTGTTGACATAAAAATGAGTGGGGATCCCTCAGGGACAGGTTGGTGCTGAGCCAAAGCTGTCAGGTAATCCCACAAAGCAAAAGCATTCATTATCATCTGCTGTGACTTATAACAGTGTTTGCTAAGACCACAGAGCGTGTTGCACAGCCTGGAATGAATGAGTCTATAAATGTTAGCAGTTTAAAGAAAGTGCTAATGTGCAAGGAGGAGTTGACAGTTTTACTTGCTCCTGATAAAAACTGATGCAGAACAGAGACGAGCAGTGATTGACTTTTGTGTTTTTGCCTCTTGAAGCTATCATCCCTCAGAGAGGAAGTGCAGGGCATTCAAGGTCTGATATCTGGGAACTGTTTGTCCTACAGTTGCTAGTGTGTGTGTGTGTGTGTGTGTGTTTGGACATGTATGATAGTAAGTGGAATTTCTTTGCAAGTGCAGCCTTTAATGTGTGTGTCGGTCAAAATAACAACTGCAAAAAGCACCTGATGCCAACATATGAATCCTGCATCATTCACAGTATTGCATCAATAAATAACAGCTGTTTCTCTATAAAAAAAAAAAGTACAAGAGTCTTACTTTTGCAGTTATCGTCCAGCTCCTCGTCTCTGGCAGTGAAAATGTCTGTTTATTTCTCCTCAGTTTCTGTCCCACTCTGCTGCAGTCCTGGCTTCCTCTCTGAGGTTGTTGTCCTCGTCTCTCCCTCTCAGGTCATTCTTTTTCTCCTCTTACACAGAACACACACAGCGTCTGCCAGAAAGTCCTGCTCCTCCAAACAAGTGTGGAGGGAGGGAGCGGAGAAGAGGAGAAGGAGGAGGAGATAAGGAGAAAAAGTGTCGAACTGAGAGAGAGAGAGAGAGGAAAGCAAAGCTTAATGGTTCTGAGGAGGAGGAGCTCCGAGCAAAAGTCCAACCCAGCGGGGAAAATAACAGAAACACAGAAGAGAAGAAACACATGAGAGGTGGGTGTGGGAAAAACAGAGCAGAGAAGAGAGGAAGGAGGGCTTAGAGCAGATGCTTTGTCTCTCTCTCTCTCTGACTCAACATTAAACAGCTGCTCTGAACAAAGTTTTGCCCTCAGATTGTTTGGTCATTGAGTTTACATTTCTCTCCCACGTCCTTATCATTGCTGTCCTTGAATCCCTAAAGTCTAAAGTTGGCCTTCACAACAGTAATAATAACAATAAGACCTCCATGAAGTGTTTTGGCTGGACCAACCACTAACAGGCCTCAACACTCAACAGACTGTAAAGAACAAGAAAGGATGCTAACAGGCCCTGTTTACACCTGGTATTAACATGTGACCTGGGTGATCCGATAACAAGTGGACAGATCTAAGGACAGCCTAAGAATGTGTCTCTACTTGCTTTAGAGCAGGGGTTCCCAACCCCCGGTCCACGGACCGATACCAGGTCGCGAAACCCAACAGATGTCTGTGACATTCCAAACATACGCGGAGTCAGAACCGTCGCATGGGCTGTGTGAAGTGTGCAACCGCACAGGGCCTCGCGCCTCTAAAGACGCTTCAAAAGTCGCCCAATTCAGCTGGAAAAAACGCAGACCTGGCAACCCTGGCTTCGCATCCCATCAAACTTTGATCATGAAGCCTGATGCCCCTCTAAAGCTCTGTGTTTATCAGTGGAATATATGAACTACACAGCATATGGGCATATGACAGCCTGTGGAGACGAAGTTTAAACTTTAACTGTGCGCAGAAATACGGACGGATCGCAACGTTATTGATTCAGGTATGAGCTCCAAAACACACACAGGTCTGCGTCACATCTGCTCCTCTCCTAACGGCTGTCTCCACCCCGCGCGGCATGATAACTCTGATAAACTACACGTGGATGTTTTTTATGCTTTACCACGCGTCCTGTCTCTGAAACAGAGCTTGCATTTTCCATTTTCCAAACAGGATAATGTGAACATATGTCTGCCCTCTACTGTCCAGGGATGGATGAAGTGACCTGAAGTGACCTCAGAACATTTATAGCTAAAGTTACTGTATTGTCTCTGTTGCTACAGACAGTGGAACAGTGGTGGACAAAGTACACAGCTTCATTACTTGAGTCAAAGTATAAATACTCCTGGTCCAACATTACTCCAATACGAGTGAAAGCTGCTCAGTCAAAGTATTATTTGCTAAGCACGAGTGCAGTCAACAATACATGGGTGCACATTCTGCTACGTTGTTTATTTAGAAAACATTATTTACATTTTTGGCTGACCACCGGGCCATGGAGCGTATCAGACCTCCACTGACGCAAGTCTCTTGCTGTGTTCGAAATGCCGTACTATACTAGCAGTACGTACTGATTTGGCCAAAATGTAGTCTGTAGTATGCAAACAAAAGCAAAATGTGCAGTATGCCATAGAAACCCGAATGTCATTCTGATTCGGAGAAAATCTCCAGTATGCATCTGACCAGTCTACTTCGCCTACTGTATCCCACAATGCAAAGCGCTGGAACGTCACAGCGGCAGATGAAATGACGGACAGCAGCAGCATTCCAGCAGAAGGGGGCGCAATAGCTAAAGAAGCGACAGTTATTGTTTACTTCCGCCTGGCGTAGCATACTGCAAAATTAATTTGAAAAGCTCCTCCATACTACAGACTACCGCCGAATGCAGTATGCAGCATATAGCATGTAGTATGTAGTATGTAGTATATTCAAATACAGCCTCTGTCTCTCCCATAGACTGTATAAAAAGATGGACGACATGACGGCTCCCTAAAAGTGAAGCCAAAACATTTTGAGTGCCCCCTGCTGACTGCCTGCTGTATAGGTCATAAAGCCTGCCGAGTCAAACTGTAAAATCTAAATACACGTCAAATAAGTTTTTTCTGAAACATGGTTTCTGTCATTATAGTTAGTTGTTATCATGCTGATTTACGTCCAAGTGTTCATTTTTCTGACAAGTTTATTTTTAATTAGTTATTTGATGCTGTAAAAAAGATGATTGACAGCTCTGTTGACCAATACGGCTCCTGCAGCCGATCAGTTCCAGATTAGCAGAGTGGAGGACGAACAGTGAGGGGAGACGTAACTAAAACAATCACTACAGTCATTGAAGTTTCCATACCTGTGAACGTTAACCTCAGACCAACACAGAGAAGCAGTTCTGCTGTTAAACCACTTGTTAGCAGAAGAGGCCTACGGCCAGTCCACCCGCCGATCTCTACTGAGCAGACTCTGGCTCCAAATGACGTCATCATCGCAAGATGGCAGCGCCTATCATGGGGCCTTTTTGGCATCACTTAAGTACAATGGGAGCAGATGGAGACGCGTCTTTCATCTATATACACAGTCATTGGTCTATACGGCTCTGGATACTTTGTTCAGGGAGTAGGCGGGGCTGCTCGTCCGCTGACTTCACCTACGTCCGCAGCACACACCTGCTTTCAAACACGTTGTCATCGGCCTCATTAGGACAGTCCTTGTAACACACAGCCCACAAAAGCGCACATTGACCTGATGCGGTCAGCCACATACTAGGTTTTTACCTTGTTAAACTCACATGCTACAGATTTCCAGTTTTGCAGCTCCAAAACAACAGGAACAATAATAGGACGGCGAATTTTTGAGCCCATGATGAAGTTTGTGCGCGGTGAACAGAGCGAACATTTAAAATGATACGAATCATCCTTCATTTCAACAACCTCAAACATGAGCCAGAGATACGGCCATGAGTGCTCAGGTGGAGAATCGTCATCCTTCTCTGCCGTAGCCATCGTTACCACCACTAAATGACCTGCCTGATCTGAGGGACATTTGCTCTACGTTCAACCATGGAGACACGCGAGGTACAGGTACGGCACCACTTAGTTCACGTAACTGTCCACCCCTGTTGTGGAATGAAAAACAATAAAAAGGTGGGACACAACCTTATTTACCTTGTAGCACACGTAAAGCCTTTAAGTCACCTTATTTAGTTTGAACATCAGTTGTAATACAAACATCTGGGTAGGGCGAGCTTGCAGCCATGCAGCTGCATGCTTGAAATGAAAGACGTTACAGTTTAAAATTGTTTATGAAACATTTTCCGAAGACAGTTTGCAGCTGTTTTTTTTTATTAAAGATTATCGTCATCTTTATTGACAGGAAAGCTAGAGACAAGGGACAAGGGCGGGAGTCGAGACGGCTGCTGCATCTGAGACTATGGCCTCAATAAATAAGGGCGCCTGCTCAATCCGCTAAACCAGCACCCCTCTCAGGTCACTGTCACTCCACTCATCACACAAGCTCTCTTTTGGCAGTATGAATCTCTGAATCCACTGAGTGCTAACTGATGCTGCTCTTCAGATGAACTTTCACTGCCCCTCTTGGTGTCACGTTGAAGTATGTGTCACATTGAAATGCACCTGCACTTTGACCCTTTTAGCTCAAACTGTCACGTAGGCTATGCCACTTGTAGGCTCCGTGAATTTACAGTTCTTTTACAAATCCTCAGAAATTCCTGCGGTTTACTGCGGATAATTTAATATGTTGTCATCACTTGGGAATTGTCGCGTCAGTTTCTGATTAAGACATTTTGTTTGTGAATTCTTTAGAGACAAAGAGCAATACAGTCCCACCCACACCAGAGGGGAAAACAATCCATCGCTCTGCAGTGACTTATTATTATTGTATGAAGGAGCCTCCTCAAAGCTTTGGTCTTTTAACAAACAACAGAAAAAAGCCTAAAAGCTGCTGAGTGCTCGATGCACTTACAGGGTAAAATTTAGCATTCAAACACAAAAACTGATCTTTTAAGAAGACAAAAGTGGATACCGACATAAGAAATGAAGCCATCAACACCAGCACAACAATGGAGTTAACTTTTTTAGAGTTAACTTCTCATCTCTGGTAGACATAAAGAGGTAAAATGAACCCTCTGACATGGTGATATCCCGCAGTTTAAGCTAACATTTTAATAGTGTTTCAGCATTTTGTGGCGCTGATCTTTTCCCTCTCCTGTGGTGTGGTTTTCAGAGTATGATGCAATGTGCTCTGTCACATCATGATGATCATAACTCTTATTGCTGTGGGTAATCATAGTTTTCAGAACAGCATTTTGAGTTCACAGATGATGTTGGGAATAGTTTACACAAGCTGAATATATAGCCTTATGTGTGTTAGAACTTGTACATTTTGTCTGCAATTAGTTATATAATAACCTTCATTAAATATTATGTATAAAAAAATACAAATGTAAGGCTTTCTACTGTAATTATCTTCACTGAAGTGAGTTGTTTATTGTTTTGTTTTTATCAGTGAAGGAGAATCAGGAAAGTAAGGAGCCTCTTTGGCCTTCAACAATCCAGCTGCATGAGGGTTTTGTAGTTTTATTAACTTTATTTAAAGAACTACTACTACTACTACTACTACTACTACTACTAATAATAATAATACTCATTAAAATCAGGCAAAATCATAGAATAAAGTTAAGTAAACAAAGCAAGTAAATAAAAAAACGTTTTTCACTCTCTGATACTCTGACTTTTTTGATATCTCTTGATATATTTAGAGTTTTCATATAAACTTCCGTCGGTCGTTTCTCCCTTTAGACCTTACGTCTTCAAAACCCCAAACCCTCTATGAATGAGGGGGTCTCTCGCCGGGTGCGGTGGCGCGCGCCTGTAATCCAAGCTACCGGGAGGCTGAGGCTGGAGGATCGCTTGAGCTCAGGATCTCTGAGCTGCAGCGGACTATGTCGATCGGGTGTCCGCACTAAGTTCGGTATCGATATGGTGCTCCTGGGGGAGCCTGGGACCACCAGGTCGTCCAAGGAGGGGTGCACCGGCCCAGGTCGGAAACGGAGCAGGTCAAAGCCCCCGTGCCGCTCAGTAGTGGGCTCGCGTCTGTGAATAGACGCTGTAGTGCAGCCTGAGTAATACAGCGGGACCCGGTCTTTTTACACTCTGCATACTGGCAAACAAACACACACGCTCAACATCAACGTGTCTACATGTTACAACAGCTTCAGCACTGCTCACTTAGCTTCTTGTTTCCATGAAAACCTGCATAAAGCAGTTGTGTTTGTTTGTTTGTTTGTCCTACAGCGCCTCCTCCTGGAGGAGAGGAGCAATGACATCAGTCACAGCAGTCAGTGACAGAACACATCCACTAAACTAACAGGGTTTATTTTAATGATTGAATGAAGATGATGAAGAGGAGGAAATGATCATCAGACAAACATTTAACTGCCTTGTTGTGATTCTGAGGTTGACAGAAAGTCAGAGTTTCTGAAAGTAATATCTTTTTCTTTGTTTGTCATGCTGAAAGGTGCTGTATAATATATTTACTTGCTCGCTAACAGGTTCATCTCTGTCTCTTAACAATAAAATGTTTCTAAGAATCATTTCTAATGGTATCAGAGTACAAAGTTCAAAGGTAGTCATATATTAAATGAGGAATACCTTTATTTTTAAACCTGGGACAAATTGTATACATTTCTGACTGATGGACAAAACCAAAGCTGACATTTCTCACACTTCCTCATGAATAGTGGGTTGTTTTCTTTTTTAGGCTGTTGTGTTTGACATGTGAACAAGTGCGCGCTCCATGCAGTAAACTTGATTGAGCATCTTTTTTTTCTGATGTGAGTTTTGGAAATATGTTTTGTTTTGATGAGAAAAAGGGAAAAATATGATATTTTCATATTAATATGAGGCAGATTTTAATATGCAGATTATGGCTGTCAATTGATTAAAATATTTAATCGCGATTAATCGCATGGTTGTCCATAGTTAACTCGTGATTAATCGCAAATTAATCACACATTTTTTACCTGTTGTATATTTACTTTAGAGATATATTTTTTTAAGTTTTTAATCCTCTTATCAACATGGGAATGGACAAATATGCTTCCCTTATGCAAATGTATGTTTATTATTACTGCAACATTCAAAAACAATAACAAATACTGTCCAGAATATTCTACAGAAAAACGTCAAACGCAAAAAAATATGCTGATTGCATAACATGGCAATCATCGCATATATCAATGATTTCTGTGAGAAGCACATCACATGTAGACTTACTCAGTCTTGATTACCCTCTTTCTAGATGCTTATTTCTTCCTTCCACATTTTAACTGTACTCTCTTCTTCACCTTAATTCACGTTTTAATTCACAATCTAATTTAATCTGATCACTTTGCTTTGCTTCAGTCCCCCCAACACTCCTGCACCTCTGCTCTCTGCACAGCTTCTGGCCCCGCCCCCTCTTTCTGTCTCAGTCTGCTGTGTTGACTGCCTTCATCAGCAGTCTGTTAAATTAAGTCACAAAAGTTAAATATTTTCTCTCGCAATTCAGTTCTCACAGCACGTGAGCCGCGTGTGCGCGAGGGACTTTATTAATGACGTAGCGATCAAAACGATCGATCGTTACCGAATGATCTGCAGCTTTTATAAGCTTTATAAACCGCGACAATCAATGCATTTACAATAGGGACATACGGAGATACACAGTAGGAGTGTTTACATTGCGTTACAGAACTGCATATGATTGTGTGCGGACAGAGAGTGTCCTGATGTCCTGTGACTCCTGTCACTGTCAGAGTGTAATTCACAATGAAACAAAAGTCAACACAACAATTTAAACATTGAATGACTATATTTCAAAGTGAGCAGTTAAAGCAAATTAATATAAACTGATAACATAAACGAGGTAAACATCCTCTAATGTAGGGCTCCACTCTGCGTCACTGGGCACGAGTGGCCTGACTAAGCCTGATGACTGCTGGCTGCAGGAAATTAACCTGGGGCAGGTGTGAGTGTTCTGAGGAAACCTTTTCACACTGTGCTGTTTTTATATGCAAAGACAGAAGTGTGATTTATTCTTTGACAAGTTGTTAAAGTGTTTAAAGGTCTTGTTTCTGTGAGTGTGGGAGTGAAAAACAACACAATGATTTACTATAATATCAATAAAATGAAGACTAACATCACCGCTGCTCTCTGTCCTCTCCCAGTCATTGAATACTTTGGTTAGTTAGTACTCTCTGAGGATGCTTCAAAGTAACTTTCTGCTCATGTCAGCTCTCCTGTCTGAAACTGTTTGTGTTCACACCTCTCTCATTTGTGCGAGTTATCTGCGTGTGCGACGGTTGTAAAGGTGTAAAAACATCAAAACAATGTGAAGAAACAAGACGACAAAGAATGAAGAATGGAAAGACATGCAGCAGAAAGTAACAATAGTTACATTCAATCCATCACGTTCATTTGTCACATGTAGACACAATCACAGTGATGTAATACATACAGTGCACACGTTTAATGCACAGCTAATGTGCTGTATATCACGTCCTCATCTTGTGCTTGATCCTGTTGGAGAACAAAACAAGTTGTTGTAATATGAATGAATATGTGGCTCATTTAAATACAACAGAGATATTAGATATCCTTCTGTAAAGGCACAGTGTTCTGCAGAGGGACAGAACAGACTGACACATATCTTGATATAACTGTGTTTAGTTACCTTGTTGAAAGTGTGTCTCACATGCCTAACAGCACTGTAAGTTACTTCATCTTCAGCCTGTGAAGCAGCAAAACAAACATCAGAGGGGTGAAAATAAACAGTGTCGTCCTGCAGCAACACAGGGTCTTAAAGTGTTTCCTGAAATGCAGCTGTTAAAATGTGTCTGTATTTATGCGTTGTCAAAAAACAGGTGGATTTGTGGGTTTAACCACCACTGACCAAATGTTGTTCCTCAGGTCAAAAAGTGTCAATTACATGTAATAGAAACGTTTGTAATGAGCCTGCAGTGTTTGTCTTTTTCTGCTCATAATTGTTCAGTGTTAAAGAGCATCTGCAGATAATTAATGGTTCCTGATGAAGGCACAATGCTGCAGTGTAAACAGAAGAAACCATGATGGCAAAAAAACAAAACAAATGATCATTATATCTCACCGCTGATGGTTGTTCGTTTGTCCGCTCTAAAAGTGAAACAGTAAAAACTCTTAAAGCTGAACACAATCAAAGTATTCAACAACTAAATCTTTTACAATTAGGTTTAAAAAGTTCAGATTATTCTCACTGTGTCTTCTCAGAATAAAGCAGACGATGGAGGCCGTAATGATGATCGACAGACTCAGAGGAATGATGACAGTCAGCGGGTGAATGGAAGCACTGCAGCCGTTTGGAACGCACCAATGCAAAGACACACAGAAAGATGTTCTCAGTGCAAAACAGAATAATGATCAAAGTTAACCACAGTGAGGCGACTGACCTGCGGGATCCGGCATGAACTGTGGTGTGTTCTTCATACGCCAAGACAGACGTGTGAGTCACAGGCTGACGACTGCTTGAAAAGGTGTTAAGTTCTGTGGTTGCTGTAAGTGTTGCTATGGGAAACAACACAATAAATAAGGTAAGCATACCACAAGAATCAATTATAATATCACTTCTATATTACAATAGTAATGTCTTAATCACTATAACTGGACTTAAAACTAAACATCTAAAAGCATCAAACCATCCATCAACAGACAAACCTGAAATTTAAAACTAATTAAACATGTTGTCAGTAAACATCACACTGAGACGTTCAATATCACATTTTAGACTTGCCAGGTATGTTAATTAACTGGCTGCATGTTGCAAAGTCCAACAACATTTCATAACCTTGTACTCGTCTGTACTGTTGGTCAGTATTATGGTACTTACTAGTGCTGAGTCTCTCTTGAACAGTTACATGCACTGGCATCTGTAGGCCTCCTTTATCACAGAAGTACCAGCCGCTGCTCTGTGTCCTCAGTCCACTCAGAGTCACAGAGAAAACTAAGGAGACTTTGATCACTTTAATGGTCACTGTTGTTCCATCTATTGATCCAGACGGCTCCTTCACACAGGACCCTCCCAGCCTGCACCACCGACTTTCTCCATCAACACTATAGTGACAATGGACGGTAACATCTTCTCCAATAAATCCTGTAACCTCCTGACGATCCACAGAGAGCTGGAGCCGACCTTGAGGGACAACAAACAGCATTTTCTACAATGTTGTGTTCAGCTGTTTGATCAGTACTTTCTGCAAAGAGTACATGTGGTAGATAAATGACTTCATTTACATTTATTTCAAATATTATTGACTGATGATGCTATTGTGATATTAAAATATTCAGCTTTTTGCTCTGAACACTGAAACCCCTCTTAGTGTTTTTCCTCCATGTTGTTAATATGTCACATCGAGGATTTGAAATGTTAGTTCAGGTGTTTAAAGAGGAGTGTCAGTATGTTTTAAACCTGCACAATATTTATACATATTTTAGGGTCTAAATGACTGATAGGTACAACAAACATACTTTGATCCTTTGATCCTAAAATGTAAGTGATTTAAACCCCAAGATATGTAAAACAGGTTAAAACATACAGGAAGTCCCTTCTAAGGCTTCTTACCTGTGGACAGCTGAAATGGCGTCCTGATGTCTGACCCATCATTTATCTCCACAGCACACCAGTAATAAGACCCATAAACAGACAGGTCACTAATGGTCACAGTGAAGATTCTTTGCTGTTTGTCATCAGAGATTAAAAACCTTCCTGAACCATCTTGTTCATTAGTTTTAACTGCGTAGGAGCAGGTACCCAAATCCAGTCCTTCACACAAGTATTTCACATGAGTTGTGTACTTAGACTCATAGAGACACGGGACAGAGACGGAGCTTCCTCTCTTCACTGACACTTTTCTGACTGTAGTTAAGCTGTGAATTCCTGCAACAAACAAATTGACCATAAAAAGTTGAAATTACAGTCCCATCATCTTCTGACATCACCAGAAAATACAAATGATAGAATAATCCCGGTGACCGACCTGTGAGTCCAGTAAGGATGAGAAGAGCGCTGAGATGAGCGGCCATGTTGATGAGAGAGCAGAGAAGAAACAACAGCGACCATCTCACTGTGAGAATGACGTCATGCTTCCTGTTATAACTGCATAGGTAATTTCAGTGGTTAACAACCAAAGACTGTTTCTACTGTCTACGTTAACTCTTCTTCTCCCCCTATACTGTATACAGGTTCCCACAGGGTTCTTCCTGTAGAGCTGAAGTTATATCTAGAACTTCTTGTTGGTATAATCTGGGAGCTTTCTGATGACGTGAACATCTATAAATGATCAACTCTCGCTAATTAGCTGAGACTCCTGACAAGGAAGAAGGGGATGATACCTGCATGATGGATCATGACATGAGGGATGATCTCACCATCTGTGAGACAGACACAGTAAACCGATTGTCTCAGCACCCATCAAGGCCACAGAGCTGAGAGGCCTCACAAAGCATACAACCTGCACCAACATCTGTAATGAACTTTGGGTTCACCTGGGACAACTCATCCACCTTGAACTTTCATTCAACTTGGGACAATTTACACATGTACATGTAACCCGCGTGTGTTTACGTCTGCGTTGTGTTCTGGTAGTGAATGACGATTAGGGACTCAGCACATGGGTTCCAGTTCTCTTCACTTCAGCTGTGTAACAGACAGAAATGCAGTGAATCTTGAGCTGTGTGTGTCATGAGTCTGCATCTGACTCTCCCCTGATAAAAAAAAAAAACAACACACAACATTATCTAAGCTTGCTGCCTAGCACTTAAGCTAACTTAGAGCGCTAGCATTAGCTTTTAATTTTCGAAAAGAAACCCATTAAAACGTAAATGAGCGAACTCCAATCTCTGCAGAACTGACACAGGACGAGTCAGATTTTACATAGAACTTAACACATTAGTTTGAATGTGTCCAGATCACAAATAACAACTTTATACGCATTTATTGGTGGAGAATCACTTCACGTCCACCGACCTCTGGCCATGTTAAAATTGGCTTTGGCCAGTGCGTGCACCGTGCGCGCACGTAGCTGTGTCATTACGCATTCGTACACACAGACTCCAAACCACCCACATGCAGAAGGGACAGTGGGTGGGTGCTAACACCCAATGTAACACCTGCACCCTCTGCTCAGCGAATAAATATCACAGCTTCCTCTTCTTCTCTCTTCTTTGTTTCTTCTTCCACTCTCTTTCTTCTTCTCTCTCTTCAGCTTACAGGTGGACTTACTTTAGAATCCGCCAAAGAATCCCTGCCGTGGATAAAAAAAGTATGAAGACTTTACCTTCACCTGAAATTATTTAAGCAGGAATCAAACTCGGATCCCATCGGCTACAGTCTGAGACGATATAACCTCTGAGGACACCGGTGAATGTGCCAGGCAATAAGCGATAAACGCCTTCCGGTGTCACAGTTTAACTGGTGTTGAATTAACTGGTGGCGGTCACAGACGTGTGTGGGCGTGGCTTATGAGTCCGTTGTTTCCGTGGCATTACGTTATTTTAAGGAAACAGAATCAGAGACGACACGTTTGTAGCGATCGCCGGTGGTGAGTGTACGGTTCACTATTGTTATGTAATGTTGTCCACAGAAATTGATTAACGGGTCTTACCTTTGGGCCCTACCTCACAGGTTCCTTGGTTTTGCTAATTTCTATAGGAAATTCATTAGAAATTTTAGCTCTGTGGCCTCCCCTCTCCACTCTCTAACCTCCTCTAAGGTCTCGTTCTCCTGGTCGGAGGCTGCTGAACGGTCATTCCAGAGGCTCAAGACAGTCTTCACCTCGGCGCCTATCCTAGTTATGCCCGACCCAAACATCAATTTGTGGTGGAGGTCGACGCCTCAGACACCAGCGTTGGGGCAGTCCTGTCACAGAGGTCAGTAAAAGATGACAAATTACATCCTTGTGCCTTCCTCTCCAAGAAGCTGTCATCCGCAGAAAGGAACTATGGAATCGGAGATCGTGAGCTGCTGGCGATGAAGACAGCGCTGGAGGAGTGGAGGCACTGGCTGGAGGGGGCCGAGCAACCTTTTCTTGTGTGGACTGACCATAAGAATCTGTGTGATTAAACAACTGTACAGGTGTGCAGGATATTGAACAGTGCAAAGTTTACAGTATTCATTTAAAAATAGTGCAGCGTATAGACAATATAAGTCCAGTGTGCAATAATGTAACGCATAGTCTGAATTACAGACTTAACACTCGTTAAGTCTTAAGTGACTGAGGGGCTGGATGAGAGTCCATGTCATGTGGGGGGGTGGAGGGGGATGGGGGCCTTGTTGACAAGGCTGGCAGCAGAGGGGAAGAAACTGTTCCTGTGTCGGGAGGTGTTGGTCCTGAGGGACAGCAGCCTCTTGACAGAGGAGAGGGTCTCAAAGAGTCTGTGACCGGGGTGAGAGGGGTCGGCCACAATCTTATCTGCACGCCTCAGGGTCCTGGAGGTGTACAGGTCCTCTAGAGATGGCAGATTGCAGCCAATCACCTTCTCTGCGGAGCGGATGATACGCTGCAGCCTGCCCTTGTCCCTGGCAGTGGCAGCAGCATACCAGACAGTGATTGAGCAGGTGAGGATGGACTCAACGATGGCGGTGTAGAAGTGCACCATCATTGTCTTTGGCAGGTTGAACTTCTTCAGATGCCGCAGGAAGTACATCCTCTGCTGTCCCTTTTTGATGAGGGAGCCGATGTTCAGCTCCCACTTGAGGTCCTGGCTGATGATGGTCCCCAGGAAGCGGAAAGACTCCACAGTGCAAACAGTGGAGTCACTGATGGTGATGGGGGCAGGTGTGGCTGCTGTCTTTCCACAACCATCTCCACTGTCTTCAGAGCATTAAGCTCCAGGTTGTTCTCACCACACCAGGTCACCAGATGGTCAATCTCCCACCTGTAGGCAGACTCGTCCCTACCAGAGATGAGTCCAATGAGGGTGGGGTTCGTCACGGCCAGAGGTTCTGGTGGCCTAACACGGCCAATTCTCACAGTAGTTGATTGATTTTCTAAGATGGCTCATTTCATTCCCCTCCCTAAGCTGCCATCAGCTAAGGAAACTGCGGAGATTGTGCTGCAACATGTCTTTGGCCTCCATGGTCTTCCCCGCAGGGTGTTATCAGATCGGGGGCCCCAGTTTGCAGCTCGTTTTTGGAAGGCCTTCTGTCATCTCCTAGGGGCCCGTGCTGATCTGACATCCGGCTATCACCCTGAGTCCAATGGACAGACAGAGAGATTAAATCAGGAGTGGGAGACTGGACTACATTGTCTGACCTCTCACAATCCCTCTACATGGGCAGACAGACTGGTATGGATTGAATATGCCCATAATTCTCTGCCTTCCGTTCGCCAGACATGACTCCTTTCCAGCGTGTTTATGCTTATCAGCCCCCGATGTTTCCGGCTCTTGAACCTGATGTGGCGGTTCCCTCAGCCCAGGCGTTGGTCCGCCGGTGCGGTAGAGCCTGGTTGCGGGTCCGTCAGACCCTCCTCAGGAAATCTGCGGGGTACAAGATGATGGTGGATGGTCGCTGGACTCCTGCCCCCACGTACCGTGTGGGCCAAAGGGTTTGGCTGTCTACTAAGGACCTGCCCCTGAGGTCTGTTTCCCGCAAACTGTCACCACGCTTTGTCGGGCCCTTCCCGGTTTCCAAGCTCGTCAACCCGGCTGCCATCAGGCTGAGTCTCCCCAGGACAAAGCGGGTCCACCCTACCTTCCATGTGAGCAAGATAAAACCTGCCATATCCAGTCCGCTAGTCCCCCCCTCCAAACCCCCACCTCCTCCTAGGATCGTCGACGGAGGCCCCGTCTACACCGTTAAACGTCTGTTGGCTGTTCGTCGTTGAGAGCGGGGTCGGCAATACCTGGTGGACTGGGAAGGTTATGGTCCGGAGGAGAGGTCTTGGGTCTCCTCCTCTAACATCCTAGACAGCACCCTCATTGAGGACTATCACCGTCAGCACCTTGAAGATCCTGGGTCGTCAGGAGCCAGCCTTTGAGGAGGGGGTACTGTCAGACCTGTCAAGTTAATTTATTATTTCAGCATGTCCTGTTTTATTTTGTTAACCCTTGTCTCTCCTCTTTTTAAGTTCCTGTCAAGCTGTCTCCCTCACCGTCCCTCCCTAACGTGTTGCACCTGTGTCTTGTTACGTTCACTCCCTTTTCCTTCTTGCACCCTGGTGTTCCCTCACTTCCCTGCCAGATTATCACTAG
Source organism: Semicossyphus pulcher (assembly GCF_022749685.1). NCBI lineage: Eukaryota > Metazoa > Chordata > Actinopteri > Labriformes > Labridae > Semicossyphus > Semicossyphus pulcher. Next base: position 6,095,013 of record NW_027211670.1, read on the forward strand.
CCTTTGCAGTCGATACATCCAGCTCTCTTTATTAGATTATCCTAGACCCTCGTGTTTTGACCAGCTTTTTCTGTCCTCGTTCCTGTTTTTGGCCTGTCGGATCTCTGTTACCTTGCCTTCGCTTTTTGACTTCTGTGTACCGGACCTTGCTTGAATAAAGACCACGTTTTTTGGAACTATCACCTGTCTCCGCAGTTGAATCCTTACTCTGTGCCTGACAATATACTCGCCAGCTACTGATCTGGCCAGTGATAAGCCAGCGCAAGTAACTGAGAGGCCGGCAGTGGTAAATAAGAAGCTGACGACCAGGGCGGCAAGTCATGCGTCTAACATAGCAACCCAATGGATCGGCTACTGGCTAGGCTGGTCGTTAGCTTCCCAGGCTGGCGATTAGAATGCCAGCCATTTTAGGTCACAACTCTGTTTCCATTCTGGAAGATAGGAAGTCTCTCAGTAATACATTTAAAATGATGATTAAATTTTGCCTATTCATTAATTTTATTTGTGAAATATGAATGTTAAGAAGTGTAATATTGTATGACTACAGTTATGTGTAAGAATTAGTTCATTTGTTCAAGTTTATCGACAAGATTGTGCAGATTTGTTAGCTGGCTTGTCCACATAGAAATCACTGTTAACATGAGTGCAGAAAGTTTGCAAACCACTACATTTGTGTAACACATATTAATTTAATACATTTTTTTTTATTTGGGGAAGTTTTATTTACTTACCTGGAAAAAATCATGTGAAATAACTGCAGTCTATGGTGGATGAATGTCTGTAAGAGTGTAGACAGTTACTTTATTTTGTTTAACACAACTCTGTTTGGATTCTGTAAGGTGATGAGCTGAAATAAAGAGGGAGAGACACTGCACTGCTCTACCTCAAGAAAAGAACGACTCCTACGCTTATTCTGCATTTTAACTCAAATCCACCAACAATAAAATTAAATAAAACAACGCAGAGACTGGATAGGACATAACTTTGAATACGGGCTAAGGAGACATATTTCAGGGTTACACACGTTTCTAATTTTTAGTTTTTATATATTTCATCTTCGAAGTTCATGTGCTCTCAGTACGCCTACTTGCAAAACATATTTTTTTCCAACATTTCTATGAATATCTTGATTTGTGTGTTCCGCCCACATATTGCATGAAAAGACAGACGACATGACAGCTCCCTAAAGGTGAAGCCAAACCCTCTCTATCGCCCCCTGCTGACTGGCTGCAGTATAGGTCATAAAGCCCGCCTCCTCCATGTTAACAGATTGACATGAGTCAAACTATAAAATGAAAATACACGCCAAATACATTTTTCTCAAACATGGTTTCTGTCATTATAGTTAGTTCTTATCATGCTGATTTACGTCCAAGTGTTGATTTTTCTGACAAGTTTATTTTTTATTAGTTATTTGATGCTGTAAATGATGATTGACAGCTCTGTTGACAAATACGGCTCCTGCAGCCAATCAGTTCCAGATTAGCAGAGTGGAGGACGATCGGCAAGAGGAGACCTAACTGAAACAATCACTCCAGTCATTGAAGTTTCCTGTGATCATTAACCTCAGACCAACACAAAGTCCTTGTTTTTTTTATTTTCGTTAGCGGAAGTGGCGGGCGTCACCCGCCGATCTCTCGACTCGACTCTGGCTCCAAATGGCGTCAACATCGCAAGATGGCAGCGCCCATCATGGGGGCTATTTTGGCATCGATTCTGTACGATGAGAGCAGATGGAGACGCGTCGTCCTTCGATACAGTCGTTGGTTCCGCCCTTGTGTGTCAGCCTCCATTACTGCGGTCAGTCTGCTGCTGCCTGCTGCCCGCAACAGCAGCATGGGAAGTTGGATTAACAACATTAGACAGTGGCCCCCAGGTGCTGATGAAGGTACCGTATGTAGATGGAGATACAAACGTTATTTTAACTTTACATATTAGTCAGACGTTGATGATGTCAGGAGCCAGAAATAGAGAAAAACGGACCACATGCCCGTCCGCCACAGTAACTAACAGTAACATAATTAAGAGCTTATATTTGTACATAAAAATGTATCATAAAGAAGATCAGATTTACTTGTGGGGCAACCTTCTGTAAACAACTTTATTACATTTCAACGTTTTATTGTAGCAGAAATTAACGTAACTATAGTGACGTTACATAGAAGAAAATTCAACACTTCTTGGGACGGGACCGGTAATTCCCTGGATTCATGAGAAGGATTACAATCCTAATTTTTACTTTAATCTGGATGTTTCTTGCAGAGCTGCACGTGTCTGCAAGCTTTTTACTTGTGGTCAAATTGTGCAGCTGGTCAGAGAGCTGAGGAGAGACGGTGAAAAACCTCAAAATGAAAACATGAGAGAAAAACACAGCAGACAGCACAACGTGAGACATCTTTTTTAAACCCCGTAATGTACAGAATAGACAGACATTACAGTACACAGTCTTGATGACATAATCACAGAAACATTGTAAATATATTTGAAGAATGGATCCTTAGAGGATGATGACCGAGCCAAGGTTGTTCAACCCAGACAGACCTGAGTCACTCAGCCCTTACTCCATCATCAAGACCTGGAAGATGACGAGCTTCAAACACACCTGTCGTCCACCAGATACATACATTTAGTACATTTAGATAAACTTCAATAGTTTAAAATTCCCAACACAAACTGCTCAGTGCTTCTTTTGCAGATATCAAGTAGTACCAAAGTACCAAAAGGTGAAGGGAGCAATAATACATCTCATAATTAACACTCTAGATGCAGTTACCATAGCAACGATTGCACAAACAACAACAGCAGAAAGCACAACGTCTCACTGGAGAAAAAAGTAAACCATCACTGTGGCAGTTTCCCCTGCCACTGGTAACACACCACACCAGCACACCACACCATCACTCATTTCACATGCCACATGTTAGCCAGGTAGCATGCTACTGATAGTTTAGTGGGTGCACACACTGAACTACATTTAACATCTCAGTAAGTTTCCTGTGCTATTTTCCCCATAAAGTTTCACAGAAACACATTTAAACACATTGTTGTGGTTCATTGGTTATTGTTCAAAGTCGGTGTATCATGAGTTTGTATCTAATTATGTTTTTCTTTTCTTACCACAGTGCTTCCTGGTGCTGGGCAGTGACAAAGAACCTGAGCATAGTTTCAGGCTGTCTTTTATAGTGCCTGAGTAAAAGTAGAGAGCATGCTCAGTCCATCTTACTGCACCATACCAACTGATGGGAGTGTTCAATGGAGTTGTAAATGTATTCTTAGCTTGGATATTATGTGAAAGCTTTGATGACTCCTTTAATTTGTGGTAAATAAATGTAAATAGACTTTGTAATGTTTTCGGATATTGAAAATAACATGTATGGTTAAATTGATTACTTAATTGAGTTCAATTAAAGATGGTATGGTCCAGTGGGAGGGGCTTAGCCTTTAAATGGAGGGAATATACACTGCCTCAGCAGTCAGAGAAGGACTGTGGTGTTGTATGGAGGTTCTGGCAAGTGTATGTAAATATTTTTCTGCTGCATTTTGCGTCATTTGCTCAGATGTCCCTGGACTGTCTTTGAAGAGCAATAAAACACTTCATTTTTGCATCAATTGGACTTTGTCTTGCTGCCCTTTTTCAACATTTTGAGGTTAAATTACACCTTTTTCAGTCAGCCTTTCAACCTACTACCCTCACTCTAGGTCAGAGTGTGACAATCACCATGACCAGAAATGAAAAATGAACCAGTGTAACCAGCGTCTGTTAAATCCCCCATTTTCTTCTGTTTGTTCTGGTGAGCACAGAGCGTTACATCCCATCCACATCACTTTCAGCATATGACCTCTGGGTATGGAGGGAGAGACACACACACAGAAAGACACAGTTTTATTCTGTGCAGTTCTTCAGTTCTAAATAAAACATGTAAAGTGTTTCTATATTTATTTTGATGTACTAGTATTGTGAAATACAAATGACAGTTTCAGTAGTTGACAGTTACCTGGCCTGAAGTCTCTCTCATTGTCTCCACATTACTGTAAGTTACTTCCTCTTCTGGCTGTTAAAGGACAAAACTAAATGTAATTTACACAAAGTCTGAACCAGATGATATAACCTGTCAATTACATCATTTTAAAAATAGTAACCATAAGCAATCTTATATACTTCCTTCATTAAGGAATAATTACACACAAATATTTTGACTTGCTTTCTTTGAAACTGATATATATCACTGTCTTGTCTGTCTTTTAATATGAAGCTATACAGCCTGTAGCTGATTAGGTCTTTATGTTAAGCTTAGCTCACCCTGTGCTGGCTGTAGCTTTATATTTAACTGACTGATTTGAGTATAGATTCAATCTTTTCATCTGACTCTCCACGTGGAAGAAACACCAGGAAGAAAACGTGTCAAAATATTCTTTAGGTGAAACTGACTTTGAGCTTTAAGCTCACAGGCACATCCACAATATTGTACCATCTACAGTCGTTCTGCAAAGAGACGTTTTCTCTCATTATAAACACTGTGGAGATGAATCAGAATATCTTACTGGTGTTGCAGCTGATGTTTGGGCTGTGGTCCGCTCTGAAAGTGGAACAATCAAAACTCCTGTTACTGTCTCTCATTGTGCAATGACTGTGCGACACATGTCTACAGTTTTAAAGAGAAATAGTTAGAAACAACATGAGTTGGATTTATTAAGATCAGCACAGACTTACTTCGTCTTTTGAAAATAAACCATACGAACAAGCCGACCAGCACAACGAGGATCAACACGCTCAGACGGACGGAGAAACTCTTCAGGTGGAAGGAAACACTGTAGAATAAATTATAAAGACACGATGAAAATCATTAACAGATCAGTGTCCTTCAAGTAGAACTATGTTGTGATCAAGAAATATACTGCTGCACCATTTTATACAGTTTAGATGTTATTCATGATTAATAAAGGCAGCTTCATGTTAAAATGCATGTATTGAGACTCACTACAAATCTGTGACTGATTCATTGGCCCCTAAATCAGCCACAGTCTACTAAATAGTGTATTGACTGCAAATGTAACTGACCTGTGCGACACAGCCTGAACTGTGGTGTGTTCTTCATACTCAAACACAGACGTGTGATTGACAGGTTGATGAGTGCTTTCAAAGGTGCTTGAACCTCTTGTTGCTGCGAGTGTGGCTGAGAGAAACAACAGATGATTAACAGAATCATGTCACAAATATGTATACTAATATCACATCTGTATCAAATGCAACGCTTTGGTAATGTTGCAAATTATAACTGCACATTTTATAACCTTGTGCTCGTCTGTACTGTTGGTCAGTATTATGGTACTTACTGTTGCTGAGTCTCTCTTGAACAGTTACATGCACTGGCATCTGTAGGCCTCCTTTATCACAGAAGTACCAGCCGCTGCTCTGTGTCCTCAGTCCACTCAGAGTCACAGAGAAAACTTTGGAGACTTTGACCACTTTAATGGTCACTGTTGTTCCATCTATTGATCCAGACGGCTCCTTCACACAGGACCCTCCCAGCCTGCACCACCGACTTTCTCCACCAACACTATAGTGACAATGGACGGTAACATCTTCTCCAATAAATCCTGTAACCTCCTGACGATCCACAGAGAGCTGGGGCCGACCTTGAGGGACAACAAACAGCATTTTCTAAAATGTTGTGTTCAGCTGTTTGATCAGTACTTTCTGCAAAGAGTACATGTGGTAGATAAATGATTGATGATGATAAGAGTACTAATGGGATCAAATTGTTATTCTAAGTGTCTGACAACATTACAAACAGGTTTGCTACAGAGAAAGACCTTTTTTACAACAGAAAGATGCTTTTTTAAACCAGAAACAACCTGTAAATCGCCCACTTCAAAGCCACCAGACTCCATTGACACAAACAGTAATTTAACTCCAAAGAACACAGGAGTTGCTGATCCACTGCTGCATCAACCGGTTACTTAATTTGTATCGTTGTGTGACTCTGGTGTTTTAAAGGTTTGAATCCAACAAATAACACAAACAAACTACCTGATTGAGGCAGCAGGAGACCAGGAACTCCTGTGTTCTGTGAGGAAAAAATACTGTTTTTGTCAATGGAGTCTGGTGGATTAGAAGATAGCAATGTAGCTCACAGCTCTTTCTGGTTAAAAAGGATCTTACCTTCATAAAAAGGTCTATATGTGTAACAATCCTTTCTTTATGTTGTCAGCCAGTTAACAATCAGATAACAATCTGAGCCTGTGAGGGGCAAAAACCAGCATTTTTACTGGACATACTTTGATCCTAAAAATATCTGTATAAGTGATTTAAACCCTGAGATATGTAAAACAAGTTAAAACATACAGGAAGTCCCTTCTAAGGCTTCTTACCTGTGGTAACTGACAGCTGAAATGACATCCTGATGTCTGACCCACCATTTATCTCCACAACACACCAGTAATAAGACCCATAAACAGACAGGTCACTAATGGTCACAGTGAAGATTCTTTGCTGTTTGTCATCAGAGATTAAAAACCTTCCTGAACCACCTTGTTTATTAGTTTTAACTGCGTAGGAGCAGGTACCCCAATTCTGTCCTTCACACAAGTATTTCACATGAGTTGTGTACTTAGACTCATAGAGACACGGGACAGAGACGGAGCCTCCTCTCTTCACTGACACTTTACTGACTGTAGTTAAGCTGTGAATTCCTGCAACAAACAAATTGACCATAAAAAGTTGAAATTATAGTCACATCATCTTCTGACATCACCAGAAAATACAAATGATAGAATAATCCCGGTGACCGACCTGTGAGTCCAGTAAGGATGAGAAGAGCGCTGAGATGAGCGGCCATGTTGATGAGAGAGCAGAGAGGAAACAACAGCGACCATCTCACCGTGAGAATGATTTTATACTTCCTACTATAACTACATAGGTAATTTCAGTGGTTAACAACCAAAGACTGTTGATACCGCCTATGTTAACACCTCTCCTCCCCCTACACTATATACAGGTGCCCACAGGGTTCTTCCTGTAGAGCTGAAGTTATATCTAGAACATTTACTTCTGACGAACTAAAATATTTATTGTTAAGGCATGTTACTAATTATTAGTTTGTTTTAGTTGTTATTGAGCCATAGTTTATATCCTTACTAATTATTCGCATTAATGTGCTGATGTGAAGGACTTCACGTGCTTTCAGTAGGCCTACTTGAAAAACATTTTTTTCCAACATGACATTACTTTAGTCTAGATGTGTCTTGCAGAGCTGCACGTGTCTGCAAGCTTTTTACTTGTGGTCAAATTGTGCAGCTGGTCAGAGAGCTGAGGAGAGACGGTGAAAAACCTCAAAATGAAAACATGAGACAAGAAAACAGCAGACAGCACAACGTGAGACATCTTTTTTTTTACAACATTAAGAGATTTTAAAAAACACTTAAGAGATACAACAGTTATATGTGTTGATGAGACATGTGCTCTGCTGGCTCTAGTGTTTGAACAAAAATAGAATATTATACAATTTTGATGTCAAACATTTACAATATAAGATATATGAGATAATATTGATCATGAGGGTTCATTTGATAAAACAATAAAATAACATTAAAACAAGAATTTAATTCAAATGAATTCAAGTGGAATCATTTATAAAACTAAACAATGTATTTGTGATGACATGCTCGACTTGCAGTCTGTTCATGGCTGGAATACTTTCATATAAAATATAAGGATGGCTTGTCTCATTAATATGTGTTGTATCTGATACAAATAGTAGATATCAGCCATGGAGGTGAACAGTTTAGTCCTGCAGCTACATGAGAACTCTAACAGTGTTTCTGTTCAGTCTTTGTGCTCTCTGTTGGTTCGTCCACTTCTCATGAACACGATATCTGAGGAAGCCCTTCTTCAGATCTGACACAAATGTACACTTGGACAAACTTGTTGATATGATTAGAATGTGGTGATCAAAGGTCAAAGGTCACTGTGACTGCACTACACATTTTTGGTCAACACACAACAATTCAAATGCTAACTATGACAAAATATCACACAAATATCTAAAAGGATAAAATGATGACGTTTCGTATTTAAAAGGTCAAAGGTCAACGTAATTGTGACACCAACAGACATTCACCTGAACAAGAACAACAAAGATTCACTCTGTGAAGTCAAATCAGTTTTGTTCATTCATCAACATATTATGATGCACAGTCCGGCTCTGAGACGGAGACAAAGTATTCACAACTAACAAAAGGAAACAAAGAGCAGCGCAGAGGTGTGTGGTGAGAGGAGGTTAGTAGAATCTGTAGGTGGTTCTAGCACAGGAAGTGTTGTGGTTTATGTTGGTAGCACGTTTGTAGTCTGAGTGGTGTTGACCAGTCACGTAGGTCACGTAGGTCACTGTCGTCTGATATTGCAGGGTTTTATTTTAGTGCTTTAATGAAGTTGATAAAAAGGAGAAAATCCTTCAGGAATGATCTTCAGACATACAGAACATTTAACTCTGTCTCTGTTTTGAGCTCAGGTTGACAGAATCTCAAAGCCAGAGTTTCAAATTTCAGAAATGAATTTGTCTTTAACCTAAACTTTGTATGTAATTCTGTGTAAATTATGTAATCTATTCACAGGCGCGTAACTTAAGACTGCTGCTTTAAATAAATACAGCACACAGACACAGAAACATTTTCACCATGAGGAAATTAACTTTTGTATCTTCAGCTTCAAACCTACAAATCTGTAAAGTTCTTATTGGTTTTTATTTTGTTTATTTAATTGTTTATTTGCCTTCTGTTATTTGACTGTGAAGCACTTTGGGACTGGTGTCTGTGAAAGGTGCTAAATAAACTTTGCATGCCAACATATTCCAACATATATTAAGACGGATGACGTTTTCTCCGTCTAAATGCAAACAAACAGCAGCACATTTGATAAAGATAATTACATCTTTTTATTTATTTAAAAACATGTTTTATACATGAGGAAGTTACAGGGAGGTTGTACAGATAGTTACTGACCAGCCTTCAGCACTGCAGCTGCATCCTGAGCATACTTTGTGATGACGTCACGTCTTCAAAACCCCAAACCCTCTATGAATGAGGGGATCTCTCGCCGGGTGCGGTGGCGCGCGCCTGTAATCCAAGGTACCGGGAGGCTGAGGCACGAGGATCGTTTGAGCTCAGGAGCTCTGAGCTGCAGCGGACTATGTCGATTGGGTGTCCGCACTAAGTTCGGTATCGATATGGTGCTCCTGGGGGAGCCCGGGACCACCAGGTCGTCCAAGGAGGGGTGCACCGGCCCAGGTCGGAAACGGAGCAGGTCAAAGCCCCCGTGCCGCTCAGTAGTGGGCTCGCGCCTGTGAATAGACGCTGTAGTGCAGCCTGAGTAATACAACGGGACCCGGTCTTTTTACACTCTGCATACTGGCAAACAAACACACACGCTCAACAACAACATCGTGTCTACATGTTACAACAGCTTCAGCACTGCTCACTTAGCTTCTTGTTTCCATGAAAACCTGCACAAAGCAGCTGTGTTTGTTTGTTTGTCCTACAGCGCCTTTTCCTGGAGGAGAGGAGCAATGACATCAGTCACAGCAGTCAGTGACAGAACACATCCACTAAACTAACAGGGTTTATTTTAATGATTGAATGAAGATGATGAAGAGGAGGAAATGATCATCAGACAAACATTTAACTGCCTTGTTGTGATTCTGAGGTTGACAGAAAGTCAGAGTTTCTGAAAGTAATATCTTTTTCTTTGTTTGTCATGCTTAAAGGTGCTGTATAATATATTTACTTGCTTGCTAACAGGTTCATCTCTGTCTCTTAATAAGAAAATGTTGATTTCTAAGAATCCTTTCCAATGATATCAGAGTACAATGTTGAAAGGTAGTCATATATTAAATGAGGAATACCTTTATTTTTAAACCTGGGACAAATTGTATACATTTCTGACTGATGGACAAAACCAAAGCTGACATTTCTCACACTTCCTCATGAATAGTGGGTTGTTTTCTTTTTTAGGCTGTTGTGTTTGACATGTGAACAAGTGTGCGCTCCATGCAGTAAACTTGATTGAGCATCTTTTTTTTCTGATGTGAGTTTTGGAAGTGATGTTTTGTTTTGGTGAGAAAAAGGGAAAAATATGATATTTTCATATTAATATGAGGCAGATTTTAATATGCAGGTTTTGGCTGTCAGTTGATTAAAATATTTAATCGCGATTAATCGCATGGTTGTCCATAGTTAACTCGTGATTAATCGCAAATGAATCACACATTGCACACTTTAATCTGATCACTTTGCTTTGCTTCAGTCCCCCCAACACTCCTGCACCTCTGCTCTCTGCACAGCTTCTGGCCCCGCCCCCTCTTTCTGTCTCTGTCTGCTGTGTTGACTGTCTTCTTCAGCAGTCTGTTAAATTCACAAAAGTTAAATATTTTCTCTCGCAATTCAGTTCTCACAGCACGTGAGCCGCGTATGCGCGAGGGATTTTATTAATGGCGTAGCGATCAAAACGATCGATCGTTACCGAATGATCTGCACCTTTTATAAGCTTTATAAACAGCGACAATCAATGCATTTACAATAGGGACATATGGAGATACACAGTAGGAGTGTTTACATTGCGTTACAGAACTGCATATGATTGTGTGCGGACAGAGAGCGTCCTGATGTCCTGTGACTCCAATACTATGTGTCTGCAGAGCCGAAGGCTGCAGATTCAGGACCGCAGTTCTAGGACCCTTGTGCGCGACAGTGCCACCTATTGGACGACTGTAAAAAAGCAACTGATGCCGTTTTCCGTCCAAATACCACTTTTTTGTCGAACAACTTATAGTTTTAAAGGTTTATTACACCCAAAATTTAAAAACAGTTTAAATGTTTATTTCACCCAAATACTAATTTAAAAAACAGTTTAAATGTTTATTACACCCATATATATATTTTTTGTAATAATGTAAATAGAACATTCACACATTCTTGAGTTATTGAAGTAGAATCTTTATTCAAATACAAAAACAGAACAAACGAAACCATTTATCTAACAGAAACAAAAAAACATCAAACTACATACTATTGCCAAACTACTATACAAACTGAACGTGACAGGTGGTCAATGAACACATCCGTCACCCCAACAAACAGGCAGAGAGACAAAGACGCAGAGACCGAAAGGAAGGAACAGAAAGAACATGTTATTGATGTCTGACTTTTCAGAACCATTAATATGCAAGGTTCAAGTTGTGAAGTAGGTAACAGCACTGCCTACCAATTTCATTATTTCCCTTCTTTTCTTAGTTGCCTATCAATGCCTCTGCAAAATTCCTCCACTTCACTAAAACAGTAAACAGACAACATCATCAATCTGGAAAAAGAACACCAAGGACGAACTGCACTTCATCTGTGACGCTCAGTTGTGTTGGTGTTCTATGCAGTACTGATTTGAGATAGGCGAAAAGGGTGTCCTGTTGTTCTTCGCTGTCGAGGTAGACAGGCACCTGGGAAGAGGGCTTCTGATGTAACCACTGTGATGGCTTCCCGTTGAGTACACTCTACAGGCAGATCAAGATACAGAAACATTTATATTTTGGTAATTGGATTTTTGAGTGTGTTGTGTGGCAGCAATTAACTGACAGTAAATGACAGATTAAATCTGTATACATTAAAGAAAAAAATACAAATGAGCTGCACAGTTAAATAGTATGCCTGATGGTACATCTGTTGATGATATTCCTAACAAAGGAGGTGTATGAATCATTTTTAACATGGTCTGTAGTGATGACAAAATGTATACATTCGCAAAGTACCGCCAAATGCTGATCAGCTCCTAGTGACTGTACAATGAAGTCCACCAGTCTCTTTTCCTTCTCAGTGCGGTCAGTGACAGCCTGCATGTGGACTGGAACTTCCTCAGTGATGACAAGCTGTCTTGGCACTCTGTATACAGGCTGAAGGGTTCCCTTAAGCAGGCTTTTGGCCTCATCAGTCCAGAAGGCAAACCGCTGGCCATGCCTTAAAAAAAAACCACAAGATTAATCCAAAGTATCACATAGGAAAAAGCAGACAATGGTGCAAAACTGACATGCATAAATACTCTCAGTCGAGACTGCCATACACAGTGGTACATCTTATTTGTCAAATTGAACATTGTGAGATCATTTTACAGACGTAAACGAGGCCTAAAGCAAGTACAGAAAAAATTATAATCTTCTGCCCTGGATTGAGCTTAATTTGTGTCCACAAAATCACTTAATATAGGCTAAGCTATATTATGCAAATGACATAATCTAACAAGGTGTAGACCTGCAGAAAAGGCCTACATAAATCCTAGTAAGAATGAAAAATGTGTCATCCAACATTACAAAAGAAAATCAAAATGAAGTCAACTGTCTGATAACACTTATGGTGGGGTAAACAGACAGCTAGCAGTTTAATTATAGGAATATTTAAACTTAACTAAAATGGTAAGACATTAATACAATAAAAACAGGCATTCACCCTGAAGACAGTAGGCAACAGCTGATTTCATGTAGCTGACAGACACAATTTAGACATTCCATGTTATATTTGCCTAATTTGAGGTGAAATGTTTTTCATTAAAGCATGACACTTGGTACACTTGCACTGAACTGTATCAGAGATGGAGCCATGGCAAAAATGCTTTGAGTTTGTGGTCAACTCTCCCACAAGCGTGTGATTTCCCATCTAACAATTCTACTAAATTCACCATTAAATATTCACTTCAACAAATTTCAATTGATGTTGACTTACAAGGGTATTCTTGTAATTCTTCAACATCGAAACATGGGGCAGGCAATACCCTTTCTGTGATATCATATGTGTTTAATTACAAGGATGCTAAATACATAATACACTTTTAGCATAGAATAAAATGGCCATGTGTTTCGGCGATGGCCTTGTCCAGTAACTCGCCTTATCGGCCCAAATTCAGAAAATGTTTAGAGCCCCAAACGCTACAAGTGTACCGAGTTTCATGCTTTGAAGATGTTGCACATGTTTTTCCCATATCATCCAGACTATTGCTTTCATCCTCTTTTTAAGTTTATTTAAAAGCACAGGTTAAAATTACGTTTCATAGTCGTTTCGGATTCATTAAACTAACAAATACCCCTTTCCACCAAACAGTTCGCTTCAAGCAAGCTATCATTAGCTAGATGAATGTTTGTAGTGCCATTCAGACTAATAGTAGTAAATATTTATCATATTAAACGTATCACAGTAAAACATTAATTTCGCTGTCAAATTCAAGACAGAATTGTTCTATAAAATTAAACAAATAAGTTGATTCACATTCAATACTCACACTTCGGTCGTCAGCCATGTTCTTGATAAAATGTGGTCTTTAGCTATCCAATGCACTAGGTGGTGCTGTCGCAAACTACAAGGATCCTAGAATTGCGGTCCTGAATCTGCAGCCTCCGGCTCTGCAGACAAATGCTACTCCTGTCACTGTGTCAGTGCACCTCCTCCAGAGTGTAATTCACAATGAAAATAAAGTCAAACAACAATTTAAACATTGAATGACTATATTTCAAAGTGAGCAGTTAAAGCAAATTAATATAAACCGATAACATAAACAAGGTAAACATCCACTAATGTAGGGCTCCACTCTGTGTCACTGGGCACGAGTGGCCTGACTAAGCCTGATGACTGCTGGCTGCCGGAAATGAACCTGGGGCAGGTGTGAGTGTTCTGAGGAAACCTTTTCACACTGTGCTGTTTTTATATGCAAAGACAGAAGTGTGATTTATTCTTTGACAAGTTGTTAAAGTGTTTAAAGGTCTTGTTTCTGTGAGTGTGGGAGTGAAAAACAACACAATGATTTACTATAATATCAATAAAATGAAGACTAACATCACCGCTGCTCTGTCCTCTCCCAGTCATTGAATACTTTGGTTAGTTAGTACTCTCTGAGGATGCTTCAAAGTCACTTTCTGCTCATGTCAGCTCTCCTGTCTAAAACTGTTTGTGTTCACACCTCTCTCATTTGTGCGAGTTATCTGCGTGTGCGACGGTTGTAAAGGTGTAAAAACATCAAAACAATGTGAAGAAACAAGATGACAAAGAATGAAGAATGGAAAGACATGCAGCAGAAAGTAACAAGAGTTACATTCAATCCATCACGTTCATTTGTCACATGTAGACACAATCACAGTGATGTAATACATACAGTGCACACGTTTAATGCGCAGCTAATGTGCTGTATATCACGTCCTCATGTTGTGCTTGATCCTGTTGGAGAACAAAACAAGTTGTTGTAATATGAATGAATATGTGGCTCATTTAAACACAACAGAGATATTAGATATCCTTCTGTAAAGGCACAGTGTTCTGCAGAGGGACAGAACAGACTGACACATATCTTGATATAACTGTGTTTAGTTACCTTGTTGAAAGTGTGTCTCACATGCCTAACAGCACTGTAAGTTACTTCATCTTCAGCCTGTGAAGCAGCAAAACAAACATCAGAGGGGTGAAAATAAACAGGGTCGTCCTGCAGCAACACAGGGTCTTAAAGTGTTTCCTGAAATGCAGCTGTTAAAATGTGTCTGTATTTATGTGTTGTCAAAAACGGGTGGATTTGTGGGTTTAACCACCACTGACCAAATGTTGTTCCTCAGGTCAAAAAGAGTCAATTACATGGAATAGAAACGTTTGTAATGAGCCTGCAGTGTTTGTCTTTTTCTGCTCATAATTGTTCAGTGTTAAAGAGCATCTGCAGATAATTAATGGTTCCTGATGAAGGCACAATGCTGCAGTGTAAACAGAAGAAACCATGATGGCAAAAAACAAAACAAATGATCATTATATCTCACCGCTGATGGTTGTTCGTTTGTCCGCTCTAAAAGTGAAACAGTAAAAACTCTTAAAGCTGAACACAATCAAAGTATTCAACAACTAAATCTTTTACAATGAGGTTTAAAAAGTTCAGATTATTCTCACTGTGTCTTCTCAGAATAAAGCAGACGATGGAGGCCGTAATGATGATCGACAGACTCAGAGGAATGATGACAGTCAGCGGGTGAATGGAAGCACTGCAGCCGTTTTGAACGCACCAATGCAAAGACACACAGAAAGATGTTCTCAGTGCAAAACAGAATAATGATCAAAGTTAACCACAGTGAGGCGACTGACCTGCGGGATCCGGAATGAACTGTGGTGTGTTCTTCATACGCCAAGACAGACGTGTGAGTCACAGGCTGACGACTGCTTGAAAAGGTGTTAAGTTCTGTGGTTGCTGTAAGTGTTGCTATGGGAAACGACACCATAAATAAGGTAAGCATACCACAAGAATCAATTATAATATCACTTCTATATTACAATAGTAATGTCTTAATCACTATAACTGGACTTATAACTAAACATCTAAAAGCATCAAACCTGAACTTTAAAACTAATTAAACATGTTGTCAGTAAACATCACACTGAGACGTTCAATATCACATTTCAGACTTGCCAGGTATGTTAATTAACTGGCTGCATGTTGCAAAGTCCAATAAGATTTCATAACCTTGTAACGCATAGTCTGAATTACAGACTTAACACTCGTTAAGTCTTAAGTGACTGAGGGGCTGGATGAGAGTCCATGTCACGTGGGGGGGTGGAGGGGGGTGGGGGCCTTGTTGACAAAGCTGGCAGCAGATGGGAAGAAACTGTTCTTGTGTCGGGAGGTTTTGGTCCTGAGGGACAGCAGCTTCTTGACAGAGGAGAGGGTCTCAAACAGTCTGTGACTGGGGTGAGAGGGGTCGGCCACAATCTTATCTGCACGCCTCAGGGTCCTGGAGGTGTACAGGTCCTCTAGAGAAGGCAGATTGCAGCCAATCACCTTCTCTGCAGAGCGGATGATACGCTGCAGCCTGCCCTTGTCCCTGGCAGTGGCAGCAGCGTACCAGACAGTGATTGAGCAGGTGAGGATGGACTCAACGATGGCGGTGTAGAAGTGCACCATCATTGTCTTTGGCAGGTTGAACTTCTTCAGCTGCCACAGGAAGTACATCCTCTGCTGTCCCTTTTTGATGAGGGAGCCGATGTTCAGCTCCCACTTGAGGTCCTGGCTGATGATGGTCCCCAGGAAGCGGAAAGACTCCACAGTGCAAACAGTGGAGTCACTGATGGTGATGGGGGCGGGTGTGGCTGCTGTCTTTCCACAACCATCTCCACTGTCTTCAGAGCATTAAGCTCCAGGTTGTTCTCACCACACCAGGTCACTAGATGGTCAATCTCCCACCTGTAGGCAGACTCGTCCCTACCAGAGATGAGTCCAATGAGGGTGGTGTTCGTCACGGCCAGAGGTTCTGGTGGCCTAACACCAGAACCTGGGAAACACTCCTATTCTCACAGTAGTTGATTGATTTTCTAAGATGGCTCATTTCATTCCCCTCCCTAAGCTGCCATCAGCTAAGGAAACTGCGGAGATTGTGCTGCAACATGTCTTTGGCCTCCATGGTCTTCCCCGCAGGGTGTTATCAGATCGGGGGCCCCAGTTTGCAGCTCGTTTTTGGAAGGCATTCTGTCGTCTCCTGGGGGCCCGTGCTGATCTGACGTCCGGCTATCACCCTGAGTCCAATGGACAGACAGAGAGATTAAATCAGGAGTGGGAGACTGGACTACTTTGTCTGACCTCTCACAATCCCTCTACATGGGCAGACAGACTGGTATGGATTGAATATGCCCATAATTCTCTGCCTTCTGCTTCGACAGACATGACTCCTTTCCAGTGTGTTTATGCTTATCAGCCCCCGATGTTTCCGGGTGTGGAACCTGATGTGGCGGTTCCCTCAGCCCAGGCGTTGGTCCGCCGTTGCCGTAGAGCCTGGTTGCGGCCCGCCAGACCCTCCTCAGGAAATCTGCAATACCAATATGCAATACCTGGTGGACTGGGAAGGTTATGGTCCGGAGGAGAGGTCTTGGGTCTCCTCCTCTAACATCGTGGACACCACCCTCATTGAGGACTATCACCGTCAGCACCCTGAAGATCCCTTGTCTCTCGTCTTTTTCAGTTCCTGTCAAGCTGTCTCCCTCACCGTCCCTCCCTAATGTGTTGCACCTGTGTCTTGTTACGTTCACTCCCTTTTCCTTCTTAAACCCTGGTGTTCCCTCACTTCCCTGCCAGATTATCACTAGCCTTTGCACTCGATACATCGAGCTCTCTTTATTAGATTATCCTAGACCCTCGTGTTTTGACCAGCTTTTTCTGTCCTCGTTCCTGTTCCTGTCGGATCTCTGTTACCTTGCCTTCGCTTTTTGACTTCTGTGTACCGGACCTTGCTTGAATAAAGACCACGTTTTTTGGAACGATCACCTGTCTCCGCAGTTGAATCCTTACTCTGTGCCTGACAATATACTCACCGAAGCCAGCTACTGATCTGGCCAATGATAAGACAGCGCAGGTAACTGAGAGGCCGGCGGTGGTAAATTTGTTCAAGTGTATCGACAAGATTGTGCAGATTTGTTAGCTGGCTTGTCCACATAGAAATCACTGTTAACATGAGTGCAGAAAGTTTGCAAACCACTACATTTGTGTAACACATATTAATTTAATGCATTTTTATTTTATTTGGGGAAGTTTTATTTACTTACCTGGAAAAATCATGTGAAATAACTGCAGTCTATGGTGGATGAATGTCTGTAAGAGTGTAGACAGTTACTTTATTTTGTTTAACACAACTCTGTTTGGATTCTGTAAGGTGATGAGCTGAAATAAAGAGGGAGAGACACTGCACTGCTCTACCGCAAGAAAAGAACGACTCCTACGCTTATTCTGCACTTTGACTCAAATCCACCAACAATAAAATTAAATAACACAACGCAGAGACTGGATAGGACATAACTTTGAATACGGGCTAAGGAGACATTTCTCAGGGTTACACATGTTTCTAATTTTTAGTTTTCATATATTTCATCTTCGAAGTTCATGTGCTCTCAGTACGCCTACTTGCAAAACATATTTTTTTCCATTTCTATGAATATCTTGATTTCTGTGTTCCGCTCGTAAAGCCCGCCTCCTCAATGTTAACAGATGGACATGAGTCAAACTATAAAATCAAAATACACATCAAATACATTTTTCTCAAATATGGTTTATGTCATTATAGTTAGTTCTTATCATGCTTATTTACGTCCAAGTGTTGATTTTTCTGACAAGTTTATTTTTTATTAGTTATTTGATGCTTTAAATGATGATTGACAGCTCTGTTGACAAATACGGCTCCTGCAGCCAATCAGTTCCAGATTAGCAGAGTGGAGGACGATCGGCAAGAGGACACCTAACTGAAACAATCACTACAGTCATTGAAGTTTCCTGTGAACATTAACCTCAGACCAACACAAAGTCCTTGTTTTTTTTATTTTGGTTAGCGGAAGTGGCGGGCGTCACCCGCCAATCTCTCGACTCGACTCTGGATCCAAATGGCGTCAACATCGCAAGATGGCAGCGCCCATCATGGGGGCTATTTTGGCAACACCGCCCGTGACAGCAGCATGGGAAGTTGGATTAACAACATTGGACAGTGGCCCCCAGGTGCTGAAGAAGGTACCGTATGTAGATGGAGATACAAACGTTATTTAAACTTTACATATTAGTCAGACGTTGATGATGACAGGAGCCAGAAATAGAGAAAAACGGACCACATGCCCGTCCGCCACAGTAACTAACAGTAACATAATTAAGAGCTTATATTTCTACATAAAAATGTATCATAAAGAAGATCAGATTTACTTGTGGGGCAACCTTCTGTAAACAACTTTATTACATTTCAACGTTTTATTGTAGCAGAAATTAACGTAACTATAGTGACGTTACATAGAAGAAAATTCAACACTTCTTAGGACGGGACCGGTAATTCCCTGGATTCATGAGAAGGATTACAATCCTAATTTTTACTTTAATCTGGATGTTTCTTGCAGAGCTGCACGTGTCTGCAAGCTTTTTACTTGTGGTCAAATTGTGCAGCTGGTCAGAGAGCTGAGGAGAGACGGTGAAAAACCTCAAAATGAAAACATGAGAGAATAACACAGCAGACAGCACAACGTGAGACATCTTTTTTACACCCCGTAATGTACAGAATAGACAGACATTACAGTACACAGTCATGATGACATAATCACAGAAACATTTTTATATATATTTGAAGAATGGATCCTTAGAGGATGATGACCGAGCCAAGGTTGTTCAACCCAAACAGACCTGAGTCACTCAGCCCTTACTCCACCATCAAGACCTGGAAGATGACGAGCTTCAAACACACCTGTCGTCCACCAGATACATACATTTAGTACATTTAGATAAACTTCAATAGTTTTAAATTCCCAACACAAACTGCTCAGTGCTTCTTTTGCAGATATCAAGTAGTACCAAAGTACCAAAAGGTGGAGGGAGCAATAATAAATCGCATAATGAATACTCTAGATGCCGTTACCATAGCAACGATTGCACAAACAACAACAGCAGGAAGCACAACATCTCACTGGAGAAAAAAGTAAACAATCACCATGACCAGAAATGAAAAATAAACCAGTGTAAGAACAGCGTCTCTTCAATCTCCCATTTTCTTCTGTTTGTTCTGGTGAGCACAGAGCGTTACATCCCATCCACATCACTTTCAGCATATGACCTCTGGGTATGGAGGGAGAGACACACACACAGAAAGACACAGTTTTATTCTGTGCAGTTCTTCAGTTCTAAATAAAACATGTAAAGTGTTTCTATATTTATTTTGATGTACTAGTATTGTGAAATACAAATGACAGTTTCAGTAGTTGACAGTTACCTGGCCTGAAGTCTCTCTCATTGTCTCCACATTACTGTAAGTTACTTCCTCTTCTGGCTGTTAAAGGACAAAACTAAATGTAATTTACACAAAGTCTGAACAAGATGATATAACCTGTCCATTACATCATTTTAAAAATAGTAACGATAAGCAATCTTATATACTTCCCTCATTTAGGAATAATTACACACATATTTTGACTTGCTTTCATTGAAACTGATATATATCACTGTCTTGTCTGTCTTTTAGTATGAAGCTATACAGCCTGTAGCTGATTAGGTCTTTATGTTAAGCTTAGCTCACCCTGTGCTGGCTGTAGCTTTATATTTAACTGACTGATTTGAGTATAGATTCAATCTTTTCATCTGACTCTCCACGTGGAAGAAACGCCAGGAAGAAAACGTGTCAAAATATTCTTTAGGTGAAACTGACTTTGAGCTTTAAGCTCACAGGCACATAATCAATATTGTACCATCTACAGTCGTTCTGCAAAGAGACGTTTTCTCTCATTATAAACACTGTGGAGATGAATCAGAATATCTTACTGGTGTTGCAGCTGATGTTTGGGCTGTGGTCCGCTCTGAAAGTGGAACAATCAAAACTCCTGTTACTGTCTCTCATTGTGCAATGACTGTGCGACACATGTCTACAGTTTTAAAGAGAAATAGTTAGAAACAACATGAGTTGGATTTATTAAGATCAGCACAGACTCACTTCGTCTTTTGAAAATAAACCATACGAACAAGCCGACCAGCACAACGAGGATCAACACGCTCAGACGGACGGAGAAACTCTTCAGGTGGAAGGAAACACTGTAGAATAAATTATAAAGACACGATGAAAATCATTAACAGATCAGTGTCCTTCATGTAGAACTATGTTGTGATCAAGAAATATACTGCTGCACCATTTTATACAGTTTAGACGTTATTCATGATTAATAAAGGCAGCTTCATGTTAAAATGCATGTATTGAGACTTCACTACAAATCTGTGACTGATTCATTGGCCCCTAAATCAGCCACAGTCTACTAAATAGTGTATTGACTGCAAATGTAACTGACCTGTGCGACACAGCCTGAACTGTGGTGTGTTCTTCATACTCAAACACAGACGTGTGATTGACAGGTTGATGAGTGCTTTCAAAGGTGTTTGAACCTCTTGTTGCTGCGAGTGCGGCTGAGAGAAACAACAGAATGATTAACAGAATCATATCACAAATATGTATACTAATATCACATCTGTATCAAGTGCAACGCTTTGCTAATGTTGCAAATTATAACTGCACATTTTATAACCTTGTGCTCGTCTGTACTGTTGGTCAGTATTATGGTACTTACTAGTGCTGAGTCTCTCTTGAACAGTTACATGCACTGGCATCTGTAGGCCTCCTTTATCACAGAAGTACCAGCCGCTGCTCTGTGTCCTCAGTCCACTCAGAGTCACAGAGAAAACTTTGGAGACTTTGACCACTTTAATGGTCACTGTTGTTCCATCTATTGATCCAGACGGCTCCTTCACACAGGACCCTCCCAGCCTGCACCACCGACTTTCTCCACCAACACCATAGTGACAATGGACGGTAACATCTTCTCCAATAAATCCTGTAACCTCCTGACGATCCACAGAGAGCTGGGGCCGACCTTGAGGGACAACAAACAGCATTTTCTACAATGTTGTGTTCAGCTGTTTGATCAGTACTTTCTGCAAAGAGTACATGTGGTAGATAAATGACTTCATTTACATTTATTTCAAATATTATTGACTGATGATGCTATTGTGATATTAAAATATTCAGCTTTTTGCTCTGAACACTGAAACCCCTCTTAGTGTTTTTCCTCCATGTTGTTAATATTTCACATCGAGGATTTGAAATGTTAGTTCAGGTGTTTAAAGAGGAGAGTTAGTATGTTTTAAACCTGCACAATATTTATACATATTTTAGGGTCTAAATGACTGATAGGTACAACAAACATGCTTTGATCCTAAAAAATATTTGTAGTCGTGATTTAAACCCTGAGATATGTAAAACAGGTTAAAACATACAGGAAGTCCCTTCTAAGGCTTCTTACCTGTGGACAGCAGAAATGGCGTCACGATGTCTGACCCACCATTTATCTCCACAGCACACCAGTAATAAGACCCAACAGACAGGTCACTAATGGTCACAGTGAAGATTCTTTGCTGTTTGTCATCAGAGATTAAAAACCTTCCTGAACCACCTTGTTCATTATTATTAACTGCATAGGAGCAGGTACGCCAATTCATTCCTTCACACAAGTATTTCACATGAGTTGTGTACTTAGACTCATAGAGACACGGGACAGAGACGGAGCCTCCTCTCTTCACTGACACTTTACTGACTGTAGTTAAGCTGTGAATTCCTGCAACAAACAAAGTGACTGTAAAAAGTTGAAATTATAGTCACATCATCTTCTGACATCACCAGAAAATACAAATGATAGAATAATCCAGATGACCGACCTGTGAGTCCAGCAAGGATGAGAAGAGCGCTGAGATGAGCGGCCATGTTGATGAGTGAGCAGAGAGGAAACAACAGCAACCATCTCACCGTGAGAATGACATCATACTTCCTGCTATAACTACATAGGTAATTTCAGTGGTTAACAACCAAAGACTGTTTATACCGTCTATGTTAACACCTCTCCTCCCCCTACACTATATACAGGTGCCCACAGGGTTCTTCCTGTAGAGCTGAAGTTATATCTAGAACATTTACTTCTGAAGAACTAAAATATTTATTGTTAAGGCATGTTACTAATTATTAGTTTTTTTAGTTGTTATTGAGCCATAGTTTATATCTTTACTAATTTTTCACATTAATGTGCTGATGTGAAGGACTTCAAGTGCTTTCAGTAGGCCTACTTGAAAAACATTTTTTCCAACATGACATTACTTTAGTCTCGATGTGTCTTGCAGAGCTGCACGTGTCTGCAAGCTTTTTACTTGTGGTCAAATTGTGCAGCTGGTCAGAGAGCTGAGGAGAGACGGTGAAAAACCTCAAAATGAAAACATGAGACAAGAAAACAGCAGACAGCACAACGTGAGACATCTTTTTTTTTACAACATTAAGAGATTAAAAAAAACACTTAAGAGTTACAACAGTTATATGTGTTGATGAGACATGTGCTCTGCTGGCTCTAGTGTTTGAACAAAAAAAGATTATTATACAATTTTGATGTCAAACATTTACAATATAAGATATATGAGATAATATTGATCATGAGGGTTCATTTGATAAAACAATAAAATAACATTAAAACAAGAATTTAATTCAAATGAATTCAAGTGGAATCATTTATAAAACTAAACAATGTATTTGTGATGACATGCTCGACTTGCAGTCTGTTCATGGCTGGAATACTTTCATATAAAATATAAGGATGGCTTGTCTCATTAATATGTGTTGTATCTGATACAAATAGTAGATATCAGCCATGAAGGTGAACAGTTTAGTCCTGCAGCTACATGAGAACTCTAACAGTGTTTCTGTTCAGTCTTTGTGCTCTCTGTTGGTTCGTCCACTTCTCATGAACACGATATCTGAGGAAGCCCTTCTTCAGATCTGACACAAATGTACACTTGGACAAACTTGTTGATCTGATTAGAATGTGGTGATCAAAGGTCAAAGGTCACTGTGACTTCAATACACATTTTTGGTCAACACACAACAATTCAAACGCTAACGATGACAAAAATTCCCACAAATATCTAAAAGGATAAAATGATGACGTTTCGTATTTAAAAGGTCAAAGGTCAACGTAATTGTGACACCAACAGACATTCACCTGAACAAGAACAACAAAGATTCACTCTGTGAAGTCAAATCAGTTTTATTCATTCATCAACATATTATGATGCACAGTCCGGCTCTGAGACGGAGACAAAGTATTCACAACTAACAAAAGGACACAAAGAGCAGCGCAGAGGTGTGTGGTGGGAGGAGGTTAGTAGAATCTGTAGGTGGTTCTAGCACAGGAAGTGTTCTGGTTTATGTTGGTAGCACGTTTGTAGTCTGAGTGGTGTTGACCAGTCACGTAGGTCACTGTCGTCTGATATTGCAGGGTTTTATTTTAGTGCTTTAATGAAGTTGATCAAAAGGAGAAAATCCTTCAGGAATGATCTTCAGACATACAGAACATTTAACTCTGTCTCTGTTTTGAGCTCAGGTTGACAGAATCTCAAAGCCAGAGTTTCAAATTTCTGAAATGAATTTGTCTTTAACCTAAACTTTGTATGTAATTCTGTGTAAATTATGTAATCTATTCACAGGCGCGTAACTTAAGACTGCTGCTTTAAATAAATACAGCACACAGACACAGACACATTTTCACCACGAGGAAATTAACTTTTGGATCTTCAGCTTCAAACCTACAAATCTGTAAAGTTCTTATTGGTTTTTATTTTGTGTATTTAATTGTTTATTTGCCTTCTGTTATTTGACTGTGAAGCACTTTGGGACTGGTGTCTGTGAAAGGTGCCAAATAAACTTTGCATGCCAACATATTCCAACATATATTAAGACGGATGACGTTTTCTCCGTCTAAATGCAAACAAACAGCAGCACATTTGATAAAGATAATTACATCTTTTTATATATTATTTAACATGTTTTATACATGAGGAAGTTACAGGGAGGTTGTACAGATAGTTACTGACCAGCCTTCAGCACTGCAGCTGCATCCTGAGCATACTTTGAGACGACGTCACGTCTTCAAAACCCCAAACCCTCTATGAATGACGGGATCTCTCGCCGGGTGCGGTGGCGCGCGCCTGTAATCCAAGCTACCGGGAGGCTGAGGCTGGAGGATCGTTTTAGCTCAGGAGCTCTGAGCTGCAGCGGACTATGTCGATCGGGTGTCCGCACTAAGTTCGGTATCGATATGGTGCTCCTGGGGGAGCCCGGGACCACCAGGTCGTCTAAGGAGGGGTGCACCGGCCCAGGTCGGAAACGGAGCAGGTCAAAGCCCCCGTGCCGCTCAGTAGTGGGCTCGCGTCTGTGAATAGACGCTGTAGTGCAGCCTGAGTAATACAGCGGGACCCGGTCTTTTTACACTCTGCATACTGGCAAACAAACACACACGCTCAACAACAACATCGTGTCTACATGTTACAACAGCTTCAGCACTGCTCACTTAGCTTCTTGTTTCCATGAAAACCTGCACAAAGCAGCTGTGTTTGTTTGTTTGTTTGTCCTACAGCGCCTCCTCCTGGAGGAGAGGAGCAATGACATCAGTCACAGCAGTCAGTGACAGAACACATCCATTAAACTAACAGGGTTTATTTTAATGATTGAATGAAGATGATGAAGAGGAGGAAATGATCATCAGACAAACATTTAACTGCCTTGTTGTGATTCTGAGGTTGACAGAAAGTCAGAGTTTCTGAAAGTAATATCTTTTTCTTTGTTTGTCATGCTGAAAGGTGCTGTATAATATATTTACTTGCTTGCTAACATGTTCATCTCTGTCTCTTAACAAGAAAATGTTGATTTCTAAGAATCATTTCTAATGATATCAGAGTACAAAGTTCAAAGGTAGTCATATATTAAATGAGGAATACCTTTATTTTTAAACCTGGGACAAATTGTAAACATTTCTGACTGATGGACAAAACCAAAGCTGACATTTCTCACACTTCCTCATGAATAGTGGGTTGTTTTCTTTTTTAGGCTGTTGTGTTTGACAAGTGAACAAGTGTGCGCTCCATGCAGTAAACTTGATTGAGCATCTTTTTTTTCTGATGTGAGTTTTGGAAATATGTTTTGTTTTGGTGAGAAAAAGGGAAAAATATTATATTTTCATATTAATATGAGGCAGATTTTAATATGCAGATTAGAGCTGTCAATTGATTAAAATATTTAATCGCGATTAATCGCATGGTTGTCCATAGTTAACTCGTGATTAATCGCAAATGAATCACACATTGCACACTTTAATCTGATCACTTTGCTTTGCTTCAGTCCCCCCAACACTCCTGCACCTCTGCTCTCTGCAGTTTCTGGCCCCGCCCCCTCTTTCTGTCTGTCTCTGTCTGCTGTGTTGACTGTCTTCTTCAGCAGTCTGTTAAATTAAGTCACAAAAGTTAAATATTTTCTCTCGCAATTCAGTTCTCACAGCACGTGAGCCGCGTGTGCGCGAGGGACTTTATTAATGACGTAGCGATCAAAACGATCGATCGTTACCGAATGACATCTGCACCTTTTATAAGCTTTATAAACAGCGACAATCAATGCATTTACAATAGGGACATACGGAGATACACAGTAGGAGTGTTTACATTGCGTTACAGAGCTGCATATGATTGTGTGCGGACAGAGAGCGCCCTGATGTCCTGTGACTCCAATACTATGTGTCTGCAGAGCCGGAGGCTGCAGATTCAGGACCGCAGATCTAGGACCCTTGTGCGCGACAGTGCCACCTATTGGACGACTGTAAAAAAGCAACTGATGCCGTTTTCCGTCCAAATACCACTTTTTTGTCGAACAACTTATAGTTTTAAAGGTTTATTACACCCAAAATTTAAAAACAGTTTAAATGTTTATTTCACCCAAATACTAATTTAAAAAACAGTTGAAATGTTTATTACACCCAAATATATATTTTTTGTAATAATGTAAGTAGAACATTCACACATTCTTGAGTTATTGAAGTAGAATCTTTATTCAAATACAAAAACAGAACAAACAAAACCATTTATGTAACAGAAACAAAAAAACATCAAACTACATACTATTACCAAACTACTATACAAACTGAACGCGACAGGTGGTCAATGAACACATCCGTCACCCCAACAAACAGGCAGAGAGACAAAGACGCAGAGACCGAAAGGAAGTAACAGAAAGAACATGTTATTGATGTCGGACTTTTCAGAACCATTAATATGCAAGGTTCAAGTTGTGTAGTAGGTAACAGCACTGCCTACCATTTTAATGATTTCCCTTCTTTCCTTAGTTTCCTATCAATGCCTCTGCAAAATTCCTCCACTTCACTAAAACATTTAACAGACAACATCATCAATCTGGAAAAAGAACACCAAGGACGAACTGCACTTCATCTGTGACGCTCAGTTGTGTTGGTGTTCTATGCAGTACTGATTTGAGATAGGCGAAAAGGGTGTCCTGTTGTTCTTTGCTGTCGAGGTAGACAGGCACCTGGGAAGAGGGCTTCTGATGTAACCACTTTGATGGCTTCCCGTGGAGTACACTCTACAGGCAGATCAAGATACAGAAACATTTATATTTTGGTAATTGGATTTTTGAGTGTGTTGTGTGGCAGCAATTAACTGACAGTAAATGACAGATTAAATCCGTATACATTAAAGAAAAAAATACAAATGAGCTGCACAGTTAAATAGTATGCCTGATGGTACATCTGTTGATGATATTCCTAACAAAGGAGGTGTGTGAATCATTTTTAACATGGTCTGTAGTGATGACAAAATGTATACATTCGCAAAGTACCGCCAAATGCTGATCAGCTCCTAGTGACTGTACAATGAAGTCCACCAGTCTCTTTTCCTTCTCAGTGCGGTCAGTGACAGCCTGCATGTGGACTGGAGCTTCCTCAGTGATGACAAGCTGTCTTGGCACTCTGTATACAGGCTGAAGGGTTCCCTTAAGCAGGCTTTTGGCCTCATCAGTCCAGAAGGCAAACCGCTGGCCATGCCTTAAAAAAAAATCACAAGATTAATCCAAAGTATCACATAGGAAAAAGCAGACAATGGTGCAAAACTGACATGCATAAATACTCTCAGTCGAGACTGCCATACACAGTGGTACATCTTATTTGTCAAATTGAACATTGTGAGATCATTTTACAGACGTAAACGAGGCCTAAAGCAAGTACAGAAAAAATTATAATCTTCTGCCCTGGATTGAGCTTAATTTGTGTCCACAAAATCACTTAATATAGGCTAAGCTATATTATGCAAATGACATAATCTAACAAGGTGTAGACCTGCAGAAAAGGCCTACATAAATCCTAGTAAGAATGAAAAATGTGTCATCCAACATTACAAAAGAAAATCAAAATGAAGTCAACTGTCTGATAACACTTATGGTGGGGTAAACAGACAGTTAGCAGTTTAATTATAGGAATATTTAAACTTAACTAAAATGGTAAGACATTAATACAATAAAAACAGGCATTCACCCTGAAGACAGTAGGCAACAGCTGACTTCATGTAGCTGACAGACAGAATTTAGACATTCCATGTTATATTTGCCTAATTTGAGGTGAAATGTTTTTCATTAAAGCATGACACTTGGTACACTTGCACTGAACTTTATCAGAGATGGAGCCATGGCAAAAATGCTTTGAGTTTGTGGTCAACTCTCCCACAAGCGTGTGATTTCCCATCTAACAATTCTACTAAATTCACCATTAAATATTCACTTCAACAAATTTCAATTGATGTTGAATTACAAGGGTATTCTTGTAATTCTTCAACATCGAAACATGAGGCAGGCAATACCCTTTCTGTGATATCATATTTGTTTAATGACAAGGATGCTAAATACATAATACACTTTTAGCATGAAATAAAATGGCCATGTGTTTCGGCGATGGCCTTGTCCAGTAACTCGCCATATCGACTGCGGTCAAGCCAGCCGTGGTTCGCGTGTCCTTGGTCAAATCAGCCGCACCTTTTTTTCCAGTGCGCAAATGATCTAATATTTACGGTAATCGTAATGAAACCGGTCTGAAGAGCTGCTGGTAGTGAATTTGGGGCATATATACACGTCTATGATCAGACCCATGAAACATACGATACTTTTACAGTAATTATTCCCGGTAATGAACTGAAGGTATCACGAAGGTATCCTTCCGGATTTCAAAGTAAAGGACGACGTGAGAAGAATAAGGATACCTCACCCAACTTTGATGTAGAATAAAAACCTTATTTTCCATAAGTAGTCCACGATACATATACTGCTGAATTAAGTACTTCCTAGACTATTTGCATGCATAATATGAAGTACTTTTACTGAGTACTTTTCGAGAAATACTTTGTCAAAATCCTTAACAGAGAACAAGAATAAGGATATTTCGCTTAACTTTGATGTGGAATAAAAAACGTATTTTCCATAAGTAGTCCAAGATTCATATACTGCTGAACTAAGTACTTCCTAGAGTACTTGCATGAAAAATATGGAGTACTTTTACTGAGTACTTTTCGAGTAATCCTGTGTCAAAATCCTTAACAGAGAGCAAGAATAAGGATACTTCACCCAACTTTGTTGTGGAATGAAAACGTATTTTCCATAAATAGTCCAAGATTCATATACTGCTGAACTTAGTACTTCCTAGAGTACTTGCATGAATAATATGGAGTACTTTTACTGAGTACTTTTCGAGTAATCCTGTGTCAAAATCCTTAACAGTTAAGGATTTTCCATATTATTCATGCAAGTAGGAAGTACTAAGTTCATCAGTACATGTATCTTTGACTACTTATGGAAAATAAGGTTTTTATTCCACATCAACTAATTAAACGTATCACAGTAAAACGTTAATTTCGCTGTCAAATTCAAGACAACAGAATTGTTCTATGAAATTGAACAAATAAGTTGATTCACATTCAATACTCACACTTCGGTCGTCAGCCATGTTCTTGATAAAATGTGGTCTTTAGCTATCCAATGCACTAGGTGGTGCTGTCGCAAACTACAAGGGTCCTAGAATTGCGGTCCCAGAATTGCGGTCCTGAATCTGCAGCCTCCGGCTCTGCAGGCACATGCTACTCCTGTGACTCCTGTCACTGTGTCAGTGCACCTCCTCCAGAGTGTAATTCACGATGAAACAAAAGTCAACACAACAATTTAAACATTGAATGACAATATTTCAAAGTGAGCAGTTAAAGCAAATTAATATAAACTGATAACATAAACAAGGTAAACATCCACTAATGTAGGGCTCCACTCTGTGTCACTGGGCACGAGTGGCCTGACTAAGCCTGATTAAATACAACAGAGATATTAGATATCCTTCTGTAAAAGCACAGTGTTCTGCAGAGGGACAGAACAGACTGACACATATCTTGATATAACTGTGTTTAGTTACCTTGTTGAAAGTGTGTCTCACATGCCTAACAGCACTGTAAGTTACTTCATCTTCAGCCTGTAAAGCAGCAAAACAAACATCAGAGGGGTGAAAATAAACAGTGTCGTCCTGCAGCAACACAGGGTCTTAAAGTGTTTCCTGAAATGCAGCTGTTAAAATGTGTCTGTATTTATGCGTTGTCAAAAAACGGGTGGATTTGGGGGTTTAACCACCACTGACCAAATGTTGTTCCTCAGGTCAAAAAGAGTCAATTACATGTAATAGAAACGTTTGTAATGAGCCTGCAGTGTTTGTCTTTTTCTGCTCATAATTGTTCAGCGTTAAAGAGCATCTGCAGATAATTAATGGTTCCTGATGAAGGCACAATGCTGCAGTGTAAACAGAAGAAACCATGATGGCAAAAAAACAAAACAAATGATCATTATATCTCACCGCTGATGGTTGTTCGTTTGTCCGCTCTAAAAGTGAAACAGTAAAAACTCTTAAAGCTGAACACAATCAAAGTATTCAACAACTAAATATTTTACAGTTAGGTTTAAAAAGTTCAGATTATTCTCACTGTGTCTTCTCAGAATAAAGCAGACGATGGAGGCCGTAATGATGATCGACAGACTCAGAGGAATGATGACAGTCAGCGGGTGAACGGAAGCACTGCAGCCGTTTTGAACGCACCAATGCAAAGACACACAGAAAGATGTTCTCAGTGCAAAACAGAATAATGATCAAAGTTAACCACAGTGAGGCGACTGACCTGCGGGATCCAGCATGAACTGTGGTGTGTTCTTCATACGCCAAGACAGACATGTGAGTCACAGGCTGACGACTGCTTGAAAAGGTGTTAAGTTCTGTGATTGCTGTAAGTGTTGCTATGGGAAACGACACCATAAATAACGTAAGCATACCACAAGAATCAATTATAAAATCACTTCTATATCACAATAGTAATGTCTTAATCACTATAACTGGACTTATAGACTAAACATCTAAAAGCATCAAACCTGAAATTTAAAACTAATTAAACATGTTGTCAGTAAACATCACACTGAGACGTTCAATATCACATTTTAGACTTGCCAGGTATGTTAATTAACTGGCTGCATGTTGCAAAGTCCAATAACATTTTATAATCTTGTACTCGTCTGTACTGTTGGTCAGTATTATGGTACTTACTAGTGCTGAGTCTCTCTTGAACAGTTACATGCACTGGCATCTGTAGGCCTCCTTTATCACAGAAGTACCAGCCGCTGCTCTGTGTCCTCAGTCCACTCAGAGTCACAGAGAAAACTAAGGAGACTTTGACCACTTTAATGGTCACTGTTGTTCCATCTATTGATCCAGACGGCTCCTTCACACAGGACCCTCCCAGCCTGCACCACCCACTTTCTCCACCAACACTATAGTGACAATGGACGGTAACATCTTCTCCAATAAATCCTGTGACCTCCTGACGATCCACAGAGAGCTGGGGCCGACCTTGAGGGACAACAAACAGCATTTTCTACAATGTTGTGTTCAGCTGTTTGATCAGTACTTTCTGCAAAGAGTACATGTGGTAGATAAATGACTTCATTTACATTTATTTCAAATATTATTGACTGATGATGCTATTGTGATATTAAAATATTCAGCTTTTTGCTCTGAACACTGAAACCCCTCTTAGTGTTTTTCCTCCATGTTGTCAATATTTCACATTGAGAATTGGAAATGTTAGTTCAGGTGGTTAAAGAGGAGTGTTAGTATTTTTTAAACCGGCACAATATTTATACATATTTTAGGGTCTAAATGACTGATAGGTACAACAAACATACTTTGATCCTGAAAATATCTGTATAAGTGATTTAAACCCTGAGATATGTAAAACAGGTTAAAACATACAGGAAGTCCCTTCTAAGGCTTCTTACCTGTGAACAGCAGAAATTGCGTCCTGATGTCTGGCCCATCATTTATCTCCACAGCACACCAGTAATAAGACCCATAAACAGACAGGTCACTAATGGTCACAGTGAAGATTCTTTGCTGTTTGTCATCAGAGATTAAAAACCTTCCTGAACCACCTTGTTCATTAGTTTTAACTGCGTAGGAGCAGGTACCCCAATCCCATCCTTTACACAAGTATTTCACATGAGTTGTGTACTTAGACTCATAGAGACACGGGACAGAGACGGAGCCTCCTCTCTTCACTGACACTATTCTGACTGTAGTTAAGCTGTGAATTCCTGCAACAAACAAAGTGACCATAAAAAGTTGAAATTATAGTCACATCATCTTCTGACATCACCAGAAAATACAAATGATAGAATAATCCCGGTGACCGACCTGTGAGTCCAGTAAGGATGAGAAGAGCGCTGAGATGAGCGGCCATGTTGATGAAAGAGCAGAGAGGAAACAACAGCGACCATCTCACCGGGAGAATGATTTTATACTTCCTGCTATAACTACATATTTCAGTGGTTAACAACCAAAGACTGTTCATACCGTCTATGTTAACACTTCTCCTCCCCCTACACTGTATAAAGGTTGCCACAGGGTTCTTCCTGTAGAGCTGAAGTTATATCTAGTACATTTACTTCTGACGAACTAAAATATTTATTGTTAAGGCATGTTACTAATTATTAGTTTTTTTAGTTGTTATTGAGCCACAGTTTATATCTTTACTAATTATTCACATTAATGTGCTGATGTGAAGGACTTCATGTGCTTTCAGTAGGCCTACTTGAAAAACATTTTTTTCCAACATGATATTAATTTCATCTCGATGTGTCTTGCAGAGCTGCACGTGTCTGCAAGCTTTTTACTTGTGGTCAAATTGTGCAGCTGGTCAGAGAGCTGAGGAGAGACGGTGAAAAACCTCAAAATGAAAACATGAGACAAGAAAACAGCAGACAGCACAACGTGAGACATCTTTTTTTTTACAACATTAAGAGATTTTAAAAAACACTTAAGAGGTACAACAGTTATATGTGTAGTGGCCATTTGTCATAGGTCAACGTAACTGTGACATCAACTATTGCACCGTATTTGTTTCATAGAACTTAGACACCAACAGACATTCACCTGTACAAGAACAACAAAGACTCACTCTGTGAAGTCAAATCAGTTTTATTCATTCATCAACATATTATGATGCACAGTCCGGCTCTGAGACGGAGACAAAGTATTCACAACTAACAAAAGGAAACAAAGAGCAGCGCAGAGGTGTGTGGTGAGAGGAGGTTAGTAGAATCTGTAGGTGGTTCTAGCACAGGAAGTGTTCTGTTTCATGTTGGTAGCACGTTTGTAGTCTGAGTGGTGTTGACCAGTCACGTAGGTCACGTAGGTCACTGTCGTCTGATATTGCAGGGTTTTATTTTAGTGCTTTAATGAAGTTGATCAAAAGGAGAAAATCCTTCAGGAATGATCTTCAGACATACAGAACATTTAACTCTGTCTCTGTTTTGAGCTCAGGTTGACAGAATCTCAAAGCCAGAGTTTCAAATTTCAGAAATGAATTTGTCTTTAACCTAAACTTTGTATGTAATTCTGTGTAAATTATGTAATCTATTCACAGGCGCGTAACTTAAGACTGCTGCTTTAAATAAATACAGCACACAGACACAGACACATTTTCACCATGAGGAAATCAACTTTTGTATCTTCAGCTTCAAACCTACAAATCTGTAAAGTTCTTATTGGTTTTTATTTTGTGTATTTAATTGTTTATTTGCCTTCTGTTATTTGACTGTGAAGCACTTTGGGACTGGTGTCTGAGAAAGGTGCTAAATAAACTTTGCTTGCCAACATATTCCAACGTATATTAAGACGGATGACGTTTTCTCCGTCTAAATGCAAACAAACAGCAGCACATTTGATAAAGATAATTACATCTTTTTATTTATTTAAAAACATGTTTTATACATGAGGAAGTTACAGGGAGGTTGTACAGATAGCTACTGACCAGCCTTCAGCACTGCAGCTGCATCCTGAGCATACTTTGTGAAGACGTCACGTCTTCAAAACCCCAAACCCTCTATGAATGAGGGGATCTCTCGCCGGGTGCGGTGGCACGCGCCTGTAATCCAAGCTACCGGGAGGCTGAGGCACGAGGATCGCCTGAGGTCAGGAGCTCTGAGCTGCAGCGGACTATGTCGATCGGGTGTCCGCACTAAGTTCGGTATCGATATGGTGCTCCTGGGGGAGCCCGGGACCACCAGGTCGCCCAAGGAGGGGTGCACCGGCCCAGGTCGGAAACGGAGCAGGTCAAAGCCCCCGTGCCGCTCAGTAGTGGGCTCGCGCCTGTGAATAGACGCTGTAGTGCAGCCTGAGTAATACAGCGGGACCCGGTCTTTTTACACTCTGCATACTGGCAAACAAACACACACGCTCAACAACAACATCGTGTCTACATGTTACAACAGCTTCAGCACTGCTCACTTAGCTTCTTGTTTCCATGAAAACCTGCACAAAGCAGCTGTTTGTTTGTCCTACGGCGCCTCCTCCTGGAGGAGAGGAGCAATGACATCAGTCACAGCAGTCAGTGACAGAACACATCTACTAAACTAACAGGGTTTATTTTAATGATTGAATGAAGATGATGAAGAGGAGGAAATGATCATCAGACAAACATTTAACTGCCTTGTTGTGATTCTGAGGTTGACAGAAAGTCAGAGTTTCTGAAAGTAATATCTTTTTCTTTGTTTGTCATGCTGAAAGGTGCTATGTAATATATTTACTTGCTTGCTAACAGGTTCATCTCTGTCTCTTAACAAGAAAATGTTGATTTCTAAGAATCATTTCTAATGATATCAGAGTACAAAGTTCAAAGGTAGTCATATATTAAATGAGGAATACCTTTATTTTTAAACCTGGGACAAATTGTATACATTTCTGACTGAGGGACAAAACCAAAGCTGACATTTCTCCCACTTCCTCATGAATAGTGGGTTGTTTTCTTTTTTAGGCTGTTGTGTTTGACATGTGAACAAGTGTGCGCTCCATGCAGTAAACTTGATTGAGCATCTTTTTTTTCTGATGTGAGTTTTGGAAATATGTTTTGTTTTGGTGAGAAAAAGGGAAAAATATGATATTTTCATATTAATATGAGGCAGATTTTAATATGCAGAATAGGGCTGTCAATTGATTAAAATATTTAATCGCGATTAATCGCATGGTTGTACATAGTTAACTCGTGATTAATCGCAAATGAATCACACATTTTTTACCTGTTGTAAATTTACCGTAGAGATATATTTTTTTAAGTTTTTAATCCTCTTATCAACATGGGAATGGACAAATATGCTTCCCTTATGCAAATGTAATTACTGCAACATTCCAAAACAATAACAAATACTGTACAGAATATTCTACAGAATAACCTCAAAGGCAAAAAATATGTTGATTGCATAACATGGCAATCATCGCATATATCAATGACTTCTGTGAGAAGCACATCACGTATAGACTTACTCAGTCTGGATTACCCTCTTTCTAGATGCTTATTTCTTCCTTCCACACTTAAATTGTTCTCTCTTCTTCACCTTATTAAGTTTTAATTCACAATCATCTGATCACTTTGCTTTGCTTCAGTCCCCCCAACACTCCTGCACCTCTGCTCTCTGCACAGCTTCTGGCCCCGCCCCCTCTTTCTGTCTCTGTCTGCTTTGTTGACTGCCTTCATCAGCAGTCTGTTTAATTAAGTCACAAAAGTTAAATATTTTCTCTCGCAATTCAGCTCTCACAGCACGTGAGCCGCGTGTGCGCGAGGGACTTTATTAATGACGTAGCGATCAAAACGATCGATCGTTACCGAATGATCTGCACCTTTTATAAGCTTTATAAACAGCGACAATCAATGCATTTACAATAGGGACATACGGAGATACACAGTAGGAGTGTTTACATTGCGTTACAGAACTGCATATGATTGTGTGCGGACAGAGAGCGTCCTGATGTCCTGTGACTCCTGTGACTCCTGTCACTGTGTCAGAGTGTAATTCACAATGAAACAAAAGTCAAACAACAATTTAAACATTGAATGACAATATTTCAAAGTGAGCATTTAAAGCAAATTAATATAAACTGATAACATAAACAAGGTAAACATCCTCTAATGTAGGGCTCCACTCTGTGTCACTGGGCACGAGTGGCCTGACTAAGTCTGATGACTGCTGGCTGCAGGAAATGAACCTGGGGCAGGTGTGAGTGTTCTGAGGAAACCTTTTCACACTGTGCTGTTTTTATATGCAAAGACAGAAGTGTGATTTATTCTTTGACAAGTTGTTAAAGTGTTTAAAGGTCTTGTTTCTGTGAGTGTGGGAGTGAAAAACAACACAATGATTTACTATAATATCAATAAAATGAAGACTAACATCACCGCTGCTCTCTGTCCTCTCCCAGTCATTGAATACTTTGGTTAGTTAGTACTCTCTGAGGATGCTTCAAAGTAACTTTCTGTTCATGTCAGCTCTCCTGTCTGAAACTGTTTGTGTTCACACCTCTCTCATTTGTGCGAGTGATCTGCGTGTGCGACGGTTGTAAAGGTGTAAAAACATCAAAACAATGTGAAGAAACAAGACGACAAAGAATGAAGAATGGAAAGACATGCAGCAGAAAGTAACAAGAGTTACATTCAATCCATCACGTTCATTTGTCACATGTAGACACAATCACAGTGATGTAATACATACAGTGCACACGTTTAATGCACAGCTAATGTGCTGTATATCACGTCCTCATGTTGAGCTTGATCCTGTTGGAGAACAAAACAAGTTGTTGTAATATGAATGAATATGTGGCTCATTTAAATACAACAGAGATATTAGATATCCTTCTGTAAAGGCACAGTGTTCTGCAGAGGGACAGAACAGACTGACACATATCTTGATATAACTGTGTTTAGTTACCTTGTTGAAAGTGTGTCTCACATGCCTAACAGCACTGTAAGTTACTTCATCTTTAGCCTGTGAAGCAGCAAAACAAACATCAGAGGGGTGAAAATAAACAGTGTCGTCCTGCAGCAACACAGGGTCTTAAAGTGTTTCCTGAAATGCAGCTGTTAAAATGTGTCTGTATTTATGTGTTGTCAAAAAACGGGTGGATTTGTGGGTTTAACCACCACTGACCAAATGTTGTTCCTCAGGTCAAAAAGAGTCAATTACATGGAATAGAAACGTTTGTAATGAGCCTGCAGTGTTTGTCTTTTTCTGCTCATAATTGTTCAGTGTTAAAGAGCATCTGCAGATAATTAATGGTTCCTGATGAAGGCACAATGCTGCAGTGTAAACAGAAGAAACCATGATGGCAAAAAAACCAAACAAATGATCATTATATCTCACCGCTGATGGTTGTTCGTTTGTCCGCTCTAAAAGTGAAACAGTAAAAACTCTTAAAGCTGAACACAATCAAAGTATTCAACAACTAAATATTTTACAGTTAGGTTTAAAAAGTTCAGATTATTCTCACTGTGTCTTCTCAGAATAAAGCAGACGATGGAGGCCGTAATGATGATCGACAGACTCAGAGGAATGATGACAGTCAGCGGGTGAATGGAAGCACTGCAGCCGTTTTGAACACACCAACGCAAAGACACACAGAAAGATGTTCTCAGTGCAAAACAGAATAATGATCAAAGTTAACCACAGTGAGGCGACTGACCTGCGGGATCCGGCATGAACTGTGGTGTGTTCTTCATACGCCAAGACAGACGTGTGAGTCACAGGCTGACGACTGCTTGAAAAGGTGTTAAGTTCTGTGGTTGCTGTAAGTGTTGCTATGGGAAACGACACAATAAATAAGGTAAGCATACCACAAGAATCAATTATAATATCACTTCTATATTACAATAGTAATGTCTTAATCACTATAACTGGACTTATAGACTAAACATCTAAAAGCATCAAACCTGAAATTTAAAACTAATTAAACATGTTGTCAGTAAACATCACACTGAGACGTTCAATATCACATTTTAGACTTGCCAGGTATGTTAATTAACTGGCTGCATGTTGCAAAGTCCAACAACATTTTATAACCTTGTGCTCGTCTGTACTGTTGGTCAGTATTATGGTACTTACTAGTGCTGAGTCTCTCTTGAACAGTTACATGCACTGGCATCCGTAGGCCTCCTTTATCACAGAAGTACCAGCCGCTGCTCTGTGTCCTCAGTCCACTCAGAGTCACAGAGAAAACTAAGGAGACTTTGACCACTTTAATGGTCACTGTTGTTCCATCTATTGATCCAGACGGCTCCTTCACACAGGACCCTCCCAGCCTGCACCAACGACTTTCTCCACCAACACTATAGTGACAATGGACGGTAACATCTTCTCCAATAAATCCTGTAACCTCCTGACGATCCACAGAGAGCTGGGGCCGACCTTGAGGGACAACAAACAGGATTTTCTACAATGTTGAGTTCAGCTGTTTGATCAGTACTTTCTGCAAAGAGTACATGTGGTAGATAAATGACTTCATTTACATTTATTTCAAATATTATTGACTGATGATGATAAGAGTACTAATGGGATCAAATTGTTATTCTAAGTGTCTGACAACATTACAAACAGGTTTGCTACAGAGAAAGACCTTTTTTACAACAGAAAGATGCTTTTTTAAAAAAGAAACAACCTGTAAATCGCCCACTTCAAAGCCACCAGACTCCATTGACAAAAACAATAATTTAACTTCAAAGAACACAGGAGTTGCTGATCCACTGCTGCATCAACCGGTTACTTAATTTGTATCATTGTGTGACTTTGGTGTTTTAAAGGTTTGAATCCAACACATAACTCAAACAAACTACCTGATTGAGGCAGCAGGAGACCAGGAACTCCTGTGTTCTGTGAGGAAAAAATACTGTTTTTGTCAATGGAGTCTGGTGGATTAGAAGATAGCAATGTAGCTCACAGCTCTTTCTGGTTAAAAAGGATCTTACCTTCATAAAAAGGTCTATTTGTGTAACAATCCTTTCTTTACGTTGTCTGCCAGTTAACAATCAGATAACAATCTGAGCCTGTGAGGGGCAAAAAACAGGATTTTTACTGGACATACTTTGATCCTAAAAATATTTGTTTAAGTGATTTAAACCCCGAGATATGTAAAACAGGTTAAAACATACAGGAAGTCCCTTCTAAGGCTTCTTACCTGTGGTAACTGACAGCTGAAATAACGTCCTGATATCTGGCCCATCATTTATCTCCACAGCACACCAGTAATAAGACCCAACAGACAGGTCACTAATGGTCACAGTGAAGATTCTTTGCTGTTTGTCATCAGAGATTAAAAACCTTCCTGAACCACCTTGTTCATTAGTTTTAACTGCGTAGGAGCAGGTACCCCAATCCCATCCTTTACACAAGTATTTCACATGAGTTGTGTACTTAGACTCATAGAGACACGGGACAGAGACGGAGCCTCCTCTCTTCCCTGACACTTTACTGACTGTAGTTAAGCTGTGAATTCCTGCAACAAACAAATTGACCATAAAAAGTTGAAATTATAGTCACATCATCTTCTGACATCACCAGAAAATACAAATGATAGAATAATCCCGGTGACCGACCTGTGAGTCCAGTAAGGATGAGAAGAGCGCTGAGATGAGCGGCCATGTTGATGAGTGAGCAGAGAGGAAACAACAGCGACCATCTCACCGTGTAAATTACTTCATACTTCCTGCTATTACTACATAGGTAATTTCAGTGGTTAACAACCAAAGACAGTTTATACCGCCTATGTTAACACCTCTCCTCCCCCTACACTGTATAAAGGTTGCCACAGGGTTCTTCCTGTAGAGCTGAAGTTATATCTAGAACATTTACTTCTGACGAACTAAAATATTTATTGTTAAGGCATGTTACTAATTATTAGTTTTTTTAGTTGTTATTGAGCCATAGTTTATATCTTTACTAATTATTCGCATTAATGTGCTGATGTGAAGGACTTCATGTGCTTTCAGTAGGCCTACTTGAAAAACATTTTTTTCCAACATGACATTACTTTAGTCTCGATGTGTCTTGCAGAGCTGCACGTGTCTGCAAGCTTTTTACTTGTGGTCAAATTATGCAGCTGGTCAGAGAGCTGAGGAGAGACGGTGAAAAACCTCAAAATGAAAACATGAGACAAGAAAACAGCAGACAGCACAACGTGAGACATCTTTTTTTTTACAACATTAAGAGATTTTAAAAAACACTTAAGAGTTACAACAGTTATATGTGTAGTGGCCATTTGTCTGAAAAATCAAACTTACAATAAATCAAACATAATCAAAGTGCCACTGATGCACCATGGGGATGTGGTGCACGCAGGCAAAAGAAGTCCATTGTCCATTCAAGGTTGTGCGTTTCTTATGGTTCATTTTCCCAATAATCAAGCAAGCAAACAAAAGAACAAAGAAATCACGGCTCCTGCTGCCTCTCTTGTGCTGGTAAAAAATAAATAAAGCAAACGCCTAGAATAATCTAACTATAATACTTATTATTAATGAACTAAATATACAACTAAATACTAAGAACAAACAAGTAGCTCCTACAATATGTGTTGATGAGACATGTGCTCTGCTGGCTCTAGTGTTTGAACAAAAATAGAATATTATACAATTTTGATGTCAAACATTTACAATATAAGATATATGAGATAATATTGATCATGAGGGTTCATTTGATAAAACAATAAAATAACATTAAAACAAGAATTTAATTCAAATGAATTCAAGTGGAATCATTTATAAAACTAAACAATGTATTTGTGATGACATGCTCGACTTGCAGTCTGTTCATGGCTGGAATACTTTCATATAAAATATAAGGATGGCTTGTCTCATTAATATGTGTTGTATCTGATACAAATAGTAGATATCAGCCATGGAGGTGAACAGTTTAGTCCTGCAGCTACATGAGAACTCTAACAGTGTTTCTGTTCAGTCTTTGTGCTCTCTGTTGGTTCGTCCACTTCTCATGAACACGATATCTGAGGAAGCCCTTCTTCAGATCTGACACAAATGTACACTTGGACAAACTTGTTGATCTGATTAGAATGTGGTGATCAAAGGTCAAAGGTCACTTTAACTTCACTACACATTTTTGGTCAACACACAACAATTCAAACGCTAACTATGACAAAAATTCACACAAATATCTAAAAGGATAAAATGATGACGTTTCGTATTTAAAAGGTCAAAGGTCAACGTAACTGCGACATCAACTATTGCACGGTAACTTTTGTATCTTCAGCATCAAACCTACATATCTGTAGAGTTCTTATTGGTTTTTATTTTGTGTATTTAATTGTTTATTTGCCTTCTGTTATTTGACTGTGAAGCACTTTGGGACTGGTGTCTGTGAAAGGTGCTAAATAAACTTTGCTTGCCAACATATTCCAACATATATTAAGACGGATGACGTTTTCTCCGTCTAAATGCAAACAAACAGCAGCACATTTGATAAAGATAATTACATCTTTTTATTTATTTAAAAACATGTTTTATACATGAGGAAGTTACAGGGAGGTTGTACAGATAGCTACTGACCAGCCTTCAGCACTGCAGCTGCATCCTGAGCATACTTTGTGAAGACGTCACGTCTTCAAAACCCCAAACCCTC
Source organism: Semicossyphus pulcher (assembly GCF_022749685.1). Lineage (NCBI taxonomy): Eukaryota > Metazoa > Chordata > Actinopteri > Labriformes > Labridae > Semicossyphus > Semicossyphus pulcher. Next base: position 6,136,448 of record NW_027211670.1, read on the forward strand.
TATGAATGAGGGGATCTCTCGCCGGGTGCGGTGGCGCGCGCCTGTAATCCAAGCTACCGGGAGGCTGAGACACGAGGATCGTTTGAGCTCAGGAGCTCTGAGCTGCAGCGGACTATGTCGATCGGGTGTCCGCACTAAGTTCGGTATCGATATGGTGCTCCTGGGTTAGCCCGGGACCACCAGGTCGTCCAAGGAGGGGTGCACCGGCCCAGGTCGGAAACGGAGCAGGTCAAAGCCCCCGTGCCGCTCAGTAGTGGGCTCGCGCCTGTGAATAGACGCTGTAGTGCAGCCTGAGTAATACAGCGGGACCCGGTCTCTTTACACTCTGCATACTGGCAAACAAACACACACGCTCAACAACAACAACAACATCGTGTCTACATGTCACAACAGCTTCAGCACTGCTCACTTAGCTTCTTGTTTCCATGAAAACCTGCACAAAGCAGCTGTGTTTGTTTGTTTGTCCTACAGCGCCTCCTCCTGGAGGAGAGGAGCAATGACATCTGTCAGAGCAGTCAGTGACGGAACACATCCACTAAACTAACAGGGTTTATTTTAATGATTGAATGAAGATGATGAAGAGGAGGAAATGATCAGCAGACAAACATTTAACTCTGTCTTGTTGTGATTCTGAGGTTCACAGAAAGTCAGAGTTTCTGAAAGTAATATCTTTTTCTTTGTTTGTCATGCTGAAAGGTGCTGTATAATATATTTACTTGCTTGCTAACATGTTCATCTCTGTCTCTTAACAAGAAAATGTTGATTTCTAAGATTCCTTTCTAATGATATCAGAGTACAAAGTTCAAAGGTAGTCATATATTAAATGAGGAATACCTTTTTTTTTAAACCTGGGACAAATTGTATACATTTCTGACTGATGGACAAAACCAAAGCTGACATTTCTCCCACTTCCTCATGAATAGTGGGTTGTTTTCTTTTTTAGGCTGTTGTGTTTGACATGTGAACAAGTGTGCGCTCCATGCAGTAAACTTGATTGAGCATCTTTTTTTTCTGATGTGAGTTTTGGAAATATGTTTTGTTTTGGTGAGAAAAAGGGAAAAATATGATATTTTCATATTAATATGAGGCAGATTTTAATATGCAGGTTTTGGCTGTCAGTTGATTAAAATATTTAATCGCGATTAATCGCATGGTTGTCCATAATTAACTCGTGATTAATCGCAAATGAATCACACATTGCACACTTTAATCTGATCACTTTGCTTTGCTTCAGTCCCCCCAACACTCCTGCACCTCTGCTCTCTGCACAGCTTCTGGCCCCGCCCCCTCTTTCTGTCTCTGTCTGCTGTCTTCTTCAGCAGTCTGTTAAATTAAGTCACAAAAGTTAAATATTTTCTCTCGCAATTCAGTTCTCACAGTACGTGAGCCGCGTATGCGCGAGGGACTTTATTAATGGCGTAGCGATCAAAACGATCGATCGTTACCGAATGACATCTGCACCTTTTGTAAGCTTTATAAACAGCGACAATCAATGCATTTACAATAGGGACATACGGAGATACACAGTAGGAGTGTTTACATTGCGTTACAGAACTGCATATGATTGTGTGCGGACAGAGAGCGTCCTGATGTCCTGTGACTCCAATACTATGTGTCTGCAGAGCCGGAGGCTGCAGATTCAGGACCGCAGATCTAGGACCCTTGTGCGCGACAGTGCCACCTATTGGACGACTGTAAAAAAGCAACTAATGACGTTTTCCGTCCAAATACCACTTTTTTGTCGAACAACTTATAGTTTTAAAGGTTTATTACACCCAAATACAAATTTAAAAACAGTTTAAATGTTTATTTCACCCAAATACTAATTTAAAAACAGTTTAAATGTTTATTACACCCAAATATATATTTTTTGTAATAATGTAAATAGAACATTCACACATTCTTGAGTTATTGAAGTAGAATCTTTATTCAAATACAAAAACAGAACAAACGAAACCATTTATCTAACAGAAACAAAAAAACATCAAACTACATACTATTACCAAACTACTATACAAACTGAACGCGACAGGTGGTCAATGAACACATCCGTCACCCCAACAAACAGGCAGAGAGACAAAGACGCAGAGACCGAAAGGAAGGAACAGAAAGAACATGTTATTGATGTCTGACTTTTCAGAACCATTAATATGCAAGGTTCAAGTTGTGAAGTAGGTAACAGCACTGCCTACCATTTTCATTATTTCCCTTCTTTCCTTAGTTGCCTATCAATGCCTCTGCAAAATTCCTGATTTTTGAGTGTGTTGTGTGGCAGCAATTAACTGACAGTAAATGACAGATTAAATCCGTATACATTAAAGAAAAAAATACAAATGAGCTGCACAGTTAAATAGTATGCCTGATGGTACATCTGTTGATGATATTCCTATCAAAGGAGGTGTGTGAATCATTTTTAACATGGTCTGTAGTGATGACAAAATGTATACATTCGCAAAGTACCGCCAAATGCTGATCAGCTCCTAGTGACTGTACAATGAAGTCCACCAGTCTCTTTTCCTTCTCAGTGCGGTCAGTGACAGCCTGCATGTGGCCTGGAACTTCCTCAATGATGACAAGCTGTCTTGGCACTCTGTATACAGGCTGAAGGGTTCCCTTAAGCAGGCTTTTGGCCTCATCAGTCCAGAAGGCAAACCGCTGGCCATGCCTTAAAAAAAATCACAAGATTAATCCAAAGTATCACATAGGAAAAAGCAGACAATGGTGCAAAACTGACATGCATAAATACTCTCAGTCGAGACTGCCATACACAGTGGTACATCTTATTTGTCAAATTGAACATTTTGAGATCATTTTACAGACGTAAACGAGGCCTAAAGCAAGTACAGAAAAAATTATAATCTTCTGCCCTGGATTGAGCTTAATTTGTGTCCACAAAATCACTTAATATAGGCTAAGCTATATTATGTAAATGACATAATCTAACAAGGTGTAGACCTGCAGAAAAGCCCTACATAAATCCTAGTAAGAATGAAAAATGTGTCATCCAACATTACAAAAGAAAATCAAAATGAAGTCAACTGTCTGATAACACTTATGATGGGGTAAACAGACAGTTAGCAGTTTAATTATAGGAATATTTAAACTTAACTAAAATGGTAAGACATTAATACAATAAAAACAGGCATTCACCCTGAAGACAGTAGGCAACAGCTGATTTCATGTAGCTGACAGACACAATTTAGACATTCCATGTTATATGTAGGTTCCTAATCAGTGAAGCCATGAGCTTGACGCTCTCCTCCCTCGTTATCCACTTGAACGACAAAAAATAACTCCACACGATTCCTTCGTTTCTTTTCATTGTTTACTCCGAAAAATAAGGCAAAATACAATAGTCCAGCATTATGAAAATAAAAAAGAAAGGCAAGAGCCAAAGACAACAAAAATGCGGAGTCTAAAGGTAACTTAAAGAGCAAAGAGGTCAAAAAACTGTGTGGCTCCACTCCATGACACTGACCTGACTGCCTGCTTTACGTTAACCACGCCCACACACTCATCCCCATTAAAGGTTACATGTGCGATTTTTAAACCAAAAAACACCCACACATTTTTAAGTGAAATGAATTAAGTACTAACCTATTAATATGAACTGTTCACCTGTGAGTAATGTAAATAACCTCTTTTTTATCATAATTAACCACAATCTTTTTCACATATCAACTTAAGTTATTATTCAAATACTTATCAACAAAAAATAGCATTTAGGCTCCTATACCTTTCTTTATGTTGTCAGCCAGTTAACAATCAGATAACAATCTGAGCCTGTGAGGACTGGACATACTTTGATCCTAAAAATATTTGTAGACGTGATTTAAACCCCGAGATATGTAAAACAGGTTAAAACATACAGGAAGTCCCTTCTAAGGCTTCTTACCTGTGGTAACTGACAGCAGAAATAACGTCCCGTCGTCTGGCCCACCATTTATCTCCACAGCACACCAGTAATAAGACCCAACAGACAGGTCACTAATGGTCACAGTGAAGATTCTTTGCTGTTTGTCGTCAGAGATTATAAACCTTCCTGAACCACCTTGTTCATTAGTTTTAACTGCGTAGGAGCAGGTAAGCCAATTCTGTCCTTCACACAAGTATTTCACATGAGTTGTGTACTTAGACTCATAGAGACACGGGACAGAGACGGAGCCTCCTCTCTTCACTGACACTTTACTGACTGTAGTTAAGCTGTGAATTCCTGCAACAAACAAATTGACCATAAAAAGTTGAAATTATAGTCACATCATCTTCTGACATCACCAGAAAATACAAATGATAGAATAATCCCGGTGACCGACCTGTGAGTCCAGTAAGGATGAGAAGAGCGCTGAGATGAGGGGCCATGTTGATGAGTGAGCAGAGAGGAAACAACAGCGACCATCTCACCGTGAGAATGATTTTATACTTCCTGCTATAACTACATATTTCAGTGGTTAACAACCAAAGACTGTTTATACCGTCTATGTTACCACTTCTCCTCCCCCTACACTATATAAAGGTTCCCACAGGGTTCTTCCTGTAGAGCTGAAGTTATATCTAGAACATTTACTTCTGAAAAACTAAAATATTTATTGTTAAGGCATGTTACTAATTATTTGTTTTTTTAGTTGTTATTGAGCCACAGTTTATATCTTTACTAGTTATTCGCATTAATGTGCTGATGTGAAGGACTTCATGTGCTTTCAGTAGGCCTACTTGAAAAACATTTTTTCCAACATGACATTACTTTAGTCTCGATGTGTCTTGCAGAGCTGCACGTGTCTGCAAGCTTTTTACTTGTGGTCAAATTGTGCAGCTGGTCAGAGAGCTGAGGAGAGACGGTGAAAAACCTCAAAATGAAAACATGAGACAAGAAAACAGCAGACAGCACAACGTGAGACATCTTTTTTTTTTACAACATTAAGAGATTTTAAAAAAACACTTAAGAGATACAACAGTTATATGTGTTGATGAGACATGTGCTCTGCTGGCTCTAGTGTTTGAACAAAAATAGATTATTATACAATTTTGATGTCAAACATTTACAATATAAGATATATGAGATAATATTGATCATGAGGGTTCATTTGATAAAACAATAAAATAACATTAAAACAAGAATTTAATTCAAATGAATTCAAGTGGAATCATTTATAAAACTAAACAATGTATTTGTGATGACATGCTCGACTTGCAGTCTGTTCATGGCTGGAATACTTTCATATAAAATATAAGGATGGCTTGTCTCATTAATATGTGTTGTATCTGATACAAATAGTAGATATCAGCCATGAAGGTGAACAGTTTAGTCCTGCAGCTACATGAGAACTCTAACAGTGTTTCTGTTCAGTCTTTGTGCTCTCTGTTGGTTCATGAACACGATATCTGAGGAAGCCCTTCTTCAGATCTGACACAAATGTACACTTGGACAAACTTGTTGATCTGATTAGAATGTGGTGATCAAAGGTCAAAGGTCACTGTGACTTCACTATACATTTTTGGTCAACACACAACAATTCAAACGCTAACTATGACAAAAATTCACACAAATACCTGAAAGGATAAAATGATGACGTTTCGTATTTAAAAGGTCAAAGGTCAACGTAACTGTGACATCAACTATTGCACCGTGAATCGGATCTGTTTCGTAGAACTGAGACACCAACAGACATTCACCTGAACAAGAACAACAAAGACTCACTCCGTGAAGTCAAATCAGTTTTATTCATTCATCAACATATTATGATGCACAGTCCGGCTCTGAGACGGAGACAAAGTATTCACAACTAACAAAAGGAAACAAAGAGCAGCGCAGAGGTGTGTGGTGAGAGGAGGTTAGTAGAATCTGTAGGTGGTTCTAGCACAGGAAGTGTTGTGGTTTATGTTGGTAGCACGTTTGTAGTCTGAGTGGTGTTGACCAGTCACGTAGGTCACGTAGGTCACTGTCGTCTGATATTGCAGGGTTTTATTTTACTGCTTTAATGAAGTTGATAAAAAGGAGAAAATCCTTCAGGAATGATCTTCAGACATACAGAGCATTTAACTCTGTCTCTGTTTTGAGCTCAGGTTGACAGAATCTCAAAGCCAGAGTTTGAAATTTCAGAAATGAATTTGTCTTTAACCTAAACTTTGTATGTAATTCTATGTAAATTATGTAATCTATTCACAGGCGCGTAACTTAAGACTGCTGCTTTAAATAAATACAGCACACAGACACAGACACATTTTCACCATGAGGAAATTCACTTTTGTATCTTCAGCTTCAAACCTACAAATCTGTAAAGTTCTTATTGGTTTTTATTTTGTGTATTTAATTGTTTATTTGCCTTCTGTTATTTGACTGTGAAGCACTTTGGGACTGGTGTCTGTGAAAGGTGCTAAATAAACTTTGCTTGCCAACATATTCCAACATATATTAAGACGGATGACGTTTTCTCCGTCTAAATGCAAACAAACAGCAGCACATTTGATAAAGATAATTACATCTTTTTATTTATTTAAAAACATGTTTTATACATGAGGAAGTTACAGGGAGGTTGTACAGATAGCTACTGACCAGCCTTCAGCACTGCAGCTGCATCCTGAGCATACTTTGTGATGACGTCACGTCTTCAAAACCCCAAACCCTCTATGAATGAGGGGGTCTCTCGCCGGGTGCGGTGGCGCGCGCCTGTAATCCAAGCTACCGGGAGGCTGAGGCTGGAGGATCGTTTGAGCTCAGGAGCTCTGAGCTGCAGCGGACTATGTCGATCGGGTGTCCGCACTAAGTTCGGTATCGATATGGTGCTCCTGGGGGAGCCCGGGAACACCAGGTCGTCTAAGGAGGGGTGCACTGGCCCAGGTCGGAAACGGAGCAGGTCAAAGCCCCCGTGCCGCTCAGTAGTGGGCTCGTGCCTGTGAATAGACGCTGTAGTGCAGCCTGAGTAATACAGCGGGACCCGGTCTTTTTACACTCTGCATACTGGCAAACAAACACACACGTTCACCAACAACGTGTCTACATGTTACAACTGCTTCAGCACTGCTCACTTAGCCTCATGTTTCCATGAAAACCTGCACAAAGCAGCTGTGTTTGTTTGTTTGTCCTACGGCGCCTCCTCCTGGAGGAGAGGAGCAATGACATCAGTCACAGCAGTCAGTGACACAGAACACATCCACTAAACTAACAGGGTTTATTTTAATGATTGAATGAAGATGATGAAGAGGAGGAAATGATCATCAGACAAACAACATTTAACTCTGTCTTTGATCTGTTCTGTTCAGAGCAAAGGTTGACATTATGTGTGAAAAAAAGTGAATGATTCTTTACTGTCACACTATCATGACTTACTGACGTGACACCTGAACACAACACGGCCGCCATTACTGCTAACGAATGTCTGAAAGTTCTGAAGAGTCTGCTCCTTCGGCATCAGGCCTCAGGTCAGCGGCAAAGAGACACTGGGAAGCCAATCCCAGGTAAACAGGTAAGTATGACGTGGCCGAGGTTTCACTTTGAGGAAATCTCAGAGTCAGCTCCCTCCACTTCATGACTCAGCTCCTTTGGAGACAGGCACCAGGAAGAGAGCTCCAGGACCTCATCTCCCTCGACCTCAGGCTCCAGCTGAGACGGATCTGTCCAGGGTGGTCTGAAGGCAGCGACTCCGATTAGCCTGGGAAGGAGCAGAACTGGAAACCTGGAAAGCCTCTGTGTTTGGAAGGAAAGGCGATGCCCCAGGAAGCCTTCACGTCTGGAAGGGTTTGAACGCCCTTGGTAGCGTCTTGCACCAGGGTTCATTAATAACTGTTGGCTCCTTTGTAACTTTAGCCTTTGCGTCTGGCAGGGCTGGTAACGCCCAAGGTAGCCTTTGCGTCTTGCAAGGTTTAAGACACCTGAGGTAGCGTCTTGCACCAGGGCCTGTTTTTATCTGGAGGCTTTTGAATTAAAATAATAATTAAGATAAGATAAGATACGGTAAGATAAACTTCAAGAAGGTAAATGATAGACTGCACTTGTATAGGGCCTTTATAGTCTTCTTTACACTACAAGACCAAAATTCACCTATTCACACACACATTCATACACTCACCCTGAAGGCATAGCCTATGTGTTTGAAGACATTATGCCTTCTATGTGGGTTCAGTATCTTCCCCGAGGACACTTTGCCCTGCGACTGGAGGAACTTTGGATCAAACCACCAATCTTCAGATTAGTGAACGACCTGCTTTTACATCTGAGCAACAGCTCCTCAAATCACTGGATATCTCAGTGCCCTCCCTGACGCGACTTGGAAACCCATGACAAGGATCAATTCTTGGATAGGACCCAGAATACACTGGAACGTTTCCTTGATACCCTTTTAAACTGTATTTTAGATATTAAGTCATGGATGGCAGAGAATTTCCTAAAGCTCAACCAGGACAAAACAGAAGTTTTAATCATTGGTCCTGAAGGCAAGAGAGAGAAACTTTTACCAAAACTGCAGGATTTTAAACCATCACAATACGTAAAGAATCTGGGCGTCATTTTTGACTCTGAGCTCACTTTTATCCCACACATTAAAAACGTAACAAAAACAGGTTTTTATCATCTTAAGAATATTGCCAGAGTCCGCCCGTTTCTCTCTCAGGCTAACACAGAGGTGCTGATGCATGCTTTTATCTCTTGTCGTTTAGCCTATTGTAATGCCCTGCTCTCTTGTCTTCCCAAAAAGACTATCTCTAACTTACAATTGCTGCAAAACTCCGCCGCACTTGTCCTGACGAAGACCAGAGAGCGGGAGCACATTACACCAGTTTTAAAGTCGCTGCATTGGCTCCCTGTGTGTTTCAGGATCGATTTTAAGGTTATTTTATTAGTTTTTAAGTGTCTTAATGGTCTTGCGCCATCTTATCTATCTGAACTGCTTTTACCATATCAACCCTCGCGGACCCTGAGGTCCTCCGGCACCGGCCTTTTAGTCATTCCTAAAGTTAGAACAAAAACCCACGGTGAGGCAGCATTCAGTTACTGTGGCCCACACTTGTGGAACGGCCTGTCGGAGAGCATCAGGACCGCAGAGACTGTTGATATTTTTAAAAAGAAGCTCAAGACTCACTTTTTCAACTTGGCTTTTAACCGATTTATCCTATTCTTTTAACTATTTTATTCTATTTTTAATATCTAATATTTGTATTGATTTATTCTTAATTCTTTTTGCACTTTATTATTATTAAATCTTCTAAGCCTTAGTTTTATTTTTATTTATTTATTTATTCTTAAATCTGTCTATCTCAAAGTTTAACACATTTTATTTTATTTTTTTTCTATTGTTATCATTTTATTTCTTACATTTATCTCAGCCTATCTTATTGTCTTTTAGCCTTTTACTTTTTAGCTCCAGTGTTTCCTCATGGGAGCCCTCCACACTGGGAGTTGTGTCTGGTCTGCCCACGGGGACGTCGTCCTGGAGATCCCTCAGGCCCGGAGGACCGTGGGGCTCTGCACCTTGTGCGGAGTCTATCCCGGTCTTTCTGGGTAGGGGTGGTCTAAGTGGGTGGCACTCCATGCAGGCGTAGACTGTGACCCCTCCCTGTGCGGCTGGCTCCCATAGGTGGCGTTTTCCTAACCTGTTCCTCAGTGTCCTGCCATGTCTCTTTACCATGTTTTATCCTGAGTGGGTGGGTGTATGTGTGTGAGTGTGTCTGTGCATACGTGTACATGTGTGTCTGTCTGTATCTGTGTGTGATAAAGTGTGTGTGTGCCTCTGCGGGTGGGTCGGGAGGGGCAGGTTTCCAATATTTTTATTATTGTGATATGTTTTTAATTCTTGTGATAAATTTTTCTGTGAAGCAATTTGTGTTGCATTCTTTTTGCATGAAAGGTGCTATATAAATAAAGTTTGATTTGATTTGTGCCCTCTGGCCTCAATACTGTAGATCTCCCTGCCATCACTGGAGGAACCACTGGATCACAGGAGCTACTCTCATTCAACAATCTGAGGAAAATGATAAGAATGAAAATCATTTCTTTACAGGCAAAGAAGGTAATGTATGCAGCTGTCTCAATGAGTTTACATATTATACCTGTTTATCTGTTTAATATTGAATGTTAGTTCTTCAATGATTCAAAGATGACATTTCTACTAACTCTGTTGTTCTTTGAGTTTTAAAGTCAGGTTTAGATGACTGAACCAGAGGTGAGTTATTTAATGACAACATTAACTGAAGTCTCCTTTAAGTGACAAGTTGACTGATTTCACAGGTCAAGCTTCATGTGTTTTACTCCCTCTGGTGTACTTTACTTGTATTGGCTTTATAAGAAGTAGATGTAGATTAGTATAGTACTAATAGTAAGTCATTAGTTCATGACAACATTAAAGCCTCCTGCATGTTTTAGTTTCACTTGTTTAAAATGATTTATTTAAAATAAGATAAGATAAAACTTTATTAATTCCAAAGGAAATTACAGCGCCAGATAACTCCAAAAAATACAGTACAATACAAATAATACAAAATGCAAACAACAACTTGAATATAAGTGAAAATATAAAATGTATGGTTTAATGCAAAAGAGACAGTGCCTAACTGAAAAAACAATATTACAATAGTCAGCTATTAAAGTAACACACTCTGTTATGCTTTCATTTGTAACTTAAACGTCTATATGTGTGTAAGGTGTAGATAACATCACCACAAGTAAGTTATTCATTCATCATGCAAAACGGGCCAACTTGCAGGACCCAGCATGAACTCTGTGTAGCATTACTAATATTAATTCTATATAAAAAGAGATTGAAGTGTGGCTGTTTGGCACTGGTGGGGATTAAAAAGATGTTGGTTGGAAGAATGACTCAGGAGGAAGAAGTCTGTAAGAAGAACTGGTGGATTTACTGACTTCAGCAAGAAAAAGAGCAAAACACAATTTGCAATAAGCAAATAAACAGGAAAATAACTAAAAACCCACAGTGACAGCTCACAGTGAATTTGAAACCGTCCTTGCCCCGTCAGAACAGGAACAAACCATAGAGGGGGGGAGGGGGAACCAGAGTGTAATTCACAATGAAACAAAAGTCAACACAACAATTTAAACATTGAATGACAATATTTCAAAGTGAGCAGTTAGATTCGGGTACCCTAGATTCGGGTATTATTCGGCCCTCCTCATCCCCAGCTGGAGCTGGTGTTTTCTTCGTGGAAAAGAAAGACAAGACACTCCGCCCCTGTGTTGATTACAGAGGTCTTAATGACATTACTGTGAAAAATCGCTATCCCCTGCCACTTAACTCGTCTGGTTTCGTGCTCCTCCAGGAGGCTAAAGTTTTCACCAAACTGGACCTACGTAACGCCTATCATCTGGTCCGCATCAGAGAGGACGATGAGTGGAAGACGGCGTTCAACACCCCCAGTGGCCACAATGAGTATTTAGTAATGCCCTTTGGTTTAACTAATGCCCCTGCAGTTTTTCAGTCATTTGTCAACAATGGTCTGAGAGTCTGGTCTGTTCGTTTTCGTCTATTTAGATGATATCCTGATCTTCTCCCCCAATGATGAAACCCGCATCAACCATGTGCGGCAAGTGCTGCAGAGACTGCTGGCTCACCAGCTCTATGTCAAGGCTGAAAAGTGTGACTTCCACGTGACCACAGTCTCCTTCCTGGGGTTGATAGTGTCTGAGGGGCGAGTGAGTATGGATCCTGACAAGGTCAGGGCTGTGTCAGAGTGGCCGGCACCAGCCTGCAGGAAAGATGTGCAGAGGTTCCTTGGTTTTGCTAATTTCTATAGAAAATTCATAAGAAATTTTAGCTCTGTGGCTTCCCCTCTCCACTCTCTAACCTCCTCTAAGGTCTCGTTCTCCTGGTCAGAGGCTGCTGAACGGTCATTCCAGAGGCTCAAGGCAGCCTTCACCTCGGCGCCTATCCTGGTTATGCCCGACCCCAAACATCAATTTGTGGTAGAGGTCGACGCCTCAGACACCAGCGTTGGGGCAGTCCTGTCACAGAGGTAAGGAAAAGATGACAAATTACATCCTTGTGCCTTCCTCTCCAAGAAGCTGTCATCCGCAGAAAGGAACTATGGACTTGGAGACTGTGAGCTGCTGGCTATGAAGACAGCGCTGGAGGAGTGGAGGCACTGGCTGGACGGGGCCGAGCAACCTTTTCTTGTGTGGACTGACCATAAGAATCTGGAGTATCTGCGAAGTGCCAAAAGACTGAACGAGCTCTGTTTTTTACCAGATTTACGTTTACTTTGTCCTATCGCCCAGGATCCAAGAACGGGAAACCCGATGCCCTCTCCTGCCAGTTCCTCTCAGATTAAGAATGTAACTACCGTTCTGCCGGCTTCCTGCTTCCTGGGAGCAGTGACCTGGTCTATTGAAGATGCTGTAAAGAGAGCCTCAGCTAATGGGCCTACACCTGCTGGTCTGCCCCCCAATCGCCTCTCCGTCCCCCCGACACTCAGAGGACAGGTAATAGACTGGGGCCATTCCTCTGATTTCTCCTATCATCCAGGTACCAGGCGAACCTCGTTCGTCATCGGCCAGAGGTTCTGGTGGCCTAACTTGAGGAAGGAGGTACAGGAGTTTATTGATGCCTGCCCTGTCTGCGCTCGTAATAAGACATCTCGGAGACCTCCCTCCGGTTTGCTCCAGCCCCTGCCTGTCCCACATCGCTCCTGGTCTGACATCGCCATGAACTTTGTGAAAGGTTTGCCCCCGTCCCGGGGAAACACTCCTATTCTCACAGTAGTTGATTGATTTTCTAAGATGGCTCATTTCATTCCCCTCCCTGGACTACGTTGTCTGACCTCTCACAATCCCTCTACATGGGCAGACAGACTGGTATGGATTGAATATGCCCATAATTCTCTGCCTTCTGCTTCAACAGACATGACTCCTTTCCAGTGTGTTTATGCTTATCAGCCCCCGATGTTTCCGGCTCTTGAACCTGATGTGGCGGTTCCCTCAGCCCAGGCGTTGGTCCGCCGGTGCCGTAGAGGCTGGTTGCGGGCCCGCCAGACCCTCCTCAGGAAATCTGCAATACCAATATGCAATACCTGGTGGACTGGGAAGGTAATGGTCCGGAGGAGAGGTCTTGGGTCTCCTCCTCTAACATCGTGGACCCAACTCTCATTGAGGACTATCACCGTCAGCACCCGAAGATCCTGGGCCTTTTCCATTTCCTGTTTTATTTTGTTAACCCTTGTCTCTCGTCTTTTTCAGGTCCTGTCCAGCTGTCTCCCTCACCGTTGATCACCGGGTCCCTCCCTAATGTGTTGCACCTGTGTCTTGTTACGTTCACTCCCTTTTCCTTTTTAAGCCCTGGTATTCCCTCACTTCCCTGCCAGATTATCACTAGCCTTTGCACTCGATACATCCAGCTCTCTTTATTAGATTATCCTAGACCCTCGTGTTTTGACCAGCTTTTTCTGTCCTTGTTCCTGTTCCTGTCGGATCTCTGTTACCTTGCCTTAGCTTTTTGACTTCTGTGTACCGGACCTTGCTTGAATAAAGACCACGTTTTTTGGAACGATCACCTGTCTCCGCAGTTGAATCCTTACTCTGTGCCTGACAATATACTCGCCGAAGCCAGCTACTGATCTGGCCAATGATAAGCCAGCGCAGGTAACTGAGAGGCCGGCAGTGGTAAATAAGAAGCTGCCGACCAGGGCAGCAAGTCATGCGTATAACTTAGCAACCAATTGGAAAGGCTACTGGCTAGGCTGGTCGTTAGCTTCCCAGGCTGGCGACTAGCACGCCGAAGCTATTAACCCAATGGATCGGTTACTGGCTAGGCTGGTCGTTAGCTTCCCAGGCTGGCGACTAGCACGCCAAAGCTATTAACCCAATGGATCGGTTACTGGATAGGCTGGTCGTTAGCTTCCCAGGCTGGCAACTAGCACACCAAAGCTATTAACCCAATGGATCGGTAACTGGATAGGCTGGTCGTTAGCTTCCCAGGCTGGAGATTAGAATGCCAGCCATTTTAGGTCACAACTCTGTTTCCATTCTGGAAGATAGGAAGTCTCTCAGTAATACATTTAAAATGATGATTAAGTTTTGCCTATTCATTAATTTTATTTGTGAAATATAAATGTTAAGAAGTGTAATATTGTATGACTACAGTTATGTTTAAGAATTACTTCATTTGTTCAAGTTTATCGACAAGATTGTGCAGATTTGTTAGCTGGCTTGTCCACATAGAAATCACTGTTAACATGAGTGCAGAAAGTTTGCAAACCACTACATTTGAGTAACACATATTAATTTAATGCATTTTTATTTTATTTGGGGAAGTTTTATTTACTTACCTGGAAAAATCATGTGAAATAACCGCAGTCTATGGTGGATGAATGTCTGTAAGAGTGTAGACAGTTACTTTATTTTGTTTAACACAACTCTGTTTGGATTCTGTAAGGTGATGAGCTGAAATAAAGAGGGAGAGACACTGCACTGCTCTACCTCAAGAAAAGAACGACTCCTACGCTTGTTCTGCACTTTAACTCAAATCCACAAACAATAAAATTAAATAACACAACGCAGAGACTGGATAGGACATAACTTTGAATACGGGCTAAGTAGATATCTCTCAGGGTTACACACGTTTTCATATATTTCGTCTTCGAAGTTCATGTGCTCTCAGTACGCCTACTTGCAAAACATATTTTTTTCCAACATTTCTATGAATATCTTGATTTGTGTGTTCCGCCCATAGACTGCATGAAAAGATGGACGACATGACAGCTCCCTAAAGGTGAAGCCAAAATCTCTCTATCGCCCCCTGCTGACTGGCTGCAGAATAGGTCATAAAGCCTGCTTCCTCCATGTTAACAGATGGACATGAGTCAAACTATAAAATGAAAATACACATCAAATACATTTTTCTCAAACATGGTTTATGTCATTATAGTTAGTTCTTATCATGCTGATTTATGTCCAAGTGTTGATTTTTCTGACAAGTTTATTTTTTATGAATGTTATTTGATGCTGTAAATGATGATTGACAGCTCTGTTGACAAATACGGCTCCTGCAGCCGATCTGTTCCGGATTAGCAGAGTGGAGGACGATCGGCAAGAGGAGACCTAACTGAAACAATCACTACAGTCATTGAAGTTTCCTGTGAACATTAACCTCAGACCAACATAAAGTCCTTGTTGTCTTTTTTATTTTGGTTAGCGGAAGTGGCGGGCGTCACCCGCCGATCTCTCGACTCGACTCTGGATCCAAATGGCGTCAACATCGCAAGATGGCAGCGCCCATCATGGGGGCTATTTTGGCATCGATTCTGTACGATGAGAGCAGATGGAGACGCGTCGTCCTTCGATACAGTCGTTGGTTCCGCCCTTGTGTGTCAGCCTCCATTACTGCGGTCAGTCTGCTGCTGCCTGCTGCCCGTGACAGCAGCATGGGAAGTTGGATTAACAACATTAGACAGTGGCCCCCAGGTGCTGAAGAAGGTACCGTATGTAGATGGAGATACAAACGTTATTTAAACTTTACATATTAGTCAGACGTTGATGATGTCAGGAGCCAGAAATAGAGAAAAACGGACCACATGCCCGTCCGCCACAGTAACTAACAGTAACATAATTAAGAGCTTATATTTGTACATAAAAATGTATCATAAAGAAGATCAGATTTACTTGTGGGGCAACCTTCTGTAAACAACTTTATTACATTTCAACGTTTTATTGTAGCAGAAATTAACGTTACTATAGTGACGTTACATAGAAGAAAATTCAACACTTCTTAGGACGGGACCGGTAATTCCCTGGATTCATGAGAAGGATTACAATCCTAATTTTTACTTTAATCTGGATGTGTCTTGCAGAGCTGCACGTGTCTGCAAGCCTTTTACTTGTGGTCAAATTGTGCAGCTGGTCAGAGAGCTGAGGAGAGACGGTGAAAAACCTCAAAATGAAAACATGAGAGAATAACACAGCAGACAGCACAACGTGAGACATCTTTTTTACACCCCGTAATGTACAGAATAGACAGACATTTCAGTACACAGTCATGATGACATAATCACAGAAACATTTTAAATATATTTGAAGAATGGATCCTTAGAGGATGATGACCGAGCCAAGGTTGTTCAACCCAAACAGACCTGAGTCACTCAGCCCTTACTCCACCATCAAGACCTGGAAGATGACGAGCTTCAAACACACCTGTCGTCCACCACAAGCTCAATGGTTTGGCTGATGTTGAGCTTTAGGTGATCGTCTTGGCACCAAAGCTCTCTAAAGCCCCTTTTACACGGCCTGTTCAAGACAGGACTGAGAGGCCTCTGTTACGCATCGCCTTCTGTGTAAAAGTCACGGAGGTGTCTTTTCTTCGTATGTTTACACGTGTAAAATCACAGAGTGGGACGGCAATGTGACGGCTCTGTTTCATTCAGTGTAACAGTATAAAGGTGGTGTAATGAACATCTTTACGGTGCTGTTGAATCTCTGTGTAAAAAGGGCCTCTGTAAGGGCTTAACAGTGTTTTACCATGCACGGACCACACTGGATATGTTTTGTTAAATTCTTCCAAAGTCTTCCCTACAAACTGTATTTTATGATTCTGGACGAACATGGATGTAAACTTCAACTTTACTGTTTGGTGGAGGCAAACAGCTGCGAGGTGCTCAGTGAAGTCAATAAACAGTTTTTCATGATTATGCCTTCAACAGTTAAATCTGAAGGTTCACCAGATTAGTTAGCTACATCTCTGATATCACACACACATCATGTTCAGTCTAACAAAATGTTTAATTATGAAGCTAAGTGTAAGTGTATGGGACAATGCTAGCAAAAACATCTCTTTGTCATCAACATGTCCTTCCCATTATCTTAAAGAGACAGAGCAAACATCACCATGTTCATGTTTTTCAGTGACCAGGCTTTATATCGTCATGTTCATGTCAAATACAAATTCAAAGCAAAGTAATATCCAAGTAGGTTAGTAAGCCCAGCTAATAACTAACAAGCTGAGCTAGCTAGCATGTTAAGAAAACTAGCAGAAACCAAACAAACCAAAGCGGCCTCTTCAGCTACCTCTCCCCCAGCAACCTCAAAGCATCTGTGGATAACATCACCAGCTAACATCCGCTCACAACACACTAGATTAGACGATCCAGCTAACAACATGCTAGGCTATATTATCTTATATTCATTCTTCTAGAGCATTTTCGTCCATCTTTTCTCGCCTTAGAATCACCAATCCCTCTCCACTGCAGTCCAGTTTAATTTGTCTGCACTTGGAGGTTACCTGAGGAACTTTGTTACTTAGATGTAGTGAGAATACTGTAATGCTGGTTCATGTCCAGGTGACCTGAACGATGGATGTCATTTTTAAAGTATTTGTACTGAAACAATTTATCTGGAGGTGAATGCTCTACTTAAACAATATCTATTCTATATACTCTTCAAGATGTTTTATATTAAATATGTCTGAAAAAACGATGTTTGCTGAAGAGATTGCTGTTCAATGAAAACAGTGAAGTCCAGATTCATTTAGATAATCTTCAATAGTTTTAAATTCCCAACACAAACTGTTCAGTGCTTCTTTTACAGATATCAAGTAGTACCAAAGTACCAAAAGGTGAAGGGAGCAATAATACATCTCATAATTAACACTCTAGATGCTGTTACCATACCAACGATTGCACAAACAACAACAGCAGAAAGCACAACGTCTCACTGGAGAAAAAAGTAAACCATCACTGTGGCAGTTTCCCCTGCCACTGGTAACACACCACACCAGCACACCACACCATCACTCATTTCACATGCCACATGTTAGCCAGGTAGCATGCTACTGATAGTTTAGTGGGTGCACACACTGAACTACATTTAACATCTCAGTAAGTTTCCTGTGCTATTTTCCCCATAAAGTTTCACAGAAACACATTTAAACACATTGTTGTGGTTCATTGGTTATTGTTCAAAGTCGGTGTATCATGAGTTTGTATCTAATTATGTTTTTCTTTTCTTACCACAGTGCTTCCTGGTGCTGGGCAGTGACAAAGAACCTGAGCATAGTTTCAGGCTGTCTTTTATAGTGCCTGAGTAAAAGTAGAGCGCATGCTCAGTCCATCTTACTGCACCATACCAACTGATGGGAGTGTTCAATGGAGTTGTAAATTTATCCTTATCTTGGATATTATGTGAAAGCTTTGATGACTCCTTTAATTTGTGGTAAATAAATGTAAATAGACTTTGTAATGTTTTCGGATATTGAAAATAACATGTATGGTTAAATTGATTACTTAATTGAGTTCAATTAAAGATGGTATGGTCCAGTGGGAGGGGCTTAGCCTTGAAATGGAGGGAATATACACTGCCTCAGCAGTCAGAGAAGGACTGTGGTGTTGTATGGAGGTTCTGGCCAGTGTATGTAAATATTTTTCTGCTGCATTTTGCGTCATTTGCTCAGATGTCCCTGGACTGTCTTTGAAGAGCAATAAAACACTTCATTTTTGCATCAATTGGACTTTGTCTTGCTGCCCTTTTTCAACATTTTGAGGTTAAATTACACCTTTTTCGGTCAGCCTTTCAACCTACTACCCTCACTCTAGGTCAGAGTGTGACAATCACCATGACCAGAAATGAAAAATGAACCAGTGTAACCAGCGTCTGTTAAATCCCCCGTTTTCTTCTGTTTGTTCTGGTGAGCACAGAGCGTTACATCCCATCCACATCACTTTCAGCATATGACCTCTGGGTATGGAGGGAGAGACACACACACAGAAAGACACAGTTTTATTCTGTGCAGTTCTTCAGTTCTAAATAAAACATGTAAAGTGTTTCTATATTTATTTTGATGTACTAGTATTGTGAAATACAAATGACAGTTTCAGTAGTTGACAGTTACCTGGCCTGAAGTCTCTCTCATTGTCTCCACATTACTGTAAGTTACTTCCTCTTCTGGCTGTTAAAGGACAAAACTAAATGTAATTTACACAAAGTCTGAACCAGATGATATAACCTGTCCATTACATCATTTTAAAAATAGTAACGATAAGCAATCTTATATACTTCCTTCATTAAGGAATAATTACACACAAATATTTTGACTTGCTTTCTTTGAAACTGATATATATCACTGTCTTGTCTGTCTTTTAATATGAAGCTATACAGCCTGCAGCTGATTAGGTCTTTATGTTAAGCTTAGCTCACCCTGTGCTGGCTGTAGCTTTATATTTAACTGACTGATTTGAGTATAGATTCAATCTTTTCATCTGACTCTCCACGTGGAAGAAACACCAGGAAGAAAACGTGTCAAAATATTCTTTAAGTGAAACTGACTTTGAGCTTTAAGCTCACAGGCACATAATCAATATTGTACCATCTACAGTCGTTCTGCAAAGAGACGTTTTCTCTCATTATAAACACTGTGGAGATGAATCAGAATATCTTACTGGTGTTGCAGCTGATGTTTGGGCTGTGGTCCGCTCTGAAAGTGGAACAATCAAAACTCCTGTTACTGTCTCTCATTGTGCAATGACTGTGCGACACATGTCTACAGTTTTAAAGAGAAATAGTTAGAAACAACATGAGTTGGATTTATTAAGATCAGCACAGACTTACTTCGTCTTTTGAAAATAAACCATACGAACAAGCCGACCAGCACAACGAGGATCAACACGCTCAGACGGACGGAGAAACTCTTCAGGTGGAAGGAAACACTGTAGAATAAATTATAAAGACACGATGAAAATCATTAACAGATCAGTGTCCTTCAAGTAGAACTATGTTGTGATCAAGAAATATACTGCTGCACCATTTTATACAGTTTAGACGTTATTCATGATTAATAAAGGCAGCTTCATGTTAAAATGCATGTATTGAGACTTCACTACAAATCTGTGACTGATTCATTGGCCCCTAAATCAGCCACAGTCTACTAAATAGTGTATTGACTGCAAATGTAACTGACCTGTGCGACACAGCCTGAACTGTGGTGTGTTCTTCATACTCAAACACAGACGTGTGATTGACAGGTTGATGAGTGCTTTCAAAGGTGTTTGAACCTCTTGTTGCTGCGAGTGTGGCTGAGAGAAACAACAGATGATTAACAGAATCATGTCACAAATATGTATACTAATATCACATCTGTATCAAATGCAACGCTTTGCTAATGTTGCAAATTATAACTGCACATTTTATAACCTTGTGCTCGTCTGTACTGTTGGTCAGTATTATGGTACTTACTAGTGCTGAGTCTCTCTTGAACAGTTACATGCACTGGCATCTGTAGGTCTCCTTTATCACAGAAGTACCAGCCACTGCTCTGTGTCCTCAGTCCACTCAGAGTCACAGAGAAAACTAAAGAGACTTTTACATTAATGGTCACTGTTGTTCCATCTATTGATCCAGACGGCTCCTTCACACAGGACCCTCCCAGCCTGCACCACCGACTTTCTCCATCAACACTATAGTGACAATGGACGGTAACATCTTCTCCAATAAATCCTGTAACCTCCTGACGATCCACAGAGAGCTGGGGCCGACCTTGAGGGACAACAAACAGCATTTTCTACAATGTTGAGTTCAGCTGTTTGATCAGTACTTTCTGCAAAGAGTACATGTGGTAGATAAATGACTTCATTTACATTTATTTCAAATATTATTGACTGATGATGCTATTGTGATATTGAAATATTCAGCTTTTTGCTCTGAACACTGAAACCCCTCTTAGTGTTTTTCCTCCATGTTGTTAATATTTCACATCGAGGATTTGAAATGTTAGTTGAGGTGTTTAAAGAGGAGTGTTAGTATTTTTTAAACCTGCACAATATTTATACATATTTTAGGGTCTAAATGACTGATAGGTACAACAAACATATTTTGATCCTAAAAATATCTGTATAAGTGATTTAAACCCTGAGGTATGTAAAACAGGTTAAAACTTACAGGAAGTCCCTTCTAAGGCTTCTTACCTGTGGACAGCTGAAATAACGTCCCGTCGTCTGGCCCACCATTTGTCTCCACAGCACACCAGTAATAAGACCCATAAACAGACAGGTCACTAATGGTCACAGTGAAGATTCTTTGCTGTTTGTCATCAGAGATTAAAAACCTTCCTGAACCATCTTGTTCATTAGTTTTAACTGCGTAGGAGCAGGTAAGCCAATCCTGTCCTTCACACAAGTATTTCACATGAGTTGTGTACTTAGACTCATAGAGACACGGGACAGAGACGGAGCCTCCTCTCTTCACTGACACTTTTCTGACTGTAGTTAAGCTGTGAATTCCTGCAACAAACAAATTGACCATAAAAAGTTGAAATTATAGTCCCATCATCTTCTGACATCACCAGAAAATACAAATGATAGAATAATCCTGGTGACCGACCTGTGAGTCCAGTAAGGATGAGAAGAGCGCTGAGATGAGCGGCCATGTTGATGAGAGAGCAGAGAGGAAACAACAGCGACCATCTCACTGTGAGAATGATTTTATACTTCCTGCTATAACTACATAGGTAATGTCAGTGGTTAACAACCAAAGACTGTTTATACCATCTATGTTAACACTTCTCCTCCCCCTACACTATATACAGGTGCCCACAGGGTTCTTCCTGTAGAGCTGAAGTTATATCTAGAACATTTACTTCTGACGAACTAAAATATTTATTGTTAAGGCATGTTACTAATTATTAGTTTGTTTTAGTTGTTATTGAGCCATAGTTTATATCTTTACTAATTATTCGCATTAATGTGCTGATGTGAAGGACTTCATGTGCTTTCAGTAGGCCTACTTGAAAAACATTTTTTCCAACATGACATTACTTTAGTCTCGATGTGTCTTGCAGAGCTGCACGTGTCTGTAAGCTTTTTACTTGTGGTCAAATTGTGCAGCTGGTCAGAGAGCTGAGGAGAGACGGTGAAAAACCTCAAAATGAAAACATGAGACAAGAAAACAGCAGACAGCACAACGTGAGACATCTTTTTTTTTTACAACATTAAGAGATTTTAAAAAACACTTAAGAGTTACAACAGTTATATGTGTTGATGAGACATGTGCTCTGCTTGCTCTAGTGTTTGAACAAAAAAAGATTATTATACAATTTTGATGTCAAACATTTACAATATAAGATATATGAGATAATATTGATCATGAGGGTTCATTTGATAAAACAATAAAATAACATTAAAACAAGAATTTAATTCAAATGAATTCAAGTGGAATAATTTATAAAACTAAACAATGTATTTGTGATGACATGCTCGACTTGCAGTCTGTTCATGGCTGGAATACTTTCATATAAAATATAAGGATGGCTTGTCTCATTAATATGTGTTGTATCTGATACAAATAGTAGATATCAGCCATGAAGGTGAACAGTTTAGTCCTGCAGCTACATGAGAACTCTAACAGTGTTTCTGTTCAGTCTTTGTGCTCTCTGTTGGTTCGTCCACTTCTCATGAACACGATATCTGAGGAAGCCCTTCTTCAGATCTGACACAAATGTACACTTGGACAAACTTGTTGATCTGATTAGAATGTGGTGATCAAAGGTCAAAGGTCACTGTGACTTCACTACACATTTTTGGTCAACACACAACAATTCAAACGCTAACTATGACAAAAATTCCCACAAATATCTAAAAGGATAAAATGATGACGTTTCGTATTTAAAAGGTCAAAGGTCAACGTAATTGTGACACCAACAGACATTCACCTGAACAAGAACAACAAAGACTCAGTCTGTGAAGTCAAATCAGTTTTATTCATTCATCAACATATTATGATGCACAGTCCGGCTCTGAGACGGAGACAAAGTATTCACAACTAACAAAAGGAAACAAAGAGCAGCGCAGAGGTGTGTGGTGAGAGGAGGTTAGTAGAATCTGTAGGTGGTTCTAGCACAGGAAGTGTTGTGGTTTATGTTGGTAGCACGTTTGTAGTCTGAGTGGTGTTGACCAGTCACGTAGGTCACTGTCGTCTGATATTGCAGGGTTTTATTTTAGTGCTTTAATGAAGTTGATAAAAAGGAGAAAATCCTTCAGGAATGATCTTCAGACATACAGAACATTTAACTCTGTCTCTGTTTTGAGCTCAGGTTGACAGAATCTCAAAGTCAAAGTTTCAAATTTCAGAAATGAATTTGTCTTTAACTAAAACTTTGTATGTAATTCTATGTAAATTATGTAATCTATTCACAGGCGCGTAACTTAAGACTGCTGCTTTAAATAAATACAGCACACAGACACAGAAACATTTTCACCATGAGGAAATTAACTTTTGTATCTTCAGCTTCAAACCTACAAATCTGTAAAGTTCTTATTGGTTTTTATTTTCTTTATTTAATTGTTTATTTGCCTTCTGTTATTTGACTGTGAAGCACTTTGGGACTGGTGTCTGAGAAAGGTGCTAAATAAACTTTGCTTGCCAACATATTCCAACATATATTAAGACGGATGACGTTTTCTCAGTCTAAATGCAAACAAACAGCAGCACATTTGATAAAGATAATTACATCTTTTTATTTATTTAAAAACATGTTTTATACATGAGGAAGTTACAGGGAGGTTGTACAGATAGCTACTGACAAGCCTTCAGCACTGCAGCTGCATCCTGAGCATACTTTGTGAAGACGTCACGTCTTCAAAACCCCTAACCCTCTATGAATGAGGGGATCTCTCGTCGGGTGCGGTGGCGCGCGCCTGTAATCCAAGCTACCGGGAGGCTGAGGCTGGAGGATCGTTTTAGCTCAGGAGCTCTGAGCTGCAGCGGACTATGTCGATCGGGTGTCCGCACTAAGTTCGGTATCGATATGGTGCTCCTGGGGGAGCCCGGGACCACCAGGTCGTCTAAGGAGGGGTGCACCGGCCCAGGTCGGAAACGGAGCAGGTCAAAGCCCCCGTGCCGCTCAGTAGTGGGCTCGCGTCTGTGAATAGACGCTGTAGTGCAGCCTGAGTAATACAGCGGGACCCGGTCTTTTTACACTCTGCATACTGGCAAACAAACACACACGCTCAACATCAACGTGTCTACATGTTACAACAGCTTCAGCACTGCTCACTTAGTTTCTTGTTTCCATGAAAACCTGCACAAAGCAGCTGTGTTTGTTTGTTTGTCCTACAGCGCCTCCTAAATTCACCATTAAATATTCACTTCAACAAATTTCAATTGATGTTGACTTACAAGGGTATTCTTGTAATTCTTCAACATCGAAACATGGGGCAGGCAATACCCTTTCTGTGATATCATATTTGTTTAATTACAAGGATGCTAAATACATAATACACTTTTAGCATAGAATAAAATGGCCATGTGTTTCGGCGATGGCCTTGTCCAGTAACTCGCCTTATCGGCCCAAATTCAGAAAATGTTTAGAGCCCCAAACGCTACAAGTGTACCGAGTTTCATGCTTTGAAGATGTTGCACATGTTTCTCCCATATCATCCAGACTATTGCTTTCATCCTCTTTTTAAGTTTATTTAAAAGCACAGGTTAAAATTACGTTTCATAGTCGTTTCGGATTCATTAAACTAACAAATACCCCTTTCCACCAAACAGTTCGTTTCAAGCAAGCTATCATTAGCTAGATGAATGTTTGTAGTGCCATTCAGACTAATAGTAGTAAATATAATCATATCATATTAAACGTATCACAGTAAAACATTAATTTCGCTGTCAAATTCAAGACAACAGAATTGTTCTATGAAATTGAACAAATAAGTTGATTCACATTCAATACTCACACTTCGGTCGTCAGCCATGTTCTTGATAAAATGCGGTCTTTAGCTATCCAATGCACTAGGTGGTGCTTTCGCAAACTACAAGGGTCCTAGAATTGCGGTCCTGAATCTGCAGCCTCCGGCTCTGCAGACAAATGCTACTCCTGTGACTCCTGTCACTGTGTCAGTGCACCTCCTCCAGAGTGTAATTCACAATGAAAATAAAGTCAAACAACAATTTAAACATTGAATGACAATATTTCAAAGTGAGCAGTTAAAGCAAATTAATATAAACCGATAACATAAACGAGGTAAACATCCTCTAATGTAGGGCTCCACTCTGTGTCACTGGACACGAGTGGCCTGACTAAGCCTGATGACTGCTGGCTGCAGGAAATGAACCTGGGGCAGGTGTGAGTGTTCTGAGGAAACCTTTTCACACTGTGCTGTTTTTATATGCAAAGACAGAAGTGTGATTTATTCTTTGACAAGTTGTTAAAGTGTTTAAAGGTCTTGTTTCTGTGAGTGTGGGAGTGAAAAACAACACAATGATTTACTATAATATCAATAAAATGAAGACTAACATCACCGCTGCTCTCTGTCCTCTCCCAGTCATTGAATACTTTGGTTAGTTAGTACTCTCTGAGGATGCTTCAAAGTCACTTTCTGCTCATGTCAGCTCTCCTGTCTAAAACTGTTTGTGTTCACACCTCTCTCATTTGTGCGAGTTATCTGCGTGTGCGACGGTTGTAAAGGTGTAAAAACATCAAAACAATGTGAAGAAACAAGACGACAAAGAATGAAGAATGGAAAGACATGCAGCAGAAAGTAACAATAGTTACATTCAATCCATCACGTTCATTTGTCACATGTAGACACAATCACAGTGATGTAATACATACAGTGCACACGTTTAATGCACAGCTAATGTGCTGTATATCACGTCCTCATGTTGAGCTTGATCCTGTTGGAGAACAAAACAAGATGTTGTAATATGAATGAATATGTGGCTCATTTCAATACAACAGAGATATTAGATATCCTTCTGTAAAGGCACAGTGTTCTGCAGAGGGACAGAACAGACTGACACATATCTTGATATAACTGTGTTTAGTTACCTTGTTGAAAGTGTGTCTCACATGCCTAACAGCACTGTAAGTTACTTCATCTTCAGCCTGTGAAGCAGCAAAACAAACATCAGAGGGGTGAAAATAAACAGTGTCGTCCTGCAGCAACACAGGGTCTTAAAGTGTTTCCTGAAATGCAGCTGTTAAAATGTGTCTGTATTTATGCGTTGTCAAAAAACAGGTGGATTTGTGGGTTTAACCACCACTGACCAAATGTTGTTCCTCAGGTCAAAAAGAGTCAATTACATGTAATAGAAACGTTTGTAATGAGCCTGCAGTGTTTGTCTTTTTCTGCTCATAATTGTTCAGTGTTAAAGAGCATCTGCAGATAATTAATGGTTCCTGATGAAGGCACAATGCTGCAGTGTAAACAGAAGAAACCATGATGGCAAAAAAACAAACCAAATGATCATTATATCTCACCGCTGATGGTTGTTCGTTTGTCCGCTCTAAAAGTGAAACAGTAAAAACTCTTAAAGCTGAACACAATCAAAGTATTCAACAACTAAATCTTTTACAATTAGGTTTAAAAAGTTCAGATTATTCTCACTGTGTCTTCTCAGAATAAAGCAGACGATGGAGGCCGTAATGATGATCGACAGACTCAGAGGAATGATGACAGTCAGCGGGTGAATGGAAGCACTGCAGCCGTTTTGAACACACCAACGCAAAGACACACAGAAAGATGTTCTCAGTGCAAAACAGAATAATGATCAAAGTTAACCACAGTGAGGCGACTGACCTGCGGGATACAGCATGAACTGTGGTGTGTTCTTCATACGCCAAGACAGACGTGTGAGTCACAGGCTGACAACTGCTTGAAAAGGTATTTAGACCTGTGGTTGCTATGGGAAACAACACAATAAATAAGGTAAGCACACAACAAGAATCAATTATAATATCACTTCTATATTACAATAGTAATGTCTTAATCACTATAACTGGACTTATAGACTAAACATCTAAAAGCATCAAACCTGAAATTTAAAACTAATTAAACATGTTGTCAGTAAACATCACACTGAGACGTTCAATATCACATTTTAGACTTGCCAGGTATGTTAATTAACTGGCTGCATGTTGCAAAGTCCAACAACATTTTATAACCTTGTGCTCATCTGTACTGTTGGTCAGTATTATGGTACTTACTGTTGCTGAGTCTCTCTTGAACAGTTACATGCACTGGTATCTGTAGGCCTCCTTTATCACAGAAGTACCAGCCGCTGCTCTGTGTCCTCAGTCCACTCAGAGTCACAGAGAAAACTTTGGAGACTTTGACCACTTTAATGGTCACTGTTGTTCCATCTATTGATCCAGACGGCTCCTTCACACAGGACCCTCCCAGCCTGCACCACCGACTTTCTCCACCAACACTATAGTGACAATGGACGGTAACATCTTCTCCAATAAATCCTGTAACCTCCTGACGATCCACAGAGAGCTGGGGCCGACCTTGAGGGACAACAAACAGCATTTTCTACAATGTTGTGTTCAGCTGTTTGATCAGTACTTTCTGCAAAGAGTACATGTGGTAGATAAATGACTTCATTTACATTTATTTCAAATATTATTGCCTGATGATGATAAGAGTACTAATGGGATCAAATTGTTATTCTAAGTGTCTGACAACATTACAAACAGGTTTGCTACAGAGAAAGACCTTTTTTACAACAGAAAGATGCTTTTTTAAACAAGAAACAACCTG
Organism: Semicossyphus pulcher; assembly: GCF_022749685.1. Classification (NCBI taxonomy): domain Eukaryota; kingdom Metazoa; phylum Chordata; class Actinopteri; order Labriformes; family Labridae; genus Semicossyphus; species Semicossyphus pulcher. Next base: position 6,163,904 of record NW_027211670.1, read on the forward strand.
TAAATCGCCCACTTCAAAGCCACCAGACCCCATTGACAAAAACAGTAATTTAACTCCAAAGAACACAGGAGTTGCTGATCCACTGCTGCATCAACCGGTTACTTAATTTGTATCGTTGTGTGACTCTGGTGTTTTAAAGGTTTGAATCCAACACATAACACAAACAAACTACCTGATTGAGGCAGCAGGAGACCAGGAACTCCTGTGTTCTGTGAGGAAAAAATACTGTTTTTGTCAATGGAGTCTGGTGGATTAGAAGATAGCAATGTAGCTCACAGCTCTTTCTGGTTAAAAAGGATCTTACCTTCATAAAAAGGTCTATATGTGTAACAATCCTTTCTTTATGTTGTCAGCCAGTTAACAATCAGATAACAATCTGAGCCTGTGAGGGGCAAAAACCAGCATTTTTACTGGACATACTTTGATCCTAAAAATATCTGTATAAGTGATTTAAACCCTGAGATATGTAAAACAGGTTAAAACATACAGGAAGTCCCTTCTAAGGCTTCTTACCTGTGGTAACTGACAGCTGAAATGACATCCTGATGTCTGACCCACCATTTATCTCCACAACACACCAGTAATAAGACCCATAAACAGACAGGTCACTAATGGTCACAGTGAAGATTCTTTGCTGTTTGTCATCAGAGATTAAAAACCTTCCTGAACCACCTTGTTTATTAGTTTTAACTGCGTAGGAGCAGGTACCCCAATTCTGTCCTTCACACAAGTATTTCACATGAGTTGTGTACTTAGACCCATAGAGACACGGGACAGAGACGGAGCCTCCTCTCTTCACTGACACTTTACTGACTGTAGTTAAGCTGTGAATTCCTGCAACAAACAAATTGACCATAAAAAGTTGAAATTATAGTCACATCATCTTCTGACATCACCAGAAAATACAAATGATAGAATAATCCCGGTGACCGACCTGTGAGTCCAGTAAGGATGAGAAGAGCGCTGAGATGAGCGGCCATGTTGATGAGAGAGCAGAGAGGAAACAACAGCGACCATCTCACTGTGAGAATGATTTTATACTTCCTACTATAACTACATAGGTAATTTCAGTGGTTAACAACCAAAGACTGTTGATACCGCCTATGTTAACACCTCTCCTCCCCCTACACTATATACAGGTGCCCACAGGGTTCTTCCTGTAGAGCTGAAGTTATATCTAGAACATTTACTTCTGACGAACTAAAATATTTATTGTTAAGGCATGTTACTAATTATTAGTTTGTTTTAGTTGTTATTGAGCCATAGTTTATATCCTTACTAATTATTCGCACTAATGTGCTGATGTGAAGGACTTCATGTGCTTTCAGTAGGCCTACTTGAAAAACATTTTTTCCAACATGACATTACTTTAGTCTCGATGTGTCTTGCAGAGCTGCACGTGTCTGCAAGCTTTTTACTTGTGGTCAAATTGTGCAGCTGGTCAGAGAGCTGAGGAGAGACGGTGAAAAACCTCAAAATGAAAACATGAGACAAGAAAACAGCAGACAGCACAACGTGAGACATCTTTTTTTTTACAACATTAAGAGATTTTAAAAAACACTTAAGAGATACAACAGTTATATGTGTTGATGAGACATGTGCTCTGCTGGCTCTAGTGTTTGAACAAAAATAGATTATTATAAAATTTTGATGTCAAACATTTACAATATAAGATATATGAGATAATATTGATCATGAGGGTTAATTTGATAAAACAATAAAATAACATTAAAACAAGAATTTAATTCAAATGAATTCAAGTGGAATAATTTATAAAACTAAACAATGTATTTGTGATGGCATGCTCGACTTGCAGTCTGTTCATGGCTGGAATACTTTCATATAAAATATAAGGATGGCTTGTCTCATTAATATGTGTTGTATCTGATACAAATAGTAGATATCAGCCATGAAGGTGAACAGTTTAGTCCTGCAGCTACATGAGAACTCTAACAGTGTTTCTGTTCAGTCTTTGTGCTCTCTGTTGGTTCGTCCACTTCTCATGAACACGATATCTGAGGAAGCCCTTCTTCAGATCTGACACAAATGTACACTTGGACAAACTTGTTGATCTGATTAGAATGTGGTGATCAAAGGTCAAAGGTCACTGTGACTTCACTACACATTTTTGGTCAACACACAACAATTCAAACGCTAACTATGACAAAATATCACACAAATATCTAAAAGGATAAAATGATGACGTTTCGTATTTAAAAGGTCAAAGGTCAACGTAATTGTGACACCAACAGACATTCACCTGAACAAGAACAACAAAGATTCACTCTGTGAAGTCAAATCAGTTTTGTTCATTCATCAACATATTATGATGCACAGTCCGGCTCTGAGACGGAGACAAAGTATTCACAACTAACAAAAGGAAACAAAGAGCAGCGCAGAGGTGTGTGGTGAGAGGAGGTTAGTAGAATCTGTAGGTGGTTCTAGCACAGGAAGTGTTGTGGTTTATGTTGGTAGCACGTTTGTAGTCTGAGTGGTGTTGACCAGTCACGTAGGTCACTGTCGTCTGATATTGCAGGGTTTTATTTTAGTGCTTTAATGAAGTTGATAAAAAGGAGAAAATCCTTCAGGAATGATCTTCAGACATACAGAACATTTAACTCTGTCTCTGTTTTGAGCTCAGGTTGACAGAATCTCAAAGCCAGAGTTTCAAATTTCAGAAATGAATTTGTCTTTAACCTAAACTTTGTATGTAATTCTGTGTAAATTATGTAATCTATTCACAGGCGCGTAATTTAAGACTGCTGCTTTAAATAAATACAGCACACAGACACAGAAACATTTTCACCATGAGGAAATTAACTTTTGTATCTTCAGCTTCAAACCTACAAATCTGTAAAGTTCTTATTGGTTTTTATTTTGTTTATTTAATTGTTTATTTGCCTTCTGTTATTTGACTGTGAAGCACTTTGGGACTGGTGTCTGAGAAAGGTGCTAAATAAACTTTGCATGCCAACATATTCCAACATATATTAAGACGGATGACGTTTTCTCCGTCTAAATGCAAACAAACAGCAGCACATTTGATAAAGATAATTACATCTTTTTATTTATTTAAAAACATGTTTTATACATGAGGAAGTTACAGGGAGGTTGTACAGATAGTTACTGACCAGCCTTCAGCACTGCAGCTGCATCCTGAGCATACTTTGTGATGACGTCACGTCTTCAAAACCCCAAACCCTCCATGAATGAAGGGATCTCTCGCCGGGTGCGGTGGCGCGCGCCTGTAATCCAAGGTACCGGGAGGCTGAGGCACGAGGATCGTTTGAGCTCAGGAGCTCTGAGCTGCAGCGGACTATGTCGATTGGGTGTCCGCACTAAGTTCGGTATCGATATGGTGCTCCTGGGGGAGCCCGGGACCACCAGGTCGTCCAAGGAGGGGTGCACCGGCCCAGGTCGGAAACGGAGCAGGTCAAAGCCCCCGTGCCGCTCAGTAGTGGGCTCGCGCCTGTGAATAGACGCTGTAGTGCAGCCTGAGTAATACAGCGGGACCCGGTCTTTTTACACTCTGCATACTGGCAAACACACACGCTCAACAACAACATCGTGTCTACATGTTACAACAGCTTCAGCACTGCTCACTTAGCTTCTTGTTTCCATGAAAACCTGCACAAAGCAGCTGTGTTTGTTTGTTTGTCCTACAGCGCCTCCTCCTGGAGGAGAGGAGCAATGACATCAGTCACAGCAGTCAGTGACAGAACACATCCACTAAACTAACAGGGTTTATTTTAATGATTGAATGAAGATGATGAAGAGGAGGAAATGATCATCAGACAAACATTTAACTGCCTTGTTGTGATTCTGAGGTTGACAGAAAGTCAGAGTTTCTGAAAGTAATATCTTTTTCTTTGTTTGTCATGCTGAAAGGTGCTGTATAATATATTTACTTGCTCGCTAACAGGTTCATCTCTGTCTCTTAACAAGAAAATGTTGATTTCTAAGAATCATTTCTAATGATATCAGAGTACAATGTTGAAAGGTAGTCATATATTAAATGAGGAATACCTTTATTTTTAAACCTGGGACAAATTGTATACATTTCTGACTGATGGACAAAACCAAAGCTGACATTTCTCACACTTCCTCATGAATAGTGGGTTGTTTTCTTTTTAGTCTGTTGTGTTTGACATGTGAACAAGTGTGCGCTCCATGCAGTAAACTTGATTGAGCATCTTTTTTTTCTGATGTGAGTTTTGGAAATATGTTTTGTTTTGGTGAGAAAAAGGGAAAAATATGATATTTTCATATTAATATGAGGCAGATTTTAATATGCAGGTTAGGGCTGTCAATTGATTAAAATATTTAATCGCGATTAATCGCATGGTTGTCCATAGTTAACTCGTGATTAATCGCAAATGAATCACACATTGCACACTTTAATCTGATCACTTTGCTTTGCTTCAGTCCCCCCAACACTCCTGCACCTCTGCTCTCTGCACAGCTTCTGGCCCCGCCCCCTCTTTCTGTCTCTGTCTGCTGTGTTGACTGTCTTCTTCAGCAGTCTGTTAAATTCACAAAAGTTAAATATTTTCTCTCGCAATTCAGTTCTCACAGCACGTGAGCCGCGTATGCGCGAGGGACTTTATTAATGGCGTAGCGATCAAAACGATCGATCGTTACCGAATGATCTGCACCTTTTATAAGCTTTATAAACCGCGACAATCAATGCATTTACTATAGGGACATACGGGGATACACAGTAGGAGTGTTTACATTGCGTTACAGAACTGCATATGATTGTGTGCGGACAGAGAGCGTCCTGATGTCCTGTGACTCCAATACTATGTGTCTGCAGAGCCGGAGGCTGCAGATTCAGGACCGCAGTTCTAGGACCCTTGTGCGCGACAGTGCCACCTATTGGACGACTGTAAAAAAGCAACTGATGCCGTTTTCCGTCCAAATACCACTTTTTTGTCGAACAACAAAAAACAGTTTAAATGTTTATTACACCCAAATATATATTTTTTGTAATAATGTAAATAGAACATTCACACATTCTTGAGTTATTGAAGTAGAATCTTTATTCAAATACAAAAACAGAACAAACGAAACCATTTATCTAACAGAAACAAAAAAACATCAAACTACATACTATTACCAAACTACTATACAAACTGAACGTGACAGGTGGTCAATGAACACATCCGTCACCCCAACAAACAGGCAGAGAGACAAAGACGCAGAGACCGAAAGGAAGGAACAGAAAGAACATGTTATTGATGTCAGACTTTTCAGAACCATTAATATGCAAGGTTCAAGTTGTGAAGTAGGTAACAGCACTGCCTACCATTTTCATTATTTCCCTTCTTTTCTTAGTTGCCTATCAATGTCTCTGCAAAATTCCTCCACTTCACTAAAACATTTAACAGACTACATCCTCAATCTGGAAAAAGAACACCAAGGACGAACTGCACTTCATCTGTGACGCTCAGTTGTGTTGGTGTTCTATGCAGTACTGATTTGAGATAGGCGAAAAGGGTGTCCTGTTGTTCTTTGCTGTCGAGGTAGACAGGCACCTGGGAAGAGGGCTTCTGATGTAACCACTTTGATGGCTTCCCGTTGAGTACACTCTACAGGCAGATCAAGATACAGAAACATTTATATTTTGGTAATTGGATTTTTGAGTGTGTTGTGTGGCAGCAATTAACTGACAGTAAATGACAGATTAAATCCGTATACATTAAAGAAAAAAATACAAATGAGCTGCACAGTTAAATAGTATGCCTGATGGTACATCTGTTGATGATATTCCTAACAAAGGAGGTGTATGAATCATTTTTAACATGGTCTGTAGTGATGACAAAATGTATACATTCGCAAAGTACCGCCAAATGCTGATCAGCTCCTAGTGACTGTACAATGAAGTCCACCAGTCTCTTTTCCTTCTCAGTGCGGTCAGTGACAGCCTGCATGTGGACTGGAACTTCCTCAGTGATGATAAGCTGTCTTGGCACTCTGTATACAGGCTGAAGGGTTCCCTTAAGCAGGCTTTTGGCCTCATCAGTCCAGAAGGCAAACCGCTGGCCATGCCTTAAAAAAAAATCACAAGATTAATCCAAAGTATCACATAGGAAAAAGCAGACAATGGTGCAAAACTGACATGCATAAATACTCTCAGTCGAGACTGCCATACACAGTGGTACATCTTATTTGTCAAATTGAACATTTTGAGATCATTTTACAGACGTAAACGAGGCCTAAAGCAAGTACAGAAAAAATTATAATCTTCTGCCCTGGATTGAGCTTAATTTGTGTCCACAGAATCACTTAATATAGGCTAAGCTATATTATGGAAATGACATAATCTAACAAGGTGTAGACCTGCAGAAAAGGCCTACATAAATCCTAGTAAGAATGAAAAATGTGTCATCCAACATTACAAAAGAAAATCAAAATGAAGTCAACTGTCTGATAACACTTATGGTGGGGTAAACAGACAGCTAGCAGTTTAATTATAGGAATATTTAAACTTAACTAAAATGGTAAGACATTAATACAATAAAAACAGGCATTCACCCTGGAGATAGTAGGCAACAGCTGATTTCATGTAGCTGACAGACAGAATTTAGACATTCCATGTTATATTTGCCTAATTTGAGGTGAAATGTTTTTCATTAAAGCATGACACTTGGTACACTTGCACTGAACTTTATCAGAGATGGAGCCATGGCAAAAACGCTTTGAGTTTGTGGTCAACTCTCCCACAAGCGTGTGATTTCCCATCTAACAATTCTACTAAATTCACCATTAAATATTCACTTCAACAAATTTCAATTGATGTTGAATTACAAGGGTATTCTTGTAATTCTTCAACATCGAAACATGGGGCAGGCAATACCCTTTCTGTGATATCATATTTGTTTAATTACAAGGATGCTAAATACATAATACACTTTTAGCATAGAATAAAATGGCCATGTGTTTCGGCGATGGCCTTGTCCAGTAACTCGCCTTATCGGCCCAAATTCAGAAAATGTTTAGAGCCCCAAACGCTACAAGTGTACCGAGTTTCATGCTTTGAAGATGTTGCACATGTTTTTCCCATATCATCCAGACTATTGCTTTCATCCACTTTTTAAGTTTATTTAAAAGCACAGGTTAAAATTACGTTTCATAGTCGTTTCGGATTCATTAAACTAACAAATACCCCTTTCCACCAAACAGTTCGCTTCAAGCAAACTATCATTAGCTAGATGAATGTTTGTAGTGCCATTCAGACTAATAGTAGTAAATATTTATCACATTAAACGTATCACAGTAAAACATTAATTTCGCTGTCAAATTCAAGACAAATGAATTGTTCTATGAAATTAAACAAATAAGTTGATTCACATTCAATACTCACACTTCGGTCGTCAGCCATGTTCTTGATAAAATGCGGTCTTTAGCTATCCAATGCACTAGGTGGTGCTGTCGCAAACTACAAGGGTCCTAGAATTGCGGTCCTGAATCTGCAGCCTCCGGCTCTGCAGACAAATGCTACTCCTGTGACTCCTGTCACTGTGTCCGTGCACCTCCTCCAGAGTGTAATTCACAATGAAACAAAAGTCAACACAACAATTTAAACATTGAATGACAATATTTCAAAGTGAGCAGTTAAAGCAAATTAATATAAACCGATAACATAAACGAGGTAAACATCCTCTAATGTAGGGCTCCACTCTGTGTCACTGGGCACGAGTGGCCTGACTAAGCCTGATGACTGCTGGCTGCAGGAAATGAACGTGGGGCAGGTGTGAGTGTTCTGAGGAAACCTTTTCACACTGTGCTGTTTTTATATGCAAAGACAGAAGTGTGATTTATTCTTTGACAAGTTGTTAAAGTGTTTAAAGGTCTTGTTTCTGTGAGTGTGGGAGTGAAAAACAACACAATGATTTATTATAATATCAATAAAATGAAGACTAACATCACCGCTGCTCTCTGTCCTCTCCCAGTCATTGAATACTTTGGTTAGTTAGTACTCTCTGAGGATGCTTCAAAGTAACTTTCTGCTCATGTCAGCTCTCCTGTCTAAAACTGTTTGTGTTCACACCTCTCTCATTTGTGCGAGTTATCTGCGTGTGCGACGGTTGTAAAGGTGTAAAAACATCAAAACAATGTGAAGAAACAAGACGACAAAGAATGAAGAATGGAAAGACATGCAGCAGAAAGTAACAATAGTTACATTCAATCCATCACGTTCATTTGTCACATGTAGACACAATCACAGTGATGTAATACATACAGTGCACACGTTTAATGCACAGCTAATGTGCTGTATATCACGTCCTCATGTTGAGCTTGATCCTGTTGGAGAACAAAACAAGTTGTTGTAATATGAATGAATATGTGGCTCATTTCAATACAACAGAGATATTAGATATCCTTCTGTAAAGGCACAGTGTTCTGCAGAGGGACAGAACAGACTGACACATATCTTGATATAACTGTGTTTAGTTACCTTGTTGAAAGTGTGTCTCACATGCCTAACAGCACTGTAAGTTACTTCATCTTCAGCCTGTGAAGCAGCAAAACAAACATCAGAGGGGTGAAAATAAACAGGGTCGTCCTGCAGCAACACAGGGTCTTAAAGTGTTTCCTGAAATGCAGCTGTTAAAATGTGTCTGTATTTATGTGTTGTCAAAAACGGGTGGATTTGTGGGTTTAACCACCACTGACCAAATGTTGTTCCTCAGGTCAAAAAGAGTCAATTACATGTAATAGAAACGTTTGTAATGAGCCTGCAGTGTTTGTCTTTTTCTGCTCATAATTGTTCAGTGTTAAAGAGCATCTGCAGATAATTAATGGTTCCTGGTGAAGGCACAATGCTGCAGTGTAAACAGAAGAAACCATGATGGCAAAAAAACAAAACAAATGATCATTATATCTCACCGCTGATGATTGTTCGTTTGTCCGCTCTAAAAGTGAAACAGTAAAAACTCTTAAAGCTGAACACAATCAAAGTATTCAACAACTAAATCTTTTACAATTAGGTTTAAAAAGTTCAGATTATTCTCACTGTGTCTTCTCAGAATAAAGCAGACGATGGAGGCCGTAATGATGATCGACAGACTCAGAGGAATGATGACAGTCAGCGGGTGAATGGAAGCACTGCAGCCGTTTTGAACGCACCAATGCAAAGACACACAGAAAGATGTTCTCAGTGCAAAACAGAATAATGATCAAAGTTAACCACAGTGAGGCGACTGACCTGCGGGATCCGGCATGAACTGTGGTGTGTTCTTCATACGCCAAGACAGACGTGTGAGTCACAGGCTGACGACTGCTTGAAAAGGTGTTAAGTTCTGCGGTTGCAGTAAGTGTTGCTATGGGAAACGACACCATAAATAAGGTAAGCATACCACAAGAATCAATTATAATATCACTTCTATATTACAATAGTAATGTCTTAATCACTATAACTGGACTTATAAACTAAACATCTAAAAGCATCAAACCTGAACTTTAAAACTAATTAAACATGTTGTCAGTAAACATCACACTGAGACGTTCAATATCACATTTTAGACTTGCCAGGTATGTTAATTAGCTGGCTGCATGTTGCAAAGTCCAATAAGATTTCATAACCTTGTAACGCATAGTCTGAATTACAGACTTAACACTCATTAAGTCTTAAGTGACTGAGGGGCTGGATGAGAGTCCATGTCACGTGGGGGGGTGGAGGGGGGTGGGGGCCTTGTTGACAAGGCTGGCAGCAGATGGGAAGAAACTGTTCTTGTGTCGGGAGGTTTTGGTCCTGAGGGACAGCAGCTTCTTGACAGAGGAGAGGGTCTCAAAGAGTCTGTGATCGGGGTGAGAGGGGTCGGCCACAATCTTATCTGCACGCCTCAGGGTCCTGGAGGTGTACAGGTCCTCTAGAGATGGCAGATTGCAGCCAATCACCTTCTCTGCAGAGCGGATGATACGCTGCAGCCTGCCCTTGTCCCTGGCAGTGGCAGCAGCGTACCAGACAGTGATTGAGCAGGTGAGGATGGACTCAACGATGGCGGTGTAGAAGTGCACCATCATTGTCTTTGGCAGGTTGAACTTCTTCAGCTGCCGCAGGAAGTACATCCTCTGCTGTCCCTTTTTGATGAGGGAGCCGATGTTCAGCTCCCACTTGAGGTCCTGGCTGATGATGGACCCCAGGAAGCGGAAAGACTCCACAGTGCAAACAGTGGAGTCACTGATGGTGATGGGGGCGGGTGTGGCTGCTGTCTTTCCACAACCATCTCCACTGTCTTCAGAGCATTAAGCTCCAGGTTGTTCTCACCACACCAGGTCACCAGATGGTCAATCTCCCACCTGTAGGCAGACTCGTCCCTACCAGAGATGAGTCCAATGAGGGTGGTGTTCGTCACGGCCAGAGGTTCGGTTGGCCTAACACCGGAACCTGGGAAACACTCCCATTCTCACAGTAGTTGATTGATTTTCTACGATGGCTCATTTCATTCCCCTCCCTAAGCTGCCATCAGCTAAGGAAACTGCGGAGATTGTGCTGCAACATGTCTTTGGCCTCCATGGTCTTCCCCGCAGGGTGTTATCAGATCGGGGGCCCCAGTTTGCAGCTCGTTTTTGGAAGGCCTTCTGTCGTCTCCTGGGGCCCGTGCTGATCTGACGTCCGGCTATCACCCTGAGTCCAATGGACAGACAGAGAGATTAAATCAGGAGTGGGAGACTGGACTACGTTGTCTGACCTCTCACAATCCCTCTACATGGGCAGACAGACTGGTATCGATTGAATATGCCCATAATTCTCTGCCTTCCGTTCGACAGACATGACTCCTTTCCAGTGTGTTTATGCTCATCAGCCCCCGATGTTTGCAGCTCTTGAACCTGATGTGGCGGTTCCCTCAGCCCAGGCGTTGGTCCGCCGTTGCCGTAGAGCCTGGTTGCGGCCCGCCAGACCCTCCTCAGGAAATCTGTAATACCAATATGCAATACCTGGTGGACTGGGAAGGTTATGGTCTGGAGGAGAGGTCTTGGGTCTCCTCCTCTAACATCGTGGACACCACCCTCATTGAGGACTATCACCGTCAGCACCCTGAAGATCCCTTGTCTCTCGTCTTTTTCAGTTCCTGTCAAGCTGTCTCCCTCACCGTCCCTCCCTAATGTGTTGCACCTGTGTCTTGTTACGTTCACTCCCTTTTCCTTCTTAAACCCTGGTGTTCCCTCACTTCCCTGCCAGATTATCACTAGCCTTTGCACTCGATACATCCAGTTCTCTTTATTAGACTATCCTAGACCCTCGTGTTTTGACCAGCTTTTTCTTTCCTCGTTCCTGTTCCTGTCGGATCTCTGTTACCTTGCCTTAGCTTTTTGACTTCTGTGTACCGGACCTTGCTTGAATAAAGACCACGTTTTTTGGAACTATCACCTGTCTCCGCAGTTGAATCCTTACTCTGTGCCTGACAATATACTCACCGAAGCCAGCTACTGATCTGGCCAATGATAAGACAGCGCAGGTAACTGAGAGGCCGGCGGTGGTAAATAAGAAGCTGCCGACCAGGGCAGCAAGTCATGCGTCTAACATAGCAACCCATTGGATCGGCTACTGGCTAGGCTGGTCGTTAGCTTCCCAGGCTGGCGACTAGCACGCCGAAGCTAGCAACCCAATGGATCGGTAACTGGATAGGCTGGTCGTTAGCTTCCCAGGCTGGCGATTAGAACGCCAGCCATTTTAGGTCACAACTCTGTTTCCATTCTGGAAGATAGGAAGTCTCTCAGTAATACATTTAAAATGATGATTAAGTTTTGCCTATTCATTAATTTTATGAAATATGAATGTTAAGAAGTTTAATATTGTATGACTGCAGTTATGTGTAAGAATTACTTCATTTGTTCAAGTGTATCGACAAGATTGTGCAGATTTGTTAGCTGGCTTGTCCACATAGAAATCACTGTTAACATGAGTGCAGAAAGTTTGCAAACCACTACATTTGTGTAACACATATTAATTTAATGCATTTTTATTTTATTTGGGGACGTTTTATTTACTTACCTGGAAAAATCATGTGAAATAACCGCAGTCTATGGTGGATGAATGTCTGTAAGAGTGTAGACAGTTACTCTATTTTGTTTAACACAACTCTGTTTGGATTCTGTAAGGTGATGAGCTGAAATAAAGAGGGAGAGACACTGCACTGCTCTACCTCAAGAAAAGAACGACTCCTACGCTTATTCTGCACTTTAACTCAAATCCACCAACAATAAAATTAAATAACACAACGCAGAGACTGGATAGGACATAACTTTGAATACGGGCTAAGGAGACATTTCTCAGGGTTACACATGTTTTCATATATTTCGTCTTCGAAGTTCATGTGCTCTCAGTACGCCTACTTGCAAAACATATTTTTTTCCAACATTTCTATGAATATCTTGATTTTTTTTTCCGCCCATAGACTGCATGAAAAGATGGACGACATGACAGCTCCCTAAAGGTGAAGCCAAAATCTCTCTATCGCCCCCTGCTGACTGGCTGCAGAATAGGTCATAAAGCCCGCCTCCTCCATGTTAACAGATGGACATGAGTCAAACTATAAAATGAAAATACACATCAAATACATTCTTCTCAAACATGGTTTATAATAATAATAATAAGACTTTATTAAGGACACAACGTGTGGTCCATAGCACTAAAAAAATATATATATATATATAAAACATAACAGACAATACATACAGAAATACATAAACTAGTACATCAAGTGAGGCATCAACTAGATTATGACACAAAGGTACATACATTAGGTAGCTGTGTGTACGTACAGACTTGAGCGCCAGTGGCTCCACAATCTCGACGAGAACCGCACTGAGCTCCTCTCACAGTTACTCAAATACATTAAAATACCATTACCTGAAACTGACAACCTGCACATGAACCTGTACATAAGATTACGTATCACAGCAGAGCAGTTCGGCACCCCAACATTTACAAACATTTCACTAGCACTGCACCATCTTGGAAGTTTTAAAAGCATTCTCATGCCATCATTATAGGCCACGTTGAGTCTCTGCATGTTGCTTTTGCTATAAACACGCCACAAGTGGGCAGTATACATAGGGGTACAAAATGCTTTAAATAAAGCTGTCTTAACATTAACAGTGCACATGTTAAACTTCCGTGCGAGCATATTGGCTTGCGCGTATAACTTGCGACACTGTCTGTTAATATCTCTATTGTCCGACAGATCATTTACAATATGATGGCCGAGATATATGATCTCATTACATTCATGAAGAGCAATGCCAGATAAAAAGAATTCAGGAAAAACTAGTTTTCTATCACCTTTGCTTCTAATGATCATAATCTTACTCTTAATTGCATTATATTTGATGTCAAAGTCGAGACCATATTGTGAGCAGACATTCAATAGCTGTTGTAGGCCAGCACTATATGGGCAGAAAATTACCAAGTCATCTGCATACATTAGGTTATTAATTAACATAGAGCCAACCATACACCCTGTTTTACATGCATTCAACTGCTGTGACAAGTCATCCATATACACATTAAAGAGAAAGGGAGACAAAATTCTGCCCTGTCTCACTCCGTTGCTGACAAAAAAAGGTTCTGACATAGAATTTCCCCATTTTATCATAAAGGCCTGATGAGCATACCAGTAAACCAGAATTCTTAGAATCCATTTTGGGACCCCTCTAAAACACAATTTATCAAACAGTTTTTCATGATTTATGCGATCAAAGGCCTTAGAGGCATCCATAAAACATATACAAATTGTGGAGTTCTGACTGTTGTATTTATCCAAGATTTCTTTCAAAGCAAAGATGCACATGTCAGTGCCATGTTTCTGTTTAAAGCCAAACTGGTTGTCACTTGTGAATATGTAATCTTCTAACCTGTTAAGGAGGATTTTCTCCAGTACTTTGGATACAATACTGGCTAATGCAATAGGCCTATAATTCTCCATACTGTTTATTTTGCCTGCTTTGTTTTTAATTACAGGTACTAATAATACAGACAGGATAGAGTCAGGCAGAATGCCATGTCTTAGTAAGCCTGTCAAACATATAGCAAGCAACAAACAAAGTTTTTTGCTGGCATATTTTAGATGTTCAGCAGTTATCTTGTCAGCTCCACACGATTTATTGTCAGCTAGTCTAGCTAAGACTGCTGAGTGAACCTCTCCTAAATTGATAACTATATCTACATCTGTATCAACAGTACCCACTTCAAAATGATTTCTTCCAACACAGTTAAATAATTCAAAATAATGTTGTCGCCTCATCTGAGATATATTATCAGCACCACTAACCCCATCAATGTTTGTCGGTAAGGACATTTTACAATTATTCATACATTTGACCTCCTTCCAGAAATCCTTAACACTATTATTTTGCATCTTTTTGGCCAGTGAGTCAGATCTCATAGACTTCTCATTCCTTTTAATAAATCGCAGGGCATATTTGAAATTTGCATGAGCACGTTTCTTCTGTTCAAATAAAGGGCCATGTCTGACTCTTCCTGATTCAACCCAGGCTTTGAATGCTTTTCTAGCTACTACATGAAGCTCTGCCACATAGTCATTCCAGCCAGGTTTGACATTGTATCCCTTAGACTGAGATTTATGAAGTGATTTACTGGAGATGAGAAGTGACTCCACAATAGCATCATATAAAACACATAAATCATTCCCATGTTGTGGGTTCCCACAGTTCACATTACAGCATCTTATTGCATCTTTAGGTAATTCAATATTTCCGAGTAGGTTGTCAGTCCTAATGGTATATTCCTTAATGGCGTCCTTAGTTATCTTAGACCAATCCAATTTCCCCAAAATTGTGTTATTTACCTCAGCCGATAACATCGGTATTTTTTCCACATTCAGTGATATAGAAAAAGGTATATGATCAGCAACGGCATAGTCATAGCAGATCTCCATGGTATCCAAGGAGGCATGTGCATCCGATGTACAAACACAATGATCCAGCCATGAAGTTGTATGCCATGCTTCACTGATGTATGTAAAACTATTTTCAGGTAAAAAAAACTTGCTTGAGAGGGTTAAGCCTCCGTCTGTGCAGAAATGCATTAGATGTCTGGCAAATAGAGAGTTCTCATCAGAAATATCTGCATTCATGTCTCCTAAAACAAGGATGCAGCTAGAAGCATTATCTTGAATAAAGGAGCTAACAAAGGCTAATTCTATTGAGAAATTCTCCCTCATTTTGATAACATTCATAAGGAGTATAAATATTTAATATAATAAACTTTGTATCATTGCAACTTATCTCTATTCCAATAGCCCAATCTACATCCAATCTAACCACTTTGATCACAGAATCGTATTTCTTTTTCCAAAGGATAGCCACTCCCCCCGGTATCCTCCCCTGGATTAATTTTGTACTGAGATCAGTGGTGGATTCACCAGCTCCATAAAAATCACAATGTATTGAATTTAGTCCTTCCAAGTCCTGTACAGCTAAAAATGTCTCTTGCACACACAGTACATCACAGTTCTCCAGGAGCTTGTCAATAATAAGGCGACGTGATTTATCCTCAGCACTGTGACCAATGCGAAGGCCACGCGCGTTATATGACACAATCTGAATTTTTAGGTCAGCTATGTTATTGTCTGTGTTGCGTTTACTGACCATTGTCACGTGTCAAGAGGCTCCAGGTTGTGGCTGCCCTGAGGGCCTGGAGCTGTATTTTCCTGGTGCTGCTGTAGACCAGCTCCCTCAACTCCACCACCTCCATCATCAGGCGAGACGCGGGGCCGACGAGCCTCGTAGTAGCGTCGGACATACGTTCCAGCTGGCCAGAGTAGCGGGTCGTACATTTCAGCCACTTCATTGCATTCAGCGGTGATATGGAACGAGCTGAATCTGTTTCGTGTCGAGTCAATTTTGCGACACGTAACTGCTCTGCCCAGTTTCTCAGTCAAATAATCACAGAGAGTGTCAGCTTCAAGGTTAGGGCAGAATCTTGTTGCAAACACACTGACCAGCTTGGTTTTAACCACTTGAATGTTACTCACTTTCCCAGTGCCAACTACCGCCATATGTTTCCTCTCGCGTTTCTGTGGGTCACGCACAGTGCGGGGTTTTGGTTGTGGCTTGGTATTTCCAGGAACTGGCTTTAAACGACGGCCTTCTTGTACAACCGTGCTCCACTGAGATTGATTATTTGGTGGAGCACTCGTTGCCGTAGTGTCTTGTGTTGACTGCGGTGCAGCAGTAGCCAAACTCTGCACCTCTTCCTCCGGAGCCACTCCGGTGGTGCTTTCAGGGCCCGCAGGCCCGCGGAGCTTCTCCAGCGCCGTCATACGCTGCACAACATCCGTGGTAACCGCTTGCAGGTTCTCGCACACGGCCACATGAGCTTCTAGAGCCCCCTTCATGCTGCAGACATCTCTGTTAAGCTGTTCAATCCTGCCAAGCAGGGCCGATACGTCGATGCTACCATATGAGACAGGCGGGAGATCATCTAAGTAGTGTGAAACAAATCTTGGGACATCTTCCCCGCTCTCATTAAGAACTTTCAGGCATGCCTTTATGTTGTTTATATCCTTCTGAGGACCTTTATGCGACACACAGCGTTGCGTCGTTCTCGGACAGACTTCAAAGAGAAGCCGCTTGGACTCCTCTATCCACTCAGACGAAAAGTTGTTCGAGACTAGCATTACAATCTCATCCTGGCTCAGTGTCTTCATTTTGATCACGAGAAAGTTCAATAATTCGTCTTCCACTACCACTTTTCCATCCGTAGTTCTAAAGATCTCAGGCTTTAATCGTTTGTCATTATAGTTAGTTCTTATCATGCTGATTTACGTCCAAGTGTTGATTTTTCTGACAAGTTTATTTTTTATGAATGTTATTTGATGCTGTAAATGATGACTGACAGCTCTGTTGACAAATACGGCTCCTGCAGCCGATCTGTTCCGGATTAGCAGAGTGGAGGACGATCGGCAAGAGGAGACCTAACTGAAACAATCACTACAGTCATTGAAGTTTCCTGTGAACATTAACCTCAGACCAACATAAAGTCTTTGTTGTCTTTTTTTATTTTGGTTAGCGGAAGTGGCGGGCGTCACCCGCCAATCTCTCGACTCGACTCTGGATCCAAATGGCGTCAACATCGCAAGATGGCAGCGCCTATCATGGGGGCTATTTTGGCATCGATTCTGTACGATGAGAGCAGATGGAGACGCGT
Source organism: Semicossyphus pulcher (assembly GCF_022749685.1). Classification (NCBI taxonomy): domain Eukaryota; kingdom Metazoa; phylum Chordata; class Actinopteri; order Labriformes; family Labridae; genus Semicossyphus; species Semicossyphus pulcher. The sequence goes on from NW_027211670.1 coordinate 6,181,083, forward strand.
CGTCCTTCGATACAGTCGTTGGTTCCGCCCTTGTGTGTCAGCCTCCATTACTGCGGTCAGTCTGCTGCTGCCTGCTGCCCGTGACAGCAGCATGGGAAGTTGGATTAACAACATTAGACAGTGGCCCCCAGGTGCTGATGAAGGTACCGTATGTAGATGGAGATACAAACGTTATTTAAACTTTACATATTAGTCAGACGTTGATGATGTCAGGAGCCAGAAATAGAGAAAAACGGACCACATGCCCGTCCGCCACAGTAACTAACAGTAACATAATTAAGAGCTTATATTTGTACATAAAAATGTATCATAAAGAAGATCAGATTTACTTGTGGGGCAACCTTCTGTAAACAACTTTATTACATTTCAACGTTTTATTGTAGCAGAAATTAACGTTACTATAGTGACGTTACATAGAAGAAAATTCAACACTTCTTAGGACGGGACCGGTAATTCCCTGGATTCATGAGAAGGATTACAATCCTAATTTTTACTTTAATCTGGATGTTTCTTGCAGAGCTGCACGTGTCTGCAAGCCTTTTACTTGTGGTCAAATTGTGCAGCTGGTCAGAGAGCTGAGGAGAGACGGTGAAAAACCTCAAAATGAAAACATGAGAGAATAACACAGCAGACAGCACAACGTGAGACATCTTTATTACACCCAGTAATGTACAGAATAGACAGACATTACAGTACACAGTCATGATGACATAATCACAGAAACATTTTAAATATATTTGAAGAATGGATCCTTAGAGGATGATGACCGAGCCAAGGTTGTTCAACCCAAACAGACCTGAGTCACTCAGCCCTTACTCCACCATCAAGACCTGGAAGATGACGAGCTTCAAACACACCTGTCGTCCACCACAAGCTCAATGGTTTGGCTGATGTTGAGCTTTAGGTGATCGTCTTGGCACCAAAGCTCTCTAAAGCCCCTTTTACACGGCCTGTTCAAGACAGGACTGAGAGGCCTCTGTTACGCATCGCCTTCTGTGTAAAAGTCACGGAGGTGTCTTTTCTTCGTATGTTTACACGTGTAAAATCACAGAGTGGGACGGCAATGTGACGGCTCTGTTTCATTCAGTGTAACAGTATAAAGGTGGTGTAATGAACATCTTTACGGTGCTGTTGAATCTCTGTGTAAAAAGGGCCTCTGTAAGGGCTTAACAGTGTTTTTCCATGCACGGACCACACTGGATATGTTTTGTTAAATTCTTCCAAAGTCTTCCCTACAAACTGTATTTTATGAGTCTGGACGAACATGGATGTAAACTTCAACTTTACTGTTTGGTGGAGGCAAACAGCTGCGAGGTGCTCAGTTAAGTCAATAAACAGTTTTTCATGATTATGCCTTCAACAGATAAATCTGAAGGTTCACCAGATTAGTTAGCTACATCTCTGATATCACACACACATCATGTTCAGTCCAACAAAATGTTTAATTATGAAGCTAAGTGTAAGTGTATGGGACAATGCTAGCAAAAACATCTCTTTGTCATCAACATGTCCTTCCCATTATCTTAAAGAGACAGAGCAAACATCACCATGTTCATGTTTTTCAGTGACCAGGCTTTATATTGTCATGTTCATGTCAAATACAAATTCAAAGCAAAGTAATATCCAAGTAGGTTAGTAAGCCCAGCTAATAACTAACAAGCTGAGCTAGCTAGCATGTTGAGAAAACTAGCAGAAACCAAACAAACCAAAGCGGCCTCTTCAGCTACCTCTCCCCCAGCAACCTCAAAGCATCTGTGGATAACATCACCAGCTAACATCCGCTCACAACACACTAGATTAGACGATCCAGCTAACAACATGCAAGGCTATATTATCTTATATTCATTCTTCTAGAGCGTTTTCGTCCATCTTTTCTCGCCTTAGAATCATCAATTCCCTCTCCACTGCAGTCCAGTTTAATTTGTCTGCACTTGGAGGTTACCTGAGGTACTTTGTTACTTAGATGTAGCGAGAATACTGTAATGCTGGCTCATGTCCAGGTGACCTGAATGATGGATATCATTTTTAAAGTATTTGTACTGAAACAATTTATCTGGAGGTGAATGCTCTACTTAAACAATATCTATTCTATATACTCTTCAAGATGTTTCATATTAAATATGTCTGAAAAAACAATGTTTGCTGAAGAGATTGCTGTTTAATGAAAACAGTGAAGTCCAGATTCATTTAGATAATCTTCAATAGTTTTAAATTCCCAACACAAACTGTTCAGTGCTTCTTTTACAGATATCAAGTAGTACCAAAGTACCAAAAGGTGAAGGGAGCAATAATAAATCTCATAATTAACACTCTAGATGCAGTTACCATAGCAACGATTGCACAAACAACAACAGCAGAAAGCACAACGTCTCACTGGAGAAAAAAGTAAACCATCACTGTGGCAGTTTCCCCTGCCACTGGTAACACACCACACCAGCACACCACACCATCACTCATTTCACATGCCACATGTTAGCCAGGTAGCATGCTACTGATAGTTTAGTGGGTGCACACACTGAACTACATTTAACATCTCAGTAAGTTTCCTGTGCTATTTTCCCCATAAAGTTTCACAGAAACACATTTAAACACATTGTTGTGGTTCATTGGTTATTGTTCAAAGTCGGTGTATCATGAGTTTGTATCTAATTATGTTTTTCTTTTCTTACCACAGTGATTCCTGGTGCTGGGCAGTGACAAAGAACCTGAGCATAGTTTCAGGCTGTCTTTTATAGTGCCTGAGTAAAAGTAGAGAGCATGCTCAGTCCATCTTACTGCACCATACCAACTGATGGGAGTGTTCAGTGGAGTTGTAAATGTATTCTTAGCTTGGATATTATGTGAAAGCTTTGATGACTCCTTTAATTTGTAGTAAATAAATGTAAATAGACTTTGTAATGTTTTCGGATATTGAAAATAACATGTATGGTTAAATTGATTACTTAATTGAGCTCAATTAAAGATGGTATGGTCCAGTGGGAGGGGCTTAGCCTTTAAATGGAGGGAATATACACTGCCTCAGGAGTCAAAGAAGGACTGTGGTGTTGTATGGAGGTTCTGGCCAGTGTATGTAAATATTTTTCTGCTGCATTTTGCTTCATTTGCTCAGATGTCCCTGGACTGTCTTTGAAGAGCAATAAAACACTTCATTTTTGCATCAATTGGACTTTGTCTTGCTGCCCTTTTTCAACATTTTGAGGTTAAATTACACCTTTTTCAGTCAGCCTTTCAACCTACTACCCTCACTCTAGGTCAGAGTGTGACAATCACCATGACCAGAAATGAAAAATGAACCAGTGTAACCAGCGTCTGTTAAATCCCCCATTTTCTTCTGTTTGTTCTGGTGAACACAGAGCGTTACATCCCATCCACATCTCTTTCAGCATATGACCTCTGGGTATGGAGGGAGAGACACACACACAGAAAGACAGTTTTATTCTGTGCAGTTCTTCAGTTCTAAATAAAACATGTAAAGTGTTTCTATATTTATTTTTATGTACTAGTATTGTGAAATACAAATGACAGTTTCAGTAGTTGACAGTTACCTGGCCTGAAGTCTCTCTCATTGTCTCCACATTACTGTAAGTTACTTCCTCTTCTGGCTGTTAAAGGACAAAACTAAATGTAATTTACACAAAGTCTGAACAAGATGATATAACCTGTCCATTACATCATTTTAAAAATAGTAACGATAAGCAATCTTATATACTTCCTTCATTAAGGAATAATTACACACAAATATTTTGACTTGCTTTCTTTGAAGCTGATATATATCACTGTCTTGTCTGTCTTTTAATATGAAGCTATACAGCCTGTAGCTGATTAGGTCTTTATGTTAAGCTTAGCTCACCCTGTGCTGGCTGTAGCTTTATATTTAACTGACTGATTTGAGTATAGATTCAATCTTTTCATCTGACTCTCCACGTGGAAGAAACACCAGGAAGAAAACGTGTCAAAATATTCTTAAAGTGAAACTGACTTTGAGCTTTAAGCTCACAGGCACATCCACAATATTGTACCATCTACAGTCGTTCTGCAAAGAGACGTTTTCTCTCATTATAAACACTGTGGAGATGAATCAGAATATCTTACTGCTGTTGCAGCTGATGTTTGGGCTGTGGTCCGCTCTGAAAGTGGAACAATCAAAACTCCTGTTACTGTCTCTCATTGTGCAATGACTGTGCGACACATGTCTACAGTTTTAAAGAGAAATAGTTAGAAACAACATGAGTTGGATTTATTAAGATCAGCACAGACTTACTTCGTCTTTTGAAAATAAACCATACGAACAAGCCGACCAGCACAACGAGGATCAACACGCTCAGACGGACGGAGAAACTCTTCAGGTGGAAGGAAACACTGTAGAATAAATTATAAAGACACGATGAAAATCATTAACAGATCAGTGTCCTTCAAGTAGAACTATGTTGTGATCAAGAAATATACTGCTGCACCATTTTATACAGTTTAGACGTTATTCATGATTAATAAAGGCAGCTTCATGTTAAAATGCATGTATTGAGACTTCACTACAAATCTGTGACTGATTCATTGGCCCCTAAATCAGCCACAGTCTACTAAATAGTGTATTGACTGCAAATGTAACTGACCTGTGCGACACAGCCTGAACTGTGGTGTGTTCTTCATACTCAAACACAGACGTGTGATTGACAGGTTGATGAGTGCTTTCAAAGGTGCTTGAACCTCTTGTTGCTGCGAGTGTGGCTGAGAGAAACAACAGAATGATTAACAGAATCATATCACAAATATGTATACTAATATCACATCTGTATCAAATGCAACGCTTTGGTAATGTTGCAAATTATAACAGCACATTTTATAACCTTGTGCTCGTCTGTACTGTTGGTCAGTATTATGGTACTTACTAGTGCTGAGTCTCTCTTGAACAGTTACATGCACTGGCATCTGTAGGCCTCCTCTATCACAGAAGTACCAGCCGCTGCTCTGTGTCCTCAGTCCACTCAGAGTCACAGAGAAAACTAAGGAGACTTTTACATTAATGGTCACTGTTGTTCCATCTATTGATCCAGACGGCTCCTTCACACAGGACCCTCCCAGCCTGCACCACCGACTTTCTCCACCAACACTATAGTGACAATGGACGGTAACATCTTCTCCAATAAATCCTGTAACCTCCTGACGATCCACAGAGAGCTGGGGCCGACCTTGAGGGACAACAAACAGAATTTTCTACAATGTTGTGTTCAGCTGTTTGATCAGTACTTTCTGCAAAGAGTACATGTGGTAGATAAATGACTTCATTTACATTTATTTCAAATATTATTGACTGATGATGCTATTGTGATATTAAAATATTCAGCTTTTTGCTCTGAACACTGAAACCCTTCTTAGTGTTTTTCCTCCATGTTGTTAATATTTCACATCGAGGATTTGAAATGTTAGTTCAGCTGTTTAAAGAGGAGAGTTAGTATTTTTTAAACCTGCACAATATTTATACATATTTTAGGGTCTAAATGACTGATAGGTACAACAAATGTTGGAATTGCTGCAGTAGATTGCTTCAGCTGGCAGCAGGAAACTGGCTGTAATGGCTGCAGAGATAAGAGTACTAATGGGATCAAATTGTTATTCTAAGTGTCTGACAACATTACAAACAGGTTTGCTACAGAGAAAGACCTTTTTTACAACAGAAAGATGCTTTTTTAAACAAGAAACAACCTGTAAATCGCCCACTTCAAAGCCACCAGACTCCATTGACAAAAACAGTAATTTAACTCCAAAGAACACAGGAGTTGCTGATCTACTGCTGCATCAACCGGTTACTGAATTTGTATCATTGTGTGACTTTGGTGTTTTAAAGGTTTGAATCCAACACCTAACACAAACAAACTACCTGATTGAGGCAGCAGGAGACCAGGAACTCCTGTGTTCTGTGAGGAAAAAATACTGTTTTTGTCAATGGAGTCTGGTGGATTAGAAGATAGCAATGTAGCTCCCAGCTCTTTCTGGTTAAAAAGGATCTTACCTTCATAAAAAGGTCTATTTGTGTAACAATCCTTTCTTTATGTTGTCAGCCAGTTAACAATCAGATAACAATCTGAGCCTGTGAGGGACAAAAACCAGCATTTTCACTGGACATACTTTGATCCTAAAAATATCTGTAGACGTGATTTAAACCCCGAGATATGTAAAACAGGTTAAAACATACAGGAAGTCCCTTCTAAGGCTTCTTACCTGTGGTAACTGACAGCTGAAATGGCGTCCTGATGTCTAGCCCACCATTTGTCTCCACAGCACACCAGTAATAAGACCTTTTAACAGACAGGTCACTAATGGTCACAGTGAAGATTCTTTGCTGTTTGTCATCAGAGATTAAAAACCTTCCTGAACCACCTTGTTCATTAGTATTAACTGCGTAGGAGCAGGTACCCCAATCCTGTCCTTCACACAAGTATTTCACATGAGTTGTGTACTTAGACTCATAGAGACACGGGACAGAGACGGAGCCTCCTCTCTTCACTGACACTTTACTGACTGTAGTTAGGCTGTGAATTCCTGCAACAAACAAAGTGACTGTAAAAAGTTGAAATTATAGTCCCATCATCTTCTGACATCACCAGAAAATACAAATGATAGAATAATCCCGGTGACCGACCTGTGAGTCCAGTAAGGATGAGAAGAGCGCTGAGATGAGCGGCTATGTTGATGAGTGAGCAGAGAGGAAACAACAGCGACCATCTCACCGTGTAAATTACTTCATACTTCCTGCTATTACTACATAGGTATAGACTGTTCATACCGTCTATGTTAACACCTCTCCTCCCCCTACACTGTATAAAGGTTGCCACAGGGTTCTTCCTGTAGAGCTGAAGTTATATCGAGAACATTTCCTTCTGAAGAACTAAAATATTTATTGTTAAGGCATGTTACTAATTATTAGTTTTTTTAGTTGTTATTGAGCCACAGTTTATATCTTTACTAATTATTCGCATTAATGTGCTGATGTGAAGGACTTCATGTGCTTTCAGTAGGCCTACTTGAAAAACATTTTTTTCCAACATGACATTACTTTAGTCTCGATGTGTCTTGCAGAGCTGCACGTGTCTGCAAGCTTTTTACTTGTGGTCAAAATGTGCAGCTGGTCAGAGAGCTGAGGAGAGACGTGAAGACCTCAAAATGAAAACATGAGACAAGAAAACAGCAGACAGCACAACGTGAGACATCTTTTTTTTTACAACATTAAGAGATTTTAAAAAACACTTAAGAGTTACAACAGTTATATGTGTAGTGGCCATTTGTCCGAAAAATCAAACTTACAATAAATCAAACATAATCAAAGTGCCACTGATGCACCATGGGGATGTGGTGCACGCAGGCAAAAGAAGTCCATTGTCCATTCAAGGTTGTGCGTCTCTTATGGTTCATTTTCCCAATAATCAAGCAAGCAAACAAAAGAACAAAGAAATCACGGCTCCTGCTGCCTCTCTTGTGCTGGTAAAAAATAAATAAAGCAAACACCTAGAATAATCTAACTATAATACTTATTATTAATGAACTAAATATACAACTAAATACTAAGAACAAACAAGTAGCTCCTACAATATGTGTTGATGAGACATGTGCTCTGCTGGCTCTAGTGTTTGAACAAAAATAGATTATTATACAATTTTGATGTCAAACATTTACAATATAAGATATATGAGATAATATTGATCATGAGGGTTCATTTGATAAAACAATAAAATAACATTAAAACAATAATTTAATTCAAATGAATTCAAGTGGAATCATTTATAAAACTAAACAATGTATTTGTGATGACATGCTCGACTTGCAGTCTGTTCATGGCTGGAATACTTTCATATAAAATATAAGGATGGCTTGTCTCATTAATATGTGTTGTATCTGATACAAATAGTAGATATCAGCCATGAAGGTGAACAGTTTAGTCCTGCAGCTACATGAGAACTCTAACAGTGTTTCTGTTCAGTCTTTGTGCTCTCTGTTGGTTCGTCCACTTCTCATGAACACGATATCTGAGGAAGCCCTTCTTCCGATCTGACACAAATGTACACTTGGACAAACTTGTTGATCTGATTTGAATGTGGTGATCAAAGGTCAAAGGTCACTGTGACTTCACTACACATTTTTGGTCAACACACAACAATTCAAACGCTAACTATGACAAAAATTCACACAAATATCTAAAATGATAAAATGATGACGTTTCGTATTTAAAAGGTCAAAGGTCAACGTAACTGTGACATCAACTATTGCACGGTAACTTTTGTATCTTCAGCTTCAAACCTACAAATCTGTAAAGTTCTTATTGGTTTTTATTTTGTTTATTTAAATGTTTATTTGCCTTCTGTTATTTGACTGTGAAGCACTTTGGGACTGGTGTCTGAGAAAGGTGCTAAATAAACTTTGCTTGCCAACATATTCCAACATATATTAAGACGGATGACGTTTTCTCCGTCTAAATGCAAACAAACAGCAGCACATTTGATAAAGATAATTACATCTTTTTATTTATTTAAAAACATGTTTTATACATGAGGAAGTTACAGGGAGGTTGTACAGATAGTTACTGACCAGCCTTCAGCACTGCAGCTGCATCCTGAGCATACTTTGTGATGACGTCACGTCTTCCAAACCCCAAACCCTCTATGAATGAGGGGATCTCTCGCCGGGTGCGGTGGCGCGCGCCTGTAATCCAAGCTACCGGGAGGCTGAGACTGGAGGATCGCTTGAGCTCAGGAGCTCTGAGCTGCAGCGGACTATGTCGATCGGGTGTCCGCACTAAGCTCGGTATCGATATGGTGCTCCTGGGGGAGCCCGGGACCACCAGGTCGTCTAAGGAGGGGTGCACCGGTCCAGGTCGGAAACGGAGCAGGTCAAAGCCCCCGTGCCGCTCAGTAGTGGGCTCGCGCCTGTGAATAGACGCTGTAGTGCAGCCTGAGTAATACAGCGGGACCCGGTCTTTTTACACTCTGCATACCGGCAAACAAACACACACGCTCAACAACAACATCGTGTCTACATGTTACAACAGCTTCAGCACTGCTCACTTAGCTTCTTGTTTCCATGAAAACCTGCACAAAGCAGCTGTGTTTGTTTGTTTGTCCTACAGCGCCTCCTCCTGGAAGAGAGGAGCAATGACATCAGTCACAGCAGTCAGTGACGGAACACATCTACTAAACTAACAGGGTTTATTTTAATGATTGAATGAAGATGATGAAGAGGAGGAAATGATCATCAGACAAACATTTAACTCTGCCTTGTTGTGATTCTGAGGTTGACAGAAAGTCAGAGTTTCTGAAAGTAATATCTTTTTCTTTGTTTGTCATGCTGAAAGGTGCTGTATAATATATTTACTTGCTCGCTAACAGGTTCATCTCTGTCTCTTAACAAGAAAATGTTGATTTCTAAGATTCCTTTCTAATGATATCAGAGTACAAAGTTCAAAGGTAGTCATATATTAAATGAGGAATACCTTTATTTTTAAACCTGGGACAAATTGTATACATTTCTGACTGATGGACAAAACCAAAGCTGACATTTCTCACACTTCCTCATGAATAGTGGGTTGTTTTCTTTTTAGTCTGTTGTGTTTGACATGTGAACAAGTGTGCGCTCCATGCAGTAAACTTGATTGAGCATCTTTTTTTTCTGATGTGAGTTTTGGAAATATGTTTTGTTTTGGTGAGAAAAAGGGAAAAATATGATATTTTCATATTAATATGAGGCAGATTTTAATATGCAGGTTTTGGCTGTCAATTGATTAAAATATTTAATCGCGATTAATCGCATGGTTGTCCATAGTTAACTCGTGATTAATCGCAAATGAATCACACATTGCACACTTTAATCTGATCACTTTGCTTTGCTTCAGTCCCCCCAACACTCCTGCACCTCTGCTCTCTGCACAGCTTCTGGCCCCGCCCCCTCTTTCTGTCTCTGTCTGCTGTGTTGACTGTCTTCTTCAGCAGTCTGTTAAATTAAGTCACAAAAGTTAAATATTTTCTCTCGCAATTCAGTTCTCACAGCACGTGAGCCGCGTATGCGCGAGGGACTTTATTAATGGCGTAGCGATCAAAACGATCGATCGTTACCGAATGATCTGCACCTTTTATAAGCTTTATAAACCGCGACAATCAATGCATTTACAATAGGGACATACGGAGATACACAGTAGGAGTGTTTACATTGCGTTACAGAACTGCATATGATTGTGTGCGGACAGAGAGCGTCCTGATGTCCTGTGACTCCAATACTATGTGTCTGCAGAGCCGGAGGCTGCAGATTCAGGACCGCAGTTCTAGGACCCTTGTGCGCGACAGTGCCACCTATTGGACGACTGTAAAAAAGCAACTCATGCCGTTTTCCGTCCAAATACCACTTTTTTGTCGAACAACTTGTAGTTTTAAAGGTTTATTACACCCAAATACAAATTTAAAAACAGTTTAAATGTTTATTTCACCCAAATACTAATTTAAAAAACAGTTTAAATGTTTATTACACCCAAATACTAATTTAAAAAGGGTGAAGGCTGAAGGGTTCCCTTAAGCAGGCTTTTGGCCTCATCAGTCCAGAAGGCAAACCGCTGGCCATGCCTTAAAAAAAAATCACAAGATTAATCCAAAGTATCACATAGGAAAAAGCAGACAATGGTGCAAAACTGACATGCATAAATACTCTCAGTCGAGACTGCCATACACAGTGGTACATCTTATTTGTCAAATTGAACATTTTGAGATCATTTTACAGACGTAAACGAGGCCTAAAGCAAGTACAGAAAAAATTATAATCTTCTGCCCTGGATTGAGCTTAATTTGTGTCCACAAAATCACTTAATATAGGCTAAGCTATATTATGGAAATGACATAATCTAACAAGGTGTAGACCTGCAGAAAAGGCCTACATAAATCCTAGTAAGAATGAAAAATGTGTCATCCAACATTACAAAAGAAAATCAAAATGAAGTCAACTGTCTGATAACACTTATGATGGGGTAAACAGACAGCTAGCAGTTTAATTATAGGAATATTTAAACTTAACTAAAATGGTAAGACATTAAAACAATAAAAACAGGCATTCACCCTGGAGATAGTAGGCAACAGCTGATTTCATGTAGCTGACAGACAGAATTTAGACATTCCATGTTATATTTGCCTAATTTGAGGTGAAATGTTTTTCATTAAAGCATGACACTTGGTACACTTGCACTGAACTTTATCAGAGATGGAGCCATGGCAAAAATGCTTTGAGTTTGTGGTCAACTCTCCCACAAGCGTGTGATTTCCCATCTAACAATTCTACTAAATTCACCATTAAATATTCACTTCAACAAATTTCAATTGATGTTGACTTACAAGGGTATTCTTGTAATTCTTCAACATCGAAACATGGGGCAGGCAATACCCTTTCTGTGATATCATATGTGTTTAATTACAAGGATGCTAAATACATAATACACTTTTAGCATAGAATAAAATGGCCATGTGTTTCGGCGATGGCCTTGTCCAGTAACTCGCCTTATCGGCCCAAATTCAGAAAATGTTTAGAGCCCCAAACGCTACAAGTGTACCGAGTTTCATGCTTTGAAGATGTTGCACATGTTTCTCCCATATCATCCAGACTATTGCTTTCATCCTCTTTTTAAGTTTATTTAAAAGCACAGGTTAAAATTACGTTTCATAGTCGGATTCATTAAACTAACAAATACCCCTTTCCACCAAACAGTTCGTTTCAAGCAAGCTATCATTAGCTAGATGAATGTTTGTAGTGCCATTCAGACTAATAGTAGTACATATTTATCATATTAAACGTATCACAGTAAAACATTAATTTCGCTGTCAAATTTAAGACAACAGAATTGTTCTATGAAATTAAACAAATAAGTTGATTCACATTCAATACTCACACTTCGGTCGTCAGCCATGTTCTTGATAAAATGCGGTCTTTAGCTATCCAATGCACTAGGTGGTGCTGTCGCAAACTACAAGGGTCCTAGAATTGCGGTCCTGAATCTGCAGCCTCCGGCTCTGCAGACAAATGCTACTCCTGTGACTCCTGTCACTGTGTCAGTGCACCTCCTCCAGAGTGTAATTCACAATGAAACAAAAGTCAACACAACAATTTAAACATTGAATGACTATATTTCAAAGTGAGCAGTTAAAGCAAATTAATATAAACCGATAACATAAACGAGGTAAACATCCTCTAATGTAGGGCTCCACTCTGTGTCACTGGGCACGAGTGGCCTGACTAAGCCTGATGACTGCTGGCTGCAGGAAATGAGCGTGGGGCAGGTGTGAGTGTTCTGAGGAAACCTTTTCACACTGTGCTGTTTTTATATGCAAAGACAGAAGTGTGATTTATTCTTTGACAAGTTGTTAAAGTGTTTAAAGGTCTTGTTTCTGTGAGTGTGGGAGTGAAAAACAACACAATGATTTACTATAATATCAATAAAATGAAGACTAACATCACCGCTGCTCTGTCCTCTCCCAGTCATTGAATACTTTGGTTAGTTAGTACTCTCTGAGGATGCTTCAAAGTAACTTTCTGCTCATGTCAGCTCTCCTGTCTAAAACTGTTTGTGTTCACACCTCTCTCATTTGTGCGAGTTATCTGCGTGTGCAACGGTTGTAAAGGTGTAAAAACATCAAAACAATGTGAAGAAACAAGATGACAAAGAATGAAGAATGGAAAGACATGCAGCAGAAAGTAACAATAGTTACATTCAATCCATCACGTTCATTTGTCACATGTAGACACAATCACAGTGATGTAATACATACAGTGCACACGTTTAATGCGCAGCTAATGTGCTGTATATCACGTCCTCATGTTGTGCTTGATCCTGTTGGAGAACAAAACAAGATGTTGTAATATGAATGAATATGCGGCTCATTTAAATACAACAGAGATATTAGATATCCTTCTGTAAAGGCACAGTGTTCTGCAGAGGGACAGAACAGACTGACACATATCTTGATATAACTGTGTTTAGTTACCTTGTTGAAAGTGTGTCTCACATGCCTAACAGCACTGTAAGTTACTTCATCTTCAGCCTGTGAAGCAGCAAAACAAACATCAGAGGGGTGAAAATAAACAGGGTCGTCCTGCAGCAACACAGGGTCTTAAAGTGTTTCCTGAAATGCAGCTGTTAAAATGTGTCTGTATCTCAGAATGTGCAGATATATTGGGGTTGGGCCTTTAACCACCAAAAGTTGTTCCTCAGGTCAAAAAGTGTCAATTAAATGTATTAAGAATAATTTGAAAAAGGTCAGCCGTGAAACATTTGTTTGTTTTTAATCCTTTTTCTGCTCATAATTGTTAATTGTTAAAGAGCATCTGCAGATAATTTATGGTTCTGCAAAACTTCCTGATGAAGGCACAAAACTGCCGTGTAAACAGAAGAAACCCTGATGGTAGCCCTATAGCACTTTTTGTTAAAAACAACAAATGATCATTATATCTCACCGCTGATGGTTGTTCGTTTGTCCGCTCTAAAAGTGAAACAGTAAAAACTCTTCAAGCTGAACACAAGTAAAATATTCAACAACAACACTTGATTTATTTGGATTTATAAACTTCTGAATATTCTTACTGTTTCTTGTCAATATAAAGCAGAGGATCAAGGCCGCCATCATAATGATGATCAGCAGACTCAGAGGGATGATGAGAGTCAGCAGGTGAATGGAAGCACTGCAGCAACAGTTTCAAACACACCGACACAGAAGAGAAAAAAATAATGATGTTCTTAGTGAAAAAACAAATTGACCATATTTCGTATAAGTCATATTGGTCAACAAATATACATATAGATTCCCTTACAATGATTGATTTTGTCTGAAAGTTAATAGCACAGTGAGGTGACTGACCTGCGGGATCCAGCATGAACTGTGGTGTGTTCTTCATACGCCAAGACAGACGTGTGAGTCACAGGCTGACGACTGCTTGAAAAGGTGTTAAGTTCTGTGGTTGCTGTAAGTGTTGCTATGGGAAACGACACAATAAATAAGGTAAGCATACCACAAGAATCAATTATAATATCACTTCTATATTACAATAGTAATGTCTTTATAAATGCCGTTGCATAATAATCTATGTTCGTGATGATAAATTTATAATTGATTCATAATTGATGTGAAGTTAAAATCTAAATCTGATGTGGTTATATTTGTTTGTATCATACAGTACAGGAAAATAGCGAGAGCATTGGTCCGTTGTTTATATGTTTCTGTATAGGAACTAAAGTTTTCTCTGTTACCACGACGACCTAATTAGTAGATGCACTAGACAATGAAAACGTGAGCAGGTGTCATATATGAGGCTCTGCTACACTGTAATGGAGGTCACATTTATCTGCGTCTGGAGTCAAAGCAGACGGTCAAAAGGACCTTACTGAGGATTATTGAGGATTCTGCAACCTCTTTTCACTACAAGCGGTCAACGAGGTATTTTTATTTCACTATTTTTTTCTTTGTTGTATATTTATAAATGTCGTTTTGTCCATGATTTGTTTGATGCTGGGTCATGTGCTGTATAAGTTGGTGATGCGTTTGTATTGTGTTTATTCAATTGTAATTCTCACGGCGTGAGAGAGGCCTGATGATATTACAAAAGTGGATTCATCAAAGAAACTTGCCCAAGAAATAAACGCCCGTTTTTAAAGAACCTACCTGTGTCTGTGTGTGGTGAAGAGAGCTGCAGTCTTAATCACTATAACTGGACTTATAGACTAAACATCCAAAAGCATCAAACCATCCATCAACAGACACACCTGAAATTTGTCAGTAAACATCACACTGATATGTTCAATGTCACATTTTAGACTTGCCAGGTATGTAAGTCCAATAACATTTTATAACCTTGTGCTCGTCTGTACTGTTGGTCAGTATTATGGTACTTACTAGTGCTGAGTCTCTCTTGAACAGTTACATGCACTGGCATCTGTAGGCCTCCTTTATCACAGAAGTACCAGCCGCTGCTCTGTGTCCTCAGTCCACTCAGAGTCACAGAGAAAACTTTGGAGACTTTGACCACTTTAATGGTCACTGTTGTTCCATCTATTGATCCAGACGGCTCCTTCACACAGGACCCTCCCAGCCTGCACCACCGACTTTCTCCACCAACACTATAGTGACAATGGACGGTAACATCTTCTCCAATAAATCCTGTAACCTCCTGACGATCCACAGAGAGCTGGGGCCGACCTTGAGGGACAACAAACAGAATTTTCTACAATGTTGTGTTCAGCTGTTTGATCAGTACTTTCTGCAAAGAGTACATGTGGTAGATAAATGACTTCATTTACATTTATTTCAAATATTATTGACTGATGATGCTATTGTGATATTAAAATATTCAGCTTTTTGCTCTGAACACTGAAACCCCTCTTAGTGTTTTTCCTCCATGTTGTTAATATTTCACATCGAGGATTTGAAATGTTAGTTCAGGTGTTTAAAGAGGAGTGTTAGTATTTTTTAAACCTGCACAATATTTATACATATTTTAGGGTCTAAATGACTGATAGGTACAACAAATGTTGGAATTGCTGCAGTAGATTGCTTCAGCTGGCAGCAGGAAACTGGCTGTAATGGCTGCAGAGATAAGAGTACTAATGGGATCAAATTGTTATTCTAAGTGTCTGACAACATTACAAACAGGTTTGCTACAGAGAAAGACCTTTTTTACAACAGAAAGATGCTTTTTTAAACAAGAAACAACCTGTAAATCGTCCACTTCAAAGCCACCAGACTCAATTGACAAAAACAATAATTTAACTCCAAAGAACACAGGAGTTGCTGATCCACTGCTGCATCAACCGGTTACTTAATTTGTATCGCTGTGTGACTTTGGTGTTTTAAAGGTTTGAATCCAACACATAACTCAAACAAACTACCTGATTGAGGCAGCAGGAGACCAGGAACTCCTGTGTTCTGTGAGGAAAAAATACTGTTTTTGTCAATGGAGTCTGGTGGATTAGAAGATAGCAATGTAGCTCACAGCTCTTTCTGGTTAAAAAGGATCTTACCTTCATAAAAAGGTCTATTTGTGTAACAATCCTTTCTTTATGTTGTCAGCCAGTTAACAATCAGATAACAATCTGAGCCTGTGAGGGGCAAAAACCAGCATTTTCACTGGACATACTTTGATCCTAAAAATATTCGTATAAGTGATTTAAACCCTGACATGTAAAACAGGTTAAAACATACAGGAAGTCCCTTCTAAGGCTTCTTACCTGTGGTAACTGACAGCTGAAATAACGTCCCGTCGTCTGGCCCATCATTTATCTCCACAACACACCAGTAATAAGACCTTTTAACAGACAAGTCATTTATGGTCACAGTGAAGATTCTTTGCTGTTTGTCATCAGAGATTAAAAACCTTCCTGAACCACCTTGTTCATTAGTTTTAACTGCGTAGGAGCAGGTACGCCAAACCCTTCCTTCACACAAGTATTTCACATGAGTTGTGTACTTAGACTCATAGAGACACGGGACAGAGACGGAGCCTCCTCTCTTCACTGACACTTTACTGACTGTAGTTAAGCTGTGAATTCCTGCAACAAACAAATTGACCATAAAAAGTTGAAATTATAGTCACATCATCTTCTGACATCACCAGAAAATACAAATGATAGAATAATCCCGGTGACCGACCTGTGAGTCCAGTAAGGATGAGAAGAGCGCTGAGATGAGCGGCCATGTTGATGAGAGAGCAGAGAGGAAACAACAGCGACCATCTCACCGTGTAAATTACTTCATACTTCCTGCTATTACTACATAGGTAATTTCAGTGGTTAACAACCAAAGACAGTTTATACTGCCTATGTTAACACCTCTCCTCCCCCTACACTGTATAAAGGTGCCCACAGGGTTCTTCCTGTAGAGCTGAAGTTATATCTAGAACATTTACTTTTGACGAACTTAAATATTTATTGTTAAGGCATGTTACTAATTATTTGTTTTTTTAGTTGTTATTGAGCCACAGTTTATATCTTTACTAATTATTCGCATTAATGTGCTGATGTGAAGGACTTCACGTGCTTTCAGTAGGCCTACTTGAAAAACATTTTTTTCCAACATGACATTACTTTAGTCTCGATGTGTCTTGCAGAGCTGCACGTGTCTGCAAGCTTTTTACTTGTGGTCAAATTGTGCAGCTGGTCAGAGAGCTGAGGAGAGACGGTGAAAAACCTCAAAATGAAAACATGAGACAAGAAAACAGCAGACAGCACAACGTGAGACATCTTTTTTTTTACAACATGAAGAGATTGAAAAAAACACTTAAGAGTTACAACAGTTATATGTGTTGATGAGACATGTGCTCTGCTGGCTCTAGTGTTTGAACAAAAATAGATTATTATACAATTTTGATGTCAAACATTTACAATATAAGATATATGAGATAATATTGATCATGAGGGTTCATTTGATAAAACAATAAAATAACATTAAAACAAGAATTTAATTCAAATGAATTCAAGTGGAATCATTTATAAAACTAAACAATGTATTTGTGATGACCTGCTCGACTTGCAGTCTGTTCATGGCTGGAATACTTTCATGTAAAATATAAGGATGGCTTGTCTCATTAATATGTGTTGTATCTGATACAAATAGTAGATATCAGCCATGAAGGTGAACAGTTTAGTCCTGCAGCTACATGAGAACTCTAACAGTGTTTCTGTTCAGTCTTTGTGCTCTCTGTTGGTTCATGAACACGATATCTGAGGAAGCCCTTCTTCAGATCTGACACAAATGTACACTTGGACAAACTTGTTGATCTGATTAGAATGTGGTGATCAAAGGTCAAAGGTCACTGTGACTTCACTACACATTTTTGGTCAACACACAACAATTCAAACACTAACTATGACAAAAATTCCCACAAATATCTAAAAGGATAAAATGATGAAGTTTCGTATTTAAAAGGTCAAAGGTCAACGTAACTGTGACATCAACTATTGCACCGTAAATCGTATTTGTTTCATAGAACTGAGACACCAACAGACATTCACCTGAACAAGAACAACAAAGACTCACTCTGTGAAGTCAAATCAGTTTTATTCATTCATCAACATATTATGATGCACAGTCCGGCTCTGAGACGGAGACAAAGTATTCACAACTAACAAAAGGAAACAAAGAGCAGCGCAGAGGTGTGTGGTGAGAGGAGGTTAGTAGAATCTGTAGGTGGTTCTAGCACAGGAAGTGTTCTGGTTTATGTTGGTAGCACATTTGTAGTCTGAGTGGTGTTGACCAGTCACGTAGGTCACGTAGGTCACTGTCGTCTGATATTGCAGGGTTTTATTTTAGTGCTTTAATGAAGTTGATAAAAAGGAGAAAATCCTTCAGGAATGATCTTCAGACATACAGAACATTTAACTCTGTCTCTGTTTTGAGCTCAGGTTGACAGAATCTCAAAGCCAGAGTTTCAAATTTCAGAAATGAATTTGTCTTTAACCTAAACTTTGTATGTAATTCTGTGTAAATTATGTAATCTATTCACAGGCGCGTAACTTAAGACTGCTGCTTTAAATAAATACAGCACACAGACACAGACACATTTTCACCACGAGGAAATTAACTTTTGTATCTTCAGCTTCAAACCTACAAATCTGTAAAGTTCTTATTGGTTTTTATTTTGTGTATTTAATTGTTTATTTGCCTTCTGTTATTTGACTGTGAAGCACTTTGGGACTGGTGTCTGAGAAAGGTGCTAAATAAACTCTGCTTGCCAACATATTCCAACATATATTAAGACGGAGGACGTTTTCTCCGTCTAAATGCAAACAAACAGCAGCACATTTGATAAAGATAATTACATCTTTTTATTTATTTAAAAACATGTTTTATACATGAGGAAGTTACAGGGAGGTTGTACAGATAGTTACTGACCAGCCTTCAGCACTGCAGCTGCATCCTGAGCATACTTTGTGAAGACGTCACGTCTTCCAAACCCCAAACCCTCTATGAATGAGGGGATCTCTCGCCGGGTGCGGTGGCGCACGCCTGTAATCCAAGCTACCGGGAGGCTGAGGCACGAGGATCGTTTGAGCTCAGGAGCTCTGAGCTGCAGCGGACTATGTCGATCGGGTGTCCGCACTACGTTCGGTATCGATATGGTGCTCCTGGGGGAGCCCGGGACCACCAGGTCGCCTAAGGAAGGGTGCACCGGCCCAGGTCGGAAACGGAGCAGGTCAAAGCCCCCGTGCCGCTCAGTAGTGGGCTCGCGCCTGTGAATAGACGCTGTAGTGCAGCCTGAGTAATACAGCGGGACCCGGTCTTTTTACACTCTGCATACTGGCAAACTAACACACGCTCAACATCATCGTGTCTACATGTTACAACAGCTTCAGCACTGCTCACTTAGCTTCTTGTTTCCATGAAAACCTGCACAAAGCAGCTGTTTGTTTGTCCTACGGCGCCTCCTCCTGGAGGAGAGGAGCAATGACATCAGTCACAGCAGTCAGTGACAGAACACATCCACTAAACTAACAGGGTTTATTTTAATGATTGAATGAAGATGATGAAGTCATGAAATGATCATCAGACAAACAACATTTAACTCTGTCTTTGATCTGTTCTGTTCAGAGCAAGGGTTGACATTATGTGTGAGAAAAAAGTGAATGATTCTTTACTGTCACACTATCATGACTTACTGTGACACCTGAACACAACACGGCCGCCATTACTGCTAACGAATGTCTGAAAGTTCTGAAGAGTCTGCTCCTTCGGCATCAGGCCTCAGGTCAGCGGCAAAGAGACGCAGGGAAGCCAACAACAGGGAACAGGTAAGTATTGTATTGTAATATAACCTGTGTTAATAGTACCCTTTATGCTATTGTTACATTCTGTCAGTCCAGCTGTTGCAAAGACACCCTGTCACCTTGTGGCAGGCTTTGGCACTGCGTAGCAACTGTAATGTAAAGATATTTTCACAATTGTATTTCATATTAGATATTGTAATATTTCCAACACTGTCAGTGTCCATTGTCACTCTGTTGCTGCTTAAGATAAGATAAGATATGATTTCCTTTAATAGTCCCACAATGGGAAATATAGAAAATAAGAATAATATAAACACAGGGAAATAGTAAATATAAAATATAAAATATAAGAATAAGAATAGTACAATATGTACAATATTTTACATTCACATTTACGCTATGGAACAGATATTAATATATATTTAGATAATATTAAGAAGTGCAAAACAAAGAGAAATTGTGCAAAACTTTGTACATTAAAATGTGTAAACAAGCATCTGATTTTTCCCTTATATTTTTATTTTGTATTCATCATGACTCCATGGCGGAAGTGGTTAAGTAAACAGAAATAGCACTAAAAAGTAGAACATACTGCTAAACAATCACCTGAAAGCAGAGTGACTGTCGTAACAACAACAGGGACCAGTGGGTTTTCCCAGGAAATGTGGCCCCGTCCTTATTGGCAGCGAGTCAAGGGAGGCGTTTCTGAACTGCCGAGCGGTGCCAGTAAAGGCCACAGGTTGCAGCAGAGTGCCACAGGTTGCCACTGCGGTGCCACTACCTGCCAATGCCACTGGGAGGATCTCGCTGCCTCTCAGATCGTGGGTGCTCCTCCATCGTGCTGGTAGATGTGGAGTCTGGCAAAGCACGTCGTTGGGTCATCACCTCGCTAGTGTAGTCCGGAAAGATCAGGACTTTGTTTCCTTTGTACTCCATAGGCTGAAGTCTTCCACGATGCCGGATCAACTCCTTCTCTTGGAGATGGTGGATACGGGCCAGGATGGTGCGCGGCTTAGCATCGGCGGCCGGTCTCGTCTGGAGAGAAATGCTCTTCCCCGAGCAATTTGGGGATCAGTCAGGAAACAAATTCGGTTGGCTTGCCTTCCTCCACGCCCTCTTGTACGCCGACGATCTTAATATAATGCCTCCGGCAAAGGGCTTCCAGGTCCAGCACTTTGTTTTGAAGCTGGCTGTTTTGCTTCGCTAGCTCTGAGTTCTTAGCCTCAAGTGTCTGCAGGCGTATGTCAAGGTTGCTAGCTGCTAGCTCTGGGTTGGCCACACAGTCTGCAGGGCGGCCTGCGAGGCCATTCGCAACTGAAAGTTGTTTTCGAAAGCATCGAAGCGCTCATTAATGCCACGTAGGACCGACTCAGACATCTCCTTGCATATTTCCCTGCACATGGCGTAGGTTTTGTCAGGTTGCTCCATCAGCACCGCGGAGGAACTGCTGGGTTGGCCGCTGTTGGCACCAGCACTAGCTCCGGTAGCTTGGCCGTCAGTAGTTTTAACTTTGCTGGAGGTGTTTGGCTTCGGCATTGTTCAACTTTGTGGCGAGTTGAGTCCGGACACAAAGAGCTTACCCACTTACTGTGGGCCTGTAGGTTAGTGTAACGTGGTAAAATGATATTATCGAGTTCACTAAGCATGTCTACATCTTACACATGCGCACTAGCGGCCCCTGGTTAATGTAGGTTGATGATGGATGGCCTTCATCAGTGCTTCAGAAATCAGTCCAGAAAAGTGTCCTTGTTCAAATCCAGAGTGTGCTTTTGAATTTGACTTTATCAAAAGGTGTACATTGGTTACAAAAGTAGAGGAATACTTGAGTTAAGATTGTCAGAGTGGACCTCAAAGATGCTACCTGAGGAAAAACACCATCTTGTGGCTACTTTGTGTTACTGTAAAATCTGTTCATCTATGACCACTCTATATAAATGGGTGCACAGAAGGTTGGAAGGAATAACTGTCATATGTTGACATGTGAAATGGTAACTGTGAATCTGCAACATCACAAACAAACTGAATTTATTTTCTACCTTAAAATCTTTTATTTGTTGCTTCCTCTTCCACTACATCCATTTTTCTTTCACATGTCCTGTTAAAGCTCTTATTATCTAGCCAATTTATGTAGAATATTTTGCTCTTTTGCATTTACATTGTCTTTCTCCTTGATGCTATGAAATAAAGTTATTTGATTTGAGCAGTTTTTGATCATAATTTCACAAATAAAAGCCTGATTTTTGTCATGGTGGAGAGTTTGTTAAATGCCATTTTCTGGGTAAAATCATCACATCACAACTGAGATGGTTGATAAAACTTAACTCTATGTTGGACCATGCACAGTTTACACCAGGTGTGAACGAGAATAGTTATAGTTTAAACAGCATGGGATATTAATATCACAAAAGTAAGCATAGCCTATAAGTCCCTTTAGGCCCGCATGTCTGGGACCATGGTTCATTTTCAACTAGACAAGAAACAAAAATGCATTAATTCAACCTTTTAATTAATGTCTAAACCATAGACTGTATTGGTCTCATGCAATGCACAAATAAAGACTACAGAATGAACGCTTAAAACGGTAAAATATTATTCTAACAAATAGCTGACACAGAAATTAACCAGCAAAAATGAATTTCAAGGGCATTTTTCTACAAGAGAAATTGATGCTGCGATTTTAATAAGGTGAATAATTTGTAAATGAACTTATTAATAAGATGATATAGGCGTTATTATAAACAAATCTCCATAGTAACCCTGACTGAGGTCAGGACAGTTGTGACATCTTATTAATCGAACAAAAACAAACTCAAAGTCTTTTCAACACAAACAAACTGAGAGTTGGCAGCATATATCGGCAGTGGTTCTCAAAGTTGAACATTTCCAAGGATTTCTACAAGAAAACGACCTTCATCGACGACTTTTTCCCCCGGACATCGACTGAACATCGACTGAACATCGACAAGGAGCAGAACTGTTCCAGGATGCCAGACGTAAGATTTACTCTTTAAGAAACAGCTTGTTTACTGTCCAGACTGAACGAAGCATTGACCTGATGATGAGTTTGTTAAATTACATTTTTAAAGGGTGAACTGATCTCATTTGACAGCCGTTTGACGAAACTGAACTCTATAAATGACTGTGCACAGTGAAACCGGAACATTACGGACGTAATTTACATTTTGAACAAGTGTGAATGAAATGTCGCAAAAATAATTATGAAACCTGTCTAAAGCAAGCACCAAGACCCGCATGTTTGAAGCGACGTTATAAGAAACACTACTTTATAGCCATTTAAAGGGTAAAGTTTTTCTAATTTGTTCGCCTTTGTCTCTGTCCAATCTTATCATTTATATCCAGTTAGTTTTGTTATATATATATTGTAGCGACCAGAGATCCGTCGCGTGAGGCACAAAGCATTATGGGACTCTTGATGTTCACATTGTTTTGGTGTGGTTTGGTGACGGTGTGTTCATGTTTTGATTGTTGTGGTTGTGTTGGTGTTGTGTGATGTGTTTCCGGTGTGTGGCTAGGAAAGCGTTGCAGTTTGTCTGGCGACGTGGCCACCATGACCAAGACTTGTGTCTTGATTGATGACCTGTGTCCATGTATTGTATGGCTCTGTCTTGAATAAAACAGCACCACCTGTTGTCTAACGGTGTATGGGGCTCAGGTGTTGTTTAAATTGAGAAAATCTCTGTCTCCCAACTTTGTTGTCCACACTAGCTTGCCACATTGGTGTCAGAAGTGGGATTTCAGTCATGTCAGACTTCAGAATGGAGAGAGAAATTTTGACCTGGAGCAAGCTATTGAGCAGACACGTCAGCAACTGGGAAGACGAAGAAGAGTCTACCAGAGGTGGGAGTATCCCAGCATGTCCGGATGGCTCCAGTGCACCACGGCACCATCGCCCCCTACAGGACGAAAATGATAACACCAGAGGATTGCTGTTACCTGCTACCGACGCTGAGCTTCAACTGCCCATTGCTGCGGCTGCTGCTAACGAGCTGCCATCAACACCGGTCTCCATGCCCAGCCTGTTGCGCCCTGCAGCTGTGCCTACAACACCAGCCAAACTGCCCAAGTACAATGGGATGACGCAGCTGGAGCCGTACCTCTCACAAGTCCAACTAGCAGCATGGCACAGCAACTGGAGCAATGAAGAAGCTGCTGATCACCTGGCTCTGTCCTTGGAGGGAAAGGCGCTGCAGGTGCTCCTCGACCTAGCCCCAGCAGAGCAGCGGAATATAGAGGCCCTGACCATGGCGCTGGAGAGGCTATTCGGACAAAGACTCTTCACTGAGCAGAGCAGAGAGCCACCACCACAGCCTGCCCAAGCCCCGACAGTTGAGCCTGCTGTCCTTCCCTCTGCCGAGACGACTGAGGCCATACACAACTTATGGCAACGCAGCAGCAATGGCCTCGACCCACAGCAGCGCCACCAGTTGAAATGCCTCCTCGATTACTACAAGGACATCTTTGCAGCTAGAGATGAGGACAGACAGGGCTGGTCCAACATGCCATCGATTCCGGCTCTGCCCAGCCCATCTGACTGTGCCCCCATCGGCTGGCCCTCACTAAACGACAGGCAGCGGAGGACATGTTCCGTGAGATGGCTGCAGCTGGTGTGATCGAGCCCTCTGACAGTCTGTGGGCAGCTCCAGCAGTCTTGGTGAAATGGAAGGATGGCAGCTGGCGGTTCTGTGTGGACTATCGACGCCTTAATGCCGTCACAAAAAAAGACTCCTACCGCCTCCCTCGGATTGACGATGCCCTCGACTACATCACAGGGTCCAGCTGGTTCAGCTCCCTTGACCTGCGCAGTGGCTACTGGCAGATTGAGCTAGCCCCTGACGCAAGACCAAAGACCGCTTTCATCTTGGGCAGGGGTTGTGGCAGTTCCGCATCATGCCTTTCGGACTCTGCAATGCACCAGCCACCTTCGAGGGGTTGATGGAGAGAGTGCTGACAGATGTCCCTCGGAGTCGTTGTGTTGTGTACCTCAACGACCTGCTGGTACACGCCAATGATTTTGACAGAGCCCTGTCTAACCTGTGTGAGGTCTTCACTGCCATCTGCCAAGCCGGGCTGCGGCTGAACCCTGCAAAGTGTCGCCTGCTGACGAGCCACGTGGTCAGTGCTCGTGGTGTAGCCACTGACCCAGCTCAGGTGGATTCTGTCCGAGACTGGCCAACCCCCGCCAACGTCAGCGAGCTGCAGAGTTTCCTTGGCCTGGCTTCATACTACCGCCGTTTCGTCCGGAACTTCGCCACCATCGCCAGCCCACTCCCCCGCCTGACTGACAAGGGCCGACAATTTGACTGGGATGACACCTGTGCTGCAGCCTTCGCCCAGCTCAAGGTGACCCTCACTGAAGCCCCAGTCTTGGCCTACCCCGAAGCCGGACAGTCCTTCATTGTGGACACCGATGCCAGCAACGTGGGGATCGGGGCTGTCCTCTCCCAGCGGGGAGGAGATGGGGAGCGTGCTGTCGTCTACTTCATTCGTGCCCTGAGTCGGGCAGAAAAGAACTACTGCGCCACCTGCCGTGAACTGCTGGCAGGGGTCCAGGCATTACAGCACTTCCGGCCGTATTTGCACGGCAGCCACTTCCTTATCCACACCAACCATACCTCACTTACCTGGCTTCTGAACTTTAAATACCCTGAAGGTCAGGTGGCCCGATGGCTGGAGGCCCTTCAAGGATATGACTTCGAAATCGAGCATCGGGCAGGGCGACACCATGGCAATGCTGACGTGCTCTCTAGGCGCCCCTGTGCAGCGTTGGAGTGCCGCTACTGCCAACGGCAAGAGGAACGGGGCCAGATGACAGACCGACAGCCACGAGGAGGGGTGGCTCCCATTGACCACGCAGCAGCTGAGACAGCAACAGGAGGCAGACGTGACCCTAGCACTGGTGAGAGGCTGGCTGGAGACAGGGAGGTGTCCCGAGTGGACAGAGGTGTCAGCGCTGGGGCCGGAGGTAAAGGCCTACCATTCTCAATGGGGCAACTTCGAGCTTCACAACGGTTTGGCCTACCAGAGGTGGCAAGCTCCAGGACGTCTGGTCAACCTGCTGCAGCTGCTGGTGCCTCGTGTGCTCCGTCCCCAAATTCTCCAGATTGTCCATGGCTCGGTGGGGGCGGGACACTACGGGAACGCCAAGACACTTCACCGCCTCAGGCCGACAATTTGACTGGGATGACCGGTTCTACTGGCCAGGCTTCCGACGCGACGTGGAGCTGCACTTGCACTGCTGCTACCCCTGCACTGCCCAGAAGGGACCAACCCAGCGCTCCCACGCCCCACTGCAGCAGTACTTGGTGGGGGCTCCAATGGAGCGAGTAGGGGTGGACATCCTGGGGCCTTTCCCTGTCACAGACGCTGACAACCTCTACGTCCTTGTGGCTATGGATTATTTCACAAAGTGGCCCGAGGCGTATGCAGTGCCAGGGGGGGGCGTCGCGTGAGGCACAAAGCATTATGGGACTCTTGATGTTCACATTGTTTTGGTGTGTTTTGGTGACGGTGTGTTCATGTTTTGATTGTTGTGGTTGCAGTTTGTCTCGCAATGTGGCCACCATGACCAAGACTTTTGTCTTGATTGATGACCTGTGTCGATGTATTGTATGGCTCTGTCTTGAATAAAACAGCACCACCTGCAGTCAAGCGGTTTATGGGGCACAGGTGTTGTTTAAAGCGAGAAAATCTCTGTCTCCCAACTTTGTTGTCCACGCTACCTCGCCACAATATATATATATATATATATATATCTTTTTTAATTTTAATGCAACTACACACTAAAAAAGATTTATTTATAATCTGTATTAGATTTGCACTGTGTTAATAGATATGAAGCTGATTTATCTTTAAAAGATAATAGGACTAGTTTTGACTGAAATCCGTATGCTAAATGTGGGTTTATGTTATTGTAAATAAACTACTATTTAAAGTTTTACTTAAATTTGCTGCAAATGTTGTTTTTTTCTTAAATATTGTTCTGATGAGAAATTATTTTGTAATTACATTAAAACAATATTTAATATTTATATAAAATATGTAACTATATGAAACCGGAAGTTTGTCAGCTAAAACATATTCAGGTTGATATCTGCTTTAAAAGTAAATAGCACTTCAAATCTCCATAGTAACCGTTACAGACCTGCTGCAGGTTGGCAGGTGAGTGACGTCAGAAAATACGGTGCAGAACTGTTTCCGCATGGTAGACGTAAGATTACTTAATGGCTTACTTTAGGTTTGTTAAATTACATTTTAAAGGGTGAATTCATCTCATTTGACAGCCGTTTGACAAAACTAAACTTTATAAATGACTGTGCACAGTAACACATTATTACGACATAGGCTGATGTGAATATTTGGACGATTGTTAATAAAATATCCCCAAAATAATCATGAAACTCCTTCAGGCCCGCGTGTTTGAGTCCATGTTATAAAGATAGCACCATTACCTTTTCATTACTGCTAAGGCTAATTGAAATTTTGTCATTTAAATATTTTTTTGTTTGTTTTTAGATCATTTCATATTTAAACGCATGTTGCAAATTCAGGTCAAACAAGTTGGTATGATAACATAGTTTAATGCAAAAAATTAAATATGTAGGAATAAGTAAATGAATACTATTGTTTTCTAAAAGGAATTACTTTCCCAGAAGTAGTATTAATATATCAGATTTGATATTAATGTTGACTTAGTTTAGTGTTGAATACACATAAAATCCTGCTGAATAGTGGATGATGATATGGGACTCCATCTTTTTGATGATACAGATGTTGGCAGGTGTTTGTGTCATCACCTTTATACAAGCTAACTTCTTACCTGTGTATTCATCAGGCCTTTTACTGGGATACAAAGTCAAATATATCATAGCTTAGCAGACTGTCAGTTATTGAAAGTAGTAAAAAAAAATTTAACTTGTCAGCAGTGTGATATTATTGTGCTTTCAGTTGTTGAATTCTACAAGTGTGCATTTTGATTTGTTAATGGGAGAAGCAAATTACAGCCACATACAGTTAAGTATTCAAAACAAGCACTAGTCATGTGTTTGTGTTTCTGTGACTTAATTTTAATCTTAAATGAGTCTTATTGTACTGAAATCTAAGGATGTGAGGACTTTTTTCCAGAGAGTCATTTTGGAGAGATGTTGAAATGTTTGGCTTGTTTCTGTCGTCAGGACGACCGCTGCGCCACCTGGACCGAGGGCCCCGTCCCCGGCATGCGCGTCCTCAGGGTGACCCTTTGGAGGCTCCCGGCAGCAGCAGGAGCAGCAGCCGGGTATTCCTCAGGTACCCCTCCTAGGTTCCACCCTCACACACCTCCCTCTAGCTCTCCT
Organism: Semicossyphus pulcher; assembly: GCF_022749685.1. Classification (NCBI taxonomy): domain Eukaryota; kingdom Metazoa; phylum Chordata; class Actinopteri; order Labriformes; family Labridae; genus Semicossyphus; species Semicossyphus pulcher. Next base: position 6,209,202 of record NW_027211670.1, read on the forward strand.
CCTCCCTCTCCCTCTAGCTCTCCTCCTTCCCCTCCCTCTGGCTCTCCTCCTCGCTCTCCCTCCAGCTCTCCTCCTTCCCCTCCTTCTGGCTCTCCTCCTCGCCCTCCCTCTGGCTCTCCTCCTCTCTCTCCCTCTAGCTCTCCTCCTCGCCCTCCCTCTTGCTCTCCTCCTCCCTCTCCCTTTTTTCCTCCTCACTCTCCGTCTAGCTCTCCCTCTGGCTCTCCTCCTCGCTCTCCCTCCAGCTCTCCTCCTCGCCCTCCCTCTAGCTCTCCTCCTCTCTCTCCCTCTAGCTCTCCTCCTCGCCCTCCCTCTTGCTCTCCTCCTCCCTCTCCCTTTTTTCCTCCTCACTCTCCGTCTAGCTCTCCCTCTGGCTCTCCTCCTCGCCCTCCCTCTGGCTCTCCTCCTCTCTCTCCCTCTAGCTCTCCTCCTCGCCTTCCCTCTAGCTCTCCTCCTCCCTCTCCCTTTTTTCCTCCTCACTCTCCGTCTAGCTCTCCCTCTGGCTCTCCTCCTCCCTCTCCCTCTAGCTCTCCTCCTCGCCCTCCCTCTTGCTCTCCTCCTCGCCCTCCCTCTTGCTCTCCTCCTCGCCCTCCCTCTAGCTCTCCTCCTCCCTCTCCCTTTTTTCCTCCTCACTCTCCATCTAGCTCTCCCTCTGGCTCTCCTCCTCCCTCTCCCTCTAGCTCTCCTCCTTCCCCTCCCTCTGGCTCTCCTCCTCGCTCTCCCTCCAGCTCTCCTCCTTCCCCTCCTTCTGGCTCTCCTCCTCGCCCTCCCTCTGGCTCTCCTCCTCTCTCTCCCTCTAGCTCTCCTCCTCGCCCTCCCTCTTGCTCTCCTCCTCCCTCTCCCTTTTTTCCTCCTCACTCTCCGTCTAGCTCTCCCTCTGGCTCTCCTCCTCGCTCTCCCTCCAGCTCTCCTCCTCGCCCTCCCTCTAGCTCTCCTCCTCTCTCTCCCTCTAGCTCTCCTCCTCGCCCTCCCTCTTGCTCTCCTCCTCCCTCTCCCTTTTTTCCTCCTCACTCTCCGTCTAGCTCTCCCTCTGGCTCTCCTCCTCGCCCTCCCTCTGGCTCTCCTCCTCTCTCTCCCTCTAGCTCTCCTCCTCGCCTTCCCTCTAGCTCTCCTCCTCCCTCTCCCTTTTTTCCTCCTCACTCTCCGTCTAGCTCTCCCTCTGGCTCTCCTCCTCCCTCTCCCTCTAGCTCTCCTCCTCGCCCTCCCTCTTGCTCTCCTCCTCGCCCTCCCTCTTGCTCTCCTCCTCGCCCTCCCTCTAGCTCTCCTCCTCCCTCTCCCTTTTTTCCTCCTCACTCTCCATCTAGCTCTCCCTCTGGCTCTCCTCCTCCCTCTCCCTCTAGCTCTCCTCCTCGCCCTCCCTCTTGCTCTCCTCCTCTCTCTCCCTCTAGCTCTCCTCCTCCCTCTCCCTTTTTTCCTCATCTCTCTCCCTTTGGCTCTTCCTCTAGCTCTTCCTCTAGCTCTTCCTCTGGCTCTCCCTCTGGCTCTCCTTCAAGCTCCCCCTCCGGCTCCTCCTCTTCCTATGGCAGTGTCCTCACTGTTCCATCTATTAACTCACATTGCTCCTCTGTAAGCTTTTCCCCAGCGAGGTTGTCGGGATCCAGCCGTTGCTCCTCCCCCTGTCTGTCCCCTATGCTGACGGAGGAGGAGCAGTGGCCTGGTGTGGAGCCGTCCCCCTGCCTGCCCCCTATGCTGATGGAGGAGGAGCAGTGGCCTGGTGTGGAGCCTGAGGATCCGGAAGACATCGCCAAGAGACAGCAGCGGTGGATGGTATGATTCCCTCCAAGCACAAGCAGACACAAAATAAAAGCACTACTACTTATACTAACAAAATAATGAAAGACGATGTATGCGTCACATAATACCAAACTTAAATACCAAACCAAATCAATTGTCCGTTTTTACATGGATAACTTTAACAGAACAATGTCAACAATTACAGGCGGACCCCCCTCTGAGGACAGAGGAGCCCAGCCAGCCTCCTGAAGATCCCCCCATCCCTTCATCCACCTCTCTTCGGCTCATCTCAACGGGTCCGGAGCAGAAGTGGGTGACGAAGGTGCGGGGACTTCTGAGGCTGAGGAACCAGCAGCGTGGAGGCTCCGGACGCAAGCGACCTGCTAGGAAGGCAGAGGGACCCCCTCCACCGAAGCGTCCGAAGAGCTAAGTGCCTTCATGTATATAGATAAGATATAATAGGTTAAGTCAGTGTAAGTTAAGTTAGTGTAAGTTAAGTTGAGTTAAAGGTATAATAAGGAGGTTTTTTTTTCTTGCATTTTATCAACAACACATTCAAACTGGGCCCCTCCTCCTGGGCTCTTCGTCACCAGAAGCTCACTCTCACTCTCTCGTGCGAGAATACGCCGCCGAGCTAACACCGACTGCATCACGGTTACCTTTTGCGCTAGCATGCTAACCACCAGTTAGCCTGTCCTACCAGAGGCACCTATCTGTCCAACAGAAAGAAGGCCAGCTCTGCGTCGCTCTTTCGCCATGTTCGCCGCTCTGAGTGGGGTCCAGTTGCTAATTTGAACCACTCCCACACTCACCTATACACACTCACCTGTGATTGGCTCAGGGAACCACAACAGCACCCCTCCTGAAAACGTCCTGTGCAAAGAAAAACAGAATGGATGCAGAGGGAGGGGTCTCACAAGGGTCTGCACACACTCACCAACACACATGTATAGAGGCCCATAAGTGATGATTTATATTATATTTGTAAAAGTCTATATTTTACTTTTCTAGGAAAATCCTCCTTATTATACCTTTAAGTTAGAATAAGTTAAGTTTTGTTAGTATAAGTTTTGTTAGTATAAGTTAAGTTAGTTTTGTATAAGTTAAGTTAGTATAAGTTAAGTTTTGTTAGTTTAAGTTAAGTTTGTATATGTTTAGTGCAAGTTAAATTGGGTAGACGGTAGCTCAGTCAGTACGGACTTGGCTTGAGAACCGGAGGGCCGGTTCAAGTCCTGATACAGACCAAGTAAGGAATTGGGGCTGGTAGCTGGGGAGGTGCCAGTTCCTTTCCTGGGCACTGTCAAGGTGCCCTTGAGCAAGGCACCGAATCCCCCAACTTTCTCGGGGCGCATGTCCACTTGCAGCCCCCTCACTCTGACATGTGCATGTCCATAGGGTCCCGTTTGTGCATGTGTGTATTTCGGGCCTATGTTTGTGTAACATGTTTGTAATAACGGAGTGAAAACACTGAACTTCCCCTCGGTGGTTTACTAAAGTATCTCAAAAAACAAGAAAAAAAAAAAGTATAAATTAAGTTAGCATATGTTAAGTTGAGTTAAAGGTATAATAAGATTTTTTCTTCAATTTCATCTACAACACATTCAAACTGGGCCCCTCCTCCTGGGCCCTTTGTCACCAGAAGCTTCCTCTCACTCTCTCGTGCGAGAACACGCCCAGTCCCCTGAGCTAACACCCACAGCATCACGGTTAGCTTTTGCGCTAGCATGCTAACCACCAGTTAGCCTGTCTTACCAGAGGCACCTACCTGTCCAACAGAAAGAAGGCCAGCTCTGCATCGCTCTTTCGCCATGTTCGCTGGTCTGAATGGGGCCCAGTTACTAATCTGAACCACTCCCACACTCACCTATACACACTCACCTGTGTTTGGCTCAGGGAACCACAACAGCACCCCTCCTGAAAACATCCTGTGCAAAGAAAAAACAGAATGGATGCAGAGGGAAGGGTCTCACAAGTGTCTGCACACACTCACCAACACACATGTATAGAGGCCCATAAGTGATGATTTATATTATATTTGTAAAAGTCTATATTTTACTTTTCTAGGAAAATCCTCCTTATTATACCTTTAAGTTAGAATAAGTTAAGTTTTGTAAGTATAAGTTAAGTTTTGTAAGTATGAGTTAAGTAAGTATAAGTTAAGTTTTGTAAGTATGAGTTAAGTTAGTTTTGTATAAGTTAAGTTTTGTTAGTATAAGTTTATTTAGTACAAGTTAAGTTAGTATAGGTTAAGTTTTGTTAGTATAAGTTAAGTTGTAAGTTAAGTCCACTACATGTGGTTCATCAGAGTGGAGTCTGGGTTCATTCATCAAGTAAGATTGTCTCTTTGTAGTGATTAATTCCCTACGCGTGCTACTGGATGCAGAGGAGCGTAGGAGAGACAGGATATAGGACAGCCCCAGGATGATGAGCCCGGAGAGCCAGAGTCAGCTGAGGGAACAGGGCTGTGACGAGAGAGATGAGGACAAGATGAAGGACCTCTCCGAGTAACCATGGTAACTTGAAGATGAATGGCTCTATACTAAATGTCTTCATAAGTATAGTCGAGTTTTGCAGATAACTATTGTAATATATATATATTTTTAACCATACACTTTATATTTTCACTTATATTTGAGTTGTTTTTTTCTATGTCTCTAATTTTCTACAGTATTTTTGGAGCCATCTGACACTTTCATTTCCTTCAGGGTAAATAAAGTTCTATCTTATCTCTTATAGTACTTTGTTTCTAAAAAAAAATGCTGTTACTTTTTCAGAGGATCCATGAAGTGCTCAAATTCAAGTCTGTCTTCACAAAACTTCAAGATGGAAATGATTGAGAAGAGCCCAGAAGAGCCCAAAGACGAGGAACGACCCCAGGACGCAGAGGGCAAGAGAGACGACATGAAGAGTAAGCTAAGGAAGAGAAGTCATTTTATCATGCATCATTATCCTCAATTCTCCTGTATCACTGCACAAACTTTAAAGATGGCTCTTTAGACATTTTAGTTTCTGCTCTTCCTCTGTAGCTCGTCTCCTAACTTTACTGTCCTTTCTCTTCAGGTTCAAACAGCCCGGCCTCATTGTGCAGTCTGACAGTGAACACAGAGGGAACAGCAGTGTCTCCTCCCTGGCCTCAGCAGCAGAAAGCAGCAGAAGAAACAAAGAGTCTAAACTGCAGAGAAGATGCTCCGATCCAGAGAAGTTTCCAACCGTACGGTTACCCAGCTGATGAAGAGGAGATCCAGGAATAAATGCAGAGGAGCAGCTGAAAGACACAGGAGAGCGACGTGTCGACATGCAGGCTACGCTGAGAACACAGGTAAGTGAAAGGTGAATCATTTATGCAGCTGTGTCTTAGTGTATGTTTAAAAACTCTGCTTTGTCTGGCTTGTTGTTACAGAATACTTCCAGAGTGTCATGTGGTAGATGCAAATGATTGAGAAGATCCCAGAAGAGCCCAAAGACGAGGAACAACCCCAGGATGCAGAGGGCAAGAGAGATGACGTGAAGAGTAAGGTAAGGAAGAGAAGTGATGTTATCGTGTATCCTGAGTTTTCAGGCAACCTTAAAAGACACAAGCAAACTGTACATATTTTTGTCTGCAACATATGTGTATTTATCCAACTAACCTTTGTAATGTTGGTCTGTTTCAGCAGAGAGCACGGAGCAAAGAGAGGACCAGACAAAACAGTCCATCCAAAGAGGCAGAGGGACGAGTCAGGAGACAACAACACAAGACTTGCACAATGTTTCACACAGCGAGGCTGCAAAAAAAACACCTTCTCAAATAAATGTCAAAGAACCTGAAAACTCTTAACAGGTCACTATTGGTCTTTTCCTATTACCCTGAAATATGACCTATAAAAACATTTGGTTTCCTTAAACATGTGGAACAGTGTAACATGTAGACTCTGCATTATTGAAGGTATTCAGAACATGAATGACTTATCGAACAATCTGCTGCAGTTACCAAACTCAAATAACTTCAGATCTTAAAACAAAGGAGTGAGTCTAACTTAACTTATAGAGACGGGTTCATTAAAGACCCAACGAGCATTAATGGGAGTAAATCATTATTTATTGAATTCAAAGCAAACGATGAAGAAGATGCTCCTACCTTACAGCTTTAAGTGGTCGTCAGCACTGATCCTTCAGACGAGCAGTCCTGAAACAGAGTAAAGCAGAAGATCATCCACTAGAGGGAGCTACATGATCAGTAAAGTATGCTTTAAAGCAATCTAACTGGGTTTCAACATGTCTGCTCTGTGTCGTGGTCAACTCTGGTGGGAAAATGATCATATTTCCTTCATAGGGACAAACATCATCCTCATGGCTGTTATAATAGTTGTTAAAACGTATCTCTGTCTGGAAGATCAATGCCGTTTGCTACCTGTGAGACAGCTTGTAATTCCACTTGAAGTTGACCAATGTTGTTGTGTTACTAAAGTTTTACCTTTATACCATAAACACAAATCAGCTGATGAAGTGTTCAGTTTAATTATCTTATATACATAAAATATTGTTTAAAGGCATCTATAACTCTGGCATCATCATTTCCAAGACCATGTCTTTTCATTCTGAAAAAAGCGATGGAAATGACATTAGAAACATCTTTATATAAAGCTTACTGAAGTCTGTTTTAGGATTAGGATTCAAGATTTAAGTAATATCACATGAGAGGGAGTGATGTTTTCCTTTGGCCCTCCTTGACAAAGCAGATGGTAGACAGTCTGTGTGAGCATCTGAGGGACTCTGAAGCAAAGGGACAATGAAAACAACACAAAAACACCTGACATACAGTTAAATATGGTTCAAATATTCAGTTGTCCACCAAATTATGACAACAGAAAAAGCACACAAGAGTTCTTAGGGCAATTTAATATAATACGGTAAGGATGTAAAGAAGCCATGGAATTCCCCCGACTCTGTGTGTAATACAAAATATACTGGACTTACTGCACAGCAAACAGAAACACAGCAAGTTGACCCATCATTTTATCAGATTCACAGAGGGTAACTTACAATCAGCCTATTCTCCAGCAAACAACAATGACAATAAAGCAATCTCAAATTAATTAATTTATGTCATTGCCATTGTCAAAGACAGTCAAAAATTATTGGTAAGCATGGTTGCTCTTAGTGACAGACTGTTTTTAGTCTAAATTATGTTTCTAAACACTGATTGAAACTGCTAAATGTCAGGACAATGAAAAACTTCCTAAGTGGACTCATCTTTATCATAGCGGGGTAAATCAAGATAGCTCGGTAATATTTGCTCGTCTTTAACATCCCAATGCTAACTTATGAACAAATTAATTAAGTTAGCCTCAGTTACAAACGCACACACAAGCTATGACGTAACTCCGCTCGTTTTGTGGAGTTAACTGTGCGTGGAGCTTTTGAACATTTAGTCGACATTACTGAGCTAGCTTGACATCCAAGTTATGTTAACCTCTGTGTCTGTTAACTTGGTTAACAGGTTGTGTTGTGCACGTTTTTGCAGACAGGTGGCACTGTCTGTTCAGGTCTGTTGGGTGTGTCTACTTAGGTAGGTGGGTTAATCAGCGTAGGTGCGCACGCTGAAGAAGCCATACGGTTTTTGACCGTGCCATGGCATCTAAAACACAGCAGGTCAGAGTGTTTATTAGTAAATTGTGACTATGAAAAGTATTATTGGTCGGTACGGGAAAGCAGTTTGTTTTAAACACATGAAAATTGGACATTTTGCTGTGTTTTGTGGATCTGCACCTACACTGGCACGCGTACAAACCCTTCATACCAGCATGCGCCGATAGTGACTAAGGTACGCCACTATAATAGTCAAAAACCTGGTTCCTATGGGACTCGTTGGGAAAGCAACAGTCAGCCTTGTGTTTTCTGTGGACATTCGCCGCGTCTGGAAAGCCAGAGAGGCGGCCTGGAAGGACGAGTGGAGGAGCTGCTGTTGCTGTTCGGGTTCGTTACGGCTGGAGGAACTCGGGTGGAGTTTGGCCACGGCTGGAGGAACGGCTGTGGAGGACGCTCAGGTGGAGTTCGGCTACGGCTGGGTGGACGTCGGCAGCGAAGCGACCGGAGACCGGAGCAACGACGAGGCAGCGAAGCGACCGGAGACCGGAGCAACGACGAGGCAGCGGAGTCTGCGGAGCATCGGATCAGCTGATCGTCGCATGGCGCCCAGCTTACGGATGCCGAGGTATGAGTAGCGCTACACAATAATGGCCATTTGACCTGTGTGCACACAAAAAATGGGGGCATAAAACCAATGCATTGGTAGCCCAAGCGAATGAGTTATTGACTTTGCGTAAACTTTGTTTGTTGCTGCGAACTGATTGATGACTGATTGACTGATTAACCAGGAAGTGCGAAAACGGCGTCAGACGTAACCATGGAAACCGGAGTTGAAAAAGACCTGCAATCGCAGAAACGAAAGGTTAAAATGACTGAAAAAGCGCTTGCTGATAAATTGTCAAGGTTGCAAACAGAACGAAAGGTTCAGCTAAATAAAGCAGCCAATATACGAAGCTCAATGAAAGATCTAATGTCAAAGGGTGATAAAACAATTGTTCATGATGCTTTGAATGAATTAAATTTGGTGTGTGATGATGCAAAATCAGTGCATGTACAGCTGTTGGGTTTAATGCCACATGATGAACAAAAAAAACATGAGATATGGTTTAAAGCAAAATTGCTGTCTCTAAATGAGTGTATTCATGATGCAGAAATGTGGGTTTCAAACTTTGAAGGTAATACACAAGAAAATGTTGGTGTTACAAACAATGACGGTATTGCAAATGAAAATGAGGTTGTTGGTATCAATCAAACTGATGATGTCACAAACAATGAAAAAAATGCACATGCAACTGGGTTTGTTGTGGATGACATTCGCCCAAATGATAGCATTTCTAATGTGCGAAGCAAACGCTCAAGTAAAGGAAGTGGTAAAAGTGGAAGATCAAGCATCGCTTCTGCACGCATAAAGGCTGAAGCAGATAAAGCTGCTCTTGTTGCCCGTGCTGCAGCTCTGAGGGAAAGGCACACTTTGGAGGAGCAGGAGCAACAACTGAGGAGAAAACGAGAACAGCTTGACTTGGAAGCGGAAATTGCAGCAGCCAATGCTAAGTTGTCAGTATTGCAATCCTCTGATGTGGGCGGTTCCAGTGTAGGAACCACAAATGGAATGGAGTCTTATCTGGAAAAGGAAAAACGGAAAAATGAGTCTGTGATTGTCTTGAATCCTATAGCAACTGAATATCAGCCTGGATTGTGGAAATCAACGCAACTACAATGCTCAAACAAACCACTGGATGTGCGACCAAAGGAACATGGCCGGTACTTTAAAACAGCTTCTGAACATCAGTACAATATGCATGACCACCAGGAAAGCATGGGAAATTCACACCAACTTAAAAGTCAAATGGCAACTTTTCAAGTAAACAAGGAAATCAGTCAACCTCAAATCACTCATCAATTCACTCAACCTCACATAAATCAAAGCGCATCTGAAGACATACTTACCAGCATGCACAGACAAAACGAAATAACAGCCGCTTTGGTGCAACAGCAACTCATAAGATCTCTGCCACCAAGAGATATTCCTATATTTGAAGGGAACCCTCTGCAGTACAGAGCTTTTATGAAGGCATTCGAGCAGGGAGTGGAGGATAAGGCAGGAGCAGCAGATTGTCTATTCTATCTGGAGCAATTTACCAGAGGACAGCCACAACAGCTGGTACGTAGCTGCCAGCATTTGCCTCTTGAACGCGGCTATGCAGTGGCTAAGGACTTGCTGCAAGAGCATTTTGGAAATCAATATAAAGTTGCTACTGCCTATATGGAAAGGGTTCTAGCCTGGCAGTCCATAAAAGGCGAGGATGTTAAAGCGCTCCATGCGTATTCTTTGTTCTCGCGTGGCTGTAGCAATATAATGGGAGAGTTGGAGTATATGCAAGAGTTGGATATGCCTGCAAATATGAGAGCCGTTATTGCAAAGCTGCCGTACAAGTTGAGGGAGCAATGGAGGACCATCGCTCATGGAATCATGGAAAAAAATAAACAGAGAGCTCACTTTACTGACCTGGTTGCATTTGTGGAGCGTCATGTTAAAATCCTTTCTGATCTTCTGTTCGGCAACATCCAAGATCCGGTATCTGGTGCGGCCGGCACAAAGGCTCTCACTCGGTTTACATCACATCCAGGGAACAGGGTGAAGGGAAATATTGTTGCCACCACTGTAACATCTGTTGCCTTGTCAGAGAAAGGGGAGGAGTCACCGGCAGAGCTTGGAAAGACAGTGAAACCTGGATGTCTTTGCTGTTCAAACAGACACACACTGGAGGAGTGTAAACAGTTTAACGGGAAAAAGCAGAAAGAGAAAATTCCATTTCTGAGGGAAAAGGGAGTTTGCTTTGCATGCTTATGTGAGGGTCACATGAGTCGTGAATGCGAGAGGCGCTTGATATGCAAAGTGTGTGGTCAAACTCATCCCACTGTGCTGCACATTAAAAGGCAAGTACCAGTTTCAGAGCAAAAGCCACCATCAGCTTCACAACAGTTAAAGGGACCCCTCAACAAACAATTGGCTTCTTTCCAAACATGTGGTCATACAGGGGCCGGTAAGGATGGCTGTGCACTTCCAATTCTCCCAGTAAGTGTGAAGTCTGCAAAGGGAAACGACATCATACAAACGTATGCATTTCTGGACCCTGGTAGCTCAGCCACGTTCTGCTCTGAAGACCTCATGCAGAAGCTGAATATTACAGGCAGAAGAACCAGTTTTTTGTTGAGCACAATGGGTCAGGAGACTGTTGTTCCAGCTTATTCCATCATTGGCTTGGAGGTGGCTGGGTTGGATAGCAATGACTTTTATAGTCTTCCAGAGGTCTTGACTCAAAAGAAAATGCCAGTCACCGCTAATAACATAGTAACAACTGAGGAACTGGATAAATGGCCTTACCTGTCAGACGTTCACATCCCACGCATAAACGCAAACCTTGATTTGTTGGTAGGAACCAACGCTCCCAAAATACTGGAACCTTGGGAGGTCATCAACAGCCACGGGAATGGTCCGTACGCTGTTCGAACTGTGTTGGGATGGATCGTTAATGGACCACTGACTTGAAGCAGTGGTGCCTTAGAGACAGATTTTCCCTCCCTCAACTGGAGGAATTGCTGACCAGTCAGTACATGCATGACTTCAATGAAAAGACTTATGGTCAAAAGGAAATGTCAAGAGAAGACATAAGGTTCTTAGAAATTGTAAGTCATTCTGCGAAGCTTCAGGATGGACACTACAGTCAACAAATGCCTTTCAGGAAAGAGCATCCCACACTCCCAAACATTCTGTCTATGGCCAAGCAAAGGTTACTGGGACTCAAGAGGAGATTTAAGAGAGATGAGCGGTTCCATCATGAATATGCAAGCTTCTTCACTGATGTAATCTCCAATTGTTATGCAGAGAAGGTACCTCAGCACCAGTTGGATGGTGCTGAAGGAAAGGTCTGGTGTATTACGCACCAGAGAGTCTACCATCCAAGGAAGAACACTTTGCGTGTGGTATTTGACTGTTCAGCAACGTTTAAAGGAACATCACTAAACAGTCAGTTGCTGCAGGGACCCAACCTTACCAGTAGTCTTCTTGGAGTGCTCACCAGGTTCAGGCAGGAGCCTGTAGCGGTTATGGGAGACATACAGAAGATGTTTTACCAGGTTAAGGTGGCAGAAACAGACAAAGACTTCCTTCGTTTCCTGTGGTGGCCTGAGGGTGACATGAATCAACAGGTGACAGAGTATAGGATGACTGTTCATTTGTTTGGAGCTGTTTCATCCCCAAGCTGTGCTTGCTATGCACTCAGGAAAGCAGCTGAGGATGGACAGGCCTTCTTCCCTGCTGATGTCACCCACACAGTGAAGCAAAACTTTTATGTGGACGATTGTTTAAAGAGCACATCATCTGAAGAGGAAGCTGTGCAGCTGATTAAAGATCTTACAGCTCTTTGTCTACGAGGAGGCTTTCATCTGACAAAGTGGGTCAGTAACAGCCGTGTGGTGTTGCAGACTGTTGGACAGGAGCTGGACTTGGACAGAGACAGTCTTCCCTTGGAAAGAGCCCTTGGGTTGCAGTGGTGTCACAGTTTAACTGGTGTCGAATTAACTGTTGGCGGTCACAGATGTGTGTGGGCGTGGCTTATGAGTCCATTGTTTCCGTGGCATTACGGTTCACTATTGTTATGTAATGTTGTCCACAGAAATTGATTAACGGGTCTTACCTTTGCCAAAATTTCAACATCTTGATACAGATTAGTAAGAAGTAAAAATTCAAGCTTTGTCAGGTCTGTCCTCAAATGGAGAAGAAAACTTTTAAAATGGTCATTGGTTGAACGGAGGTCAGATCGATCTGATGCATTCAAAGAAGTCGGGAAATCTGAAAGCTAAATGGCTGGAATTCATCTCAAGTTAAATTTTAGATCTAGAAAGGATTGTTAGCTGAACTTATATGCAGATGTCTGTTTATAGAGTTTAATAAGAAGCTAAATCGTCGTCACGCTGATGGGAGTCCGGATGGCATTACAGCGGATTACATTCCGCCTGCTATTGCTCTCCTCAAGGACTGTTTTTCCTGCATACACCACAGCCTGCTGATACGTGATTGGTCAATATTACTCGGACTGCAAGCATAGTTCAAACGGAAACCGGAACCAGACCCTTCCTGGAAATCCACTACTACTGAGAGGCCGAAGGAGGCTTTATCTGTTAGACCTGTCAAGTTAATTTATTATTTCAGCATTTCCTGTTTTATTTTGTTAACCCTTGTCTCTCGTCTTTTTCAGGTCCTGTCAAGCTGTCTCCCTCACCGTTGATCACCAGGTCCCTCCCTAATGTGTTGCACCTGTGTCTTGTTACGTTCACTCCCTTTTCCTTCTTAAACCCTGGTGTTCCCTCACTTCCCTGCCAGATTATCACTAGCCTTTGCAGTCGATACATCCAGCTCTCTTTATTAGATTATCCTACACCCTAGTGTATTGACCAGCTTTTTCTGTCCTCGTTCCTGTTTTTGGCCTGTCGGATCTCTGTTACCTTGCCCTCGCTTTTCGACTTCTGTGTACTGGACCTTGCTTGAATAAAGACCACGTTTTTTGGAACTATCACCTGTCTCTGCTGTTGAATCCTTACTCTGTGCCTGACAGAATAATCTGGCCAGAAATGGATTCAGCGGACACAGATCCCTCGCTGGCTCCTTTACCTTCCCAAGACCCGTGGGTCTCACGCCAGGAGGAGCAGATCAACGTTCTACACCAGGAGGTACGCGAACTCTCTGGATGACAGGAAAACCTCCTCTCATCTGTGGAGTCGCAGATGAGTTATGTGGTGCACCAGATCCAGAGACTCCAGCTCCTTCCGGCAACGGGACTCTCCGGTTACTCACCGGCTCAGCCGCCTTCCGACACTCGCTCACCTTCACCTCCTCCGACGGCTCCCCAGGTGCAGCTTTGTCCTCCAGTCCGTTTCTCAGGAGATTCAGGTGACTGCCGTCCATTCATTTCCCAGTGTGAACTACATTATGAATTCCAGTCGAGCTCGTTTCCCTCTAATCGAGTGAAGATTGCTTTTATGATTTCCCACATCACTGGGAGGGCAGAAGCATGGGCCACGGCCGAGTGGAATCGCCAGTCTCTATGCTGCAGCGCTCTCCCTGCTTTCTGTGAAGCTCTGACGCAGGTTGTTCAGCACACACATCCTGGACACGAGGCTGCATGACCGCTCATCTCCCTGAAGCAGGGCAAGCGGAGGGCGGCTGATTATGCAATTGAGTTCCGGACCTTAGCGGCTGAGAGTGACTGGAACCAGACGGCGCTCACGGACACTTTCTTTGGGGGTCTTTCGGAGACCCTGAAGGACCACTTGACACCTCACGATCTCCCGGAGCAACTGGAGCCCTTGATCGCGCTGGCCTTCAAGATTGACAAGAGACTGTTCGAGAGGGAAAAAGAGAAGTCTCGCTTGACTCGGCCTCCTTCTTCGAGGAACCCATGCAGGTGGGCAGGACCAGCCTCGCCCCTGAGGAACGTCAACGTCGGGTCCGTGAGGGGCTCTGTATTTACTGTGGGCAGCCCGGACATAATCATCTTAACAGTTCGCTGCGCAGCAGTAGAGGAAGGAAACCGGTGTTGGTGAGTCAGACTACTTTACCCTAACATATTACTCGCCAACTCACACCGGTTGTTTTAACGTCTCCCTCTCTCTCACGCAGACAACCAGCATTAATTGACTCCGGCCCTGATGCCAATTTAATGGATAGTGGGATAGCGCATGAGCTCAAGCTGGTTCCCCTGCCCCTTCCTAGCTCACTTGATGCGAGCGCCTTAGACGGTAGATTGATGTACAGGGTAACTCATAGCACCCCTCCTATAATTCTTACCTTCCCAGACAACCATACTGAGGAGATCTGTTTTCGCATTTACAACGCTCTCATCTGGTTTCGAGCTCCTCCAGGGGGCTAAAGTTTTCACCAAACTGGACCTACATAACGCCTATCATCTGGTCCGCATCAGTGAGGGCGATAAGTGGAAGATGGTGTTCAACACCCCCAGTGGCCACTATGAGTATTTAGTAATGCCCTTCGGTTTAACTTATGTTCCTGCAGTTTTTCAGTCATTTGTCAACGATGTTCTGAGAGACTTCCTTAACGTGTTTGTTTTCGTCTATTTAGATGATATCCTGATCTTCTCACCCAATGATGAAACCCACATCAACCATGTGTGGCAAGTGCTGCGGAGACTGCTGGCTCACCAGCTCTACGTCAAGGCTGAAAAGTGTGACTTCCACGTGACCACAGTCTCCTTCCTGGGGTTGATAGTGTCTGAGGGGCGAGTGAGTATGGATCCTGACAAGGTCAGGGCTGTGTCAGAGTGGCCGGCACCAGCCTGCAGGAAAGATGTGCAGAGGTTCCTTGGTTTTGCTAATTTCTATAGAAAATTCATTAGAAATTTTAGCTCTGTGGCCTCCCCTCTCCACTCTCTAACCTCCTCTAAGGTCTCGTTCTCCTGGTCAGAGGCTGCTGAACGGTCATTCCGGAGGCTCAAGACAGCCTATACATCGGCGCCTATCCTAGTTATGCCTGACCCCAAACATCAATTTGTGGTAGAGGTCGACGCCTCAGACACCAGCGTTGGGGCAGTCCTGTCACAGAGGTCAGTTAAAGATGACAAATTACATCCTTGTGCCTTCCTCTCCAAGAAGCTGTCATCCGCAGAAAGGAACTATGGACTCGGAGACTGTGAGCTGCTGGCTATGAAGACAGCGCTGGAGGAGTGGAGGCACTGGCTGGAGGGGGCCGAGCAACCTTTTCTTGTGTGGAATGACCATAAGAATCTGGAGTATCTGCGAAGTGCCAAAAGACTGAACGCTCGACAAGCCAGGTGGGTTCTGTTCTTTTTTACCAGATTTACGTTTACTTTGTCCTATCGCCCAGGATCCAAGAATGGGAAACCCTTAATCTGTTACTCTCAGATTAAGAATGTAACTCCCTTTCTGCCGGCTTCCTGCTTCCTGGGAGCAATGACCTGGTCTATTGAAGATGCTGTAAAGAGAGCCTCAGCTAATGGGCCTACACCTGCTGGTCTGCCCCCCAATCGCCTCTTCGTTCCCCCGACACTCAGAGGACAGGTAATAGACTGGGCCCATTCTTCTGATTTCTCCTGTCATCCAGGTACCAGGCGAACCTCATTCAAAATCAGAATCAGAATCGGTGTTTATTGCCAAGTAGGTTTACACATACAAGGAATTTGTTTTGGTGATTTTGGTGCAGAACAATTAACACAGAACTAGAATAAAATTAAGTAAAAGACTTCAATAGAATAAGATAAAAAATAGGAATAAGAATAAAAATATAAAAGCAATACGTATAATACAAATAGTACAAAATATGTACAACAGGTGTGATTAAAAACTGTTCAGGTGTGCAGTATATGGAACAGTGCAAATTTTACAGTATTTATTTAAAAATAGTGCAGCATATAGACAATATAAGTCCAGTGTGCATTAATGTAACACATAGTCTGAATTACAGACTTAACACTCATTAGATCTTAAGTGACTGAGGGGCTGGATGAGAGTCCATGTCACGTGGGGGGGTGGAGGGGGGTGGGGGCCTTGTTGACAAGGCTGGCAGCAGAGGGGAAGAAACTGTTCCTGTGTCGGGAGGTGTTGGTCCTGAGGGACAGCAGCCTCTTGCCAGAGGTGAGGGTCTCAAAGAGTCTGTGACCGGGGTGAGAGGGGTCGGCCACAATCTTATCTGCACGCCTCAGGGTCCTGGAGGTGTACAGGTCCTCTAGAGATGGCAGATTGCAGCCAATCACCTTCTCTGCGGAGCGGATGATACGCTGCAGCCTGCCCTTGTCCCTGGCAGTAGCAGCAGCGTACCAGACAGTGATTGAGCAGGTGAGGATGGACTCAACGATGGCGGTGTAGAAGTGCACCATCATTGTCTTTGGCAGGTTGAACTTCTTCAGCTGCTGCAGGAAGTACATCCTCTGCTGTCCCTTTTTGATGAGGATCCGATGTTCAGCTCCCACTTGAGGTCCTGGCTGATGATGGTCCCCAGGAAGCGGAAAGACTCCACAGTGCAAACAGTGGAGTCACTGATGGTGATGGGGGCAGGTGTGGCTGCTGTCTTTCCACAACCATCTCCACTGTCTTCAGAGCATTAAGCTCTAGGTTGTTCTCACCACACCAGGTCACCAGATGGTCAATCTCCCACCTGTAGGCAGACTCGTCCCTACCAGAGATGAGTCCAATGAGGGTGGTGTTCGTCATCGGCCAGAGGTTCTGGTGGCCTAACACCGGAACCTGGGAAACACTACTATTCTCACAGTAGTTGATTGATTTTCTAAGATGGCTCATTTCATTCCCCTCCCTAAGCTGCCATCAGCTAAGGAAACTGCGGAGATTGTGCTGCAACATGTCTTTGGCCTCCATGGTCTTCCCCGCAGGGTGTTATCAGATTGGGGGCCCCAGTTTGCAGCTCGTTTTTGGAAGGCCTTCTGTCGTCTCCTGGGGGCCCGTGCTGATCTGACGTCCGGCTATCACCCTGAGTCCAATGGACAGACATAGAGATTAAATCAGGAGTGGGAGACTGGACTACGTTGTCTGACCTCTCACAATCCCTCTACATGGGCAGACAGACTGGTATGGATTGAATATGCCCATATTTCTCTGCCTTCCGTTCGCCAGACATGACTCCTTTCCAGTGTGTTTATGCTTATCAGCCCCCGATGTTTCCGGCTCTTGAACCTGATGTGGCGGTTCCCTCAGCCCAGGCGTTGGTCCGCCGGTGCCGTAGAGCCTGGTTGCGGGTCCGTCAGACCCTCCTCAGGAAATCTGCGGGGTACAAGAAGATGGCGGATAGTCGCTGGACTCCTGCCCCCACGTACTGTGCGGGCCAAAGGGTTTGGCTGTATACTAAGGACCTGCCCCTGAGGTCTGTTTCCCGCAAACTGTCACCACGCTTTGTTGGGCCCTTCCCGGTTTCCAAGCTCGTCAACCCGGCTGCCATCAGGCTGAGTCTCCCCAGGACCATGCGGGTCCACCCTACCTTCCATGTGAGCAAAATAAAACCTGCCATATCCAGTCCGCTACTCCCCCCCTCCAAACCCCCACCTCCTCCTAGGATCGTCGACGGAGGCCCCGTCTACACCGTTAAACGTCTGTTGGCTGTTCGTTGTCGAGGGCGGGGTCGGCAATACCTGGTGGACTGGGAAGGTTATGGTCCGGAGGAGAGGTCTTGGGTCTCCTGATTGAGGACTATCACCGTCAGCACCTTGAAGATCCTGGGTCGTCAGGAGCCAGCCTTTGAGGAGGGGGTACTGTCAGACCTGTCAAGTTAATTTATTTTTTCAGCATTTCCTGTTTTATTTTGTTAACCCTTGTCTCTCCTCTTTTTCAGTTCCTGTCAAGCTGTCTCCCTCATCGTTGATCACCGGGTCCCTCCCTAATGTGTTGCACCTGTGTCTTGTTACGTTCACTCCCTTTTCCTTCTTAAACCCTGGTGTTCCCTCACTTCCCTGCCAGATTATCACTAGCCTTTGCAGTCGATACATCCAGCTCTCTTTATTAGATTATCCTAGACCCTCGTGTTTTGACCAGCTTTTTCTGTCCTTGTTCCTGTTTTTTGCCTGTCGGATCTCTGTTACCTTGCCTTCGCTTTTTGACTTCTGTGTACTGGACCTTGCTTGAATAAAGACCACGTTTTTTGGAACTATCACCTGTCTCCGCAGTTGAATCCTTACTCTGTGCCTGACAATATACTCGCCGAAGCCAGCTACTGATCTGGCCAATGATAAGCCAGCGCAGGTAACTGAGAGGCCGGCGGTGGTAAATAAGAAGCTGCCGACCAGGGCAGCAAGTCATGCGTCTAACATAGCAACCCAATGGATCGGTAACTGGATAGGCTGGTCGTTAGCTTCCCAGGCTGGAGATTAGAACGCCAGCCATTTTAGGTCACAACTCTGTTTCCATTCTGGAAGATAGGAAGTCTCTCAGTAATACATTTAAAATGATGATTAAGTTTTGCCTATTCATTAACTTTATTTGTGAAATATAAATGTTAAGAAGTTTAATATTGTATGACTACAGTTATGTGTAAGAATTACTTCATTTGTTCAAGTTTATCGACAAGATTGTGCAGATTTGTTAGCTGGCTTGTCCACATAGAAATCACTGTTAACATGAGTGCAGAAAGTTTGCAAACCACTACATTTGAGTAACACATATTAATTTAATGCATTTTTATTTTATTTGGGGAAGTTTTATTTACTTACCTGGAAAAATCATGTGAAATGACTGCAGTCTATGGTGGATGAATGTCTGTAAGAGTGTAGACAGTTACTTTATTTTGTTTAACACAACTCTGTTTGGATTCTGTAAGGTGATGAGCTGAAATAAAGAGGGAGAGACACTGCACTGCTCTACCGCAAGAAAAGAACGACTCCTACGCTTATTCTGCATTTTAACTCAAATCCACCAACAATAAAATTAAATAACACAACGCAGAGACTGGATAGGACATAACTTTGAATACGGGCTAAGGAGACATTTCTCAGGGTTACACACGTTTCTAATTTTTAGTTTTTATATATTTAATCTTCGAAGTTCATGTGCTCTCAGTACGCCTACTTGCAAAACATATTTTTTTCCAACATTTCTGTGAATATCTTGATTTGTGTGTTCCGCCCATAGACTGCATGAAAAGATGGACAACATGACAGCTCCCTAAAGGTGAAGCCAATATCTCTCTATCGCCCCCTGCTGACTGGCTGCAGAATAGGTCATAAAGCCCGCTTCCTCCATGTTAACAGATGGACATGAGTCAAACTATAAAATGAAAATACACATCAAATACATTTTTCTCAAACATGGTTTATGTCATTATAGTTAGTTCTTATCATGCTGATTTATGTCCAAGTGTTGATTTTTCTGACAAGTTTATTTTTTATTAGTTATTTGATGCTGTAAATGATGATTGACAGCTCTGTTGTGAACGTTAACCTCAGACCAACATAAAGTCCTTGTTGTCTTTTTTATTTTGGTTAGCGGAAGTGGCGGGCGTCACCCGCCAATCTCTCGACTCGACTCTGGCTCCAAATGGCGTCAACATCGCAAGATGGCAGCGCCCATCATTGGGGCTATTTTGGCATCGATTCTGTACGATGAGAGCAGATGGAGACGCGTCGTCCTTCGATACAGTCGTTGGTTCCGCCCTTGTGTGTCAGCCTCCATTACTGCGGTCAGTCTGCTGCTGCCTGCTGCCGTGACAGCAGCATGGGTAGTTGGATTAACAACATTAGACAGTGGCCCCCAGGTGCTGATGAAGGTACCGTATGTAGATGGAGATACAAACGTTATTTTAACTTTACATATTAGTCAGACGTTGATGATGACAGGAGCCAGAAATAGAGAAAAACGGACCACATGCCCGTCCGCCACAGTAACTAACAGTAACATAATTAAGAGCTTATATTTGTACATAAAAATGTATCATAAAGAAGATCAGATTTACTTGTGAGGCAACCTTCTGTAAACAACTTTATTACATTTCAACGTTTTATTGTAGCAGAAATTAATGTTACTATAGTGACGTTACATAGAAGAAAATTCAACACTTCTTAGGACGGGACCTTTAATTCCCTGGATTCATGAGAAGGATTACAATCCTAATTTTTACTTTAATCTGGATGTGTCTTGCAGAGCTACACGTGTCTGCAAGCCTTTTACTTGTGGTCAAATTGTGCAGCTGGTCAGAGAGCTGAGGAGAGACGGTGAAAAACCTCAAAATGAAAACATGAGAGAATAACACAGCAGACAGCACAACGTGAGACATCTTTTTTACACCCCGTAATGTACAGAATAGACAGACATTACAGTACACAGTCATGATGACATAATCACAGAAACATTTTAAATATATTTGAAGAATGGATCCTTAGAGGATGATGACCGAGCCAAGGTTGTTCAACCCAAACAGACCTGAGTCACTCAGCCCTTACTCCACCATCAAGACCTGGAAGATGACGAGCTTCAAACACACCTGTCGTCCACCACAAGCTCAATGGTTTGGCTGATGTTGAGCTTTAGGTGATCGTCTTGGCACCAAAGCTCTCTAAAGCCCCATTTACACGGCCTGTTCAAGACAGGACTGAGAGGCCTCTGTTACGCATCGCCTTCTGTGTAAAAGTCACGGAGGCGTAGCGGTGGGGCGAAGTCGTTTCTTCGTATGTTTACACGTGTAAAATCACAGAGTTGGACGGCAATGTGACGGCTCTGTTTCATTCAGTGTAAAAGTATAAACGTGGTGTAATGAACATCTTTACGGTGCTGTTGAATCTCTGTGTAAAAAGGGCCTCTGTAAGGGCTTAACAGTGTTTTTCCATGCACGGACCACACTGGATATGTTTTGTTAAATTCTTCCAAAGTCTTCCCTACAAACTGTATTTTATGATTCTGGACGAACATGGATGTAAACTTCAACTTTACTGTTTGGTGGAGGCAAACAGCTGCGAGGTGCTCAGTCAAGTCAATAAACAGTTTTTCATGATTATGCCTTCAACAGTTAAATCTGAAGGTTCACCAGATTAGTTAGCTAAATCTCTGATATCACACACACATCATGTTCAGTCTAACAAAATGTTTAATTATGAAGCTAAGTGTAAGTGTATGGGACAATGCTAGCAAAAACATCTCTTTGCCAGTCATCAACATGTCCTTCCCATTATCTTAAAGAGACAGAGCAAACATCACCATGTTCATGTTTTTCAGTGACCAGGCTTTATATCGTCATGTTCATGTCAAATACAAATTCAAAGCAAAGTAATATCCAAGTTGGTTAGTAAGCCCAGCTAATAACTAACAAGCTGAGCTAGCTAGCATGTTGAGAAAACTGGCAGAAACCAAACAAACCAAAGCGGCCTCTTCAGCTACCTCTCCCCCAGCAACGTCAAGGCATCTGTGGATAACATCACCAGCTAACATCCGCTCACAACATACTAGATTAGATGATCCAGCTAACAACATGCTAGGCTATATTATCTTATATTCATTTTTCTAGAGCGAAACAATTTATCTGGAGGTGAATGCTCTACTTAAACAATATTTATTCTATATACTCTTCAAGATGTTTCATATTAAATATGTCTGAAAAAACGATGTTTGCTGAAGAGATTGCTGTTTAATGAAAACAGTGAAGTCCAGATACATTAAGATGATCTTCAATATTTTTAAATTCCCAACATAAAAACTGCTCAGTGCATCTTTTGTAGTACCAAAGTACCAAAAGGTGAAGGGAGCAATAATAAATCTCATAATTGACACTCCAGATGCTGTTACCATAGCAACGATTGTACAAACAACAACAGCAGAAAGCACAACATCTCACTGGAGAAAAAAGTAAACCATCACCATGACCAGAAATGAAAAATGAACCAGTACAAGAACAGCGTCTCTTAAATCCCCCATTTTCTTCTGTTTGTTCTGGTGAGCACAGAGCGTTACATCCCATCCACATCACTTTCAGCATATGACCTCTGGGTATGGAGGGAGAGACACACACACAGAAAGACACAGTTTTATTCTGTGCAGTTCTTCAGTTCTAAATAAAACATGTAAAGTGTTTCTATATTTATTTTGATGTACTAGTATTGTGAAATCCAAATGACAGTTTCAGTAGTTGACAGTTACCTGGCCTGAAGTCTCTCTCATTGTCTCCACATTACTGTAAGTTACTTCCTCTTCTGGCTGTTAAAGGACAAAACTAAATGTAATTTACACAAAGTCTGAACAAGATGATATAACCTGTCCATTACATCATTTTAAAAATACTAACGATAAGCAATCTTATATACTTCCCTCATTAAGGAATAATTACACACAAATATTTTGACTTGCTTTCTTTGAAACTGATATATAACACTGTCTTGTCTGTCTTTTAATATGAAGCTATACAGCCTGTTGTCATGAGTTCTTATTATTTAATTTTGTATTTAATATATTGTGTTCTTGTCTTGATTTAATCTTGTTTAGTTATGTAATTCATTTGTGTTTCATTGTCTAGAGATTTTCTGTTTGAGTTCTGCTGAGTTTGGTTTTTAGTGTTTCCTGTTTTATTTTGTAGTTCTTGCCCAATGTATGTTTTGTCTTGTTTTACTTCCTGCCTTTGTGTGTTTTCCCGCCTGTTTGATTATGTGCCCTGCCCTTAATGTTTTCACCTGCTCCCTTGATGGTCTCACCTGTGTCCGATTAGTTTCACCTCTCCAGTGTATTTAGTCTTTGTCTTCCCTTGTCCCTGTGCTGTTCATTTGTCATCCATCGTGCGTGAGTCTATGTGATCCATCGTACGTGAGTCTATGTCGTCCATCCTGTGTCGTCCTTCTCTGGAGTTTTGTCTATGTCCATGATGGATATTCTTCGTGCTTCTCCTGACCCCTCATGTCTCTTGGATTACCTGTTCCTGGTTTTGTTGTAAGTTTTTTGCTCCGCCTTTTTGATTATCCTTTTTGTCTTTTGTTGGAGTTAGATTTTGTTTTTGCATTTTTTGCCTTCTGTTTATTAAACCTATTTATCTAAGTCTGCATCTGGGTCCTCACCTTTTTGTTTAACTCAAAACCCTGACACCTGTAGCTGATTAGGTCTTTATGTTAAGCTTAGCTCACTCTGTGCTGGCTGTAGCTTTATATTTAACTGACTGATTTGAGTATAGATTCAATCTTTTCATCTAACTCTCCACGTGGAAGAAACACCAGGAAGAAAACCTGTCAAAATATTCTTTAAGTGAAACTGACTTTGAGCTTTAAGATCACAGGCACATCCACAATATTGTACCATCTACAGTCGTTCTGCAAAGAGACGTTTTCTCTCATTATAAACACTGTGGAGATGAATCAGAATATCTTACTGATGTTGCAGCTGATGTTTGGGCTGTGGTCCGCTCTGAAAGTGGAACAATCAAAACTCCTGTTACTGTCTCTCATTGTGCAATGACTGTGCGACACATGTCTACAGTTTTAAAGAGAAATAGTTAGAAACAACATGAGTTGGATTTATTAAGATCAGCACAGACTCACTTCGTCTTTTGAAAATAAACCATACGAACAAGCCGACCAGCACAACGAGGATCAACACGCTCAGACGGACGGAGAAACTCTTCAGGTGGAAGGAAACACTGTAGAATAAATTATAAAGACACGATGAAAATCATTAACAGATCAGTGTCCTTCAAGTAGAAGTAGAAGTAGACTGCTGCACCATTTTATACAGTTTAGAAGTTATTCATGATTAATAAAGGCAGCTTCATGTTAAAATGCATGTAATGAGACTTCACTACAAATCTGTGACTGATTCATTGGCCCCTAAATCAGCCACAGTCTACTAAATAGTGTATTGACTGCAAATGTAACGCTTGGTTACAAGGTAACCTTGGTTACTCTTCCGGTCACTCTCCTACCGGTCCTACTGACAAGGATACAAGACATCCCCTTCGCCGGGTCTACCGGACCCGCTCGCTCAGGGGCACAGTAAATAAGTCTTTTTTTTTTTTTTTGGGGTCTTTTGCGTAGCGGCACCCAGCCCCCGTTCCCCAAAGGGGGTGCTGGCAGCCACGTTCAAGACCCAGGTCCCATGTCGGGATGGCTGGCCTCCTTCTGCTCGGCGTAATCCTCTGAGCGCCTCACAGGAACTGTGAGATAAGGCTACAGTCGCCCTCGACCAGCCTATTGCCTCCAGCACGGGCAGTATTGATTGCTGCCACCATGCCCCTGAGGGTTGAAGGTGATTTGCCTGCCTCCAGTAGCCCCTTCAGATACAGGAGGACCTCTGTGGCTCTACAGGTTAGCGCGTCGGCACGGTTCGCCCTGCACCATGATGCAAAGAGATCCCAGTGATATGAATAAGCCGCTCTCGTTGATGGTGCCCCAATGCCCAGGCACATGCATGGCTCTGAGTGACAGAAACTGCGTGCATGCCCATGTCCACAGGCCGTGTGCCACACTGCAAAGGTGTGGGGAGCACAATCCCCCTTGCCTGTTCATGTATGCCGCTGCAACCGTGCTGTCTGTCCTCACAGGCACGTGATGGCCCTGCAGGCTTGGTGCAAAGTACTGAAGGGCCAAGCAGATGGTCCTCAACTCCAGAGTATTGATGTGCTGACCCTTCCAGGGGGCACGGTCAGTCCCCGCTGGCACCCTTGCCGTCGTGGACTGCGCCCCATCCTGTCAAGGATGCATCCGCTGAGACCACCTGGCGGCACAGCACCGGACCAAGCATACTTCGCTTTGAAATGTTGGCTGGGATCTTCCACCACCTGAGGGCCACCCACAGCCTCCTGGTGACCAGCACCAGGGCTTGTAGGTGTCTCCATGGGCATAGCCCCAGGCGCCACAGACACCTCTGCACTGGGCACATATGCAGGAGAGCCAGTGGCACCACTTGTACTGATGCTGCCATAAGGCCCATGAGGCGTAGACAAAGCCTCCAAGTAACCTTGGCTGAAAATGAGAGAGGCAGACCCTGAGGGATTCCTGCCTCTCCTGAGTCAGTGTTACCAGCCCAGCCCTGGCATCTAGCCACATGCCCAGAAACTGGGTGGTCTGTGCGGGCTGTAGTTCTTGTTGATGCTTAGCCCCAGACTCCGGATGTGTGCCAACAAAACCGATACATGGTGATGGCAAAGCTGAGGCCGGTGCCATGCCCGGTTCTGCCTTAAGGTACCTGATACCTCATGGGCACAGCGACAAGCTTCCTGTGCCTGCTGAAGCATCCTAGCAGCATCAGGTCCAAACATGGCAGATGGCTCTACGGGTAACTTCAGTAGGTACGCCCTGTCCTCTGGCTGCATAGGTGGCGCCTAACTCCCCAGTGTCCTGTCATGGCTCTGTCAGCTGCCTCTGCCTGCTCCCTCATCAGTTCAGGGAGGAGTAAGGAGACCTGTTGCAACTCCGCTATCAGTCCTGCCTCGCATCCCTCTTTCAGCTGCTGAGTCAGGTGACGCTGGTAAAGGGTCAGTATGGCCCCTGTATTAGCCAGCCGAGTCTGTACTGGCATTGCGGCATGCATCCTCGTCAGCATGGCATCCAATTTTATTGCAGTTCTTGCTCGGGCCAACATTCTTCCCGAGAACTGAATTAGATGAAACACCAAGGCTGCCAACGCCTGGTCGACTGGAGGTAACGGTCTACAACCTATCCTTTCCGGATTGTGGACCGACGCTAAGCGTTTACAGAGCCCAGACCAGCGACCAGTCGCTGACGTCATCTGAAACTGCTTTAGCATTACCTCCTCAAAATCGGAGAGAAGAGGCACCTGAAGGCGCATGGGCCGACCCCCAGCCTCTTCATCAAAGCGGGAGGGGGCCGCCCTGCTAATAATCTTTTGGAGGAGAGGTGACTGCTGTTCTCGATCCTCCATGTCGGTTTCCTGCTGCCCAAGAGGGAACATCTCATCATCATCAGAGGCTGCCAGGGTGAGAACGTCCACCTCCCCTTCTGATTCGGGGGAAAGAGGGCAGTTCTCTTCCACAAGTCCAGGAGCGGAAGGCTTACTAACAGTTGCCTGAGGCTCGTGTGACACAGCTCTCTGACCCCCCCTTTTATTTACCACTATAGTGAAAGGCAAGGGGGCATCCTTGCCTGCTTTACTCTGCGCTAATGTAGCCGCAGTCTAATCTAATCATGCCCATCCTCTAGGGGCATTTTCACACCGCAACCCACGCAGGGAGGTCCCTCGCTGCTTGCCATACTGACGCTGCTTGTCGCTAGGCAGCCAGAAAGCGTCCCTTTTTTTTTTTTTTTTTTTAAACCCGGAAGTAAACTTGCGTGCTGTGCCTTATGTTTGCACCATTAGCGGGCAGCTAATGCCTGCTCGTTTTGTTTGGACACGCAGTGAGAACCCCCACACTATTCCCACCAACTCGGTCGGCTTGTCGTGGTGGAATATGTTTGGTGTATGACAAGAAGAGTGCGTGCTTTTGTGACTTTAGGATTACCGTGTCATCCCCACCGACCGGGTCGGCGTCGATAGCTGCTGAACCTGGATGTGTTAACAGAGCGGGTCTTGTAATACACCACCGGACAGAGTGCTCTTATTGAGCACCAGAAGGATGCCACACTGCTGATAGCAGGCTGTAGCTGAGTGTGTTAGCAGAGCGAATGCTGCAATACGCTGTACGGTACCCTTTTCAGCTCTACCGGACAGAAAGGGATGCCACACTATGCCTGCCGACTGGGTCAGCTTTGATTGTAGGCTATACCTAGACGCGTTAACAGAGCTAGTCGTGCAATACGTCGTACGGTACCCCTTTGAAGTCCTTTTCTTTGGATTAAGGGACGAAAATCAGCTATCCAGAGAGGGGCCCGCGGGCCAGCGCTCCTGCTTACATAGCGGTAAGTGGATTCTTCGCTAACTCTCCTAACTTCTCTCTTGTAACTTCTGCTCTCACGTCTTCCACTCCCAAGTGAAAAACAATGAATCAGTGATTGCACGTGCACCTGGGCCTTTTATGCCTGCGCATGCGGCCACATAGGTGGTGTGTCTTAAAGGTGTATCCACGTCAACTGTCCCAAGGGGATCAGTCCCATACATATGAAATATGTAGGGTGGAGAGATAGTCTCGATGCAATAGAGAACTGACCTGTGCGACGCAGCCTGAACTGTGGTGTGTTCTTCATACTCAAACACAGACGTGTGATTGACAGGTTGATGAGTGGATGAGAGAAACAACAGATGTTTAACAGAATCATATCACAAATATGTATACTAATATCACATCTGTATCAAATGCAACGCTTTGCTAATGTTGCAAATTTATAACTGCACATTTTATAACCTTGTGCTCGTCTGTACTGTTGGTCAGTATTATAGTACTTCCTAGTGCTGAGTCTCTCTTGAACAGTTACATGCACTGGCATCTGTAGGCCTCCTTTATCACAGAAGTACCAGCCGCTGCTCTGTGTCCTCAGTCCACTCAGAGTCACAGAGAAAACTAAGGAGACTTTGATCACTTTAATGGTCACTGTTGTTCCATCTATTGATCCAGACGGCTCCTTCACACAGGACCCTCCCAGCTTGCACCACCCACTTTCTCCACCATCACTATAGTGACAATGGACGGTAACATCTTCTCCAATAAATCCTGTAACCTCCTGACGATCCACAGAGAGCTGGGGCTGACCTTGAGGGACAACAAACAGCATTTTCTACAATGTTGTGTTCAGCTGTTTGATCAGTACTTTCTGCAAAGAGTACATGTGGTAGATAAATGACTTCATTTACATTTATTTCAAATATTATTGCCTGATGATGATAAGAGTACTAATGGGATCAAATTGTTATTCTAAGTGTCTGACAACATTACAAACAGGTTTGCTACAGAGAAAGACCTTTTTTACAACAGAAAGATGCTTTTTTAAACAAGAAACAACCTGTAAATCGCCCACTTCAAAGCCACCAGACTCCATTGACAAAAACAGTAATTTAACTCCAAAGAACACAGGAGTTGCTGATCCACTGCTGCATCAACCGGTTACTTAATTTGTATCGTTGTGTGACTCTGGTGTTTTAAAGGTTTGAATCCAACACATAACTCAAACAAACTACCTGATTGAGGCAGCAGGAGACCAGGAACTCCTGTGTTCTGTGAGGAAAAAATACTGTTTTTGTCAATGGAGTCTGGTGGATTGGAAGATAGCAATGTAGCTCACAGCTCTTTCTGGTTAAAAAGGATCTTACCTTCATAAAAAGGTCTATTTGTGTAACAATCCTTTCTTTATGTTGTCAGCCAGTTAACAATCAGATAACAATCTGAGCATGTGAGGGGCAAAAACCAGCATTTTTACTGGACATACTTTGATCCTAAAAATATTTGTAGACGTGATTTAAACCCCGAGATATGTAAAACAGGTTAAAACATACAGGAAGTCCCTTCTAAGGCTTCTTACCTGTGGACAGCTGAAATAACGTCCCGTCGTCTGGCCCACCATTTATCTCCACAGCACACCAGTAATAAGACCCAACAGACAGGTCACTAATGGTCACAGTGAAGATTCTTTGCTGTTTGTCATCAGAGATTAAAAACCTTCCTGAACCACCTTGTTCATTAGTTTTAACTGCGTAGGAGCAGGTAAGCCAATTCTGTCCTTCACACAAGTATTTCACATGAGTTGTGTACTTAGACTCATAGAGACACGGGACAGAGACGGAGCCTCCTCTCTTCACTGACACTTTACTGACTGTAGTTAAGCTGTGAATTCCTGCAACAAACAAATTGACCATAAAAAGTTAAAATTATAGTCCCATCATCTTCTGACATCACCAGAAAATACAAATGATAGAATAATCCCGGTGACCGACCTGTGAGTCCAGTAAGGATGAGAAGAGCGCTGAGAAGAGCGGCCATGTTGATGAGTGAGCAGAGAGGAAACAACAGTGACCATCTCACTGTGAGAATGATTTTATACTTCCTGCTATAACTACATATTTCAGTGGTTAACAACCAAAGACTGTTAATACCGTCTATGTTACCACTTCTCCTCCCCCTACACTATATAAAGGTTGCCCACAGGGTTCTTCCTGTAGAGCTGAAGTTATATCTAGAACATTTACTTCTGAAAAACTAAAATATTTATTGT
The DNA here is from genome assembly GCF_022749685.1 of Semicossyphus pulcher. NCBI lineage: Eukaryota > Metazoa > Chordata > Actinopteri > Labriformes > Labridae > Semicossyphus > Semicossyphus pulcher. Next base: position 6,238,097 of record NW_027211670.1, read on the forward strand.
AAAGGCATGTTACTAATTATTACTTTTTTTTAGTTGTTATTGAGCCATAGTTTATATCTTTACTAATTATTCGCATTAATGTGCTGATGTGAAGGACTTCATGTGCTTTCAGTAGGCCTACTTGAAAAACATTTTTTTCAAACATGACATTACTTTAGTCTCGATGTGTCTTGCAGAGCTGCACGTGTCTGCAAGCTTTTTACTTGTGGTCAAATTGTGCAGCTGGTCAGAGAGCTGAGGAGAGACGGCGAAAAACCTCAAAATGAAAACATGAGAGAAGAAAACAGCAGACAGCACAACGTGAGACATCTTTGTTTTTTACAACATTAAGAGATTGAAAAAAACACTTAAGAGTTACAACAGTTATATGTGTTGATGAGACATGTGCTCTGCTGGCTCTAGTGTTTGAACAAAAATAGATTATTATACAATTTTGATGTCAAACATTTACAATATAAGATATATGAGATAATATTGATCATGAGGGTTCATTTGATAAAACAATAAAATAACATTAAAACAAGAATTTAATTCAAATGAATTCAAGTGGAATAATTTATAAAACTAAACAATGTATTTGTGATGACATGCTCGACTTGCAGTCTGTTCATGGCTGGAATACTTTCATATAAAATATAAGGATGGCTTGTCTCATTAATATGTGTTGTATCTGATACAAATAGATATCAGCCATGAAGGTGAACAGTTTAGTCCTGCAGCTACATGAGAACTCTAACAGTGTTTCTGTTCAGTCTTTGTGCTCTCTGTTGGTTCGTCCACTTCTCATGAACACGATATCTGAGGAAGCCCTTCTTCAGATCTGACACAAATGTACACTTGGACAAACTTGTTGATCTGATTAGAATGTGGTGATCAAAGGTCAAAGGTCACTGTGACTTCACTACACATTTTTGGTCAAAACACAACAATTCAAACGCTAACTATGACAAAAATTCACACAAATATCTAAAAGGATAAAATGATGACGTTTCGTATTGAAAAGGTCAAAGGTCAACGTAACTGTGACATCAACTATTGCACCGTAAATCGTATTTGTTTCATAGAACTTAGACACCAACAGACATTCACCTGAACAAGAACAACAAAGACTCACTCTGTGAAGTCAAATCAGTTTTATTCATTCATCAACATATTATGATGCACAGTCCGGCTCTGAGACGGAGACAAAGTATTCACAACTAACAAAAGGAAACAAAGAGCAGCGCAGAGGTGTGTGGTGAGAGGAGGTTAGTAGAATCTGTAGGTGGTTCTAGCACAGGAAGTGTTCTGTTTCATGTTGGTAGCACGTTTGTAGTCTGAGTGGTGTTGACCAGTCACGTAGGTCACGTAGGTCATGTAGGTCACTGTCGTCTGATATTGCAGGGTTTTATTTTAGTGCTTTAATGAAGTTGATAAAAAGGAGAAAATCCTTCAGGAATGATCTTCAGACATACAGAACATTTAACTCTGTCTCTGTTTTGAGCTCAGGTTGACAGAATCTCAAAGCCAGAGTTTCAAATTTCAGAAATGAATTTGTCTTTAACCTAAACTTTGTATGTAATTCTGTGTAAATTATGTAATCTATTCACAGGCGCGTAACTTAAGACTGCTGCTTTAAATAAATACAGCACACAGACACAGCAACATTTTCACCATGAGGAAATTCACTTTTGTATCTTCAGCTTCAAACCTACAAATCTGTAAAGTTCTTATTGGTTTTTATTTTGTGTATTTAATTGTTTATTTGCCTTCTGTTATTTGACTGTGAAGCACTTTGGGACTGGTGTCTGAGAAAGGTGCTAAATAAACTTTGCTTGCCAACATATTCCAACATATATTAAGACGGATGACGTTTTCTCCGTCTGAATGCAAACAAACAGCAGCACATTTGATAAAGATAATTACATCTTTTTATTTATTTAAAAACATGTTTTATACATGAGGAAGTTACAGGGAGGTTGTACAGATAGCTACTGACCAGCCTTCAGCACTGCAGCTGCATCCTGAGCATACTTTGTGATGACGTCACGTCTTCCAAACCCCAAACCCTCTATGAATGAGGGGATCTCTCGCCGGGTGCGGTGGCGCGCGCCTGTAATCCAAGCTACCGGGAGGCTGAGGCTGGAGGATCGTTTGAGCTCAGGAGCTCTGAGCTGCAGCGGACTATGTCGATCGGGTGTCCGCACTAAGCTCGGCATCGATATGGTGCTCCTAGGGGAGCCCGGGACCACCAGGTCGTCCAAGGAGGGGTGCACCGGCCCAGGTCGGAAACGGAGCAGGTCAAAGCCCCCGTGCCGCTCAGTAGTGGGCTCGCGCCTGTGAATAGACGCTGTAGTGCAGCCTGAGTAATACAGCGGGACCCGGTCTTTTTACACTCTGCATACTGGCAAACAAACACGCACGCTCAACAACAACATCGTGTCTACATGTTACAACAGCTTCAGCACTGCTCACTTAGCTTCTTGTTTCCATGAAAACCTGCACAAAGCAGCTGTTTGTTTGTCCTACGGCGCCTCCTCCTGGAGGAGAGGAGCAATGACATCAGTCACAGCAGTCAGTGACAGAACACATCCACTAAACTAACAGGGTTTATTTTAATGATTGAATGAAGATGATGAAGAGGAGGAAATGATCATCAGACAAACAACATTTAACTCTGTCTTTGATCTGTTCTGTTCAGAGCAAAGGTTGACATTATGTGTGAGAAAAAAATCAATGATTCTTTACTGTCACACTATCATGACTTACTGACGAGACACCTGAACACAACACGGTCGCCATTACTGCTAACGAATGTCTGAAAGTTCTGAAGAGTCTGCTCCTTCGGCATCAGGCCTCAGGTCAGCGGCAAAGAGATGCAGGGAAGCCAATCCCAGGGAAACAGGTAAGTATTGTCAGGCCTGGACTAAAATGAGGACTCAGATGCAGAGGATATCACGTACAAGCACACTTTATTGATTTCTGATCCTTTTTGAATAGTGATAAACAATTGGGCTATGAAAAACTCCCTAAATAATTAAGTCCTGGCAAGATAACTCGCGGAAGATAAAACTTCCTAAATAGGAAAATCTCCAGTAAAGGAGAGACAAAAAACACACTAGAAACAGGGAAGATCCTAAAACATAAATCGCTCCCGTAGGAGGAAAACAAAAGCTACTGATCAACGGGACAAAAGAAAAAGGCTCACCTAAAAGGAGGCTCTACAACTATCTAGTACTAATTAAACACAATTTCGCTCCAAAAGGGAGGAAAGAAAACAGTTTACAAAATAACACAAAATCGATGCTAAACTAGAAAACTTTAACAAACGAAAAATCACTCTCAAAGGAGGAAACAGAAAACAACTTACGTGGCGTAGCAAAAAACTCTTGGCAAAACCGACTGTGACTGTGGATAAGGGCTTGGGTGCACGGACAAGGACGAAACACTTTGGCAAAAGACAAAGGGGAGACGCAGACTATAAGCACATGAGGGTAGTGGGGAACAGGTGGAAACAATCAGGGATCAGGGGAGACAATCAGACCGGTGACACATGAGGAAGGGCAAGTGACCTGAAACGAGAGGAGAGTCAGGTTTCAAAATAAAACAGGAAGTTACGAGACAAAAATCCAAGACAAGACAAACCTCACCGCGGTGTGACAAGTATGACGTGGCCGAGGTTTCACTTTGAGGAAATCTCTGAGGAGTCAGCTCCCTCCACTTCATGACTCAGCTCCTTTGGAGACAGGCACCGGGAAGAGAGCTCCAGGACCTCATCTCCCTCGACCTTAGGCTCCAGCTGAGACGGATCTGTCCAGGGTGGTCTGAAGGCAGCGACTCCGATTAGCCTGGGAAGGAGCAGAACTGGAAACCTGGAAAGCCTCTGTGTTTGGAAGGAAAGGCGATGCCCCAGGAAGCCTTCACGTCTGGAAGGGTTTGAATGCCCTTGGTAGCGTCTTGCACCAGGGTTCATTAATAACTGTTGGCTCCTTTGTAACTTTAGCCTTTGCGTCTGGCAGGGCTGGTAAGGCCCAAGGTAGCCTTTGCGTCTTGTGAGGTTTAAGACACCTGAGGTAGCGTCTTGCACCAGGGCCTGTTTTTATCTGGAGGCTTTTGAATTAAAATAATAATTAAGATAAGATAAGATACACTCACCCTGAAGGCATAGCCTATGTGTTTGAAGACATTATGCCTTCTATGTGGGTTCAGTATCTTGCCCGAGGACACTTTGACCTGCGACTGGAGGAGCTTTGGATCAAACCACCGATCTTCAGATTAGTGAACGACCTGCTTTTACATCTGAGCAACAGCTCCTCAAATCACTGGATATCTCAGTGCCCTCCCTGAGGCGACTTGGAAACCCATGACAAGGATCAATTCTTGGATAGGACCCAGAATACACTGGAACGTTTCCTTGTGCCCTCTGGCCTCAATACTGTAGATCTCCCTGCCATCACTGGAGGAACCACTGGATCACAGGAGCTACTCTCATTCAACAATCTGAGGAAAATGATAAGAATGAAAATCATTTCTTTACAGGCAAAGAAGGTAATGTATGCAGCTGTCTCAATGAGTTTACATATTATACCTGTTTATCTGTTTAATATTGAATGTTAGTTCTTCAATGATTCAAAGATGACATTTCTACTAACTCTGTTGTTCTTTGAGTTTTAAAGTCAGGTTTAGATGACTGAACCAGAGGTGAGTTATTTAATGACAACATTAACTGAAGTCTCCTTTAAGTGACAAGTTGGCTGATTTCACAGGTCAAGCTTCATGTGTTTTACTCCCTCTGGTGTACTTTACTTGTATTGGCTTTATAAGAAGTAGATGTAGATTAGTATAGTACTAATGGTAAGTCATTAGTTCATGACAACATTAAAGCCTCCTGCATGTTTTAGTTCCACTTGTTTAAAATGATTTATTTAAAATAAGAGAAGATAAAACTTTATTAATTCCAAAGGAAATTACAGCACCAGATGACTCCAAAAAATACAGTACAATACAAATAATACAAAATGCAAACAACAACTTGAATAGAAGTGAAAATATAAAATGTATGGGTTAATGCAAAAGAGACAGTGCCTAATTGAAAAAAGAATATTACAATAGTCAGCTATTAAAGTAACACACTCTGTTATGCTTTCATTTGTAACTTAAACGTCTATATGTGTGTAAGGTGTAGATAACATCACCACAAGTAAGTTATTCATTCATCATGCAAAACGGGCCAACTTGCAGGACCCAGCATGAACTCTGTGTAGCATTACTAATATTAATTCTATATGAAAAGAGATTGAAGTGTGGCTGTTTGGCACTGGTGGGGATTAAAAAGATGTTGGTTGGAAGAATGACTCAGGAGGAAGAAGTCTGTAAGAAGAACTGGTGGATTTACTGACTGCAGCAAGAAAAAGAGCAAAACACAATTTGCAACAAGCAAATAAACAGGAAAATAACTAAAAACCCACAGTGACAGCTCACAGTGAATTTGAAACCGTCCTCGCCCCGTCAGAACAGGAACAAACCATGGGGGGGGGGGGGGGGGGGGGGGGGAACCAGAGTGTAATTCACAATGAAACAAAAGTCAACACAACAATTTAAACATTGAATGACAATATTTCAAAGTGAGCAGTTAAAGCAAATTAATATAAACTGATAACATAAACAAGGTAAACATCCTCTAATGTAGGGCTCCACTCTGCGTCACTGGGCACGAGTGGCCTGACTAAGCCTGATGACTGCTGGCTGCAGGACATGAACCTGGGGCAGGCGTGAGTGTTCTGAGGAAACCTTTTCACACTGTGCTGTTTTTATATGCAAAGACAGAAGTGTGATTTATTCTTTGACAAGTTGTTAAAGTGTTTAAAGGTCTTGTTTCTGTGAGTGTGGGAGTGAAAAACAACACAATGATTTACTATAATATCAATAAGATGAAGACTAACATCACCGCTGCTCTCTGTCCTCTCCCAGTCATTGAATACCTTGGTTAGTTAGTACTCTCTGAGGATGCTTCAAAGTAACTTTCTGCTCATGTCAGCTCTCCTGTCTAAAACTGTTTGTGTTCACACCTCTCTCATTTGTGCGAGTTATCTGCGTGTGCGACGGTTGTAAAGGTGTAAAAACATCAAAACAATGTGAAGAAACAAGACGACAAAGAATGAAGAATGGAAAGACATGCAGCAGAAAGTAACAAGAGTTACATTCAATCCATCACGTTCATTTGTCACATGTAGACACAATCACAGTGATGTAATACATACAGTGCACACGTGTAATGCACAGCTAATGTGCTGTATGTCACGTCCTCATCTTGAGCTTGATCCTGTTGGAGAACAAAACAAGTTGTTGTAATATGAATGAATATGTGGCTCATTTAAATACAACAGAGATATTAGATATCCTTCTGTAAAGGCACAGTGTTCTGCAGAGGGACAGAACAGACTGACACATATCTTGATATAACTGTGTTTAGTTACCTTGTTGAAAGTGTGTCTCACATGCCTAACAGCACTGTAAGTTACTTCATCTTCAGCCTGTGAAGCAGCAAAACAAACATCAGAGAGGTGAAAATAAACAGTGTCGTCCTGCAGCAACACAGGGTCTTAAAGTGTTTCCTGAAATGCAGCTGTTAAAATGTGTCTGTATCTCAGAATGTGCAGATATATTGGGGTTGGGCCTTTAACCACCAAAAGTTGTTCCTCAGGTCAAAAAGTGTCAATTAAATGTATTAAGAATAATTTGAAAAAGGTCAGCCGTGAAACATTTGTTTGTTTTTAATCCTTTTTCTGCTCATAATTGATAATTGTTAAAGAGCATCTGCAGATAATTTATGGTTCTGCAAAACTTCCTGATGAAGGCACAAAACTGCCGTGTAAACAGAAGAAACCCTGATGGCAGCCCTATAGCACTTTTTGTTAAAAACAACAAATGATCAATTTATCTCACCGCTGATGGTTGTTCGTTTGTCCGCTCTAAAAGTGAAACAGTAAAAGCTCTTGAAGCTGAACACAAGTAAAATATTCAACAACAACAACACTTGATTTATTTGGATTTATAAACTTCTGAATATTCTTACTGTTTCTTGTCAAGATAAAGCAGAGGATCAAGGCCGCCATCACAATGATGATCAGCAGACTCAGAGGGATGATGAGAGTCAGCAGGTGAATGGAAGCACTGCAGCAACAGTTTCAAACACACCAACACAGAAGAGAAAAAAATAATGATGTTCTTAGTGAAAAAACAAATTGACCATATTTCGTATAAGTCATATTGGTCAACAAATATACGTATAGATTCCCTTACAATGATTGATTTTGTCTGAAAGTTAATAGCACAGGGAGGTGACTGACCTGCGGGATCCAGCATGAACTGTGGTGTGTTCTTCATACGCCAAGACAGACGTGTGAGTCACAGGCTGACGACTGCTTGAAAAGGTGTTAAGTTCTGTGGTTGCTGTAAGTGTTGCTATGGGAAACGACACAATAAATAAGGTAAGCATACCACAAGAATCAATTATAATATCACTTCTATATTACAATAGTAATGTCTTTGTAAATGCCGTTGCATAATGATCTATGTTTGTGATGATAAATTTATAATTGATTCATAATTTGATGTGAAGTTAAAATCTAAATCTGATGTGGTTATATTTGTTTGTATCATACAGTACAGGAAAATAGTGAGAGCATTGGTCCGTTGTTTATATGTTTCTGTATAGGAACTCAAGTTTTCTCTGTTACCACAACGACCTAATTAGTAGATGCACTAGACAATGAAAACGTGAGCAGGTGTCATATATGAGGCTCTGCTACACTGTAATGGAGGTCACATTTATCTGCGTCTGGAGTAAAAGCAGACGGTCAAAAGGACCTTACTGAGGATTATTGAGGATTCTGCAACCTCTTTTCACTACAAGCGGTCAACGAGGTATTTTTGTTTCACTATTTTTGTCTTTGTTGTATATTTGTAAATGTCGTTTTGTCCATGATTTGTTTGATGCTGGGTCATGTGCTGTATAAGTTGGTGATGCGTTTGTATTGTGTTTATTCAGTTGTAATTCTCACGGCGTGAGAGAGGCCTGATGATATTACAAAAGTGGATTCATCAAAGAAACTTGCCCAAGAAATAAACGCCCGTTTTTAAAGAACCTACCTGTGTCTGTGTGTGGTGAAGAGAGCTGCAGTCTTAATCACTATAACTGGACTTATAGACTAAACATCTAAAAGCATCAAACCATCCATCAACAGACACACCTGAAATTTGTCAGTAAACATCACACTGATATGTTCAATATCACATTTGAGACTCGCCAGGTATGTAAGTCCAATAACATTTCATAACCTTGTGCTCGTCTGTACTGTTGGTCAGTATTATGGTACTTACTAGTGCTGAGTCTCTCTTGAACAGTTACATGCACTGGCATCTGTAGGCCTCCTTTATCACAGAAGTACCAGCCGCTGCTCTGTGTCCTCAGTCCACTCAGAGTCACAGAGAAAACTAAGGAGACTTTGACCACTTTAATGGTCACTGTTGTTCCATCTATTGATCCAGACGGCTCCTTCACACAGGACCCTCCCAGCCTGCACCACCGACTTTCTCCATCAACACTATAGTGACAATGGACGGTAACATCTTCTCCAATAAATCCTGTAACCTCCTGACGATCCACAGAGAGCTGGGGCCGACCTTGAGGGACAACAAACAGCATTTTCTACAATGTTGTGTTCAGCTGTTTGATCAGTACTTTCTGCAAAGAGTACATGTGGTAGATAAATGACTTCATTTACATTTATTTCAAATATTATTGACTGATGATGATAAGAGTACCAATGGGATCAAATTGTTATTCTAAGTGTCTGACAACATTACAAACAGGTTTGCTACAGAGAAAGACCTTTTTTACAACAGAAAGATGCTTTTTTAAACAAGAAACAACCTGTAAATCGCCCACTTCAAAGCCACCAGACTCCATTGACAAAAACAGTAATTTAACTCCAAAGAACACAGGAGTTGCTGATCCACTGCTGCATCAACCGGTTACTTAATTTGTATCGTTGTGTGACTTTGGTGTTTTAAAGGTTTGAATCCAACACATAACTCAAACAAACTACCTGATTGAGGCAGCAGGAGACCAGGAACTCCTGTGTTCTGTGAGGAAAGAATACTGTTTTTGTCAATGGAGTCTGGTGGATTAGAAGATAGCAATGTAGCTCACAGCTCTTTCTGGTTAAAAAGGATCTTACCTTCATAAAAAGGTCTATTTGTGTAACAATCCTTTCTTTATGTTGTCAGCCAGTTAACAATCAGATAACAATCTGAGCCTGTGAGGGGCAAAAACCAGCATTTTCACTGGACATACTTTGATCCTAAAAATATCTGTATAAGTGATTTAAACCCTGAGATATGTAAAACAGGTTAAAACATACAGGAAGTCCCTTCTAAGGCTTCTTACCTGTGTTAACTGACAGCTGGAATAACGTCCCGTCGTCTAGCCCACCATTTATCTCCACAGCACACCAGTAATAAGACCTTTTAACAGACAGGTCACTAATGTTCACAGTGAAGATTCTTTGCTGTTTGTCATCAGAGATTAAAAACCTTCCTGAACCATCTTGTTCATTAGTTTTAACTGCGTAGGAGCAGGTACCCCAATCCCATCCTTTACACAAGTATTTCACGAGTTGTGTACTTAGACTCATAGAGACACGGGACAGAGACGGCGCCTCCTCTCTTCACTGACACTTTTCTGACTGTAGTTAAGCTGTGAATTCCTGCAACAAACAAATTGACCATAAAAAGTTGAAATTATAGTCACATCATCTTCTGACATCACCAGAAAATACAAATGATAGAATAATCCCGGTGACCGACCTGTGAGTCCAGTAAGGATGAGAAGAGCGCTGAGAAGAGCGGCCATGTTGATGAGAGAGCAGAGAGGAAACAACAGCGACCATCTCACTGTGAGAATGATTTTATACTTCCTGCTATAACTACATATTTCAGTGGTTAACAACCAAAGACTGTTTATACCGTCTATGTTAACACCTCTCCTCCCCCTACACTGTATAAAGGTGCCCAGAGGGTTCTTCCTGTAGAGCTGAAGTTATATCTAGAACATTTACTTCTGAAGAACTAAAATATTTATTGTTAAGGCATGTTACTAATTATTTGTTTTTTTAGTTGTTATTGAGCCACAGTTTATATCTTTACTAATTATTCGCATTAATGTGCTGATGTGAAGGACTTCATGTGCTTTCAGTAGGCCTACTTGAAAAACATTTTTTTCCAACATGACATTACTTTAGTCTCGATGTGTCTTGCAGAGCTGCACGTGTCTGCAAGCTTTTTACTTGTGGTCAAATTGTGCAGCTGGTCAGAGAGCTGAGGAGAGACGGTGAAAAACCTCAAAATGAAAACATGAGACAAGAAAACAGCAGACAGCACAACGTGAGACATCTTTTTTTTTTACAACATTAAGAGATTGAAAAAAACACTTAAGAGTTACAACAGTTATATGTGTTGATGAGACATGTGCTCTGCTGGCTCTAGTGTTTGAACAAAAAAAGATTATTATACAATTTTGATGTCAAACATTTACAATATAAGATATATGAGATAATATTGATCATGAGGGTTCATTTGATAAAACAATAAAATAACATTAAAACAAGAATTTAATTCAAATGAATTCAAGTGGAATAATTTATAAAACTAAACAATGTATTTGTGATGACATGCTCGACTTGCAGTCTGTTCATGGCTGGAATACTTTCATATAAAATATAAGGATGGCTTGTCTCATTAATATGTGTTGTATCTGATACAAATAGTAGATATCAGCCATGGAGGTGAACAGTTTAGTCCTGCAGCTACATGAGAACTCTAACAGTGTTTCTGTTCAGTCTTTGTGCTCTCTGTTGGTTCGTCCACTTCTCATGAACACGATATCTGAGGAAGCCCTTCTTCAGATCTGACACAAATGTACACTTGGACAAACTTGTTGATCTGATTAGAATGTGGTGATCAAAGGTCAAAGGTCACTGTGACTTCACTACACATTTTTGGTCAACACACAACAATTCAAACGCTAACTATGACAAAAATTCACACAAATATCTAAAAGGATAAAATGATGACGTTTCATATTTAAAAGGTCAAAGGTCAACGTAATTGTGACACCAACAGACATTCACCTGAACAAGAACAACAAAGACTCACTCCGTGAAGTCAAATCAGTTTTATTCATTCATCAACATATTATGATGCACAGTCCGGCTCTGAGACGGAGACAAAGTATTCACAACTAACAAAAGGAAACAAAGAGCAGCGCAGAGGTGTGTGGTGAGAGGAGGTTAGTAGAATCTGTAGGTGGTTCTAGCACAGGAAGTGTTCTGGTTTATGTTGGTAGCACGTTTGTAGTCTGAGTGGTGTTGACCAGTCACGTAGGTCACGTAGGTCACTGTCGTCTGATATTGCAGGGTTTTATTTTAGTGCTTTAATGAAGTTGATAAAAAGGAGAAAATCCTTCAGGAATGATCTTCAGACATACAGAACATTTAACTCTGTCTCTGTTTTGAGCTCAGGTTGACAGAATCTCAAAGCCAGAGTTTCAAATTTCAGAAATGAATTTGTCTTTAACCTAAACTTTGTATGTAATTCTGTGTAAATTATGTAATCTATTCACAGGCGCGTAACTTAAGACTGCTGCTTTAAATAAATACAGCACACAGACACAGAAACATTTTCACCATGAGGAAATTAACTTTTGTATCTTCAGCTTCAAACCTACAAATCTGTAAAGTTCTTATTGGTTTTTATTTTGTTTATTTAATTGTTTATTTGCCTTCTGTTATTTGACTGTGAAGCACTTTGGGACTGGTGTCTGAGAAAGGTGCTAAATAAACTCTGCTTGCCAACATATTCCAACATATATTAAGACGGATGACGTTTTCTCCGTCTAAATGCAAACAAACAGCAGCACATTTGATAAAGATAATTACATCTTTTTATTTATTTAAAAACATGTTTTATACATGAGGAAGTTACAGGGAGGTTGTACAGATAGTTACTGACCAGCCTTCAGCACTGCAGCTGCATCCTGAGCATACTTTGTGAAGACGTCACGTCTTCCAAACCCCAAACCCGCTATGAATGAGGGGATCTCTCGCCGGGTGCGGTGGCGCACGCCTGTAATCCAAGCTACCGGGAGGCTGAGGCTGGAGGATCGTTTGAGCTCAGGAGCTCTGAGCTGCAGCGGACTATGTCGATCGGGTGTCCGCACTAAGCTCGGTATCGATATGGTGCTCCTAGGGGAGCCCGGGACCACCAGGTCGTCCAAGGAGGGGTGCACCGGCCCAGGTCGGAAACGGAGCAGGTCAAAGCCCCCGTGCCGCTCAGCAGTGGGCTCGCGCCTGTCAATAGACGCTGTAGTGCAGCCTGAGTAATACAGCGGGACCCGGTCTTTTTACACTCTGCATACTGGCAAACAAACACGCACGCTCAACAACAACATCGTGTCTACATGTTACAACAGCTTCAGCACTGCTCACTTAGCTTCTTGTTTCCATGAAAACCTGCACAAAGCAGCTGTTTGTTTGTCCTACGGCGCCTCCTCCTGGAGGAGAGGAGCAATGACATCAGTCACAGCAGTCAGTGACACAGAACACATCCACTAAACTAACAGGGTTTATTTTAATGATTGAATGAAGATGATGAAGAGGAGGAAATGATCATCAGACAAACAACATTTAACTCTGTTTTTGATCTGTTCTGTTCAGAGCAAGGGTTGACATTATGTGTGAGAAAAAAATCAATGATTCTTTACTGTCACACTATCATGACTTACTGACGAGACACCTGAACACAACACGGTCGCCATTACTGCTAACGAATGTCTGAAAGTTCTGAAGAGTCTGCTCCTTCGGCATCAGGCCTCAGGTCAGCGGCAAAGAGATGCAGGGAAGCCAATCCCAGGGAACAGGTAAATATGACGTGGCCGAGGTTTCACTTTGAGGAAATCTCTGAGTCAGCTCCCTCCACTTCATGACTCAGCTCCTTTGGAGACAGGCACCGGGAAGAGAGCTCCAGGACCTCATCTCCCTCGACCTTAGGCTCCAGCTGAGACGGATCTGTCCAGGGTGGTCTGAAGGCAGCGACTCCGATTAGCCTGGGAAGGAGCAGAACTGGAAACCTGGAAAGCCTCTGTGTTTGGAAGGAAAGGCGATGCCCCAGGAAGCCTTCACGTCTGGAAGGGTTTGAACGTCCTTGGTAGCGTCTTGCACCAGGGTTCATTAATAACTGTTGGCTCCTTTGTAACTTTAGCCTTTGCGTCTGGCAGGGCTGGTAACGCCCAAGGTAGCCTTTGCGTCTTGCAAGGTTTAAGACACCTGAGGTAGCGTCTTGCACCAGGGCCTGTTTTTATCTGGAGGCTTTTGAATTAAAATAATAATTAAGATAAGATAAGATACACTCACCCTGAAGGCATAGCCTCTGTGTTTGAAGACATTATGCCTTCTATGTGGGTTCAGTATCTTGCCCGAGGACACTTTGACCTGCGGCTGGAGGAGCTTTGGATCAAACCACCGATCTTCAGATTAGTGAACGACCTGCTTTTACATCTGAGCAACAGCTCCTCAAATCACTGGATATCTCAGTGCCCTCCCTGAGGCGACTTGGAAACCCATGACAAGGATCAATTCTTGGATAGGACCCAGAATACACTGGAACGTTTCCTTGTGCCCTCTGGCCTCAATACTGTAGATCTCCCTGCCATCACTGGAGGAACCACTGGATCACAGGAGCTACTCTCATTCAACAATCTGAGGAAAATGATAAGAATGAAAATCATTTCTTTACAGGCAAAGAAGGTAATGTATGCAGCTGTCTCAATGAGTTTACATATTATACCTGTTTATCTGTTTAATATTGAATGTTAGTTCTTCAATGATTCAAAGATGACATTTCTACTAACTCTGTTGTTCTTTGAGTTTTAAAGTCAGGTTTAGATGACTGAACCAGAGGTGAGTTATTTAATGACAACATTAACTGAAGTCTCCTTTAAGTGACAAGTTGGCTGATTTCACAGGTCAAGCTTCATGTGTTTTACTCCCTCTGGTGTACTTTACTTGTATTGGCTTTATAAGAAGTAGATGTAGATTAGTATAGTACTAATGGTAAGTCATTAGTTCATGACAACATTAAAGCCTCCTGCATGTTTTAGTTTCACTTGTTTAAAATGATTTATTTAAAATAAGAGAAGATAAAACTTTATTAATTCCAAAGGAAATTACAGCGCCAGATAACTCCAAAAAATACAGTACAATACAAATAATACAAAATGCAAACAACAACTTGAATAGAAGTGAAAATATAAAATGTATGGTTTAATGCAAAAGAGACAGTGCCTAACTGAAAAAACAATATTACAATAGTCATCTATTAAAGTAACAGACTCTGTTATGCTTTCATTTGTAACTTAAACGTCTATATGTGTGTAAGGTGTAGATAACATCACCACAAGTAAGTTATTCATTCATCATGCAAAACGGGCCAACTTGCAGGACCCAGCATGAACTCTGTGTAGCATTACTAATATTAATTCTATATTAAAAGAGATTGAAGTGTGGCTGTTTGGCACTGGTGGGGATTAAAAAGATGTTGGTTGGAAGAATGACTCAGGAGGAAGAAGTCTGTAAGAAGAACTGGTGGATTTACTGACTGCAGCAAGAAAAAGAGCAAAACACAATTTGCAACAAGCAAATAAACAGGAAAATAACTAAAAACCCACAGTGACAGCTCACAGTGAATTTGAAACCGTCCTCGCCCCGTCAGAACAGGAACAAACCATAGAGGGGGGGAGGGGGAACCAGAGTGTAATTCACAATGAAACAAAAGTCAACACAACAATTTAAACATTGAATGACAATATTTCAAAGTGAGCAGTTAAAGCAAATTAATATAAACTGATAACATAAACAAGGTAAACATCCTCTAATGTAGGGCTCCACTCTGCGTCACTGGGCACGAGTGGCCTGACTAAGCCTGATGACTGCTGGCTGCAGGAAATGAACCTGGGGCAGGCGTGAGTGTTCTGAGGAAACCTTTTCACACTGTGCTGTTTTTATATGCAAAGACAGAAGTGTGATTTATTCTTTGACAAGTTGTTAAAGTGTTTAAAGGTCTTGTTTCTGTGAGTGTGGGAGTGAAAAACAACACAATGATTTACTATAATATCAATAAAATGAAGACTAACATCACCGCTGCTCTCTGTCCTCTCCCAGTCATTGAATACTTTGGTTAGTTAGTACTCTCTGAGGATGCTTCAAAGTCACTTTCTGCTCATGTCAGCTCTCCTGTCTGAAACTGTTTGTGTTCACACCTCTCTCATTTGTGCGAGTTATCTGCGTGTGCGACGGTTGTAAAGGTGTAAAAACATCAAAACAATGTGAAGAAACAAGACGACAAAGAATGAAGAATGGAAAGACATGCAGCAGAAAGTAACAATAGTTACATTCAATCCATCACGTTCATTTGTCACATGTAGACACAATCACAGTGATGTAATACATACAGTGCACACTTGTAATGCACAGCTAATGTGCTGTATATCACGTCCTCATCTTGAGCTTGATCCTGTTGGAGAACAAAACAAGTTGTTGTAATATGAATGAATATGTGGCTCATTTAAACACAACAGAGATATTAGATATCCTTCTGTAAAGGCACAGTGTTCTGCAGAGGGACAGAACAGATTGACACATATCTTGATATAACTGTGTTTAGTTACCTTGTTGAAAGTGTGTCTCACATGCCTAACAGCACTGTAAGTTACTTCATCCTCAGCCTGTGAAGCAGCAAAACAAACATCAGAGGGGTGAAAATAAACAGTGTCGTCCTGCAGCAACACAGGGTCTTAAAGTGTTTCCTGAAATGCAGCTGTTAAAATGTGTCTGTATCTCAGAATGTGCAGATATATTGGGGTTGGGCCTTTAACCACCAAAAGTTGTTCCTCAGGTCAAAAAGTGTCAATTAAATGTATTAAGAATAATTTGAAAAAGGTCAGCCGTGAAACATTTGTTTGTTTTTAATCCTTTTTCTGCTCATAATTGATAATTGTTAAAGAGCATCTGTAGATAATTTATGGTTCTGCAAAACTTCCTGATGAAGGCACAAAACTGCCGTGTAAACAGAAGAAACCATGATGGCAGCCCTATAGCACTTTTTGTTAAAAACAACAAATGATCTTTATATCTCACCGCTGATGGTTGTTCGTTTGTCCGCTCTAAAAGTGAAACAGTAAAAACTCTTGAAGCTGAACACAAGTAAAATATTGAACAACAACAACACTTGATTTATTTGGATTTATAAACTTCTGAATATTCTTACTGTTTCTTGTCAATATAAAGCAGAGGATCAAGGCCGCCATCATAATGATGATCAGCAGACTCAGAGGGATGATGAGAGTCAGCAGGTGAATGGAAGCACTGCAGCAACAGTTTCAAACACACCAACACAGAAGAGAAAAAAATAATGATGTTCTTGGTGAAAAAACAAATTGACCATATTTCGTATAAGTCATATTGGTCAACAAATATACATATAGATTCCCTTACAATGATTGATTTTGTCTGAAAGTTAATAGCACAGTGAGGTGACTGACCTGCGGGATCCAGCATGAACTGTGGTGTGTTCTTCATACGCCAAGACAGACGTGTGAGTCACAGGCTGACGACTGCTTGAAAAGATGTTAAGTTCTGTGGTTGCTGTAAGTGTTGCTATGGGAAACGACACAATAAATAAGGTAAGCATACCACAAGAATCAATTATAATATCACTTCTATATTACAATAGTAATGTCTTAATCACTATAACTGGACTTATAACTAAACATCTAAAAGCATCAAACCATCCATCAACAGACAAACCTAAACTTTAAAACTAATTAAACATGTTGTCAGTAAACATCACACTGACACGTTCAATATCACATTTCAGACTTGCCAGGTATGTTAATTAACTGGCTGCATGTTGCAAAGTCCAACAACATTTTATAACCTTGTACTCGTCTGTACTGTTGGTCAGTATTATGGTACTTACTAGTGCTGAGTCTCTCTTGAACAGTTACATGCACTGGCATCTGTAGGCCTCCTTTATCACAGAAGTACCAGCCGCTGCTCTGTGTCCTCAGTCCACTCAGAGTCACAGAGAAAACTAAGGAGACTTTGACCACTTTAATGGTCACTGTTGTTCCATCTATTGATCCAGACGGCTCCTTCACACAGGACCCTCCCAGCCTGCACCACCAACTTTCTCCGCGAACACGATAGTGACAATGGACGGTAACATCTTCTCCAATAAATCCTGTAACCTCCTGACGATCCACAGAGAGC
The DNA here is from genome assembly GCF_022749685.1 of Semicossyphus pulcher. NCBI lineage: Eukaryota > Metazoa > Chordata > Actinopteri > Labriformes > Labridae > Semicossyphus > Semicossyphus pulcher. The sequence goes on from NW_027211670.1 coordinate 6,255,463, forward strand.
TGGGGCCGACCTTGAGGGACAACAAACAGCATTTTCTACAATGTTGTGTTCAGCTGTTTGATCAGTACTATCTGCAAAGAGTACATGTGGCAGATAAATGACTTCATTTACATTTATTTCAAATATTATTGACTGATGATGCTATTGTGATATTAAAATATTCAGCTTTTTGCTCTGAACACTGAAACCCCTCTTAGTGTTTTTCCTCCATGTTGTTAATATTTCACATCGAGGATTTGAAATGTTAGTTCAGGTGTTTAAAGAGGAGTGTTAGTATTTTTTAAACCTGCACAATATTTATACATATTTTAGGGTCTAAATGACTGATAGGTACAACAAACATACTTTGACCCTAAAAATATCTGTATAAGTGATTTAAACCCTGAGATATGTAAAACAGGTTAAAAAAATACAGGAAGTCCCTTCTAAGGCTTCTTACCTGTGGACAGCAGAAATGGCGTCCTGATGTCTGACCCACCATTTGTCTCCACAGCACACCAGTAATAAGACCTTTTAAACAGACAGGTCACTAATGGTCACAGTGAAGATTCTTTGCTGTTTGTCATCAGAGATTAAAAACCTTCCTGAACCACCTTGTTCATTAGTTTTAACTGCGTAGGAGCAGGTACCCCAAATCTGTCCTTCACACAAGTATTTCACATGAGTTGTGTACTTAGACTCATAGAGACACGGGACAGAGACGGAGCCTCCTCTCTTCACTGACACTTTACTGACTGTAGTTAAGCTGTGAATTCCTGCAACAAACAAATTGACCATAAAAAGTTGAAATTATAGTCCCATCATCTTCTGACATCACCAGAAAATACAAATGATAGAATAATCCCGGTGACCGACCTGTGAGTCCAGTAAGGATGAGAAGAGCGCTGAGAAGAGCGCTGAGAAGAGCGCTGAGATAAGCGGCCATGTTGATGAGTGAGCAGAGAGGAAACAACAGTGACCATCTCACTGTGAGAATGATTTTATACTTCCTGCTATAACTACATATTTCAGTGGTTAACAACCAAAGACTGTTTATACCGCCTATGTTAACACCTCTCCTCCCTCTACACGATATAAAGGTTGCCACAGGGTTCTTCCTGTAGAGCTGAAGTTATATCTAGAACATTTACTTCTGAGGAACTAAAATATTTATTGTTAAGGCATGTTACTAATTATTAGTTTGTTTTAGTTGTTATTGAGCCATAGTTTATATCTTTACTAGTTATTCACATTAATGTGCTGATGTGAAGGACTTCATGTGCTTTCAGTAGGCCTACTTGAAAAACATTTTTTCCAACATGACATTACTTTAGTCTCGATGTGTCTTGCAGAGCTGCACGTGTCTGCAAGCTTTTTACTTGTGGTCAAATTGTGCAGCTGGTCAGAGAGCTGAGGAGAGACGTGAAAAACCTCAAAATGAAAACATGAGACAAGAAAACAGCAGACAGCACAACGTGAGACATCTTTTTTTTTACAACATTAAGAGATTAAAAAAAACACTTAAGAGTTACAACAGTTATATGTGTTGATGAGACATGTGCTCTGCTGGCTCTAGTGTTTGAACAAAAATAGATTATTATACAATTTTGATGTCAAACATTTACAATATAAGATATATGAGATAATATTGATCATGAGGGTTCATTTGATAAAACAATAAAATAACATTAAAACAATAATTTAATTCAAATGAATTCAAGTGGAATCATTTATAAAACTAAACAATGTATTTGTGATGACATGCTCGACTTGCAGTCTGTTCATGGCTGGAATACTTTCATATAAAATATAAGGATGGCTTGTCTCATTAATATGTGTTGTATCTGATACAAATAGTAGATATCAGCCATGGAGGTGAACAGTTTAGTCCTGCAGCTACATGAGAACTCTAACAGTGTTTCTGTTCAGTCTTTGTGCTCTCTGTTGGTTCGTCCACTTCTCATGAACACGATATCTGAGGAAGCCCTTCTTCAGATCTGACACAAATGTACACTTGGACAAACTTGTTGATCTGATTAGAATGTGGTGATCAAAGGTCAAAGGTCACTGTGACTTCACTACACATTTTTGGTCAACACACAACAATTCAAACGCTAACTATGACAAAAATTCACACAAATATCTAAAAGGATAAAATGATGACGTTTCGTATTTAAAAGGTCAAAGGTCAACGTAACTGTGACATCAAGTATTGCATCGTAAATCGTATTTGTTTCATAGAACTTAGACACCAACAGACATTCACCTGAACAAGAACAACAAAGACTCACTCCGTGAAGTCAAATCAGTTTTATTCATTCATCAACATATTATGATGCACAGTCCGGCTCTGAGACGGAGACAAAGTATTCACAACTAACAAAAGGAAACAAAGAGCAGCGCAGAGGTGTGTGGTGAGAGGAGGTTAGTAGAATCTGTAGGTGGTTCTAGCACAGGAAGTGTTCTGTTTCATGTTGGTAGCACGTTTGTAGTCTGAGTGGTGTTGACCAGTCACGTAGGTCACGTAGGTCATGTAGGTCACTGTCGTCTGATATTGCAGGGTTTTATTTTAGTGCTTTAATGAAGTTGATAAAAAGGAGAAAATCCTTCAGGAATGATCTTCAGACATACAGAACATTTAACTCTGTCTCTGTTTTGAGCTCAGGTTGACAGAATCTCAAAGCCAGAGTTTCAAATTTCAGAAATTAATTTGTCTTTAACCTAAACTTTGTATGTAATTCTGTGTAAATTATGTAATCTATTCACAGGCGCGTAACTTAAGACTGCTGCTTTAAATAAATACAGCACACAGACACAGAAACATTTTCACCATGAGGAAATTAACTTTTGTATCTTCAGCTTCAAACCTACAAATCTGTAAAGTTCTTATTGGTTTTTATTTTGTTTATTTAATTGTTTATTTGCCTTCTGTTATTTGACTGTGAAGCACTTTGGGACTGGTGTCTGAGAAAGGTGCTAAATAAACTTTGCTTGCCAACATATTCCAACATATATTCAGACGGATGACGTTTTCTCCGTCTAAATGCAAACAAACAGCAGCACATTTGATAAAGATAATTACATCTTTTTATTTATTTAAAAACATGTTTTATACATGAGGAAGTTACAGGGAGGTTGTACAGATAGCTACTGACCAGCCTTCAGCACTGCAGCTGCATCCTGAGCATACTTTGTGAAGACGTCACGTCTTCAAAACCCCAAACCCTCTATGAATGAGGGGATCTCTCGCCGGGTGCGGTGGCGCGCGCCTGTAATCCAAGCTACCGGGAGGCTGAGGCACGAGGATCGTTTGAGCTCAGGAGCTCTGAGCTGCAGCGGACTATGTCGATCGGGTGTCCGCACTAAGTTCGGTATCGATATGGTGCTCCTGGGGGAGCCCGGGAACACCAGGTCGTCTAAGGAGGGGTTCACCGGCCCAGGTCGGAAACGGAGCAGGTCAAAGCCCCCGTGCCGCTCAGTAGTGGGCTCGCGCCTGTCAATAGACGCTGTAGTGCAGCCTGAGTAATACAGCGGGACCCGGTCTTTTTACACTCTGCATACTGGCAAACAAACACACACGCTCACCAACAACGTGTCTACATGTTACAACAGCTTCAGCACTGCTCACTTAGCTTCTTGTTTCCATGAAAACCTGCACAAAGCAGCTGCTTGTTTGTCCTACGGCGCCTCCTCCTGGAGGAGAGGAGCAATGACATCAGTCACAGCAGTCAGTGACACAGAACACATCCACTAAACTAACAGGGTTTATTTTAATGATTGAATGAAGATGATGAAGAGGAGGAAATGATCATCAGACAAACAACATTTAAATTTACTCTGTCTTTGATCTGTTCTGTTCAGAGCAAAGGTTGACATTATGTGTGAAAAAAAGTGAATGATTCTTTACTGTCAAACTATCATGACTCACTGTGACACCTGAACACAACACGGTCGCCATTACTGCTAACGAATGTCTGAAAGTTCTGAAGAGTCTGCTCCTTCGGCATCAGGCCTCAGGTCAGCGGCAAAGAGACGCAGGGAAGCCAATCCCAGGAAACAGGTAAGTATGACGTGGCCGAGGTTTCACTTTGAGGAAATCTCTGAGTCAGCTCCCTCCACTTCATGACTCAGCTCCTTTGGAGACAGGCACCGGGAAGAGAGCTCCAGGACCTCATCTCCCTCGACCTCAGGCTCCAGCCTGAGACGGATCTGTCCAGGGTGGTCTGAAGGCAGCGACTCCGATTAGCCCAGGAAGGAGCAGGACTGGAAACCTGGAAAGCCTCTGTGTTTGGAAGGAAAGGCGATGCCCCAGGAAGCCTTCACGTCTGGAAGGGTTTGAACGCCCTTGGTAGCGTCTTGCACCAGGGTTCATTAATAACTGTTGGCTCCTTTGTAACTTTAGCCTTTGCGTCTGGCAGGGCTGGTAACGCCCAAGGTAGCCTTTGCGTCTTGCGAGGTTTGAGACACCTGAGGTAGCGTCTTGCACCAGGGCCTGTTTTTATCTGGAGGCTTTTGAATTAAAATAATAATCAAGATAAGATAAGATACGGTAAGATAAACTTCAAGAAGGTAAATGATAGACTGCACTTGTATAGGGCCTTTAGTCTTCTTTACACTACAAGACCAACATTCACGTATTCACACACACATTCATACACTTCAGATTAGTGAACGACCTGCTTTTACATCTGAGCAACAGCTCCTCAAATCATTGGATATCTCAGTGCCCTCCCCTGAAATGATAAGAATGAAAATCATTTCTTTACAGGCAAAGAAGGTAATGTATGCAGCTGTCTCAATGAGTTTACATATTATACCTGTTTATCTGTTTAATATTGAATGTTAGTTCTTAAATGATTCAAAGATGACATTTCTACTAACTCTGTTGTTCTTTGAGTTTTAAAGTCAGGTTTAGATGACTGAACCAGAGGTGAGTTATTTAATGACAACATTAACTGAAGTCTCCTTTAAGTGTCAAGTTGGCTGATTTCACAGGTCAAGCTTCATGTGTTTTACTCCCTCTGGTGTACTTTACTTGTATTGGCTTTATAAGAAGTAGATGTAGATTAGTATAGTACTAATGGTAAGTCATTAGTTCATGACAACATTAAAGCCTCCTGCATGTTTTAGTTTCACTTGTTTAAAATGATTTATTTAAAATAAGAGAAGATAAAACTTTATTAATTCCAAAGGAAATTACAGCGCCAGATGACTCCAAAAAATACAGTACAATACAAATAATACAAAATGCAAACAACAACTTGAATAGAAGTGAAAATATAAAATGTATGGTTAATGCAAAAGAGACAGTGCCTAACTGAAAAAAACAATATTACAATAGTCAGCTATTAAAGTAACACACTCTGTTATGCTTTCATTTGTAACTTAAACGTCTATATGTGTGTAAGGTGCAGATAACATCACCACAAGTAAGTTATTCATTCATCATGCAAAACGGGCCAACTTGCAGGACCCAGCATGAACTCCGTGTAGCATTACTAATATTAATTCTATATAAAAAGAGATTGAAGTGTGGCTGTTTGGCACTGGTGGGGATTAAAAAGATGTTGGTTGGAAGAATGACTCAGGAGGAAGAAGTCTGTAAGAAGAACTGGTGGATTTACTGACTAAGAACAAAAATGTAGGGCTCCACTCTGTGTCACTGGGCACGAGAGGCCTGACTAAGCCTGATGACTGCTGGCTGCAGGAAATGAACCTGGGGCAGGCGTGAGTGTTCTGAGGAAACCTTTTCACACTGTGCTGTTTTTATATGCAAAGACAGAAGTGTGACTTATTCTTTGACAAGTTGTTAAAGTGTTTAAAGGTCTTGTTTCTGTGAGTGTGGGAGTGAAAAACAACACAATGATTTACTATAATATCAATAAAATGAAGACTAACATCACCGCTGCTCTCTGTCCTCTCCCAGTCATTGAATACTTTGGTTAGTTAGTACTCTCTGAGGATGCTTCAAAGTCACTTTCTGCTCATGTCCGCTCTCCTGTCTGAAACTGTTTGTGTTCACACCTCTCTCATTTGTGCGAGTTATCTGCGTGTGCGACGGTTGTAAAGGTGTAAAAACATCAAAACAATGTGAAGAAACAAGACGACAAAGAATGAAGAATGGAAAGACATGCAGCAGAAAGTAACAAGAGTTACATTCAATCCATCACGTTCATTTGTCACATGTAGACACAATCACACTGATGTAATACATACAGTGCACACGTTTAATGCACAGCTAATGTGCTGTATATCACGTCCTCATGTTGAGCTTGATCCTGTTGGAGAACAAAACAAGTTGTTGTAATATGAATGAATATGCGGCTCATTTAAATACAACAGAGATATTAGATATCCTTCTGTAAAGGCACAGTGTTCTGCAGAGGGACAGAACAGACTGACACATATCTTGATATAACTGTGTTTAGTTACCTTGTTGAAAGTGTGTCTCACATGCCTAACAGCACTGTAAGTTACTTCATCTTCAGCCTGTGAAGCAGCAAAACAAACATCAGAGGGGTGAAAATAAACAGTGTCGTCCTGCAGCAACACAGGGTCTTAAAGTGTTTCCTGAAATGCAGCTGTTAAAATGTGTCTGTATCTCAGAATGTGCAGATATATTGGGGTTGGGCCTTTAACCACCAAAAGTTGTTCCTCAGGTCAAAAAGTGTCAATTAAATGTATTAAGAATAATTTGAAAAAGGTCAGCCGTGAAACATTTGTTTGTTTTTAATCCTTTTTCTGCTCATAATTGTTAATTGTTAAAGAGCATCTGCAGATAATTTATGGTTCTGCAAAACTTCCTGATGAAGGCACAAAACTGCCGTGTAAACAGAAGAAACCCTGATGGCAGCCCTATAGCACTTTTTGTTAAAAACAACAAATGATCAATTTATCTCACCGCTGATGGTTGTTCGTTTGTCCGCTCTGAAAGTGAAACAGTAAAAACTCTTAAAGCTGAACACAAGTAAAATATTCAACAACAACAACACTTGATTTATTTGGATTTATAAACTTCTGAATATTCTTACTGTTTCTTGTCAATATAAAGCAGAGGATCAAGGCCGCCATCACAATGATGATCAGCAGACTCAGAGGGATGATGAGAGTCAGCAGGTGAATGGAAGCACTGCAGCAACAGTTTCAAACACACCAACACAGAAGAGAAAAAAATAATGATGTTCTTAGTGAAAAAACAAATTGACCATATTTCGTATAAGTCATATTGGTCAACAAATATACATATAGATTCCCTTACAATGATTGATTTTGTCTGAAAGTTAATAGCACAGTGAGGTGACTGACCTGCGGGATCCAGCATGAACTGTGGTGTGTTCTTCATACGCCAAGACAGACGTGTGAGTCACAGGCTGACGACTGCTTGAAAAGGTGTTAAGTTCTGTGGTTGCTGTAAGTGTTGCTATGGGAAACGACACAATAAATAAGGTAAGCATACCACAAGAATCAATTATAATATCACTTCTATATTACAATAGTAATGTCTTTGTAAATGCCGTTGCATAATAATCTATGTTTGTGATGATAAATTTATAATTGATTCATAATTTGATGTGAAGTTAAAATCTAAATCTGATGTGGTTATATTTGTTTGTATCATACAGTACAGGAAAATAGTGAGAGCATTGGTCCGTTGTTTATATGTTTCTGTATAGGAACTCAAGTTTTCTCTGTTACAACGACCTAATTAGTAGATGCACTAGACAATGAAAACGTGAGCAGGTGTCATATATGAGGCTCTGCTACACTGTAATGGAGGTCACATTTATCTGCGTCTGGAGTCAAAGCAGACGGTCAAAAGGACCTTACTGAGGATTATTGAGGATTCTGCAACCTCTTTTCACTACAAGCGGTCAACGAGGTATTTTTGTTTCACTATTTTTGTCTTTGTTGTATATTTGTAAATGTCGTTTTGTCCATGATTTGTTTGATGCTGGGTCATGTGCTGTATGAGTTGGTGATGCGTTTGTATTGTGTTTATTCAGTTGTAGTTCTCACGGCGTGAGAGAGGCCTGATGATATTACAAAAGGGGATTCATCAAAGAAACTTGCCCAAGAAATAAACGCCCAAGAACCTACCTGTGTCTGTGTGTGGTGAAGAGAGCTACAGTCTTAATCACTATAACTGGACTTATAGACTAAACATCTAAAAGCATCAAACCATCCATCAACAGACACACCTGAAATTTGTCAGTAAACATCACACTGATATGTTCAATATCACATTTTAGACTCGCCAGGTATGTAAGTCCAATAACATTTTATAACCTTGTGCTCGTCTGTACTGTTGGTCAGTATTATGGTACTTACTAGTGCTGAGTCTCTCTTGAACAGTTACATGCACTGGCATCTGTAGGCCTCCTTTATCACAGAAGTACCAGCCGCTGCTCTGTGTCCTCAGTCCACTCAGAGTCACAGAGAAAACTAAAGAGACTTTTACATTAATGGTCACTGTTGTTCCATCTATTGATCCAGACGGCTCCTTCACACAGGACCCTCCCAGCCTGCACCACCGACTTTCTCCAACAACACTATAGTGACAATGGACGGTAACATCTTCTCCAATAAATCCTGTGACCTCCTGACGATCCACAGAGAGCCGGGGCTGACCTTGAGGGACAACAAACAGCATTTTCTACAATGTTGTGTTCAGCTGCTTGATCAGTACTTTCTGCAAAGAGTACATGTGGTAGATAAATGACTTCATTTACATTTATTTCAAATATTATTGACTGATGATGATAAGAGTACTAATGGGATCAAATTGTTATTCTAAGTGTCTGACAACATTACAAACAGGTTTGCTACAGAGAAAGACCTTTTTTACAACAGAAAGATGCTTTTTTAAACAAGAAACAACCTGTAAATCGCCCACTTCAAAGCCACCAGACTCCATTGACAAAAACAGTCATTTAACTCCAAAGAACACAGGAGTTGCTGATCCACTGCTGCATCAACCGGTTACTTAATTTGTATCGTTGTGTGACTCTGGTGTTTTAAAGGTTTGAATCCAACACATAACTCAAACAAACTACCTGATTGAGGCAGCAGGAGACCAGGAACTCCTGTGTTCTGTGAGGAAAGAATACTGTTTTTGTCAATGGAGTCTGGTGGATTAGAAGATAGCAATGTAGCTCACAGCTCTTTCTGGTTAAAAAGGATCTTACCTTCATAAAAAGGTCTATTTGTGTAACAATCCTTTCTTTATGTTGTCAGCCAGTTAACAATCAGATAACAATCTGAGCCTGTGAGGGGCAAAAACAAGCATTTTCACTGGACATACTTTGATCCTAAAAATATCTGTATAAGTGATTTAAACCCTGAGATATGTAAAACAGGTTAAAACATACAGGAAGTCCCTTCTAAGGCTTCTTACCTGTGTTAACTGACAGCTGAAATAACGTCCCGTCGTCTTGCCCACCATTTATCTCCACAGCACACCAGTAATAAGACCCATTAACAGACAGGTCACTAATGGTCACAGTGAAGATTCTTTGCTGTTTGTCATCAGAGATTAAAAACCTTCCTGAACCACCTTGTTCATTAGTTTTAACTGCGTAGGAGCAGGTACGCCAATTCTGTCCTTCACACAAGTATTTCACGAGTTGTGTACTTAGACTCATAGAGACACGGGACAGAGACGGAGCCTCCTCTCTTCACTGACACTTTTCTGACTGTAGTTAAGCTGTGAATTCCTGCAACAAACAAATTGACCATAAAAAGTTGAAATTATAGTCATATAGTCATCTTCTGACATCACCAGAAAATACAAATGATAGAATAATCCCGGTGACCGACCTGTGAGTCCAGTAAGGATGAGAAGAGCGCTGAGATGAGCGGCCATGTTGATGAGTGAGCAGAGAGGAAACAACAGCGACCATCTCACCGTGAGAATGATTTTATACTTCCTGCTATAACAACATCTTTCAGTGGTTAACAACCAAAGACTGTTAATACCGTCTATGTTAACACCTCTCCTCCCCCTACACTGTATAAAGGTTGCCACAGGGTTCTTCCTGTAGAGCTGAAGTTATCTCTAGAACATTTACTTCTGACGAACTAAAATATTTATTGTTAAGGCATGTTACTAATTATTAGTTTGTTTTAGTTGTTATTGAGCCATAGTTTATATCTTTACTAATTATTCGCATTAATGTGCTGATGTGAAGGACTTCATGTGCTTTCAGTAGGCCTACTTGAAAAACATTTTTTTCCAACATGACATGACTTTAGTCTCGATGTGTCTTGCAGAGCTGCACGTGTCTGCAAGCTTTTTACTTGTGGTCAAATTGTGCAGCTGTTCAGAGAGCTGAGGAGAGACGGTGAAAAACCTCAAAATGAAAACATGAGAAGAAAACAGCAGACAGCACAACGTGAGACATCTTTTTTTTTACAACATTAAGAGATTTTAAAAAACACTTAAGAGTTACAACAGTTATATGTGTTGATGAGACATGTGCTCTGCTGGCTCTAGTGTTTGAACAAAAATAGATTATTATACAATTTTGATGTCAAACATTTACAATATAAGATATATGAGATAATATTGATCATGAGGGTTCATTTGATAAAACAATAAAATAACATTAAAACAAGAATTTAATTCAAATGAATTCAAGTGGAATCATTTATAAAACTAAACAATGTATTTGTGATGACATGCTCGACTTGCAGTCTGTTCATGGCTGGAATACTTTCATATAAAATATAAGGATGGCTTGTCTCATTAATATGTGTTGTATCTGATACAAATAGTAGATATCAGCCATGAAGGTGAACAGTTTAGTCCTGCAGCTACATGAGAACTCTAACAGTGTTTCTGTTCAGTCTTTGTGCTCTCTGTTGGTTCGTCCACTTCTCACGAACACGATATCTGAGGAAGCCCTTCTTCAGATCTGACACAAATGTACACTTGGACAAACTTGTTGATCTGATTAGAATGTGGTGATCAAAGGTCAAAGGTCACTGTGACTTCACTACACATTTTTGGTCAACACACAACAATTCAAACGCTAACTATGACAAAAATTCACACAAATATCTAAAAGGATAAAATGATGACGTTTCGTATTTAAAAGGTCAAAGGTCAACGTAACTGTGACATCAACTATTGCACCGTAAATCGTATTTGTTTCATAGAACTGAGACACCAACAGACATTCACCTGAACAAGAACAACAAAGACTCACTCTGTGAAGTCAAATCAGTTTTATTCATTCATCAACATATTATGATGCACAGTCCGGCTCTGAGACGGAGACAAAGTATTCACAACTAACAAAAGGAAACAAAGAGCAGCGCAGAGGTGTGTGGTGAGAGGAGGTTAGTAGAATCTGTAGGTGGTTCTAGCACAGGAAGTGTTGTGGTTTATGTTGGTAGCACGTTTGTAGTCTGAGTGGTGTTGACCAGTCACGTAGGTCACTGTCGTCTGATATTGCAGGGTTTTATTTTAGTGCTTTAATGAAGTTGATAAAAAGGAGAAAATCCTTCAGGAATGATCTTCAGACATACAGAACATTTAACTCTGTCTCTGTTTTGAGCTCAGGTTGACAGAATCTCAAAGCCAGAGTTTCAAATTTCAGAAATGAATTTGTCTTTAACCTAAACTTTGTATGTAATTCTGTGTAAATTATGTAATCTATTCACAGGCGCGTAACTTAAGACTGCTGCTTTAAATAAATACAGCACACAGACACAGAAACATTTTCACCATGAGGAAATTAACTTTTGTATCTTCAGCTTCAAACCTACAAATCTGTAAAGTTCTTATTGGTTTTTATTTTCTTTATTTAATTGTTTATTTGCCTTCTGTTATTTGACTGTGAAGCACTTTGGGACTGGTGTCTGAGAAAGGTGCTAAATAAACTCTGCTTGCCAACATATTCCAACATATATTAAGACGGATGACGTTTTCTCCGTCTAAATGCAAACAAACAGCAGCACATTTGATAAAGATAATTACATCTTTTTATTTATTTAAAAACATGTTTTATACATGAGGAAGTTACAGGGAGGTTGTACAGATAGTTACTGACCAGCCTTCAGCACTGCAGCTGCATCCTGAGCATACTTTGTGATGACGTCACGTCTTCAAAACCCCAAACCCTCCATGAATGAAGGGATCTCTCGCCGGGTGCGGTGGCGCGCGCCTGTAATCCAAGGTACCGGGAGGCTGAGGCACGAGGATCGTTTGAGCTCAGGAGCTCTGAGCTGCAGCGGACTATGTCGATTGGGTGTCCGCACTAAGTTCGGTATCGATATGGTGCTCCTGGGGGAGCCCGGGACCACCAGGTCGTCCAAGGAGGGGTGCACCGGCCCAGGTCGGAAACGGAGCAGGTCAAAGCCCCCGTGCCGCTCAGTAGTGGGCTCGCGCCTGTGAATAGACGCTGTAGTGCAGCCTGAGTAATACAGCGGGACCCGGTCTTTTTACACTCTGCATACTGGCAAACACACACGCTCAACAACAACATCGTGTCTACATGTTACAACAGCTTCAGCACTGCTCACTTAGCTTCTTGTTTCCATGAAAACCTGCACAAAGCAGCTGTGTTTGTTTGTTTGTCCTACAGCGCCTCCTCCTGGAGGAGAGGAGCAATGACATCAGTCACAGCAGTCAGTGACAGAACACATCCACTAAACTAACAGGGTTTATTTTAATGATTGAATGAAGATGATGAAGAGGAGGAAATGATCATCAGACAAACATTTAACTGCCTTGTTGTGATTCTGAGGTTGACAGAAAGTCAGAGTTTCTGAAAGTAATATCTTTTTCTTTGTTTGTCATGCTGAAAGGTGCTGTATAATATATTTACTTGCTTGCTAACAGGTTCATCTCTGTCTCTTAACAAGAAAATGTTGATTTCTAAGAATCATTTCTAATGATATCAGAGTACAATGTTGAAAGGTAGTCATATATTAAATGAGGAATACCTTTATTTTTAAACCTGGGACAAATTGTATACATTTCTGACTGATGGACAAAACCAAAGCTGACATTTCTCACACTTCCTCATGAATAGTGGGTTGTTTTCTTTTTAGTCTGTTGTGTTTGACATGTGAACAAGTGTGCGCTCCATGCAGTAAACTTGATTGAGCATCTTTTTTTTCTGATGTGAGTTTTGGAAATATGTTTTGTTTTGGTGAGAAAAAGGGAAAAATATTATATTTTCATATTAATATGAGGCATATTTTAATATGCAGGTTAGGGCTGTCAATTGATTAAAATATTTAATCGCGATTAATCGCATGGTTGTCCATAGTTAACTCGTGATTAATCGCAAATGAATCACACATTGCACACTTTAATCTGATCACTTTGCTTTGCTTCAGTCCCCCCAACACTCCTGCACCTCTGCTCTCTGCACAGCTTCTGGCCCCGCCCCCTCTTTCTGTCTCTGTCTGCTGTGTTGACTGTCTTCTTCAGCAGTCTGTTAAATTCACAAAAGTTAAATATTTTCTCTCGCAATTCAGTTCTCACAGCACGTGAGCCGCGTATGCGCGAGGGACTTTATTAATGGCGTAGCGATCAAAACGATCGATCGTTACCGAATGATCTGCACCTTTTATAAGCTTTATAAACCGCGACAATCAATGCATTTACTATAGGGACATACGGGGATACACAGTAGGAGTGTTTACATTGCGTTACAGAACTGCATATGATTGTGTGCGGACAGAGAGCGTCCTGATGTCCTGTGACTCCAATACTATGTGTCTGCAGAGCCGGAGGCTGCAGATTCAGGACCGCAGTTCTAGGACCCTTGTGCGCGACAGTGCCACCTATTGGACGACTGTAAAAAAGCAACTGATGCCGTTTTCCGTCCAAATACCACTTTTTTGTCGAACAACAAAAAACAGTTTAAATGTTTATTACACCCAAATATATATTTTTTGTAATAATGTAAATAGAACATTCACACATTCTTGAGTTATTGAAGTAGAATCTTTATTCAAATACAAAAACAGAACAAACGAAACCATTTATCTAACAGAAACAAAAAAACATCAAACTACATACTATTACCAAACTACTATACAAACTGAACGTGACAGGTGGTCAATGAACACATCCGTCACCCCAACAAACAGGCAGAGAGACAAAGACGCAGAGACCGAAAGGAAGGAACAGAAAGAACATGTTATTGATGTCAGACTTTTCAGAACCATTAATATGCAAGGTTCAAGTTGTGAAGTAGGTAACAGCACTGCCTACCATTTTCATTATTTCCCTTCTTTTCTTAGTTGCCTATCAATGTCTCTGCAAAATTCCTCCACTTCACTAAAACATTTAACAGACTACATCCTCAATCTGGAAAAAGAACACCAAGGACGAACTGCACTTCATCTGTGACGCTCAGTTGTGTTGGTGTTCTATGCAGTACTGATTTGAGATAGGCGAAAAGGGTGTCCTGTTGTTCTTTGCTGTCGAGGTAGACAGGCACCTGGGAAGAGGGCTTCTGATGTAACGACTTTGATGGCTTCCCGTTGAGTACACTCTACAGGCAGATCAAGATACAGAAACATTTATATTTTGGTAATTGGATTTTTGAGTGTGTTGTGTGGCAGCAATTAACTGACAGTAAATGACAGATTAAATCCGTATACATTAAAGAAAAAAATACAAATGAGCTGCACAGTTAAATAGTATGCCTGATGGTACATCTGTTGATGATATTCCTAACAAAGGAGGTGTATGAATCATTTTTAACATGGTCTGTAGTGATGACAAAATGTATACATTCGCAAAGTACCGCCAAATGCTGATCAGCTCCTAGTGACTGTACAATGAAGTCCACCAGTCTCTTTTCCTTCTCAGTGCAGTCAGTGACAGCCTGCATGTGGACTGGAACTTCCTCAGTGATGATAAGCTGTCTTGGCACTCTGTATACAGGCTGAAGGGTTCCCTTAAGCAGGCTTTTGGCCTCATCAGTCCAGAAGGCAAACCGCTGGCCATGCCTTAAAAAAAAATCACAAGATTAATCCAAAGTATCACATAGGAAAAAGCAGACAATGGTGCAAAACTGACATGCATAAATACTCTCAGTCGAGACTGCCATACACAGTGGTACATCTTATTTGTCAAATTGAACATTTTGAGATCATTTTACAGACGTAAACGAGGCCTAAAGCAAGTACAGAAAAAATTATAATCTTCTGCCCTGGATTGAGCTTAATTTGTGTCCACAAAATCACTTAATATAGGCTAAGCTATATTATGGAAATGACATAATCTAACAAGGTGTAGACCTGCAGAAAAGGCCTACATAAATCCTAGTAAGAATGAAAAATGTGTCATCCAACATTACAAAAGAAAATCAAAATGAAGTCAACTGTCTGATAACACTTATGGTGGGGTAAACAGACAGCTAGCAGTTTAATTATAGGAATATTTAAACTTAACTAAAATGGTAAGACATTAATACAATAAAAACAGGCATTCACCCTGGAGATAGTAGGCAACAGCTGATTTCATGTAGCTGACAGACAGAATTTAGACATTCCATGTTATATTTGCCTAATTTGAGGTGAAATGTTTTTCATTAAAGCATGACACTTGGTACACTTGCACTGAACTTTATCAGAGATGGAGCCATGGCAAAAACGCTTTGAGTTTGTGGTCAACTCTCCCACAAGCGTGTGATTTCCCATCTAACAATTCTACTAAATTCACCATTAAATATTCACTTCAACAAATTTCAATTGATGTTGAATTACAAGGGTATTCTTGTAATTCTTCAACATCGAAACATGGGGCAGGCAATACCCTTTCTGTGATATCATATTTGTTTAATTACAAGGATGCTAAATACATAATACACTTTTAGCATAGAATAAAATGGCCATGTGTTTCGGCGATGGCCTTGTCCAGTAACTCGCCTTATCGGCCCAAATTCAGAAAATGTTTAGAGCCCCAAACGCTACAAGTGTACCGAGTTTCATGCTTTGAAGATGTTGCACATGTTTCTCCCATATCATCCAGACTATTGCTTTCATCCTCTTTTTAAGTTTATTTAAAAGCACAGGTTAAAATTACGTTTCATAGTCGTTTCGGATTCATTAAACTAACAAATACCCCTTTCCACCAAACAGTTCGCTTCAAGCAAACTATCATTAGCTAGATGAATGTTTGTAGTGCCATTCAGACTAATAGTAGTAAATATTTATCACATTAAACGTATCACAGTAAAACATTAATTTCGCTGTCAAATTCAAGACAAATGAATTGTTCTATGAAATTAAACAAATAAGTTGATTCACATTCAATACTCACACTTCGGTCGTCAGCCATGTTCTTGATAAAATGCGGTCTTTAGCTATCCAATGCACTAGGTGGTGCTGTCGCAAACTACAAAGGTCCTAGAATTGCGGTCCTGAATCTGCAGCCTCCGGCTCTGCAGACAAATGCTACTCCTGTGACTCCTGTCACTGTGTCCGTGCACCTCCTCCAGAGTGTAATTCACAATGAAACAAAAGTCAACACAACAATTTAAACATTGAATGACAATATTTCAAAGTGAGCAGTTAAAGCAAATTAATATAAACCGATAACATAAACGAGGTAAACATCCTCTAATGTAGGGCTCCACTCTGTGTCACTGGGCACGAGTGGCCTGACTAAGCCTGATGACTGCTGGCTGCAGGAAATGAACGTGGGGCAGGTGTGAGTGTTCTGAGGAAACCTTTTCACACTGTGCTGTTTTTATATGCAAAGACAGAAGTGTGATTTATTCTTTGACAAGTTGTTAAAGTGTTTAAAGGTCTTGTTTCTGTGAGTGTGGGAGTGAAAAACAACACAATGATTTATTATAATATCAATAAAATGAAGACTAACATCACCGCTGCTCTCTGTCCTCTCCCAGTCACTGAATACTTTGGTTAGTTAGTACTCTCTGAGGATGCTTCAAAGTAACTTTCTGCTCATGTCAGCTCTCCTGTCTAAAACTGTTTGTGTTCACACCTCTCTCATTTGTGCGAGTTATCTGCGTGTGCGACGGTTGTAAAGGTGTAAAAACATCAAAACAATGTGAAGAAACAAGACGACAAAGAATGAAGAATGGAAAGACATGCAGCAGAAAGTAACAATAGTTACATTCAATCCATCACGTTCATTTGTCACATGTAGACACAATCACAGTGATGTAATACATACAGTGCACACGTTTAATGCACAGCTAATGTGCTGTATATCACGTCCTCATGTTGAGCTTGATCCTGTTGGAGAACAAAACAAGTTGTTGTAATATGAATGAATATGTGGCTCATTTCAATACAACAGAGATATTAGATATCCTTCTGTAAAGGCACAGTGTTCTGCAGAGGGACAGAACAGACTGACACATATCTTGATATAACTGTGTTTAGTTACCTTGTTGAAAGTGTGTCTCACATGCCTAACAGCACTGTAAGTTACTTCATCTTCAGCCTGTGAAGCAGCAAAACAAACATCAGAGGGGTGAAAATAAACAGGGTCGTCCTGCAGCAACACAGGGTCTTAAAGTGTTTCCTGAAATGCAGCTGTTAAAATGTGTCTGTATTTATGCGTTGTCAAAAACGGGTGGATTTGTGGGTTTAACCACCACTGACCAAATGTTGTTCCTCAGGTCAAAAAGAGTCAATTACATGTAATAGAAACGTTTGTAATGAGCCTGCAGTGTTTGTCTTTTTCTGCTCATAATTGTTCAGTGTTAAAGAGCATCTGCAGATAATTAATGGTTCCTGATGAAGGCACAATGCTGCAGTGTAAACAGAAGAAACCATGATGGCAAAAAAACAAAACAAATGATCATTATATCTCACCGCTGATGGTTGTTCGTTTGTCCGCTCTAAAAGTGAAACAGTAAAAACTCTTAAAGCTGAACACAATCAAAGTATTCAACAACTAAATCTTTTACAATTAGGTTTAAAAAGTTCAGATTATTCTCACTGTGTCTTCTCAGAATAAAGCAGACGATGGAGGCCGTAATGATGATCGACAGACTCAGAGGAATGATGACAGTCAGCGGGTGAATGGAAGCACTGCAGCCGTTTTGAACGCACCAATGCAAAGACACACAGAAAGATGTTCTCAGTGCAAAACAGAATAATGATCAAAGTTAACCACAGTGAGGCGACTGACCTGCGGGATCCGGCATGAACTGTGGTGTGTTCTTCATACGCCAAGACAGACGTGTGAGTCACAGGCTGACGACTGCTTGAAAAGGTGTTAAGTTCTGTGGTTGCTGTAAGTGTTGCTATGGGAAACAACACCATAAATAAGGTAAGCATACCACAAGAATCAATTATAATATCACTTCTATATTACAATAGTAATGTCTTAATCACTATAACTGGACTTATAAACTAAACATCTAAAAGCATCAAACCTGAACTTTAAAACTAATTAAACATGTTGTCAGTAAACATCACACTGAGACGTTCAATATCACATTTTAGACTTGCCAGGTATGTTAATTAGCTGGCTGCATGTTGCAAAGTCCAATAAGATTTCATAACCTTGTAACGCATAGTCTGAATTACAGACTTAACACTCATTAAGTCTTAAGTGACTGAGGGGCTGGATGAGAGTCCATGTCACGTGGGGGGGTGGAGGGGGGTGGGGGCCTTGTTGACAAGGCTGGCAGCAGATGGGAAGAAACTGTTCTTGTGTCGGGAGGTTTTGGTCCTGAGGGACAGCAGCTTCTTGACAGAGGAGAGGGTCTCAAAGAGTCTGTGATCGGGGTGAGAGGGGTCGGCCACAATCTTATCTGCACGCCTCAGGGTCCTGGAGGTGTACAGGTCCTCTAGAGATGGCAGATTGCAGCCAATCACCTTCTCTGCAGAGCGGATGATACGCTGCAGCCTGCCCTTGTCCCTGGCAGTGGCAGCAGCGTACCAGACAGTGATTGAGCAGGTGAGGATGGACTCAACGATGGCGGTGTAGAAGTGCACCATCATTGTCTTTGGCAGGTTGAACTTCTTCAGCTGCCGCAGGAAGTACATCCTCTGCTGTCCCTTTTTGATGAGGGAGCCGATGTTCAGCTCCCACTTGAGGTCCTGGCTGATGATGGACCCCAGGAAGCGGAAAGACTCCACAGTGCAAACAGTGGAGTCACTGATGGTGATGGGGGCGGGTGTGGCTGCTGTCTTTCCACAACCATCTCCACTGTCTTCAGAGCATTAAGCTCCAGGTTGTTCTCACCACACCAGGTCACCAGATGGTCAATCTCCCACCTGTAGGCAGACTCGTCCCTACCAGAGATGAGTCCAATGAGGGTGGTGTTCGTCACGGCCAGAGGTTCGGTTGGCCTAACACCAGAACCTGGGAAACACTCCCATTCTCACAGTAGTTGATTGATTTTCTACGATGGCTCATTTCATTCCCCTCCCTAAGCTGCCATCAGCTAAGGAAACTGCGGAGATTGTGCTGCAACATGTCTTTGGCCTCCATGGTCTTCCCCGCAGGGTGTTATCAGATCGGGGGCCCCAGTTTGCAGCTCGTTTTTGGAAGGCCTTCTGTCGTCTCCTGGGGCCCGTGCTGATCTGACGTCCGGCTATCACCCTGAGTCCAATGGACAGACAGAGAGATTAAATCAGGAGTGGGAGACTGGACTACGTTGTCTGACCTCTCACAATCCCTCTACATGGGCAGACAGACTGGTATCGATTGAATATGCCCATAATTCTCTGCCTTCCGTTCGACAGACATGACTCCTTTCCAGTGTGTTTATGCTCATCAGCCCCCGATGTTTGCAGCTCTTGAACCTGATGTGGCGGTTCCCTCAGCCCAGGCGTTGGTCCGCCGTTGCCGTAGAGCCTGGTTGCGGCCCGCCAGACCCTCCTCAGGAAATCTGTAATACCAATATGCAATACCTGGTGGACTGGGAAGGTTATGGTCTGGAGGAGAGGTCTTGGGTCTCCTCCTCTAACATCGTGGACACCACCCTCATTGAGGACTATCACCGTCAGCACCCTGAAGATCCCTTGTCTCTCGTCTTTTTCAGTTCCTGTCAAGCTGTCTCCCTCACCGTCCCTCCCTAATGTGTTGCACCTGTGTCTTGTTACGTTCACTCCCTTTTCCTTCTTAAACCCTGGTGTTCCCTCACTTCCCTGCCAGATTATCACTAGCCTTTGCACTCGATACATCCAGCTCTCTTTATTAGATTATCCTAGACCCTCGTGTTTTGACCAGCTTTTTCTTTCCTCGTTCCTGTTCCTGTCGGATCTCTGTTACCTTGCCTTAGCTTTTTGACTTCTGTGTACCGGACCTTGCTTGAATAAAGACCACGTTTTTTGGAACTATCACCTGTCTCCGCAGTTGAATCCTTACTCTGTGCCTGACAATATACTCACCGAAGCCAGCTACTGATCTGGCCAATGATAAGACAGCGCAGGTAACTGAGAGGCCGGCGGTGGTAAATAAGAAGCTGCCGACCAGGGCAGCAAGTCATGCGTCTAACATAGCAACCCATTGGATCGGCTACTGGCTAGGCTGGTCGTTAGCTTCCCAGGCTGGCGACTAGCACGCCGAAGCTAGCAACCCAATGGATCGGTAACTGAATAGGCTGGTCGTTAGCTTCCCAGGCTGGCGATTAGAACGCCAGCCATTTTAGGTCACAACTCTGTTTCCATTCTGGAAGATAGGAAGTCTCTCAGTAATACATTTAAAATGATGATTAAGTTTTGCCTATTCATTAATTTTATGAAATATGAATGTTAAGAAGTTTAATATTGTATGACTGCAGTTATGTGTAAGAATTACTTCATTTGTTCAAGTGTATCGACAAGATTGTGCAGATTTGTTAGCTGGCTTGTCCACATAGAAATCACTGTTAACATGAGTGCAGAAAGTTTGCAAACCACTACATTTGTGTAACACATATTAATTTAATGCATTTTTATTTTATTTGGGGACGTTTTATTTACTTACCTGGAAAAATCATGTGAAATAACCGCAGTCTATGGTGGATGAATGTCTGTAAGAGTGTAGACAGTTACTCTATTTTGTTTAACACAACTCTGTTTGGATTCTGTAAGGTGATGAGCTGAAATAAAGAGGGAGAGACACTGCACTGCTCTACCTCAAGAAAAGAACGACTCCTACGCTTATTCTGCACTTTAACTCAAATCCACCAACAATAAAATTAAATAACACAACGCAGAGACTGGATAGGACATAACTTTGAATACGGGCTAAGGAGACATTTCTCAGGGTTACACATGTTTTCATATATTTCGTCTTCGAAGTTCATGTGCTCTCAGTACGCCTACTTGCAAAACATATTTTTTTCCAACATTTCTATGAATATCTTGATTTTTTTTTCCGCCCATAGACTGCATGAAAAGATGGACGACATGACAGCTCCCTAAAGGTGAAGCCAAAATCTCTCTATCGCCCCCTGCTGACTGGCTGCAGAATAGGTCATAAAGCCCGCCTCCTCCATGTTAACAGATGGACATGAGTCAAACTATAAAATGAAAATACACATCAAATACATTCTTCTCAAACATGGTTTATAATAATAATAATAAGACTTTATTAAGGACACAACGTGTGGTCCATAGCACTAAAAAAATATATATATATATATAAAACATAACAGACAATACATACAGAAATACATAAACTAGTACATCAAGTGAGGCATCAACTAGATTATGACACAAAGGTACATACATTAGGTAGCTGTGTGTACGTACAGACTTGAGCGCCAGTGGCTCCACAATCTCGACGAGAACCGCACTGAGCTCCTCTCACAGTTACTCAAATACATTAAAATACCATTACCTGAAACTGACAACCTGCACATGAACCTGTACATAAGATTACGTATCACAGCAGAGCAGTTCGGCACCCCAACATTTACAAACATTTCACTAGCACTGCACCATCTTGGAAGTTTTAAAAGCATTCTCATGCCATCATTATAGGCCACGTTGAGTCTCTGCATGTTGCTTTTGCTATAAACACGCCACAAGTGGGCAGTATACATAGGGGTACAAAATGCTTTAAATAAAGCTGTCTTAACATTAACAGTGCACATGTTAAACTTCCGTGCGAGCATATTGGCTTGCGCGTATAACTTGCGACACTGTCTGTTAATATCTCTATTGTCCGACAGATCATTTACAATATGATGGCCGAGATATATGATCTCATTACATTCATGAAGAGCAATGCCAGATAAAAAGAATTCAGGAAAAACTAGTTTTCTATCACCTTTGCTTCTAATGATCATAATCTTACTCTTAATTGCATTATATTTGATGTCAAAGTCGAGACCATATTGTGAGCAGACATTCAATAGCTGTTGTAGGCCAGCACTATATGGGCAGAAAATTACCAAGTCATCTGCATACATTAGGTTATTAATTAACATAGAGCCAACCATACACCCTGTTTTACATGCATTCAACTGCTGTGACAAGTCATCCATATACACATTAAAGAGAAAGGGAGACAAAATTCTGCCCTGTCTCACTCCGTTGCTGACAAAAAAAGGTTCTGACATAGAATTTCCCCATTTTATCATAAAGGCCTGATGAGCATACCAGTAAACCAGAATTCTTAGAATCCATTTTGGGACCCCTCTAAAACACAATTTATCAAACAGTTTTTCATGATTTATGCGATCAAAGGCCTTAGAGGCATCCATAAAACATATACAAATTGTGGAGTTCTGACTGTTGTATTTATCCAAGATTTCTTTCAAAGCAAAGATGCACATGTCAGTGCCATGTTTCTGTTTAAAGCCAAACTGGTTGTCACTTGTGAATATGTAATCTTCTAACCTGTTAAGGAGGATTTTCTCCAGTACTTTGGATACAATACTGGCTAATGCAATAGGCCTATAATTCTCCATACTGTTTATTTTGCCTGCTTTGTTTTTAATTACAGGTACTAATAATACAGACAGGATAGAGTCAGGCAGAATGCCATGTCTTAGTAAGCCTGTCAAACATATAGCAAGCAACAAACAAAGTTTTTTGCTGGCATATTTTAGATGTTCAGCAGTTATCTTGTCAGCTCCACACGATTTATTGTCAGCTAGTCTAGCTAAGACTGCTGAGTGAACCTCTCCTAAATTGATAACTATATCTACATCTGTATCAACAGTACCCACTTCAAAATGATTTCTTCCAACACAGTTAAATAATTCAAAATAATGTTGTCGCCTCATCTGAGATATATTATCAGCACCACTAACCCCATCAATGTTTGTCGGTAAGGACATTTTACAATTATTCATACATTTGACCTCCTTCCAGAAATCCTTAACACTATTATTTTGCATCTTTTTGGCCAGTGAGTCAGATCTCATAGACTTCTCATTCCTTTTAATAAATCGCAGGGCATATTTGAAATTTGCATGAGCACGTTTCTTCTGTTCAAATAAAGGGCCATGTCTGACTCTTCCTGATTCAACCCAGGCTTTGAATGCTTTTCTAGCTACTACATGAAGCTCTGCCACATAGTCATTCCAGCCAGGTTTGACATTGTATCCCTTAGACTGAGATTTATGAAGTGATTTACTGGAGATGAGAAGTGACTCCACAATAGCATCATATAAAACACATAAATCATTCCCATGTTGTGGGTTCCCACAGTTCACATTACAGCATCTTATTGCATCTTTAGGTAATTCAATATTTCCGAGTAGGTTGTCAGTCCTAATGGTATATTCCTTAATGGCGTCCTTAGTTATCTTAGACCAATCCAATTTCCCCAAAATTGTGTTATTTACCTCAGCCGATAACATCGGTATTTTTTCCACATTCAGTGATATAGAAAAAGGTATATGATCAGCAACGGCATAGTCATAGCAGATCTCCATGGTATCCAAGGAGGCATGTGCATCCGATGTACAAACACAATGATCCAGCCATGAAGTTGTATGCCATGCTTCACTGATGTATGTAAAACTATTTTCAGGTAAAAAAAACTTGCTTGAGAGGGTTAAGCCTCCGTCTGTGCAGAAATGCATTAGATGTCTGGCAAATAGAGAGTTCTCATCAGAAATATCTGCATTCATGTCTCCTAAAACAAGGATGCAGCTAGAAGCATTATCTTGAATAAAGGAGCTAACAAAGGCTAATCTATTGAGAAATTCTCCCTCATTTTGATAACATTCATAAGGAGTATAAATATTTAATATAATAAACTTTGTATCATTGCAACTTATCTCTATTCCAATAGCCCAATCTACATCCAATCTAACCACTTTGATCACAGAATCGTATTTCTTTTTCCAAAGGATAGCCACTCCCCCCGGTATCCTCCCCTGGATTAATTTTGTACTGAGATCAGTGGTGGATTCACCAGCTCCATAAAAATCACAATGTATTGAATTTAGTCCTTCCAAGTCCTGTACAGCTAAAAATGTCTCTTGCACACACAGTACATCACAGTTCTCCAGGAGCTTGTCAATAATAAGGCGACGTGATTTATCCTCAGCACTGTGACCAATGCGAAGGCCACGCGCGTTATATGACACAATCTGAATTTTTAGGTCAGCTATGTTATTGTCTGTGTTGCGTTTACTGACCATTGTCACGTGTCAAGAGGCTCCAGGTTGTGGCTGCCCTGAGGGCCTGGAGCTGTATTTTCCTGGTGCTGCTGTAGACCAGCTCCCTCAACTCCACCACCTCCATCATCAGGCGAGACGCGGGGCCGACGAGCCTCGTAGTAGCGTCGGACATACGTTCCAGCTGGCCAGAGTAGCGGGTCGTACATTTCAGCCACTTCATTGCATTCAGCGGTGATATGGAACGAGCTGAATCTGTTTCGTGTCGAGTCAATTTTGCGACACGTAACTGCTCTGCCCAGTTTCTCAGTCAAATAATCACAGAGAGTGTCAGCTTCAAGGTTAGGGCAGAATCTTGTTGCAAACACACTGACCAGCTTGGTTTTAACCACTTGAATGTTACTCACTTTCCCAGTGCCAACTACCGCCATATGTTTCCTCTCGCGTTTCTGTGGGTCACGCACAGTGCGGGGTTTTGGTTGTGGCTTGGTATTTCCAGGAACTGGCTTTAAACGACGGCCTTCTTGTACAACCGTGCTCCACTGAGATTGATTATTTGGTGGAGCACTCGTTGCCGTAGTGTCTTGTGTTGACTGCGGTGCAGCAGTAGCCAAACTCTGCACCTCTTCCTCCGGAGCCACTCCGGTGGTGCTTTCAGGGCCCGCAGGCCCGCGGAGCTTCTCCAGCGCCGTCATACGCTGCACAACATCCGTGGTAACCGCTTGCAGGTTCTCGCACACGGCCACATGAGCTTCTAGAGCCCCCTTCATGCTGCAGACATCTCTGTTAAGCTGTTCAATCCTGCCAAGCAGGGCCGATACGTCGATGCTACCATATGAGACAGGCGGGAGATCATCTAAGTAGTGTGAAACAAATCTTGGGACATCTTCCCCGCTCTCATTAAGAACTTTCAGGCATGCCTTTATGTTGTTTATATCCTTCTGAGGACCTTTATGCGACACACAGCGTTGCGTCGTTCTCGGACAGACTTCAAAGAGAAGCCGCTTGGACTCCTCTATCCACTCAGACGAAAAGTTGTTCGAGACTAGCATTACAATCTCATCCTGGCTCAGTGTCTTCATTTTGATCACGAGAAAGTTCAATAATTCGTCTTCCACTACCACTTTTCCATCCGTAGTTCTAAAGATCTCAGGCTTTAATCGTTTGTCATTATAGTTAGTTCTTATCATGCTGATTTACGTCCAAGTGTTGATTTTTCTGACAAGTTTATTTTTTATGAATGTTATTTGATGCTGTAAATGATGACTGACAGCTCTGTTGACAAATACGGCTCCTGCAGCCGATCTGTTCCGGATTAGCAGAGTGGAGGACGATCGGCAAGAGGAGACCTAACTGAAACAATCACTACAGTCATTGAAGTTTCCTGTGAACATTAACCTCAGACCAACATAAAGTCTTTGTTGTCTTTTTTTATTTTGGTTAGCGGAAGTGGCGGGCGTCACCCGCCAATCTCTCGACTCGACTCTGGATCCAAATGGCGTCAACATCGCAAGATGGCAGCGCCTATCATGGGGGCTATTTTGGCATCGATTCTGTACGATGAGAGCAGATGGAGACGCGTCGTCCTTCGATACAGTCGTTGGTTCCGCCCTTGTGTGTCAGCCTCCATTACTGCGGTCAGTCTGCTGCTGCCTGCTGCCCGTGACAGCAGCATGGGAAGTTGGATTAACAACATTAGACAGTGGCCCCCAGGTGCTGATGAAGGTACCGTATGTAGATGGAGATACAAACGTTATTTAAACTTTACATATTAGTCAGACGTTGATGATGTCAGGAGCCAGAAATAGAGAAAAACGGACCACATGCCCGTCCGCCACAGTAACTAACAGTAACATAATTAAGAGCTTATATTTGTACATAAAAATGTATCATAAAGAAGATCAGATTTACTTGTGGGGCAACCTTCTGTAAACAACTTTATTACATTTCAACGTTTTATTGTAGCAGAAATTAACGTTACTATAGTGACGTTACATAGAAGAAAATTCAACACTTCTTAGGACGGGACCGGTAATTCCCTGGATTCATGAGAAGGATTACAATCCTAATTTTTACTTTAATCTGGATGTTTCTTGCAGAGCTGCACGTGTCTGCAAGCCTTTTACTTGTGGTCAAATTGTGCAGCTGGTCAGAGAGCTGAGGAGAGACGGTGAAAAACCTCAAAATGAAAACATGAGAGAATAACACAGCAGACAGCACAACGTGAGACATCTTTATTACACCCAGTAATGTACAGAATAGACAGACATTACAGTACACAGTCATGATGACATAATCACAGAAACATTTTAAATATATTTGAAGAATGGATCCTTAGAGGATGATGACCGAGCCAAGGTTGTTCAACCCAAACAGACCTGAGTCACTCAGCCCTTACTCCACCATCAAGACCTGGAAGATGACGAGCTTCAAACACACCTGTCGTCCACCACAAGCTCAATGGTTTGGCTGATGTTGAGCTTTAGGTGATCGTCTTGGCACCAAAGCTCTCTAAAGCCCCTTTTACACGGCCTGTTCAAGACAGGACTGAGAGGCCTCTGTTACGCATCGCCTTCTGTGTAAAAGTCACGGAGGTGTCTTTTCTTCGTATGTTTACACGTGTAAAATCACAGAGTGGGACGGCAATGTGACGGCTCTGTTTCATTCAGTGTAACAGTATAAAGGTGGTGTAATGAACATCTTTACGGTGCTGTTGAATCTCTGTGTAAAAAGGGCCTCTGTAAGGGCTTAACAGTGTTTTTCCATGCACGGACCACACTGGATATGTTTTGTTAAATTCTTCCAAAGTCTTCCCTACAAACTGTATTTTATGAGTCTGGACGAACATGGATGTAAACTTCAACTTTACTGTTTGGTGGAGGCAAACAGCTGCGAGGTGCTCAGTCAAGTCAATAAACAGTTTTTCATGATTATGCCTTCAACAGATAAATCTGAAGGTTCACCAGATTAGTTAGCTAAATCTCTGATATCACACACACATCATGTTCAGTCCAACAAAATGTTTAATTATGAAGCTAAGTGTAAGTGTATGGGACAATGCTAGCAAAAACATCTCTTTGTCATCAACATGTCCTTCCCATTATCTTAAAGAGACAGAGCAAACATCACCATGTTCATGTTTTTCAGTGACCAGGCTTTATATTGTCATGTTCATGTCAAATACAAATTCAAAGCAAAGTAATATCCAAGTAGGTTAGTAAGCCCAGCTAATAACTAACAAGCTGAGCTAGCTAGCATGTTGAGAAAACTAGCAGAAACCAAACAAACCAAAGCGGCCTCTTCAGCTACCTCTCCCCCAGCAACCTCAAAGCATCTGTGGATAACATCACCAGCTAACATCCGCTCACAACACACTAGATTAGACGATCCAGCTAACAACATGCAAGGCTATATTATCTTATATTCATTCTTCTAGAGCGTTTTCGTCCATCTTTTCTCGCCTTAGAATCATCAATTCCCTCTCCACTGCAGTCCAGTTTAATTTGTCTGCACTTGGAGGTTACCTGAGGAACTTTGTTACTTAGATGTAGCGAGAATACTGTAATGCTGGTTCATGTCCAGGTGACCTGAACGATGGATGTCATTTTTAAAGTATTTGTACTGAAACAATTTATCTGGAGGTGAATGCTCTACTTAAACAATATCTATTCTATATACTCTTCAAGATGTTTCATATTAAATATGTCTGAAAAAACAATGTTTGCTGAAGAGATTGCTGTTTAATGAAAACAGTGAAGTCCAGATTCATTTAGATAATCTTCAATAGTTTTAAATTCCCAACACAAACTGTTCAGTGCTTCTTTTACAGATATCAAGTAGTACCAAAGTACCAAAAGGTGAAGGGAGCAATAATAAATCTCATAATTAACACTCTAGATGCAGTTACCATAGCAACGATTGCACAAACAACAACAGCAGAAAGCACAACGTCTCACTGGAGAAAAAAGTAAACCATCACTGTGGCAGTTTCCCCTGCCACTGGTAACACACCACACCAGCACACCACACCATCACTCATTTCACATGCCACATGTTAGCCAGGTAGCATGCTACTGATAGTTTAGTGGGTGCACACACTGAACTACATTTAACATCTCAGTAAGTTTCCTGTGCTATTTTCCCCATAAAGTTTCACAGAAACACATTTAAACACATTGTTGTGGTTCATTGGTTATTGTTCAAAGTCGGTGTATCATGAGTTTGTATCTAATTATGTTTTTCTTTTCTTACCACAGTGATTCCTGGTGCTGGGCAGTGACAAAGAACCTGAGCATAGTTTCAGGCTGTCTTTTATAGTGCCTGAGTAAAAGTAGAGAGCATGCTCAGCCCATCTTACTGCACCATACCAACTGATGGGAGTGTTCAGTGGAGTTGTAAATGTATTCTTAGCTTGGATATTATGTGAAAGCTTTGATGACTCCTTTAATTTGTAGTAAATAAATGTAAATAGACTTTGTAATGTTTTCGGATATTGAAAATAACATGTATGGTTAAATTGATTACTTAATTGAGCTCAATTAAAGATGGTATGGTCCAGTGGGAGGGGCTTAGCCTTGAAATGGAGGGAATATACACTGCCTCAGGAGTCAAAGAAGGACTGTGGTGTTGTATGGAGGTTCTGGCCAGTGTATGTAAATATTTTTCTGCTGCATTTTGCTTCATTTGCTCAGATGTCCCTGGACTGTCTTTGAAGAGCAATAAAACACTTCATTTTTGCATCAATTGGACTTTGTCTTGCTGCCCTTTTTCAACATTTTGAGGTTAAATTACACCTTTTTCAGTCAGCCTTTCAACCTACTACCCTCACTCTAGGTCAGAGTGTGACAATCACCATGACCAGAAATGAAAAATGAACCAGTGTAACCAGCGTCTGTTAAATCCCCCATTTTCTTCTGTTTGTTCTGGTGAACACAGAGCGTTACATCCCATCCACATCTCTTTCAGCATATGACCTCTGGGTATGGAGGGAGAGACACACACACAGAAAGACAGTTTTATTCTGTGCAGTTCTTCAGTTCTAAATAAAACATGTAAAGTGTTTCTATATTTATTTTTATGTACTAGTATTGTGAAATACAAATGACAGTTTCAGTAGTTGACAGTTACCTGGCCTGAAGTCTCTCTCATTGTCTCCACATTACTGTAAGTTACTTCCTCTTCTGGCTGTTAAAGGACAAAACTAAATGTAATTTACACAAAGTCTGAACAAGATGATATAACCTGTCCATTACATCATTTTAAAAATAGTAACGATAAGCAATCTTATATACTTCCTTCATTAAGGAATAATTACACACAAATATTTTGACTTGCTTTCTTTGAAGCTGATATATATCACTGTCTTGCCTGTCTTTTAATATGAAGCTATACATCCTGTAGCTGATTAGGTCTTTATGTTAAGCTTAGCTCACCCTGTGCTGGCTGTAGCTTTATATTTAACTGACTGATTTGAGTATAGATTCAATCTTTTCATCTGACTCTCCACGTGGAAGAAACACCAGGAAGAAAACGTGTCAAAATATTCTTAAAGTGAAACTGACTTTGAGCTTTAAGCTCACAGGCACATCCACAATATTGTACCATCTACAGTCGTTCTGCAAAGAGACGTTTTCTCTCATTATAAACACTGTGGAGATGAATCAGAATATCTTACTGCTGTTGCAGCTGATGTTTGGGCTGTGGTCCGCTCTGAAAGTGGAACAATCAAAACTCCTGTTACTGTCTCTCATTGTGCAATGACTGTGCGACACATGTCTACAGTTTTAAAGAGAAATAGTTAGAAACAACATGAGTTGGATTTATTAAGATCAGCACAGACTTACTTCGTCTTTTGAAAATAAACCATACGAACAAGCCGACCAGCACAACGAGGATCAACACGCTCAGACGGACGGAGAAACTCTTCAGGTGGAAGGAAACACTGTAGAATAAATTATAAAGACACGATGAAAATCATTAACAGATCAGTGTCCTTCAAGTAGAACTATGTTGTGATCAAGAAATATACTGCTGCACCATTTTATACAGTTTAGACGTTATTCATGATTAATAAAGGCAGCTTCATGTTAAAATGCATGTATTGAGACTTCACTACAAATCTGTGACTGATTCATTGGCCCCTAAATCAGCCACAGTCTACTAAATAGTGTATTGACTGCAAATGTAACTGACCTGTGCGACACAGCCTGAACTGTGGTGTGTTCTTCATACTCAAACACAGACGTGTGATTGACAGGTTGATGAGTGCTTTCAAAGGTGCTTGAACCTCTTGTTGCTGCGAGTGTGGCTGAGAGAAACAACAGAATGATTAACAGAATCATATCACAAATATGTATACTAATATCACATCTGTATCAAATGCAACGCTTTGGTAATGTTGCAAATTATAACAGCACATTTTATAACCTTGTGCTCGTCTGTACTGTTGGTCAGTATTATGGTACTTACTAGTGCTGAGTCTCTCTTGAACAGTTACATGCACTGGCATCTGTAGGCCTCCTCTATCACAGAAGTACCAGCCGCTGCTCTGTGTCCTCAGTCCACTCAGAGTCACAGAGAAAACTAAGGAGACTTTTACATTAATGGTCACTGTTGTTCCATCTATTGATCCAGACGGCTCCTTCACACAGGACCCTCCCAGCCTGCACCACCGACTTTCTCCACCAACACTATAGTGACAATGGACGGTAACATCTTCTCCAATAAATCCTGTAACCTCCTGACGATCCACAGAGAGCTGGGGCCGACCTTGAGGGACAACAAACAGAATTTTCTACAATGTTGTGTTCAGCTGTTTGATCAGTACTTTCTGCAAAGAGTACATGTGGTAGATAAATGACTTCATTTACATTTATTTCAAATATTATTGACTGATGATGCTATTGTGATATTAAAATATTCAGCTTTTTGCTCTGAACACTGAAACCCTTCTTAGTGTTTTTCCTCCATGTTGTTAATATTTCACATCGAGGATTTGAAATGTTAGTTCAGCTGTTTAAAGAGGAGAGTTAGTATTTTTTAAACCTGCACAATATTTATACATATTTTAGGGTCTAAATGACTGATAGGTACAACAAATGTTGGAATTGCTGCAGTAGATTGCTTCAGCTGGCAGCAGGAAACTGGCTGTAATGGCTGCAGAGATAAGAGTACTAATGGGATCAAATTGTTATTCTAAGTGTCTGACAACATTACAAACAGGTTTGCTACAGAGAAAGACCTTTTTTACAACAGAAGATGCTTTTTTAAACAAGAAACAACCTGTAAATCGCCCACTTCAAAGCCACCAGACTCCATTGACAAAAACAGTAATTTAACTCCAAAGAACACAGGAGTTGCTGATCTACTGCTGCATCAACCGGTTACTGAATTTGTATCATTGTGTGACTTTGGTGTTTTAAAGGTTTGAATCCAACACCTAACACAAACAAACTACCTGATTGAGGCAGCAGGAGACCAGGAACTCCTGTGTTCTGTGAGGAAAAAATACTGTTTTTGTCAATGGAGTCTGGTGGATTAGAAGATAGCAATGTAGCTCCCAGCTCTTTCTGGTTAAAAAGGATCTTACCTTCATAAAAAGGTCTATTTGTGTAACAATCCTTTCTTTATGTTGTCAGCCAGTTAACAATCAGATAACAATCTGAGCCTGTGAGGGACAAAAACCAGCATTTTCACTGGACATACTTTGATCCTAAAAATATCTGTAGACGTGATTTAAACCCCGAGATATGTAAAACAGGTTAAAACATACAGGAAGTCCCTTCTAAGGCTTCTTACCTGTGGTAACTGACAGCTGAAATGGCGTCCTGATGTCTAGCCCACCATTTGTCTCCACAGCACACCAGTAATAAGACCTTTTAACAGACAGGTCACTAATGGTCACAGTGAAGATTCTTTGCTGTTTGTCATCAGAGATTAAAAACCTTCCTGAACCACCTTGTTCATTAGTATTAACTGCGTAGGAGCAGGTACCCCAATCCTGTCCTTCACACAAGTATTTCACATGAGTTGTGTACTTAGACTCATAGAGACACGGGACAGAGACGGAGCCTCCTCTCTTCACTGACACTTTACTGACTGTAGTTAGGCTGTGAATTCCTGCAACAAACAAAGTGACTGTAAAAAGTTGAAATTATAGTCCCATCATCTTCTGACATCACCAGAAAATACAAATGATAGAATAATCCCGGTGACCGACCTGTGAGTCCAGTAAGGATGAGAAGAGCGCTGAGATGAGCGGCTATGTTGATGAGTGAGCAGAGAGGAAACAACAGCGACCATCTCACCGTGTAAATTACTTCATACTTCCTGCTATTACTACATAGGTATAGACTGTTCATACCGTCTATGTTAACACCTCTCCTCCCCCTACACTGTATAAAGGTTGCCACAGGGTTCTTCCTGTAGAGCTGAAGTTATATCGAGAACATTTCCTTCTGAAGAACTAAAATATTTATTGTTAAGGCATGTTACTAATTATTAGTTTTTTTAGTTGTTATTGAGCCACAGTTTATATCTTTACTAATTATTCGCATTAATGTGCTGATGTGAAGGACTTCATGTGCTTTCAGTAGGCCTACTTGAAAAACATTTTTTTCCAACATGACATTACTTTAGTCTCGATGTGTCTTGCAGAGCTGCACGTGTCTGCAAGCTTTTTACTTGTGGTCAAAATGTGCAGCTGGTCAGAGAGCTGAGGAGAGACGTGAAGACCTCAAAATGAAAACATGAGACAAGAAAACAGCAGACAGCACAACGTGAGACATCTTTTTTTTTACAACATTAAGAGATTTTAAAAAACACTTAAGAGTTACAACAGTTATATGTGTAGTGGCCATTTGTCCGAAAAATCAAACTTACAATAAATCAAACATAATCAAAGTGCCACTGATGCACCATGGGGATGTGGTGCACGCAGGCAAAAGAAGTCCATTGTCCATTCAAGTTTGTGCGTCTCTTATGGTTCATTTTCCCAATAATCAAGCAAGCAAACAAAAGAACAAAGAAATCACGGCTCCTGCTGCCTCTCTTGTGCTGGTAAAAAATAAATAAAGCAAACACCTAGAATAATCTAACTATAATACTTATTATTAATGAACTAAATATACAACTAAATACTAAGAACAAACAAGTAGCTCCTACAATATGTGTTGATGAGACATGTGCTCTGCTGGCTCTAGTGTTTGAACAAAAATAGATTATTATACAATTTTGATGTCAAACATTTACAATATAAGATATATGAGATAATATTGATCATGAGGGTTCATTTGATAAAACAATAAAATAACATTAAAACAAGAATTTAATTCAAATGAATTCAAGTGGAATCATTTATAAAACTAAACAATGTATTTGTGATGACATGCTCGACTTGCAGTCTGTTCATGGCTGGAATACTTTCATATAAAATATAAGGATGGCTTGTCTCATTAATATGTGTTGTATCTGATACAAATAGTAGATATCAGCCATGAAGGTGAACAGTTTAGTCCTGCAGCTACATGAGAACTCTAACAGTGTTTCTGTTCAGTCTTTGTGCTCTCTGTTGGTTCGTCCACTTCTCATGAACACGATATCTGAGGAAGCCCTTCTTCCGATCTGACACAAATGTACACTTGGACAAACTTGTTGATCTGATTTGAATGTGGTGATCAAAGGTCAAAGGTCACTGTGACTTCACTACACATTTTTGGTCAACACACAACAATTCAAACGCTAACTATGACAAAAATTCACACAAATATCTAAAATGATAAAATGATGACGTTTCGTATTTAAAAGGTCAAAGGTCAACGTAACTGTGACATCAACTATTGCACCGTAAATCGTATTTGTTTCATAGAACTTAGACACCAACAGACATTCACCTGAACAAGAACAACAAAGACTCACTCTGTGAAGTCAAATCAGTTTTATTCATTCATCAACATATTATGATGCACAGTCCGGCTCTGAGACGGAGACAAAGTATTCACAACTAACAAAAGGAAACAAAGAGCAGCGCAGAGGTGTGTGGTGAGAGGAGGTTAGTAGAATCTGTAGGTGGTTCTAGCACAGGAAGTGTTGTGGTTTATGTTGGTAGCACGTTTGTAGTCTGAGTGGTGTTGACCAGTCACGTAGGTCACTGTCGTCTGATATTGCAGGGTTTTATTTTAGTGCTTTAATGAAGTTGATAAAAAGGAGAAAATCCTTCAGGAATGATCTTCAGACATACAGAACATTTAACTCTGTCTCTGTTTTGAGCTCAGGTTGACAGAATCTCAAAGCCAGAGTTTCAAATTTCAGAAATTAA
Organism: Semicossyphus pulcher; assembly: GCF_022749685.1. Classification (NCBI taxonomy): domain Eukaryota; kingdom Metazoa; phylum Chordata; class Actinopteri; order Labriformes; family Labridae; genus Semicossyphus; species Semicossyphus pulcher. The sequence goes on from NW_027211670.1 coordinate 6,290,275, forward strand.
TTTGTCTTTAACCTAAACTTTGTATGTAATTCTATGTAAATTATGTAATCTATTCACAGGCGCGTAACTTAAGACTGCCGCTTTAAATAAATACAGCACACAGACACAGACACATTTTCACCACGAGGAAATTAACTTTTGTATCTTCAGCTTCAAACCTACAAATCTGTAAAGTTCTTATTGGTTTTTATTTTCTTTATTTAATTGTTTATTTGCCTTCTGTTATTTGACTGTGAAGCACTTTGGGACTGGTGTCTGAGAAAGGTGCTAAATAAACTTTGTTGCCAACATATTCCAACATATATTAAGACGGATGACGTTTTCTCCGTCTAAATGCAAACAAACAGCAGCACATTTGATAAAGATAATTACATCTTTTTATTTATTTAAAAACATGTTTTATACATGAGGAAGTTACAGGGAGGTTGTACAGATAGTTACTGACCAGCCTTCAGCACTGCAGCTGCATCCTGAGCATACTTTGTGATGACGTCACGTCTTCCAAACCCCAAACCCTCTATGAATGAGGGGATCTCTCGCCGGGTGCGGTGGCGCGCGCCTGTAATCCAAGCTACCGGGAGGCTGAGACTGGAGGATCGCTTGAGCTCAGGAGCTCTGAGCTGCAGCGGACTATGTCGATCGGGTGTCCGCACTAAGCTCGGTATCGATATGGTGCTCCTGGGGGAGCCCGGGACCACCAGGTCGTCTAAGGAGGGGTGCACCGGTCCAGGTCGGAAACGGAGCAGGTCAAAGCCCCCGTGCCGCTCAGTAGTGGGCTCGCGCCTGTGAATAGACGCTGTAGTGCAGCCTGAGTAATACAGCGGGACCCGGTCTTTTTACACTCTGCATACCGGCAAACAAACACACACGCTCAACAACAACATCGTGTCTACATGTTACAACAGCTTCAGCACTGCTCACTTAGCTTCTTGTTTCCATGAAAACCTGCATAAAGCAGCTGTGTTTGTTTGTTTGTCCTACAGCGCCTCCTCCTGGAAGAGAGGAGCAATGACATCAGTCACAGCAGTCAGTGACGGAACACATCCACTAAACTAACAGGGTTTATTTTAATGATTGAATGAAGATGATGAAGAGGAGGAAATGATCATCAGACAAACATTTAACTCTGCCTTGTTGTGATTCTGAGGTTGACAGAAAGTCAGAGTTTCTGAAAGTAATATCTTTTTCTTTGTTTGTCATGCTGAAAGGTGCTGTATAATATATTTACTTGCTCGCTAACAGGTTCATCTCTGTCTCTTAACAAGAAAATGTTGATTTCTAAGATTCCTTTCTAATGATATCAGAGTACAAAGTTCAAAGGTAGTCATATATTAAATGAGGAATACCTTTATTTTTAAACCTGGGACAAATTGTATACATTTCTGACTGATGGACAAAACCAAAGCTGACATTTCTCACACTTCCTCATGAATAGTGGGTTGTTTTCTTTTTAGTCTGTTGTGTTTGACATGTGAACAAGTGTGCGCTCCATGCAGTAAACTTGATTGAGCATCTTTTTTTTCTGATGTGAGTTTTGGAAATATGTTTTGTTTTGGTGAGAAAAAGGGAAAAATATTATATTTTCATATTAATATGAGGCATATTTTAATATGCAGGTTAGGGCTGTCAATTGATTAAAATATTTAATCGCGATTAATCGCATGGTTGTCCATAGTTAACTCGTGATTAATCGCAAATGAATCACACATTGCACACTTTAATCTGATCACTTTGCTTTGCTTCAGTCCCCCCAACACTCCTGCACCTCTGCTCTCTGCACAGCTTCTGGCCCCGCCCCCTCTTTCTGTCTCTGTCTGCTGTGTTGACTGTCTTCTTCAGCAGTCTGTTAAATTAAGTCACAAAAGTTAAATATTTTCTCTCGCAATTCAGTTCTCACAGCACGTGAGCCGCGTATGCGCGAGGGACTTTATTAATGGCGTAGCGATCAAAACGATCGATCGTTACCGAATGATCTGCACCTTTTATAAGCTTTATAAACCGCGACAATCAATGCATTTACAATAGGGACATACGGAGATACACAGTAGGAGTGTTTACATTGCGTTACAGAACTGCATATGATTGTGTGCGGACAGAGAGCGTCCTGATGTCCTGTGACTCCAATACTATGTGTCTGCAGAGCCGGAGGCTGCAGATTCAGGACCGCAGTTCTAGGACCCTTGTGCGCGACAGTGCCACCTATTGGACGACTGTAAAAAAGCAACTGATGCCGTTTTCCGTCCAAATACCACTTTTTTGTCGAACAACTTGTAGTTTTAAAGGTTTATTACACCCAAATACAAATTTAAAAACAGTTTAAATGTTTATTTCACCCAAATACTAATTTAAAAAACAGTTTAAATGTTTATTACACCCAAATACTAATTTAAAAAGGGTGAAGGCTGAAGGGTTCCCTTAAGCAGGCTTTTGGCCTCATCAGTCCAGAAGGCAAACCGCTGGCCATGCCTTAAAAAAAAATCACAAGATTAATCCAAAGTATCACATAGGAAAAAGCAGACAATGGTGCAAAACTGACATGCATAAATACTCTCAGTCGAGACTGCCATACACAGTGGTACATCTTATTTGTCAAATTGAACATTTTGAGATCATTTTACAGACGTAAACGAGGCCTAAAGCAAGTACAGAAAAAATTATAATCTTCTGCCCTGGATTGAGCTTAATTTGTGTCCACAAAATCACTTAATATAGGCTAAGCTATATTATGGAAATGACATAATCTAACAAGGTGTAGACCTGCAGAAAAGGCCTACATAAATCCTAGTAAGAATGAAAAATGTGTCATCCAACATTACAAAAGAAAATCAAAATGAAGTCAACTGTCTGATAACACTTATGGTGGGGTAAACAGACAGCTAGCAGTTTAATTATAGGAATATTTAAACTTAACTAAAATGGTAAGACATTAATACAATAAAAACAGGCATTCACCCTGAAGACAGTAGGCAACAGCTGATTTCATGTAGCTGACAGACAGAATTTAGACATTCCATGTTATATTTGCCTAATTTGAGGTGAAATGTTTTTCATTAAAGCATGACACTTGGTACACTTGCACTGAACTGTATCAGAGATGGAGCCATGGCAAAAATGCTTTGAGTTTGTGGTCAACTCTCCCACAAGCGTGTGATTTCCCATCTAACAATTCTACTAAATTCACCATTAAATATTCACTTCAACAAATTTCAGTTGATGTTGACTTACAAGGGTATTCTTGTAATTCTTCAACATCGAAACATGGGGCAGGCAATACCCTTTCTGTGATATCATATGTGTTTAATTACAAGGATGCTAAATACATAATACACTTTTAGCATAGAATAAAATGGCCATGTGTTTCGGCGATGGCCTTGTCCAGTAACTCGCCTTATCGGCACAAATTCAGAAAATGTTTAGAGCCCCAAACGCTACAAGTGTACCGAGTTTCATGCTTTGAAGATGTTGCACATGTTTCTCCCATATCATCCAGACTATTGCTTTCATCCTCTTTTTAAGTTTATTTAAAAGCACAGGTTAAAATTACGTTTCATAGTCGGATTCATTAAACTAACAAATACCCCTTTCCACCAAACAGTTCGTTTCAAGCAAGCTATCATTAGCTAGATGAATGTTTGTAGTGCCATTCAGACTAATAGTAGTAAATATTTATCACATTAAACGTATCACAGTAAAACATTAATTTCGCTGTCAAATTCAAGACAACAGAATTGTTCTATGAAATTAAACAAATAAGTTGATTCACATTCAATACTCACACTTCGGTCGTCAGCCATGTTCTTGATAAAATGCGGTCTTTAGCTATCCAATGCACTAGGTGGTGCTGTCGCAAACTACAAGGGTCCTAGAATTGCGGTCCTGAATCTGCAGCCTCCGGCTCTGCAGACAAATGCTACTCCTGTGACTCCTGTCACTGTGTCAGTGCACCTCCTCCAGAGTGTAATTCACAATGAAACAAAAGTCAACACAACAATTTAAACATTGAATGACTATATTTCAAAGTGAGCAGTTAAAGCAAATTAATATAAACTGATTACATAAACGAGGTAAACATCCTCTAATGTAGGGCTCCACTCTGTGTCACTGGGCACGAGTGGCCTGACTAAGCCTGATGACTGCTGGCTGCAGGAAATGAACGTGGGGCAGGTGTGAGTGTTCTGAGGAAACCTTTTCACACTGTGCTGTTTTTATATGCAAAGACAGAAGTGTGATTTATTCTTTGACAAGTTGTTAAAGTGTTTAAAGGTCTTGTTTCTGTGAGTGTGGGAGTGAAAAACAACACAATGATTTACTATAACATCAATAAAATGAAGACAAACATCACCGCTGCTCTGTCCTCTCCCAGTCATTGAATACTTTGGTTAGTTAGTACTCTCTGAGGATGCTTCAAAGTAACTTTCTGCTCATGTCAGCTCTCCTGTCTAAAACTGTTTGTGTTCACACCTCTCTCATTTGTGCGAGTTATCTGCGTGTGCGACGGTTGTAAAGGTGTAAAAACATCAAAACAATGTGAAGAAACAAGACGACAAAGAATGAAGAATGGAAAGACATGCAGCAGAAAGTAACAAGAGTTACATTCAATCCATCACGTTCATTTGTCACATGTAGACACAATCACAGTGATGTAATACATACAGTGCACACGTTTAATGCACAGCTAATGTGCTGTATATCACGTCCTCATCTTGTGCTTGATCCTGTTGGAGAACAAAACAAGTTGTTGTAATATGAATGAATATGCGGCTCATTTAAATACAACAGAGATATTAGATATCCTTCTGTAAAGGCACAGTGTTCTGCAGAGGGACAGAACAGACTGACACATATCTTGATATAACTGTGTTTAGTTACCTTGTTGAAAGTGTGTCTCACATGCCTAACAGCACTGTAAGTTACTTCATCTTCAGCCTGTGAAGCAGCAAAACAAACATCAGAGGGGTGAAAATAAACAGTGTCGTCCTGCAGCAACACAGGGTCTTAAAGTGTTTCCTGAAATGCAGCTGTTAAAATGTGTCTGTATCTCAGAATGTGCAGATATATTGGGGTTGGGCCTTTAACCACCAAAAGTTGTTCCTCAGGTCAAAAAGTGTCAATTAAATGTATTAAGAATAATTTGAAAAAGGTCAGCCGTGAAACATTTGTTTGTTTTTAATCCTTTTTCTGCTCATAATTGTTAATTGTTAAAGAGCATCTGTAGATAATTTATGGTTCTGCAAAACTTCCTGATGAAGGCACAAAACTGCCGTGTAAACAGAAGAAACCCTGATGGCAGCCTTATAGCACTTTTTGTTAAAAACAACAAATGATCTTTATATCTCACCGCTGATGGTTGTTCGTTTGTCCGCTCTGAAAGTGAAACAGTAAAAACTCTTAAAGCTGAACACAAGTAAAATATTCAACAACAACACTTGATTTATTTGGATTTATAAACTTCTGAATATTCTTACTGTTTCTTGTCAATATAAAGCAGAGGATCAAGGCCGCCATCATAATGATGATCAGCAGACTCAGAGGGATGATGAGAGTCAGCAGGTGAATGGAAGCACTGCAGCAACAGTTTCAAACACACCGACACAGAAGAGAAAAAAATAATGATGTTCTTAGTGAAAAAACAAATTGACCATATTTCGTATAAGTCATATTGGTCAACAAATATACATATAGATTCCCTTACAATGATTGATTTTGTGTGAAAGTTAATAGCACAGTGAGGTGACTGACCTGCGGGATCCAGCATGAACTGTGGTGTGTTCTTCATACGCCAAGACAGACGTGTGAGTCGCAGGCTGACGACTGCTTGAAAAGGTGTTAAGTTCTGTGGTTGCTGTAAGTGTTGCTATGGGAAACGACACAATAAATAAGGTAAGCATACCACAAGAATCAATTATAATATCACTTCTATATTACAATAGTAATGTCTTTGTAAATGCCGTTGCATAATAATCTATGTTTGTGATGATAAATTTATAATGATTCATAATTGATGTGAAGTTAAAATCTAAATCTGATGTGGTTATATTTGTTTGTATCATACAGTACAGGAAAATAGTGAGAGCATTGGTCCGTTGTTTATATGTTTCTGTATAGGAACTCAAGTTTTCTCTGTTACCACAACGACCTAATTAGTAGATGCACTAGACAATGAAAACGTGAGCAGGTGTCATATATGAGGCTCTGCTACACTGTAATGGAGGTCACATTTATCTGCGTCTGGAGTCAAAGCAGACGGTCAAAAGGACCTTACTGATGATTATTAAGGATTCTGCAACCTCTTTTCACTACAAGCGGTCAACGAGGTATTTTTATTTCACTATTTTTTTCTTTGTTGTATATTTGTAAATGTCGTTTTGTCCATGATTTGTTTGATGCTGGGTCATGTGCTGTATAAGTTGGTGATGCGTTTGTATTGTGTTTATTCAATTGTAATTCTCACGGCGTGAGAGAGGCCTGATGATATTACAAAAGTGGATTCATCAAAGAAACTTGCCCAAGAAATAAACGCCCGTTTTTAAAGAACCTACCTGTGTCTGTGTGTGGTGAAGAGAGCTACAGTCTTAATCACTATAACTGGACTTATAGACTAAACATCTAAAAGCATCAAACCATCCATCAACAGACACACCTGAAATTTGTCAGTAAACATCACACTGATATGTTCAATGTCACATTTTAGACTTGCCAGGTATGTAAGTCCAATCACATTTCATAACCTTGTGCTCGTCTGTACTGTTGGTCAGTATTATGGTACTTACTAGTGCTGAGTCTCTCTTGAACAGTTACATGCACTGGCATCTGTAGGCCTCCTTTATCACAGAAGTACCAGCCGCTGCTCTGTGTCCTCAGTCCACTCAGAGTCACAGAGAAAACTAAGGAGACTTTGACCACTTTAATGGTCACTGTTGTTCCATCTATTGATCCAGACGGCTCCTTCACACAGGACCCTCCCAGCCTGCACCACCGACTTTCTCCACCAACACTATAGTGACAATGGACGGTAACATCTTCTCCAATAAATCCTGTAACCTCCTGACGATCCACAGAGAGCTGGGGCCGACCTTGAGGGACAACAAACAGCATTTTCTACAATGTTGTGTTCAGCTGTTTGATCAGTACTTTCTGCAAAGAGTACATGTGGTAGATAAATGACTTCATTTACATTTATTTCAAATATTATTGACTGATGATGCTATTGTGATATTAAAATATTCAGCTTTTTGCTCTGAACACTGAAACCCCTCTTAGTGTTTTTCCTCCATGTTGTTAATATTTCACATCGAGGATTTGAAATGTTAGTTCAGCTGTTTAAAGAGGAGTGTTAGTATTTTTTAAACCGGCACAATATTTATACATATTTTAGGGTCTAAATGACTGATAGGTACAACAAATGTTGGAATTGCTGCAGTAGATTGCTTCAGCTGGCAGCAGGAAACTGGCTGTAATGGCTGCAGAGATAAGAGTACTAATGGGATCAAATTGTTATTCTAAGTGTCTGACAACATTACAAACAGGTTTGCTACAGAGAAAGACCTTTTTTACAACAGAAAGATGCTTTTTTAAACAAGAAACAACCTGTAAATCGTCCACTTCAAAGCCACCAGACTCAATTGACAAAAACAATAATTTAACTCCAAAGAACACAGGAGTTGCTGATCCACTGCTGCATCAACCGGTTACTTAATTTGTATCGTTGTGTGACTCTGGTGTTTTAAAGGTTTGAATCCAACACATAACTCAAACAAACTACCTGATTGAGGCAGCAGGAGACCAGGAACTCCTGTGTTCTGTGAGGAAAAAATACTGTTTTTGTCAATGGAGTCTGGTGGATTAGAAGATAGCAATGTAGCTCACAGCTCTTTCTGGTTAAAAAGGATCTTACCTTCATAAAAAGGTCTATTTGTGTAACAATCCTTTCTTTATGTTGTCAGCCAGTTCACAATCATATAACAATCTGAGCCTGTGAGGGGCAAAAACCAGCATTTTCACTGGACATACTTTGATCCTAAAAATATTCGTATAAGTGATTTAAACCCTGAGATATGTAAAACAGGTTAAAACATACAGGAAGTCCCTTCTAAGGCTTCTTACCTGTGGTAACTGACAGCTGAAATGACATCCTGATGTCTGACCCACCATTTATCTCCACAACACACCAGTAATAAGACCCAACAGACAGGTCACTAATGGTAACAGTGAAGATACTTTGCTGTTTGTCATCAGAGATTAAAAACCTTCCTGAACCACCTTGTTCATTAGTTTTAACTGCGTAGGAGCAGGTACGCCAATTCTGTCCTTTACACAAGTATTTCACATGAGTTGTGTACTCAGACTCATAGAGACACGGGACAGAGACGGAGCCTCCTCTCTTCACTGACACTTTACTGACTGTAGTTAAGCTGTGAATTCCTGCAACAAACAAATTGACCATAAAAAGTTGAAATTATAGTCACATCATCTTCTGACATCACCAGAAAATACAAATGATAGAATAATCCCGGTGACCGACCTGTGAGTCCAGTAAGGATGAGAAGAGCGCTGAGAAGAGCGGCCATGTTGATGAAAGAGCAGAGAGGAAACAACAGCGACCATCTCACCGTGTAAATTACTTCATACTTCCTGCTATTACTACATAGGTAATTTCAGTGGTTAACAACCAAAGACTGTTTATACCGTCTATGTTAACACCTCTCCTCCCCCTACACTGTATAAAGGTGCCCACAGGGTTCTTCCTGTAGAGCTGAAGTTATATCTAGAACATTTACTTCTGACGAACTTAAATATTTATTGTTAAGGCATGTTACTAATTATTTGTTTTTTTAGTTGTTATTGAGCCATAGTTTATATCTTTACTAATTATTCGCATTAATGTGCTGATGTGAAGGACTTCATGTGCTTTCAGTAGGCCTACTTGAAAAACATTTTTTCCAACATGACATTACTTTAGTCTCGATGTGTCTTGCAGAGCTGCACGTGTCTGCAAGCTTTTTACTTGTGGTCAAATTGTGCAGCTGGTCAGAGAGCTGAGGAGAGACGGTGAAAAACCTCAAAATGAAAACATGAGACAAGAAAACAGCAGACAGCACAACGTGAGACATCTTTTTTTTTACAACATTAAGAGATTAAAAAACACTTAAGAGATACAACAGTTATATGTGTTGATGAGACATGTGCTCTGCTGGCTCTAGTGTTTGAACAAAAATAGATTATTATACAATTTTGATGTCAAACATTTACAATATAAGATATATGAGATAATATTGATCATGAGGGTTAATTTGATAAAACAATAAAATAACATTAAAACAAGAATTTAATTCAAATGAATTCAAGTGGAATAATTTATAAAACTAAACAATGTATTTGTGATGACATGCTCGACTTGCAGTCTGTTCATGGCTGGAATACTTTCATATAAAATATAAGGATGGCTTGTCTCATTAATATGTGTTGTATCTGATACAAATAGTAGATATCAGCCATGAAGGTGAACAGTTTAGTCCTGCAGCTACATGAGAACTCTAACAGTGTTTCTGTTCAGTCTTTGTGCTCTCTGTTGGTTCATGAACACGATATCTGAGGAAGCCCTTCTTCAGATCTGACACAAATGTACACTTGGACAAACTTGTTGATCTGATTAGAATGTGGTGATCAAAGGTCAAAGGTCACTGTGACTTCCCTACCCATTTTTGGTCAACACACAACAATTCAAACACTAACGATGACAAAAATTCCCACAAATATCTAAAAGGATAAAATGATGACGTTTCGTATTTAAAAGGTCAAAGGTCAACGTAACTGTGACATCAACTATTGCACCGTAAATCGTATTTGTTTCATAGAACTGAGACACCAACAGACATTCACCTGAACAAGAACAACAAAGACTCACTCCGTGAAGTCAAATCAGTTTTATTCATTCATCAACATATTATGATGCACAGTCCGGCTCTGAGACGGAGACAAAGTATTCACAACTAACAAAAGGAAACAAAGAGCAGCGCAGAGGTGTGTGGTGAGAGGAGGTTAGTAGAATCTGTAGGTGGTTCTAGCACAGGAAGTGTTGTGGTTTATGTTGGTAGCACGTTTGTAGTCTGAGTGGTGTTGACCAGTCACGTAGGTCACGTAGGTCACTGTCGTCTGATATTGCAGGGTTTTATTTTAGTGCTTTAATGAAGTTGATAAAAAGGAGAAAATCCTTCAGGAATGATCTTCAGACATACAGAACATTTAACTCTGTCTCTGTTTTGAGCTCAGGTTGACAGAATCTCAAAGCCAGAGTTTCAAATTTCAGAAATTAATTTGTCTTTAACCTAAACTTTGTATGTAATTCTGTGTAAATTATGTAATCTATTCACAGGCGCGTAACTTAAGACTGCTGCTTTAAATAAATACAGCACACAGACACAGACACATTTTCACCATGAGGAAATTAACTTTTGTATCTTCAGCTTCAAACCTACAAATCTGTAAAGTTCTTATTGGTTTTTATTTTGTGTATTTAATTGTTTATTTGCCTTCTGTTATTTGACTGTGAAGCACTTTGGGACTGGTGTCTGTGAAAGGTGCTAAATAAACTCTGCTTGCCAACATATTCCAACATATATTAAGACGGATGACGTTTTCTCCGTCTAAATGCAAACAAACAGCAGCACATTTGATAAAGATAATTACATCTTTTTATTTATTTAAAAACATGTTTTATACATGAGGAAGTTACAGGGAGGTTGTACAGATAGCTACTGACCAGCCTTCAGCACTGCAGCTGCATCCTGAGCATACTTTGTGAAGACGTCACGTCTTCCAAACCCCAAACCCTCTATGAATGAGGGGATCTCTCGCCGGGTGCGGTGGCGCACGCCTGTAATCCAAGCTACCGGGAGGCTGAGGCACGAGGATCGTTTGAGCTCAGGAGCTCTGAGCTGCAGCGGACTATGTCGATCGGGTGTCCGCACTACGTTCGGTATCGATATGGTGCTCCTGGGGGAGCCCGGGACCACCAGGTCGCCCAAGGAAGGGTGCACCGGCCCAGGTCGGAAACGGAGCAGGTCAAAGCCCCCGTGCCGCTCAGTAGTGGGCTCGCGCCTGTGAATAGACGCTGTAGTGCAGCCTGAGTAATACAGCGGGACCCGGTCTTTTTACACTCTGCATACTGGCAAACTAACACACGCTCAACATCATCGTGTCTACATGTTACAACAGCTTCAGCACTGCTCACTTAGCTTCTTGTTTCCATGAAAACCTGCACAAAGCAGCTGTTTGTTTGTCCTACGGCGCCTCCTCCTGGAGGAGAGGAGCAATGACATCAGTCACAGCAGTCAGTGACAGAACACATCCACTAAACTAACAGGGTTTATTTTAATGATTGAATGAAGATGATGAAGTCATGAAATGATCATCAGACAAACAACATTTAACTCTGTCTTTGATCTGTTCTGTTCAGAGCAAGGGTTGACATTATGTGTGAGAAAAAAGTGAATGATTCTTTACTGTCACACTATCATGACTTACTGTGACACCTGAACACAACACGGCCGCCATTACTGCTAACGAATGTCTGAAAGTTCTGAAGAGTCTGCTCCTTCGGCATCAGGCCTCAGGTCAGCGGCAAAGAGACGCAGGGAAGCCAACAACAGGGAACAGGTAAGTATTGTATTGTAATATAACCTGTGTTAATAGTACCCTTTATGCTATTGTTACATTCTGTCAGTCCAGCTGTTGCAAAGACACCCTGTCACCTTGTGGCAGGCTTTGGCACTGCGTAGCAACTGTAATGTAAAGATATTTTCACAATTGTATTTCATATTAGATATTGTAATATTTCCAACACTGTCAGTGTCCATTGTCACTCTGTTGCTGCTCAAGATAAGATAAGATATGATTTCCTTTAATAGTCCCACAATGGGAAATATAGAAAATAAGAATAATATAAACACAGGGAAATAGTAAATATTAAATATTAAATATTGAAAATATAAGAATAAGAATAGTACAATATGTACAATATTTTACATTCACATTTACGCTATGGAACAGATATTAATATATATTTAGATAATATTAAGAAGTGCAAAACAAAGAGAAATTGTGCAAAACTTTGTACATTAAAATGTGTAAACAAGCATCTGATTTTTCCCTTATATTTTTATTTTGTATTCATCATGACTCCATGGCGGAAGTGGTTAAGTAAACAGAAATAGCACTAAAAAGTAGAACATACTGCTAAACAATCACCTGAAAGCAGAGTGACTGTCGTAACAACAACAGGGACCAGTGGGTTTTCCCAGGAAATGTGGCCCCGTCCTTATTGGCAGCGAGTCAAGGGAGGCGTTTCTGAACTGCCGAGCGGTGCCAGTAAAGGCCACAGGTTGCAGCAGAGTGCCACAGGTTGCCACTGCGGTGCCACTACCTGCCAATGCCACTGGGAGGATCTCGCTGCCTCTCAGATCGTGGGTGCTCCTCCATCGTGCTGGTAGATGTGGAGTCTGGCAAAGCACGTCGTTGGGTCATCACCTCGCTAGTGTAGTCCGGAAAGATCAGGACTTTGTTTCCTTTGTACTCCATAGGCTGAAGTCTTCCACGATGCCGGATCAACTCCTTCTCTTGGAGATGGTGGATACGGGCCAGGATGGTGCGCGGCTTAGCATCGGCGGCCGGTCTCGTCTGGAGAGAAATGCTCTTCCCCGAGCAATTTGGGGATCAGTCAGGAAACAAATTCGGTTGGCTTGCCTTCCTCCACGCCCTCTTGTACGCCGACGATCTTAATATAATGCCTCCGGCAAAGGGCTTCCAGGTCCAGCACTTTGTTTTGAAGCTGGCTGTTTTGCTTCGCTAGCTCTGAGTTCTTAGCCTCAAGTGTCTGCAGGCGTATGTCAAGGTTGCTAGCTGCTAGCTCTGGGTTGGCCACACAGTCTGCAGGGCGGCCTGCGAGGCCATTCGCAACTGAAAGTTGTTTTCGAAAGCATCGAAGTGCTCATTAATGCCACGTAGGACCGACTCGGACATCTCCTTGCATATTTCCCTGCACATGGCGTAGGTTTTGTCAGGTTGCTCCATCAGCACCGCGGAGGAACTGCTGGGTTGGCCGCTGTTGGCACCAGCACTAGCTCCGGTAGCTTGGCCGTCAGTAGTTTTAACTTTGCTGGAGGTGTTTGGCTTCGGCATTGTTCAACTTTGTGGCGAGTTGAGTCCGGACACAAAGAGCTTACCCACTTACTGTGGGCCTGTAGGTTAGTGTGACGTGGTAAAATGATATTATCGAGTTCACTAAGCATGTCTACATCTTACACATGCGCACTAGCGGCCCCTGGTTAATGTACGTTGATGATGGATGGCCTTCATCAGTGCTTCAGAAATCAGTCCAGAAAAGTGTCCTTGTTCAAATCCAGAGTGTGCTTTTGAATTTGACTTTATCAAAAGGTGTACATTGGTTACAAAAGTAGAGGAATACTTGAGTTAAGATTGTCAGAGTGGACATCAAAGATGCTACCTGAGGAAAAACACCATCTTGTGGCTACTTTGTGTTACTGTAAAATCTGTTCATCTATGACCACTCTATATAAATGGGTGCACAGAAGGTTGGAAGGAATAACTGTCATATGTTGACATGTGAAATGGTAACTGTGAATCTGCAACATCACAAACAAACTGAATTTATTTTCTACCTTAAAATCTTTTATTTGTTGCTTCCTCTTCTACTACATCAATTTTTCTTTCACATGTCCTGTTAAAGCTCTTATTATCTAGCCAATTTATGTAGAATATTTTGCTCTTTTGCATTTACATTGTCTTTCTCCTTGATGCTATGAAATAAAGTTATTTGATTTGAGCAGTTTTTGATCATAATTTCACAAATAAAAGCCTGATTTTTGTCATGGTGGAGAGTTTGTTAAATGCCATTTTCTGGGTAAAATCATCACATCACAACTGAGATGGTTGATAAAACTTAACTCTATGTTGGACCATGCACAGTTTACACCAGGTGTGAACGAGAATAGTTATAGTTTAAACAGCATGGGATATTAATATCACAAAAGTAAGCATATCCTATAAGTCCCTTTAGGCCCGCATGTCTGGGACCATGGTTCATTTTCAACTAGACAAGAAACAAAAATGCATTAATTCAACCTTTTAATTAATGTCTAAACCATAGACTGTATTGGTCTCATGCAATGCACAAATAAAGACTACAGAATGAACGCTTAAAATGGTAAAATATTATTCTAGCAAATAGCTGACAAAGAAATTAACCAGCAAAAATGAATTTCAAGGGCATTTTTCTACAAGAGAAATTGATGCTGCGATTTTAATAAGGTGAATAATTTGTAAATGAACTTATTAATAAGATGATATAGGCGTTATTATAAACAAATCTCCATAGTAACCCTGACTGAGGTCAGGACAGTTGTGACATCTTATTAATCGAACAAAAACAAACTCAAAGTCTTTTCAACACAAACAAACTGAGAGTTGGCAGCATATATCGGCAGTGGTTCTCAAAGTTGAACATTTTCAAGGATTTCTACAAGAAAACGACCTTCATCGACGACTTTTTCCCCCAAACATCGACTGAACATCGACTGAACATCGACAAGGAGCAGAACTGTTCCAGGATGCCAGACGTAAGATTTACTCTTTAAGAAACAGCTTGTTTACTGTCCAGACTGAACGAAGCATTGACCTGATGATGAGTTTGTTAAATTACATTTTTAAAGGGTGAACTGATCTCATTTGACAGCCGTTTGACGAAACTGAACTCTATAAATGACTGTGCACAGTGAAACCGGAACATTACGGACGTAATTTACATTTTGAACAAGTGTGAATGAAATGTCGCAAAAATAATTATGAAACCTGTCTAAAGCAAGCACCAAGACCCGCATGTTTGAAGCGACGTTATAAGAAACACTACTTTATAGCCATTTAAAGGGTAAAGTTTTTCTAATTTGTTCACCTTTGTCTCTGTCCAATCTTATCATTTATATCCAGTTAGTTTTGTTATATATATATTGTAGCGACCAGAGGGGGGGGCCGTCGCGTGAGGCACAAAGCATTATGGGACTTTTGATGTTCACATTGTTTTGGTGTGGTTTGGTGACGGTGTGTTCATGTTTTGATTGTTATGGTTGTGTTGGTGTTGTGTGATGTTTTTCCGGTGTGTGGCTAGGAAAGCGTTGCAGTTTGTCTGGCGACGTGGCCACCATGACCAAGACTTGTGTCTTGATTGATGACCTGTGCACTGCAAATTATTTGGTTCTTACCAAGAAAAAAAAACTTAGATTTAGAAGTGTTAGATAATTTGTCTTGTTTTAAGAGTTAATTTCTTGTTTTAAGTGTTCAACTTTACACTATAATCCTATATCAAGCAAACCTTGTCTTTTTTGTCTCAAATAGGCAGGGAATCTTAAAATGAGGTAAATAACTGTTAAAATAAGATATAATACATCTCTCCCACAAAGTCTCATCAAATAAATCTTGTTTTAAGATTCAGTAACAAACTCAACTTGCTTGATTCAAGAGTCACACAAAAAGCATCTGAAAAACAGAGTTTATTTCTCTGACTTCAAGCTGATGATGTTCACAAAACTGGCAAAGCAAACACAAAACAGAAAACAGGCAAACTGGGTCACCCAATACATGATACACCCATTGTTCTTCCAGATTAATGTCTGTGGGCAATAATGTCACAAAGACTGTATTTTATTGGAACAAAGGTAGTGTCTTTGAAACTAACTGGAAAATAGGAAATGCAGTCAATTAGTTCGTTTACAAATTCTGTAGCCTGGGCAACATTGGGAACTGCCACCTCATATGCCAGCAACTCTGGACTCAGATTCAGTGTTTCATAACGTTGGTACTCAAAAGCAACTAAAGAGGAATCTATCACAAAGATATCTTTTATCAGTCCAAACACTGGGAAAGCACCATCTACATCTACAATAATCATAGATTTCCCACTAATGTACTTATTTCCATTGAGGATGTACCATTTCACAGAGACAACAGATTGCATGACCTCTATGCCTAAAAAATCTTTGACTTTTCTTTTAACATAATCAACATTTTTGACAGCTGAGACAGGCCCCGATTCTCTTTCACTAGCAAAAATTGGATGCTCAGTGCCTATTTCATTTTGACAACATTCAAGGAACTGATTATGGTTTGCAAGCGATTTACACACATTTTTGAAATTTAACTTGGAAGCCCACTGCTTAAAATAGCTATGCTTAGCTTCAAATTGCATACACATACTTCTTACTAAAGGACCAAAAGATATGATTTGGCTAGGTAGATGTAGCATGTAATGCTGCTTGGGAATTACATTGGATGCAGAAAAAAGTTCTTTGAACTGATGCAGATGTTGCTCAATCATGTGCCTGAGCCGTAATACAGTTTCTAATGAAATAACAGGAGCAAGGATAATTTGAACAATCTGAATTAATTTGAGAATAAATCTAACGTACTCACTGTCCATATCATTCAAAATGAAAGGTAGTATTTTCAAAAGTATTAACATTTGTCCACATGACTGTTTTATTTTATTATCATTAGCAGCTAAAGTGCTGACACTAATAGGACATGGCTTATCTCGTATATCTAGAGGTGAGTAAGGAAAATTTATAATAGCTGAGTTAATCTCATCTAATTCTATCTGTCCTGACAGAATCAGGTTTTTTAGCACAAGCTTTATTTCCATTGGTGCAACACCTTCAAAAATTACATGCATTATATCCTGTGGAGTTTGTTTGATCAGGTCAAATGCTGGAAAATCAACTAGCCTGCTTCTTCTGTTAATCCCGTAAGTGGTTTTGAGGGATGCTTTCAATGTTTCTGTGCTTGCTTTGTCTATTTCAAGACATTGCCTGATGTGCTTTTCCAAAGTTCTTTCAGCAAACTTATTCTCCTCAAAAATACTTTGCATATCATCAAAGGAGCATTCACAATGTCTGCATTTGCTATAAGCAAAACCAACACCTTGTTTAAACCCAGCAAGGTCATGTTGGGCAAGTGTGTCTCCACATAAGGCTATCACAGCACCAAACAACTCAATTTCACCATTTGGGGTTTCAATCCTAACACCATTGTAAAGAAGTGTCAGATCTTTTAGGATTCTTTTTAGTATAACATCAACACCCCATTGAGAAATATCATTTGCCTTAGCAATAGCAAGGAGTCTTATAGCAGCCAACTTGGACCTAAATTTTGGATCAATATTCCCTAAAGTGTAATAAAACATCAATAATTTATTTGCAGAGGCATGGGGGCCTAAAGGGTTACATATTTCAATTTCATCGGTGTACAATAGTATTTGCAATGCATTTGGCCTTTGAGAATATAAGGGATGGGATGTAAAAAGGGCTCCATCAGTAAAATCATACAAGAATCCCTCTCTACTTCTTTGTGGTACAGTGGTCAACATGGTGAAGATTCTAGAATTGGTCAGTAACTGCTTAAGACTTTGAATGAGTGGTACATAGTAAAAACTTTTGTTTCTTAAGGCCATGACCCTTGAAGTACCACGCTTTACCCAACACATCTTCTGGGACACTACAACTTCCTCTGGGTTGACTGGATTGAATAGTTCCCGGATGGTTTTGTTCTGTCCATATGCTGTGGTTGAGAAAGGATCCATGAATGTATCAAATGTAGCCAAAGCCTCATCTTGGAGCTGAGCAGTTGTCTCTGGATTCTCTTCAAACACCCTTCTGATTCTCTCCCTTAGCGTGTCAAGGAGAGCAGCTTGGTACTGTTGCACCCCCGAGATGACACTGTTGACAGTTCTCTGTGAAAATATAAAAAAATATATATACCGGTGTATATATATATTTTTCCCCTCATATAATTATTGCTAACAGGCCCATAGTTAACATTGAAATATAGAAAGGAATTATTACAGTAATTATATATATTTTTTATAAACATTGTATCAAGGAATTATTATATGATATCAATAGTACCATTAAAGCATTTGTCCATCAAGACAAGTTTACCTGTGACAAGTGGCACTGTTCCCGGACACTGATGGCGAATGCCGCTGCAGATCTAGCAATATCAGGTCTGGCTCTGGATGTCACAGCAACAGCCTCCTCCTTCAGAAAGTGATAAAAGTAAGAGTAGTTAGACACAATCAGGGTTGATTTGAATTGTTGTTGTTTTTTTCTTACAGTGAAAAGTGTTTTTTCAAGATTATAAATTAGACTACAACAAACAATGAGTGTGTAAAATTGACTCAGACAGCAGTGTTATTATTCAGTACCCAGCTCTAATTACCGAGGTAACCTTAACTTTACTGGGTACTACTTTGTTTACAACTAAAAACTAAATGGATAACTAAAGCACATATATAATACAGTCTATGAGAAAATGTTTCCACACAGTATATTTATTGCCCTCTGTATAACGTTACAGTAGTTGAAAACATTTTGTCCCATTTCTCCTTATGGAGAAAAGCGTGCCATAATGCAGGACGGACTAATTGATGAGGAACAGGACGCACGAGAGGGGAAAAAAATAATTTTAATCCCACATTCACCTCACTGGTCTTGGACCTGAGCAGCTCTATCGTCTATAGCTACCCAAGGTAAGTGTTAAGTTCGTTCAATTATGTGCGTTTTGCGCACAGCTGGAGTCCGCGGACGGCTCCAGCTGTGCGCAAAACGCACAGCTTTAATTTATTAAATTGGAATGTATTGCGAGTCTTGTTGTCTGTTTTGACGTGAATAACGTCGTGTTACGGAGGTAACTTAGCATGGAGACAATTAGTGTATATGAAAGGGAAAGTGTGTCATATAGCCTAAATGTTACTCCTGCATGATTAACGCGAGCACTCCCGGTATGGATTCAAGGAAGCCTTTGAATACACCATTATATGTGGGAAATAAAATAAAACACTTTACACAAGTCAGCATCACACAGAGAGCAAATTAATTGGCGTGATAGGCCCTCAGAGGTCAAAACGAACGGAACTGTGTAAACTTACGGATTCAAGGCGGCCGACAGCGTCAGGCTGCTGTGACGGTTCAGGTAGAGAGGCACCAGGTGGGACAGCCACAGTGCTGTCCGCTGCAGGGGTACTACAGCTGGCAAAAACGGACACACCAAATGTTTCCTGTCCCAAAGAGCGAGATGAAGGCGTCGTACTCCATCCACTTGGTGGGCATCCAGTCCGAAAATACTGAAGGTGCGTCCGTTTAATGTGGCGAAAGAAGGAGTTGAAAACTCTAAAGTCCTGTTCACATCCGTCAATACCACAGTAAACCCAAAAATCCGGGCTGCGACTGTGGCTTGCATTAATGTGGCTTAGTAGGACTTTAAGACTTAGAGCAACAAAGACGAAACATATCATACACCTCCACGCTGCCATGATGCCGAACCGTCTTTGCTGATGCACCGTCCGTTTGCGCCAGGTTTTCGCGGCAATATTGCTGATGACCCTGAGGTGGATGGGGGAGGGGGCACTCATGCTATCATTTGAATTTATTATTTTAACACAAAATTTCTCCAATTATATGTTATTTCGTTAATTTTAAGATGGTAAATGTTTTGTTTTAAAAATCTTTTATTAACAAGTTAATGTTTACATCCTCAGTTCATGTCCTCCAACCGTCCCACCTCAATGACGTCAGGATTTACGTTAAGTGATTTCCCACTTGAGTAACGGAAAGAGGCACGTTACATTCGTGAAGGAACAGCGGCTCAAGGTCGGTAAACTTAATTGGAATTTTAATATTACTCGCCAAAATCATATGTTAGAGCAGATTGTTGGTGTGACGGTTACCGTTTCAATTGTCTTCCACCGTGGTACTTGCTTAGCAAGCTAGCTGGTGTTAGCTCATGTGCACTTTTGCATGCTAACTAACGAGCTCTGTTTGGCTGTGTTTTTGCTAGGTAGCCTACCACCTGTTAATTCTTCGGGGAGCCGATGAATCCAGAATGGATATTTTTGACGATGCCACTATATCGGTCTTGGAGGGTAAGTCACAAATAAAGTTTATATTTGATGTATTGGTGCTTTTGGCATATAGTTTGTAGAAATAATAATAAAAGCTGATTTGAAAACCAAATTAGTAATTTTGCTATTCATTATCTGATTTTTTGAGTAATAGCCACAGTTGCAGCTCAAATGTGCTGATTAATAATTTAAATTAGTTAATGTAAATAAATAAAAAATATTACCAACACTGAACTTATGGCATAGAGGTAGCCTAATGTTTAAAGTCCAGACTTTAACATTTTTATCCTTGATTTTATTTGGGACAGGCATCTTTGTGAGATAGGCTTATGATTATTTTCGCTGACTTTACATTAATTACACAAAAAGGAGGCTTCATTGCACAGACAACTAGTTAAACAGTTTACAAATGTGTTGGAGCTCAGAGGGAGAGATAAATGGCACCTCTTTATGTTGCTTGGTACTGTAGCTTGGCATTGCTTCATCTAAAGATATTTATTTGTCATATTACAGCTGCCAGTGTTGATGAGGAGGCTTTGAAAGGCCTTAGCCGGGATGACCTGAAGGATCTTTTTCCTGGTCCTGGAAATTTTCTCAGAAGAAAGAAACTTTGGGAGTTCATCTGTCAAAATGTAAACACAAATTGGAATAAGTAATAATTATCAAAATTAAATTTACCATATTTTTAATGGTCCTAATGCATTTTGTTTTCATCCTACTTAATCCTAATAGTGTGAAAATACCACGGACCAAGATTCCAGCACTTGTAGTGGAAGCGGGATTATGCCCTCAACTAGCTCCATGCCACCATGCCAGCCTCAAGCCTCCACCCCCACATCTGCTGAGAAAACAATGAAAATGCCAGACCCTCCAGAGTATGTCGTGTACACAGATTCAGAGTTAGACATGGTGCGTAGTCAGTACTTTGCATTGCTCTGCAATGGAAAGGAAAAGAACTACAAGATGTCAAAGGAGCTATGTTGCAGACTTGTAAGGAACACAATCACCAGCATGGTTGCAATCCTGCGTGCTAGTCCCATGGGTAAACAAGCAAGATACCCCTCCAAACTGGAAATGAGAGCCATGTCACAGAAGATTGTCGACTATTACCCTATGTTACGTGATGCTGATACAAATATGCCATATGTAAGTAATATTTTTTATTTTTCTAAACCAAAACTGTGGACAGGTCAGCAACAAGACAAACAACTTATCTAACATTCTTTCACCACAGCTGACCATCTACACCAAAATGTACAAGCGACTCCAGAATATGAGATCCCCAAGGAAGAGGCAGGGCTCCGTACCACAAAGAGGAGCGGCCAAGACAGCTCTCTTCAGCGCAGACAACCAGGACATGGAGACAGATTGGACAGACACAAGCTACTCGAGTGATAATACCATACTTCTTGAGAGCAATGATGAGGACAATTCCAGTGCAGGTGTGCAAATTGTGGGGGAAAAAAATGAAAGGGTGTTGTCATACAAATTTGTTTGTCTAAAAATGTTTAATCATGTAATGAAACTATAGTTGTCCACATTTGTTGAACCAGAGTTCATGGCTAGACATGCACTGTGCTTATATATGCCTATTTTGCTTGTCATCATGCTTATAATTGTATTGAGAATTTTTTCATTATTTCTCAAAAAAAGCATCCCCACTACCACTCCCCTCTGTGCCAAAGAAGCCAAAGAGTGGCACCAAAACATCACTGCTGCCATCCGAGTCAGCCTCATGCTCCGCACCCACGACTGTGATTGCTTCACCAACCACGTCTGCTTCACCAACCACGTCTGCTTCACCAACCACAACTGCAAAGGATGTTGTTGGTAAGCCCACCTCAGCACACCTCTCAGCCTGTCATCCATCATAATGGATAAAAGTTTCCCAAAAAATAGTGCATTGTATTTTAACCACGCTTTATTTCCCCTGTGTTGTTGTTAAAGTGTTTACATTGAAATGTCTCGGATTGGTTTTTTGTCATTTCAGTGGGCCAGGACAGTCTGAAGATGCAGGCTAGGCACTACAGAACCTTGAGCAACATGTACAATAAGCCCAATGCAAAACCCAATCAAAATGATGTTGCTCAAATTTTGGACCTTGAGTTTGAGGCCAGACGGGCTTTCATTGATGCAGATGTTACAAAGGAAGAAGACCGACCTGCAAAAATCTTTGAGGCATATCCATGCTTCAAAGATGTTCGAAATGTATGTTGGTTTGTTTTTACTACCTGAACTTGAATTACTGTGTATCTGTGTTCTGAATTTCAATGCATTGTTAACTGTTGAATAACTGTGCACAATGCTGTTTTAGGCAATGGATGAGCTGCGGCGCATAGTAGGTGGCACCAACAGTAGATACATTGAGGAAGTAAAAGGAAGATGGGCAGAATTCTGTGCCAAGGTGCAGTTCTACAGCCTGTGGAAGAAAGTCCTGAAACCCCCTTTCCCTTTGGATGTCCGCAGTGGTAAGTTGCTGTTCCATACAGTATGTATATATTGATATTTATACCACAATCAGACCATTCTGTTTATCTTTATATTCTTTAGTGGATTTCACACTCGCCCTCTTCAATGCACTGCCATCCCTCTTCCCCTCACCAACTTCACCACCAAAGAAGCTTGGGAATAGCTGTGAGGCACTTCTTCATATCCTGAAGGTAAGAAAATGTTTGTGTTGATTCCTTTTGATGAAGTTCCTTTATTTTCTCACATTATTGTGCTTGTTCACATTTACAGTAACAATACACCTAAGTTCACAGTCATAGATATCACCTAATTTATGACAAAAGGGGAAAACAGAAGTGCCTCTAGTGTCCCTCAAATGGTGTTCACAGAAAGAAATAACAAAAATGTTTTGCAAAACCTTTAATTATATCATTCATTCATTCATTCACTGATGAAACATTAAAAATATACCACCTTGCATCAGCTTGTATCGGGTATTAAACCATCCTAAATTCTTACATCAGTTTAACATTTTCCCCCCTACCCTATTGTAAAGTAATTCATGTTTATTTCTTACAATCTGATAATAATGAGTATGAGTTTTTAAACGTGAATTTAAATTTAAGAGTGCTCAAGTCATTGGTTGCAACCTGATAATTTAATTTTAAAAATGATCATACACTTTCAATACATTTTTATGTCTTCTCACTCTCTACGCATTGTTCTTTTTTTTCTGTTCCAGTCAGGCGAAGACCCCACCCTGTACCTGGAGAAGCGTCCTCTCTGCTCCCCTGTTCTGCTTTTTGATGGATCAACCACCATCGTGGCTGTTGGTAATGTACCTGTGACCACCCTCCCACAGGACGATTTCTCAGAAGGGATGTTGGTGCTAATGGCATACTACTACACTTTGCATTTAACATACCCTAAATGTGTTGCAACGCTCCTCTCTGTTATTCAAACAGAGGTAATTGGCGACACAATCCACGATCAAGATGCCACTAGTGCATATAAGAAAGGAATGGCTGATTGGAAATCTTTCATCGAGTAGTAGCTGAATATCAAGCAGTATTTTGTCATGTCAGTTGTTCTTGTTATTGTTAGCTGTGCCTTACAATGGTTTTGTGTATTCCACAAGTTACAGTGTCACTTAGTTATTTGCTTAAATTACTCACAGGGGTCCCAGCAGATCTTGAGTCTAAGTTTTACCTCATCGAGGCCTGTATTTCAGGATACGTTCATTGAAAAATGCTGATACATAACTGAGAGAGCTGAGTTTTTCTCTTTTGTGAAATGTGAAAAAAATACATTCAAATGTCTCTGTTGTAAAGATTGATTGTAAGAATGCATAGCAATTCTGACTCACTGCTCATGATGTTGAGTGTTAAATAAATGTTGAACGCTCTTATAAGTCATTCTGGTGGTGATTTCTGTAAGATGTATATTCTAAAAATAAGGACAGGCTTTAGGTTTTAAGGTTTAGTTTTAAGATGAAGTAAGCCTTGTTTCAAGATAAACCTGCTTGAATTAAGACAGAGCTTAGTCATTCTTCACTAATACTATAGTATTTTTCTCTAAATTTAATATTTTTCTTAACTAATCTTCAGATCAATTTGCTAAAAGTAAGAAAGATTTTGTTTGTAATTGCTTATATTGAGTATATTTCACTTGTTTTGAGGCTGTAAAAAGTTACTTTTTAAGTAATCTCATCTTAAAACCCGCATTTTATGCTTATATTTAGTATATCCAACTTGTTTTGAGGCTGTAAAAAGTTACTTTTTAAGTAATCTCATCTTAAAACCAGCATGTTTGGCTTATTTTAAGCCTTCCAAACACCTCTGTAGACATGCTTATTTCTAGATTTAACAATCTTAATTTAAGAAATCTTGTCAAGTGAAATTATCTTGCTGCATGGACAGATAATTTCACTTGTTTTGAGTACATTTTCCCTCAGATTTAGTGTTTTTATCTTGTTTTTAGACCCCCCTTTTTTGCAGTGTGTCCATGTATTGTATGGCTCTGTCTTGAATAAAACAGCACCACCTGTAGTCTAACTGTGTATGGGGCTCAGGTGTTGTTTAAATTGAAAAAATCTCTGTCTCCCAACTTTGTTGTCCACACTAGCTTGCCACATTGGTGTCAGAAGTGGGATTTCAGTCATGTCAGACTTCAGAATGGAGAGAGAAATTTTGACCTGGAGCAAGCTATTGAGCAGACACGTCAGCAACTGGGAAGACGAAGAAGAGTCTACCAGAGGTGGAAGTATCCCAGCATGTCCGGATGGCTCCAGTGCACCACGGCACCATCGCCCCCTACAGGATGAAAATGATAACACCAGAGGATTGCTGTTACCTGCTGCCGACGCTGAGCTTCAACTGCCCATTGCTGTGGCTGCTGCTAACGAGCTGCCATCAACACCGGTCTCCATGCCCAGCCTGTTGCGCCCTGCAGCTGTGCCTACAACACCAGCCAAACTGCCCAAGTACAATGGGATGACGCAGCTGGAGCCGTGCCTCTCACAAGTCCAACTAGCAGCATGGCACAGCAACTGGAGCAATGAAGAAGCTGCTGATCACCTGGCTCTGTCCTTGGAGGGAAAGGCGCTGCAGGTGCTCCTCGACCTAGCCCCAGCAGAGCAGCGGAATATAGAGGCCCTGACCATGGCGCTGGAGAGGCTATTCGGACAAAGACTCTGAGCACTGAGCAGAGCAGAGAGCCACCACCACAGCCTGCCCAAGCCCCGACAGTTGAGCCTGCTGTCCTTCCCTCTGCCGAGACGACTGAGGCCATACACAACTTATGGCAACGCAGCAGCAATGGCCTCGACCCACAGCAGCGCCACCAGTTGAAATGCCTCCTCGATTACTACAAGGACATCTTTGCAGCTAGAGATGAGGACAGACAGGGCTGGTCCAACATGCCATCGATTCCGGCTCTGCCCAGCCCATCTGACTGTGCCCCCATCGGCTGGCCCTCACTAAACGACAGGCAGCGGAGGACATGTTCCGTGAGATGGCTGCAGCTGGTGTGATCGAGCCCTCTGACAGTCTGTGGGCAGCTCCAGCAGTCTTGGTGAAATGGAAGGATGGCAGCTGGCGGTTCTGTGTGGACTATCAACGCCTTAATGCCATCACAAAAAAAGACTCCTACCGCCTCCCTCGGATTGACGATGCCCTCGACTACATCACAGGGTCCAGCTGGTTCAGCTCCCTTGACCTGCGCAGTGGCTACTGGCAGATTGAGCTAGCCCCTGACGCAAGACCAAAGACCGCTTTCATCTTGGGCAGGGGTTGTGGCAGTTCCGCATCATGCCTTTCGGACTCTGCAATGCACCAGCCACCTTCGAGGGGTTGATGGAGAGAGTGCTGACAGATGTCCCTCGGAGTCGTTGTGTTGTGTACCTCGACGACCTGCTGGTACACGCCAATGATTTTGACAGAGCCCTGTCTAACCTGTGTGAGGTCTTCACTGCCATCTGCCAAGCCGGGCTGCGGCTGAACCCTGCAAAGTGTCGCCTGCTGACGAGCCACGTGGTCAGTGCTCGTGGTGTAGCCACTGACCCAGCTCAGGTGCATTCTGTCCGAGACTGGCCAACCCCCGCCAACGTCAGCGAGCTGCAGAGTTTCCTTGGCCTGGCTTCATACTACCGCCGTTTCGTCCGGAACTTCGCCACCATCGCCAGCCCACTCCCCCGCCTGACTGACAAGGGCCGACAATTTGACTGGGATGACACCTGTGCTGCAGCCTTCGCCCAGCTCAAGGTGACCCTCACTGAAGCCCCAGTCTTGGCCTACCCCGAAGCCGGACAGTCCTTCATTGTGGACACCGATGCCAGCAACGTGGGGATCGGGGCTGTCCTCTCCCAGCGGGGAGGAGATGGGGAGCGTGCTGTCGTCTACTTCATTCGTGCCCTGAGTCGGGCAGAAAAGAACTACTGCGCCACCTGCCGTGAACTGCTGGCAGGGGTCCAGGCATTACAGCACTTCCGGCCGTATTTGCACGGCAGCCACTTCCTTATCCACACCAATCATACCTCACTTACCTGGCTTCTGAACTTTAAATACCCTGAAGGTCAGGTGGCCCGATGGCTGGAGGCCCTTCAAGGATATGACTTCGAAATCGAGCATCGGGCAGGGCGACACCATGGCAATGCTGACGTGCTCTCTAGGCGCCCCTGTGCAGCGTTGGAGTGCCGCTACTGCCAACGGCAAGAGGAACGGGGCCAGATGACAGACCGACAGCCACGAGGAGGGGTGGCTCCCATTGACCACGCAGCAGCTGAGACAGCAACAGGAGGCAGACGTGACCCTAGCACTGGTAAGAGGCTGGCTGGAGACAGGGAGGTGTCCCGAGTGGACAGAGGTGTCAGCGCTGGGGCCGGAGGTAAAGGCCTACCATTCTCAATGGGGCAACTTCGAGCTTCACAACGGTTTGGCCTACCAGAGGTGGCAAGCTCCAGGACGTCTGGTCAACCTGCTGCAGCTGCTGGTGCCTCGTGTGCTCCGTCCCCAAATTCTCCAGATTGTCCATGGCTCGGTGGGGGCGGGACACTACGGGAACGCCAAGACACTTCACCGCCTCAGGCCGACAATTTGACTGGGATGACCGGTTCTACTGGCCAGGCTTCCGACGCGACGTGGAGCTGCACTTGCACTGCTGCTACCCCTGCACTGCCCAGAAGGGACCAACCCAGCGCTCCCACGCCCCACTGCAGCAGTACTTGGTGGGGGCTCCAATGGAGCGAGTAGGGGTGGACATCCTGGGGCCTTTCCCTGTCACAGACGCTGACAACCTCTACGTCCTTGTGGCTATGGATTATTTCACAAAGTGGCCCGAGGCGTATGCAGTGCCGGGGGGGGCGTCGCGTGAGGCACAAAGCATTATGGGACTCTTGATGTTCACATTGTTTTGGTGTGTTTTGGTGACGGTGTGTTCATGTTTTGATTGTTGTGGTTGCAGTTTGTCTCGCAATGTGGCCACCATGACCAAGACTTTTGTCTTGATTGATGACCTGTGTCGATGTATTGTATGGCTCTGTCTTGAATAAAACAGCACCACCTGCAGTCAAGCGGTTTATGGGGCACAGGTGTTGTTTAAAGCGAGAAAATCTCTGTCTCCCAACTTTGTTGTCCACGCTACCTCGCCACAATATATATATATATATATATATCTTTTTTAATTTTAATGCAACTACACACTAAAAAAGATTTATTTATAATCTGTATTAGATTTGCACTGTGTTAATAGATATGAAGCTTATTTATCTTTTAAAGATAATAGGACTAGTTTTGACTGAAATCCGTATGCTAAATGTGGGTTTATGTTATTGTAAATAAACTACTTTTTAAAGTTTTACTTAAATTTGCTGCAAATGTTGTTTTTTTCTTAAATATTGTTCTGATGAGAAATTATTTTGTAATTACATTAAAACAATATTTAATATATATATAAAATATGTAACTATATGAAACCGGAAGTTTGTCAGCTAAAACATATTCAGGTTGATATCTGCTTTAAAAGTAAATAGCACTTCAAATCTCCATAGTAACCCTTACAGACCTGCTACAGGTTGGCAGGTGAGTGACGTCAGAAAATACGGTGCAGAACTGTTTCCGCATGGTAGACGTAAGATTACTTAATGGCTTACTTTAGGTTTGTTAAATGACATTTTAAAGGGTGAATTCATCTCATTTGACAGCCGTTTGACAAAACTAAACTTTATAAATGACTGTGCACAGTAACACATTATTACGACATAGGCTGATGTGAATATTTGGACGACTGTTAATAAAATATCCCAAAAATAATCATGAAACTCCTTCAGGCCCGCGTGTTTGAGTCCACGTTATAAAGATAGCACCATTACCTTTTCATTACTGCTAAGGCTAATTGAAATTTTGTCATTTAAATATTTTTTTGTTTGTTTTTAGATCATTTCAAATTTAAACGCATGTTGCAAATTCAGGTCAAACAAGTTGGTATGATAACATAGTTTAATGCAAAAAATTAAATATGTAGGAATAAGTAAATGAATACTATTGTTTTCTAAAAGGAATTACTTTCCCAGAAGTAGTATTAATATATCAGATTTGATATTAATGTTGACTTAGTTTAGTGTTGAATACACATAAAATCCTGCTGAATAGTGGATGATGATATGGGACTCCATCTTTTTGATGATACAGATGTTGGCAGGTGTTTGTGTCATCACCTTTATACAAGCTAACTTCTTACCTGTGTATTCATCAGGCCTTTTACTGGGATACAAACTCAAATATATCATAGCTTAGCAGACTGTCGGTTATTGAAAGTAGTAAAAAAAAATTTAACTTGTCAGCAGTGTGATATTATTGTGCTTTCAGTTGTTGAATTCTACAAGTGTGCATTTTGATTTGTTAATGGGAGAAGCAAATTACAGCCACATACAGTTAAGTATTCAAAACAAGCACTAGTCATGTGTTTGTGTTTCTGTGACTTAATTTTAATCTTAAATGAGTCTTATTGTACTGAAATCTAAGGATGTGAGGACTTTTTTCCAGAGAGTCATTTTGGAGAGATGTTGAAATGTTTGGCTTGTTTCTGTCGTCAGGACGACCGCTGCGCCACCTGGACCGAGGGCCCCGTCCCCGGCATGCGCGTCCTCAGGGTGACCCTTTGGAGGCTCCCGGCAGCAGCAGGAGCAGCAGCCGGGTATTCCTCAGGTACCCCTCCTAGGTTCCACCCTCACACACCTCCCTCTAGCTCTCCTCCTCCCTCTCCCTCTAGCTCTCCTCCTCGCCCTCCCTCTGGCTCTCCTCCTCGCTCTCCCTCCAGCTCTCCTCCTTCCCCTCCTTCTGGCTCTCCTCCTCTCCCTCCCTCTGGCTCTCCTCCTCTCTCTCCCTCTAGCTCTCCTCCTCGCCCTCCCTCTTGCTCTCCTCCTCCCTCTCCCTTTTTTCCTCCTCACTCTCCGTCTAGCTCTCCCTCTGGCTCTCCTCCTCGCTCTCCCTCCAGCTCTCCTCCTCGCCCTCCCTCTGGCTCTCCTCCTCTCTCTCCCTCTAGCTCTCCTCCTCGCCCTCCCTCTAGCTCTCCTCCTCCCTCTCCCTTTTTTCCTCCTCACTCTCCGCCTAGCTCTCCCTCTGGCTCTCCTCCTCCCTCTCCCTCTAGCTCTCCTCCTCGCCCTCCCTCTTGCTCTCCTCCTCTCTCTCCCTCTAGCTCTCCTCCTCCCTCTCCCTTTTTTCCTCATCTCTCTCCCCTTGGCTCTTCCTCTAGCTCTTCCTCTAGCTCTTCCTCTGGCTCTCCCTCTGGCTCTCCTTCAAGCTCCCCCTCCGGCTCCTCCTCTTCCTATGGCAGTGTCCTCACTGTTCCATCTATTAACTCACATTGCTCCTCTGTAAGCTTTTCCCCAGCGAGGTTGTCGGGATCCAGCCGTTGCTCCTCCCCCTGTCTGTCCCCTATGCTGACGGAGGAGGAGCAGTGGCCTGGTGTGGAGCCGTCCCCCTGCCTGCCCCCTATGCTGATGGAGGAGGAGCAGTGGCCTGGTGTGGAGCCTGAGGATCCGGAAGACATCGCCAAGAGACAGCAGCGGTGGATGGTATGATTCCCTCCAAGCACAAGCAGACACAAAATAAAAGCACTACTACTTATACTAACAAAATAATGAAAGACAATGTATGCGTCACATAATACCAAACTTAAATACCAAACCAAATCAATTGTCCATTTTTACATGGATAACTTTAACAGAACAATGTCAACAATTACAGGCGGACCCCCCTCTGAGGACAGAGGAGCCCAGCCAGCCTCCTGAAGATCCCCCCATCCCTTCATCCACCTCTCTTCGGCTCATCTCAACGGGTCCGGAGCAGAAGTGGGTGAAGAAGGTGCGGGGACTTCTGAGGCTGAGGAACCAGCAGCGTGGAGGCTCCGGACGCAAGCAACCTGCTAGGAAGGCAGAGGGACCCCCTCCACCGAAGCGTCCGAAGAGCTAAGTGCCTTCATGTATATAGATAAGATATAATAGGTTAAGTTAGTGTAAGTTAAGTTGAGTTAAAGGTATAATAAGGAGGATTTTTTTCTTGCATTTTATCAACAACACATTCAAACTGGGCCCCTCCTCCTGGGCTCTTCGTCACCAGAATCTCACTCTCACTCTCTCGTGCGAGAACACGCCGCCGAGCTAACACCGACTGCATCACGGTTACCTTTTGCGCTAGCATGCTAACCACCAGTTAGCCTGTCCTACCAGAGGCACCTATCTGTCCAACAGAAAGAAGGCCAGCTCTGCATCGCTCTTTCGCCATGTTCGCTGGTCTGAATGGGGCCCAGTTACTAATCTGAACCACTCCCACACTCACCTATACACACTCACCTGTGATTGGCTCAGGGAACTACAACAGCGCCTCTCCTGAAAACGTCCTGTGCAAAGAAAAACAGAATGGATGCAGAGGGAGGGGTCTCACAAGGGTCTGCACACACTCACCAACACACATGTATAGAGGCCCATAAGTGATGATTTATATTATATTTGTAAAAGTCTATATTTTACTTTTCTAGGAAAATCCTCCTTATTATACCTTTAAGTTAGAATAAGTTAAGTTTTGTTAGTATAAGTTTTGTTGGTATAAGTTAAGTTAGTTTTGTATAAGTTAAGTTAGTTTTGTATAAGTTAAGTTTTGTTAGTTTAAGTTAAGTTTGTATATGTTTAGTGCAAGTTAAATTGGGTAGACGGTAGCTCAGTCAGTACGGACTTGGCTTGTGAACCGGAGGGCCGGTTCAAGTCCTGATACAGACCAAGTAAGGAATTGGGGCTGGTAGCTGGGGAGGTGCCAGTTCCTTTCCTGGGCACTGTCAAGGTGCCCTTGAGCAAGGCACCGAATCCCCCAACTTTCTCGGGGCGCATGTCCACTTGCAGCCCCCTCACTCTGACATGTGCATGTCCATAGGGTCCCGTTTGTGCATGTGTGTATTTCGGGCCTATGTTTGTGTAGCATGTTTGTAATAACGGAGTGAAAACACTGAACTTCCCCTCGGTGGTTTACTAAAGTATCTCAAAAAACAAGAAAAAAAAAATGTATAAATTAAGTTAGCATATGTTAAGTTGAGTTAAAGGTATAATAAGATTTTTTCTTCAATTTCATCTACAACACATTCAAACTGGGCCCCTCCTCCTGGGCCCTTTGTCACCAGAAGCTTCCTCTCACTCTCTCGTGCGAGAACACGCCCAGTCCCCTGAGCTAACACCCACAGCATCACGGTTAGCTTTTGCGCTAGCATGCTAACCACCAGTTAGCCTGTCCTACCAGAGGCACCTATCTGTCCAACAGAAAGAAGGCCAGCTCTGCATCGCTCTTTCGCCATGTTCGCTGGTCTGAATGGGGCCCAGTTACTAATCTGAACCACTCCCACACTCACCTATACACACTCACCTGTGATTGGCTCAGGGAACCACAACAGCACCCCTCCTGAAAACGTCCTGTGCAAAGAAAAAACAGAATGGATGCAGAGGGAAGGGTCTCACAAGTGTCTGCACACACTCACCAACACACATGTATAGAGGCCCATAAGTGATGATTTATATTATATTTGTAAAAGTCTATATTTTACTTTTCTAGGAAAATCCTCCTTATTATACCTTTAAATTAGAATAAGTTAAGTTTTGTTAGTATAAGTTAAGTTTTGTAAGTATGAGTTAAGTAAGTATAAGTTAAGTTTTGTTAGTATGAGTTAAGTTTTGTAAGTATGAGTTAAGTAAGTATAAGTTAAGTTTTGTTAGTATAAGTTAAGTTTTGTTAGTATGAGTTAAGTTAGTATGAGTTAAGTTAGTATAAGTTAAGTTAGTATAAGTTAAGTAAGTATAAGTTAAGTTTTGTTAGTATAAGTTTATTTAGTACAAGTTAAGTTAGTATAGGTTAAGTTTTGTTAGTATAAGTTAAGTTGTAAGTTAAGTCCACTACATGTGGTTCATCAGAGTGGAGTCTGGGTTCATTCATCAGGTAAGATTGTCTCTTTGTAGTGATTAATTCCCTACGCGTGCTACTGGATGCAGAGGAGCGTAGGAGAGACAGGATATAGGACAGCCCCAGGATGATAAGCCCGGAAAGTCAAATAACTTCAGATCTTAAAACAAAGGAGTGAGTCTAACTTAACTTATAGAGACGGGTTCATTAAAGACCCAACGAGCATTAATGGGAGTAAATCATTATTTATTGAATTCAAAGCAAACGATGAAGAAGATGCTCCTACCTTACAGCTTTAAGTGGTCGTCAGCACTGATCCTTCAGACGAGCAGTCCTGAAACAGAGTAAAGCAGAAGATCATCCACTAGAGGGAGCTACATGATCAGTAAAGTATGCTTTAAAGCAATCTATCTGGGTTTCAACATGTTAGCTCTGTGTCGTGGTCAACTCTGGTGGGAAAATGATCATATTTCCTTCATAGGGACAAACATCATCCTCATGGCTGTTATAATAGTTGTTAAAACGTATCTCTGTCTGGAAGATCAATGCCGTTTGCTACCTGTGAGACAGCTTGTAATTCCACTTGAAGTTGACCAATGTTGTTGTGTTACTAAAGTTTTACCTTTATACCATAAACACAAATCAGCTGATGAAGTGTTCAGTTTAATTATCTTATATACATAAAATATTGTTTAAAGGCATCTATAACTCTGGCATCGTCATTTCCAAGACCATGTCTTTTCATTCTGAAAAAAGCGATGGAAATGACATTAGAAACATCTTTATATAAAGCTTACTGAAGTCTGTTTTGGGATTAGGATTCAAGATTTAAGTAATATCACATGAGAGGGAGTGATGTTTTCCTGAACATCAGCACTGCTCTGATTCAGGCCTCAGAGATGTGTCTCACTCTGCATCTGATCCATCCTTTGGCCCTCCTTGACAAAGCAGATGGTAGACAGTCTGTGTGAGCATCTGAGGGACTCTGAAGCAAAGGGACAATGAAAACAACACAAAAACACCTGACATACAGTTAAATATGGTTCAAATATTCAGTTGTCCACCAAATTATGACAACAGAAAAAGCACACAAGAGTTCTTAGGGCAATTTAATATAATACGGTAAGGATGTAAAGAAGCCATGGAATTCCCCCGACTCTGTGTGTAATACAAAATATACTGGACTTACTGCACAGCAAACAGAAACACAGCAAGTTGACCCATCATTTTATCAGATTCACAGAGGGTAACTTACAATCAGCCTATTCTCCAGCAAACAACAATGACAATAAAGCAATCTCAAATTAATTAATTTATGTCATTGCCATAGTCAAAGACAGTCAAAAATTATTGGTAAGCATGGTTGCTCTTAATGACGGACTGTTTTTAGTCTAAATTATGTTTCTAAACACTGATTGAAACTGCTAAATGTCAGGACAATGAAAAACTTCCTAAGTGGACTCATCTTTATCATAGCGGGGTAAATCAAGATAGCTCGGTAATATTTTCTTGTCTTTAACATCCCAATGCTAACTTATGAACAAATTAATTAAGTTAGCCTCAGTTACAAACGCACACACAAGCTATGACGTAACTCCGCTCGTTTTGTGGAGTTAACTGTGTGTGGAGCTTTTGAACATTTAGTCGACATTACTGAGCTAGCTTGACATCCAAGTTATGTTAACCTCTGTGTCTGTTAACTTGTGTAGGGGCCAGGTTGTGTTGTGCACGTTTTTGCAGACAGGTGGCACTGTCTGTTCAGGTCTGTTGGGTGTGTCTACTTAGGTAGGTGGGTTAATCAGCGCAGGTGCGCACGCTGAAGAAGCCATACGGTTTTTGACCGTGCCATGGCATGTAAAACACAGCAGGTCAGAGTGTTTATTAGTAAATTGTGACTATGAAAAGTATTATTGGTCGGTACGGGAAAGCAGTTTGTTTTAAACACTTGTTGTGAGTAATAAATCGGCAAAACGAAAATTGGACATTTTGCTGTGTTTTGTGGATCTGATCCTACACTGGCACGCGTACAAACCCTTCATACCAGCATGCGCCGATAGTGACAAAGGTACGCCACTATAATAGTCAAAAACCTGGTTCCTATGGGACTCGTTGGGAAAGCAACAGTCGTTGTGTTGTGTTTTCTGTGGACATTCGCCGCGTCTGGAAAGGTTCGTTACGGCTGGAGGAACTCGGGTGGAGTTCGGCCACGGCTGGAGGAACGGCTGTGGAGGACGCTCAGGTGGAGTTCGGCTATGGCTGGGTGGACGTCGGCAGCGAAGCGACCGGAGACCGGAGCAACGACGAGGCAGCGGAGTCTGCGGAGTCTGCGGAGCATCGGATCAGCTGATCGTCGCATGGCGCCCAGCTTACGGATGCCGAGGTATGAGTAGCGCTACACAATAATGGCCATTTGACCTGTGTGCACACAAAAAATGGGGGCATAAAACCAATGCATTGGTAGCCCAAGCGAATGAGTTATTGACTTTGCGTAAACTTTGTTTGTTGCTGCGAACTGATTGATGACTGATTGACTGATTAACCAGGAAGTGCGTAACCATGGAAACCGGAGTTGAAAAAGACCTGCAATCGCAGAAACGAAAGGTTAAAATGACTGAAAAAGCGCTTGCTGATAAATTGTCAAGGTTGCAAACAGAACGAAAGGTTCAGCTAAATAAAGCAGCCAATATACGAAGCTCAATGAAAGATCTAATGTCAAAGGGTGATAAAACAATGGTTCATGATGCTTTGAATGAATTAAATTTGGTGTGTGATGATGCAAAATCAGTGCATGTACAGCTGTTGGGTTTAATGCCACATGATGAACAAAAAAAACATGAGATATGGTTTAAAGCAAAATTGCTGTCTCTAAATGAGTGTATTCATGATGCAGAAATGTGGGTTTCAAACTTTGAAGGTAATACACAAGAAAATGTTGGTGTTACAAACAATGACGGTATTGCAAATGAAAATGAGGTTGTTGGTATCAATCAAACTGATGATGTCACAAACAATGAAAAAAATGCACATGCAACTGGGTTTGTTGTGGATGACATTCGCCCAAATGATAGCATTTCTAATGTGCGAAGCAAACGCTCAAGTAAAGGAAGTGGTAAAAGTGGAAGATCAAGCATCGCTTCTGCACGCATAAAGGCTGAAGCAGATAAAGCTGCTCTTGTTGCCCGTGCTGCAGCTCTGAGGGAAAGGCACACTTTGGAGGAGCAGGAGCAACAACTGAGGAGAAAACGAGAACAGCTTGACTTGGAAGCGGAAATTGCAGCAGCCAATGCTAAGTTGTCAGTATTGCAACTGAATATCAGCCTGGATTGTGGAAATCAACGCAACTACAATGCTCAAACAAACCACTGGATGTGCGACCAAAGGAACATGGCCGGTACTTTAAAACAGCTTCTGAACATCAGTACAATATGCATGACCACCAGGAAATCATGGGAAATTCACACCAACTTAAAAGTCAAATGGCAACTTTTCAAGTAAACAAGGAAATCAGTCAACCTCAAATCACTCATCAATTCACTCAACCTCACATAAATCAAAGCGCATCTGAAGACATACTTACCAGCATGCACAGACAAAACGAAATAACAGCCGCTTTGGTGCAACAGCAACTCATAAGATCTCTGCCACCAAGAGATATTCCTATATTTGAAGGGAACCCTCTGCAGTACAGAGCTTTTATGAAGGCATTCGAGCAGGGAGTGGAGGATAAGGCAGGAGCAGCAGATTGTCTATTCTATCTGGAGCAATTTACCAGAGGACAGCCACAACAACTGGTACGTAGCTGCCAGCATTTGCCTCTTGAACGCGGCTATGCAGTGGCTAAGGACTTGCTGCAAGAGCATTTTGGAAATCAATATAAAGTTGCTACTGCCTATATGGAAAGGGTTCTAGCCTGGCAGTCCATAAAAGGCGAGGATGTTAAAGCGCTCCATGCGTATTCTTTGTTCTCGCGTGGCTGTAGCAATATAATGGGAGAGTTGGAGTATATGCAAGAGTTGGATATGCCTGCAAATATGAGAGCCGTTATTGCAAAGCTGCCGTACAAGTTGAGGGAGCAATGGAGGACCATCGCTCATGGAATCATGGAAAAAAATAAACAGAGAGCTCACTTTACTGACCTGGTTGCATTTGTGGAGCGTCATGTTAAAATCCTTTCTGATCTTCTGTTCGGCAACATCCAAGATCCGGTATCTGGTGCGGCCGGCACAAAGGCTCTCACTCGGTTTACATCACATCCAGGGAACAGGGTGAAGGGAAATATTGTTGCCACCACTGTAACATCTGTTGCCTTGTCAGAGAAAGGGGAGGAGTCACCGGCAGAGCTTGGAAAGACAGTGAAACCTGGATGTCTTTGCTGTTCAAACAGACACACACTGGAGGAGTGTAAACAGTTTAATGGGAAAAAGCAGAAAGAGAAAATTCCATTTCTGAGGGAAAAGGGAGTTTGCTTTGCATGCTTATGTGAGGGTCACATGAGTCGTGAATGCGAGAGGCGCTTGATATGCAAAGTGTGTGGTCAAACTCATCCCACTGTGCTGCACATTAAAAGGCAAGTACCAGTTTCAGAGCAAAAGCCACCATCAGCTTCACAACAGTTAAAGGGACCCCTCAACAAACAATTGGCTTCTTTCCAAACATGTGGTCATACAGGGGCCGGTAAGGATGGCTGTGCACTTCCAATTCTCCCAGTAAGTGTGAAGTCTGCAAAGGGAAACGACATCATACAAACGTATGCATTTCTGGACCCTGGTAGCTCAGCCACGTTCTGCTCTGAAGACCTCATGCAGAAGCTGAATATTACAGGCAGAAGAACCAGCTTTTTGTTGAGCACAATGGGTCAGGAGACTGTTGTTCCAGCTTATTCCATCATTGGCTTGGAGGTGGCTGGGTTGGATAGCAATGACTTTTATAGTCCTCCAGAGGTCTTGACTCAAAAGAAAATGCCAGTCACCGCTAATAACATAGTAACAACTGAGGAACTGGATAAATGGCCTTACCTGTCAGACGTTCACATCCCACGCATAAACGCAAACCTTGATTTGTTGGTAGGAACCGACGCTCCCAAAATACTGGAACCTTGGGAGGTCATCAACAGCCACGGGAATGGTCCGTACGCTGTTCGAACTGTGTTGGGATGGATCGTTAATGGACCACTGACTTGAAGCAGTGGTGCCTTAAAGACAGATTTTCCCTCCCTCAACTGGAGGAATTGCTGACCAGTCAGTACATGCATGACTTCAATGAAAAGACTTATGGTCAAAAGGAAATGTCAAGAGAAGACATAAGGTTCTTAGAAATTGTAAGTCATTCTGCGAAGCTTCAGGATGGACACTACAGTCAACAAATGCCTTTCAGGAAAGAGCATCCCACACTCCCAAACATTCTGTCTATGGCCAAGCAAAGGTTACTGGGACTCAAGAGGAGATTTAAGAGAGATGAGCGGTTCCATCATGAATATGCAAGCTTCTTCACTGATGTAATCTCCAATTGTTATGCAGAGAAGGTACCTCAGCACCAGTTGGATGGTGCTGAAGGAAAGGTCTGGTGTATTACGCACCAGAGAGTCTACCATCCAAGGAAGAACACTTTGCGTGTGGTGTTTGACTGTTCAGCAACGTTTAAAGGAACATCACTAAACAGTCAGTTGCTGCAGGGACCCAACCTTACCAGTAGTCTTCTTGGAGTGCTCACCAGGTTCAGGCAGGAGCCTGTAGCGGTTATGGGAGACATACAGAAGATGTTTTACCAGGTTAAGGTGGCAGAAACAGACAAAGACTTCCTTCGTTTCCTGTGGTGGCCTGAGGGTGACATGAATCAACAGGTGACAGAGTATAGGATGACTGTTCATTTGTTTGGAGCTGTTTCATCCCCAAGCTGTGCTTGCTATGCACTCAGGAAAGCAGCTGAGGATGGACAGGCCTTCTTCCCTGCTGATGTCACCCACACAGTGAAGCAAAACTTTTATGTGGACGATTGTTTAAAGAGCACATCATCTGAAGAGGAAGCTGTGCAGCTGATTAAAGATCTTACAGCTCTTTGTCTACGAGGAGGCTTTCATCTGACAAAGTGGGTCAGTAACAGCCGTGTGGTGTTGCAGACTGTTGGACAGGAGCTGGACTTGGACAGAGACAGTCTTCCCTTGGAAAGAGCCCTTGGGTTGCAGTGGTGTCACAGTTTAACTGGTGTCGAATTAACTGTTGGCGGTCACAGATGTGTGTGGGCGTGGCTTATGAGTCCGTTGTTTCCGTGGCATTACGGTTCACTATTGTTATGTAATGTTGTCCACAGAAATTGATTAACGGGTCTTACCTTTGCCAAAATTTCAACATCTTGATACAGATTAGTAAGAAGTAAAAATTCAAGCTTTGTCAGGTCTGTCCTCAAATGGAGAAGAAAACTTTTAAAATGGTCATTGGTTGAACGGAGGTCGGATCGATCTGATGCATTCAAAGAAGTCGGGAAATCTGAAAGCTAAATGGCTGGAATTCATCTCAAGTTAAATTTTAGATCTAGAAAGGATTGTTAGCTGAACTTATATGCAGATGTCTGTTTATAGAGTTTAATAAGAAGCTAAATCGTCGTCACGCTGATGGGAGTCCGGATGGCATTACAGCGGATTACATTCCGCCTGCTATTGCTCTCCTCAAGGACTGTTTTTCCTGCATACACCACAGCCTGCTGATACGTGATTGGTCAATATTACTCGGACTGCAAGCATAGTTCAAACGGAAACCGGAACCAGACCCTTCCTGGAAATCCACTACTACTGAGAGGCCGAAGGAGGCTTTATCTGTTAGACCTGTCAAGTTAATTTATTATTTCAGCATTTCCTGTTTTATTTTGTTAACCCTTGTCTCTCGTCTTTTTCAGGTCCTGTCAAGCTGTCTCCCTCACCGTTGATCACCAGGTCCCTCCCTAATGTGTTGCACCTGTGTCTTGTTACGTTCACTCCCTTTTCCTTCTTAAACCCTGGTGTTCCCTCACTTCCCTGCCAGATTATCACTAGCCTTTGCAGTCGATACATCCAGCTCTCTTTATTAGATTATCCTACACCCTAGTGTATTGACCAGCTTTTTCTGTCCTCGTTCCTGTTTTTGGCCTGTTGGATCTCTGTTACCTTGCCCTCGCTTTTCGACTTCTGTGTACTGGACCTTGCTTGAATAAAGACCACGTTTTTTGGAACTATCACCTGTCTCTGCTGTTGAATCCTTACTCTGTGCCTGACAGAATAATCTGGCCAGAAATGGATTCAGCGGACACAGATCCCTCGCTGGCTCCTTTACCTTCCCAAGACCCGTGGGTCTCACGCCAGGAGGAGCAGATCAACGTTCTGCACCAGGAGGTACGCGAACTCTCTGGATGACAGGAAAACCTCCTCTCATCTGTGGGGTCGCAGATGAGTTATGTGGTGCACCAGATCCAGAGACTCCAGCTCCTTCCGGCAACGGGACTCTCCGGTTACTCACCGGCTCAGCCGCCTTCCGACACTCGCTCACCTTCACCTCCTCCGACGGCTCCCCAGGTGCAGCTTTGTCCTCCAGTCCGTTTCTCAGGAGATTCAGGTGACTGCCGTCCATTCATTTCCCAGTGTGAACTACATTATGAATTCCAGTCGAGCTCGTTTCCCTCTAATCGAGTGAAGATTGCTTTTATGATTTCCCACATCACTGGGAGGGCAGAAGCATGGGCCACGGCCGAGTGGAATCGCCAGTCTCTATGCTGCAGTGCTCTCCCTGCTTTCTGTGAAGCTCTGACGCAGGTTGTTCAGCACACACATCCTGGACACGAGGCTGCATGACCGCTCATCTCCCTGAAGCAGGGCAAGCAGAGGGCGGCTGATTATGCAATTGAGTTCCGGACCTTAGCAGCTGAGAGTGACTGGAACCAGACGGCGCTCACGGACACTTTCTTTGGGGGTCTTTCGGAGACCCTGAAGGACCACTTGACACCTCACGATCTCCCGGAGCAACTGGAGCCCTTGATCGCGCTGGCCTTCAAGATTGACAAGAGACTGTTCGAGAGGGAAAAAGAGAAGTCTCGCTTGACTCGGCCTCCTTCTTCGAGGAACCCATGCAGGTGGGCAGGACCAGCCTCGCCCCTGAGGAACGTCAACGTCGGGTCCATGAGGGGCTCTGTATTTACTGTGGGCAGCCCGGACATTATCTGGTTAACAGTTCGCTGTGCAGCAGTAGAGGAAGGAAACCGGTGTTGGTGAGTCAGACTACTTTACCCTAACATATTACTCGCCAACTCACACCGGTTGTTTTAACGTCTCCCTCTCTCTCACGCAGACAACCAGCATTAATTGACTCCGGCCCTGATGCCAATTTAATGGATAGTGGGATAGCGCATGAGCTCAAGCTGGTTCCCCTGCCCCTTCCTAGCTCACTTGATGCGAGCGCCTTAGACGGTAGATTGATGTACAGGGTAACTCATAGCACCCCTCCTATAATTCTTACCTTCCCAGACAACCATACTGAGGAGATCTGTTTTCGCATTTACAACGCTCTCATCTGGTTTCGAGCTCCTCCAGGGGGCTAAAGTTTTCACCAAACTGGACCTACATAACGCCTATCATCTGGTCCGCATCAGTGAGGGCGATAAGTGGAAGATGGTGTTCAACACCCCCAGTGGCCACTATGAGTATTTAGTAATGCCCTTCGGTTTAACTTATGTTCCTGCAGTTTTTCAGTCATTTGTCAACGATGTTCTGAGAGACTTCCTTAACGTGTTTGTTTTCGTCTATTTAGATGATATCCTGATCTTCTCACCCAATGATGAAACCCACATCAACCATGTGTGGCAAGTGCTGCGGAGACTGCTGGCTCACCAGCTCTACGTCAAGGCTGAAAAGTGTGACTTCCACGTGACCACAGTCTCCTTCCTGGGGTTGATAGTGTCTGAGGGGCGAGTGAGTATGGATCCTGACAAGGTCAGGGCTGTGTCAGAGTGGCCGGCACCAGCCTGCAGGAAAGATGTGCAGAGGTTCCTTGGTTTTGCTAATTTCTATAGAAAATTCATTAGAAATTTTAGCTCTGTGGCCTCCCCTCTCCACTCTCTAACCTCCTCTAAGGTCTCGTTCTCCTGGTCAGAGGCTGCTGAACGGTCATTCCGGAGGCTCAAGACAGCCTATACATCGGCGCCTATCCTAGTTATGCCTGACCCCAAACATCAATTTGTGGTAGAGGTCGACGCCTCAGACACCAGCGTTGGGGCAGTCCTGTCACAGAGGTCAGTTAAAGATGACAAATTACATCCTTGTGCCTTCCTCTCCAAGAAGCTGTCATCCGCAGAAAGGAACTATGGACTCGGAGACTGTGAGCTGCTGGCTATGAAGACAGCGCTGGAGGAGTGGAGGCACTGGCTGGAGGGGGCCGAGCAACCTTTTCTTGTGTGGAATGACCATAAGAATCTGGAGTATCTGCGAAGTGCCAAAAGACTGAACGCTCGACAAGCCAGGTGGGTTCTGTTCTTTTTTACCAGATTTACGTTTACTTTGTCCTATCGCCCAGGATCCAAGAATGGGAAACCCGATGCCCTCTCCCGCCAGTTACTCTCAGATTAAGAATGTAACTCCCTTTCTGCCGGCTTCCTGCTTCCTGGGAGCAATGACCTGGTCTATTGAAGATGCTGTAAAGAGAGCCTCAGCTAATGGGCCTACACCTGCTGGTCTGCCCCCCAATCGCCTCTTCGTTCCCCCGACACTCAGAGGACAGGTAATAGACTGGGCCCATTCTTCTGATTTCTCCTGTCATCCAGGTACCAGGCGAACCTCATTCAAAATCAGAATCAGAATCGGTGTTTATTGCCAAGTAGGTTTACACATACAAGGAATTTGTTTTGGTGATTTTGGTGCAGAACAATTAACACAGAACTAGAATAAAATTAAGTAAAAGACTTCAATAGAATAAGATAAAAAATAGGAATAAGAATAAAAATATAAAAGCAATACGTATAATACAAATAGTACAAAATATGTACAACAGGTGTGATTAAAAACTGTTCAGGTGTGCAGTATATGGAACAGTGCAAATTTTACAGTATTTATTTAAAAATAGTGCAGCATATAGACAATATAAGTCCAGTGTGCATTAATGTAACACATAGTCTGAATTACAGACTTAACACTCATTAAGTCTTAAGTGACTGAGGGGCTGGATGAGAGTCCATGTCACGTGGGGGGGTGGAGGGGGGTGGGGGCCTTGTTGACAAGGCTGGCAGCAGAGGGGAAGAAACTGTTCCTGTGTCGGGAGGTGTTGGTCCTGAGGGACAGCAGCCTCTTGCCAGAGGTGAGGGTCTCAAAGAGTCTGTGACCGGGGTGAGAGGGGTCGGCCACAATCTTATCTGCACGCCTCAGTGTCCTGGAGGTGTACAGGTCCTCTAGAGATGGCAGATTGCAGCCAATCACCTTCTCTGCGGAGCAGATGATACGCTGCAGCCTGCCCTTGTCCCTGGCAGTAGCAGCAGCGTACCAGACAGTGATTGAGCAGGTGAGGATGGACTCAACGATGGCGGTGTAGAAGTGCACCATCATTGTCTTTGGCAGGTTGAACTTCTTCAGCTGCTGCAGGAAGTACATCCTCTGCTGTCCCTTTTTGATGAGGGAGCCGATGTTCAGCTCCCACTTGAGGTCCTGGCTGATGATGGTCCCCAGCTAGCGGAAAGACTCCACAGTGCAAACAGTGGAGTCACTGATGGTGATGGGGGCGGGTTTGGCTGCTGTCTTTCCACAACCATCTCCACTGTCTTCAGAGCATTAAGCTCTAGGTTGTTCTCACCACACCAGGTCACCAGATGGTCAATCTCCCACCTGTAGGCAGACTCGTCCCTACCAGAGATGAGTCCAATGAGGGTGGTGTTCGTCATCGGCCAGAGGTTCTGGTGGCCTAACACCGGAACCTGGGAAACACTACTATTCTCACAGTAGTTGATTGATTTTCTAAGATGGCTCATTTCATTCCCCTCCCTAAGCTGCCATCAGCTAAGGAAACTGCGGAGATTGTGCTGCAACATGTCTTTGGCCTCCATGGTCTTCCCCGCAGGGTGTTATCAGATCGGGGGCCCCAGTTTGCAGCTCGTTTTTGGAAGGCCTTCTGTCGTCTCCTGGTGGCCCGTGCTGATCTGACGTCCGGCTATCACCCTGAGTCCAATGGACAGACATAGAGATTAAATCAGGAGTGGGAGACTGGACTACATTGTCTGACCTCTCACAATCCCTCTACATGGGCAGACAGACTGGTATGGATTGAATATGCCCATATTTCTCTGCCTTCCGTTCGCCAGACATGACTCCTTTCCAGTGTGTTTATGCTTATCAGCCCCCGATGTTTCCGGCTCTTGAACCTGATGTGGCGGTTCCCTCAGCCCAGGCGTTGGTCCGCCGGTGCCGTAGAGCCTGGTTGCGGGTCCGTCAGACCCTCCTCAGGAA
Organism: Semicossyphus pulcher; assembly: GCF_022749685.1. Classification (NCBI taxonomy): domain Eukaryota; kingdom Metazoa; phylum Chordata; class Actinopteri; order Labriformes; family Labridae; genus Semicossyphus; species Semicossyphus pulcher. The sequence continues at coordinate 6,334,067 of NW_027211670.1, forward strand.
ATCTGCGGGGTACAAGAAGATGGCGGATAGTCGCTGGACTCCTGCCCCCACGTACCGTGCGGGCCAAAGGGTTTGGCTGTATACTAAGGACCTGCCCCTGAGGTCTGTTTCCCGCAAACTGTCACCACGCTTTGTTGGGCCCTTCCCGGTTTCCAAGCTCGTCAACCCGGCTGCCATCAGGCTGAGTCTCCCCAGGACCATGCGGGTCCACCCTACCTTCCATGTGGTTCCATGCAAAATAAAACCTGCCATATCCAGTCCGCTACTCCCCCCCTCCAAACCCCCACCTCCTCCTAGGATCGTCGACGGAGGCCCCGTCTACACCGTTAAACGTCTGTTGGCTGTTCGTTGTCGAGGGCGGGGTCGGCAATACCTGGTGGACTGGGAAGGTTATGGTCCGGAGGAGAGGTCTTGGGTCTCCTGATTGAGGACTATCACCGTCAGCACCTTGAAGATCCTGGGTCGTCAGGAGCCAGCCTTTGAGGAGGGGGTACTGTCAGACCTGTCAAGTTAATTTATTTTTTCAGCATTTCCTGTTTTATTTTGTTAACCCTTGTCTCTCGTCTTTTTCAGTTCCTGTCAAGCTGTCTCCCTCATCGTTGATCTTAAACCCTGGTGTTCCCTCACTTCCCTGCCAGATTATCACTAGCCTTTGCAGTCGATACATCCAGCTCTCTTTATTAGATTATCCTAGACCCTCGTGTTTTGACCAGCTTTTTCTGTCCTTGTTCCTGTTTTTTGCCTGTCGGATCTCTGTTACCTTGCCTTCGCTTTTTGACTTCTGTGTACCGGACCTTGCTTGAATAAAGACCATGTTTTTTGGAACTATCACCTGTCTCCGCAGTTGAATCCTTACTCTGTGCCTGACAATATACTCGCCGAAGCCAGCTACTGATCTGGCCAATGATAAGCCAGCGCAGGTAACTGAGAGGCCGGCGGTGGTAAATAAGAAGCTGCCGACCAGGGCAGCAAGTCATGCGTCTAACATAGCAACCCAATGGATCGGTAACTGGATAGGCTGGTCGTTAGCTTCCCAGGCTGGCGATTAGAACGCCAGCCATTTTAGGTCACAACTCTGTTTCCATTCTGGAAGATAGGAAGTCTCTCAGTAATACATTTAAAATGATGATTAAGTTTTGCCTATTCATTAATTTTATTTGTGAAATATAAATGTTAAGAAGTTTAATATTGTATGACTACAGTTATGTGTAAGAATTACTTCATTTGTTCAAGTTTATCGACAAGATTGTGCAGATTTCTTAGCTGGCTTGTCCACATAGAAATCACTGTTAACATGAGTGCAGAAAGTTTGCAAACCACTACATTTGTGTAACACATATTAATTTAATGCATTTTTATTTTATTTGGGGAAGTTTTATTTACTTACCTGGAAAAATCATGTGAAATAACCGCAGTCTATGGTGGATGAATGTCTGTAAGAGTGTAGACAGTTACTTTATTTTGTTTAACACAACTCTGTTTGGATTCTGTAAGGTGATGAGCTGAAATAAAGAGGGACAGACACTGCACTGCTCTACCGCAAGAAAAGAACGACTCCTATGCTTATTCTGCATTTTAACTCAAATCCACAAACAATAAAATTAAATGACACAACGCAGAGACTGGATAGGACATAACTTTGAATACGGGCTAAGGAGACATTTCTCAGGGTTACACATGTTTCTAATTTTTAGTTTTCATATATTTCGTCTTCGAAGTTCATGTGCTCTCAGTACGCCTACTTGCAAAACATATTTTTTTCCAACATTTCTCTGAATATCTTGATTTGTGTGTTCCGCCCATAGACTGCATGAAAAGATGGACGACATGATAGCTCCCTAAAGGTGAAGCCAAAATCTCTCTATCGCCCCCTGCTGACTGGCTGCAGAATAGGTCATAAAGCCCGCTTCCTCCATGTTAACAGATGGACATGAGTCAAACTATAAAATGAAAATACACATCAAATACATTTTTCTCAAACATGGTTTCTGTCATTATAGTTAGTTCTTATCATGCTGATTTATGTCCAAGTGTTAATTTTTCTGACAAGTTTATTTTTTATTAGTTATTTGATGCTGTAAATGATGATTGACAGCTCTGTTGTGAACGTTAACCTCAGACCAACATAAAGTCCTTGTTGTCTTTTTTATTTTGGTAAGCGGGCGTCACCCGCCGATCTCTCGACTCGACTCTGGCTCCAAATGGCGTCAACATCGCAAGATGGCAGCGCCCATCATGGGGGCTATTTTGGCATCGATTCTGTACGATGAGAGCAGATGGAGACGCGTCGTCCTTCGATACAGTCGTTGGTTCCGCCCTTGTGTGTCAGCCTCCATTACTGCGGTCAGTCTGCTGCTGCCTGCTGCCCGTGACAGCAGCATGGGAAGTTGGATTAACAACATTAAACAGTGGCCCCCAGGTGCTGATGAAGGTACCGTATGTAGATGGAGATACAAACGTTATTTAAACTTTACATATTAGTCAGACGTTGATGATGTCAGGAGCCAGAAATGGAGAAAAACAGACCACATGCCCGTCCGCCACAGTAACTAAAAGTAACATAATTAAGAGCTTATATTTGTACATAAAAATGTATCATAAAGAAGATCAGATTTACTTGTGGGGCAACCTTCTGTAAACAACTTTATTACATTTCAACGTTTTATTGTAGCAGAAATTAACGTTACTATAGTGACGTTACATAGAAGAAAATTCAACACTTCTTAGGACGGGACCGGTAATTCCCTGGATTCATGAGAAGGATTACAATCCTAATTTTTACTTTAATCTGGATGTTTCTTGCAGAGCTGCACGTGTCTGCAAGCCTTTTACTTGTGGTCAAATTGTGCAGCTGGTCAGAGAGCTGAGGAGAGACGGTGAAAAACCTCAAAATGAAAACATGAGAGAATAACACAGCAGACAGCACAACGTGAGACATCTTTTTTACACCCCGTAATGTACAGAATAGACAGACATTTCAGTACACAGTCATGATGACATAATCACAGAAACATTTTAAATATATTTGAAGAATGGATCCTTAGAGGATGATGACCGAGCCAAGGTTGTTCAACCCAAACAGACCTGAGTCACCCAGCCCTTACTCCACCATCAAGACCTGGAAGATGACGAGCTTCAAACACACCTGTCGTCCACCACAAGCTCAATGGTTTGGCTGATGTTGAGCTTTAGGTGATCAACTTTACTGTTTGGTGGAGGCAAACAGCTGCGAGGTGCTCAGTCAAGTCAAAAAACAGTTTTTCATGATTATGCCTTCAACAGATAAATCTGAAGGTTCACCAGATTAGTTAGCTACATCTCTGATATCACACACACATCATGTTCAGTCTAACAAAATGTTTAATTATGAAGCTAAGTGTAAGTGTATGGGACAATGCTAGCAAAAACATCTCTTTGTCATCAACACGTCCTTCCCATTATCTTAAAGAGACAGAGCAAACATCACCATGTTCATGTTTTTCAGTGACCAGGCTTTATATCGTCATGTTCATGTCAAATACAAATTCAAAGCAAAGTAATATCCAAGTAGGTTAGTAAGCCCAGCTAATAACTAACAAGCTGAGCTAGCTAGCATGTTGAGAAAACTAGCAGAAACCAAACAAACCAAAGCGGCCTCTTCAGCTACCTCTCCCCCAGCAACCTCAAAGCATCTGTGGATAACATCACCAGCTAACATCCGCTCACAACACACTAGATTAGACGATCCAGCTAACAACATGCTAGGCTATATTATTTTATATTCATTTTTCTAGAGCGTTTTCGTCCATCTTTTCTCGCCTTAGAATCACCAATTCCCTCTCCACTACAGTCCAGTTTAATTTGTCTGCACTTGGAGGTTACCTGAGGTACTTTGTTACTTAGATGTAGTGAGAATACTGTAATGCTAGTTTCAGGCTGTCTTTTATAGTGCCTGAGTAAAAGTAGAGAGCATGCTCAGTCCATCTTACTGCACCATACCAACTGATGGGAGTGTTCAATGGAGTTGTAAATTTATCCTTAGCTTGGATATTATGTGAAAGCTTTGATGACTCCTTTAATTTGTGGTAAATAAATGTAAATAGACTTTGTAATGTTTTCGGATATTGAAAATAACATGAATGGTTAAATTGATTGGTTCTGGCCAGTGTATGTAAATATTTTTCTTCTGCATTTTGCTTCATTTGCTCAGATGTCCCTGGACTGTCTTTGAAGAGCAATAAAACACTTCATTTTTGCATCAATTGGACTTTGTCTTGCTGCCCTTTTTCAACATTTTGAGGTTAAATTACACCTTTTTCGGTCAGCCTTTCAACCTACTACCCTCACTCTAGGTCAGAGTGTGACAATCACCATGACCAGAAATGAAAAATGAACCAGTGTAACCAGCGTCTGTTAAATCCCCCATTTTCTTCTGTTTGTTCTGGTGAGCACAGAGCGTTACATCCCATCCACATCTCTTTCAGCATATGACCTCTGGGTATGGAGGGAGAGACACACACACAGAAAGACACAGTTTTATTCTGTGCAGTTCTTCAGTTCTAAATAAAACATGTAAAGTGTTTCTATATTTATTTTGATGTACTAGTATTGTGAAATACAAATGACAGTTTCAGTAGTTGACAGTTACCTGGCCTGAAGTCTCTCTCATTGTCTCCACATTACTGTAAGTTACTTCCTCTTCTGGCTGTTAAAGGACAAAACTAAATGTAATTTACACAAAGTCTGAACAAGATGATATAACCTGTCCATTACATCATTTTAAAAATAGTAACCATAAGCAATCTCATATACTTCCCTCATTAAGGAATAATTACACACAAATGTTTTGACTTGCTTTCTTTGAAACTGATATATATCACTGTCTTGTCTGTCTTTTAATATGAAGCTATACAGCCTGTAGCTGATTAGGTCTTTATGTTAAGCTTAGCTCACCCTGTGCTGGCTGTAGCTTTATATTTAACTGACTGATTTGAGTATAGATTCAATCTTTTCATCTGACTCTCCACGTGGAAGAAACACCAGGAAGAAAACGTGTCAAAATATTCTTAAAGTGAAACTGACTTTGAGCTTTAAGCTCACAGGCACATCCACAATATTGTACCATCTACAGTCGTTCTGCAAAGAGACGTTTTCTCTCATTATAAACACTGTGGAGATGAATCAGAATATCTTACTGGTGTTGCAGCTGATGTTTTGGCTGTGGTCCGCTCTGAAAGTGGAACAATCAAAACTCCTGTTACTGTCTCTCATTGTGCAATGACTGTGCGACACATGTCTACAGTTTTAAAGAGAAATAGTTAGAAACAACATGAGTTGGATTTATTAAGATCAGCACAGACTTACTTCGTCTTTTGAAAATAAACCATACGAACAAGCCGACCAGCACAACGAGAGTCAACACGCTCAGACGGACGGAGAAACTCTTCAGGTGGAAGGAAACACTGTAGAATAAATGATAAAGACACGATGAAAATCATTAACAGATCAGTGTCCTTCAAGTAGAACTATGTTGTGATCAAGAAATATACTGCTGCACCATTTTATACAGTTTAGACGTTATTCATGATTAATAAAGGCAGCTTCATGTTAAAATGCATGTATTGAGACTTCACTACAAATCTGTGACTGATTCATTGGCCCCTAAATCAGCCACAGTCTACTAAATAGTGTATTGACTGCAAATGTAACTGACCTGTGCTTGACAGGTTGATGAGTGCTTTCAAAGGTGTTTGAACCTCTTGTTGCTGCGAGTGCGGCTGAGAGAAACAACAGAATGATTAACAGAATCATATCACAAATATGTATACTAATATCACATCTGTATCAAATGCAACGCTTTGCTAATGTTGCAAATTATAACTGCACATTTTATAACCTTGTGCTCGTCTGTACTGTTGGTCAGTATTATGGTACTTACTAGTGCTGAGTCTCTCTTGAACAGTTACATGCACTGGCATCTGTAGGCCTCCTTTATCACAGAAGTACCAGCCGCTGCTCTGTGTCCTCAGTCCACTCAGAGTCACAGAGAAAACTAAGGAGACTTTGACCACTTCAATGGTCACTGTTGTTCCATCTATTGATCCAGACGGCTCCTTCACACAGGACCCTCCCAGCCTGCACCACCCACTTTCTCCACCAACACTATAGTGACAATGGACGGTAACATCTTCTCCAATAAATCCTGTAACCTCCTGACGATCCACAGAGAGCTGGGGCCGACCTTGAGGGACAACAAACAGCATTTTCTACAATGTTGTGTTCAGCTGTTTGATCAGTACTTTCTGCAAAGAGTACATGTGGTAGATAAATGACTTCATTTACATTTATTTCAAATATTATTGCCTGATGATGATAAGAGTACTAATGGGATCAAATTGTTATTCTAAGTGTCTGACAACATTACAAACAGGTTTGCTACAGAGAAAGACCTTTTTTACAACAGAAAGATGCTTTTTTAAACAAGAAACAACCTGTAAATCGTCCATTTCAAAGCCACCAGACTCCATTGACAAAAACAGTAATTTAACTCCAAAGAACACAGGAGTTGCTGATCCACTGCTGCATCAACCGGTTACATAATTTGTATCATTGTGTGACTTTGGTGTTTTAAAGGTTTGAATCCAACACATAACTCAAACAAACTACCTGATTGAGGCAGCAGGAGACCAGGAACTCCTGTGTTCTGTGAGGAAAAAATACTGTTTTTGTCAATGGAGTCTGGTGGATTAGAAGATAGCAATGTAGCTCACAGCTCTTTCTGGTTAAAAAGGATCTTACCTTCATAAAAAGGTCTATTTGTGTAACAATCCTTTCTTTATGTTGTCAGCCAGTTAACAATCAGATAACAATCTGAGCCTGTGAGGGGCAAAAACCAGCATTTTCACTGGACATACTTTGATCCTAAAAATATCTGTATAGGTGATTTAAACCCCGAGATATGTAAAACAGGTTAAAACATACAGGAAGTCCCTTCTAAGGCTTCTTACCTGTGGACAGCTGAAATAACGTCCTGATGTCTAGCCCACCATTTATCTCCACAGCACACCAGTAATAAGACCTTTTAACAGACAGGTCACTAATGGTCACAGTGAAGATTCTTTGCTGTTTGTCATCAGAGATTAAAAACCTTCCTGAACCACCTTGTTCATTAGTATTAACTGCGTAGGAGCAGGTACCCCAATTCTGTCCTTCACACAAGTATTTCACATGAGTTGTGTACTTAGACTCATAGAGACACGGGACAGAGACGGAGCTTCCTCTCTTCACTGACACTTTTCTGACTGTAGTTAAGCTGTGAATTCCTGCAACAAACAAATTGACCATAAAAAGTTGAAATTATAGTCACATCATCTTCTGACATCACCAGAAAATACAAATGATAGAATAATCCCGGTGACCGACCTGTGAGTCCAGTAAGGATGAGAAGAGCGCTGAGATGAGCGGCCATGTTGATGAGTGAGCAGAGAGGAAACAACAGCAACCATCTCACTGTGAGAATGACTTCATACTTCCTGCTATTACTACATAGGTAATTTCAGTGGTTAACAACCAAAGACTGTTCATACCGCCTATGTTAACACCTCTCCTCCCCCTACACTGTATAAAGGTTGCCACAGGGTTCTTCCTGTAGAGCTGAAGTTATATCTAGAACATTTACTTCTGACGAACTAAAATATTTATTGTTAAGGCATGTTACTAATTATTAGTTTTTTTTAGTTGTTATTGAGCCATAGTTTATATCTTTACTAATTATTCGCATTAATGTGCTGATGTGAAGGACTTCATGTGCTTTCAGTAGGCCTACTTGAAAAACATTTTTTTCCAACATGACATTACTTTAGTCTCGATGTGTCTTGCAGAGCTGCACGTGTCTGCAAGCTTTTTACTTGTGGTCAAATTGTGCAGCTGGTCAGAGAGCTGAGGAGAGACGGTGAAAAACCTCAAAATGAAAACATGAGAAGAAAACAGCAATCAGCACAACGTGAGACATCAATAATACAATAAATCAAACATAATCAAAGTGCCACTGATGCACCATGGGGATGTGGTGCACGCAGGCAAAAGAAGTCCATTGTCCATTCAAGGTTGTGCGTTTCTTATGGTTCATTTTCCCAATAATCAAGCAAGCAAACAAAAGAACAAAGAAATCACGGCTCCTGCTGCCTCTCTTGTGCTGGTAAAAAATAAATAAAGCAAACGCCTAGAATAATCTAACTATAATACTTATTATTAATGAACTAAATATACAACTAAATACTAAGAACAAACAAGTAGCTCCTACAATATGTGTTGATGAGACATGTGCTCTGCTGGCTCTAGTGTTTGAACAAAAATAGATTATTATACAATTTTGATGTCAAACATTTACAATATGAGATATATGAGATAATATTGATCATGAGGGTTAATTTGATAAAACAATAAAATAACATTAAAACAAGAATTTAATTCAAATGAATTCAAGTGGAATCATTTATAAAACTAAACAATGTATTTGTGATGACGTGCTCGACTTGCAGTCTGTTCATGGCTGGAATACTTTCATATAAAATATAAGGATGGCTTGTCTCATTAATATGTGTTGTATCTGATACAAATAGTAGATATCAGCCATGAAGGTGAACAGTTTAGTCCTGCAGCTACATGAGAACTCTAACAGTGTTTCTGTTCAGTCTTTGTGCTCTCTGTTGGTTCGTCCACTTCTCATGAACACGATATCTGAGGAAGCCCTTCTTCAGCTCTGACACAAATGTACACTTGGACAAACTTGTTGATCTGATTAGAATGTGGTGATCAAAGGTCAAAGGTCACTGTGACTTCAATACACATTTTTGGTCAACACACAACAATTCAAACGCTAACTATGACAAAAATTCACACAAATATCTAAAAGGATAAAATGATGACGTTTCGTATTTAAAAGGTCAAAGGTCAACGTAATTGTGACACCAATAGACATTCACCTGAACAAGAACAACAAAGACTCACTCCGTGAAGTCAGATCAGTTTTATTCATTCATCAACATATTATGATGCACAGTCCGGCTCTGAGACGGAGACAAAGTATTCACAACTAACAAAAGGAAACAAAGAGCAGCGCAGAGGTGTGTGGTGAGAGGAGGTTAGTAGAATCTGTAGGTGGTTCTAGCACAGGAAGTGTTCTGTTTCATGTTGGTAGCACGTTTGTAGTCTGAGTGGTGTTGACCAGTCACGTAGGTCACGTAGGTCACTGTCGTCTGATATTGCAGGGTTTTATTTTAGTGCTTTAATGAAGTTGATAAAAAGGAGAAAATCCTTCAGGAATGATCTTCAGACATACAGAACATTTAACTCTGTCTCTGTTTTGAGCTCAGGTTGACAGAATCTCAAAGCCAGAGATTCAAATTTCAGAAATTAATTTGTCTTTAACCTAAACTTTGTATGTAATTCTATGTAAATTATGTAATCTATTCACAGGCGCGTAACTTAAGACTGCTGCTTTAAATAAATACAGCACACAGACACAGACACATTTTCACCATGAGGAAATTAACTTTTGTATCTTCAGCTTCAAACCTACAAATCTGTAAAGTTCTTATTGGTTTTTATTTTGTTTCTTTAATTGTTTATTTGCCTTCTGTTATTTGACTGTGAAGCACTTTGGGACTGGTGTCTGTGAAAGGTGCAAAATAAACTTTGCATGCCAACATATTCCAACATATATTAAGACGGATGACGTTTTCTCCGTCTAAATGCAAACAAACAGCAGCACATTTGATAAAGATAATTACATCTTTTTATTTATTTAAAAACATGTTTTATACATGAGGAAGTTACAGGGAGGTTGTACAGATAGCTACTGACCAGCCTTCAGCACTGCAGCTGCATCCTGAGCATACTTTGTGATGACGTCACGTCTTCCAAACCCCAAACCCGCTATGAATGAAGGGATCTCTCGCCGGGTGCGGTGGCACGCGCCTGTAATCCAAGCTACCGGGAGGCTGAGGCACGAGGATCGTTTGAGCTCAGGAGCTCTGAGCTGCAGCGGACTATGTCGATCGGGTGTCCGCACTAAGTTCGGTATCGATATGGTGCTCCTGGGGGAGCCCGGGAAAACCAGGTCGTCTAAGGAGGGGTGCACCGGCCCAGGTCGGAAACGGAGCAGGTCAAAGCCCCCGTGCCGCTCAGTAGTGGGCTCGCGCCTGTGAATAGACGCTGTAGTGCAGCCTGAGTAATACAGCGGGACCCGGTCTTTTTACACTCTGCATACTGGCAAACAAACACACACGCTCAACAACAACATCGTGTCTACATGTTACAACAGCTTCAGCACTGCTCACTTAGCTTCTTGTTTCCATGAAAACCTGCACAAAGCAGCTGTGTTTGTTTGTTTGTCCTACAGCGCCTCCTCCTGGAAGAGAGGAGCAATGACATCAGTCACAGCAGTCAGTGACGGAACACATCCACTAAACTAACAGGGTTTATTTTAATGATTGAATGAAGATGATGAAGAGGAGGAAATGATCATCAGACAAACATTTAACTCTGCCTTGTTGTGATTCTGAGGTTGACAGAAAGTCAGAGTTTCTGAAAGTAATATCTTTTTCTTTGTTTGTCATGCTGAAAGGTGCTGTATAATATATTTACTTGCTCGCTAACAGGTTCATCTCTGTCTCTTAACAAGAAAATGTTGATTTCTAAGATTCCTTTCTAATGATATCAGAGTACAAAGTTCAAAGGTAGTCATATATTAAATGAGGAATACCTTTATTTTTAAACCTGGGACAAATTGTATACATTTCTGACTGATGGACAAAACCAAAGCTGACATTTCTCACACTTCCTCATGAATAGTGGGTTGTTTTCTTTTTAGTCTGTTGTGTTTGACATGTGAACAAGTGTGCGCTCCATGCAGTAAACTTGATTGAGCATCTTTTTTTTCTGATGTGAGTTTTGGAAATATGTTTTGTTTTGGTGAGAAAATGGAAAAAAATATGATATTTTCATATTAATATGAGGCAGATTTTAATATGCAGGTTAGGGCTGTCAATTGATTAAAATATTTAATCGCGATTAATCGCATGGTTGTCCATAGTTAACTCGTGATTAATCGCAAATTAATCACACATTGCACACTTTAATCTGATCACTTTGCTTTGCTTCAGTCCCCCCAACACTCCTGCACCTCGGCTCTCTGCACAGCTTCTGGCCCCGCCCCCTCTTTCTGTCTCTGTCTGCTGTGTTGACTGTCTTCTTCAGCAGTCTGTTAAATTAAGTCACAAAAGTTAAATATTTTCTCTCGCAATTCAGTTCTCACAGCACGTGAGCCGCGTATGCGCGAGGGACTTTATTAATGGCGTAGCGATCAAAACGATCGATCGTTACCGAATGATCTGCACCTTTTATAAGCTTTATAAACCGCGACAATCAATGCATTTACAATAGGGACATACGGAGATACACAGTAGGAGTGTTTACATTGCGTTACAGAACTGCATATGATTGTGTGCGGACAGAGAGCGTCCTGATGTCCTGTGACTCCAATACTATGTGTCTGCAGAGCCGAAGGCTGCAGATTAAGGACCGCAGTTCTAGGACCCTTGTGCGCGACAGTGCCACCTATTGGACGACTGTAAAAAAGCAACTCATGCCGTTTTCCGTCAAAATACCACTTTTTTGTCGAACAACTTGTAGTTTTAAAGGTTTATTACACCCAAATACTAATTTAAAAAACAGTTTAAATGTTTATTACACCCAAATACTAATTTAAAAAGGGTGAAGGCTGAAGGGTTCCCTTAAGCAGGCTTTTGGCCTCATCAGTCCAGAAGGCAAACCGCTGGCCATGCCTTAAAAAAAAATCACAAGATTAATCCAAAGTATCACATAGGAAAAAGCAGACAATGGTGCAAAACTGACATGCATAAATACTCTCAGTCGAGACTGCCATACACAGTGGTACATCTTATTTGTCAAATTGAACATTTTGAGATCATTTTACAGACGTAAACGAGGCCTAAAGCAAGTACAGAAAAAATTATAATCTTCTGCCCTGGATTGAGCTTAATTTGTGTCCACAAAATCACTTAATATAGGCTAAGCTATATTATGGAAATGACATAATCTAACAAGGTGTAGACCTGCAGAAAAGGCCTACATAAATCCTAGTAAGAATGGAAAATGTGTCATCCAACATTACAAAAGAAAATCAAAATGAAGTCAACTGTCTGATAACACTTATGGTGGGGTAAACAGACAGTTAGCAGTTTAATTATAGGAATATTTAAACTTAACTAAAATGGTAAGACATTAATACAATAAAAACAGGCATTCACCCTGAAGATAGTAGGCAACAGCTGATTTCATGTAGCTGACAGACAGAATTTAGACATTCCATGTTATATTTGCCTAATTTGAGGTGAAATGTTTTTCATTAAAGCATGACACTTGGTACACTTGCACTGAACTTTATCAGAGATGGAGCCATGGCAAAAATGCTTTGAGTTTGTGGTCAACTCTCCCACAAGCGTGTGATTTCCCATCTAACAATTCTACTAAATTCACCATTAAATATTCACTTCAACAAATTTCAGTTGATGTTGACTTACAAGGGTATTCTTGTAATTCTTCAACATCGAAACATGGGGCAGGCAATACCCTTTCTGTGATATCATATGTGTTTAATTACAAGGATGCTAAATACATAATACACTTTTAGCATAGAATAAAATGGCCATGTGTTTCGGCGATGGCCTTGTCCAGTAACTCGCCTTATCAGCCCAAATTCAGAAAATGTTTAGAGCCCCAAACGCTACAAGTGTACCGAGTTTCATGCTTTGAAGATGTTGCACATGTTTCTCCCATATCATCCAGACTATTGCTTTCATCCACTTTTTAAGTTTATTTAAAAGCACAGGTTAAAATTACGTTTCATAGTCGGATTCATTAAACTAACAAATACCCCTTTCCACCAAACAGTTCGTTTCAAGCAAGCTATCATTAGCTAGATGAATGTTTGTAGTGCCATTCAGACTAATAGTAGTACATATTTATCATATTAAACGTATCACAGTAAAACATTAATTTCGCTGTCAAATTTAAGACAACAGAATTGTTCTATGAAATTAAACAAATAAGTTGATTCACATTCAATACTCACACTTCGGTCGTCAGCCATGTTCTTGATAAAATGCGGTCTTTAGCTATCCAATGCACTAGGTGGTGCTGTCGCAAACTACAAGGGTCCTAGAATTGCGGTCCTGAATCTGCAGCCTCCGGCTCTGCAGACAAATGCTAATCCTGTGACTCCTGTCACTGTGTCAGTGCACCTCCTCCAGAGTGTAATTCACAATGAAACAAAAGTCAAACAACAATTTAAACATTGAATGACTATATTTCAAAGTGAGCAGTTAAAGCAAATTAATATAAACCGATAACATAAACGAGGTAAACATCCTCTAATGTAGGGCTCCACTCTGTGTCACTGGGCACGAGTGGCCTGACTAAGCCTGATGACTGCTGGCTGCAGGAAATGAACGTGGGGCAGGTGTGAGTGTTCTGAGGAAACCTTTTCACACTGTGCTGTTTTTATATGCAAAGACAGAAGTGTGATTTATTCTTTGACAAGTTGTTAAAGTGTTTAAAGGTCTTGTTTCTGTGAGTGTGGGAGTGAAAAACAACACAATGATTTACTATAATATCAATAAAATGAAGACTAACATCACCGCTGCTCTCTGTCCTCTCCCAGTCATTGAATACTTTGGTTAGTTAGTACTCTCTGAGGATGCTTCAAAGTAACTTTCTGCTCATGTCAGCTCTCCTGTCTAAAACTGTTTGTGTTCACACCTCTCTCATTTGTGCGAGTTATCTGCGTGTGCAACGGTTGTAAAGGTGTAAAAACATCAAAACAATGTGAAGAAACAAGACGACAAAGAATGAAGAATGGAAAGACATGCAGCAGAAAGTAACAATAGTTACATTCAATCCATCACGTTCATTTGTCACATGTAGACACAATCACAGTGATGTAATACATACAGTGCACACGTTTAATGCGCAGCTAATGTGCTGTATATCACGTCCTCATCTTGTGCTTGATCCTGTTGGAGAACAAAACAAGATGTTGTAATATGAATGAATATGCGGCTCATTTAAATACAACAGAGATATTAGATATCCTTCTGTAAAGGCACAGTGTTCTGCAGAGGGACAGAACAGACTGACACATATCTTGATATAACTGTGTTTAGTTACCTTGTTGAAAGTGTGTCTCACATGCCTAACAGCACTGTAAGTTACTTCATCTTCAGCCTGTGAAGCAGCAAAACAAACATCAGAGGGGTGAAAATAAACAGTGTCGTCCTGCAGCAACACAGGGTCTTAAAGTGTTTCCTGAAATGCAGCTGTTAAAATGTGTCTGTATTTCAGAATGTGCAGATATATTGGGGTTGGGCCTTTAACCACCAAAAGTTGTTCCTCAGGTCAAAAAGTGTCAATTAAATGTATTAAGAATAATTTGAAAAAGGTCAGCCGTGAAACATTTGTTTGTTTTTAATCCTTTTTCTGCTCATAATTGATAATTGTTAAAGAGCATCTGTAGATAATTTATGGTTCTGCAAAACTTCCTGATGAAGGCACAAAACTGCCGTGTAAACAGAAGAAACCATGATGGCAGCCCTATAGCACTTTTTGTTAAAAACAACAAATGATCTTTATATCTCACCGCTGATGGTTGTTCGTTTGTCCGCTCTAAAAGTGAAACAGTAAAAACTCTTAAAGCTCAACACAAGTAAAATATTGAACAACAACAACACTTGATTTATTTGGATTTATAAACTTCTGAATATTCTTACTGTTTCTTGTCAATATAAAGCAGAGGATCAAGGCCGCCATCACAATGATGATCAGCAGACTCAGAGGGATGATGAGAGTCAGCAGGTGAATGGAAGCACTGCAGCAACAGTTTCAAACACACCGACACAGAAGAGAAAAAAATAATGATGTTCTTAGTGAAAAAACAAATTGACCATATTTCGTATAAGTCATATTGGTCAACAAATATACATATAGATTCCCTTACAATGATTGATTTTGTGTGAAAGTTAATAGCACAGTGAGGTGACTGACCTGCGGGATCCAGCATGAACTGTGGTGTGTTCTTCATACGCCAAGACAGACGTGTGAGTCACAGGCTGACGACTGCTTGAAAAGGTGTTAAGTTCTGTGGTTGCTGTAAGTGTTGCTATGGGAAACGACACAATAAATAAGGTAAGCATACCACAAGAATCAATTATAATATCACTTCTATATTACAATAGTAATGTCTTTGTAAATGCCGTTGCATAATAATCTATGTTTGTGATGATAAATTTATAATTGATTCATAATTGATGTGAAGTTAAAATCTAAATCTGATGTGGTTATATTTGTTTGTATCATACAGTACAGGAAAATAGTGAGAGCGTTGGTCCGTTGTTTATATGTTTCTGTATAGGAACTCAAGTTTTCTCTGTTACCACGACAACCTAATTAGTAGATGCACTAGACAATGAAAACGTGAGCAGGTGTCATATATGAGGCTCTGCTACACTGTAATGGAGGTCACATTTATCTGCGTCTGGAGTCAAAGCAGACGGTCAAAAGGACCTTACTGAGGATTATTGAGGATTCTGCAACCTCTTTTCACTACAAGCGGTCAACGAGGTATTTTTGTTTCACTATTTTTGTCTTTGTTGTATATTTATAAATGTCGTTTTGTCCGTCATTTGTTTGATGCTGGGTCATGTGCTGTATAAGTTGGTGATGCGTTTGTATTGTGTTTATTCAGTTGTAGTTCTCACGGCGTGAGAGAGGCCTGATGATATTACAAAGGTGGATTCATCAAAGAAACTTGCCCAAGAAATAAACGCCCGTTTTTAAAGAACCTACCTGTGTCTGTGTGTGGTGAAGAGAGCTGCAGTCTTAATCACTATAACTGGACTTATAGACTAAACATCTAAAAGCATCAAACCATCCATCAACAGACACACCTGAAATTTGTCAGTAAACATCACACTGATATGTTCAATATCACATTTTAGACTCGCCAGGTATGTAAGTCCAATAACATTTTATAACCTTGTACTCGTCTGTACTGTTGGTCAGTATTATGGTACTTACTAGTGCTGAGTCTCTCTTGAACAGTTACATGCACTGGCATCTGTAGGCCTCCTTTATCACAGAAGTACCAGCCGCTGCTCTGTGTCCTCAGTCCACTCAGAGTCACAGAGAAAACTAAGGAGACTTTGACCACTTTAATGGTCACTGTTATTCCATCTATTGATCCAGACGGCTCCTTCACACAGGACCCTCCCAGCCTGCACCACCGACTTTCTCCACCAACACTATAGTGACAATGGACGGTAACATCTTCTCCAATAAATCCTGTAACCTCCTGACGATCCACAGAGAGCTGGGGCCGACCTTGAGGGACAACAAACAGCATTTTCTACAATGTTGTGTTCAGCTGTTTGATCAGTACTTTCTGCAAAGAGTACATGTGGTAGATAAATGACATCATTTACATTTATTTCAAATATTATTGACTGATGATGCTATTGTGATATTAAAATATTCAGCTTTTTGCTCTGAACACTGAAACCCCTCTTAGTGTTTTTCCTCCATGTTGTTAATATTTCACAGCGAGGATTTGAAATGTTAGTGCAGGTGTTTAAAGAGGAGTGTTAGTATTTTTTAAACCTGCACAATATTTATACATATTTTAGGGTCTAAATGACTGATAGGTACAACAAATGTTGGAATTGCTGCTGTAGATTGCTTCAGCTGGCAGCAGGAAACTGGCTGTAATGGCTGCAGAGATAAGAGTACTAATGGGATCAAATTGTTATTCTAAGTGTCTGACAACATTACAAACAGGTTTGCTACAGAGAAAGACCTTTTTTACAACAGAAAGATGCTTTTTTAAACAAGAAACAACCTGTAAATCGCCCACTTCAAAGCCACCAGACTCCATTGACAAAAACAGTAATTTAACTCCAAAGAACACAGGAGTTGCTGATCCACTGCTGCATCAACCGGTTACTTAATTTGTATCGTTGTGTGACTTTGGTGTTTTAAAGGTTTGAATCCAACACATAACACAAACAAACTACCTGATTGAGGCAGCAGGAGACCAGGAACTCCTGTGTTCTGTGAGGAAAAAATACTGTTTTTGTCAATGGAGTCTGGTGGATTAGAAGATAGCAATGTAGCTCACAGCTCTTTCTGGTTAAAAAGGATCTTACCTTCATAAAAAGGTCTATTTGTGTAACAATCCTTTCTTTATGTTGTCAGCCAGTTAACAATCAGATAACAATCTGAGCCTGTGAGGGGCAAAAACAAGCATTTTCACTGGACATACTTTGATCCTAAAAATATTCGTATAAGTGATTTAAACCAAAGATATGTAAAACAGGTTAAAACATACAGGAAGTCCCTTCTAAGGCTTCTTACCTGTGTTAACTGACAGCTGAAATAACGTCCCGTCGTCTGGCCCATCATTTATCTCCACAACACACCAGTAATAAGACCCATAAACAGACAGGTCACTAATGGTCACAGTGAAGATTCTTTGCTGTTTGTCATCAGAGATTAAAAACCTTCCTGAACCACCTTGTTCATTAGTTTTAACTGCGTAGGAGCAGGTAAGCCAATTCTGTCCTTCACACAAGTATTTCACATGAGTTGTGTACTTAGACTCATAGAGACACGGGACAGAGACGGAGCCTCCACTCTTCACTGACACTTTACTGACTGTAGTTAAACTGTGAATTCCTGCAACAAACAAAGTGACCATAAAAAGTTGAAATTATAGTCACATCATCTTCTGACATCACCAGAAAATACAAATGATAGAATAATCCCGGTGACCGACCTGTGAGTCCAGTAAGGATGAGAAGAGCGCTGAGATGAGCGGCCATGTTGATGAGTGAGCAGAGAGGAAACAACAGCGACCATCTCACTGTGAGAATGACTTCATACTTTCTGCTATAACTACATAGGTCATTTCAGTGGTTAACAACCAAAGACTGTTCATACCGTCTATGTTAACACTTCTCCTCCCCCTACACTGTATAAAGGTTGCCACAGGGTTCTTCCTGTAGAGCTGAAGTTATATCTAGAACATTTACTTCTGACGAACTAAAATATTTATTGTTAAGGCATGTTACTAATTATTTGTTTTCTTAGTTGTTATTGAGCCATAGTTTATATCTTTACTAATTATTCGCATTAATGTGCTGATGTGAAGGACTTCATGTGCTTTCAGTAGGCCTACTTGAAAAACATTTTTTTCCAACATGACATTACTTTAGTCTCGATGTGTCTTGCAGAGCTGCACGTGTCTGCAAGCTTTTTACTTGTGGTCAAATTGTGCAGCTGGTCAGAGAGCTGAGGAGAGACGGTGAAAAACCTCAAAATGAAAACATGAGACAAGAAAACAGCAGACAGCACAACGTGAGACATCTTTTTTTTTACAACATTAAGAGATTTTAAAAAACACTTAAGAGTTACAACAGTTATATGTGTTGATGAGACATGTGCTCTGCTGGCTCTAGTGTTTGAACAAAAATAGATTATTATACAATTTTGATGTCAAACATTTACAATATAAGATATATGAGATAATATTGATCATGAGGGTTCATTTGATAAAACAATAAAATAACATTAAAACAAGAATTTAATTCAAATGAATTCAAGTGGAATCATTTATAAAACTAAACAATGTATTTGTGATGACGTGCTCGACTTGCAGTCTGTTCATGGCTGGAATACTTTCATATAAAATATAAGGATGGCTTGTCTCATTAATATGTGTTGTATCTGATACAAATAGTAGATATCAGCCATGAAGGTGAACAGTTTAGTCCTGCAGCTACATGAGAACTCTAACAGTGTTTCTGTTCAGTCTTTGTGCTCTCTGTTGGTTCGTCCACTTCTCATGAACACGATATCTGAGGAAGCCCTTCTTCAGATCTGACACAAATGTACACTTGGACAAACTTGTTGATCTGATTAGAATGTGGTGATCAAAGGTCAAAGGTCACTGTGACTTCACTACACATTTTTGGTCAAAACACAACAATTCAAACGCTAACTATGACAAAAATTCACACAAATATCTAAAAGGATAAAATGATGACGTTTCGTATTGAAAAGGTCAAAGGTCAACGTAACTGTGAAATCAACTATTGCACCGTAAATCGTATTTGTTTCATAGAACTTAGACACCAACAGACATTCACCTGTACAAGAACAACAAAGACTCACTCTGTGAAGTCAAATCAGTTTTATTCATTCATCAACATATTATGATGCACAGTCCGGCTCTGAGACGGAGACAAAGTATTCACAACTAACAAAAGGAAACAAAGAGCAGCGCAGAGGTGTGTGGTGAGAGGAGGTTAGTAGAATCTGTAGGTGGTTCTAGCACAGGAAGTGTTCTGTTTCATGTTGGTAGCACGTTTGTAGTCTGAGTGGTGTTGACCAGTCACGTAGGTCACGTAGGTCACGTAGGTCACTGTCGTCTGATATTGCAGGGTTTTATTTTACTGCTTTAATGAAGTTGATAAAAAGGAGAAAATCCTTCAGGAATGATCTTCAGACATACAGAACATTTAACTCTGTCTCTGTTTTGAGCTCAGGTTGACAGAATCTCAAAGCCAGAGTTTGAAATTTCAGAAATTAATTTGTCTTTAACCTAAACTTTGTATAATTCTGTGTAAATTATGTAATCTATTCACAGGTGCGTAACTTAAGACTGCTGCTTTAAATAAATACAGCACACAGACACAGAAACATTTTCACCATGAGGAAATTAACTTTTGTATCTTCAGCTTCAAACCTACAAATCTGTAAAGTTCTTATTGGTTTTTATTTTGTGTATTTAATTGTTTATTTGCCTTCTGTTATTTGACTGTGAAGCACTTTGGGACTGGTGTCTGAGAAAGGTGCTAAATAAACTCTGCTTGCCAACATATTCCAACATATATTAAGACGGATGACGTTTTCTCCGTCTAAATGCAAACAAACAGCAGCACATTTGATAAAGATAATTACATCTTTTTATTTATTTAAAAACATGTTTTATACATGAGGAAGTTACAGGGAGGTTGTACAGATAGTTACTGACCAGCCTTCAGCACTGCAGCTGCATCCTGAGCATACTTTGTGAAGACGTCACGTCTTCCAAACCCCAAACCCTCTATGAATGAGGGGATCTCTCACCGGGTGCGGTGGCGCACACCTGTAATCCAAGCTACCGGGAGGCTGAGGCACGAGGATCGTTTGAGCTCAGGAGCTCTGAGCTGCAGCGGACTATGTCGATCGGGTGTCCGCACTACGTTCGGTAAACACAGGGAAATAGTAAATATTAAATATTAAATATTAAATATTAAATATTAAATATTGAAAATATAAGAATAAGAATAGTACAATATGTACAATATTTTACATTCACATTTACGCTATGGAACAGATATTAATATATATTTAGATAATATTAAGAAGTGCAAAACAAAGAGAAATTGTGCAAAACTTTGTACATTAAAATGTGTAAACAAGCATCTGATTTTTCCCTTATATTTTTATTTTGTATTCATCATGACTCCATGGCGGAAGTGGTTAAGTAAACAGAAATAGCACTAAAAAGTAGAACATACTGCTAAACAATCACCTGAAAGCAGAGTGACTGTCGTAACAACAACAGGGACCAGTGGGTTTTCCCAGGAAATGGGGCCCTGTCCTTATTGGCAGCGAGTCAAGGGAGGCGTTTCTGAACTGCCGAGCGGTGCCAGTAAAGGCCACAGGTTGCAGCAGAGTGCCACAGGTTGCCACTGCGGTGCCACTACCTGCCAATGCCACTGGGAGGATCTCGCTGCCTCTCAGATCGTGGGTGCTCCTCCATCGTGCTGGTAGATGTGGAGTCTGGCAAAGCACGTCGTTGGGTCATCACCTCGCTAGTGTAGTCCGGAAAGATCAGGACTTTGTTTCCTTTGTACTCCATAGGCTGAAGTCTTCCACGATGCCGGATCAACTCCTTCTCTTGGAGATGGTGGATACGGGCCAGGATGGTGCGCGGCTTAGCATCGGCGGCCGGTCTCGTCTGGAGAGAAATGCTCTTCCCCGAGCAATTTGGGGATCAGTCAGGAAACAAATTCGGTTGGCTTGCCTTCCTCCACGCCCTCTTGTACGCCGACGATCTTAATATAATGCCTCCGGCAAAGGGCTTCCAGGTCCAGCACTTTGTTTTGAAGCTGGCTGTTTTGCTTCGCTAGCTCTGAGTTCTTAGCCTCAAGTGTCTGCAGGCGTATGTCAAGGTTGCTAGCTGCTAGCTCTGGGTTGGCCACACAGTGAAAGTTGTTTTCGAAAGCATCGAAGCGCTCATTAATGCCACGTAGGACCAACTCAGACATCTCCTTGCATATTTCCCTGCACATGGCGTAGGTTTTGTCAGGTTGCTCCATCAGCACCGCGGAGGAACTGCTGGGTTGGCCGCTGTTGGCACCAGCACTAGCTCCGGTAGCTTGGCCGTCAGTAGTTTTATCTTTGCTGGAGGTGTTTGGCTTCGGCATTGTTCAACTTTGTGGCGAGTTGAGTCCGGACACAAAGAGCTTACCCGCTTACTGTGGGCCTGTAGGTTAGTGTAACGTGGTAAAATGATATTATCGAGTTCACTAAGCATGTCTACATCTTACACACTAGTGGCCCCTGGTTAATGTAGGTTGATGATGGATGGCCTTCATCAGTGCTTCAGAAATCAGTCCAGAAAAGTGTCCTTGTTCAAATCCAGAGTGTGCTTTTGAATTTGACTTTATCAAAAGGTGTACATTGGTTACAAAAGTAGAGGAATACTTGAGTTAAGATTGTCAGAGTGGACCTCAAAGATGCTACCTGAGGAAAAACACCATCTTGTGGCTACTTTGTGTCACTGTAAAATCTGTTCATCTATGACCACTCTATATAAATGGGTGCACAGAAGGTTGGAAGGAATAACTGTCATATGTTGACATGTGAAATGGTAACTGTGAATCTGCAACATCACAAACAAACTGTAAATATAGTTTCTACCTTAAAATCTTTTATTTGTTGCTTCCTCTTCTACTACATCAATTTTTCTTTCACATATCCTGTTAAAGCTCTTATTATCTAGCCAATTTATGTAGAATATTTTGCTCTTTTGCATTTACATTGTCTTTCTCCTTGATGCTATGAAATAAAGTTATTTGATTTGAGCAGTTTTTGATCATAATTTCACAAATAAAAGCCTGATTTTTGTCATGGTGGAGAGTTTGTTAAATGCCATTTTCTGGGTAAAATCATCACATCACAACTGAGATGGTTGATAAAACTTAACTCTATGTTGGACCATGCACAGTTTACACCAGGTGTGAACGAGAATAGTTATAGTTTAAACAGCATGGGATATTAATATCACAAAAGTAAGCCTAGCCTATAAGTCCCTTTAGGCCCGCATGTCTGGGACCATGGTTCATTTTCAACTAGACAAGAAACAAAAATGCATTAATTCAACCTTTTAATTAATGTCTAAACCATAGACTGTATTGGTCTCATGCAATGCACAAATAAAGACTACAGAATGAACGCTTAAAATGGTAAAATATTATTCTAACAAATAGCTGACACAGAAATTAACCAGCAAAAATGAATTTCAAGGGCATTTTTCTACAAGAGAAATTGATGCTGCGATTTTAATAAGGTGAATAATTTGTAAATGAACTTATTAATAAGATGATATAGGCGTTATTATAAACAAATCTCCATAGTAACCCTGACTGAGGTCAGGACAGTTGTGACATCTTATTAATCGAACAAAAACAAACTCAAAGTCTTTTCAACACAAACAAACTGAGAGTTGGCAGCATATATCGGCAGTGGTTCTCAAAGTTGAACATTTCCAAGGATTTCTACAAGAAAACGACCTTCATCGACGACTTTTTCCCCTGGACATCGACTGAACATCGACTGAACATCGACAAGGAGCAGAACTGTTCCAGGATGCCAGACGTAAGATTTACTCTTTAAGAAACAGCTTGTTTACTGTCCAGACTGAACGAAGCATTGACCTGATGATGAGTTTGTTAAATTACATTTTTAAAGGGTGAACTGATCTCATTTGACAGCCGTTTGACGAAACTGAACTCTATAAATGACTGTGCACAGTGAAACCGGAACATTACGGACGTAATTTACATTTTGAACAAGTGTGAATGAAATGTCGCAAAAATAATTATGAAACCTGTCTAAAGCAAGCACCAAGACCCGCATGTTTGAAGCGACGTTATAAGAAACACTACTTTATAGCCATTTAAAGGGTAAAGTTTTTCTAATTTGTTCGCCTTTGTCTCTGTCCAATCTTATCATTTATATCCAGTTAGTTTTGTTATATATATATTGTAGCGACCAGAGATCCGTCGCGTGAGGCACAAAGCATTATGGGACTCTTGATGTTCACATTGTTTTGGTGTGGTTTGGTGACGGTGTGTTCATGTTTTGATTGTTGTGGTTGTGTTGGTGTTGTGTGATGTGTTTCCGGTGTGTGGCTAGGAAAGCGTTGCAGTTTGTCTGGCGACGTGGCCACCATGACCAAGACTTGTGTCTTGATTGATGACCTGTGTCCATGTATTGTATGGCTCTGTCTTGAATAAAACAGCACCACCTGTAGTCTAACGGTGTATGGGGCTCAGGTGTTGTTTAAATTGAGAAAATCTCTGTCTCCCAACTTTGTTGTCCACATTAGCTTGCCACATTGGTGTCAGAAGTGGGATTTCAGTCATGTCAGACTTCAGAATGGAGAGAGAAATTTTGACCTGGAGCAAGCTATTGAGCAGACACGTCAGCAACTGGGAAGACGAAGAAGAGTCTACCAGAGGTGGGAGTATCCCAGCATGTCCGGATGGCTCCAGTGCACCACGGCACCATCGCCCCCTACAGGACGAAAATGATAACACCAGAGGATTGCTGTTACCTGCTACCGACGCTGAGCTTCAACTGCCCATTGCTGCGGCTGCTGCTAACGAGCTGCCATCAACACCGGTCTCCATGCCCAGCCTGTTGCGCCCTGCAGCTGTGCCTACAACACCAGCCAAACTGCCCAAGTACAATGGGATGACGCAGCTGGAGCCGTACCTCTCACAAGTCCAACTAGCAGCATGGCACAGCAACTGGAGCAATGAAGAAGCTGCTGATCACCTGGCTCTGTCCTTGGAGGGAAAGGCGCTGCAGGTGCTCCTCGACCTAGCCCCAGCAGAGCAGCGGAATATAGAGGCCCTGACCATGGCGCTGGAGAGGCTATTCGGACAAAGACTCTTCACTGAGCAGAGCAGAGAGCCACCACCACAGCCTGCCCAAGCCCCGACAGTTGAGCCTGCTGTCCTTCCCTCTGCCGAGACGACTGAGGCCATACACAACTTATGGCAACGCAGCAGCAATGGCCTCGACCCACAGCAGCGCCACCAGTTGAAATGCCTCCTCGATTACTACAAGGACATCTTTGCAGCTAGAGATGAGGATTGCAGGCAGACAGGGCTGGTCCAACATGCCATCGATTCCGGCTCTGCCCAGCCCATCTGACTGTGCCCCCATCGGCTGGCCCTCACTAAACGACAGGCAGCGGAGGACATGTTCCGTGAGATGGCTGCAGCTGGTGTGATCGAGCCCTCTGACAGTCTGTGGGCAGCTCCAGCAGTCTTGGTGAAATGGAAGGATGGCAGCTGGCGGTTCTGTGTGGACTATCGACGCCTTAATGCCGTCACAAAAAAAGACTCCTACCGCCTCCCTCGGATTGACGACGCCCTCGACTACATCACAGGGTCCAGCTGGTTCAGCTCCCTTGACCTGCGCAGTGGCTACTGGCAGATTGAGCTAGCCCCTGACGCAAGACCAAAGACCGCTTTCATCTTGGGCAGGGGTTGTGGCAGTTCCGCATCATGCCTTTCGGACTCTGCAATGCACCAGCCACCTTCGAGGGGTTGATGGAGAGAGTGCTGACAGATGTCCCTCGGAGTCATTGTGTTGTGTACCTCGACGACCTGCTGGTACACGCCAACGATTTTGACAGAGCCCTGTCTAACCTGTGTGAGGTCTTCACTGCCATCTGCCAAGCCGGGCTGCGGCTGAACCCTGCAAAGTGTCGCCTGCTGACGAGCCACGTGGTCAGTGCTCGTGGTGTAGCCACTGACCCAGCTCAGGTGGATTCTGTCCGAGACTGGCCAACCCCCGCCAACGTCAGCGAGCTGCGGAGTTTCCTTGGCCTGGCTTCATACTACCGCCGTTTCGTCCGGAACTTCGCCACCATCACCAGCCCACTCCCCCGCCTGACTGACAAGGGCCGACAATTTGACTGGGATGACACCTGTGCTGCAGCCTTCGCCCAGCTCAAGGTGACCCTCACTGAAGCCCCAGTCTTGGCCTACCCCGAAGCCGGACAGTCCTTCATTGTGGACACCGATGCCAGCAACGTGGGGATCGGGGCTGTCCTCTCCCAGCGGGGAGGAGATGGGGAGCGTGCTGTCGTCTACTTCATTCGTGCCCTGAGTCGGGCAGAAAAGAACTACTGCGCCACCCGCCATGAACTGCTGGCAGGGGTCCAGGCATTACAGCACTTCCGGCCGTATTTGCACGGCAGCCACTTCCTTATCCACACCGGCGGCTGTGGCTCAGTGGTAGAGTCGGTCGTCTTTCAATCGGAAGGTCGGAGGTTCGATCCCCAGCTCCCTCAGGCTACATGCCGAAGTGTCCTTGGGCAAGGGTGAATGTGATATGTAGTGTAAAAAGCAGCTTTGAGTGGTCGCAAAGACTAGAAAAGCGCTATATAAGTACAGTCCATTTACCATTCCATTTACCAACCATACCTCACTTACCTGGCTCCTGAACTTTAAATACCCTGAAGGTCAGGTGGCCCGATGGCTGGAGGCCCTTCAAGGATATGACTTCGAAATCGAGCATCGGGCAGGGCGACACCATGGCAATGCTGACGTGCTCTCTAGGCGCCCCTGTGCAGCGTTGGAGTGCCGCTACTGCCAACGGCAAGAGGAACGGGGCCAGATGACAGACCGACAGCCACGAGGAGGGGTGGCTCCCATTGACCACGCAGCAGCTGAGACAGCAACAGGAGGCAGACGTGACCCTAGCACTGGTGAGAGGCTGGCTGGAGACAGGGAGGTGTCCCGAGTGGACAGAGGTGTCAGCGCTGGGGCCGGAGGTAAAGGCCTACCATTCTCAATGGGGCAACTTCGAGCTTCACAACGGTTTGGCCTACCAGAGGTGGCAAGCTCCAGGACGTCTGGTCAACCTGCTGCAGCTGCTGGTGCCTCGTGTGCTCCGTCCCCAAATTCTCCAGATTGTCCATGGCTCGGTGGGGGTGGGACACTACGGGAACGCCAAGACACTTCACCGCCTCAGGCCGACAATTTGACTGGGATGACCGGTTCTACTGGCCAGGCTTCCGACGCGACGTGGAGTTGCACTTGCACTGCTGCTACCCCTGCACTGCCCAGAAGGGACCAACCCAGCGCTCCCACGCCCCACTGCAGCAGTACTTGGTGGGGGCTCCAATGGAGCGAGTAGGGGTGGACATCCTGGGGCCTTTCCCTGTCACAGACGCTGACAACCTCTACGTCCTTGTGGCTATGGATTATTTCACAAAGTGGCCCGAGGCGTATGCAGTGCCAGGGGGGGGCGTCGTGTGAGGCACAAAGCATTATGGGACTCTTGATGTTCACATTGTTTTGGTGTGTTTTGGTGACGGTGTGTTCATGTTTTGATTGTTGTGGTTGCAGTTTGTCTCGCAATGTGGCCACCATGACCAAGACTTTTGTCTTGATTGATGACCTGTGTCGATGTATTGTATGGCTCTGTCTTGAATAAAACAGCACCACCTGCAGTCAAGCGGTGTATGGGGCACAGGTGTTGTTTAAAGCGAGAAAATCTCTGTCTCCCAACTTTGTTGTCCACGCTACCTAAAATTAAAAAAAATATATATATATATATATATATATATATATATATCTTTTTTAATTTTAATGCAACTACACACTAAAAAAGATTTATTTATAATCTGTATTAGATTTGCACTGTGTTAATAGATATGAAGCTGATTTATCTTTTAAAGATAATAGGACTAGTTTTGACTGAAATCCGTATGCTAAATGTGGGTTTATGTTATTGTAAATAAACTACTTTTTAAAGTTTTACTTAAATTTGCTGCAAATGTTGTTTTTTTCTTAAATATTGTTCTGATGAGAAATTATTTTGTAATTACAGTAAAAAAATATTTAATATTTATATAAAATATGTAACTATATGAAACCGGAAGTTTGTCAGCTAAAACATATTCAGGTTGATATCTGCTTTAAAAGTAAATAGCACTTCAAATCTCCATAGTAACCCTTACAGACCTGCTACAGGTTGGCAGGTGAGTGACGTCAGAAAATACGGTGCAGAACTGTTTCCGCATGGTAGACGTAAGATTACTTAATGGCTTACTTTAGGTTTGTTAAATGACATTTTAAAGGGTGAATTCATCTCATTTGACAGCCGTTTGACAAAACTAAACTTTATAAATGACTGTGCACAGTAACACATTATTACGACATAGGCTGATGTGAATATTTGGACGATTGTTAATAAAATATCCCAAAAATAATCATGAAACTCCTTCAGGCCCGCGTGTTTGAGTCCATGTTATAAAGATAGCACCATTACCTTTTCATTACTGCTAAGGCTAATTGAAATTTTGTCATTTAAATATTTTTTTGTTTGCTTTTAGATCATTTCAAATTTAAACGCATGTTGCAAATTCAGGTCAAACAAGTTGGTATGATAACATAGTTTTAAAAAAAATAAGTAGGAATAAGTAAATGAATACTATTGTTTTCTAAAAGGAATTACTTTCCCAGAAGTAGTATTAATATATCAGATTTGATATTAATGTTGACTTTAGTTTGAATACACATAAAATCCTGCTGAATCGTGGATGATGATATGGGACTCCATCTTTTTGATGATACAGATGTTGGCAGGTGTTTGTGTCATCACCTTTATACAAGCTAACTTCTTACCTGTGTATTCATCAGGCCTTTTACTGGGATACAAACTCAAATATATCATAGCTTAGCAGACTGTCGGTTATTGAAAGTAATAAAAAAAAATTTAACTTGTCAGCAGTGTGATATTATTGTGCTTTCAGTTGTTGAATTCTACAAGTGTGCATTTTGATTTGTTAATGGGAGAAGCAAATTACAGCCACATACAGTTAAGTATTCAAAACAAGCACTAGTCATGTGTTTGTGTTTCTGTGACTTAATTTTAATCTTAAATGAGTCTTATTGTACTGAAATCTAAGGATGTGAGGACTTTTTTCCAGAGTCATTTTGGAGAGATGTTGAAATGTTTGGCTTGTTTCTGTCGTCAGGACGACCGCCGCGCCACCTGGACCGAGGGCCCCGTCCCCGGCATGCGCGTCCTCAGGGTGACCCTTTGGAGGCTCCCGGCAGCAGCAGGAGCAGCAGCCGGGTATTCCTCAGGTACCCCTCCTAGGTTCCACCCTCACACACCTCCCTCTAGCTCTCCTCCTCTCTCTCCCTCTAGCTCTCCTCCTCGCCCTCCCTCTGGCTCTCCTCCTCCCTCTCCCTTTTTTCCTCCTCACTCTCCGTCTAGCTCTCCCTCTGGCTCTCCTCCTCTCTCTCCCTCTAGCTCTCCTCCTCGCCCTCCCTCTTGCTCTCCTCCTCCCTCTCCCTTTTTTCCTCCTCACTCTCCGTCTAGCTCTCCCTCTGGCTCTCCTCCTCGCTCTCCCTCCAGCTCTCCTCCTCGCCCTCCCTCTGGCTCTCCTCCTCTCTCTCTCTCTAGCTCTCCTCCTCGCCCTCCCTCTAGCTCTCCTCCTCCCTCTCCCTTTTTTCCTCCTCACTCTCCGTCTAGCTCTCCCTCTGGCTCTCCTCCTCCCTCTCCCTCTAGCTCTCCTCCTCGCCCTCCCTCTTGCTCTCCTCCTCTCTCTCCCTCTAGCTCTCCTCCTCCCTCTCCCTTTTTTCCTCATCTCTCTCCCTTTGGCTCTTCCTCTAGCTCTTCCTCTGGCTCTCCCTCTGGCTCTCCTTCAAGCTCCCCCTCCGGCTCCTCCTCTTCCTATGGCAGTGTCCTCACTGTTCCATCTATTAACTCACATTGCTCCTCTGTAAGCTTTTCCCCAGCGAGGTTGTCGGGATCCAGCCGTTGCTCCTCCCCCTGTCTGTCCCCTATGCTGACGGAGGAGGAGCAGTGGCCTGGTGTGGAGCCGTCCCCCTGCCTGCCCCCTATGCTGATGGAGGAGGAGCAGTGGCCTGGTGTGGAGCCTGAGGATCCGGAGGACATCGCCAAGAGACAGCAGCGGTGGATGGTATGATTCCCTCCAAGCACAAGCAGACACAAAATAAAAGCACTACTACTTATACTAACAAAATAATGAAAGACAATGTATGCGTCACATAATACCAAACTTAAATACCAAACCAAATCAATTGTCCGTTTTTACATGGATAACTTTAACAGAACAATGTCAACAATTACAGGCGGACCCCCCTCTGAGGACAGAGGAGCCCAGCCAGCCTCCTGAAGATCCCCCCATCCCTTCATCCACCTCTCTTCGGCTCATCTCAACGGGTCCGGAGCAGAAGTGGGTGAAGAAGGTGCGGGGACTTCTGAGGCTGAGGAACCAGCAGCGTGGAGGCTCCGGACGCAAGCGACCTGCTAGGAAGGCAGAGGGACCCCCTCCACCGAAGCGTCCGAAGAGCTAAGTGCCTTCATGTATATAGATAAGATATAATAGGTTAAGTTAGTGTAAGTTAAGTTGAGTTAAAGGTATAATAAGGAGGATTTTTTTCTTGCATTTTATCAACAACACATTCAAACTGGGCCCCTCCTCCTGGGCTCTTCGTCACCAGAAGCTCACTCTCACTCTCTCGTGCGAGAATACGCCGCCGAGCTAACACCGACTGCATCACGGTTACCTTTTGCGCTAGCATGCTAACCACCAGTTAGCCTGTCCTACCAGAGGCACCTATCTGTCCAACAGAAAGAAGGCCAGCTCTGCGTCGCTCTTTCGCCATGTTCGCCGCTCTGAGTGGGGTCCAGTTGCTAATTTGAACCACTCCCACACTCACCTATACACACTCACCTGTGATTGGCTCAGGGAACTACAACAGCGCCTCTCCTGAAAACGTCCTGTGCAAAGAAAAACAGAATGGATGCAGAGGGAGGGGTCTCACAAGGGTCTGCACACACTCACCAACACACATGTATAGAGGCCCATAAGTGATGATTTATATTATATTTGTAAAAGTCTATATTTTACTTTTCTAGGAAAATCCTCCTTATTATACCTTTAAGTTAGAATAAGTTAAGTTTTGTTAGTATAAGTTTTGTTAGTATAAGTTAAGTTAAGTTTTGTATAAGTTAAGTTAGTATAAGTTAAGTTAGTTTTGTATAAGTTAAGTTAGTTTTGTATAAGTTAAGTTAGTATAAGTTAAGTTTTGTTAGTATAAGTTTTGTTAGTATAAGTTAAGTTAGTTTTGTATAAGTTAAGTTAGTATAAGTTAAGTTAGTTTTGTATAAGTTAAGTTAGTATAAGTTAAGTTTTGTTAGTTTAAGTTAAGTTTGTATATGTTTAGTACAAGTTAAATTGGGTAGACGGTAGCTCAGTCAGTACGGACTTGGCTTGTGAACCGGAGGGCCGGTTCAAGTCCTGATACAGACCAAGTAAGGAATTGGGGCTGGTAGCTGGGGAGGTGCCAGTTCCTTTCCTGGGCACTGTCAAGGTGCCCTTGAGCAAGGCACCGAATCCCCCAACTTTCTCGGGGCGCATGTCCACTTGCAGCCCCCTCACTCTGACATGTGCATGTCCATAGGGTCCCGTTTGTGCATGTGTGTATTTCGGGCCTATGTTTGTGTAACATGTTTGTAATAACGGAGTGAAAACACTGAACTTCCCCTCGGTGGTTTACTAAAGTATCTCAAAAAACAAGAAAAAAAAAAAGTATAAATTAAGTTAGCATATGTTAAGTTGAGTTAAAGGTATAATAAGATTTTTTCTTCAATTTCATCTACAACACATTCAAACTGGGCCCCTCCTCCTGGGCCCTTTGTCACCAGAAGCTTCCTCTCTCTCTCTCGTGCGAGAACACGCCCAGTCCCCTGAGCTAACACCCACAGCATCACGGTTAGCTTTTGCGCTAGCATGCTAACCACCAGTTAGCCTGTCTTACCAGAGGCACCTACCTGTCCAACAGAAAGAAGGCCAGCTCTGCATCGCTCTTTCGCCATGTTCGCTGGTCTGAATGGGGCCCAGTTACTAATCTGAACCACTCCCACACTCACCTATACACACTCACCTGTGTTTGGCTCAGGGAACCACAACAGCGCCCCTCCTGAAAACGTCCTGTGCAAAGAAAAAACAGAATGGATGCAGAGGGAAGGGTCTCACAAGTGTCTGCACACACTCACCAACACACATGTATAGAGGCCCATAAGTGATGATTT
Source organism: Semicossyphus pulcher (assembly GCF_022749685.1). Lineage (NCBI taxonomy): Eukaryota > Metazoa > Chordata > Actinopteri > Labriformes > Labridae > Semicossyphus > Semicossyphus pulcher. The sequence continues at coordinate 6,365,606 of NW_027211670.1, forward strand.
ATATTATATTTGTAAAAGTCTATATTTTACTTTTCTAGGAAAATCCTCCTTATTATACCTTTAAATTAGAATAAGTTAAGTTTTGTTAGTATAAGTTAAGTTTTGTAAGTATGAGTTAAGTAAGTATAAGTTAAGTTTTGTTAGTATGAGTTAAGTTAGTATAAGTTAAGTTAAGTTAAGTAAGTATAAGTTAAGTTTTGTTAGTATAAGTTCTGTTTTGTAAGTATGAGTTAAGTTAGTTTTGTATAAGTTAAGTTTTGTTAGTATAAGTTAAGTTGTAAGTTAAGTCCACTACATGTGGTTCATCAGAGTGGAGTCTGGGTTCATTCATCAAGTAAGATTGTCTCTTTGTAGTGATTAATTCCCTATGCGTGCTACTGGATGCAGAGGAGCGTAGGAGAGACATGATGTAGGACAGCCCCAGGATGATGAGCCCGGAGAGCCAGAGTCAGCTGAGGGAACAGGGCTGTGACGAGAGAGATGAGGACAAGATGAAGGACCTCTCCGAGTAACCATGGTAACTTGAAGATGAATGGCTCTATACTAAATGTCTTCATAAGTATAGTCGAGTTTTGCAGATAACTATTGTAATATATATATATTTTTAACCATACACTTCATATTTTCACTTATATTTGAGTTGTTTTTTTCTATGTCTCTAATTTTCTACTGTATTTTTGGAGCCATCTGACACTTTCATTTCCTTCAGGGTAAATAAAGTTCTATCTTATCTCTTATAGTACTTTGTTTCTAAAAAAAAATGCTGTTACTTTTTCAGAGGATCCATGAAGTGCTCAAATTCAAGTCTGTCTTCACGAAACTTCAAGATGGAAATGATTGAGAAGAGCCCAGAAGAGCCCAAAGACGAGGAACGACCCCAGGACGCAGAGGGCAAGAGAGACGACATGAAGAGTAAGCTAAGGAAGAGAAGTCATTTTATCATGCATCATTATCATCAATTCTCCTGTATCACTGCACAAACTTTAAAGATGGCTCTTTAGACATTTTAGTTTCTGCTCTTCCTCTGTAGCTCGTCTACTAACTTTACTGTCCTTTCTCTTCAGGTTCAAACAGCCCGGCCTCATTGTGCAGTCTGACAGTGAACACAGAGGGAACAGCACAGTGTCTCCTCCCTGGCCTCAGCAGCAGAAAGCAGCAGAAGAAACAAAGAGTCTAAACTGCAGAGAAGATGCTCCGATCCAGAGAAGTTTCCAACTGTACGATTACCCAGCTGATGAGGAGGAGATCCAGGAATAAATGCAGAGGAGCAGCTGAAAGACACAGGAGAGCGACGTGTCGACATGCAGGCTACGCTGAGAACACAGGTAAGTGAAAGGTGAATCATTTATGCAGCTGTGTCTTAGTGTATGTTTAAAAACTCTGCTTTGTCTGGCTTGTTGTTACAGAATACTTCCAGAGTGTCATGTGGTAGATGCAAATGATTGAGAAGATCCCAGAAGAGCCCAAAGACGAGGAACAACCCCAGGATGCAGAGGGCAAGAGAGATGACGTGAAGAGTAAGGTAAGGAAGAGAAGTGATTTTATCGTGTATCCTGAGTTTTCAGGCAACCTTAAAAGACACAAGCAAACTGTACATATTTTTGTCTGCAACATATGTGTATTTATCCAACTAACCTTTGTAATGTTGGTCTGTTTCAGCAGAGAGCACGGAGCAAAGAGAGGACCAGACAAAACAGTCCATCCAAAGAGGCAGAGGGACGAGTCAGGAGACAACAACACAAGACATGCACAATGTTTCACACAGCGAGGCTGCAAAAAAAACACCTTCTCAAATAAATGTCAAAGAACCTGAAAACTCTTAACAGGTCACTATTGGTCTTTTCCTATTACCCTGAAATATGACCTATAAAAACATTTGGTTTCCTTAAACATGTGGAACAGTGTAACATGTAGACTCTGCATTATTGAAGGTATTCAGAACATGAATGACTTATCGAACAATCTGCTGCAGTTACCAAACTCAAATAACTTCAGATCTTAAAACAAAGGAGTGAGTCTAACTTAACTTATAGAGACGGGTTCATTAAAGACCCAACGAGCATTAATGGGAGTAAATCATTATTTATTGAATTCAAAGCAAACGATGAAGAAGATGCTCCTACCTTACAGCTTTAAGTGGTCGTCAGCACTGATCCTTCAGACGAGCAGTCCTGAAACAGAGTAAAGCAGAAGATCATCCACTAGAGGGAGCTACATGATCAGTAAAGTATGTTTTAAAGCAATCTAACTGGGTTTCAACATGTCTGCTCTGTGTCGTGGTCAACTCTGGTGGGAAAATGATCATATTTCCTTCATAGGGACAAACATCATCCTCATGGCTGTTATAATAGTTGTTAAAACGTATCTCTGTCTGGAAGATCAATGCCGTTTGCTACCTGTGAGACAGCTTGTAATTCCACTTGAAGTTGACCAATGTTGTTGTGTTACTAAAGTTTTACCTTTATACCATAAACACAAATCAGCTGATGAAGTGTTCAGTTTAATTATCTTATATACATAAAATATTGTTTAAAGGCATCTATAACTCTGGCATCATCATTTCCAAGACCATGTCTTTTCATTCTGAAAAAAGCGATGGAAATGACATTAGAAACATCTTTATATAAAGCTTACTGAAGTCTGTTTTAGGATTAGGATTCAAGATTTAAGTAATATCACATGAGAGGGAGTGATGTTTTCCTTTGGCCCTCCTTGACAAAGCAGATGGTAGACAGTCTGTGTGAGCATCTGAGGGACTCTGAAGCAAAGGGACAATGAAAACAACACAAAAACACCTGACATACAGTTAAATATGGTTCAAATATTCAGTTGTCCACCAAATTATGACAACAGAAAAAGCACACAAGAGTTCTAAGGGCAATTTAATTTAATACGGTACGGATGTAAAGAAGCCATGGAATTCCCCCGACTCTGTGTGTAATACAAAATATACTGGACTTACTGCACAGCAAACAGAAACACAGCAAGTTGACCCATCATTTTATCAGATTCACAGAGGGTAACTTACAATCAGCCTATTCTCCAGCAAACAACAATGACAATAAAGCAATCTCAAATTAATTAATTTATGTCATTGCCATTGTCAAAGACAGTCAAAAATTATTGGTAAGCATGGTTGCTCTTAGTGACAGACTGTTTTTAGTCTAAATTATGTTTCTAAACACTGATTGAAACTGCTAAATGTCAGGACAATGAAAAACTTCCTAAGTGGACTCATCTTTATCATAGCGGGGTAAATCAAGATAGCTCGGTAATATTTGCTCGTCTTTAACATCCCAATGCTAACTTATGAACAAATTAATTAAGTTAGCCGCAGTTACAAACGCACACACAAGCTATGACGTAACTCCGCTCGTTTTGTGGAGTTAACTGTGCGTGGAGCTTTTGAACATTTAGTCGACATTACTGAGCTAGCTTGACATCCAAGTTATGTTAACCTCTGTGTCTGTTAACTTGTGTAGGGGCCAGGTTGTGTTGTGCACGTTTTTGCAGACAGGTGGCACTGTCTGTTCAGGTCTGTTGGGTGTGTCTACTTAGGTAGGTGGGTTAATCAGCGTAGGTGCGCACGCTGAAGAAGCCATACGGTTTTTGACCGTGCCATGGCATCTAAAACACAGCAGGTCAGAGTGTTTATTAGTAAATTGTGACTATGAAAAGTATTATTGGTCGGTACGGGAAAGCAGTTTGTTTTAAACACATGAAAATTGGACATTTTGCTGTGTTTTGTGGATCTGCACCTACACTGGCACGCGTACAAACCCTTCATACCAGCATGCGCCGATAGTGACTAAGGTACGCCACTATAATAGTCAAAAACCTGGTTCCTATGGGACTCGTTGGGAAAGCAACAGTCAGCCTTGTGTTTTCTGTGGACATTCGCCGCGTCTGGAAAGCCAGAGAGGCGGCCTGGAAGGACGAGTGGAGGAGCTGCTGTTGCTGTTCGGGTTCGTTACGGCTGGAGGAACTCGGGTGGAGTTTGGCCACGGCTGGAGGAACGGCTGTGGAGGACGCTCAGGTGGAGTTCGGCTACGGCTGGGTGGACGTCGGCAGCGAAGCGACCGGAGACCGGAGCAACGACGAGGCAGCGAAGCGACCGGAGACCGGAGCAACGACGAGGCAGCGGAGTCTGCGGAGCCGCGGAGCATCGGATCAGCTGATCGTCGCATGGCGCCCAGCTTACGGATGCCGAGGTATGAGTAGCGCTACACAATAATGGCCATTTGACCTGTGTGCACACAAAAAATGGGGGCATAAAACCAATGCATTGGTAGCCCAAGCGAATGAGTTATTGACTTTGCGTAAACTTTGTTTGTTGCTGCGAACTGATTGATGACTGATTGACTGATTAACCAGGAAGTGCGAAAACGGCGTCAGACGTAACCATGGAAACCGGAGTTGAAAAAGACCTGCAATCGCAGAAACGAAAGGTTAAAATGACTGAAAAAGCGCTTGCTGATAAATTGTCAAGGTTGCAAACAGAACGAAAGGTTCAGCTAAATAAAGCAGCCAATATACGAAGCTCAATGAAAGATCTAATGTCAAAGGGTGATAAAACAATGGTTCATGATGCTTTGAATGAATTAAATTTGGTGTGTGATGATGCAAAATCAGTGCATGTACAGCTGTTGGGTTTAATGCCACATGATGAACAAAAAAAACATGAGATATGGTTTAAAGCAAAATTGCTATCTCTAAATGAGTGTATTCATGATGCAGAAATGTGGGTTTCAAACTTTGAAGGTAATACACAAGAAAATGTTGGTGTTACAAACAATGACGGTATTGCAAATGAAAATGAGGTTGTTGGTATCAATCAAACTGATGATGTCACAAACAATGAAAAAAATGCACATGCAACTGGGTTTGTTGTGGATGACATTCGCCCAAATGATAGCATTTCTAATGTGCGAAGAAAACGCTCAAGTAAAGGAAGTGGTAAAAGTGGAAGATCAAGCATCGCTTCTGCACGCATAAAGGCTGAAGCAGATAAAGCTGCTCTTGTTGCCCGTGCTGCAGCTCTGAGGGAAAGGCACACTTTGGAGGAGCAGGAGCAACAACTGAGGAGAAAACGAGAACAGCTTGACTTGGAAGCGGAAATTGCAGCAGCCAATGCTAAGTTGTCAGTATTGCAATCCTCTGATGTGGGCGGTTCCAGTGTAGGAACCACAAATGGAATGGAGTCTTATCTGGAAAAGGAAAAACGGAAAAATGAGTCTGTGATTGTCTTGAATCCTATAGCAACTGAATATCAGCCTGGATTGTGGAAATCAACGCAACTACAATGCTCAAACAAACCACTGGATGTGCGACCAAAGGAACATGGCCGGTACTTTAAAACAGCTTCTGAACATCAGTACAATATGCATGACCACCAGGAAAGCATGGGAAATTCACACCAACTTAAAAGTCAAATGGCAACTTTTCAAGTAAACAAGGAAATCAGTCAACCTCAAATCACTCATCAATTCACTCAACCTCACATAAATCAAAGCGCATCTGAAGACATACTTACCAGCATGCACAGACAAAACGAAATAACAGCCGCTTTGGTGCAACAGCAACTCATAAGATCTCTGCCACCAAGAGATATTCCTATATTTGAAGGGAACCCTCTGCAGTACAGAGCTTTTATGAAGGCATTCGAGCAGGGAGTGGAGGATAAGGCAGGAGCAGCAGATTGTCTATTCTATCTGGAGCAATTTACCAGAGGACAGCCACAACAACTGGTACGTAGCTGCCAGCATTTGCCTCTTGAACGCGGCTATGCAGTGGCTAAGGACTTGCTGCAAGAGCATTTTGGAAATCAATATAAAGTTGCTACTGCCTATATGGAAAGGGTTCTAGCCTGGCAGTCCATAAAAGGCGAGGATGTTAAAGCGCTCCATGCGTATTCTTTGTTCTCGCGTGGCTGTAGCAATATAATGGGAGAGTTGGAGTATATGCAAGAGTTGGATATGCCTGCAAATATGAGAGCCGTTATTGCAAAGCTGCCGTACAAGTTGAGGGAGCAATGGAGGACCATCGCTCATGGAATCATGGAAAAAAATAAACAGAGAGCTCACTTTACTGACCTGGTTGCATTTGTGGAGCGTCATGTTAAAATCCTTTCTGATCTTCTGTTCGGCAACATCCAAGATCCGGTATCTGGTGCGGCCGGCACAAAGGCTCTCACTCGGTTTACATCACATCCAGGGAACAGGGTGAAGGGAAATATTGTTGCCACCACTGTAACATCTGTTGCCTTGTCAGAGAAAGGGGAGGAGTCACCGGCAGAGCTTGGAAAGACAGTGAAACCTGGATGTCTTTGCTGTTCAAACAGACACACACTGGAGGAGTGTAAACAGTTTAACGGGAAAAAGCAGAAAGAGAAAATTCCATTTCTGAGGGAAAAGGGAGTTTGCTTTGCATGCTTATGTGAGGGTCACATGAGTCGTGAATGCGAGAGGCGCTTGACATGCAAAGTGTGTGGTCAAACTCATCCCACTGTGCTGCACATTAAAAGGCAAGTACCAGTTTCAGAGCAAAAGCCACCATCAGCTTCACAACAGTTAAAGGGACCCCTCAACAAACAATTGGCTTCTTTCCAAACATGTGGTCATACAGGGGCCGGTAAGGATGGCTGTGCACTTCCAATTCTCCCAGTAAGTGTGAAGTCTGCAAAGGGAAACGACATCATACAAACGTATGCATTTCTGGACCCTGGTAGCTCAGCCACGTTCTGCTCTGAAGACCTCATGCAGAAGCTGAATATTACAGGCAGAAGAACCAGTTTTTTGTTGAGCACAATGGGTCAGGAGACTGTTGTTCCAGCTTATTCCATCATTGGCTTGGAGGTGGCTGGGTTGGATAGCAATGACTTTTATAGTCCTCCAGAGGTCTTGACTCAAAAGAAAATGCCAGTCACCGCTAATAACATAGTAACAACTGAGGAACTGGATAAATGGCCTTACCTGTCAGACGTTCACATCCCACGCATAAACGCAAACCTTGATTTGTTGGTAGGAACCGACGCTCCCAAAATACTGGAACCTTGGGAGGTCATCAACAGCCACGGGAATGGTCCGTACGCTGTTCGAACTGTGTTGGGATGGATCGTTAATGGACCACTGACTTGAAGCAGTGGTGCCTTAGAGACAGATTTTCCCTCTGCCACAGTGAACAGGATGTTCACTGTGGCAACTGGAGGAATTGCTGACCAGTCAGTACATGCATGACTTCAATGAAAAGACTTATGGTCAAAAGGAAATGTCAAGAGAAGACATAAGGTTCTTAGAAATTGTAAGTCATTCTGCGAAGCTTCAGGATGGACACTACAGTCAACAAATGCCTTTCAGGAAAGAGCATCCCACACTCCCAAACATTCTGTCTATGGCCAAGCAAAGGTTACTGGGACTCAAGAGGAGATTTAAGAGAGATGAGCGGTTCCATCATGAATATGCAAGCTTCTTCACTGATGTAATCTCCAATTGTTATGCAGAGAAGGTACCTCAGCACCAGTTGGATGGTGCTGAAGGAAAGGTCTGGTGTATTACGCACCAGAGAGTCTACCATCCAAGGAAGAACACTTTGCGTGTGGTGTTTGACTGTTCAGCAACGTTTAAAGGAACATCACTAAACAGTCAGTTGCTGCAGGGACCCAACCTTACCAGTAGTCTTCTTGGAGTGCTCACCAGGTTCAGGCAGGAGCCTGTAGCGGTTATGGGAGACATACAGAAGATGTTTTACCAGGTTAAGGTGGCAGAAACAGACAAAGACTTCCTTCGTTTCCTGTGGTGGCCTGAGGGTGACATGAATCAACAGGTGACAGAGTATAGGATGACTGTTCATTTGTTTGGAGCTGTTTCATCCCCAAGCTGTGCTTGCTATGCACTCAGGAAAGCAGCTGAGGATGGACAGGCCTTCTTCCCTGCTGATGTCACCCACACAGTGAAGCAAAACTTTTATGTGGACGATTGTTTAAAGAGCACATCATCTGAAGAGGAAGCTGTGCAGCTGATTAAAGATCTTACAGCTCTTTGTCTACGAGGAGGCTTTCATCTGACAAAGTGGGTCAGTAACAGCCGTGTGGTGTTGCAGACTGTTGGACAGGAGCTGGACTTGGACAGAGACAGTCTTCCCTTGGAAAGAGCCCTTGGGTTGCAGTGGTGTCACAGTTTAACTGGTGTCGAATTAACTGTTGGCGGTCACAGATGTGTGTGGGCGTGGCTTATGAGTCCGTTGTTTCCGTGGCATTACGGTTCACTATTGTTATGTAATGTTGTCCACAGAAATTGATTAACGGGTCTTACCTTTGCCAAAATTTCAACATCTTGATACAGATTAGTAAGAAGTAAAAATTCAAGCTTTGTCAGGTCTGTCCTCAAATGGAGAAGAAAACTTTTAAAATGGTCATTGGTTGAACGGAGGTCAGATCGATCTGATGCATTCAAAGAAGTCGGGAAATCTGAAAGCTAAATGGCTGGAATTCATCTCAAGTTAAATTTTAGATTTAGAAAGGATTGTTAGCTGAACTTATATGCAGATGTCTGTTTATAGAGTTTAATAAGAAGCTAAATCGTCGTCACGCTGATGGGAGTCCGGATGGCATTACAGCGGATTACATTCCGCCTGCTATTGCTCTCCTCAAGGACTGTTTTTCCTGCATACACCACAGCCTGCTGATACGTGATTGGTCAATATTACTCGGACTGCAAGCATAGTTCAAACGGAAACCGGAACCAGACCCTTCCTGGAAATCCACTACTACTGAGAGGCCGAAGGAGGCTTTATCTGTTAGACCTGTCAAGTTAATTTATTATTTCAGCATTTCCTGTTTTATTTTGTTAACCCTTGTCTCTCGTCTTTTTCAGGTCCTGTCAAGCTGTCTCCCTCACCGTTGATCACCAGGTCCCTCCCTAATGTGTTGCACCTGTGTCTTGTTACGTTCACTCCCTTTTCCTTCTTAAACCCTGGTGTTCCCTCACTTCCCTGCCAGATTATCACTAGCCTTTGCAGTCGATACATCCAGCTCTCTTTATTAGATTATCCTACACCCTAGTGTATTGACCAGCTTTTTCTGTCCTCGTTCCTGTTTTTGGCCTGTCGGATCTCTGTTACCTTGCCCTCGCTTTTCGACTTCTGTGTACTGGACCTTGCTTGAATAAAGACCACGTTTTTTGGAACTATCACGTGTCTCTGCTGTTGAATCCTTACTCTGTGCCTGACAGAATAATCTGGCCAGAAATGGATTCAGCGGACACAGATCCCTCGCTGGCTCCTTTACCTTCCCAAGACCCGTGGGTCTCACGCCAGGAGGAGCAGATCAACGTTCTGCACCAGGAGGTACGCGAACTCTCTGGATGACAGGAAAACCTCCTCTCATCTGTGGAGTCGCAGATGAGTTATGTGGTGCACCAGATCCAGAGACTCCAGCTCCTTCCGGCAACGGGACTCTCCGGTTACTCACCGGCTCAGCCGCCTTCCGACACTCGCTCACCTTCACCTCCTCCGACGGCTCCCCAGGTGCAGCTTTGTCCTCCAGTCCGTTTCTCAGGAGATTCAGGTGACTGCCGTCCATTCATTTCCCAGTGTGAACTACATTATGAATTCCAGTCGAGCTCGTTTCCCTCTAATCGAGTGAAGATTGCTTTTATGATTTCCCACATCACTGGGAGGGCAGAAGCATGGGCCACGGCCGAGTGGAATCGCCAGTCTCTATGCTGCAGCGCTCTCCCTGCTTTCTGTGAAGCTCTGACGCAGGTTGTTCAGCACACACATCCTGGACACGAGGCTGCATGACCGCTCATCTCCCTGAAGCAGGGCAAGCGGAGGGCGGCTGATTATGCAATTGAGTTCCGGACCTTAGCGGCTGAGAGTGACTGGAACCAGACGGCGCTCACGGACACTTTCTTTGGGGGTCTTTCGGAGACCCTGAAGGACCACTTGACACCTCACGATCTCCCGGAGCAACTGGAGCCCTTGATCGCGCTGGCCTTCAAGATTGACAAGAGACTGTTCGAGAGGGAAAAAGAGAAGTCTCGCTTGACTCGGCCTCCTTCTTCGAGGAACCCATGCATGTGGGCAGGACCAGCCTCGCCCCTGAGGAACGTCAACGTCGGGTCCGTGAGGGGCTCTGTATTTACTGTGGGCAGCCCGGACATAATCATCTTAACAGTTCGCTGCGCAGCAGTAGAGGAAGGAAACCGGTGTTGGTGAGTCAGACTACTTTACCCTAACATATTACTCGCCAACTCACACCGGTTGTTTTAACGTCTCCCTCTCTCTCACGCAGACAACCAGCATTAATTGACTCCGGCCCTGATGCCAATTTAATGGATAGTGGGATAGCGCATGAGCTCAAGCTGGTTCCCCTGCCCCTTCCTAGCTCACTTGATGCGAGCGCCTTAGACGGTAGATTGATGTACAGGGTAACTCATAGCACCCCTCCTATAATTCTTACCTTCCCAGACAACCATACTGAGGAGATCTGTTTTCGCATTTACAACGCTCTCATCTGGTTTCGAGCTCCTCCAGGGGGCTAAAGTTTTCACCAAACTGGACCTACATAACGCCTATCATCTGGTCCGCATCAGTGAGGGCGATAAGTGGAAGATGGTGTTCAACACCCCCAGTGGCCACTATGAGTATTTAGTAATGCCCTTCGGTTTAACTTATGTTCCTGCAGTTTTTCAGTCATTTGTCAACGATGGTCTGAGAGACTTCCTTAACGTGTTTGTTTTCGTCTATTTAGATGATATCCTGATCTTCTCACCCAATGATGAAACCCACATCAACCATGTGCGGCAAGTGCTGCGGAGACTGCTGGCTCACCAGCTCTACGTCAAGGCTGAAAAGTGTGACTTCCACGTGACCACAGTCTCCTTCCTGGGGTTGATAGTGTCTGAGGGGCGAGTGAGTATGGATCCTGACAAGGTCAGGGCTGTGTCAGAGTGGCCGGCACCAGTCTGCAGGAAAGATGTGCAGAGGTTCCTTGGTTTTGCTAATTTCTATAGAAAATTCATTAGAAATTTTAGCTCTGTGGCCTCCCCTCTCCACTCTCTAACCTCCTCTAAGGTCTCGTTCTCCTGGTCAGAGGCTGCTGAACGGTCATTCCGGAGGCTCAAGACAGCCTATACATCGATTTGTGGTAGAGGTCGACGCCTCAGACACCAGCGTTGGGGCAGTCCTGTCACAGAGGTCAGTTAAAGATGACAAATTACATCCTTGTGCCTTCCTCTCCAAGAAGCTGTCATCCGCAGAAAGGAACTATGGACTCGGAGACTGTGAGCTGCTGGCTATGAAGACAGCGCTGGAGGAGTGGAGGCATTGGCTGGAGGGGGCCGAGCAACCTTTTCTTGTGTGGAATGACCATAAGAATCTGGAGTATCTGCGAAGTGCCAAAAGACTGAACGCTCGACAAGCCAGGTGGGTTCTGTTCTTTTTTACCAGATTTACGTTTACTTTGTCCTATCGCCCAGGATCCAAGAATGGGAAACCCGATGCCCTCTCCCGCCAGTTACTCTCAGATTAAGAATGTAACTCCCGTTCTGCCCGGCTTCCTGCTTCCTGGGAGCAATGACCTGGTCTATTGAAGATGCTGTAAAGAGAGCCTCAGCTAATGGGCCTACACCTGCTGGTCTGCCCCCCAATCGCCTCTTCGTTCCCCCGACACTCAGAGGACAGGTAATAGACTGGGCCCATTCTTCTGATTTCTCCTGTCATCCAGGTACCAGGCGAACCTCATTCAAAATCAGAATCAGAATCGGTGTTTATTGCCAAGTAGGTTTACACATACAAGGAATTTGTTTTGGTGATTTTGGTGCAGAACAATTAACACAGAACTAGAATAAAATTAAGTAAAAGACTTCAATAGAATAAGATAAAAAATAGGAATAAGAATAAAAATATAAAAGCAATACGTATAATACAAATAGTACAAAATATGTACAACAGGTGTGATTAAAAACTGTTCAGGTGTGCAGTATATGGAACAGTGCAAATTTTACAGTATTTATTTAAAAATAGTGCAGCATATAGACAATATAAGTCCAGTGTGCATTAATGTAACACATAGTCTGAATTACAGACTTAACACTCATTAGATCTTAAGTGACTGAGGGGCTGGATGAGAGTCCATGTCACGTGGGGGGGTGGAGGGGGGTGGGGGCCTTGTTGACAAGGCTGGCAGCAGAGGGGAAGAAACTGTTCCTGTGTCGGGAGGTGTTGGTCCTGAGGGACAGCAGCCTCTTGCCAGAGGAGAGGGTCTCAAAGAGTCTGTGACCAGGGTGAGAGGGGTCGGCCACAATCTTATCTGCACGCCTCAGTGTCCTGGAGGTGTACAGGTCCTCTAGAGATGGCAGATTGCAGCCAATCACCTTCTCTGCGGAGCGGATGATACGCTGCAGCCTGCCCTTGTCCCTGGCAGTAGCAGCAGCGTGCCAGACAGTGATTGAGCAGGTGAGGATGGACTCAACGATGGCGGTGTAGAAGTGCACCATCATTGTCTTTGGCAGGTTGAACTTCTTCAGCTGCTGCAGGAAGTACATCCTCTGCTGTCCCTTTTTGATGGGGATCCGATGTTCAGCTCCCACTTGAGGTCCTGGCTGATGATGGTCCCCAGGAAGCGGAAAGACTCCACAGTGCAAACAGTGGAGTCACTGATGGTGATGGGGGCGGGTGTGGCTGCTGTCTTTCCACAACCATCTCCACTGTCTTCAGAGCATTAAGCTCTAGGTTGTTCTCACCACACCAGGTCACCAGATGGTCAATCTCCCACCTGTAGGCAGACTCGTCCCTACCAGAGATGAGTCCAATGAGGGTGGTGTTCGTCACGGCCAGAGGTTCGGTTGGCCTAACACCAGAACCTGGGAAACACTCCTATTCTCACAGTAGTTGATTGATTTTCTAAGATGGCTCATTTCATTCCCCTCCCTAAGCTGCCATCAGCTAAGGAAACTGCGGAGATTGTGCTGCAACATGTCTTTGGCCTCCATGGTCTTCCCCGCAGGGTGTTATCAGATTGGGGGCCCCAGTTTGCAGCTCGTTTTTGGAAGGCCTTCTGTCGTCTCCTGGGGGCCCGTGCTGATCTGACGTCCGGCTATCACCCTGAGTCCAATGGACAGACATAGAGATTAAATCAGGAGTGGGAGACTGGACTACGTTGTCTGACCTCTCACAATCCCTCTACATGGGCAGACAGACTGGTATGGATTGAATATGCCCATATTTCTCTGCCTTCCGTTCGCCAGACATGACTCCTTTCCAGTGTGTTTATGCTTATCAGCCCCCGATGTTTCCGGCTCTTGAACCTGATGTGGCGGTTCCCTCAGCCCAGGCGTTGGTCCGCCGGTGCCGTAGAGCCTGGTTGCGGGTCCGTCAGACCCTCCTCAGGAAATCTGCGGGGTACAAGAAGATGGCGGATAGTCGCTGGACTCCTGCCCCCACGTACTGTGCGGGCCAAAGGGTTTGGCTGTATACTAAGGACCTGCCCCTGAGGTCTGTTTCCTGCAAACTGTCACCACGCTTTGTTGGGCCCTTCCCGGTTTCCAAGCTCGTCAACCCGGTTGCCATCAGGCTGAGTCTCCCCAGGACCATGCGGGTCCACCCTACCTTCCATGTGAGCAAAATAAAACCTGCCATATCCAGTCCGCTACTCCCCCCCTCCAAACCCCCACCTCCTCCTAGGATCGTCGACGGAGGCCCCGTCTACACCGTTAAACGTCTGTTGGCTGTTCGTTGTCGAGGGCGGGGTCGGCAATACCTGGTGGACTGGGAAGGTTATGGTCCGGAGGAGAGGTCTTGGGTCTCCTGATTGAGGACTATCACCGTCAGCACCTTGAAGATCCTGGGTCGTCAGGAGCCAGCCTTTGAGGAGGGGGTACTGTCAGACCTGTCAAGTTAATTTATTATTTCAGCATTTCCTGTTTTATTTTGTTAACCCTTGTCTCTCCTCTTTTTCAGTTCCTGTCAAGCTGTCTCCCTCATCGTTGATCACCGGGTCCCTCCCTAATGTGTTGCACCTGTGTCTTGTTACGTTCACTCCCTTTTCCTTCTTAAACCCTGGTGTTCCCTCACTTCCCTGCCAGATTATCACTAGCCTTTGCAGTCGATACATCCAGCTCTCTTTATTAGATTATCCTAGACCCTCGTGTTTTGACCAGCTTTTTCTGTCCTTGTTCCTGTTTTTTGCCTGTCGGATCTCTGTTACCTTGCCTTCGCTTTTTGACTTCTGTGTACCGGACCTTGCTTGAATAAAGACCACGTTTTTTGGAACTATCACCTGTCTCCGCAGTTGAATCCTTACTCTGTGCCTGACAATATACTCGCCGAAGCCAGCTACTGATCTGGCCAATGATAAGCCAGCGCAGGTAACTGAGAGGCCGGCGGTGGTAAATAAGAAGCTGCCGACCAGGGCAGCAAGTCATGCGTCTAACATAGCAACCCAATGGATCGGTAACTGGATAGGCTGGTCGTTAGCTTCCCAGGCTGGAGATTAGAACGCCAGCCATTTTAGGTCACAACTCTGTTTCCATTCTGGAAGATAGGAAGTCTCTCAGTAATACATTTAAAATGATGATTAAGTTTTGCCTATTCATTAACTTTATTTGTGAAATATAAATGTTAAGAAGTGTAATATTGTATGACTACAGTTATGTTTAAGAATTACTTCATTTGTTCAAGTTTATCGACAAGATTGTGCAGATTTGTTAGCTGGCTTGTCCACATAGAAATCACTGTTAACATGAGTGCAGAAAGTTTGCAAACCACTACATTTGAGTAACACATATTAATTTAATGCATTTTTATTTTATTTGGGGAAGTTTTATTTACTTACCTGGAAAAATCATGTGAAATGACTGCAGTCTATGGTGGATGAATGTCTGTAAGAGTGTAGACAGTTACTTTATTTTGTTTAACACAACTCTGTTTGGATTCTGTAAGGTGATGAGCTGAAATAAAGAGGGAGAGACACTGCACTGCTCTACCGCAAGAAAAGAACGACTCCTACGCTTATTCTGCACTTTAACTCAAATCCACCAACAATAAAATTAAATAACACAACACAGAGACTGGATAGGACATAACTTTGAATACGGGCTAAGGAGACATTTCTCAGGGTTACACACGTTTCTAATTTTTAGTTTTTATATATTTAATCTTCGAAGTTCATGTGCTCTCAGTACGCCTACTTGCAAAACATATTTTTTTCCAACATTTCTGTGAATATCTTGATTTGTGTGTTCCGCCCATAGACTGCATGAAAAGATGGACAACATGACAGCTCCCTAAAGGTGAAGCCAATATCTCTCTATCGCCCCCTGCTGACTGGCTGCAGAATAGGTCATAAAGCCCGCTTCCTCCATGTTAACAGATGGACATGAGTCAAACTATAAAATGAAAATACACATCAAATACATTTTTCTCAAACATGGTTTATGTCATTATAGTTAGTTCTTATCATGCTGATTTATGTCCAAGTGTTGATTTTTCTGACAAGTTTATTTTTTATTAGTTATTTGAACGTTAACCTCAGACCAACATAAAGTCCTTGTTGTCTTTTTTATTTTTGTTAGCGGAAGTGGCGGGCGTCACCCGCCAATCTCTCGACTCGACTCTGGCTCCAAATGGCGTCAACATCGCAAGATGGCAGCGCCCATCATTGGGGCTATTTTGGCATCGATTCTGTACGATGAGAGCAGATGGAGACGCGTCGTCCTTCGATACAGTCGTTGGTTCCGCCCTTGTGTGTCAGCCTCCATTACTGCGGTCAGTCTGCTGCTGCCTGCTGCCCGTGACAGCAGCATGGGTAGTTGGATTAACAACATTAGACAGTGGCCCCCAGGTGCTGATGAAGGTACCGTATGTAGATGGAGATACAAACGTTATTTAAACTTTACATATTAGTCAGACGTTGATGATGACAGGAGCCAGAAATAGAGAAAAACGGACCACATGCCCGTCCGCCACAGTAACTAACAGTAACATAATTAAGAGCTTATATTTGTACATAAAAATGTATCATAAAGAAGATCAGATTTACTTGTGAGGCAACCTTCTGTAAACAACTTTATTACATTTCAACGTTTTATTGTAGCAGAAATTAACGTTACTATAGTGACGTTACATAGAAGAAAATTCAACACTTCTTAGGACGGGACCTTTAATTCCCTGGATTCATGAGAAGGATTACAATCCTAATTTTTACTTTAATCTGGATGTGTCTTGCAGAGCTGCACGTGTCTGCAAGCCTTTTACTTGTGGTCAAATTGTGCAGCTGGTCAGAGAGCTGAGGAGAGACGGTGAAAAACCTCAAAATGAAAACATGAGAGAATAACACAGCAGACAGCACAACGTGAGACATCTTTTTTACACCCCGTAATGTACAGAATAGACAGACATTACAGTACACAGTCATGATGACATAATCACAGAAACATTTTAAATATATTTGAAGAATGGATCCTTAGAGGATGATGACCGAGCCAAGGTTGTTCAACCCAAACAGACCTGAGTCACCCAGCCCTTACTCCACCATCAAGACCTGGAAGATGACGAGCTTCAAACACACCTGTCGTCCACCACAAGCTCAATGGTTTGGCTGATGTTGAGCTTTAGGTGATCAACTTTACTGTTTGGTGGAGGCAAACAGCTGCGAGGTGCTCATTCAAGTCAATAAACAGTTTTTCATGATTATGCCTTCAACAGTTAAATCTGAAGGTTCACCAGATTAGTTAGCTACATCTCTGATATCACACACACATCATGTTCAGTCTAACAAAATGTTTAATTATGAAGCTAAGTGTAAGTGTATGGGACAATGCTAGCAAAAACATCTCTTTGTCATCAACACGTCCTTCCCATTATCTTAAAGAGACAGAGCAAACATCACCATGTTCATGTTTTTCAGTGACCAGGCTTTATATTGTCATGTTCATGTCAAATACAAATTCAAAGCAAAGTAATATCCAAGTAGGTTAGTAAGCCCAGCTAATAACTAACAAGCTGAGCTAGCTAGCATGTTGAGAAAACTAGCAGAAACCAAACAAACCAAAGCGGCCTCTTCAGCTACCTCTCCCCCAGCAACCTCAAAGCATCTGTGGATAACATCACCAGCTAACATCCGCTCACAACACACTAGATTAGACGATCCAGCTAACAACATGCTAGGCTATATTATTTTATATTCATTTTTCTAGAGCGTTTTCGTCCATCTTTTCTCGCCTTAGAATCACCAATTCCCTCTCCACTACAGTCCAGTTTAATTTGTCTGCACTTGGAGGTTACCTGAGGAACTTTGTTACTTAGATGTAGTGAGAATACTGTAATGCTAGTTTCAGGCTGTCTTTTATAGTGCCTGAGTAAAAGTAGAGAGCATGCTCAGTCCATCTTACTGCACCATAGCAACTGATGGGAGTGTTCAATGGAGTTGTAAATTTATCCTTAGCTTGGATATTATGTGAAAGCTTTGATGACTCCTTTAATTTGTGGTAAATAAATGTAAATAGACTTTGTAATGTTTTCGGATATTGAAAATAACATGAATGGTTAAATTTATTGGTTCTGGCCAGTGTATGTAAATATTTTTCTTCTGCATTTTGCTTCATTTGCTCAGATGTCCCTGGACTGTCTTTGAAGAGCAATAAAACACTTCATTTTTGCATCAATTGGACTTTGTCTTGCTGCCCTTTTTCAACATTTTGAGGTTAAATTACACCTTTTTCGGTCAGCCTTTCAACCTACTACCCTCACTCTAGGTCAGAGTGTGACAATCACCATGACCAGAAATGAAAAATGAACCAGTGTAACCAGCGTCTGTTAAATCCCCCGTTTTCTTCTGTTTGTTCTGGTGAGCACAGAGCGTTACATCCCATCCACATCACTTTCAGCATATGACCTCTGGGTATGGAGGGAGAGACACACACACAGAAAGACACAGTTTTATTCTGTGCAGTTCTTCAGTTCTAAATAAAACATGTAAAGTGTTTCTATATTTATTTTGATGTACTAGTATTGTGAAATACAAATGACAGTTTCAGTAGTTGACAGTTACCTGGCCTGAAGTCTCTCTCATTGTCTCCACATTACTGTAAGTTACTTCCTCTTCTGGCTGTTAAAGGACAAAACTAAATGTAATTTACACAAAGTCTGAACAAGATGATATAACCTGTCCATTACATCATTTTAAAAATAGTAACCATAAGCAATCTTATACACTTCCCTCATTAAGGAATAATTACACACAAATATTTTGACTTGCTTTCTTTGAAACTGATATATATCACTGTCTTGTCTGTCTTTTAATATGAAGCTATACAGCCTGTAGCTGATTAGGTCTTTATGTTAAGCTTAGCTCACCCTGTGCTGGCTGTAGCTTTATATTTAACTGACTGATTTGAGTATAGATTCAATCTTTTCATCTGACTCTCCACGTGGAAGAAACACCAGGAAGAAAACGTGTCAAAATATTCTTAAAGTGAAACTGACTTTGAGCTTTAAGCTCACAGGCACATCCACAATATTGTACCATCTACAGTCGTTCTGCAAAGAGACGTTTTCTCTCATTATAAACACTGTGGAGATGAATCAGAATATCTTACTGGTGTTGCAGCTGATGTTTGGGCTGTGGTCCGCTCTTAAAGTGGAACAATCAAAACTCCTGTTACTGTCTCTCATTGTGCAATGACTGTGCGACACATGTCTACAGTTTTAAAGAGAAATAGTTAGAAACAACATGAGTTGGATTTATTAAGATCAGCACAGACTTACTTCGTCTTTTGAAAATAAACCATACAAACAAGCCGACCAGCACAACGAGAGTCAACACGCTCAGACGGACGGAGAGACTCTTCAGGTGGAAGGAAACACTGTAGAATAAATTATAAAGAACGATGAAAATCATTAACAGATCAGTGTCCTTCAAGTAGAACTATGTTGTGATCAAGAAATATACTGCTGCACCATTTTATACAGTTTAGACGTTATTCATGATTAATAAAGGCAGCTTCATGTTAAAATGCATGTATTGAGACTTCACTACAAATCTGTGACTGATTCATTGGCCCCTAAATCAGCCACAGTCTACTAAATAGTGTATTGACTGCAAATGTAACTGACCTGTGCTTGACAGGTTGATGAGTGCTTTCAAAGGTGTTTGAACCTCTTGTTGCTGCGAGTGCGGCTGAGAGAAACAACAGAATGATTAACAGAATCATATCACAAATATGTATACTAATATCACATCTGTATCAAATGCAACGCTTTGCTAATGTTGCAAATTATAACTGCACATTTTATAACCTTGTGCTCGTCTGTACTGTTGGTCAGTATTATGGTACTTACTAGTGCTGAGTCTCTCTTGAACAGTTACATGCACTGGCATCTGTAGGCCTCCTTTATCACAGAAGTACCAGCCGCTGCTCTGTGTCCTCAGTCCACTCAGAGTCACAGAGAAAACTAAGGAGACTTTTACTTTAATGGTCACTGTTGTTCCATCTATTGATCCAGACGGCTCCTTCACACAGGACCCTCCCAGCCTGCACCACCGACTTTCTCCACCAACACTATAGTGACAATGGACGGTAACATCTTCTCCAATAAATCCTGTAACCTCCTGACGATCCACAGAGAGCTGGGGCCGACCTTGAGGGACAACAAACAGCATTTTCTACAATGTTGTGTTCAGCTGTTTGATCAGTACTTTCTGCAAAGAGTACATGTGGTAGATAAATGACTTCATTTACATTTATTTCAAATATTATTGCCTGATGATGATAAGAGTACTAATGGGATCAAATTGTTATTCTAAGTGTCTGACAACATTACAAACAGGTTTGCTACAGAGAAAGACTTTTTTTACAACAGAAAGATGCTTTTTTAAACAAGAAACAACCTGTAAATCGCCCACTTCAAAGCCACCAGACTCCATTGACACAAACAGTAATTTAACTCCAAAGAACACAGGAGTTGCTGATCCACTGCTGCATCAACCGGTTACTTAATTTGTATCGTTGTGTGACTTTGGTGTTTTAAAGGTTTGAATCCAACACATAACACAAACAAACTACCTGATTGAGGCAGCAGGAGACCAGGAACTCCTGTGTTCTGTGAGGAAAAAATACTGTTTTTGTCAATGGAGTCTGGTGGATTAGAAGATAGCAATGTAGCTCACAGCTCTTTCTGGTTAAAAAGGATCTTACCTTCATAAAAAGGTCTATTTGTGTAACAATCCTTTCTTTATGTTGTCAGCCAGTTAACAATCAGATAACAATCTGAGCCTGTGAGGGGCAAAAACAAGCATTTTTACTGGACATACTTTGATCCTAAAAATATTTGTAGACGTGATTTAAACCCTGAGATATGTAAAACAGGTTAAAACACACAGGAAGTCCCTTCTAAGGCTTCTTACCTGTGTTAACTGACAGCAGAAATAACGTCCCGTCGTCTGGCCCACCATTTATATCCACAGCACACCAGTAATAAGACCCAACAGACAGGTCACTAATGGTCACAGTGAAGATTCTTTACTGTTTGTCATCAGAGATTATAAACCTTCCTGAACCAACTTGTTCATTAGTTTTAACTGCGTAGGAGCAGGTACCCCAATCCCATCCTTTACACAAGTATTTCACATGAGTTGTGTACTTAGACTCATAGAGACACGGGACAGAGACGGAGCCTCCTCTCTTCACTGACACTTTTCTGACTGTAGTTAAGCTGTGAATTCCTGCAACAAACAAATTGACCATAAAAAGTTGAAATTATAGTCACATCATCTTCTGACATCACCAGAAAATACAAATGATAGAATAATCCAGGTGACCGACCTGTGAGTCCAGTAAGGATGAGAAGAGCGCTGAGATGAGCGGCCATGTTGATGAGAGAGCAGAGAGGAAACAACAGCGACCATCTCACTGTGAGAATGACTTCATACTTTCTGCTATAACTACATAGGTAATTTCAGTGGTTAACAACCAAAGACTGTTTATACCGTCTATGTTACCACTTCTCCTCCCCCTACACTGTATAAAGGTTGCCACAGGGTTCTTCCTGTAGAGCTGAAGTTATATCTAGAACATTTACTTCTGACGAACTAAAATATTTATTGTTAAGGCATGTTACTAATTATTAGTTTTTTTTAGTTGTTATTGAGCCACAGTTTATATCTTTACTAATTATTTGCATTAATGTGCTGATGTGAAGGACTTCATGTGCTTTCAGTAGGCCTACTTGAAAAACATTTTTTTCCAACATGACATTACTTTAGTCTAGATGTGTCTTGCAGAGCTGCACGTGTCTGCAAGCTTTTTACTTGTGGTCAAAATGTGCAGCTTGTCAGAGAGCTGAGGAGAGACGGTGAAAAACCTCAAAATGAAAACATGAGACAAGAAAACAGCAGACAGCACAACGTGAGACATCTTTTTTTTTACAACATTAAGAGATTTTAAAAAACACTTAAGAGTTACAACAGTTATATGTGTAGTGGCCATTTGTCCGAAAAATCAAACTTACAATAAATCAAACATAATCAAAGTGCCACTGATGCACCATGGGGATGTGGTGCACGCAGGCAAAAGAAGTCCATTGTCCATTCAAGGTTGTGCGTTTCTTATGGTTTATTTTCCCAATAATCAAGCAAGCAAACAAAAGAACAAAGAAATCACGGCTCCTGCTGCCTCTCTTGTGCTGGTAAAAAATAAATAAAGCAAACACCTAGAATAATCTAACTATAATACTTATTATTAATGAACTAAATATACAACTAAATACTAAGAACAAACAAGTAGCTCCTACAATATGTGTTGATGAGACATGTGCTCTGCTGGCTCTAGTGTTTGAACAAAAAAAGATTATTATACAATTTTGATTTCAAACATTTACAATATAAGATATATGAGATAATATTGATCATGAGGGTTCATTTGATAAAACAATAAAATAACATTAAAACAAGAATTTAATTCAAATGAATTCAAGTGGAATCATTTATAAAACTAAACAATGTATTTGTGATGACATGCTCGACTTGCAGTCCGTTCATGGCTGGAATACTTTCATATAAAATATAAGGATGGCTTGTCTCATGAATATGTGTTGTATCTGATACAAATAGTAGATATCAGCCATGAAGGTGAACAGTTTAGTCCTGCAGCTACATGAGAACTCTAACAGTGTTTCTGTTCAGTCTTTGTGCTCTCTGTTGGTTCGTCCACTTCTCATGAACACGATATCTGAGGAAGCCCTTCTTCAGATCTGACACAAATGTACACTTGGACAAACTTGTTGATCTGATTAGAATGTGGTGACCAAAGGTCAAAGGTCACTTTAACTTCACTACACATTTTTGGTCAAAACACAACAATTCAAACGCTAACTATGACAAAAATTCACACAAATATCTAAAAGGATAAAATGATGACGTTTCGTATTTAAAAGGTCAAAGGTCAACGTAATTGTGACACCAATAGACATTCACCTGAACAAGAACAACAAAGACTCACTCCGTGAAGTCAAATCAGTTTTATTCATTCATCAACATATTATGATGCACAGTCCGGCTCTGAGACGGAGACAAAGTATTCACAACTAACAAAAGGAAACAAAGAGCAGCGCAGAGGTGTGTGGTGAGAGGAGGTTAGTAGAATCTGTAGGTGGTTCTAGCACAGGAAGTGTTCTGTTTCATGTTGGTAGCACGTTTGTAGTCTGAGTGGTGTTGACCAGTCACGTAGGTCACGTAGGTCATGTAGGTCACTGTCGTCTGATATTGCAGGGTTTTATTTTAGTGCTTTAATGAAGTTGATAAAAAGGAGAAAATCCTTCAGGAATGATCTTCAGACATACAGAACATTTAACTCTGTCTCTGTTTTGAGCTCAGGTTGACAGAATCTCAAAGCCAGAGTTTCAAATTTCAGAAATTAATTTGTCTTTATCCTAAACTTTGTATGTAATTCTATGTAAATTATGTAATCTATTCACAGGCGCGTAATTTAAGACTGCTGCTTTAAATAAATACAGCACACAGACACAGACACATTTTCACCACGAGGAAATTAACTTTTGTATCTTCAGCTTCAAACCTACAAATCTGTAAAGTTCTTATTGGTTTTTATTTTGTTTATTTAATTGTTTATTTGCCTTCTGTTATTTGACTGTGAAGCACTTTGGGACTGGTGTCTGAGAAAGGTGCTAAATAAACTTTGCTTGCCAACATATTCCAACATATATTAAGACGGATGACGTTTTCTCCGTCTAAATGCAAACAAACAGCAGCACATTTGATAAAGATAATTACATCTTTTTATTTATTTAAAACATGTTTTATACATGAGGAAGTTACAGGGAGGTTGTACAGATAGTTACTGACCAGCCTTCAGCACTGCAGCTGCATCCTGAGCATACTTTGTGAAGACGTCACGTCTTCAAAACCCCAAACCCTCTATGAATGAGGGGATCTCTCGCCGGGTGCGGTGGCGCGCGCCTGTAATCCAAGCTACCGGGAGGCTGAGGCTGGAGGATCGTTTGAGCTCAGGAGCTCTGAGCTGCAGCGGACTATGTCGATCGGGTGTCCGCACTAAGCTCGGCATCGATATGGTGCTCCTAGGGGAGCCCGGGACCACCAGGTCGTCCAAGGAGGGGTGCACCGGCCCAGGTCGGAAACGGAGCAGGTCAAAGCCCCCGTGCCGCTCAGTAGTGGGCTCGCGCCTGTCAATAGACGCTGTAGTGCAGCCTGAGTAATACAGCGGGACCCGGTCTTTTTACACTCTGCATACTGGCAAACAAACACACGCTCAACAACAACATCGTGTCTACATGTTACAACAGCTTCAGCACTGCTCACTTAGCGTCTTGTTTCCATGAAAACCTGCACAAAGCAGCTGTTTGTTTGTCCTACGGCGCCTCCTCCTGGAGGAGAGGAGCAATGACATCAGTCACAGCAGTCAGTGACACAGAACACATCCACTAAACTAACAGGGTTTATTTTAATGATTGAATGAAGATGATGAAGAGGAGGAAATGATCATCAGACAAACAACATTTAACTCTGTCTTTGATCTGTTCTGTTCAGAGCAAAGGTTGACATTATGTGTGAGAAAAAAATCAATGATTCTTTACTGTCACACTATCATGACTTACTGACGAGACACCTGAACACAACACGGTCGCCATTACTGCTAACGAATGTCTGAAAGTTCTGAAGAGTCTGCTCCTTCGGCATCAGGCCTCAGGTCAGCGGCAAAGAGATGCAGGGAAGCCAATCCCAGGGAAACAGGTAAGTATGACGTGGCCGAGGTTTCACTTTGAGGAAATCTCTGAGGAGTCAGCTCCCTCCACTTCATGACTCAGCTCCTTTGGAGACAGGCACCGGGAAGAGAGCTCCAGGACCTCATCTCCCTCGACCTTAGGCTCCAGCTGAGACGGATCTGTCCAGGGTGGTCTGAAGGCAGCGACTCCGATTAGCCTGGGAAGGAGCAGAACTGGAAACCTGGAAAGCCTCTGTGTTTGGAAGGAAAGGCGATGCCCCAGGAAGCCTTCACGTCTGGAAGGGTTTGAATGCCCTTGGTAGCGTCTTGCACCAGGGTTCATTAATAACTGTTGGCTCCTTTGTAACTTTAGCCTTTGCGTCTGGCAGGGCTGGTAACGCCCAAGGTAGCCTTTGCGTCTTGCGAGGTTTAAGACACCTGAGGTAGCGTCTTGCACCAGGGCCTGTTTTTATCTGGAGGCTTTTGAATTAAAATAATAATTAAGATAAGATAAGATACACTCACCCTGAAGGCATAGCCTATGTGTTTGAAGACATTATGCCTTCTATGTGGGTTCAGTATCTTGCCCGAGGACACTTTGACCTGCGACTGGAGGAGCTTTGGATCAAACCACCGATCTTCAGATTAGTGAACGACCTGCTTTTACATCTGAGCAACAGCTCCTCAAATCACTGGATATCTCAGTGCCCTCCCTGAGGCGACTTGGAAACCCATGACAAGGATCAATTCTTGGATAGGACCCAGAATACACTGGAACGTTTCCTTGTGCCCTCTGGCCTCAATACTGTAGATCTCCCTGCCATCACTGGAGGAACCACTGGATCACAGGAGCTACTCTCATTCAACAATCTGAGGAAAATGATCAGAATGAAAATCATTTCTTTACAGGCAAAGAAGGTAATGTATGCAGCTGTCTCAATGAGTTTACATATTATACCTGTTTATCTGTTTAATATTGAATGTTAGTTCTTCAATGATTCAAAGATGACATTTCTACTAACTCTGTTGTTCTTTGAGTTTTAAAGTCAGGTTTAGATGACTGAACCAGAGGTGAGTTATTTAATGACAACATTAACTGAAGTCTCCTTTAAGTGTCAAGTTGGCTGATTTCACAGGTCAAGCTTCATGTGTTTTACTCCCTCTGGTGTACTTTACTTGTATTGGCTTTATAAGAAGTAGATGTAGATTAGTATAGTACTAATGGTAAGTCATTAGTTCATGACAACATTAAAGCCTCCTGCATGTTTTAGTTCCACTTGTTTAAAATGATTTATTTAAAATAAGAGAAGATAAAACTTTATTAATTCCAAAGGAAATTACAGCGCCAGATAACTCCAAAAAATACAGTACAATACAAATCATACAAAATGCAAACAACAACTTGAATAGAAGTGAAAATATAAAATGTATGGTTTAATGCAAAAGAGACAGTGCCTAATTGAAAAAACAATATTACAATAGTCATCTATTAAAGTAACACACTCTGTTATGCTTTCATTTGTAACTTAAACGTCTATATGTGTGTAAGGTGTAGATAACATCACCACAAGTAAGTTATTCATTCATCATGCAAAACGGGCCAACTTGCAGGACCCAGCATGAACTCTGTGTAGCATTACTAATATTAATTCTATTTAAAAAGAGATTGAAGTGTGGCTGTTTGGCACTGGTGGGGATTAAAAAGATGTTGGTTGGAAGAATGACTCAGGAGGAAGAAGTCTGTAAGAAGAACTGGTGGATTTACTGACTGCAGCAAGAAAAAGAGCAAAACACAATTTGCAACAAGCAAATAAACAGGAAAATAACTAAAAACCCACAGTGACAGCTCACAGTGAATTTGAAACCGTCCTCGCCCCGTCAGAACAGGAACAAACCATAGAGGGGGGGAGGGGGAACCAGAGTGTAATTCACAATGAAACAAAAGTCAACACAACAATTTAAACATTGAATGACAATATTTCAAAGTGAGCAGTTAAAGCAAATTAATATAAACTGATAACATAAACGAGGTAAACGTCCTCTAATGTAGGGCTCCACTCTGTGTCACTGGGCACGAGTGGCCTGACTAAGCCTGATGACTGCTGGCTGCAGGACATGAACCTGGGGTAGGCGTGAGTGTTCTGAGGAAACCTTTTCACACTGTGCTGTTTTTATATGCAAAGACAGAAGTGTGACTTATTCTTTGACAAGTTGTTAAAGTGTTTAAAGGTCTTGTTTCTGTGAGTGTGGGAGTGAAAAACAACACAATGATTTACTATAATATCAATAAAATGAAGACTAACATCACCGCTGCTCTCTGTCCTCTCCCAGTCATTGAATACTTTGGTTAGTTAGTACTCTCTGAGGATGCTTCAAAGTAACTTTCTGCTCATGTCAGCTTTCCTGTCTGAAACTGTTTGTGTTCACACCTCTCTCATTTGTGCGAGTTATCTGCGTGTGCGACGGTTGTAAAGGTGTGAAAACATCAAAACAATGTGAAGAAACAAGACGACAAAGAATGAAGAATGGAAAGACATGCAGCAGAAAGTAACAAGAGTTACATTCAATCCATCACGTTCATTTGTCACATGTAGACACAATCACAGTGATGTAATACATACAGCGCACACGTTTAATGCACAGCTAATGTGCTGTATATCACGTCCTCATCTTGAGCTTGATCCTGTTGGAGAACAAAACAAGTTGTTGTAATATGAATGAATATGTGGCTCATTTAAATACAACAGAGATATTAGATATCCTTCTGTAAAGGCACAGTGTTCTGCAGAGGGACAGAACAGACTGACACATATCTTGATATAACTGTGTTTAGTTACCTTGTTGAAAGTGTGTCTCACATGCCTAACAGCACTGTAAGTTACTTCATCTTCAGCCTGTGAAGCAGCAAAACAAACATCAGAGGGGTGAAAATAAACAGTGTCGTCCTGCAGCAACACAGGGTCTTAAAGTGTTTCCTGAAATGCAGCTGTTAAAATGTGTCTGTATCTCAGAATGTGCAGATATATTGGGGTTGGGCCTTTAACCACCAAAAGTTGTTCCTCAGGTCAAAAAGTGTCAATTAAATGTATTAAGAATAATTTGAAAAAGGTCAGCCGTGAAACATTTGTTTGTTTTTAATCCTTTTTCTGCTCATAATTGTTAATTGTTAAAGAGCATCTGTAGATAATTTATGGTTCTGCAAAACTTCCTGATGAAGGCACAAAACTGCCGTGTAAACAGAAGAAACCATGATGGCAGCCCTATAGCACTTTTTGTTAAAAACAACAAATGATCTTTATATCTCACCGCTGATGGTTGTTCGTTTGTCCGCTCTAAAAGTGAAACAGTAAAAACTCTTAAAGCTCAACACAAGTAAAATATTCAACAACAACACTTGATTTATTTGGATTTATAAACTTCTGAATATTCTTACTGTTTCTTGTCAAGATAAAGCAGAGGATCAAGGCCGCCATCATAATGATGATCAGCAGACTCAGAGGGATGATGAGAGTCAGCAGGTGAATGGAAGCACTGCAGCAACAGTTTCAAACACACCAACACAGAAGAGAAAAAAATAATGATGTTCTTAGTGAAAAAACAAATTGACCATATTTCGTATAAGTCATATTGGTCAACAAATATACATATAGATTCCCTTACAATGATTGATTTTGTCTGAAAGTTAATAGCACAGTGAGGTGACTGACCTGCGGGATCCAGCATGAACTGTGGTGTGTTCTTCATACGCCAAGACAGACGTGTGAGTCACAGGCTGACCACTGCTTGAAAAGGTGTTAAGTTCTGTGGTTGCTGTAAGTGTTGCTATGGGAAACGACACAATAAATAAGGTAAGCATACCACAAGAATCAATTATAATATCACTTCTATATTACAATAGTAATGTCTTTGTAAATGCCGTTGCATAATAATCTATGTTTGTGATGATAAATTTATAATTGATTCATAATTTGATGTGAAGTTAAAATCTAAATCTGATGTGGTTATATTTGTTTGTATCATACAGTACAGGAAAATAGTGACAGCATTGGTCCGTTGTTTATATGTTTCTGTATAGGAACTAAAGTTTTCTCTGTTACCACAACGACCTAATTAGTAGATGCACTAGACAATGAAAACGTGGGCAGGTGTCATATATGAGGCTCTGCTACACTGTAATGGAGGTCACATTTATCTGCGTCTGGAGTCAAAGCAGACGGTCAAAAGGACCTTACTGAGGATTATTAAGGATTCTGCAACCTCTTTTCACTACAAGCGGTCAACGAGGTATTTTTGTTTCACTATTTTTGTCTTTGTTGTATATTTGTAAATGTCGTTTTGTCCATGATTTGTTTGATGCTGGGTCATGTGCTGTATAAGTTGGTGATGCGTTTGTATTGTGTTTATTCAGTTGTAATTCTCACGGCGTGAGAGAGGCCTGATGATATTACAAAAGTGGATTCATCAAAGAAACTTGCCCAAGAAATAAACGCCCGTTTTTAAAGAACCTACCTGTGTCTGTGTGTGGTGAAGAGAGCTGCAGTCTTAATCACTATAACTGGACTTATAGACTAAACATCTAAAAGCATCAAACCATCCATCAACAGACAAACCTGAAATTTGTCAGTAAACATCACACTGATATGTTCAATATCACATTTTAGACTCGCCAGGTATGTAAGTCCAATAACATTTTATAACCTTGTGCTCGTCTGTACTGTTGGTCAGTACTATGGTACTTACTAGTGCTGAGTCTCTCTTGAACAGTTACATGCACGGGCATCTGTAGGCCTCCTTTATCACAGAAGTACCAGCCGCTGCTCTGTGTCCTCAGTCCACTCAGAGTCACAGAGAAAACTTTGGAGACTTTGATCACTTTAATGGTCACTGTTGTTCCATCTATTGATCCAGACGGCTCCTTCACACAGGACCCTCCCAGCCTGCACCACCCACTTTCTCCGCGAACACTATAGTGACAATGGACGGTAACATCTTCTCCAATAAATCCTGTAACCTCCTGACGATCCACAGAGAGCTGGGGCTGACCTTGAGGGACAACAGACAGCATTTTCTACAATGTTGTGTTCAGCTGTTTGATCAGTACTTTCTGCAAAGAGTACATGTGGTAGATAAATGACTTCATTTACATTTATTTCAAATATTATTGACTGATGATGATAAGAGTACTAATGGGATCAAATTGTTATTCTAAGTGTCTGACAACATTACAAACAGGTTTGCTACAGAGAAAGACCTTTTTTACAACAGAAAGATGCTTTTTTAAACAAGAAACAACCTGTAAATCGCCCACTTCAAAGCCACCAGACTCCATTGACAAAAACAGTAATTTAACTCCAAAGAACACAGGAGTTGCTGATCCACTGCTGCATCAACCGGTTACTTAATTTGTATCGTTGTGTGACTTTGGTGTTTTAAAGGTTTGAATCCAACACATAACTCAAACAAACTACCTGATTGAGGCAGCAGGAGACCAGGAACTCCTGTGTTCTGTGAGGAAAGAATACTGTTTTTGTCAATGGAGTCTGGTGGATTAGAAGATAGCAATGTAGCTCACAGCTCTTTCTGGTTAAAAAGGATCTTACCTTCATAAAAAGGTCTATTTGTGTAACAATCCTTTCTTTATGTTGTCAGCCAGTTAACAATCAGATAACAATCTGAGCCTGTGAGGGGCAAAAACCAGCATTTTCACTGGACATACTTTGATCCTAAAAATATCTGTATAAGTGATTTAAACCCTGAGATATGTAAAACAGGTTAAAACATACAGGAAGTCCCTTCTAAGGCTTCTTACCTGTGGTAACTGACAGCTGAAATAACGTCCCGTCGTCTAGCCCACCATTTATCTCCACAGCACACCAGTAATAAGACCTTTTAACAGACAGGTCACTAATGTTCACAGTGAAGATTCTTTGCTGTTTGTCATCAGAGATTAAAAACCTTCCTGAACCATCTTGTTCAGTAGTTTTAACTGCGTAGGAGCAGGTACCCCAATCCCATCCTTTACACAAGTATTTCACGAGTTGTGTACTTAGACTCATAGAGACACGGGACAGAGACGGCGCCTCCACTCTTCACTGACACTTTTCTGACTGTAGTTAAGCTGTGAATTCCTGCAACAAACAAATTATAGTCACATCATCTTCTGACATCACCAGAAAATACAAATGATAGAATAATCCCGGTGACCGACCTGTGAGTCCAGTAAGGATGAGAAGAGCGCTGAGAAGAGCGGCCATGTTGATGAGTGAGCAGAGAGGAAACAACAGCGACCATCTCACCGTGAGAATGATTTTATACTTCCTGCTATAACTACATAGGTCATTTCAGTGGTTAACAACCAAAGACTGTTCATACCGTCTATGTTAACACCTCTCCTCCCCCTACACTGTATAAAGGTTGCCACAGGGTTCTTCCTGTAGAGCTGAAGTTATATCTAGAACATTTACTTCTGAAGAACTAAAATATTTATTGTTAAGGCATGTTACTAATTATTTGTTTTTTTAGTTGTTATTGAGCCACAGTTTATATCTTTACTAATTATTCGCATTAATGTGCTGATGTGAAGGACTTCATGTGCTTTCAGTAGGCCTACTTGAAAAACATTTTTTCCAACATGACATTACTTTAGTCTCGATGTGTCTTGCAGAGCTGCACGTGTCTGCAAGCTTTTTACTTGTGGTCAAATTGTGCAGCTGGTCAGAGAGCTGAGGAGAGACGGTGAAAAACCTCAAAATGAAAACATGAGACAAGAAAACAGCAGACAGCACAACGTGAGACATCTTTTTTTTTACAACATTAAGAGATTTTAAAAAACACTTAAGAGGTACAACAGTTATATGTGTTGATGAGACATGTGCTCTGCTGGCTCTAGTGTTTGAACAAAAATAGATTATTATACAATTTTGATGTCAAACATTTACAATATAAGATATATGACATAATATTGATCATGAGGGTTAATTTGATAAAACAATAAAATAACATTAAAACAAGAATTTAATTCAAATGAATTCAAGTGGAATCATTTATAAAACTAAACAATGTATTTGTGATGACATGCTCGACTTGCAGTCTGTTCATGGCTGGAATACTTTCATATAAAATATAAGGATGGCTTGTCTCATTAATATGTGTTGTATCTGATACAAATAGTAGATATCAGCCATGAAGGTGAACAGTTTAGTCCTGCAGCTACATGAGAACTCTAACAGTGTTTCTGTTCAGTCTTTGTGCTCTCTGTTGGTTCGTCCACTTCTCATGAACACGATATCTGAGGAAGCCCTTCTTCAGACCTGACACAAATGTACACTTGGACAAACTTGTTGATCTGATTAGAATGTGGTGATCAAAGGTCAAAGGTCACTGTGACTTCACTACACATTTTTGGTCAACACACAACAATTCAAACGCTAACTATGACAAAAATTCACACAAATATCTAAAAGGATAAAATGATGACGTTTCGTATTTAAAAGGTCAAAGGTCAACGTAACTGTGACATCAACTATTGCACCGTAAATCGTATTTGTTTCATAGAACTTAGACACCAACAGACATTCACCTGAACAAGAACAACAAAGACTCACTCCGTGAAGTCAAATCAGTTTTATTCATTCATCAACATATTATGATGCACAGTCCGGCTCTGAGACGGAGACAAAGTATTCACAACTAACAAAAGGAAACAAAGAGCAGCGCAGAGGTGTGTGGTGAGAGGACATTAGTAGAATCTGTAGGTGGTTCTAGCACAGGAAGTGTTCTGGTTTATGTTGGTAGCACGTTTGTAGTCTGAGTGGTGTTGACCAGTCACGTAGGTCACTGTCGTCTGATATTGCAGAGTTTTATTTTAGTGCTTTAATGAAGTTGATAAAAAGGAGAAAATCCTTCAGGAATGATCTTCAGACATACAGAACATTTAACTCTGTCTCTGTTTTGAGCTCAGGTTGACAGAATCTCAAAGCCAGAGTTTCAAATTTCAGAAATGAATGTGTCTTTAACCTAAACTTTGTATGTAATTCTATGTAAATTATGTAATCTATTCACAGGTGCGTAACTTAAGACTGCTGCTTTAAATAAATACAGCACACAGACACATAAACATTTTCACCATGAGGAAATTAACTTTTGTATCTTCAGCTTCAAACCTACAAATCTGTAAAGTTCTTATTAGTTTTTATTTTGTGTATTTAATTGTTTATTTGCCTTCTGTTATTTGACTGTGAAGCACTTTGGGACTGGTGTCTGAGAAAGGTGCTAAATAAACTCTGCTTGCCAACATATTCCAACATATATTAAGACGGATGACGTTTTCTCCGTCTAAATGCAAACAAACAGCAGCACATTTGATAAAGATAATTACATCTTTTTATTTATTTAAAAACACGTTTTATACATGAGGAAGTTACAGGGAGGTTGTACATATAGTTACTGACCAGCCTTCAGCACTGCAGCTGCATCCTGAGCATACTTTGTGAAGACGTCACGCCTTCCAAACCCCAAACCCTCTATGAATGAGGGGATCTCTCGCCGGGTGCGGTGGCGCGCGCCTGTAATCCAAGCTACCGGGAGGCTGAGGCTGGAGGATCGTTTGAGCTCAGGAGCTCTGAGCTGCAGCGGACCATGTCGATCGGGTGTCCGCACTAAGTTCGGTATCGATATGGTGCTCCTAGGGGAGCCCGGGACCACCAGGTCGTCCAAGGAGGGGTGCACCGGCCCAGGTCGGAAACGGAGCAGGTCAAAGCCCCCGTGCCGCTCAGTAGTGGGCTCGCGCCTGTGAATAGACGCTGTAGTGCAGCCTGAGTAATACAGCGGGACCCGGTCTTTTTACACTCTGCATACTGGCAAACAAACACGCACGCTCAACAACAACATCGTGTCTACATGTTACAACAGCTTCAGCACTGCTCACTTAGCTTCTTGTTTCCATGAAAACCTGCACAAAGCAGCTGCTTGTTTGTCCTACGGCGCCTCCTCCTGGAGGAGAGGAGCAATGACATCAGTCACAGCAGTCAGTGACACAGAACACATCCACTAAACTAACAGGGTTTATTTTAATGATTGAATGAAGATGATGAAGAGGAGGAAATGATCATCAGACAAACAACATTTAACTCTGTCTTTTATCTGTTCTGTTCAGAGCAAAGGTTGACATTATGTGTGAGAAAAAAATCAATGATTCTTTACTGTCAAACTATCATGACTTACTGACGAGACACCTGAACACAACACGGTCGCCATTACTGCTAACGAATGTCTGAAAGTTCTGAAGAGTCTGCTCCTTCGGCATCAGGCCTCAGGTCAGCGGCAAAGAGATGCAGGGAAGCCAATCCCAGGGAACAGGTAAATATGACGTGGCCGAGG
This sequence comes from Semicossyphus pulcher, assembly GCF_022749685.1. Lineage (NCBI taxonomy): Eukaryota > Metazoa > Chordata > Actinopteri > Labriformes > Labridae > Semicossyphus > Semicossyphus pulcher. Next base: position 6,399,220 of record NW_027211670.1, read on the forward strand.
TTTCACTTTGAGGAAATCTCTGAGTCAGCTCCCTCCACTTCATGACTCAGCTCCTTTGGAGACAGGCACCGGGAAGAGAGCTCCAGGACCTCATCTCCCTCGACCTTAGGCTCCAGCTGAGACGGATCTGTCCAGGGTGGTCTGAAGGCAGCGACTCCGATTAGCCTGGGAAGGAGCAGAACTGGAAACCTGGAAAGCCTCTGTGTTTGGAAGGAAAGGCGATGCCCCAGGAAGCCTTCACGTCTGGAAGGGTTTGAACGCCCTTGGTAGCGTCTTGCACCAGGGTTCATTAATAACTGTTGGCTCCTTTGTAACTTTAGCCTTTGCGTCTGGCAGGGCTGGTAACGCCCAAGGTAGCCTTTGCGTCTTGCAAGGTTTAAGACACCTGAGGTAGCGTCTTGCACCAGGGCCTGTTTTTATCTGGAGGCTTTTGAATTAAAATAATAATTAAGATAAGATAAGATACACTCACCCTGAAGGCATAGCCTCTGTGTTTGAAGACATTATGCCTTCTATGTGGGTTCAGTATCTTGCCCGAGGACACTTTGACCTGCGGCTGGAGGAGCTTTGGATCAAACCACCGATCTTCAGATTAGTGAACGACCTGCTTTTACATCTGAGCAACAGCTCCTCAAATCACTGGATATCTCAGTGCCCTCCCTGAGGCAACTTGGAAACCCATGACAAGGATCAATTCTTGGATAGGACCCAGAATACACTGGAACGTTTCCTTGTGCCCTCTGGCCTCAATACTGTAGATCTCCCTGCCATCACTGGAGGAACCACTGGATCACAGGAGCTACTCTCATTCAACAATCTGAGGAAAATGATAAGAATGAAAATCATTTCTTTACAGGCAAAGAAGGTAATGTATGCAGCTGTCTCAATGAGTTTACATATTATACCTGTTTGTCTGTTTAATATTGAATGTTAGTTCTTCAATGATTCAAAGATGACATTTCTACTAACTCTGTTGTTCTTTGAGTTTTAAAGTCAGGTTTAGATGACTGAACCAGAGGTGAGTTATTTAATGACAACATTAACTGAAGTCTCCTTTAAGTGACAAGTTGGCTGATTTCACAGGTCAAGCTTCATGTGTTTTACTCCCTCTGGTGTACTTTACTTGTATTGGCTTTATAAGAAGTAGATGTAGATTAGTATAGTACTAATGGTAAGTCATTAGTTCATGACAACATTAAAGCCTCCTGCATGTTTTAGTTTCGCTTGTTTAAAATGATTTATTTAAAATAAGATAAGATGAAACTTTATTAATTCCAAAGGAAATTACAGCGCCAGATAACTCCAAAAAATACAGTACAATACAAATAATACAAAATGCAAACAACAACTTGAATATAAGTGAAAATATAAAATGTATGGTTTAATGCAAAAGAGACAGTGCCTAACTGAAAAAACAATATTACAATAGTCATCTATTAAAGTAACACACTCTGTTATGCTTTCATTTGTAACTTAAACGTCTATATGTGTGTAAGGTGTAGATAACATCACCACAAGTAAGTTATTCATTCATCATGCAAAACGGGCCAACTTGCAGGACCCAGCATGAACTCTGTGTAGCATTACTAATATTCATTCTATATGAAAAGAGATTGAAGTGTGGCTGTTTGGCACTGGTGGGGATTAAAAAGATGTTGGTTGGAAGAATGACTCAGGAGGAAGAAGTCTGTAAGAAGAACTGGTGGATTTACTGACTGCAGCAAGAAAAAGAGCAAAACACAATTTGCAATAAGCAAATAAACAGGAAAATAACTAAAAACCCACAGTGACAGCTCACAGTGAATTTGAAACCGTCCTCGCCCCGTCAGAACAGGAACAAACCATAGAGGGGGGGAGGGAGAACCAGAATGTAATTCACAATGAAACAAAAGTCAACACAACAATTTAAACATTGAATGACAATATTTCAAAGTGAGCAGTTAAAGCAAATTAATATAAACTGATAACATAAACAAGGTAAACATCCTCTAATGTAGGGCTCCACTCTGTGTCACTGGGCACGAGTGGCCTGACTAAGCCTGATGACTGCTGGCTGCAGGAAATGAACCTGGGGCAGGTGTGAGTGTTCTGAGGAAACCTTTTCACACTGTGCTGTTTTTATATGCAAAGACAGAAGTGTGATTTATTCTTTGACAAGTTGTTAAAGTGTTTAAAGGTCTTGTTTCTGTGAGTGTGGGAGTGAAAAACAACACAATGATTTACTATAATATCAATAAAATGAAGACTAACATCACCGCTGCTCTCTGTCCTCTCCCAGTCATTGAATACTTTGGTTAGTTAGTACTCTCTGAGGATGCTTCAAAGTAACTTTCTGCTCATGTCAGCTCTCCTGTCTAAAACTGTTTGTGTTCACACCTCTCTCATTTGTGCGAGTTATCTGCATGTGCGACGGTTGTAAAGGTGTAAAAACATCAAAACAATGTGAAGAAACAAGACGACAAAGAATGAAGAATGGAAAGACATGCAGCAGAAAGTAACAATAGTTACATTCAATCCATCACGTTCATTTGTCACATGTAGACACAATCACACTGATGTAATACATACAGTGCACACGTTTAATGCACAGCTAATGTGCTGTATATCACGTCCTCATCTTGTGCTTGATCCTGTTGGAGAACAAAACAAGTTGTTGTAATATGAATGAATATGTGGCTCATTTAAATACAACAGAGATATTAGATATCCTTCTGTAAAGGCACAGTGTTCTGCAGAGGGACAGAACAGACTGACACATATCTTGATATAACTGTGTTTAGTTACCTTGTTGAAAGTGTGTCTCACATGCCTAACAGCACTGTAAGTTACTTCATCTTCAGCCTGTGAAGCAGCAAAACAAACATCAGAGGGGTGAAAATAAACAGTGTCGTCCTGCAGCAACACAGGGTCTTAAAGTGTTTCCTGAAATGCAGCTGTTAAAATGTGTCTGCATCTCAGAATGTGCAGATATATTGGGGTTGGGCCTTTAACCACCAAAAGTTGTTCCTCAGGTCAAAAAGTGTCAATTAAATGTATTAAGAATAATTTGAAAAAGGTCAGCCGTGAAACATTTGTTTGTTTTTAATCCTTTTTCTGCTCATAATTGATAATTGTTAAAGAGCATCTGCAGATAATTTATGGTTCTGCAAAACTTCCTGATGAAGGCACAAAACTGCCGTGTAAACAGAAGAAACCATGATGGCAGCCCTATAGCACTTTTTGTTAAAAACAACAAATGATCTTTATATCTCACCGCTGATGGTTGTTCGTTTGTCCGCTCTAAAAGTGAAACAGTAAAAACTCTTAAAGCTGAACACAAGTAAAATATTCAACAACAACAACACTTGATTTATTTGGATTTATAAACTTCTGAATATTCTTACTGTTTCTTGTCAATATAAAGCAGAGGATCAAGGCCGCCATCACAATGATGATCAGCAGACTCAGAGGGATGATGAGAGTCAGCAGGTGAATGGAAGCACTGCAGCAACAGTTTCAAACACACCAACACAGAAGAGAAAAAAATAATGATGTTCTTAGTGAAAAAACAAATTGACCATATTTCGTATAAGTCATATTGGTCAACAAATATACATATAGATTCCCTTACAATGATTGATTTTGTCTGAAAGTTAATAGCACAGTGAGGTGACTGACCTGCGGGATCCAGCATGAACTGTGGTGTGTTCTTCATACGCCAAGACAGACATGTGAGTCACAGGCTGACGACTGCTTGAAAAGGTATTAAGTTCTGTGGTTGCTGTAAGTGTTGCTATGGGAAACGACACAATAAATAAGGTAAGCATACCACAAGAATCAATTATAATATCACTTCTATATTACAATAGTAATGTCTTAATCACTATAACTGGACTTATAACTAAACATCTAAAAGCATCAAACCATCCATCAACAGACAAACCTAAACTTTAAAACTAATTAAACATGTTGTCAGTAAACATCACACTGACACGTTCAATATCACATTTCAGACTTGCCAGGTATGTTAATTAACTGGCTGCATGTTGCAAAGTCCAACAACATTTTATAACCTTGTACTCGTCTGTACTGTTGGTCAGTATTATGGTACTTACTAGTGCTGAGTCTCTCTTGAACAGTTACATGCACTGGCATCTGTAGGCCTCCTTTATCACAGAAGTACCAGCCGCTGCTCTGTGTCCTCAGTCCACTCAGAGTCACAGAGAAAACTAAGGAGACTTTGACCACTTTAATGGTCACTGTTGTTCCATCTATTGATCCAGACGGCTCCTTCACACAGGACCCTCCCAGCCTGCACCACCAACTTTCTCCGCGAACACGATAGTGACAATGGACGGTAACATCTTCTCCAATAAATCCTGTAACCTCCTGACGATCCACAGAGAGCTGGGGCCGACCTTGAGGGACAACAAACAGCATTTTCTACAATGTTGTGTTCAGCTGTTTGATCAGTACTATCTGCAAAGAGTACATGTGGTAGATAAATGACTTCATTTACATTTATTTCAAATATTATTGACTGATGATGATAAGAGTACTAATGGGATCAAATTGTTATTCTAAGTGTCTGACAACATTACAAACAGGTTTGCTACAGAGAAAGACCTTTTTTACAACAGAAAGATGCTTTTTTAAACAAGAAACAACCTGTAAATCGTCCACTTCAAAGCCACCAGACTCCATTGACAAAAACAATAATTTAACTCCAAAGAACACAGGAGTTGCTGATCCACTGCTGCATCAACCGGTTACTTAATTTGTATCGTTGTGTGACTCTGGTGTTTTAAAGGTTTGAATTCAACACATAACTCAAACAAACTACCTGATTGAGGCAGCAGGAGACCAGGAACTCCAGTGTTCTGTGAGGAAAAAATACTGTTTTTGTCAATGGAGTCTGGTGGATTAGAAGATAGCAATGTAGCTTACAGCTCTTTCTGGTTAAAAAGGATCTTACCTTCATAAAAAGGTCTATTTGTGTAACAATCCTTTCTTTATGTTGTCAGCCAGTTAACAATCATATAACAATCTGAGCCTGTGAGGGGCAAAAACCAGCATTTTCACTGGACATACTTTGATCCTAAAAATATTCGTATAAGTGATTTAAACCCTGAGATATGTAAAACAGATTAAAACATACAGGAAGTCCCTTCTAAGGCTTCTTACCTGTGGACAGCTGAAATGGCGTGCTGATGTCTGACCCATCATTTATCTCCACAGCACACCAGTAATAAGACCCAACAGACAGGTCACTAATGGTCACAGTGAAGATTCTTTGCTGTTTGTCATCAGAGATTAAAAACCTTCCTGAACCATCTTGTTCATTAGTTTTAACTGCGTAGGAGCAGGTACCCCAATCCCATCCTTTACACAAGTATTTCACATGAGTTGTGTACTTAGACTCATAGAGACACGGGACAGAGACGGAGCCTCCACTCTTCACTGACACTTTTCTGACTGTAGTTAAGCTGTGAATTCCTGCAACAAACAAAGTGACCATAAAAAGTTGAAATTATAGTCCCATCATCTTCTGACATCACCAGAAAATACAAATGATAGAATAATCCCGGTGACCGACCTGTGAGTCCAGTAAGGATGAGTAGAGCGCTGAGATGAGCGGCCATGTTGATGAGAGAGCAGAGAAGAAACAACAGCGACCATCTCACTGTGAGAATGACGTCATACTTCCTGTTGTAACTGCATAGGTAATTTCAGTGGTTAACAACCAAAGACTGTTTCTACTGTCTACATTAACTCTTCTTCTCCCCCTATACTGTATACAGGTTCCCACAGGGTTCTTCCTGTAGAGCTGAAGTTATATCTAGAACTTCTTGCTGGTATAGTCTGGGAGCTTTCTGATGACGTGAACATCTATAAATGATCAACTCTCGCTAATTAGCTGAGACTCCTGACAAGGAAGAAGGGGATGATCCCTGCATGATGGATCATGACATGATGGATGATCTCACCATCCGTGAGACAGACACAGTAAACCGATTGTCTCAGCACCCATCAAGGCCACAGAGCTGAGAGGCCTCACAAAGCATACAACCTGCACCAACATCTGTAATGAACTTTGGGTTCATCTGGGACAACTCATCCACCTTGAACTTTCATTCAACTTGGGACAATTTACACATGTACATGTAACCCGCGTGTGTTTACGTCTGCGTTGTGTTCTGGTAGTGAATGACGATTAGGGACTCAGCACATGGGTTCCAGTTCTCTTCACTTCAGCTGTGTAACAGACAGAAATGCAGTGAATCTTGAGCTGTGTGTGTCATGAGTCTGCATCTGACTCTCCCCTCTGGCCATGTTAAAATTGATTTTTTTCTTTTCGTCTTATTACTTTAATTTACAAAATTAAACAAAACTATGCGATATAATGAGCAATATTTAACATTAGGCACAGTTAACATAAATAAAATGCACTGGTCCTGTTAAACAGACAGTCTGGCAACTAAATATAAAAAAATCAGCTTGAAAAAAAAATAATTCCACAAAAAATGAATTACTAGTAATTAATAACAATTAGAAATTTAGACAGTAATCAATAAAATTTCGCGGGAGAAAACCCATATTTATAAAATGTTCCTCACAAGATCGAAACACAGATTAACACCAAAATGTATGCATTCAAATTTACATCTGCAGCTAACCATAACATTTATAAAACACAGCTTCCAACTTTACATGGTAAAACTCAGCAAACATCATTTGAATATAACATTAAAACATGAAAAAACATCTCCATACCTGTGTAACAGACAGAAATGCAGTGAATCTTGAGCTGTGTGTGTCATGAGTCAGCATCTGACTCTCCCCTGATAAAAGAAAAACAACACACAACATTAATGAAGCTCGCTGCCTAGCACTTAAGCTAACTTAGAGCGCTAGCATTAGCTTTTTATTTTCGAAAAGAAACCCATTAAAACGTAAATTAGCAAACTCCAATCTCTGCAGAACTGACACAGGACGAGTCAGATCGTCACATTGGTTTGAATGTGTCCAGATCACAAATAACAACTTTAAATACATTTATTGGTGGAGAATCACTTCACGTCCACCGACCTCTGGCCATGTTAAAATTGGCTTTGGCCAGTGCGTGCACCGTGCGCGCACGTAGCTGTGTCACTACGCATGCGTACACACAGACTCCAAACCACAGGCAGGAGAGAGAAAGAAAAAAAAAAAAGAATTATAATGGAAAAAAATGTTTTGGTGAAATACATAAGAGCGTCTATTTCAAACTGCTACATACACACATCTCTGTGACGTAAGGGAGACGCACATGCAGAAGGGACAGTGGGTGGGTGCTAACACCCAATGTAACACCTGCACCCTCTGCTCAGCGAATAAATATCACAGCTTCCTCTTCTTCTCTCTTCTTTGTTTCTTCTTCCACTCTCTTTCTTCTTCTCTCTCTTCAGCTTACAGGTGGACTTACTTTAGAATCCGCCAAAGAATTCCTGCCGTGTATAAAAAAGTATGAAGACTTTACCTTCACCTGAAATTATTTAAGCAGGAATCAAACTTGGATCCCATCGGCTACAGTCTCAGACAAACACCGGTTAACGTGCCCGGCAGTAAGCGATAAACGACTTCCGGTGTCACAGTTTAACTGGTGTTGAATGAACTGGTGGCGGTCACAGATGTGTGTGGGCGTGGCTTATGAGTCCATTGTTTCCGTGGCATTACGGTTCACTATTGTTATGTAATGTTGTCCACAGAAATTGATTAACGGGTCTGACCGAAATTTCAACATCATGATACAGATTAGTAAGAAGTAAAAATTCAAGCTTTGTCAGGTCTGTCCTCAAATGGAGAAGAAAACTTTTAAAATGCTCGTTTGTTGAACGGAGGTCGGATCGATCTGATGCATTCAAAGAAGTCGGGATATTGAAAGCTAAATGGCTTTAGTGACGCAGTGTCAAGGGAATTCATCTCAAGTTAAATTTTAGATCTAGAAAGGATTGTTAGCTGAACTTATATGCAGATGTTTGTTTATAGAGTTTAATAAGAATCTAACTGTCGTCACGCTGATGGGAGTCGGGATGGCATTATGGCGGATTACATTCCGCCTGCTATTGTTCTCCTCCTGCATGCACCACAGCCTGCTGATACGTGATTGGTCAATATTACTTGAAATGCAAGCATAGTTCAAATGGAAACCAGAACTAGAGCCTTCATGGAAATCCACTACTATTGAGAGGCCGAAGGAGGTTTTATCTGTTAGACCTGTCAAGTTAATTTATTATTTCAACATTTCCTGTTTTATTTAGTTAACCCTTGTCTCTCGTCTTTTTCAGTTCCTGTCAAGCTGTCTCCCTCACCGTTGATCACCGGGTCCCTCCCTAATGTGTTGCACCTGTGTCTTGTTACGTTCACTCCCTTTTCCTTCTTAAACCCTGGTGTTCCCTCACTTCCCTGCCAGATTATCACTAGCCTTTGCACTCGATACATCCAGCTCTCTTATCCTAGACCCTCGTGTTTTGACCAGCTTTTTCTGTCCTCGTTCCTGTTTTTGGCCTGTCGGATCTCTGTTACCTTGCCTTCGCTTTTTGACTTCTGTGTACCGGACCTTGCTTGAATAAAGACCACGTTTTTTGGAACTATCACCTGTCTCCGCAGTTGAATCCTTACTCTGTGCCTGACAATATACTCGCCGAAGCCAGCTACTGATCTGGCCAATGATAAGCCAGCGCAGATAGCTGAGAGGCCGGCGGTGGTAAATAAGAAGCTGCTGACCAGGGCAGCAAGTCATGCGTCTAACATAGCAACCCATTGGATCAGCTACTGGCTAGGCTGGTCGTTAGCTTCCCAGGCTGGCGACTAGCACGCCGAAGCTAGCAACCCAATGGATCGGTAACTGGATATGCTGGTCGTTAGCTTCCCAGGCTGGTGACTAGCACGCCGAAGCTAGCAACCCAATGGATTGGTAACTGGCTAGGCTGGTCGTTAGCTTCCCAGGCTGGTGACTAGCACGCCGAAGCTAGCAACCCAATGGATTGGTAACTGGCTAGGCTGGTCGTTAGCTTCCCAGGCTGGTGACTAGCACGCCGAAGCTAGCAACCCAATGGATCGGTAACTGGATATGCTGGTCGTTAGCTTCCCAGGCTGGTGACTAGCACGCCGAAGCTAGCAACCCAATGGATTGGTAACTGGCTAGGCTGGTCGTTAGCTTCCCAGGCTGGTGACTAGCACGCCGAAGCTAGCAACCCAATGGATTGGTAACTGGCTAGGCTGGTCGTTAGCTTCCCAGGCTGGTGACTAGCACGCCGAAGCTAGCAACCCAATGGATCGGTAACTGGATAGGCTGGTCGTTAGCTTCCCAGGCTGGCGATTAGAACGCCAGCCATTTTAGGTCACAACTCTGTTTCCATTCTGGAAGATAGGAAGTCTCTCAGTAATACATTTAAAATGATGATTAAGTTTTGCCTATTCATTAATTTTATGAAATATGAATGTTAAGAAGTTTAATATTGTATGACTACAGTTATGTGTAAGAATTACTTCATTTGTTCAAGTTTATCGACAAGATTGTGCAGATTTGTTAGCTGGCTTGTCCACATAGAAATCACTGTTAACATGAGTGCAGAAAGTTTGCAAACCACTACATTTGTGTAACACATATTAATTTAATGCATTTTTATTTTATTTGGGGAAGTTTTATTTACTTACCTGGAAAAATCATGTGAAATAACCGCAGTCTATGGTGGATGAATGTCTGTGAGAGTGTAGACAGTTACTTTATTTTGTTTAACACAACTCTGTTTGGATTCTGTAAGGTGATGAGCTGAAATAAAGAGGGAGAGACACTGCACTGCTCTACCTCAAGAAAAGAACGACTCCTACGCTTATTCTGCACTTTAACTCAAATCCACCAACAATAAAATTAAATAACACAACGCAGAGACTGGATAGGACATAACTTTGAATACGGGCTAAGGAGACATCTTTCAGGGTTACACGTTTCTAATTTTTAGTTTTCATATATTTCATCTTCGAAGTTCTTGTGCTCTCAGTACGCCTACTTGCAAAACATATTTTTTTCCAACATTTCTATGAATATCTTGATTTGTGTGTTCCGCCCATAGACTGCATGAAAAGATGGACGACATGACAGCTCCCTAAAAGTGAAGCCAAAATCTCTCTATCGCCCCCTGCTGACTGGCTGCAGTATAGGTCATAAAGCCCGCCTCCTCCATGTTAACAGATGGACATGAGTCAAACTATAAAATGAAAATAAACACCAAATACATTTTTCTCAAACATGGTTTATGTCATTATAGTTAGTTCTTATCATGCTGATTAACGTCCAAGTGTTAATTTTTCTGACAAGTTTATTTTTTATTAGTTATTTGATGCTGTAAATGATGATTGACAGCTCTGTTGTCAAATACGGCTCCTGCAGCCGATCTGTTCCAGATTAGCAGAGTGGAGGACGATCGGCAAGAGGAGACCTAACTGAAACAATCACTACAGTCATTGAAGTTTCCTGTGAACATTAACCTCAGACCAACACAAAGTCCTTGTTGTTTTTTTTATTTTGGTTAGTGGGCGTCACCCGCGATCTCTCGACTCGACTCTGGCTCCAAATGATGTCAACATCGCAAGATGGCAGCGCCTATCACGGGGGCTATTTTGGCAACAGCGCCTGTGACAGCAGCATGGGAAGTTGGATTAACAACATCAGACAGTGGCCCCCAGGTGCTGAAGAAGGTACCGTATGTAGATGGAGATACAAACGTTATTTAAACTTTACATATTAGTCAGACGTTGATGATGACAGGAGCCAGAAATAGAGAAAAACGGACCACATGACCGTCCGCCACAGTAACAGCTACCTCTCCCCCAGCAACGTCAAGGCATCTGTGGATAACATCACCAGCTAACATCCGCTCACAACATACTAGATTAGATGATCCAGCTAACAACATGCTAGGCTATATTATCTTATATTCATTTTTCTAGAGCTAAACAATTTATCTGGAGGTGAATGCTCTACTTAAACAATATCTATTCTATATACTCTTCAAGATGTTTCATATTAAATATGTCTGAAAAAACGATGTTTGCTGAAGAGATTGCTGTTTAATGAAAACAGTGAAGTCCAGATACATTAAGATGATCTTCAATATTTTTAAATTCCCAACATAAAAACTGCTCAGTGCATCTTTTGTAGTACCAAAGTACCAAAAGGTGAAGGGAGCAATAATAAATCTCATAATTGACACTCCAGATGCTGTTACCATAGCAACGATTGTACAAACAACAACAGCAGAAAGCACAACATCTCACTGGAGAAAAAAGTAAACCATCACCATGACCAGAAATGAAAAATGAACCAGTACAAGAACAGCGTCTCTTAAATCCCCCATTTTCTTCTGTTTGTTCTGGTGAGCACAGAGCGTTACATCCCATCCACATCACTTTCAGCATATGACCTCTGGGTATGGAGGGAGAGACACACACACAGAAAGACACAGTTTTATTCTGTGCAGTTCTTCAGTTCTAAATAAAACATGTAAAGTGTTTCTATATTTATTTTTATGTACTAGTATTGTGAAATACAAATGACAGTTTCAGTAGTTGACAGTTACCTGGCCTGAAGTCTCTCTCATTGTCTCCACATTACTGTAAGTTACTTCCTCTTCTGGCTGTTAAAGGACAAAACTAAATGTAATTTACACAAAGTCTGAACAAGATGATATAACCTGTCCATTACATCATTTTAAAAATAGTAACGATAAGCAATCTTATATACTTCCTTCATTAAGGAATAATTACACACAAATATTTTGACTTGCTTTCTTTGAAACTGATATATAACACTGTCTTGTCTGTCTTTTAATATGAAGCTATACAGCCTGTTGTCATGAGTTCTTATTGTTTAATTTTGTATTTAATATATTGTGTTCTTGTCTTGATTTAGTCTTGTTTAGTTATGTAATTCATTTGTGTTTCATTGTCTAGAGATTTTCTGTTTGAGTTCTGCTGAGTTTGGTTTTTAGTGTTTCCTGTTTTATTTTGTAGTTCTTGCCAATGTATGTTTTGTCTTGTTTTACTTCCTGCCTTTGTGTGTTTTCCCGCCTGTTTGATTATGTGCCCTGCCCTTAATGTTTTCACCTGCTCCCTTGATGGTCTCACCTGTGTCCGATTAGTTTCACCTCTCCAGTGTATTTAGTCTTTGTCTTCCCTTGTCCCTGTGCTGTTCATTTGTCATCCATCGTGCGTGAGTCTATGTCGTCCATCCTGTGTCGTCCTTCTCTGGAGTTTTGTCTATGTCCATGATGGATATTCTTCGTGCTTCCCCTAACACCTCATGTCTCTTGGATTACCTGTTCCTGGTTTTGTTGTAAGTTTTTTGCTCCGCCTTTTTGATTATCCTTTTTGTCTTTTGTTGGAGTTAGATTTTATTTTTGCATTTTTTGCCTTCTGTTTATTAAACCTATTTATCTAAGTCTGCATCTGGGTCCTCACCTTTTTGTTTAACTCAAAACCCTGACACCTGTAGCTGATTAGGTCTTTATGTTAAGCTTAGCTCACTCTGTGCTGGCTGTAGCTTTATATTTAACTGACTGATTTGAGTATAGATTCAATCTTTTCATCTAACTCCCCACGTGGAAGAAACACCAGGAAGAAAACGTGTCAAAATATTCTTTAAGTGAAACTGACTTTGAGCTTTAAGCTCACAGGCACATCCACAATATTGTACCATCAACAGTCGTTCTGCAAAGAGACGTGTTCTCTCATTATAAACACTGTGGAGATGAATCCGAATATCTTACTGCTGTTGCAGCTGATGTTTGGGCTGTGGTCCGCTCTGAAAGTGGAACAATCAAAACTCCTGTTACTGTCTCTCATTGTGCAATGACTGTGCGACACATGTCTACAGTTTTAAAGAGAAATAGTTAGAAACAACATGAGTTGGATTTATTAAGATCAGCACAGACTTACTTCGTCTTTTGAAAATAAACCATACGAACAAGCCGACCAGCACAACGAGGATCAACACGCTCAGACGGACGGAGAAACTCTTCAGGTGGAAGGAAACACTGTAGAATAAATTATAAAGACACGATGAAAATCATTAACAGATCAGTGTCCTTCAAGTAGAAGTAGAAGTAGACTGCTGCACCATTTTATACAGTTTAGAAGTTATTCATGATTAATAAAGGCAGCTTCATGTTAAAATGCATGTAATGAGACTTCACTACAAATCTGTGACTGATTCATTGGCCCCTAAATCAGCCACAGTCTACTAAATAGTGTATTGACTGCAAATGTAACGCTTGGTTACAAGGTAACCTTGGTTACTCTTCCGGTCACTCTCCTACCGGTCCTACTGACAAGGATACAAGACATCCCCTTCGCCGGGTCTACCGGACCCACTCGCTCAGGGGCACAGTAAATAAGTCCTTTTTTTTTTTTTTTGGTCTTTTGCATAGCGGCACCCAGCCCCCGTTCCCCAAAGGGGGTGCTGGCAGCCACGTTCGAGTTGTAAAACCTGGCAAACGTAGATGTGCGTGACCAGGTCGCGGCCGCACAGATCTCTGAGAGGCCGGCACCCCGCCACAAGGCCCCGGAGGTTGCTACGCCCATGTGGAGTGCGCCCTTACTCCCGCAGGCACTGGAGCGCCAGTGCCTTTGTATGCTTGTTGGATTGAATCCACAACCCAGTGGGACAGCCTGGATTTAGACACTGGCTGACCCAGGCATGGGGCTTGATGCAAACAAACAGCTGGTCTGTTTTCCTGAATACCTCTGTTCACCGGATATAAATCCTCAGGGCTCTGACCGGGCATAGCCTCGACCCTGTATAATCTTGTTCACCCTCTCCCCGGACAGAGCAGAGGGATCGCAACTCCACTGACTGATTCAAGTGGAAGTCTGAGAGTACCTTTGGCAGGAATGCTGGATTCGGCCGCTGGCTTACTCCTATGTCGTCTGGCAGGAATCGACAGCAATTGTGATGCATCGACTGAGCCTGTAGCTCTCCTACCCTTCTTGCTGATGTCACTGCTATGAGGAATGCAACCTTGAGTGACAGCCATTTAATGCTAGCTGACTCCAGGGGCTCGAAGGGCTCCTGTCTTAAGACAGCCAACACAAGACCCAGGTCCCATGTCGGGATGGCTGGCCTCCTTCTGCTCGGCGTAATCCTCTGAGCGCCTCACAGGAACTGTGAGATAAGGCTACAGTCGCCCTCGACCAGCCTATTGCCTCCAGCACGGGCAGTATTGATTGCTGCCACCATGCCCCTGAGGGTTGAAGGTGATTTGCCTGCCTCCAGTAGCCCCTTCAGATACAGGAGGACCTCTGTGGCTCTACAGGTTAGTGCGTCGGCACGGTTCGCCCTGCACCATGATGCAAAGAGATCCCAGTGATATGAATAAGCCGCTCTCGTTGATGGTGCCCCAATGCCCAGGCACATGCATGGCTCTGAGTGACAGAAACTGCGTGCATGCCCATGTCCACAGGCCGTGTGCCACACTGCAAAGGTGTGGGGAGCACAATCCCCCTTGCCTGTTCATGTACGCCGCTGCAACCGTGCTGTCTGTCCTCACAAGCACGTGATGGCCCTGCAGGCTTGGTGCAAAGTACTGAAGGGCCAAGCAGATGGTCCTCAACTCCAGAGTATTGATGTGCTGACCCTTCCAGGGGGCACGGCCAGTCCCCGCTGGCACCCTTGCCGTCGTGGACTGCGCCCCATCCTGTCAGGGATGCATCCGCTGAGACCACCTGGCGGCACAGCACCGGACCAAGCATACTTCGCTTTGAAATGTTGGCTGGGATCTTCCACCACCTGAGGGCCACCCACAGCCTCCTGGTGACCAGCACCGGGGCTTGTAGGTGTCTCCGTGGGCATAGCCCCAGGCGCCACAGACACCTCTGCACTGGGCACATATGCAGGAGAGCCAGTGGCACCACTTGTACTGATGCTGCCATAAGGCCCATGAGGCGTAGACAAAGCCTCCAAGTAACCTTGGCTGAAAATGAGAGAGGCAGACCCTGAGGGATTCCTGCCTCTCCTGAGTCAGTGTTACCAGCCCAGCCCTGGCATCTAGCCACATGCCCAGAAACTGGGTGGTCTGTGCGGGCTGTAGTCTGCACTTTTCTTTGTTGATGCTTAGCCCCAGACTCCGGATGTGTGCCAACAAAACCGATACATGGTGATGGCAAAGCTGAGGCCGGTGCCATGCCCGGTTCTGCCTTAAGGTACCTGATACCTCATGGGCACAGCGACAAGCTTCCTGTGCCTGCTGAAGCATCCTAGCAGCATCAGGTCCAAACTTGGCAGATGGCTCTACGGGTAACTTCAGTAGGTACGCCCTGTCCTCTGGCTGCAGCATGGACTGTGACAGCCATAGGTGGCGCCTAACTCCCCAGTGTCCTGTCATGGCTCTGTCAGCTGCCTCTGCCTGCTCCCTCATCAGTTCAGGGAGGAGTAAGGAGACCTGTTGCAACTCCGCTATCAGTCCTGCCTCGCATCCCTCTTTCAGCTGCTGAGTCAGGTGACGCTGGTAAAGGGTCAGTATGGCCCCTGTATTAGCCAGCCGAGTCTGTACTGGCATTGCGGCATGCATCCTCGTCAGCATGGCATCCAATTTTTTTGCAGTTCTTGCTAGGGCCAACATTCTTCCCGAGAACTGAATTAGATGAAACACCAAGGCTGCCAACGCCTGGTCGACTGGAGGTAACGGTCTACAACCTATCCTTTCCGGATTGTGGACCGACGCTAAGCGTTTACAGAGCCCAGACCAGCGACCAGTCGCTGACGTCATCTGAAACTGCTTTAGCATTACCTCCTCAAAATCGGAGAGAAGAGGCACCTGAAGGCGCATGGGCCGACCCCCAGCCTCTTCATCAAAGCAGGAGGGGGCCGCCCTGCTAATAATCTGTTGGAGGAGAGGTGACTGCTGTTCTCGATCCTCCATGTCGGTTTCCTGCTGCCCAAGAGGGAACATCTCATCATCATCAGAGGCTGCCAGGGTGAGAACGTCCACCTCCCCTTCTGATTCGGGGGAAAGAGGGCAGTTCTCTTCCACAAGTCCAGGAGCGGAAGGCTTACTAACAGTTGCCTGAGGCTCGTGTGACACAGCTCTCTGACCCCCCCTTTTATTTACCACTATAGTGAAAGGCAAGGGGGCATCCTTGCCTGCTTTACCCTGCGCTAATGTAGCCGCAGTCTAATCTAATCATGCCCATCCTCTAGGGGCATTTTCACACCGCAGCCCACGCAGGGAGGTCCCTCGCTGCTTGCCATACTGACGCTGCTTGTCGCTAGGCAACCAGAAAGCGTCCCTTTTTTTTTTTTTTTTAAACCCGGAAGTAAACTTGCGTGCTGTGCCTTATGTTTGCAGCATTAGCGGCCAGCTAATGCCTGCTCGTTTTGTTTGGACACGCAGTGAGAACCCCCACACTATTCCCACCAACTCGGTCGGCTTGTCGTGGTGGAATATGTTTGGTGTATGACAAGAAGAGTGCGTGCTTTTGTGACTTTAGGATTACCGTGTCATCCCCACCGACCGGGTCGGCGTCGATAGCTGCTGAACCTGGATGTGTTAACAGAGCGGGTCTTGTAATACACCACCGGACAGAGTGCTCTTATTGAGCACCAGAAGGATGCCACACTGCTGATAGCAGGCTGTAGCTGAGTGTGTTAGCAGAGCGAATGCTGCAATACGCTGTACGGTACCCTTTTCAGCTCTACCGGACAGAAAGGGATGCCACACTATGCCTGCCGACTGGGTCAGCTTTGATAGTAGGCTATACCTAGACGCGTTAACAGAGCAAGTCGTGCAATACGTCGTACGGTACCCCTTTGAAGTCCTTTTCCTTGGATTAAGGGAGGAAAATCAGCTATCCAGAGAGGGGCCCGCGGGCCAGCTCTCCTACTTACATAGCGGTAAGTGGATTCTTCGCTAACTCTCCTAACTTCTCTCTTGTAACTTCTGCTCTCACGTCTTCCACTCCCAAGTGAAAAACAATGAATCAGTGATTGCACGTGCACCTGGGCCTTTTATGCCTGCGCATGCGGCCACATAGGTGGTGTGTCTTAAAGGTGTATCCACGTCAACTGTCCCAAGGGGATCAGTCCCATACATATGAAATATGTAGGGTAGAGAGATAGTCTCGATGCAATAGAGAACTGACCTGTGCGACGCAGCCTGAACTGTGGTGTGTTCTTCATACTCAAACACAGACGTGTGATTGACAGGTTGATGAGTGGCTGAGAGAAACAACAGATGTTTAACAGAATCATATCACAAATATGTATACTAATATCACTTCTGTATCAAGTGCAGCTCTTTGCTAATGTTGCAAATTATAACTGCACATTTTATAACCTTGTGCTCGTCTGTACTGTTGGTCAGTATTATGGTACTTACTAGTGCTGAGTCTCTCTTGAACAGTTACATGCACTGGCATCTGTAGGCCTCCTTTATCACAGAAGTACCAGCCGCTGCTCTGTGTCCTCAGTCCACTCAGAGTCACAGAGAAAACTAAGGAGACTTTGACCACTTTAATGGTCACTGTTGTTCCATCTATTGATCCAGACGGCTCCTTCACACAGGACCCTCCCAGCCTGCACCACCCACTTTCTCCACCAACACTATAGTGACAATGGACGGTAACATCTTCTCCAATAAATCCTGTAACCTCCTGACGATCCACAGAGAGCTGGGGCCGACCTTGAGGGACAACAAACAGCATTTTCTACAATGTTGTGTTCAGCTGTTTGATCAGTACTTTCTGCAAAGAGTACATGTGGTAGATAAATGACTTCATTTACATTTATTTCAAATATTATTGACTGATGATGCTATTGTGATATTAAAATATTCAGCTTTTTGCTCTGAACACTGAAACCCCTCTTAGTGTTTTTCCTCCATGTTGTTAATATTTCACATCGAGGATTTGAAATGTTAGTTCAGGTGTTTAAAGAGGAGTGTTAGTATTTTTTAAACCTGCACAATATTTATACATATTTTAGGGTCTAAATGACTGATAGGTACAACAAACATACTTTGACCCTAAAAATATCTGTATAAGTGATTTAAACCCTGAGATATGTAAAACAGGTTAAAAAAATACAGGAAGTCCCTTCTAAGGCTTCTTACCTGTGGACAGCAGAAATGGCGTCCTGATGTCTGACCCATCATTTGTCTCCACAGCACACCAGTAATAAGACCTTTTAAACAGACAGGTCACTAATGGTCACAGTGAAGATTCTTTGCTGTTTGTCATCAGAGATTAAAAACCTTCCTGAACCACCTTGTTCATTAGTTTTAACTGCGTAGGAGCAGGTACCCCAAATCTGTCCTTCACACAAGTATTTCACATGAGTTGTGTACTTAGACTCATAGAGACACGGGACAGAGACGGAGCCTCCTCTCTTCACTGACACTTTACTGACTGTAGTTAAGCTGTGAATTCCTGCAACAAACAAATTGACCATAAAAAGTTGAAATTATAGTCCCATCATCTTCTGACATCACCAGAAAATACAAATGATAGAATAATCCCGGTGACCGACCTGTGAGTCCAGTAAGGATGAGAAGAGCGCTGAGAAGAGCGCTGAGAAGAGCGCTGAGATAAGCGGCCATGTTGATGAGTGAGCAGAGAGGAAACAACAGTGACCATCTCACTGTGAGAATGATTTTATACTTCCTGCTATAACTACATATTTCAGTGGTTAACAACCAAAGACTGTTTATACCGCCTATGTTAACACTTCTCCTCCCTCTACACGATATAAAGGTTGCCACAGGGTTCTTCCTGTAGAGCTGAAGTTATATCTAGAACATTTACTTCTGAGGAACTAAAATATTTATTGTTAAGGCATGTTACTAATTATTAGTTTGTTTTAGTTGTTATTGAGCCATAGTTTATATCTTTACTAGTTATTCACATTAATGTGCTGATGTGAAGGACTTCATGTGCTTTCAGTAGGCCTACTTGAAAAACATTTTTTCCAACATGACATTACTTTAGTCTCGATGTGTCTTGCAGAGCTGCACGTGTCTGCAAGCTTTTTACTTGTGGTCAAATTGTGCAGCTGGTCAGAGAGCTGAGGAGAGACGGTGAAAAACCTCAAAATGAAAACATGAGACAAGAAAACAGCAGACAGCACAACGTGAGACATCTTTTTTTTTACAACATTAAGAGATTAAAAAAAACACTTAAGAGTTACAACAGTTATATGTGTTGATGAGACATGTGCTCTGCTGGCTCTAGTGTTTGAACAAAAATAGATTATTATACAATTTTGATGTCAAACATTTACAATATAAGATATATGAGATAATATTGATCATGAGGGTTCATTTGATAAAACAATAAAATAACATTAAAACAATAATTTAATTCAAATGAATTCAAGTGGAATCATTTATAAAACTAAACAATGTATTTGTGATGACGTGCTCGACTTGCAGTCTGTTCATGGCTGGAATACTTTCATATAAAATATAAGGATGGCTTGTCTCATTAATATGTGTTGTATCTGATACAAATAGTAGATATCAGCCATGAAGGTGAACAGTTTAGTCCTGCAGCTACATGAGAACTCTAACAGTGTTTCTGTTCAGTCTTTGTGCTCTCTGTTGGTTCGTCCACTTCTCATGAACACGATATCTGAGGAAGCCCTTCTTCAGATCTGACACAAATGTACACTTGGACAAACTTGTTGATCTGATTAGAATGTGGTGATCAAAGGTCAAAGGTCACTGTGACTTCACTACACATTTTTGGTCAACACACAACAATTCAAACGCTAACTATGACAAAAATTCACACAAATATCTAAAAGGATAAAATGATGACGTTTCGTATTTAAAAGGTCAAAGGTCAACGTAACTGTGACATCAAGTATTGCATCGTAAATCGTATTTGTTTCATAGAACTTAGACACCAACAGACATTCACCTGAACAAGAACAACAAAGACTCACTCTGTGAAGTCAAATCAGTTTTATTCATTCATCAACATATTATGATGCACAGTCCGGCTCTGAGACGGAGACAAAGTATTCACAACTAACAAAAGGAAACAAAGAGCAGCGCAGAGGTGTGTGGTGAGAGGACGTTAGTAGAATCTGTAGGTGGTTCTAGCACAGGAAGTGTTCTGTTTCATGTTGGTAGCACGTTTGTAGTCTGAGTGGTGTTGACCAGTCACGTAGGTCACGTAGGTCATGTAGGTCACTGTCGTCTGATATTGCAGGGTTTTATTTTAGTGCTTTAATGAAGTTGATAAAAAGGAGAAAATCCTTCAGGAATGATCTTCAGACATACAGAACATTTAACTCTGTCTCTGTTTTGAGCTCAGGTTGACAGAATCTCAAAGCCAGAGTTTCAAATTTCAGAAATTAATTTGTCTTTAACCTAAACTTTGTATGTAATTCTGTGTAAATTATGTAATCTATTCACAGGCGCGTAACTTAAGACTGCTGCTTTAAATAAATACAGCACACAGACACAGAAACATTTTCACCATGAGGAAATTAACTTTTGTATCTTCAGCTTCAAACCTACAAATCTGTAAAGTTCTTATTGGTTTTTATTTTGTTTATTTAATTGTTTATTTGCCTTCTGTTATTTGACTGTGAAGCACTTTGGGACTGGTGTCTGAGAAAGGTGCTAAATAAACTTTGCTTGCCAACATATTCCAACATATATTCAGACGGATGACGTTTTCTCCGTCTAAATGCAAACAAACAGCAGCACATTTGATAAAGATAATTACATCTTTTTATTTATTTAAAAACATGTTTTATACATGAGGAAGTTACAGGGAGGTTGTACAGATAGCTACTGACCAGCCTTCAGCACTGCAGCTGCATCCTGAGCATACTTTGTGAAGACGTCACGTCTTCAAAACCCCAAACCCTCTATGAATGAGGGGATCTCTCGCCGGGTGCGGTGGCGCGCGCCTGTAATCCAAGCTACCGGGAGGCTGAGGCTGGAGGATCGTTTGAGCTCAGGAGCTCTGAGCTGCAGCGGACTATGTCGATCGGGTGTCCGCACTAAGTTCGGTATCGATATGGTGCTCCTGGGGGAGCCCGGGAACACCAGGTCGTCTAAGGAGGGGTTCACCGGCCCAGGTCGGAAACGGAGCAGGTCAAAGCCCCCGTGCCGCTCAGTAGTGGGCTCGCGCCTGTCAATAGACGCTGTAGTGCAGCCTGAGTAATACAGCGGGACCCGGTCTTTTTACACTCTGCATACTGGCAAACAAACACACACGCTCACCAACAACGTGTCTACATGTTACAACAGCTTCAGCACTGCTCACTTAGCTTCTTGTTTCCATGAAAACCTGCACAAAGCAGCTGCTTGTTTGTCCTACGGCGCCTCCTCCTGGAGGAGAGGAGCAATGACATCAGTCACAGCAGTCAGTGACACAGAACACATCCACTAAACTAACAGGGTTTATTTTAATGATTGAATGAAGATGATGAAGAGGAGGAAATGATCATCAGACAAACAACATTTAAATTTACTCTGTCTTTGATCTGTTCTGTTCAGAGCAAAGGTTGACATTATGTGTGAAAAAAAGTGAATGATTCTTTACTGTCAAACTATCATGACTCACTGTGACACCTGAACACAACACGGTCGCCATTACTGCTAACGAATGTCTGAAAGTTCTGAAGAGTCTGCTCCTTCGGCATCAGGCCTCAGGTCAGTGGCAAAGAGACGCAGGGAAGCCAATCCCAGGAAACAGGTAAGTATGACGTGGCCGAGGTTTCACTTTGAGGAAATCTCTGAGGAGTCAGCTCCCTCCACTTCATGACTCAGCTCCTTTGGAGACAGGCACCGGGAAGAGAGCTCCAGGACCTCATCTCCCTCGACCTCAGGCTCCAGCCTGAGACGGATCTGTCCAGGGTGGTCTGAAGGCAGCGACTCCGATTAGCCCAGGAAGGAGCAGGACTGGAAACCTGGAAAGCCTCTGTGTTTGGAAGGAAAGGCGATGCCCCAGGAAGCCTTCACGTCTGGAAGGGTTTGAACGCCCTTGGTAGCGTCTTGCACCAGGGTTCATTAATAACTGTTGGCTCCTTTGTAACTTTAGCCTTTGCGTCTGGCAGGGCTGGTAACGCCCAAGGTAGCCTTTGCGTCTTGCGAGGTTTGAGACACCTGAGGTAGCGTCTTGCACCAGGGCCTGTTTTTATCTGGAGGCTTTTGAATTAAAATAATAATCAAGATAAGATAAGATACGGTAAGATAAACTTCAAGAAGGTAAATGATAGACTGCACTTGTATAGGGCCTTTAGTCTTCTTTACACTACAAGACCAACATTCACGTATTCACACACACATTCATACACTTCAGATTAGTGAACGACCTGCTTTTACATCTGAGCAACAGCTCCTCAAATCATTGGATATCTCAGTGCCCTCCCCTGAAATGATAAGAATGAAAATCATTTCTTTACAGGCAAAGAAGGTAATGTATGCAGCTGTCTCAATGAGTTTACATATTATACCTGTTTATCTGTTTAATATTGAATGTTAGTTCTTAAATGATTCAAAGATGACATTTCTACTAACTCTGTTGTTCTTTGAGTTTTAAAGTCAGGTTTAGATGACTGAACCAGAGGTGAGTTATTTAATGATAACATTAACTGAAGTCTCCTTTAAGTGTCAAGTTGGCTGATTTCACAGGTCAAGCTTCATGTGTTTTACTCCCTCTGGTGTACTTTACTTGTATTGGCTTTATAAGAAGTAGATGTAGATTAGTATAGTACTAATGGTAAGTCATTAGTTCATGACAACATTAAAGCCTCCTGCATGTTTTAGTTTCACTTGTTTAAAATGATTTATTTAAAATAAGAGAAGATAAAACTTTATTAATTCCAAAGGAAATTACAGCGCCAGATGACTCCAAAAAATACAGTACAATACAAATAATACAAAATGCAAACAACAACTTGAATAGAAGTGAAAATATAAAATGTATGGTTTAATGCAAAAGAGACAGTGCCTAACTGAAAAAAACAATATTACAATAGTCAGCTATTAAAGTAACAGACTCTGTTATGCTTTCATTTGTAACTTAAACGTCTATATGTGTGTAAGGTGCAGATAACATCACCACAAGTAAGTTATTCATTCATCATGCAAAACGGGCCAACTTGCAGGACCCAGCATGAACTCCGTGTAGCATTACTAATATTAATTCTATATAAAAAGAGATTGAAGTGTGGCTGTTTGGCACTGGTGGGGATTAAAAAGATGTTGGTTGGAAGAATGACTCAGGAGGAAGAAGTCTGTAAGAAGAACTGGTGGATTTACTGACTAAGAACAAAAATGTAGGGCTCCACTCTGTGTCACTGGGCACGAGAGGCCTTACTAAGCCTGATGACTGCTGGCTGCAGGAAATGAACCTGGGGCAGGCGTGAGTGTTCTGAGGAAACCTTTTCACACTGTGCTGTTTTTATATGCAAAGACAGAAGTGTGATTTATTCTTTGACAAGTTGTTAAAGTGTTTAAAGGTCTTGTTTCTGTGAGTGTGGGAGTGAAAAACAACACAATGATTTACTATAATATCAATAAAATGAAGACTAACATCACCGCTGCTCTCTGTCCTCTCCCAGTCATTGAATACTTTGGTTAGTTAGTACTCTCTGAGGATGCTTCAAAGTCACTTTCTGCTCATGTCCGCTCTCCTGTCTGAAACTGTTTGTGTTCACACCTCTCTCATTTGTGCGAGTTATCTGCGTGTGCGACGGTTGTAAAGGTGTAAAAACATCAAAACAATGTGAAGAAACAAGACGACAAAGAATGAAGAATGGAAAGACATGCAGCAGAAAGTAACAATAGTTACATTCAATCCATCACGTTCATTTGTCACATGTAGACACAATCACACTGATGTAATACATACAGTGCACACGTTTAATGCACAGCTAATGTGCTGTATATCACGTCCTCATGTTGAGCTTGATCCTGTTGGAGAACAAAACAAGTTGTTGTAATATGAATGAATATGCGGCTCATTTAAATACAACAGAGATATTAGATATCCTTCTGTAAAGGCACAGTGTTCTGCAGAGGGACAGAACAGACTGACACATATCTTGATATAACTGTGTTTAGTTACCTTGTTGAAAGTGTGTCTCACATGCCTAACAGCACTGTAAGTTACTTCATCTTCAGCCTGTGAAGCAGCAAAACAAACATCAGAGGGGTGAAAATAAACAGTGTCGTCCTGCAGCAACACAGGGTCTTAAAGTGTTTCCTGAAATGCAGCTGTTAAAATGTGTCTGTATCTCAGAATGTGCAGATATATTGGGGTTGGGCCTTTAACCACCAAAAGTTGTTCCTCAGGTCAAAAAGTGTCAATTAAATGTATTAAGAATAATTTGAAAAAGGTCAGCTGTGAAACATTTGTTTGTTTTTAATCCTTTTTCTGCTCATAATTGTTAATTGTTAAAGAGCATCTGCAGATAATTTATGGTTCTGCAAAACTTCCTGATGAAGGCACAAAACTGCCGTGTAAACAGAAGAAACCATGATGGCAGCCCTATAGCACTTTTTGTTAAAAACAACAAATGATCTTTATATCTCACCGCTGATGGTTGTTCGTTTGTCCGCTCTGAAAGTGAAACAGTAAAAACTCTTAAAGCTGAACACAAGTAAAATATTCAACAACAACACTTGATTTATTTGGATTTATAAACTTCTGAATATTCTTACTGTTTCTTGTCAATATAAAGCAGAGGATCAAGGCCGCCATCACAATGATGATCAGCAGACTCAGAGGGATGATGAGAGTCAGCAGGTGAATGGAAGCACTGCAGCAACAGTTTCAAACACACCAACACAGAAGAGAAAAAAATAATGATGTTCTTAGTGAAAAAACAAATTGACCATATTTCGTATAAGTCATATTGGTCAACAAATATACATATAGATTCCCTTACAATGATTGATTTTGTCTGAAAGTTAATAGCACAGTGAGGTGACTGACCTGCGGGATCCAGCATGAACTGTGGTGTGTTCTTCATACGCCAAGACAGACGTGTGAGTCACAGGCTGACGACTGCTTGAAAAGGTGTTAAGTTCTGTGGTTGCTGTAAGTGTTGCTATGGGAAACGACACAATAAATAAGGTAAGCATACCACAAGAATCAATTATAATATCACTTCTATATTACAATAGTAATGTCTTTGTAAATGCCGTTGCATAATAATCTATGTTTGTGATGATAAATTTATAATTGATTCATAATTTGATGTGAAGTTAAAATCTAAATCTGATGTGGTTATATTTGTTTGTATCATACAGTACAGGAAAATAGTGAGAGCATTGGTCCGTTGTTTATATGTTTCTGTATAGGAACTCAAGTTTTCTCTGTTACCACAACGACCTAATTAGTAGATGCACTAGACAATGAAAACGTGGGCAGGTGTCATATATGAGGCTCTGCTACACTGTAATGGAGGTCACATTTATCTGCGTCTGGAGTCAAAGCAGACGGTCAAAAGGACCTTACTGAGGATTATTGAGGATTCTGCAACCTCTTTTCACTACAAGCGGTCAACGAGGTATTTTTGTTTCACTATTTTTGTCTTTGTTGTATATTTGTAAATGTCGTTTTGTCCATGATTTGTTTGATGCTGGGTCATGTGCTGTATGAGTTGGTGATGCGTTTGTATTGTGTTTATTCAGTTGTAATTCTCACGGCGTGAGAGAGGCCTGATGATATTACAAAGGTGGATTCATCAAAGAAACTTGCCCAAGAAATAAACGCCCGTTTTTAAAGAACCTACCTGTGTCTGTGTGTGGTGAAGAGAGCTACAGTCTTAATCACTCTAACTGGACTTATAGACTAAACATCTAAAAGCATCAAACCATCCATCAACAGACACACCTGAAATTTGTCAGTAAACATCACACTGATATGTTCAATATCACATTTTAGACTCGCCAGGTATGTAAGTCCAATAACATTTTATAACCTTGTGCTCGTCTGTACTGTTGGTCAGTATTATGGTACTTACTAGTGCTGAGTCTCTCTTGAACAGTTACATGCACTGGCATCTGTAGGCCTCCTTTATCACAGAAGTACCAGCCGCTGCTCTGTGTCCTCAGTCCACTCAGAGTCACAGAGAAAACTGAGGAGACTTTGATCACTTTAATGGTCACTGTTGTTCCATCTATTGATCCAGACGGCTCCTTCACACAGGACCCTCCCAGCCTGCACCACCGACTTTCTCCAACAACACTATAGTGACAATGGACGGTAACATCTTCTCCAATAAATCCTGTGACCTCCTGACGATCCACAGAGAGCCGGGGCTGACCTTGAGGGACAACAAACAGCATTTTCTACAATGTTGTGTTCAGCTGCTTGATCAGTACTTTCTGCAAAGAGTACATGTGGTAGATAAATGACTTCATTTACATTTATTTCAAATATTATTGACTGATGATGATAAGAGTACTAATGGGATCAAATTGTTATTCTAAGTGTCTGACAACATTACAAACAGGTTTGCTACAGAGAAAGACTTTTTTTACAACAGAAAGATGCTTTTTTAAACAAGAAACAACCTGTAAATCGCCCACTTCAAAGCCACCAGACTCCATTGACAAAAACAGTCATTTAACTCCAAAGAACACAGGAGTTGCTGATCCACTGCTGCATCAACCGGTTACTTAATTTGTATCGTTGTGTGACTCTGGTGTTTTAAAGGTTTGAATCCAACACATAACTCAAACAAACTACCTGATTGAGGCAGCAGGAGACCAGGAACTCCTGTGTTCTGTGAGGAAAGAATACTGTTTTTGTCAATGGAGTCTGGTGGATTAGAAGATAGCAATGTAGCTCACAGCTCTTTCTGGTTAAAAAGGATCTTACCTTCATAAAAAGGTCTATTTGTGTAACAATCCTTTCTTTATGTTGTCAGCCAGTTAACAATCAGATAACAATCTGAGCCTGTGAGGGGCAAAAACAAGCATTTTCACTGGACATACTTTGATCCAAAAAATATTTGTGTAAGTGATTTAAACCCCGAGATATGTAAAACAGGTTAAAACATACAGGAAGTCCCTTCTAAGGCTTCTTACCTGTGGTAACTGACAGCTGAAATAACGTCCCGTCGTCTGGCCCATCATTTATCTCCACAGCACACCAGTAATAAGACCCATTAACAGACAGGTCACTAATGGTCACAGTGAAGATTCTTTGCTGTTTGTCATCAGAGATTAAAAACCTTCCTGAACCACCTTGTTCATTAGTTTTAACTGCGTAGGAGCAGGTAAGCCAATTCTGTCCTTCACACAAGTATTTCACGAGTTGTGTACTTAGACTCATAGAGACACGGGACAGAGACGGAGCCTCCTCTCTTCACTGACACTTTTCTGACTGTAGTTAAGCTGTGAATTCCTGCAACAAACAAATTGACCATAAAAAGTTGAAATTATAGTCCCATCATCTTCTGACATCACCAGAAAATACAAATGATAGAATAATCCCGGTGACCGACCTGTGAGTCCAGTAAGGATGAGAAGAGCGCTGAGATGAGCGGCCATGTTGATGAGTGAGCAGAGAGGAAACAACAGCGACCATCTCACCGTGAGAATGATTTTATACTTCCTGCTATAACAACATCTTTCAGTGGTTAACAACCAAAGACTGTTTATACCGTCTATGTTAACACCTCTCCTCCCCCTACACTGTATAAAGGTTGCCACAGGGTTCTTCCTGTAGAGCTGAAGTTATATCTAGAACATTTACTTCTGACGAACTAAAATATTTATTGTTAAGGCATGTTACTAATTATTAGTTTGTTTTAGTTGTTATTGAGCCATAGTTTATATCTTTACTAATTATTCGCATTAATGTGCTGATGTGAAGGACTTCATGTGCTTTCAGTAGGCCTACTTGAAAAACATTTTTTTCCAACATGACATGACTTTAGTCTCGATGTGTCTTGCAGAGCTGCACGTGTCTGCAAGCTTTTTACTTGTGGTCAAATTGTGCAGCTGTTCAGAGAGCTGAGGAGAGACGGTGAAAAACCTCAAAATGAAAACATGAGACAAGAAAACAGCAGACAGCACAACGTGAGACATCTTTTTTTTTACAACATTAAGAGATTTTAAAAAACACTTAAGAGTTACAACAGTTATATGTGTTGATGAGACATGTGCTCTGCTGGCTCTAGTGTTTGAACAAAAATAGATTATTATACAATTTTGATGTCAAACATTTACAATATAAGATATATGAGATAATATTGATCATGAGGGTTCATTTGATAAAACAATAAAATAACATTAAAACAAGAATTTAATTCAAATGAATTCAAGTGGAATCATTTATAAAACTAAACAATGTATTTGTGATGACATGCTCGACTTGCAGTCTGTTCATGGCTGGAATACTTTCATATAAAATATAAGGATGGCTTGTCTCATTAATATGTGTTGTATCTGATACAAATAGTAGATATCAGCCATGAAGGTGAACAGTTTAGTCCTGCAGCTACATGAGAACTCTAACAGTGTTTCTGTTCAGTCTTTGTGCTCTCTGTTGGTTCGTCCACTTCTCACGAACACGATATCTGAGGAAGCCCTTCTTCAGATCTGACACAAATGTACACTTGGACAAACTTGTTGATCTGATTAGAATGTGGTGATCAAAGGTCAAAGGTCACTGTGACTTCACTACACATTTTTGGTCAACACACAACAATTCAAACGCTAACTATGACAAAAATTCACACAAATATCTAAAAGGATAAAATGATGACGTTTCGTATTTAAAAGGTCAAAGGTCAACGTAACTGTGACATCAACTATTGCACCGTAAATCGTATTTGTTTCATAGAACTGAGACACCAACAGACATTCACCTGAACAAGAACAACAAAGACTCACTCTGTGAAGTCAAATCAGTTTTATTCATTCATCAACATATTATGATGCACAGTCCGGCTCTGAGACGGAGACAAAGTATTCACAACTAACAAAAGGAAACAAAGAGCAGCGCAGAGGTGTGTGGTGAGAGGAGGTTAGTAGAATCTGTAGGTGGTTCTAGCACAGGAAGTGTTCTGTTTCATGTTGGTAGCACGTTTGTAGTCTGAGTGGTGTTGACCAGTCACGTAGGTCACGTAGGTCACTGTCGTCTGATATTGCAGGGTTTTATTTTAGTGCTTTAATGAAGTTGATAAAAAGGAGAAAATCCTTCAGGAATGATCTTCAGACATACAGAACATTTAACTCTGTCTCTGTTTTGAGCTCAGGTTGACAGAATCTCAAAGCCAGAGTTTCAAATTTCAGAAATTAATTTGTCTTTAACCTAAACTTTGTAATTCTGTGTAAATTATGTAATCTATTCACAGGCGCGTAACTTAAGACTGCTGCTTTAAATAAATACAGCACACAGACACAGAAACATTTTCACCATGAGGAAATCAACTTTTGTATCTTCAGCTTCAAACCTACAAATCTGTAAAGTTCTTATTAGTTTTTATTTTGTGTATTTAATTGTTTATTTGCCTTCTGTTATTTGACTGTGAAGCACTTTGGGACTGGTGTCTGAGATAGGTGCTAAATAAACTTTGCATGCCAACATATTCCAACATATATTAAGACGGATGACGTTTTCTCCGTCTAAATGCAAACAAACAGCAGCACATTTGATAAAGATAATTACATCTTTTTATTTATTTAAAAACATGTTTTATACATGAGGAAGTTGCAGGGAGGTTGTACAGATAGTTACTGACCAGCCTTCAGCACTGCAGCTGCATCCTGAGCATACTTTGTGAAGACGTCACGCCTTCCAAACCCCAAACCCTCTATGAATGAGGGGATCTCTCGCCGGGTGCGGTGGCGCGCGCCTGTAATCCAAGCTACCGGGAGGCTGAGGCACGAGGATCGTTTGAGCTCAGGAGCTCTGAGCTGCAGCGGACTATGTCGATCGGGTGTCCGCACTAAGTTCGGTATCGATATGGTGCTCCTAGGGGAGCCCGGGACCACCAGGTCGTCCAAGGAGGGGTGCACCGGCCCAGGTCGGAAACGGAGCAGGTCAAAGCCCCCGTGCCGCTCAGTAGTGGGCTCGCGCCTGTGAATAGACGCTGTAGTGCAGCCTGAGTAATACAGCGGGACCCGGTCTTTTTACACTCTGCATACTGGCAAACAAACACGCACGCTCAACAACAACATCGTGTCTACATGTTACAACAGCTTCAGCACTGCTCACTTAGCGTCTTGTTTCCATGAAAACCTGCACAAAGCAGCTGTTTGTTTGTCCTACGGCGCCTCCTCCTGGAGGAGAGGAGCAATGACATCAGTCACAGCAGTCAGTGACACAGAACACATCCACTAAACTAACAGGGTTTATTTTAATGATTGAATGAAGATGATGAAGAGGAGGAAATGATCATCAGACAAACAACATTTAACTCTGTCTTTGATCTGTTCTGTTCAGAGCAAAGGTTGACATTATGTGTGAGAAAAAAATCAATGATTCTTTACTGTCACACTATCATGACTTACTGACGAGACACCTGAACACAACACGGTCGCCATTACTGCTAACGAATGTCTGAAAGTTCTGAAGAGTCTGCTCCTTCGGCATCAGGCCTCAGGTCAGCGGCAAAGAGATGCAGGGAAGCCAATCCCAGGGAAACAGGTAAGTATGACGTGGCCGAGGTTTCACTTTGAGGAAATCTCTGAGTCAGCTCCCTCCACTTCATGACTCAGCTCCTTTGGAGACAGGCACCGGGAAGAGAGCTCCAGGACCTCATCTCCCTCGACCTTAGGCTCCAGCTGAGACGGATCTGTCCAGGGTGGTCTGAAGGCAGCGACTCCGATTAGCCTGGGAAGGAGCAGAACTGGAAACCTGGAAAGCCTCTGTGTTTGGAAGGAAAGGCGATGCCCCAGGAAGCCTTCACGTCTGGTAGGGTTTGAACGCCCTTGGTAGCGTCTTGCACCAGGGTTCATTAATAACTGTTGGCTCCTTTGTAACTTTAGCCTTTGCGTCTGGCAGGGCTGGTAAGGCCCAAGGTAGCCTTTGCGTCTTGTGAGGTTTAAGACACCTGAGGTAGCGTCTTGCACCAGGGCCTGTTTTTATCTGGAGGCTTTTGAATTAAAATAATAATTAAGATAAGATAAGATACACTCACCCTGAAGGCATAGCCTCTGTGTTTGAAGACATTATGCCTTCTATGTGGGTTCAGTATCTTGCCCGAGGACACTTTGACCTGCGACTGGAGGAGCTTTGGATCAAACCACCGATCTTCAGATTAGTGAACGACCTGCTTTTACATCTGAGCAACAGCTCCTCAAATCACTGGATATCTCAGTGCCCTCCCTGAGGCGACTTGGAAACCCATGACAAGGATCAATTCTTGGATAGGACCCAGAATACACTGGAACGTTTCCTTGTGCCCTCTGGCCTCAATACTGTAGATCTCCCTGCCATCACTGGAGGAACCACTGGATCACAGGAGCTACTCTCATTCAACAATCTGAGGAAAATGATAAGAATGAAAATCATTTCTTTACAGGCAAAGAAGGTAATGTATGCAGCTGTCTCAATGAGTTTACATATTATACCTGTTTATCTGTTTAATATTGAATGTTAGTTCTTCAATGATTCAAAGATGACATTTCTACTAACTCTGTTGTTCTTTGAGTTTTAAAGTCAGGTTTAGATGACTGAACCAGAGGTGAGTTATTTAATGACAACATTAACTGAAGTCTCCTTTAAGTGTCAAGTTGGCTGATTTCACAGGTCAAGCTTCATGTGTTTTACTCCCTCTGGTGTACTTTACTTGTATTGGCTTTATAAGAAGTAGATGTAGATTAGTATAGTACTAATGGTAAGTCATTAGTTCATGACAACATTAAAGCCTCCTGCATGTTTTAGTTTCACTTGTTTAAAATGATTTATTTAAAATAAGAGAAGATAAAACTTTATTAATTCCAAAGGAAATTACAGCGCCAGATGACTCCAAAAAATGCAGTACAATACAAATAATACAAAATGCAAACAACAACTTGAATAGAAGTGAAAATATAAAATGTATGGTTTAATGCAAAAGAGACAGTGCCTAACTGAAAAAACAATATTACAATAGTCATCTATTAAAGTAACAGACTCTGTTATGCTTTCATTTGTAACTTAAACGTCTATATGTGTGTAAGGTGTAGATAACATCACCACAAGTAAGTTATTCATTCATCATGCAAAACGGGCCAACTTGCAGGACCCAGCATGAACTCTGTGTAGCATTACTAATATTAATTCTATATTAAAAGAGATTGAAGTGTGGCTGTTTGGCACTGGTGGGGATTAAAAAGATGTTGGTTGGAAGAATGACTCAGGAGGAAGAAGTCTGTAAGAAGAACTGGTGGATTTACTGACTAAGAACAAAAATGTAGGGCTCCACTCTGTGTCACTGGGCACGAGTGGCCTGAGTAAGCCTGATGACTGCTGGCTGCAGGAAATGAACCTGGGGCAGGCGTGAGTGTTCTGAGGAAACCTTTTCACACTGTGCTGTTTTTATATGCAAAGACAGAAGTGTGACTTATTCTTTGACAAGTTGTTAAAGTGTTTAAAGGTCTTGTTTCTGTGAGTGTGGGAGTGAAAAACAACACAATGATTTACTATAATATCAATAAAATGAAGACTAACATCACCGCTGCTCTCTGTCCTCTCCCAGTCATTGAATACTTTGGTTAGTTAGTACTCTCTGAGGATGCTTCAAAGTAACTTTCTGCTCATGTCAGCTCTCCTGTCTGAAACTGTTTGTGTTCACACCTCTCTCATTTGTGCGAGTTATCTGCGTGTGCGACAGTTGTAAAGGTGTAAAAACATCAAAACAATGTGAAGAAACAAGACGACAAAGAATGAAGAATGGAAAGACATGCAGCAGAAAGTAACAATAGTTACATTCAATCCATCACGTTCATTTGTCACATGTAGACACAATCACAGTGATGTAATACATACAGTGCACACGTTTAATGCTCAGCTAATGTGCTGTATATCACGTCCTCATGTTGAGCTTGATCCTGTTGGAGAACAAAACAAGTTGTTGTAATATGAATGAATATGCGGCTCATTTAAATACAACAGAGATATTAGATATCCTTCTGTAAAGGCACAGTGTTCTGCAGAGGGACAGAACAGACTGACACATATCTTGATATAACTGTGTTTAGTTACCTTGTTGAAAGTGTGTCTCACATGCCTAACAGCACTGTAAGTTACTTCAGCCTGCGGGAAACCTGGAGGGAGAAAACATTGATTTGGACAAGATTCCCGTGTGTTACCATAATTTAAAGGAAGTTTTTAGTATGATTTAAAGCCCTGTCTCTGCGTCCACATCGCCCTTATGGGGCATCTTTTTCCCCTTTCGGGCCCGGGAATTAAGGCGATGGACGAATATATTGAGTCTGCCCTAGATTGGGGTATTATTCGGCCCTCCTCATCCCCAGCTGGAGCTGGTGTTTTCTTCGTGGAAGAGAAAGACAAGACACTCCGCCCCTGTGTTGATTACAGAGGTCTTAATGACATTACTGTGAAAAATCGCTATCCCCTGCCACTTAACTCGTCTGGTTTCGTGCTCCTCCAGGAGGCTAAAGTTTTCACCAAACTGGACCTACGTAACGCCTATCATCTGGTCCGCATCAGAGAGGGCGATGAGTGGAAGACGGCGTTCAACACCCCCAGTGGCCACAATGAGTATTTAGTAATGCCCTTTGGTTTAACTAATGCCCCTGCAGTTTTTCAGTCATTTGTCAACGATGTTCTGAGAGTCTGGTCTGTTCGTTTTCGTCTATTTAGATGATATCCTGATCTTCTCCCCCAATGATGAAACCCACATCAACCATGTGCGGCAAGTGCTGCAGAGACTGCTGGCTCACCAGCTCTACGTCAAGGCTGAAAAGTGTGACTTCCACGTGACCACAGTCTCCTTCCTGGGGTTGATAGTGTCTGAGGGGCGAGTGAGCATGGATCCTGACAAGGTCAGGGCTGTGTCAGAGTGGCCGGCACCAGTCTGCAGGAAAGATGTGCAGAGGTTCCTTGGTTTTGCTAATTTCTATAGAAAATTCATTAGAAATTTTAGCTCTGTGGCCTCCCCTCTCCACTCTCTAACCTCCTCTAAGGTCTCGTTCTCCTGGTCAGAGGCTGCTGAACAGTCATTCCAGAGGCTCAAGGCAGCCTTCACCTCGGCGCCTATCCTAGTTATGCCCGACCCCAAACATCAATTTGTGGTGGAGGTCGACGCTTCAGACACCAGCGTTGGGGCAGTCCTGTCACAGAGGTAAGGAAAAGATGACAAATTACATCCTTGTGCCTTCCTCTCCAAGAAGCTGTCATCCGCAGAAAGGAACTATGGACTTGGAGATTGTGAGCTGTTGGCTATGAAGACAGCGCTGGAGGAGTGGAGGCACTGGCTGGAGGGGGCCGAGCAACCTTTTCTTGTGTGGACTGACCATAAGAATCTGGAGTATCTGCGAAGTGCCAAAAGACTGAACGAGCTCTGTTTTTTACCAGATTTACGTTTACTTTGTCCTATCGCCCAGGATCCAAGAATGGGAAACCCGATGCCCTCTCCTGCCAGTTCCTCTCAGATTAAGAATGTAACTCCCGTTCTGCCCGGCTTCCTGCTTCCTGGGAGCAGTGACCTGGTCTATTGAAGATGCTGTAAAGAGAGCCTCAGCTAATGGGCCTACACCTGCTGGTTTGCCCCCCAATCGCCTCTCTGTCCCACCGACACTCAGAGGACAGGTAATAGACTGGGGCCATTCCTCTGCTTTCTCCTGTCATCCAGGTACCAGGCGAACCTTGTTCGTCATCGGCCAGAGGTTCTGGTGGCCTAACTTGAGGAAGGAGGTACAGGAGTTTATTGATGCTTGCCCTGTCTGCGCTCGTAATAAGACCTCTCGGAGACCTCCCTCCGGTATGCTCCAGCCCCTGCCTGTCCCACATCGCCCCTGGTCTGACATCGCCATGGACTTTGTGAAAGGTTTGCCCCCGTCCCGGGGAAACACTCCTATTCTCACAGTAGTTGATTGATTTTCTAAGATGGCTCATTTCATTCCCCTCCCTGGACTACGTTGTCTGACCTCTCACAATCCCTCTACATGGGCTGACAGACTGGTATGGATTGAATATGCCCATAATTCTCTGCCTTCTGCTTCAACAGACATGACTCCTTTCCAGTGTGTTTATGCTTATCAGCCCCCGACGTTTCCGGCTCTTGAACCTGATGTGGCGGTTCCCTCAGCCCAGGCGTTGGTCTTGGGTCTCCTCCTCTAACATCGTGGACCCCACTCTCATTGAGGACTATCACCGTCAGCACCCTGAAGATCCTGGGCCGTCAGGACCCGGCCTTTGAGGAGGAGGTACTGTCAGAATACTGTCAGTTAATTTATTATTTCAGCATTTCCTGTTTTATTTTGTTAACCCTTGTCTCTCGTCTTTTTCAGTTCCTGTCAAGCTGTCTCCCTCATCGTTGATCACCGGGTCCCTCCCTAATGTGTTGCACCTGTGTCTTGTTACGTTCACTCCCTTTTCCTCCTTAAGCCCTGGTGTTCCCTCACTTCCCTGCCAGATTATCACTAGCCTTTGCAGTCGATACATCCAGCTCTCTTTATTAGATTATCCTAGACCCTCGTGTTTTGACCAGCTTTTTCTGTCCTCGTTCCTGTTCCTGTCGGATCTCTTTTACCTTGCCTTAGCTTTTTGACTTCTGTGTACCGGACCTTGCTTGAATAAAGACCATGTTTTTTGGAACTATCACCTGTCTCCGCAGTTGAATCCTTACTCTGTGCCTGACAATATACTCGCCGAAGCCAGCTACTGATCTGGCCAATGATAAGCCAGCGCAGGTAACTGAGAGGCCGGCGGTGGTAAATAAGAAGCTGCCGACCAGGGCGGCAAGTCATGCGTCTAACATAGCAACCCATTGGATCAGCTACTGGCTAGGCTGGTCGTTAGCTTCCCAGGCTGGCGATTAGAACGCCAGCCATTTTAGGTCACAACTCTGTTTCCATTCTGGAAGATAGGAAGTCTCTCAGTAATACATTTAAAATGATGATTAAGTTTTGCCTATTCATTAATTTTATGAAATATGAATGTTAAGAAGTTTAATATTGTATGACTACAGTTATGTGTAAGAATTACTTCATTTGTTCAAGTGTATCGACAAGATTGTGCAGATTTGTTAGCTGGCTTGTCCACATAGAAATCACTGTTAACATGAGTGCAGAAAGTTTGCAAACCACTACATTTGTGTAACACATATTAATTTAATGCATTTTTATTTTATTTGGGGAAGTTTTATTTACTTACCTGGAAAAATCATGTGAAATAACCGCAGTCTATGGTGGATGAATGTCTGTAAGAGTGTAGACAGTTACTTTATTTTGTTTAACACAACTCTGTTTGGATTCTGTAAGGTGATGAGCTGAAATAAAGAGGGAGAGACACTGCACTGCTCTACCGCAAGAAAAGAACGACTCCTACGCTTATTCTGCATTTTAACTCAAATCCACAAACAATAAAATTAAATAACACAACGCAGAGACTGGATAGGACATAACTTTGAATACGGGCTAAGGAGACATATTTCAGGGTTACACACGTTTCTAATTTTTAGTTTTTATATATTTCATCTTCGAAGTTCATGTGCTCTCAGTACGCCTACTTGCAAAACATATTTTTTTCCAACATTTCTATGAATATCTTGATTTGTGTGTTCCGCACACATACTGCATGAAAAGATGGACGACATGACAGCTCCCTAAAAGTGAAGCCAAAATCTCTCTATCGCCCCCTGCTGACTGGCTGCAGAATAGGTCATAAAGCCCGCCTCCTCCATGTTAACAGATGGACATGAGTCAAACTATAAAATCAAAATACACATCAAATACATTTTTCTCAAACATGGTTTCTGTCATTATTAGTTCTTATCATGCTGATTTACGTCCAAGTGTTAATTTTTCTGACAAGTTTATTTTTTGTTAGTTATTTGATGCTGTAAATGATGATTGACAGCTCTGTTGACAAATACGGCTCCTGCAGCCAATCAGTTCCAGATTAGCAGAGTGGAGGACGATCGGCAAGAGGAGACCTAACTGAAACAATCACTACAGTCATTGAAGTTTCCTGTGATGGTTAACCTAAGACCAACACAAAGTCCTTGTTGTTTTTTTTATTTTGGTTAGCGGAAGTGGCGGGCGTCACCCGCCGATCTCTCGACTCGACTCTGGATCCAAATGACAATCAACATCGCAAGATGGCAGCGCCCATCATGGGGGCTATTTTGGCAACACCGCCCGTGACAGCAGCATGGGAAGTTGGATTAACAACATTAGACAGTGGCCCCCAGGTGCTGATGAAGGTACCGTATGTAGATGGAGATACAAATGTTATTTTAACTTTACATATTAGTCAGACGTTGATGATGTCAGGAGCCAGAAATAGAGAAAAACGGACCACATGACCGTCCGCCACAGTAACTAACAGTAACATAATTAAGAGCTTATATTTGTACATAAAAATGTATCATAAAGAAGATCAGATTTACTTGTGAGGCAACCTTCTGTAAACAACTTTATTACATTTCAACGTTTTATTGTAGCAGAAATTAACGTTACTATAGAGACGTTACATTGAAGAAAATTCAACACTTCTTAGGAAGGGACCGGTAATTCCCTGGATTCATGAGAAGGATTACAATCCTAATTTTTACTTTAATCTGGATGTTTCTTGCAGAGCTGCACGTGTCTGCAAGCCTTTTACTTGTGGTCAAATTGTGCAGCTGGTCAGAGAGCTGAGGAGAGACGGTGAAAAACCTCAAAATGAAAACATGAGAGAATAACACAGCAGACAGCACAACGTGAGACATCTTTTTTACACCCCGTAATGTACAGAATAGACAGACATTTCAGTACACAGTCATGATGACATAATCACAGAAACATTTTAAATATATTTGAAGAATGGATCCTTAGAGGATGATGACCGAGCCAAGGTTGTTCAACCAAAACAGACCTGAGTCACTCAGCCCTTACTCCACCATCAAGACCTGGAAGATGACGAGCTTCAAACACACCTGTCGTCCACCAGATACATACATTTAGAACATTTAGATAAACTTCAATAGTTTTAAATTCCCAACACAAACTGTTCAGTGCTTCTTTTGCAGATATCAAGTAGTACCAAAGTACCAAAAGGTGAAGGGAGCAATAATAAATCACATAATTAACACTCTAGATGACGTTACCATAGCAACGATTGCACAAACAACAACAGCAGAAAGCACAACATCTCACTGGAGAAAAAAGTAAACCATCACCATGACCAGAAATGAAAAATGAACCAGTGTAAGAACAGCGTCTCTTAAATCTCCCATTTTCTTCTGTTTGTTCTGGTGAGCACAGAGCGTTACATTCCATCCAC
Organism: Semicossyphus pulcher; assembly: GCF_022749685.1. Taxonomy (NCBI): domain Eukaryota; kingdom Metazoa; phylum Chordata; class Actinopteri; order Labriformes; family Labridae; genus Semicossyphus; species Semicossyphus pulcher. The sequence continues at coordinate 6,437,653 of NW_027211670.1, forward strand.
ATCTCTTTCAGCATATGACCTCTGGGTATGGAGGGAGAGACACACACACAGAAAGACACAGTTTTATTCTGTGCAGTTCTTCAGTTCTAAATAAAACATGTAAAGTGTTTCTATATTTATTTTGATGTACTAGTATTGTGAAATACAAATGACAGTTTCAGTAGTTGACAGTTACCTGGCCTGAAGTCTCTCTCATTGTCTCCACATTACTGTAAGTTACTTCCTCTTCTGGCTGTTAAAGGACAAAACTAAATGTAATTTACACAAAGTCTGAACAAGATGATATAACCTGTCCATTACATCATTTTAAAAATAGTAACCATAAGCAATCTTATATACTTCCCTCATTAAGGAATAATTACACACAAATATTTTGACTTGCTTTCTTTGAAACTGATATATATCACTGTCTTGTCTGTCTTTTAATATGAAGCTATACAGCCTGTAGCTGATTAGGTCTTTATGTTAAGCTTAGCTCACCCTGTGCTGGCTGTAGCTTTATATTTAACTGACTGATTTGAGTATAGATTCAATCTTTTCATCTGACTCTCCACGTGGAAGAAACACCAGGAAGAAAACGTGTCAAAATATTCTTAAAGTGAAACTGACTTTGAGCTTTAAGCTCACAGGCACATCCACAATATTGTACCATCTACAGTCGTTCTGCAAAGAGACGTTTTCTCTCATTATAAACACTGTGGAGATGAATCAGAATATCTTACTGATGTTGCAGCTGATGTTTGGGCTGTGGTCCGCTCTGAAAGTGGAACAATCAAAACTCCTGTTACTGTCTCTCATTGTGCAATGACTGTGCGACACATGTCTACAGTTTTAAAGAGAAATAGTTAGAAACAACATGAGTTGGATTTATTAAGATCAGCACAGACTTACTTCGTCTTTTGAAAATAAACCATACGAACAAGCCGACCAGCACAACGAGGATCAACACGCTCAGACGGACGGAGAAACTCTTCAGGTGGAAGGAAACACTGTAGAATAAATTATAAAGAACGATGAAAATCATTAACAGATCAGTGTCCTTCAAGTAGAACTATGTTGTGATCAAGAAATATACTGCTGCACCATTTTATACAGTTTAGACGTTATTCATGATTAATAAAGGCAGCTTCATGTTAAAATGCATGTATTGAGACTTCACTACAAATCTGTGACTGATTCATTGGCCCCTAAATCAGCCACAGTCTACTAAATAGTGTATTGACTGCAAATGTAACTGACCTGTGCGACACAGCCTGAACTGTGGTGTGTTCTTCATACTCAAACACAGACGTGTGATTGACAGGTTGATGAGTGCTTTCAAAGGTGTTTGAACCTCTTGTTGCTGCGAGTGCGGCTGAGAGAAACAACAGAATGATTAACAGAATCATATCACAAATATGTATACTAATATCACAACTGTATCAAATGCAACGCTTTGCTAATGTTGCAAATTATAACTGCACATTTTATAACCTTGTGCTCATCTGTACTGTTGGTCAGTATTATGGTACTTACTGTTGCTGAGTCTCTCTTGAACAGTTACATGCACTGGCATCTGTAGGCCTCCTTTATCACAGAAGTACCAGCCGCTGCTCTGTGTCCTCAGTCCACTCAGAGTCACAGAGAAAACTAAGGAGACTTTGACCACTTTAATGGTCACTGTTGTTCCATCTATTGATCCAGACGGCTCCTTCACACAGGACCCTCCCAGCCTGCACCACCGACTTTCTCCACCAACACTATAGTGACAATGGACGGTAACATCTTCTCCAATAAATCCTGTAACCTCCTGACGATCCACAGAGAGCTGGTGCCGACCTTGAGGGACAACAAACAGCATTTTCTACAATGTTAAATGACTTCATTTACATTTATTTCAAGTCGAGTGTTAGTATGTTTTAAACCTGCACAATATTTATACATATTTTAGGGTCTAAATGACTGATAGGTACAACAAATGTTGGAATTGCTGCAGTAGATTGCTTCAGCTGGCAGCAGGAAACTGGCTGTAATGGCTGCAGAGATAAGAGTACTAATGGGATCAAATTGTTATTCTAAGTGTCTGACAACATTACAAACAGGTTTGCTACAGTGAAAGACCTTTTTTACAACAGAAAGATGCTTTTTTAAACGAGAAACAACCTGTAAATCGTCCACTTCAAAGCCACCAGACTCCATTGACAAAAACAGTAATTTAACTCCAAAGAACACAGGAGTTGCTGATCCACTGCTGCATCAACCGGTTACTGAATTTGTATCGTTGTGTGACTTTGGTGTTTTAAAGGTTTGAATCCAACACATAACTCAAACAAACTACCTGATTGAGGCAGCAGGAGACCAGGAACTCCTGTGTTCTGTGAGGAAAAAATACTGTTTTTGTCAATGGAGTCTGGTGGATTAGAAGATAGCAATGTAGCTCACAGCTCTTTCTGGTTAAAAAGGATCTTACCTTCATAAAAAGGTCTATTTGTGTAACAATCCTTTCTTTATGTTGTCAGCCAGTTAACAATCAGATAACAATCTGAGCATGTGAGGGGCAAAAACCAGCATTTTTACTGGACATACTTTGATCAGGTGGATTTGTCCAGAAAGACAGAGTTGCATCCAATACAGCCTATCTTATTGCTACCAGCCTTAAGTAATTCACTGGAGCAATCCTAAAAATATTTGTAAGTAATTTAAACTCCAAGATATGTAAAACAGGTTAAAACATACGGCAAGGCTTCTTACCTGTGTTAACTGACAGCTGAAATAACATCCGGATGTCTGGCCCACCATTTATCTCCACAGCACACCAGTAATAAGACCAATAAACAGACAGTTCACTAATGGTCACAGTGAAGATTCTTTGCTGTTTGTCATCAGAGATTAAAAACCTTCCTGAATGACTTGGTTTATTAGTTTTAACTGCGTACAAGCAGGTACGCAAGTGCTGTCCTTCACACAAGTATTTCACATGAGTTGTGTACTTAGACTCATAGAGACACGGGACAGAGACGGAGCCTCCTCTCTTCACTGACACTTTACTGACTGTAGTTAGGCTGTGAATTCCTGCAACAAGACCCATGAAAATATTCAAAAAATTGACCGTAAAAAGTTGAAATTATAGTCCCATCATCATCATTCTGACATCACTAGAAAATACAAAAGACAAATTAATCGCAGTGCCCGACCTGTGAGTCCAGTAAGGATGAGAAGAGCGCTGAGATGAGCGGCCATGTTGATGAGAGAGCAGAGAGGAAACAACAGCGACCATCTCACCGTGCGAATGACTTCATGCTTCCTGCTATAACCAACAAAGAAATTTCAGTGGTTAACAACCAAAGACTGTTGTGTCCTGTAGAGTTTTATAATTAAATGTTTTAGTTGAAAACCTTATAGTCAAATGTCTTAAAATTTAAAGTTTTTTAGTCCAATGCCTTAAAGTTGAAGTTTTTTGCCACAACAAGCTATAGTTTATATCTTTACCAAATATTTGCATTTATGTGCTAATGTGAAGGAGTTCATATGCGTACTTGTACAACATTTTTTTCCCAAACATTTTTCTTATTATCTTGATTTGTGTTCAGCCATTGTGTGTCAGCCTCCATTACTGCGGTCAGTCTGCCGCTGCCTGCTGCCCGTGACAGCAGCATGGGAAGTTGGATTAGCAATATTTGACAGTGGCCCAGAGGTACTGATGAAGGCATGGGTGTGGCAGTGGGGGGAAAAGGTGAGACTGACTACCCAGGGCCCCAGTGGAGAGGGGGGCCCTTATTTGGTTGAAATAAAAATATATGTTTTATTTGCATTGTCTTTTCCCTAAGGTGATCCTGTTATAGGTTAACTAAAATTGTCTGAATAAATTAACGAACATTCAGAATTCCTTTCTGGAAAAAATGTGGAGTCTCTCTCAGGGGCCCCTCTCACCCCTACTTAATGCGCAAAATGGTTTAGTCCGCCCTGTGACGGCAAGTCATCCTGTCGGTCAGTCTGCAGCCGCCTGCTGCCGGTGACAGCAGCATGGGAAGTGTGATGAGCAACGTGAGAAAGTGGGTCCGAGTTACTGATGAAGCAATCTCAGATCCCATCGGCTCTAGTCTGACGACGACATAGCCTCTGGGACGACGGTCAACATGCAAGGCGTGTAGCCGGCAGTTAGTGCTAAGCGACTTCCTTTTCCGCGTGCTGCATTGTTTACAGAAAAAGAACCCGTTTTTCTTGTGATTTATTTGCCGAAATTCCAACATCATGATTCAGCAAAAGAAAAAATGAAGCCTTGTCAGGTCAGTCCTCAAGAGGAGAAGAAAACTACTTTTAAAATGCTCATTTGTTGGACGGAGTTCGGATGGACCATGTCTGTTGCATTCGAGGAAGTCGAAAATCTGCTCTGCTACCAGCCTCGTCAACAAGCCCCCCCGCCGCCCACGTGATATGGACTCTCATCCAGCGCCTCAGTCACTCAACATTCAGACTCTATGCGTTACATTAACGCAAACTGGACTTTTATATTGTCTATTACGCAGACTACATCAGTCTGCCTCCTTGCTTACATCCATCTGTTCTAAGCAGACATTTCTTTGGCACGACTTTGATTGCAACACATTTATTATTATTATTACTATCCTTATAATTAAACTTGAAGCTTGCTGCTGAGAAGCCGAGAACTGCACAGGTTCTTCCTGAATTTCTAGTTGTTAAAAGTAACGTTACACAGAAGTAAATTCAACACTTCCTAGGACGGGACCGGTAATTTCCATGGATTCATGAGAAGGATTAAAATCCTAATTGCTGATCCCAACTATTGTCTCGCTCTTTTTACTTTAGTCTCGATGTTTCTTGCAGAGCTACCCGTGTCTGCTTTTTACTTGCGGTCAAATTGTGCAGCTGGTCAGAGAGCTGAGGAGAGACGGTGAAAAACCTCAAAATGAAAACGAGAAGAAAACTGCAGACAGCACAACGTGAGACATCTTTTTTACAACATTAAGAGATTTAAGATACACTCAACTGAGTTACAACATTTATATGTGTTAATGAGAGATGTGCTCTGCTTGCTCTAGTGTTTGAACAAAATATTATACAATTTTGATGTCAAATAAATTGATTGATTGAATACACTTGGACAAACTTGTTGATCTGATTAGAATTCGGTGATCAAAGCAGGGGCGCCGCCAGGAATTCTGGGCCCCATGAAAAGAAAAGCAAGCAAAGCAATAAATAACTTTGTTTTACAGCCAAGAAAATTGTGGATACATAAGTTTAAACTGTAGTTGTTTCATTCAGCATGGGCATATGCTTTTGACCTGCCTATCATGCACAATATTGCCCTTCAAACTGCCCAGCTCTTGAAACAAGATTATTTGAAGACAAGTGTAACAACAAGGGGAGCTTATTTGGAATAAGTTAACCTCTCAAAGTGAAAAAAAAACCCTCTAGACACTACAGTTTACTTTCAATCAGATTCAGCCACACTTGATGCTATGACCCTAAAATTTGACCTACTTCTTTTAACACTCCAAAAATAGTCGTACTTGAAATTAAGTACACCATTTGTCTGGCATTAGCAGGCTCAGTCTTAAAGCTAGTGCGAAGCCAGCTATATCATATGAATCTAGAGATTCATCTCTAAATTAATCTCTATCAACAGATTCAATTACAATTGTAATGAATCCATTGATATTAGATTTGTTGCGCTAGCTCACTGGGATAAATATCGCTCCAAAGTTAACTGACTTCATAGTGAGGTAATGTTTATAAATATAATGTCCTATGAGATTGTACCTATGATGCTGAGTAATTTATGAATATGATTTATGACTTTTATATAAAACACAAATATAATCCAAGCTAGACTCCTGCTTCTTTCTTAAACCAATTTAAAACTGTGTAAGTTGTGCTCACCTTTCTTTTGAAAGAAACTAAATGCTGGTTTCCCTCAGCTTGCTTTCTTTCTTTTCTCTTTTGTAACCCTGACTTTTCTGTCTTTGGGGGAGACATGGAGCTGTGGCCTGCAACATCACTCACTCTAGACTGACTGCTGACCGATCAATCCAGTTGACTGGCGCAGGGCGGACTAAACCATTTTGCACATTTAGTAGGGGTGAGAGGGGCCTCTGAGAGAGACTCCAAACTTGAGAAAGGAATTCTGAATGTTTGTTTATCTATTCAGACAATTTTAGTTAACCTATGACAGTCAACATCAACTTAGAGAGAAGACAATCCCCTCCCCACTCGGGCCCTGGGTAGTCAGTCTCACTTCCCCCCCCTCTAAGACGCCCATGGATCAAAGGTCAAAGGTCACTGTGACATCAGTACACATTTTTAGGCAACATCCAAGTAATCCAACGCTAACTATGACAAAAATTCACACAAATATCTAAAAGGATAAAATGATGACGTTTCGTATTTAAAAGGTCAGAGATCAACGTAACTATGACATCAACTATTGCACCGTAAACTAACGTACACAAGTGAAGCATGAACTCATTTAAATAATTCAACTTGTTTGTTTCATAGAACTGAGACACCAACAGACATTCACCTGAACAAGAACAACTAAGACTCACTCAGTGAAGTCAAATCAGTTTTATTCATTCATCAATTCATTACGATGCACAGTCCGGCTCTGAGACGGAGATAAAATGTATTTACAACAAAAGCAGTCACAACTAACAAAAACAAGTAGATATAGAATATGTGAAGCCAGTCGTGTAGGGTGGATGAGTGGAAATGATCTGTATGGCTGTTGTGCTCTGAAAACAAAGAAAAGGAAACGAAGTGCAGCTCAGAGGTGTGAGGTGAGAGGAGCTTCATCGAACCTGTAGGTGCTTTTTGCACAGGAAAACGTCTGGTTTCCGTTTGTAGTCTGAGTAGTTTTTGGCCAAACACGTTGGTCACTGTAGTCCTGTCTGATGATCATTTCCTCCTCTTCATCATCTTCATTCAATCATTAAAATAAACCCTGTTAGTTTAGTGGATGTGTTCTGTCACTGACTGCTGTGACTGATGTCATTGCTCCTCTCCTCCAGGAGGAGGCGCTGTAGGACAAACAAACAAACACAGCTGCTTTGTGCAGGTTTTCATGGAAACAAGAAGCTAAGTGAGCAGTGCTGAAGCTGTTGTAACATGTAGACACGTTGTTGTTGTTGTTGAGCGTGTGTTTGTTTGTCAGTATGCAGAGTGTAAAAAGACCGGGTCCCGCTGTATTACTCAGGCTGCACTACAGCGTCTATTCACAGGCGCGAGCCCACTACTGAGCGGCACGGGGGCTTTGACCTGCTCCGTTTCCGACCTGGGCCGGTGCACCCCTCCTTGGACGACCTGGTGGTCCCGGGCTCCCCCAGGAGCACCATATCGATACCGAGCTTAGTGCGGACACCCGATCGACATAGTCCGCTGCAGCTCAGAGCTCCTGAGCTCAAGCGATCCTCCAGCCTCAGCCTCCCGGTAGCTTGGATTACAGGCGCGCGCCACCGCACCCGGCGAGAGATCCCCTCATTCATAGAGGGTTTGGGGTTTGGAAGACGTGACGTCACCAGGAAGCACGCTCAGGCTGATCAGAGTCTTCATAAATTTACTGCAGCTTCCTCAATTATAAAATATTTCACTGATAGATAAAAACAGTGTTTCATCTTCATCATAAGCACAATCACACATTCATCAGTTATGACTTCCATAATGCGCTGCTGTTTGTTAGAGGAAACAAATGTCATCCATCTAATGTATAATGATGGAGGTGTCATGTTTTTATAGGTGGATTGTTTTCTAAGTCTTTAATTCTTTGGTTTTACGTAGCAAATATCTACATATTAAAAGGTGCTCCATATGATTTACAAACCTTTTATTTGGTATTTTCTCACCCAAAATTAAACACATTGCAAAATAAGTCTCGTATCAGAAAAAAAAAGCACCCCCAATTAAGTTTATTGCACCCACTTGTTCACATGGAGGTGCTGCACCTAGCTGGATTACTCAGTTAGCTTGGTTAGTTGCATGATACAACTTAATCCGTGTTTGTGTGATATATGTCATAAATATTGTATTGGATCCCAACTAAAATTTAAAACATCAAAATGACACAAAAACTCAAACTATTGAGGCAGCAGGAGACCTGCAGCCAGGTCCCGTGTTGTTCATTTAAAATGTGTTATAATATTCTAAAACTCTGAGCTTTTTTAAATTGTTTGTAAGATCAATCGAGTTATTTTCTAAATATATTTTTGACTCTGAATGCATCCTGATGACGTCAAGTCGTCAAAACCCCAAACCCTCTATGAATGAAGGGATCTCTCGCCGGGTGCGGTGGCGCGCGCCTGTAATCCAAGCTACCGGGAGGCTGAGGCTGGAGGATCGCTTGAGCTCAGGAGCCCTGAGCTGCAGCGGACCATGTCGATCGGGTGCCCGCACTAAGTTCGGTGTCGATATGGTGCCCCTGGGGGAGCCCGGGACCACCCGGTCGCCCAAGGAGGGGTGCACCGGCCCAGCTCGGAAACGGAGCAGGTCAAAGCCCCCGTGCCGCTCAGTAGCGGGCTCGCGCCTGTGAATAGACGCCGTAGTGCAGCCTGAGTAATACAGCGGGACCCGGTCTTTTTACACTCTGCATACTGGCAAACAAACGCACGCTCAACAGCAACGTGTCTACATGTTACAACAGCTTCAGCACTGCTCACTTAGCTTCTTGTTTCCATGAAAACCTGCACAAAGCAGCTGTGTTTGTTTGTTTGTCCTACAGCGCCTCCTCCTGGAGCACTTTACACACATCTTTGTAGGGATCCTAATGTTGTTAGAGACTTGGAATAACAATCGGAGCCTGTCACTGACAAAAAACAAACAAACAAACAAAACAAAACAAGCACTCTTAGTGGACGTCCTTTGATTGGGCACATTTGCCAGCAGGTATTTTGCTGCAGCCCTTACTGCCAGTTTTACAACAGCGAGCTGAAGTGATCTACTGGAGCAATCCCAAAACTTTTTGTAAAGTTAATTAACTAACTAAATACCCCAACGTTTTTAATTATAGGGCCCAGATTTAAAAAAATCTGGAACCATCCTTTAAGTCTTAATGATGTTAAAGCTTGAATGGCTCAGATAAACTGCTGTCTGCAGCTCTGGCTCAGCTACTGTAAAGACCTGATATTTCATGTGGGAGAGACAGTAGATGGCTTTGTTGTGTTTTAAACATTAGTGTATAGTTTTATTTTACTGAGCACAAAGCTTCTTAAAGATTAGATAATGATAAAGTGTTTCTCTTTATTTAAATAAGGATCAATCAGTGAGGGAGCTTAATAGTGCTGTACAGATACTGATCAGCCTTCAACACTGCAGCTGCTGGTTTGTTTTTCATTACTCGATGCAGCCTGTGCTTGCTCCATGTTGACGTCACATCTGTAAAACCCTCATGAAGGAAGTCTGATTGGATTAAAGCTCCTCAACTCTGGCAGCTCCCCATCCTGCTGAGAGTACACACTGTCCCACAGTGTGAGGAACATATGTTCTCTGTTTTTAAAAAGGTACTGTAAAGTCAGCATGTATTCTGTTCCTGTGTTAGTCTGCACAAAACAAATCTCTACATTAAGCCAAACAACACATGGAAAACTAGATTCTGTTCTCTTGTTGTTTTCAATCTGAATAAAAAGTAGTATTAAGTAATATGATCTTCCTCCTCTTAAGCTTCCAGGAAGTAAACACTACAGTTAGCTGTAACTTATGCCAGCATATGGGCAAGAAGCAGGAAGAACAGACTGCAAACATTCACATCCTTACTTGCTGTTTGCTCAGCATGTTTAGGACTGTGGAACAAAACTGGAGCACATATTCTGTGAACTGTATTTAGAAATATATAGTAAAAATCACACAAAGGCAAACTTTTTCAAGCAGATAACCACTTTTATTACACATTTATTTTCTTCAAAATGTGTGTATTACATAGTAAATTAATTTATTTTTTAATTTGCTGAAATCTGCAATATTTAGTTTGCTGTTTGTACAAAACTATACTTCTCAAACTGACAAAGTGTAAAAAGTATTACCACCAAGAAGTTTAGAGTTCATTATTAGAAACTTGAATCATTTTTAAGATCGTGAACACAGTTAGGTTGCCGTGAATTGTGAAGTAGAGACCACTATTCCTAGAGGAAGTGAACGCATCATTGAGATTCCAAGCAGAGCGTTGGTGTACACGTGCCGGCTTGTTATCCAATCTGGAGAACAACACAGGTCTGCCATGTGAGCTGCATTAGTGCTGTGTTGACTGGCTCACAGGCGACCAATGAGAAAAAATCTGAGGGGCCGGAGCGTACGCAGCCAATCAGAAAATTCTAAACTCACATCAGTGGGCGTGGCTAAGAGGCTGAATCTGACCTGATTTGGTTATGAGCCGGACACTCTCCGTCTGTCTATTTATCTCTTCTTTCTGGCTTTATATGTTAAAATAAACAGAATCCAAGTGTATACAAAGGGAAATTACAATTGACACTTCAGCTGCCTAATAACACGTCTTTCATTGTAATCAGTAATCAAACTGAAAGAGTCATATTAAGTCTTATAAGCTGTCTTTTACACTACTATTATTTCCTGAAAATATGTATTATGCAAGGCAGTTTAGAAAATATAAGTTCATAACTGATACTGTATGCTGACAATAAGGTTGTATTCCCATTTCTATACTCTGGTTTATTTAATCAAACCAACATTCTTTTATTCATTCAGTATAATTTTTTCTAGCGGTCGTTTGGCCTGAATAATGTGAATCATAAATGCTGTAACAGAACACAAAACTTTTAAGCCTCCTCTGATTCAGAACTCCTGACAGTTGAAACTGGTGTCACCAACAGCAGAACAAATTACACTCATAGTAATAGGGGTCAGATGTTTTTGGTAACCACAATCTCATATGCAAAGCAGAGAACAGCGTGTTAACATATCTCTGACTTGTTTGCCTTCATGCAAAACTACACACACTTGTTGCTGTGAGAAGAAAGGAAGTTAAGGTACAAGTGTACAAGCAAGATGTGAGAGAAAAGAGGTTCCATTATTGTTTGTCTGAATCACCCTGTCGTGGCATTGTAACATTAAAGGAGACTTTCAATGGCATTGTAGTGGTAATTCCATTCACTGTATTCACAGGACGGACTTTTCAATTGATGCCACGGGGGAAACCCAAATAATGTCATTCTGCTTTGTTTTTCCAGATTTAAAATTGTAGAAACTTTTGGCCGCTTCTTGATTGATCAGCAACTGAGAAGACAATGGGTAGTAAAAATCCAGAGGGATTCGGGCCATAATTCAAGATAAAACATCATATTTCATAAGCTGTTGTTAAACATCAGATAAGGTTAGCAGTCAGCTACTTTTAAGCTAACATTACCACTGACAGTCTTACGCAAAGAGGTATGGAAGGCCTAAATTCCACACTAAAGCTAATGTTAGCTCGAAAGGGGCTAAATGCTAATATAAGATGTTTTCAAATAGTAGCTAATGGGTTCTCAAACATGTTGTATTATTATAAGAGATAAAATAAGATAGAACTTAATCCTGAAGGACATTATTGTGCCAGATAGCTCCAAAAATATAATGAAAAAAATAAAATAAAAGTAGTATTTTGAAATATTGCCCAATTCAGAAGCTAGACCTCCAGAATTTCACTGTCTATTGTCTCTTCAGTTTCTTATCAATGATTGCGATTTGTCAGATTTCCCGCATCTATAGGATTTGCAACCTGGAACACAGCAATACAACTTTATCCTTTTGATAACAGCATTTCAGTTTGGGTTGCTGTGTGAATATGGTAAAAAAAAAAAAGTAGTAAAAGAAAAAAGTACAAAGCTAAACAATTATGATGTATTGTTTGGCCATAGCAGTCATAGTGCAATGCAGGCTAAATCCTCAGAATAACAGCTATGTAAATAACAAGAAGGTTCAATTGTTCTATCTGATCTACGTTTCCAAATGTATAAAAATGCCAGCCTTTTAATAACTTTACAGCCATATACTGTTTCGGGACATATCCCAGATCTGCCCTGGTTGCTAGGGGAAGTGACGTCAGCAGCGAATGACAGCTTTCACGGTGAAGGAAAAATCCGACAGCGGAGTGAAGCTGCGTACGATTGAGGATAAGTCTATCAACAAAATCCGTCTTCATCCTTTTTCTAACGGCCAGTAATGACTCCAAAATTACAGGGAACATAAACAGCGCGTTTTACACTATCGGATGATATAGATATTATCGGCATTCGTTTCTCGGAAAGATAGAAAAGGGATGGTGAAAATTGTATTGTTACAGAAGAACTGGGATTCTGGGGGACGGGGGAGTGTGAATCAAGGGGGGTTGTAAAGCTGTTCAGGAAGGTGGAATATTTGACGAGTCAACGGACGCAAACGGTTAAAATCTAAACATTTAGCATAAGCAACGTTAATTGTCAAGGTACAGACGACGCAACAGACGTAAGGTTAGGTAACGTTAACAGCGAAATGGAGCTGAGAGTGGGGAACAGATACAGACTGGGCAGAAAAATCGGAAGTGGATCTTTCGGGGACATCTATTTAGGTGAGTAAAATCTGGTATATTTTACTTGCTTAAACATTGACTAACAAGATGTTTACCTGCCTTTTATTATCAACCCCATACTGATCAAAATACACGAAATTCAGGTTGCATTAACCTCAGTTAACGCCAATAAGGTAGTTGTTAACGTTACTTTTACTTACCCCTGTTTAGCTGTGTTACTTTTACTATTTTAACGTTAAACTGTCATCTGAAATGAAGAAATGAGTCGACAAACATTGACTGTTTTGTGTCAATGCAGGTTAGACAGCTCAAATTATGTTAGCTTGTTAACTGACAGGTTACATAATAATACACTTGGCAGCCAACAGTTTAATTTTACTACTCAAAGAACCGATAAAATCTGATGGTTGTCATTGCAGTCGGTGAAAGAGTTTGCCAGCTTAATATACGAGTAGCCTAAGCTAGCTTGATCCCTGCTTTCTGTAAGCTAATTCCTGGTTTGGAGATGACACTAGCTTGACAGCTAACGTTAGCCAAGTCTGTCCTGTCCTCAGACCTGATCAACAGAAACTACTGTACCTACTACAAACAAACCTACCACCGCCTATTAGCTTAACTAGGTTGTTTCCTTTAATTCTTTCAGCCATTTAAAATATAGCCTATGTATTTACTGAAGCTAGTCATGTGAAAATGGTAAACATAAACACTTGCCACACTGGTTTTTCTAGTTAATGGGGGCATCAGTTAGATGCTAAATAGCCATTGCTATGCAGACTTAAAGCTCCTGTGAGGAGTTTTTTTGATGATTATGAAACAGACTGAAATGAATTCTGATGTCTCTATATGACCTACCAAAGCAAACCAGACCATCAGCGAAAAGATTGATTATTTCTATGTAGTTATTTTTAATGCCTGAAACCGCTGGCAGGGAGGTAGGTGTCAGACAAAGTGATTAACTGCATGCTGCCTGTGTTTACATTTTCCAGATACATATGACTGTTAAAGAAAGCAGGATGAGTTTTTTGTTAAAAAACACCATTTAAAGTAATAATCTCGAAGATTTTCATTTAAATGAATCTTTGTTAAGTCACTATCTATCGCCTAATGAGGTAACACAATGGTGATTGAGCCTATGGCCCACTTATGAAAACCTCTGCATTTGCAGTATATACTATTATAATGGACTGGGTGTCTGGTGCGACATTCGCAGAAAAAATCACAAGCAGCGCCCAGTTAGTGACGCGTTTTCCATCATCCAGCAGTGGTTGGTCTGCCAGAGAGGGTAGGTGGAGCTAAGTGGTTGCTTTTCCGGTCTCTGCAAGTGTTGCGAGTAAACAGTAATCTACTATGGCTGAACAAACAAAGAAAAGATGGATGACTACAGATACAACGTCAAACATAATTGAAAATCTAAAGAAAAAGAAAAAATTTGACGCTAAGATGAAGGCAAACAGTCTAAAAAGGAAAGCGACCGTCAGCCAGGAAAATCAAGAGTTACAAATGGTGCCAACCGTAGACAACTCGTTATCTTGGACGTAAGCGCCCGCATTTGCTTTTTATTGCCATAAGGTGCTGCCAAAGAGAACGAAACTGAGTACTTCGAGATTATCAGTTTAAGCATGCAGGACAAAATCAGCAAAGAGATAAGAAATACAGCTTTGTACAAAGGGGTTGCCAAATCAACACAAACGGAAAGTTCCTCACAGCAGTTATTCACAGGGAATATGTTTCATTCTTGCCATGGTATAACAAGATGTCAGAGAAGTTGACTCAGCATAACCTATGTGTGGTCACAGAGCCTGTGATAATGGTGTCTAGATGTTAACATCATGTGACCTTCATGGTCATGACAACAGCAGCTAACAAAGCAGACAGGAGCAGCATACGTCAGAGGACCTGCAACAGCAAGATAGAATTGTGTGTTTTTTATTTCCGACAATTGTGTAACCCAGTGCATCTCAAACTTTTTCCTACCCCCTTTAAAAGATATTTTCATCCAAGTAACCCCTGACGAGCCTCAATACAGTGTTGCATCTTCAGTGTAAGATTAATTGCAACCTTTATAACTGAAAAAAAAAACACTTCTTTAGGTGCACTGGCTTCATGCACCTGATCGCTTATTTCTCCCTGTAAAAAAGTACAAAGCATAACATATTTTTCCACATATTGGTGATATCTTGTAGGCACTGTTTTTTGCCTTATTACATTGTTTTTGTTTTCTAACAAACAATGTAATAAACAAAAATAAACTTGAATTGTTTATGGCAGTAATAATGGCAATATTAAATATAAAAGTGGGTTTATTAAATCTACATTTACAGTTTTTATGGAACTCTGTTGTCCTGATAGCGATACCAGTATAAGAATTGGCCTCCATTAATGTTGCCCCAGGTTTAATTGATTATTATAAAGAAAAATAGTATTTTGGTCAAATATCAGAAGTGCTAAATCAAGTCTCAGCCAGCTGGAGGGGCGTGCCATTTGTTTGATTGACAGCAGCTGGCAGGCAGATGTAGTTTGATAGGGCCAGTTTTCCTGCCCTACTCCATGGGGTTATTCCTCTAGTTCATAAAGACTGACATATTTACGATACGAGTCAGTTTATATTTTTTGGTCAGATGTGTTCCAAAGGTTGAAAACAGTCTTTCTGCTATTTGAGCAAACAAAGAAAAAAACTGACACGTCTCCCATACCATCCTGAGCCCCCCTTGAGATATAGAGTCTGTATCATTGCTAACTAAACCGCTGAAGTGAAAGCAGGAGAGGCTCTCCAATAAAAGCACGTTTTAAGGAGGGACTTAGAAGAGATCACTGACTCTGCCGACCTGATTTCCCCGGGTAGATCGTCATAGAGCCCTAATACGGCAGACATGCAATTAATCCTACCTTCATGAAGGTTATAGTGTTTTGCAGAAACTGTTTATGCAACTATTTGATCATTTTTGGGTGTGTAGCTTTTGGTGTTTTTCTTGCAGTACTTCTTATCCGCCTTCCACAGATTTTAACCCAAACTCTGTGTTCTGCATCAGCTCTGTCCTTCATACCAGCTGTAACACCTGATGCCTTTTCACGCTTAATCTTTAATCTTGGCCTTATTTAACATGACCTTTCTAGTAGTGCAAAACCAGACACTAATTGTTCCTCTTAAAATCCAGGGAAGACCTGCCCTCTGACTTTGTTTTGACTCGCTGCAGGGCAGGGATGGGCCTGGACCTGTTCCTTAATAGTCACGTTTTGTTACTATTGTGTAGGAAGCAGATTATGATGGAGAAAAAGTTTTAGTTTTAAATGCAAATTCAAACTTTGCATTATTATTTTTATGTATACAAGCTGCACGGTGGAGCTTATGTTGTATGCCACTCTCTAGGGAAAAGTCTAAATATACATCAATACATCCCAGCTTTTATCATTTAAAAAAACAGCAGAAAGATAATGTCTGATTACGGTAATCCACAGCTTCAACTATCTGCATATCTAGATGCCACTTCTGGTCTGTGATTGGGTGAACTGATCCTTTAAAGTGAGCACAAGTGTTGTAACATTTTTTTTCCATTTCAAGGCACGGACATTTCAGTTGGTGAGGAGGTTGCCATAAAGTTGGAATGCGTGAAGACCAAACACCCCCAGCTCCACATCGAGAGCAAGATCTACAAGATGATGCAAGGAGGAGGTGACTTATCAGCTCACATGCTCACTGGAATTGTACTCACCATCCCATCCCTCATCACATCCTCTCTCTCTCGAGATTTATTTACTCCTTTTGATACATATATAGATGCATCATCTATTTTTTTCTTGCACCCATAATATCTGCTTCCTTGTAATCCTCTTCCTCATTGATTCTCCCCTCTCCAGTCCACCCACCACTGTCTTCCTGCTCTATGTTAGTATGATGCATACATGGCTTTAGCAGCTAGTGATCCACATGAGTCACTAGCTCTACTAAGCTGAGGTAGAAAGACTGACTACAACTGTAAATTATATGGACAAGTGAACATAAATTTCTAATAAAATAAGTGTTGCATTTTTCACAGAAAAAGAAACGGACAACAAGCGTAGTACAAACAGAAACCAGAACACTTGCCATCCCTAAAATCCACGTCCCTGCCTACAGATTCTACATTTCTATGCAGAATCTGTAAATAGAGATTAGGTTAGGATTAATCGTTCACCGGTAAAATAACAGAACAAAGCAGTTTTACTTTAAAAATGTCAGACATAAAAGGATGAGCCTTTATCGCAGCAGCCAGGTTGTGATTCAAACCAGAGCCCTTTGCTCGTCTCCTCTCTCTCCTCTGTTTTTCCTGTCCTCATCTGTCTGCGCCTCTAGATAATAAAATAAAGTTCTGTCATATTCATTCTCTGTATGTATTTTAACCTGTTTACTGGATTAACCTAAGCCAGGCCATACAACAATGATAGAAATAGTAGCAAATCCATACAGTGTTAGTAGTATATATTTCTATTAAAAAAAAAAATAATGTTTTGAATTTCAAATCAATAATCTGTATCACACATCATGAGGCATTCTTTACACTGGATTTTGTGTTGTAACTTATTGAAAGTGAATGCCTTGTTTTTGCAGTGGGCATCCCCACAATAAAGTGGTGTGGAGCGGAAGGTGACTACAATGTGATGGTGATGGAGCTGCTGGGGCCCAGTCTGGAGGATCTCTTCAACTTCTGCTCCCGCAAGTTCAGCCTCAAGACAGTCCTGCTGCTCGCCGATCAGATGGTGAGACTGCCCACCCCTTTAAAAGTCACTGGTTCTTAACCTTCAGACCTCTGCCTGTACTTATTCCTCATACACACTTTCTTCCAATAATCCAGAGCTGCTGAGAAGTACAAATTAGTTCATTTGAATCCGAGGAGATAGACGCCTCTTCCACTAACGAGATATTCGCACAGAAAGTGATTTGTAGATTATATTTCGGAGACTAGCAGAAACATAATTTTCTTTCTAAATAATCAAACTTTGTTCAGTTGTTTCAGAAGTTATCTGACTGAGCAAATCTTTTAAATGTATTGTTGTTTATGTGTTGTGCAAAACCTTTAAGTTGATATGGAAAACCTTTGATCCCAAACATCCTGATCACAGCAGAAGGGGAGCTTTGCGGTTCTTCCAATCCAGATGAAACTTTTTGAACAACAGGGCCCTTTTTATGCAAATGAAGCAAATGAAACAAGGTTAATAATTCTTAGTTAAAATAAAGAGAAAAGACTTCATAAAATCTGCCCTCTCCAAAATGTGATTTAACTGCTGTGTACAGACTAAGCTGTCAGTTTATTAACATGGTTTATGACCTTATTCGTCTGTTTTCTTCTTCATCACTACAGATCAGTCGCATTGAGTACATTCACTCCAAGAACTTCATCCACAGAGATGTGAAGCCTGATAACTTCCTGATGGGACTCGGCAAAAAGGGCAATCTTGTCTACATTATTGACTTTGGACTGGCCAAAAAGTATCGTGACGCTCGCACGCACCAGCACATCCCCTACCGCGAGAACAAGAACCTGACCGGCACTGCACGCTACGCCTCCATCAACACACATCTGGGGATCGGTAAAAACAAATCACCTGATATATTTTGAACATGATCACTTACTTTACAGCTTTTTTTAGACAATGAATTTATGATATTTCCTGAGGAATGACACTTTGTCTTACTCTTGTCTGTTGTTTCCCTCTACAGAGCAGTCCAGGCGTGATGACCTGGAGTCTTTGGGCTACGTTCTCATGTATTTCAATCTGGGCTCGCTGCCCTGGCAAGGCCTCAAGGCCGCCACCAAGAGGCAGAAGTATGAACGCATCAGTGAGAAGAAAATGTCCACCCCCATTGAGGTGCTGTGCAAGGGATACCCCTGTGAGTTTCACATTATTTTATACCTTTTTATTGATAACATAATATCATATTGACTTGTAATAATCTGAAACAGCCTGGCCATAAGCAAAGAGACATTTTCTCCCTCTTTTTTGCAGCTGAATTTGCAACCTACCTGAATTTCTGTCGCTCCCTGCGCTTCGATGACAAGCCGGACTACTCGTACCTGCGGCAGCTCTTCAGGAACTTGTTCCACAGACAGGGCTTCTCTTATGACTACGTATTTGACTGGAACATGCTCAAGTTTGTGAGTACTAATGTCTGAACTCTTCTGTTGTTGAATCATTAGCTACAGTATATATCACTACACGTTTGTAGTCAATATTTATCAATTGTATCGGTCAATGTAGCCTTTAAAAAAAATAGACATTGGCATCAAATATTTTATCTCAGTCACCTTACTGTATTCTATTCAGGCCTTCATATTAAATCAATCGTGTTTGATATTATCAGACGTTTACAGCAAAGATTCGGCAACCAATAGAAGTCCTCTTCGCCACCGAACAGGAAGCAGCTAACCGGTTAGACAGTAAACCTGGAGGGGCTTGTTGTCAGGACACAGTGTTATCGCCGTGACAGTTAGCTTCATGGAATCAAGCAAAGTGTGCATCCTGGTAGCTCATAATGCTAACCCAGCAAACGTAAAGGCCTCAATCTGAAAATGCAAACCTCTGCACACACATGTTTTTAGATGTGAGAGGGTGTCAGCAGGTTCACATTTTTTGGCTGTCACTGAAATATCTCAGCAACTATCGGATGGATTACGATGACATTTTGTAAAGACATCCTTGTTGCCTCTTTTGACGACTCCTTCGTGTTCCTATGACTTTAATTGGGGGTGCCGCCAGCTCGCAGGTGTTGATTGTAATTGTCATCTGCAGGGGGCCAACCGTGCAGCAGAAGAAGCAGAGAGAGAGCGTCGGGACCGAGAGGACCGGCTGAGGCACGGCAGGAACCCAGGAGCCAGAGGAATACCTGCCGCATCAGGACGACCACGAGGAACGCAGGACGGAGCCCCGCCCACCCCGCTTACACCCACCTCACACACAGGTGAGTTCACTCTCCCCTGGGCTCTATGTCTTCCAGTAGTTGTGGCATGATGCTTGTACAATGTGTATATATATAATATAATATATAATATGTGCTCTGTTCAGATTGTTAGCATAATAATAGTGGAAATAATTTAGATGTTTTCTTCATGAAAGACTGATCACCTTTAGTCAGTTGATATTTTATATTGTAAATAGATAATGTCAACACAAATACAAATAAATTGATTAGCTGTTTGTTAAATAAAAATGCAGTTTGACTTATTTTGTGTTTTGTGGCATAGAATATGTTTTGGTGTCATTACACAATCGCAGGCACTTGAATCAAAAGTGATCAAGCGGTGCTCCGGCCTGTTCGTGTGGGAGCATCGTATCCAGCCCGTTTTAAACATAGATGATGCTGATGCCGTTCTTTTGTCTCTGATCTCCAGCGAACACGTCCCCTCGACAAGTGTCCGGTATGGAGCGTGAACGAAAGGTCAGCATGCGACTTCACCGCGGTGCTCCTGTCAACGTGTCCTCCTCGGATCTGACAGGACGGCAGGACACGTCCCGCATGTCCACCTCACAGGTACAAGACCCCCCCTGACACACACATGCTTTATTTTTAAAGTGTCCCCTAAGCCATTAGTATGGGCGGAAAGAAGAAATAGCACTTACTGTATGTTATTCCTCCTCACCCAATGTTAGGCTTCAAGTCTAAGCCCTAATCTACATTCACAGCTGGAAGAATTACATTTTTAAGTTCATTGAACTCTTTCTTCATGGAAGGTCTTTCTTGCTACTTTATAAGATAATACATTAGTCTCTGGGTAATGGAGAGGGATGCTCATGGAGTTCTTGTCTAACATGTTTTAGAAAAGTCTGATGTGTAGTGCTTCACACAGAGCAAAGTCTAGGTGTATATATCTGTACAGCCCAACAGCCTCTTGGCTCTTGTCAGAGAGAAGTGCTACTATTCAGCCAGTTTTCTCCAGGTGTGTAGTTGGTGCAGGATGTGGGTTCTGACTTGACTTGTTGGGCCTTCTCTCTCCCTCCCCCCAACCTCAGAATAGCATTCCCTACGAGCATCACGCCAAGTAGACGCTCGCCACGTCCTTGTGTGACGGAGGCAACATCGGGTGAGTCCGTCCCCAAAGCACCAGGGATGCATGGGTCTAAACTCCAGTTCCACACAGGGCTGCCTCCGATTCTGTGTTCAGTCCTGGTTCCTGCATTTCTCTTCCAGCCTTGTGTCTCGCATCTTTATCTCAGACCAGTTCTCTAAGTAGGCACAAGAAGAAAAAGTGGTGGGTATATAGCAGCATTAACAGGTTAAATACAAAGTAGCACTACCTGGAATCAGGACTGAACACATGGAAGATGCTCAATCATCCGCCTGTGAGCTGGATGTCCAGTATGGGATTGAGACTTCCCTGCATTTTTTAAACTTGGACCCTTGTTTGCATATTTCAGGGTGTAAATGAATCATAGGTGCAAAAAGTTTTGGAGTTGATCCAGTAGGTTGCTTCTTTTGACAGCTGTGACACGGGCTGTAATGGCTGCAAAGGATCTCTACAGAGATAGACCGCTTTGTTAGAGTGAGATGCTTTTTTTATTTTAGACCAGAAATAGTCCTTACGTCGCTCTCTTCAAAGTCTTAAAGAAAAACCTCTATCTCTGTAGGGATGTATTATGCTCAGCCCATTTCATGGCTGCAGTCTGAATCAAAACCAAAACTCTTAATACCTAGATCATAAAGACCCCGAAATGTGTAAATATAGGCCCCAGGTTTAACTGGATTTACCCTTTTTAACTTGAATGTCCAGTTATTGATGTCTTATTACACAATAACTACACAGCCACGGGGTATTACATCTACCTGGCTGTTGATGACATCATATCTGTCTCATTGAACCGTCAGATAGCGACTGAGCAGGAGGGAGCAGTCCTGTGAGAACTGGAGTGGATAATGCATCGTAGTGCATCAGAGCCTAAGAGTGTTACTCCCTCATTGCCGATTCAGGGTTGCCCCTTTTAATCAGCTCTGTGCCTGTGGCTTGTTGCTTGCGCTGTTGGTTTGATGCCTGAAGCCACATCGATCAGATGGCAGGCCTGCAGCTGTAGCATCCAGAGGAATCTACCTCCCTACACCACCCCCCCCCACCCCCCACCCCCCACCCCCTCCAGCCTTGCTTGGTGCAGACCAGTGTTATTTCACCTGCAGTTTTCTGCCTCCCTGGTTTTTCACATGAAACACTTGCATGGTATGAAGCTACTTGTTTGCAAGTCAATGTTAAGCTTTCTCATGGCTGTGGCTTTAAGCATGTCAGCAATAGTTTGGAGAGGGAGGGGATAAAAGTCAGATAAACGTGTTTCAATTTCCGGCGTTGCTCAGACAGTGTTCCCTGGTGTACCACAGAGAGATACGACCTTGTATTTGCATGAACTGTAGGTTTGTTCCTGTAATAAACAGGACAAAGACAACCAGTTGACTTGTCAGACTCAGACCAGTAAAGCCTCATATAAGTCTTTTGCACTACAGGAACTTAACAACCTGTAACTATGTAGCCATTGTCATAGGGTCTGCTTCTGTGTCTCCTGAACTCCCCTTACAAAACACAGCAAACACCACACTTAAAGGGCCAGTTCGCTGATTTTTAACCTCAGTCCTATCATGCTATTATGGTGAGCCAATGCCATTATGGTAGGAAAAAAATTTAATTTCCCTCTGCGCCTTTGGAGGACGCTATCCACTTCTCCAATGGGCCCTGAAAAACCTCCCCCAGACTACTTAAAACGCGTCATCTGGTGGAGGCCAGGGAGCTTTCTAAACTACACTTCCTCAGTCTAGGACGCCGCCTCCAATGTCATGTCTCGTTCAAAATCGTCAAGTTTGAAATGTAGTTTTTTAGAAGATTAGAAGATTGTATTTTGGATTCTGTACCGCTCTGAATCATTGCCTGCAGCGATCCTTGACTGGAAAACACTAGTATATCCCTCCAGCGTCTCTCGCTGGGCAGTTTCTTTCAGAGGGAGGGTGTAATGCTTGTGGGTGTTGTAGGAATGTAGAATGGGCGAAATCACGAGCTGTTTGTACAACTTTCTCCACAGCTATGGCACCAATTTCAAATGTTATTGCTTTATCGATTACAGAGAACATCAGCTTTGACTGACAGCGGCTTTTTCCAGGAGCAAACTGCTCCTTTAACAGTGCAATCAATGTAAAAGCAGTGCTAAATAGTCTGATTCAATAAATCCTAATTTAAATGTTATTTATTGTGCTGCAATGTTCCACACATGTCTGTGTAAACAAGAAATTGTTTGCACTCCCTTTTAAGTCTATCCTGATAGGAGGCCTGCAGTAACCAGGTTCATTACCTCACTGACTAAAGCAGTTTCATGCTGACATTAGTTCAGCTCCTTTTTAAGATCTCAGCTTGTTTTAGGTTGGGATTCCATCATTGTTCGTCGCTGAGCAAAGCAGGTTAAAAATGACGAGACTTGGAACACTTGGAGAGCAGTCGAAATGTTTTAATGTCTGGCCAGCAGCAAGTACTGTTCAATGTAATGTGAAAGTTCAGAGTGGGTACTGTCGTAGTTTATCCCTTCAGTGTCTTATTAGGATGTCATGATAAAGAACTTTTTTTAAAGTGTCCAGGGCCAGAAAATGTTGGGATATGGTTAATGGCCTTGCCTGGTTACAGCCCTGCAGCTGTGTTTTCAGGTTGTAAATTCTTCTGTCTTTGGCTTCACTTTTAGGTCACATGATGGCATAAAAATGCATTTAAAGGATGCATTTAATGGGTTTTGTAGACATGTTTAAATCTAAAGTAGGGCAGCACAGAGAACATGGAAAGCTTAATGTGTCACTGACTGAGAGCAACTGAAGTGTTTGTATGTTTGTTTTTGACTCTCTGGCTTCCTGTGTTTCCTGCAGATGGTGTCCGGTGTACCGCCTGCTGGTCTCCATCTTCTAGCTCCTCGATGAGCTCCCACAATGCAACCTGGCGAGAAAAGGCCTGAAGCAATCTGACATACTAATACTACAACTACCACCATGAATTACTACAGCTATCATTGGAAGCCAGCTTCTGACTGGGCACAAACTGCTCTCTGACTTCCCTCCCCCCGTCTGTCTCTCTCTCCCTCACTCCTCCTGTTTCTGTGTCCGTCTGACCTCCCGAAACATTAAGGATGTCGGACCTCGGAGCTGTTCTCTGTCCACTTTTTCAGGACACACTTGCACAACCCTTCACAAGCTTTGTCCTGGACGAACATGGCGGCCTGATAGTCTTTTCTAGGACACTAACTGACTGATGAAACAACAACACAGGCTCCTCTGTCCTCTGTGGAAACTTTATGATCCAACATTTCCACCGTCACTGTCGGCTTCAAATTGTTTTTTTGCTTTTTTTTTTTGCAGTAAGGTGTAACCAGCAGCTCTTCATTGTGTATATATATGTATGGGTAGTTTTTTGGGTGTGATGCTTTTCATTGGTATTTGCAGTTTTCATTCCCTCCTCCGTCAGTACCAGCCACGTTTCCTGTTTTTTAATAACCACCACTGATGGCTCTCGTCAGTAACTCTATAGCCATTTGTATTGAATAAAAAGAAAGTACTTCTTTGCATGTTTAAGAGCTGAACCTTCTGAGTCAGGTGTGGAGGCTCGAGCCAGTTTGAACCCATCAACGTACCAAACATGCTTTGGTATCTTGGGTGCAGGAGGATGTGTATTCACTCATTAGTCGACGAGATGTTCTGTCTGTTCAGCTCCAGATGTGCGCTGGTGTTCTGTCCAATGAGCCCCGCCCCCTGTGTGAGTGTTCGGTACAAAAGAAGTGCACTTTACGAGGGGGCGAGGGCATCATCTGACACATTTGACCAGATGTCCATTCACCGTGTACAGATAAACAATCAGATTTTCTTACCTGTATTATTTGGAAGCTGTGAATTAACTTGTAATATTGATGTGTAAATGTTTTCTCATACTTTTTGTTTCACTGACTTGTAGGGATGAATTCTGAGCTCGCTCCAGGAGCTCTGGGCCGCCCTTTAGTGTTGAAATGTCCCATCAGTCTGCCCCTCTTCATAGCCGTGGAGTTATTGCAGAAAGCAGAGATGTTGCACTGAATGTGAAAGACATTTTGTACTACATGCTGTCCTGTCACAGCTCCTGCTCTCCGTACGGGAGGTCCAGTGATCCCGCATCAACAGAAAAAGCATTTTTGTTGTTGAGAGGAAAGCTGACCTCCTTCCTCCCTGGGCTTCTCCTGCAGCGTCGTTTTCGGGGTTTTATATTCGACTCAACTCGTCTGACACAAATACTAATCCTCTACTCCTGTCAGAGCGTAACGGCCCTGTTGTAATTCATTCTTGCTGCTGCTCATACTCTAAATAGTTTTTGATTTTGACCCTTGACCGCTTTGGTCAGACACTCTACACCTATTGAATTATAAGTATGTAAGCAAACGGATCAGCAAGATTTACTTTCTCACATTTATATTTGCCACTGTATTTGTGTACTTAAACTGTAAATAAATGAATTACTTGTACCTTTTTTCTACATGTTGTATTACTTTATAGAAGGACCAGTTACCAAAAAGGATTTTTGTCATAAAAAATTGACACAAATACGAGGAAGTAATTCACAGAGACAGAAACAAAGATGTCATTTTTCCATTTCTCTCAACAGGAAATATATTTATTTGGGACAAACTGGCATTACATGCCCGTGTTGTGTTGAACATCACTCAGAAAAATAGTATAAGTTAACTTCTTGCTCTCGTGTTGGTCTGTCGAGATCAAACAGACACACAGAAAGCATATTGTACACACAGTAGATCACAGCATCTTGCATCACGTCAACGAATAACAGCAGATTCCAGTGTAACAACGTGAAGCAAACCTTTGCAGAGCGGAAAAGACAACATGAGACATTCAGTACATTCGTCAGCTGAGCAATAATAACAGTTTAGTCCACTTTCCTGTCGACGAATGCAGCAGGCAGCAATAAGATGAATTCACAAACAACAAAACAGACTTCTTTTTAATTGCAGCAATGACTGAACAGCAACAGTACAAAGGAAAAAGATGACTGGATAAGAAATGTGCTGGTGCTCTTTGAAAACTGGGAGAAAAAGTGCTACACACCAGAACACAATCAAGGCATTCAAGTATGAAAATGTAACGACAAGAAAGAATTACTAAAAATCCTTTAATGTAGTAACAAAATAAAATACGAGCTTAATAAAAGTATGTTTTTTAAAAGCCTTGACAAAGACGAACATTGGACGAAACACTTTTTTAATGATTAAGCAACCACAATAAAGGCTTTTTACAGGAGTGTGAAAGTGCATAAGGTCGAAATGAAGAGAATAAAGTCGACTTCTTTATAAAGTCAAAATGTCGTAAAAAGAATGTAGATGTTAATAAAAGTTTAGGATAAAATGAAAGTGTAAGAAATAAAGGTGAAATCTTTATTTGTTCTTCATTCTCGACACTTTGAGGTTATTCTTCAACAATCTTCACTGTCAAAGTACAAAATAATCATTTGTTATTTCTTCCTCATTGTCACATTTTCATATTTGGAGTTCCTGGCTCGTCATTTTGTCTGTAGCTACGGTGTGTGCTTTGGTCGAGTTCCCAAAATATCAAGTAGTTTATTTTTGAATTAAAATGTTCATAAAATATCCATAAATATTTGCAATAAATAAAGAAAAAGAGTGCAACCAATAAAATAAAGTTAAAACAGGAGTGTGAAAAATCATTGCAAGTCTGACAACATACTTTTAAAACAAGGTGCACTTACTCTCACAGTCCTTATTAGTTCATTTGGTTTGCTATGTGGTCTTTATATGACCAAATCATGAACTGCTGGGAGGCTGTTTAAAAAGGAGTTTCCCTCATGTGCCTGCACTGTCAGAACATCTAACTAGACTCCTCACAGTCTTCACCAAACACATCAAGACATGACGACAACTGAGCACGTCGCACACACACATTTGATGGAAAAAGCCTCTGAGGTGTTGTTGGAAGCGCCAGAAATAAAGTGAAGTCGATACATGGATTTGTGTGAATATTTGTAGATTCTGATCAGAGAGAACAGAACCTGTATGATAAAAACAACGCTAAAAGGTACACAAAACTCAAAATCTTTGTTCTAGACAGCAGGACAGAGGAGGTATCTTATCAAGAAAAGCTGGTATTTGTGGCAGTAATGTGGTGCATTTACATGCCAAAAAGAATGCTGCAGCATTTAGAGCGTACCATAACTTGTCAATAAACTCCAGGGAGACAGTAATGTACAGGTTTGATCAACATTTTACGCTATAATCAAAGACTTTGTTAAAGAAGTGGACGCAGCCTCCGTCTCTGGAAAGTGAAGCCAACGCTGTAGTACCTTAAACTTGCTTTCTCTCTAATGGCCAGCAGGGGGCGACAACACTGGTTGCAAAAAGAAGTCAGCCTGTTTAGAAGTCTCATTTATTACCCCTGTAAAAAATGTGTTGAGTTTATGGCTTCAATCACTCGTTTCAAGTCTTTCTCAATACGTAGCCAAAGCCTCTCTATGGGTCATAAAGCCCGCCTCCTCCATGTTAACAGCTGGAACATGAGTCAAACTATAAAATCAAAATACAGGTCAAATAAATTTATCTGAAACATGGTTTTTGTCGTTTAAGTCAGTTCTTATCATGCTGATTTATGTCATAGTGTTCATTTTTCTGACAAATTTACTTTTAATTAGTTATTTGATGCTATAAAAAGGGGGGTGTGGCCTCATGATTGACAGCTCTGTTGACAAATCGGGCTCCTGCAGCGTTCTGTTCCTGAGTCGCAGAGTAGAAGAGGAACGGCGAGAGGAGACGTAACTAACACTATAGTCATTGAACTTTCCATAAGCGTGAATATCTGCTTCAGACCGACACAAGAAGCTGTTCTGCTGTTAAAGAGGCCGGCGTACGGGATAACGACACTCTGATGAGTCAGCTGTTCATTATTTCGGTAGGTACAATTTGTTTACATTTGTTTTTCTCTCGCTAAAACTTGCATCCCAATTGATATAGACGGTATTTGCTAACCCTGGCCTCCTCTCCATCTCCACCTGCTTTGTCCAAATATGGTCACTTCTGGTTCCTAAAAACAAGATGGCGATGGCCAAAATACCAGTCAAGAGGATTTAAAGCAGTAGCACACAGATCAATAGGTGAAGACAAGGTGGCTACGTCCACTTCTTATATGCAGTCTGTGATTATAACCAAATCAGGTGAAACCACCAACCTCTAAACTATGATTTTCATTTAAAGGGCTGTCACCCTACTTTGCCCCCCTCACTGTCTGTGTGGTTCCATCTCTTCACCGCACATCATCCTCAGTACTCTTTGTGTGTGTCCTCTTGGTGCACAGTCTCATCATCTCTATGCTAATTCTTCATATCGACGTGTTTTCCTCTCCAGCCGGCGTCCCATTCTCCCTCACCATCACCACGTCCTCGTCCTCTTTCGCCACACTGACCGTCCCGTTCTCCTTTCCCTTCTGCTCCTCTTCTCCCTCCTCGTCTTCCTCCACCCCAGGGTTCAGTCCATCCCTCTCTGCAGCCGTCACAGCCATCTCCATCTTGGCCTCTGGATCTTCCTGTTTTTTCTTAATGCAGAAGAAGTTACCCAACGCGATGACGAAGGCTGACAGCGTGACCTCGCAGCCCGCCAGCAGGAAGACGTGCATGTACTGATGGGTGGTGTCCAAGAGGCGACCTGGTGACAAGATCAGTATTAGTATGATAGTTACATGTTCTTATCAAGCTGAAACAACTTCACTTAACGGATACTGAGGGAGAACAATGAGAGGATTGAGAGGAAGCTGCAAAATTATTTAAGTGAAAAAACTTTTGATTGCATCCACTCTGGTTTGAAAACAACTTTAAGTTTCAGTTTGTGGCTCGTCTGTGATGATATCATGGTTTTGAATGCTATATACTAATGCTTTAAGTTATTATTTAATTTAATTGATCAGCAACTGAACAGACAATGGGTAGTTAAAACCATATTTCAAAGTAAAACAACACATTTAGTACTGTAAGACAAAAGCTAGCATACAACCACTTTACAGCTAACACTAACGTTACCTAGTGGTACAAAAACAATAGGTATTATGTAACACTATTAAATGGTAATGTTAGCTTGTTTGTCTAATGGCAGAAAATATATAACTTTAGCTTGAAATATGAGTCAAAACTTCTACTTCTGTATCAATAGGAAAGCAGTGAGATGCTAACAATATGTTAAATTCTCGATTGGTTTGCATCATCAAACACAGCAGTACGACATTATAACGGAGTGTGACATCAGAGGAAAATGGCTGCCTCTGAATACAGGTAATACCAATACGTTTTCTATCTACAAAGAATGAATACAAACTGTTATGTCTTTATATTGACATGGGTTGCTGTTATGACAATTTTGGGACAAATTTGTGACACAAAATAGTTTGCAGTTTAAATCAGTTGAATCCAGCTTGGCTCTGCTTAGTTGATAAGATTTAGTGTTTTAATGCTAAAACACTAATTCAGCGCTTCTCAAACTTTTTATTCAACGCGCCCCCTTCTACATCCCGACCAGGTTGATGTATCCCCAACCCCCGACACTTGCAACGCAACATAGCCTAAACGCATTAAATGCATCAAGTTTAATTCTGCACAGCATTGCAATGTTAAACAAAGCAAAACAGCTTCTAGATCATGAATCACTCCACATTCTTTCTGTTCTCTGGTTTCACCTTATTTAAGTTACTGTGCAGAGGTTTGGGGCAATAACTACAAATGTAGTATGGTAATGTAACCGGGTGTTTGTTTACTTTTTATTTATTGGCTTGTTATTTATATACATTTATATCGATAGTGAATTCATATTTTTGGTTACAATAAATAATTATGTAACTAATAACGTTATATATTTGATATATGAACATATTAGTAATATATGTGTATTAAAACTATATATATAGGTAAGTTTAGGTAAATAATTATTGAGATTTATGTATAAGGAAGCTGGAAAATAATTGAAAAATGACTTATGGAGAGGGGGTGGGATTAAATAAGTTTGTACATCTTCTCACTCTCTTTCGGGTGTGTAAACAGAGTCATCAAATATTCGACAATCTGTTACTGCGTTATGCTTCCTATTTGTGTAATTATTGTTTTTTGTATGACCTTCTTTTGTACATGTTCGAATAAATCTAATCCAATCCAATCCACAAATAATCAAGATATTCAAAATATTGAACAGACCACAACAATGGCTCTGATGTTCGAAACTGAAACTACACTGCAACAAACTGACGCACAAGTTGTCACTTTTAAAGATCAAAAAAATAAGAGTGAGGGTGAGGAGAAAGGCACACGCAGATCGGCCCATCATGAGAGAAGATGGGGAACATGCTGTCACATTTTTAGCCGCATTAAAGAAAAATTTAATCAAGTTTAAATTACAAATACCAAACATAACATAGCGGTTATGGACATTAGAACATCAGTAGCCTAATTTGAATCAAACTGTAGTAGAGTAACACACGATCCACCAAGTAAAGAAAAATTAGATCGACACATGCACAGGCTCAGAAACAGATCACATGGACAAAAAAGCGGCTCCGTCTGAGGATTTCCAAGTGAAAATTCCCACTTTGTGAAATAAATACACCATTACAACAACATTTCCTCACGTGCACCCCCTAGAGGTAGCTTGTGCACCCCAAATGAATCCCTGCACTAATTCATCTTCCATCTGCCAGAATAAATTCAAATGTCAGTGGATTTGTGGGTTCTGTAAGGCCAGTTTAGAGCTGCCCACAAACAAAACTGTACAGTTAGAGAGACTTTCATTAACATGTGTCATTCCAGATACAGACCACCGACTCTAGGACATTGTGTAACCAGTGTTGTAGCACTTAAGTCCAGGACTGGGACTCAGGACTGGTGTCCTGTTTTTCAGGACTCGTGACTCGGACTTGAGCATTGAGTGCATTCAGACTCAGTAGATGGAAAGGAGGAGTCTGACTTATTTATTGATAAGGACTGTTGTATTGTTTTTGTTTTTCTATAAGGCCCTCATAATTTATAAAGTTTCAAGCAAGGGCGTTCACTTGCCGTCTTGTTCAGCAACAGTTCATGCCAGAAGCCTAAAGAGGCGCCATGAATCATGTGTTTTGCTTTCAAAGGTTTTACAGCAAATGTAAGAAAGAGCCGTGCAACATGTAAAAGAACCGTGGAGGAGAAGACGGGGACAACCTCAAACTCTCTTGAGTGAAGGACTGAAGCTGCTCTTAGAGCTCGGCTCAGACTCAAGCTCGAGGACTCGGACTTGGACTCATGTAAAGGGGCTGGACCATAGACTGTATCTTCTTTGGTGACTCGGTTAGCAAAGCATTCTGGGAGTTTTTTATCTACCTCTGTGTTTGGTTTCTGCTTCACAAGGCTGGATGACCACTTAACCATTTATCCTGTTAAGACATGAGACACCCTACGATCCGCAGGAGTGCGCAAAGAGGAGGTGTAGGGCAAAGTGGGGGATTTGGGATGCAGTCAAAGCTTACGTGACTTAAAGGGATCTACAAAAGAGTCATATGGGGCCTCCTCATGGCTTTAATGATAAGACTATTACCCTGAACAACAGTTCAAATCCAGCCATGAACTTTTGGCTGAATTAATATCTGTTTGTGTGTGTCATCCCTTCACTGTCTAACCATGACAGGGTAACAACATAATAACAATGTGTCTTCTAATCTCTCTTTCGTTCTCTGTTGTCTCTAAATATAAAACCTGACTTCCAGCACCTGCCTGTTTTTACTCCAGTGATGAAGCATTAAATCAAAGTAGTATGAAATTCCAGTTTGTAGATGGGGATAGAAGGCGGAAGAGGTAGAGTTGTACTGTGCATTCAGTCCTTTCATGCTCTCACCTGCTCCAGGAGGTCCCACTAGTACAGCGATAGCTTCCATCAGCAGCACCAGGCCGATAGCGCTGGAGAACTTCTCCGTCCCTACGATGGCCATGAGCACCTCGAACTGCAGCGCTCCCACCATGCCGTACGACATGCCGAAGAAGATACAGAAGATCACCAGACCTGTGTAGTCACTCGCCTGCAAGGAGAGGAAGGAGATGTCTGAACACGAGAGCAGGTTTGTACACTGTAAACCCGGATTTGAGTTATAATTAAACTTTTGAGTTGACTTTAATCATTTTGTTATGTTTTGTAAATTAGTTAGTTACTATTCAGCTCAAATGTACACTTTATTAATCATATTAGGAGAGATAACTTAGCATGTTAAGTTTCTGTAGGAGAGGCGAGAGGCTCAATCGTACTTCTGCCTAGCAACAGGTCTTAGCCAATGACTGTGGTCCTAGGGCTGTGCAGAGTGCAGAGTTTGTTCCAGAGGCCCATTATGCTTCGTGTCCCATCATGCTTTGTGATGGACTGGATTTCTAGTTTGTCTAGCTGTTGTATGTGTTTTGAACATGTTAATGTTGTAAACATGTACTTATTATTTTGTCAGTAGTGTGTGCATGCAGAATACATTGTTTTATAATATTTAATGCCAGTTTATTTTAGACTTTGTTTGCACAATGACCGAGGGGAACATTGCTTTTATTAGACTACCTGTACTTTACAGGGCTTAAGTGGTAGAGTCACACGGAGTGCCATATGGCGATGGTATGAAATATTAGCTGTGCCATTATTGTCACCCTTTTTGAGTATACAGCTTTGTTACAGTGAGACTTTAGAGTGCGGTAAATTATCTTACCGTCTCTCTTTATGATGTAGAATGTATTTGTTATATTAACAGTGAAATCAAAATAAAATTACATCCCAAGAAAAGACAATGCTAATGTTAACAAAGTTATTTTATGTAGTTTAATGTTTATATTAAGTGAACTAATGATTCTGAGAAAAGACTATTACTGTAAGCTTGTTTTGTTGCTGCAGCTAATTAAGGTTCTTTGTTTCTGTAACAAATTGTCATTCGTTTTATCGTGTGTAAAAAGTAAAACGGTTTAAGGCAACGGGTTTCCACGCAAATTTATATTAAAGTCAACTAGCTCGGGCTACGAGTGTAGAGGATGTACAGGTGATGAAACATGGACGAACGCAAAGTAACCTAACCTGACAATCAGACTAATTTACAGAATTAAAATGTTAAAAGTTCTTAAAATCTTGCTCCTTTTTTTAATTTTTTTTTTTAACATAAACTGGTGTGTGAATGAGTGATAGGTACAAAAAGCATGGGATTGCTCCGGTATATTGCTTCAGCCTGCAGCCGTGAAACAGGCTGAAATGGCTGCAACATACTTCCTGCAGGAAAATGCACCTGATAAAAGTACATCCAAACAAAGTTCTTGTTTTTTCCACTGACAGGCTCATCTTGTTATTTTAAGTGTCTGACACGATTACAGAAAGGTTCCATACAGAGATAGACCTTTTTGTTAAAGAGCAAGATGTTTATTTTTAAGCAGAAACAGCCGTTAAATCGCTCTCTTCAAAGCCACCAAACTCTGTTGACAAAAACAGCAATTCTACCTTGAAGAACATCGCTGGTCTGCCGCTGCGTTGATGGCTTGGGTTTTAATTTGTCTTTGTCTGACTTCGGTGTTTAAAATGGTTAGCACAGAATGTATGTGTAACACACAGTGACAGACCAGCAGCTCCCGTGTTTGTGTCAATGGACTCTGGTGGCTTTGAAGAGAGCAACATCGGTTGTTTCTGGTTTTGTTACCTTTCTAAAAAAGTCTATCTCTGGAGGGATCCTCTCCAAAGATAGTTATGTCGTCAGACACTTGAAGATACATTTTTAGCCTGTCAGGGGCTAAAACAAGCTCTTTAATGGACATACTTCATCCATCCATCCTTTATCTATACCGCTTAAACAACTTTTCACGCTTACATTCACACCTACGAGCAACTTTAGAGTCACCAATGAACCTAATGAGCATGTCTTTGGACGGAGTACCCAGAGGGAACCCACGCATGCACGGGGAGAACATGCAAACTCCACACAGGAAAGGCCACTACGTCTGAACCGGGATTCAAACTAGGAAATGGACATACAAATTCTCTACAGAGTTGTTTGTCTGTGCTGTGATCGTCCTAAGTATTACCTGTGATCCTATGAGGTCGGTGCATCCGTTGAAGATGATAGCAAAGCTGAACAGGTAGACACATCTGGGCCGAACCCACTTCAAGCCTGCTATGAGTCCACACGTGGGCCGAGCAAACATGTCAACAAATCCCAGGATGGTGAGCAGCAACGCAGACTTTGTGTCCTCATTGCCGAGTCCTTTGGCGTAGTTCACCACAAACACGGGCGGCACAAACAAGCCCAGAACCATGATGGATGCGGCGACAGTATAGATGACGAACCCTCTGTCCTTGAACACGCTGAAATCCAACAGCTTCTTCTTCTGCGGGGGCTTCTTCTCCTCTACAGCTTTTTGGTTGCACATCTCCAGCTCCTGTGGCTTCTTCGGGGGCAACAAGGGCCTCATGAGGGCAGCACAGGCACAGCAGTTGAGCAGCATCCCGCCCAGTATGAGGAAGCCCCCCCTCCAGCCGTAATGATACTGGAGAACCTGTCCCAGGGGGGAGAGGCAGCATAGTGCCACAGGGCTGCCGGCTGCAGCCAGGCCGTTGGCTAGAGGTCGTTTCTCACTGAAGTAACGATTCAGCATGATCAGAGACGGCTGGAAGTTCAAAGCCAGACCCAGACCTGAGGAGAGACAGACAAAAATATTTCACCTTTCAAAACACTGCGTTATAAAGTCCTCTTTTATCGTCAATCAAGTTTGCTGTTGTTTTATATTAAAAGGTTCATAAAATAAGACTTTATTTGTGTTAAACTTTGGCTGATAGGGAGCTGTACCTCCAAATTCTGTTAAATCAAACAGTGTTACTATTTTACTTTAAAATAACAGATAAAAAAAATTTGAATGGGAGAAAAACAGCGAGAATGGGGCTTCTTCCGTAACCTCTCGGTGACCTGAATGCCTGCACTTTGTAACTTGGTTTGAGCGAGTGTGAAGACTGGCGTGTCTTTCAGGCAGAAAGCCTTGAATGCAAACTTCTCCTGTTACCAGTTTTTGCTCATTATCTCAGTGCAGACATCATGGCAGAGGTAGAGAGACCGAAAAGGATGTTGACAAAGTAGATGAAAGAGACACTGACCTAACGGGGGTACTGTATGTCTTGGACTGCCTTTGATTCCTTGGCAAAGGGGTGAACAGCTCTGAAACTGTTGGGGCACCAAATTAATTGTACAAATATAGCCTGTTTGTAGCCTGCGTTGTTGAAGCCTGCGTAGACCACGAAGGCCGAACTGAAATAAGACGTCTTATCTGCTCTAAGGAAGATTTCCTGTTTGCGTTACCATCTGTTACCAGCGCCGCTCCTGTCACCCAGCAACAGGTGCTGGCTAACTAGCTAACATAGCTAGAATCACGTAACTTAACCTATAAGCTGTGTCCCAATTCAGGGGCTGCATCTTTCGAAGGCCAGAATTTAAGGCTGATAGCGTCATAGCAGCGCGTCGAAGGCTGTCCCATTTTGAAGCGTCCTCCTTGTCCTCGGGACCACCAAGGATCCGTCGGGTGCATCCTTCGTGACCCAGCGTATCCTGAGATTTATTGCACGCTAATTCAAACGAGGTGGCGGACTCTTAAACGCCCGAGGAAAACACTTTATGCACCCGATGGGTCCTTCGCGGCCCCGGGAAAAAGAGGACGCATATGTCGGCTACATCTGAAGGAGCCTTTGAAACGGGACTGCCTTTGACATGACGCTGTGATGAAAGTGGTCTTTAAATACGTCCTTCAAAGGCTGCAGCCTCTGAATTGGGACACAGCTTGTAAGAAGAGTACGTAGCCTTTAGGTCTGAAAAGTTGAGCCAATGCAGAGGCGTCTTCTTTCTAATGGCCTGCAGGGGGCGACTGCACTGGTTGCAAAAAGAGGTCCTTTAATAAAGAAGTCTATGAACAATAAGTTTCTGACCTTATGTTCCTAATGAGATTATGGTATCAATCTCCTTTAAGTCTTCTAAAAAGAAAGTTGCTATAGTGTAGAATTACATCACAATATGAAGTGTTTGTTTATGCCACTTGTACCTTGAGAAGAACTACTCTTTCTGGGCTGAGGTCCTTCCCCCTTTAGTACTCTGCAGCACCATGTTAACAGGATATAAAGTTTATATCTCTTTATGTGAATTTGAGTCTTGAGGTGTATACATCATAGCTGCATGGTGTGGACCATGCATTTCCATTGACATCGATTTATTTTGTGTTGCTCACCTCAACTCTCGTTTCAGATCCTCCACTTCCTGCTCTCATGTGTTTCCTGCCTGTTCCCCGCCCTGATACATGACAGCTGCGTCTCACTGTCCTCCCCTCTCCCCTTCCTTCTGTGCCAGTTTGTCTTTGTCCCCAGTGTCAAGAGTTCAAGCCTCAGTTTCTCGTGTATGACTTTTTGGATATTGATCTTTACTGTGTTTTGTGGACTATGACTTTTTCTGTTCCCTTTTTGATGCATGTTAATTATTTCTTTGTCCTTGTGTATGTCTATTTTTCCAGAGTGTGTCAGCATGTGTGTCGAGACTCTACCTGTAATCACTCCCGTGCAGAGGTAGATGTGAATGATGCTGGTGGAAAAAGAGGCCAGAGTCATTCCCAGGGAGGCAAAGAGCCCTCCGACCATCATCACGGGCCGACAGCCGTACCTGTTCACCAACACGCTGCACAGAGGGCCTGAGAAAACACAGGAAGTAAACAAATGTAACTGTGTGAATTTTAAAGGTAACATTTAATTAGTGAACGTGTGTGTGTTATTCTTGTCTACCTGTGCCGTACAGCATGGCGAGCACTATGGATGAGATCCAGGCGGTGTCGCTGTATCCCACATCAAACTCATGGATGAGCTCCTTAAAGAAGACGCTGACGGCCTTGGGGAAAGCGTAGGAGAAACCGGTGATGACGAAGCAGCCGACCAACACCGCCCAACCCCAGCCGCCGTCTGGGGCCTTCACCCCAGGAGGCGCGTCGTCCACCACTGCTCCTCCCATGATGCTCTCTGCTGCTGTGCTGAGGTCAGTGACTATAAACACAGTGGGAAAACACAGACTGCCTTTAACCTGTGATGTCACTCTGGCTCGTATGGTCTATGTTCATTATTTAAACTTATTTTATAGTCATGTCTAAGGGCACAATCCAGGGTCTTAATAATGTACAGTTTAAAAATCATTGTGGTCAAACATAAGGCCCAAAACCATGAGTGTTTGTGTGTACACTCGAGTGTACATTAACCAGTGCATGACTGTGTGTGTGTTAATTATTGGTCATCCAGCTTCTGTATGATAGTAAAACAAGGTACATCCTTATGCAGATGACACACAACTCTGCATAACAGTGTCACCAAATGGTAAATGGACTGTACTTCTCTAGTCTTCCGACCACTCAAAGCTGCATTTACACTACATGTCACATTCACCCATTCACACACACATTCACACACTGATGGCAAAGGCGTAAGTGCCAATCTCCAATCAGATCTATGCCCATTCAGATCTATGCCCATTCACAGCAATTAGGGTTTCAGTGTCTTGCCCAAAGACACTTCGACATGTGACTGTAGCAGTCAGGCATCAAACCCCCAACCTTCCGATTGAAAATGACAGACTCCACCACTGAGCCACAGCCGCCCCGGTTGATTAGGGGCTTGAACAAAAGCTTTTTACACTGCTGCAGCCTTTGCAATTTAGCATTGGACCAAGCAACGCCGGCATAAAGCCGCCCCAGGTTGTGTTTTTACATTGCAGAAGCAAAACGTGCATGAGGTGTAAACAAACAGCGCTTGCTTCACAAACACACATGGTGCTGTTCCACCCTGCAGGCTCCGCGGTTTACACTGACACTGTTTCACCTCTGTTATTTCCTCCGATGCTGTCTCAGAGACAGAGCGACTTTGCCCCACCATTCTGCCTCTGTGCGTTTTACATAAAAGAAACGCAACAGCTGAGCTGGCAGTGTATAAGGGGCTATAGTGGATGAAGAAGTAAGTGCACACATTGAATCTATGACACTAAAATGAACAAAATCAAGCCACAAATGTTGGTGAAGTTTTGGATTTTGACCTCAAATTGACCCGTGACACAAAGACAATTATAAAATCCATTTAGTACCAAGTTATAAACAAACAACAAAAGAAGGATTTCTGTCCCAACAAGGAATGTGTTCAGGCCTTTATTTTGGCAGGCGAGACAATTGAACCGGACAGCTGCTGCTGCCAGAGTCCTCTCCAACACCCGGAGAGGAGCGCTTTGTACCTGTACTTAAATCACTGCACGGACATCCTGTGTGTCAGAGAATAGATGTTAAAATCCAATTACTCGACTACAGAGAACTAATTGATCCTGGGCCTAAATACATCCCACATCATTGTTTACTGCAGCCACCCAAAAGATTTGGGCCTATCTTTAAATCAGACTATTGTTTACATCAGTTTGTTTTTTATAATACATTTTAATGCAATTTAGTTTTTTTGTCTTTTTAATATATATATATTCTAAATGCAATTTTGCAATCTTTCAATAATTGCGTGTCGTTAATGTATCTGTGCCCCTGCCTGTCTGAAATGTAATTTACAGACGATCTCTTCTATTTGCAGACTGTGCGTTGAGAGCTTGTGTGTGTTGTGTTGGTTGTGGTGAAGGGTGTAAATATGGGAACACGGTATCTTGCTGTGGGGTGATTTACTGTTGACAGCCTGTCAGGACCTATAAAGCTTCCTCCTCGCCTGGGAGACGTATAAATTCACATCCTTTCATTTCCTACACGGCCTTTTATTGCAGCTGTGTTCACTCACGTATGATAATCCATTTGTCTCATGTACGTGCTGCAGCTCAGCGTCGTCTGTGTGCAGTGTAATGAAGCTTGATTCTCGTATGTAACTTTTTTTCTTATCTAATAAAATGAATTATTATGATTTCTTAAGTCAGGCTGGAAACACGATGGTGTCATATCTCTCATGATTGACATCTGGATGCAGTTCCTTGTTTGGTATTGTGTCCCATGAGGTTGATGAGGACCTCGTTCTTGTTCCCCTGCCTGTTGACCTGTGTTTAGCTTGCTGCCTGTTTCTAACCTGTCTACCTGCCCTCTGTAATAGTTCACCTGTTCAGTGCCATGTGCAGTATCAGGAGCAATATAATCTTTTTCTTAATACTTCATAATCTTGTGCTCTAGAAGTGTTCACTACATTATAACTGTCAAAACAACTGTCAATTTAACTGCCACCATTAGTTAGTCTTGACTGTAAATAAACATTGTTTATTTTTTTCAAACTTTATTGATCCCTGAGGGGAAGTAAAGTTATTTCAGTCTGTTATTATTCGAAGCATGCTACACACACATAGGCCCGAAATACACACATGCACAAACAGGACCCTGTGGACGTGCATTAATGAAGAGATGTCAGAGTGAGGGGGCTGCACATGGACATGCGCTCCAGACCTCGTTCAAGGGCACCTTGACTGTGCCCAGGAAAGGAACTGGCACCTCTCCAGCTACCAGTCCACACTGGGATTTTAACCGGCAACCTTCTGGTTTCCAAGCCACGTGCCTACAGACTGAGAAACTCCTACCCCAAGCTACTTCTACCCCGTGGATTAAGCACTGATTTTGCACCAATACAACAAGTTCTCAGAAAGTTGTTTTACTATTCTTGACCTTATGTGGAGCTGTGATGCTCTGCTACGTGTGCTGCAGACAGCGCTGAGAGTATTGAAAACTACGGAGTCACAGCAATCTGCTGGACAAACGATGGGACGACAAACAATTCTAAATCACTCCACGCTTTGTTTTCTGCTAAATATGTTCTGTAAAAATGTTTTCATACTGGAGCATGTTGGGCAAAATAAAGGATTATGATTATGAAGGCTTTCTTTTAACTCCTCTATGACTGTGAACAAAATGTCTTTGGTTTTACATTTCAGAACATCATCTTGGGCAGTGGGACACACACATTTTCTGACATTTTAAAGACCAACAACTAATGGATCTATTGAGAAAATAATCTACAAATTGATTGACAACCAAATGTTGCAGGTAGGGTGAGACAATGGACTATTTTGGGTATAATTGTGGTCAGGTTTCTTTGAACACTATGTACTTTTGACCCTTGTATATAGGTATTAACTTTAGTTTTACTTCCTCTTTCTCTGTCTCTCTACATCAACTGCCTCACCTTAATTCCTCATTTTCCTGTTCTGATGCCAAAACAAATTCTGGATCTGTTAAACATGTATTTGATGAATAAAGTCTGTCATTGTTGGAAACCCATCCCAGAGGATGCTTTTAATTTGATACAGCAAAATGTATAAACAGTATGCCAAGTAATGTTCCTAAAACTGCTCTTTCAAAATATCCTCAAACAAACAGCGTCTAGTTTTTACAGTTTTGGCTTTTTTTCTGGCTCCATGCTGAGAGATATTTGTGAGGATATCGTTTAGTTGAGCAAACTTGTGAGGTTTAGCGAAAAGTAGACACGGTGATGTTGAGTCCTGACACCGTCAGCAGCCTCGTGGATGCAGCCGAGCGCACGTAGACAGTGTGACTTTTTCCTGCGTCACATCCTACAACAGTAAGTCTAAACTTTCAGCGCTTTTGCATCATGGTCAAACCTCATCATCACCCCCTCAATCAGGAAACGACGCAGCGCTCTGAGCTCACTGTGTTAAATAACATCCGATAACTTTTCTTACATCACACTCTGGTCTCAGTTTATTTCCTTCTTGATACGTTTAATTATGACAAAATACTTTCAGTGTGTATTTTATACTTTGTCTGGTGTTGAAGTCACTTGCACGTTAATACATTTCGCCTTAAATAGGAAACATAGACCTTCCATTTTATTACGCAGCATTTACATCAGCCGGAGTCATTGTTTAACCTACGTGAGTCAATTTGCCGGGTTTAATTTCCTTTTTAGATAACACAGCCTACAGCTACTTTCA
This sequence comes from Semicossyphus pulcher, assembly GCF_022749685.1. Classification (NCBI taxonomy): domain Eukaryota; kingdom Metazoa; phylum Chordata; class Actinopteri; order Labriformes; family Labridae; genus Semicossyphus; species Semicossyphus pulcher. The sequence goes on from NW_027211670.1 coordinate 6,478,092, forward strand.
GCATTGAGATGAGGATAACGGCGCGTGCGGACAAACCGGGTTGCCTACGTGAGGAACGAGGCGTGGGTCTTTAATGTGCATCACGGCACATCTGATCCCGGATCTGACCAGTCCAGGACAGACAGGCGAAACAAGCAATCGTAACATTATATAAAGACTTACACTATACAGAGGCTAAGCATGTCTAACACTATCCTAATAATGACATTTAATACATCATTACACTCTTTATTCATCTTTTTTAGCCTCGTTCATTCAGCCCACCTGTTACTGTCATCTGTAGGATACAACGAGCTAAATACAAAAGACATCCTTCTAACATCAGTTAGCCACAAACCATTATTTAAATCAGAAGAAAAATATATCATAAACTCACGTTACCTGCTCAGATGATGTCTCTCTCCTCAGGAGCGCTTCTTCACAAACCGCGTGTGCGCGCCTCAGTCTCTGTCTTTATCAGACGGCGGCGCGCGCACAGGAAACCACGCCCCTCTGCCACTGTAAACGCCTGTCAAACTTACCGGCACACCGGCATTTTATTTAATTATTAAGCAACAAAAGATCCAAAGCTGCGTGAATACTTACAACATTTTTGAAATAACTGAAATGATGTCAAACGACTAATTCAGGAAGTTTAGGTGACATCAGTGCCAATATCTTTTGTCTGTTCTTTTTGTATTATCATGATTTTTATAAGCTATATTGTCAACAATCCATACAAATCGAAATTGTTTAAAACAAAACAGGAAGGAAAATATAATCTCATCTCTATTTTGATTTTTTCTAATGTGTGGTTTACAACTTTTTATTATAACTTATGTAACCCTTATCATAAATAATGAATGTTTGTTATTTCCAAATATGTATTTGAAACATTCAATGGATGCCAAAATATTCCTAATGTGATAAACTAACCTCGACACGAGGTCACTCACAATTAAACTGTGATCCTGGATCAAATACAACAAGGACGACAGAGTTGAACAACTTCATTTTTTAATGTCAGTGCAGTAGTAGGAACAGGAACCATTGTCTCTGTCACTGAAGCTGGGGAACAATATGGCTGACGGACGGTTGTCACGGAAACCGTTTGCCTCTAAAAGGAATCAGTCAAGTTTTAATTAACGTCATATTTAGCTCATTTAAGGATATTTTCTAGATAAAAGTAAACTTGTTGTGTTTTTAATCGCTTCACTTCGTGTTGACCGTGAAGTATGAAGACTGATGAGGCCACACGGTGCTAACTCTGCCGAAACCCGCCGAGTGAGACCGAAATCAGTTCCTGGATGATGGTAGGTCAGACTAACTGTCACCTAATAGCTTGTTTATCCCGTCTGTGTATGTTTCTATCAATGTAGGAATCATATTCACCAGTTTTCCCTCGGACTCCCGCAGTTCCAACAAGAACTGGCTATTTTGTATTGTGTTTTATTGTGTTATATGGTATGAACTAGTTAACGTTTTCTAGAAACTGAACATTTATTCCAGACTCAACTGCCCCTTCATCAGCCAGCCTGCCCCCATCAGTTTGACACAGTTTATTGACCGATATTTAAAACGTTTGATTTAAGTTTGTTTGCTCCTTACAAAGGCTGTGTTACATTCCTACTGTCATTTGCCAATACGCTCAGATTCAGCATCCCTCATTATGAAGTTAACCCACAAACTCTTCCCCCTCTAAATTATTTTTTCTTATACCTGACATGTATGCTGAAATTTCAACTTTATTCTAAGACAATGTTAATGCCGGTACATATGATGAAAGTTTGACTTCATTCACCACATTATTTTTACGCTCGAAATGCAAAATAAAGTTAGAAAAACTTCCTCCTCTCATTGAATTTCTTAAGCCTGGCTCTCATATTCTTCTGTAGATTCCTTCAACTTTAACTTTATTATTATCCAGATAGAAATTTGATCTGCAGCAGGAATCAAGACACAAAAGATACATAAAGGACAAGATCAAAAATATAACAGAAATCCACAGCTCAAGTGAAAACAAAGATACTCCTACCACACTGAACCAGAGACTGAAACAGTTTGAAAGCAGCACAGTAACGTGTATTCGTCAAGTCAAATAAAGTGCTGTGCAGTGGCAATAGCTAAAATAAATAGTAATGAATAATCAAGGTAAGATAAATTAATGAATTAATTAATGAAAATGCACAGAAAAATAATATCCTACGTAATGTGTAGCACAGGAACAATGGCAGCACTATAACAGGATGTAAGTTAGCTATTAGCATGAATACTGTAATAATGACCTATATCATGGTCCCTAGGTGTATCCCTGTTCCAGCATGCAGTCGGATGCGGACAGTGAACTGGGAGACCTGGAGGCCCAGCTGATCAGTAAAGAGAAGGAGTGGAAGGAGCTCCAGGCTGCGAGGGTTCATCAGCTGGAGAGTTCCCTGAGTAAGACCCAGGGGGAGTGCTCCTCGCTCAGGTACCCCGTCTACGTCCACCTCATACTAAAACAACTGTGATTTAAACCTCAACTGTGCACCTCATACATGAACATGTGTAGCTGCTAGGTTTCATGTCAGTTTTCAACACAATTATTTTCATATTATTTTATATTTATGTGTCTTTTTTTCTATTAAAGGAATCAGCCTTAAAAAAGAACAAGGAAACACCTTGAAATTCGACTTTTACAACCCAAATTTATAGTATTTACCTGTTGTTTACAATGATACAAAACAGAGAGACAGAAAACCTTCATTTAAAAAAGAAAGCCTTGATTTTTTTCAGAATAATAATAATAATAATACTCATAATCATAATTATACTCATAATAAATAATTTATTTATAGAGCATTTTTCAAAATCCACCTTACAAAGTGCTTCACTAAGGCAGCAAACAACAAGTGTTAAAATAAAAATAATAAAATCTGGTGTTAGCAGAAACTAAGAACATTTTTAAAACACATACAAGGCAGTTAAAAATTAAAGTAATTAAATACTACAACAATTATTAAATATATAATACATTTCTGCCACATAATCAACCAGTGAGCCCCAGTCTGCCGTCTAACATGTCTTCATTATGGTCCTTTTTATTATAATATACAACATATAATTCTGTATGTGTGTATGGTTTATGTCTGTAGAGCCAGAGACTGTTTACTGTCTTAAGGCAAATTGTGTTTTTTAAAAATAATTTCCTCCCCTGCTTCAGTGTGGAAAAGTTGAGTAATCCTTTATATCATGACACCAGTTGAACATTTGAACTCTTAGAGTGTTGAGCCAAGTTACCAGAAAACACGTTCCTCAGCAGCCTGTGATGGAGTCCGTCCATGCAGACAGCTTTTGGTTTTATTTGCACAGGTTTTGTAATGTGTATCAGCGTTATCTGCCTCCATCTGATACAATGGATGTGTGTGGATTGTCAATAGTAACCAGGACATTGTATTTGGAAAGACACATTGCTTTTGCATGCTGTTGAAATGTTTCAATGTCATTTTTCAATGCCATTGTTCTGGAGTGGAGGCAGAAATCTCAGTGTGAAATAATACAAACAGAAACACTACAAGCTTTGTTGTATGTGTTTGAGCTGTATGTCTATGTGTGTCTAACCGAACAGTTGGGCCTCATGCAAGAACGTTTTCTTATTCGTACTAGTGTAGGTGATGTGTTCACTTTTTTAAGCATAACAACCTTGTACATTTGTACAGTTTGGAGTGCGTTTCTAGTAATGCAGCCATTGCAAAAACAGCCTTCTGAGTACTTTTGCAGAGTGACATCGGTGCTCAACCGGTGCAAACCACATATAACTGTTAGTTTTATTACAACTCAAAACATCTTCATATGGGCCACCACATCTGTGATTTTCCCCTCTTAATCTGTTAGCATTATCAACCTAGAGAAAAACATATTGCCTGTACTACAGAGCTTCAGGTCCTGCTGTAAGAAAGCAACAAAGAAGAATATTTAAAAAAAGAAGTGGATGTTTAGGAAACACTGATAGATCATTTAACAGTTTGACAGGAAGTTAGACTCTAAAAACGTCTTTCTATGCCCATGACTAACATGAGAGACGGTCATGTGACAGTCAGAGGCAGTAGAAAAGAGATGGTCATTGCCTACAGTAGTGACGTTAAACTTCCAGCACTGACTGTTTATCCGGCCTCACCTGCTGCTTCCTGTCTGTCAGTATGTTGTGTTGATCCACTGACAGGTGGAGGTGGGGCACAGTGAGCTTACAGTGGAACACCTCTTGCATAGAAACCTGATCCACGTGTATGTCACTGGGGAGTCGAGGTGTGACAGGATGTGGTGCAGGCCCATGTTGCAAATTGGACATTCAAATTGGGGTGATTGAGGGGTGTTTGACACCAGACGGGACTCCACACCATCTCACTGATCTTTTATTTGATAGATTTTATTATTATTATTATTGTTTCATGCATAAACAATATGCCCAGCCCAATAAAACCTTAGAAGAAGAGAAAGAGGCCAGAAACCAAAAGTAGACACAAAGATAACAGAATGTTAAATAAATTAGCCATCTTGACGTTTCCAAAGAAGTAAATCAACTTTCTGTTATGTCACAGTGATAACTGAATAAACATTTCTGTTTGTCTTTATTTGTCAGAGAGCGCTACGAGCAAATGAAGGAAGACTTCCAGTTCAACCTGGCCGTCCTGGATGAACGGGACAGAGAGCTGGAGAGATACGATGTCATAACTTCCAGAGCTCTGACTGTGGAGAACAATAGGTACAGTTCATCTGACCCGCTTCAATCCAAGTCTGGGAGAGTAAAGATAATGTGTGACATTAAGACTAGATAATACTACAAGGTATCAACAATAAAACCCTGCAGAACATTGGGGATCACACCATCAATAGAACAATAAACAGGCGTTGAGCATGCAGTAAGAGTCAGAGACATTAAAATTAGACAACAATTTGCAACTTTCTGAAAAAGTTGATTCCCTAAAATCAACTATAAGAAGTTGATTTCCTTTAAATTCTTACCATTATATATATATTTTTTTTAGCAATCATGTATGTGTGGAGTAAAACAGCTGAGCAAAAGGTCAAAGGTGTTTTCTTAAATGGGATTATCACCATAATGAGATAAACCCCGGATTATCAATTACTAATTTTACTTTATTTTTAAAGTGATAATCTCAGTGTCGTTGTCTTTGGCGGCACCTGTGGTGATAAACGGTAATTGCAGGAGCACACTTCCCAGATATCCAGACAGTGCTGCATGTGTGACGTCCACAGTTGGCTCCGGTTGTAACTCTTGATTTTCCTTTTCAGACTGTTTGCCTTCATCTGAGCGAATGATCGAATTTGTTCCTCTTTCTTTGGGTTTTCACTTCTTGTTGAAGTTGTATCTGTAGTCATCCATCTTTTCTTTGCTTGTTCAGCCATAGTAGATTACTGTTTACTCGCAGAGAGAGGAAAAGCAGCCGCTTAGCTCCGCCTACCCTCTCTAGCAGACCAACCACTGCTGGGTGATGGAAAACACATCTCTAACTGGGCGCCGCTTGTGATTTTTTCCATGAATGTCGATGTCAATAGTGATTTAACAGACATTTATTAACATGAAAATCTTTGAGATTATCACTTTAAGGTAGCAATTATTAATAATTCATCCTCCTCTTCTTTTCTTCTTTTTAATTTCTTCTCATTTTCATCAACTAATTCTTCTTCTACGACTTCTCCTCCTTCTCTTCCCTCTCTTTTCTCTCTTCCTCCTTCCTCTCTTTCTTCTTTGTCTACTCCTCCCTCCTCTGCATCTTCTTCTGCTTCTCCAACTCCTATTCTTTCTTTCTTTTCTCCTTCATTTTTTAATTTGTTTGTTCCTTTATTGATTTGACTGACTCCATTTGATTAATGGCTCTCATTCTCCTCAACCTTAAATAAATCATTGTGGTGAAAAGATGCCTGCAGGGTGCTTTGGTGGAACCAGAGCTTGCCTTGTTAATGCCTTATACTAAACCTGGCCTCTAACCACAAGGAGAACAGTAATGGCCCCTGCAGACACAGTGACTCTCTCTGTTGCCTAATACTGAATTACTGCTGTCATTCCCCAGGCAGGAGGAGCTAAAGCAGCTACGTCTGCAGGTCACACGACTGGAGGAGCAGAGAACCAGAGAGGCTGAGCGGTGGCAGGAGGAGCTCAGTAACAGTCTGCACAGTGCTGCTCAGCACAGGCTGCAGCTTGAGGAGCTCAAGCTGTGAGTCAGGGGGGAAAACTACATAAGCAGTTATGAATTAATGATTCTATAATGAGTCTATAATAGTGAAAGAATAAAAAGCTTCCCTTCAGTTAAGGGCTTTTAAAATGCATATTATTCCACTATGTTTAAAAATGGTCATGTTTCTCTGCTCAAAATTTAAGACGTTTTAAAAATATTGATTTATATTAGGTCAAAAACCAACGTAATTTTCTTTCTTGCAGCATATTAAGCTGTTAAAGAAATACTACGCTACGTGTCCTGAAAAAGTCTACCTGGGTGACAAAGTGCAGCGGATGCCAATATTTATGTTAGCCCTAATAAACTTCAAGAAACAAATATACAAATTGCAGTGTCCTAAACCTGCATTCTCTCTAATAGCCAGCAGGGGGCGACTTCACTGGTTGTAAAAAGAAGTCTACCAGAAAATGATCATACCAGTTTATTTTAACATTTTCATAGCAGGTTTATTGTCCCTATCACTACTTTAAAGTCTTCTTCAGTACAGCATGATGTTCATTTTGAATATAACATCACATTTAGAGTGAAATAGACGATAAAGCATGTGCAATCTAAAAACAGTACGGTGTTTTGCGGTTAAAAGAAATGTTACAAAGAAACAGTGTGAGACGTTGTGCAACAGGCTTCTTTCGGTGTTTCCTGTTGTTTGGTCGGTCTGTCAAAGGTTCCACCCAGTCACCAGCACTAACACACACACCCACAAACCCCAAAACAGACCCTCAAACCCCACAGTATTTAAAATAGGCACCGGCTTCTGACCTTGTTGGCCCTTGTTGTTGTAACATGGCCACATTCTGCTGCTGTGGATAATGTTTGGTGTCATTTCGCAGCCATACTCATTGCACTGCTATGAAATAAAATGTCTCAAGTCTTAGCTGCCTTTCTTACTTAATCAGTGGTAAGCCTCTGTAACTGTCTTTTTATCTCTCTATCTTTTTATCTCTGTCCCCCTCTGTGTGTCTTTATGTTGCTCCTTGATGCCAGCTCTCTGGCGGGTGAACTTCAGAAGCGAACAGACGAGTATGAGAGGATGAAATTGGATTTGCAGTGCAGGATACGAGAGACAGAGGGAGAGTTGACCCTACAGAGACAGGTGAACACACACACACATTCAAGGGCACACACATCCAAAGTTCACTGTTATACAAGTTCTACTGTAGCCTCTGCTTGCTCTCCCTTAAATAAAGAACACATTAATATGACACAGTGTAAAACACATTGTGCTGATGACAGACATGAAAAGCTGTGGCACAATGCAGCAGTAGTATGTTCTCTATCTCGTGTTGCAACTAGGGATGTCAATCAATTAAAATATTTAATTGCAATTAATGCATGGTTGTCCATAGTTAACTCGTGATTAATCACACATTTTTTACCCATTATTTTAAAAGTTTTTAATCCTCTTATCAACATGGTAATGGACAAATATGCTTCCTTTATGCAAATGTATGTCTATTATTAGTGTAACATTCCAAAACAATGACAAATACTTTCCAGAATATTCTACAGTATAACCTCAGACTTACTCAGTCTGGATTACCCTCTTTCTAGATGCTTATTTCTTCCTTCCACAGTTTAACTGTACTCTCTTCTTCACCTTATTCATTTTTAATTCACAAACTACTTTAACCTGATCACTTTGCTTTGCTTCAGTCCCCCCAACACTCCTGCACCTCTGCTCTCTGCACAGCTTCTGGCCCCGCCCCCTTGACTGCCTTCTTCAGCAGTCTGTTTAATTAAGTCACAAAAGTTAAATATTTTCTCTCGCAATTCAGTTCTCACAGCACGTGAGCCGCGTATGCGCGAGGGACTTTATTAATGACGTAGCGATCAAAACGATCGATCGTTACCGAATGATCTGCACCTTTTATAAGCTTTATAAACAGCGACAATCAATGCATTTACAATAGGGACATACGGGGATACACAGTAGGAGTGTTTACATTGCGTTACAGAACTGCATATGATTGTGTGCGGACAGAGAGCGTCCTGATGTCCTGTGACTCCTGTCACTGTGTCAGTGCTCTTCCTCAACAAGGAGAGCTGGCTAACGACCGTCAAAATGTTTGTAGTGAAAACACTGCCAACAGTACAAAAAACTTTTGTCTTGTCCAGAGGACCATCTAGCAGGGCTTTGGGGACAGCCCCAGTTGCAACCCCTTGCAGTTGGCTGTATACAATATATGAAAATGTACCTTTTCTACGTTGACTGTGCACCAGGTACTTATGAGGCTCCTTTCTCACACAGATAACTTCATTAAGAAATATTTAACAGTATTTGTCAACCAATTCTAGTGTGGACCAGCCTCTGCTCAGCTGGGATGCTCTGCTACACCGGCTGCAGACAGTGCTGAAAGTACATATATGCCAATGCAGACATATCTGTGACAGGCCAATATCGTCGGATTGATACATTGCCCGGGCTCTTGATTTTTTGTTATCTCTGTTGTCAGCGAGGTATGCCGCATGGCCCAGGCATCATCAAATTAATTGCTGTAACTTGCCTGGTAAGAGAACTAGATAGCAGGGATCTGTTGTTCTGTAAGGGCAGTTTGGTTACCAGCACAGTTTAAAGATATAATCTTGAACATTTTCATTTAAATAAATGTCTGTTAAGTCTCTATCTATCGCCGAATGAGGTAACACAATGGTGATTGAGCCTATGGCCCACTGATGAAAACCTTTGCGTTTGCAGTATAAAGTCTTATTATGGACCGGGTGTCTGTGGCGACATTCATGGAAAAAAATCACAAGCCATGCCCAGTTAGTGACGCGTTTTCCATCAGCCAGCAGTGGTTGGTCTGCCAGAGAGGGTAAACGGAGCTAAGCGGGTGCTTTTCCACTCTCTGCAAGTGTTGCGAGTGGTTAGAGGCTAGGTTAGTATAAGGCATTAACAAGGCAAGCTCTGGTTCCACCAAAGCACCCTGCAGGCATCTTTTCAACACAATGATTTATTTAAGGTTGAGGTGTATGAGAGCCATTAATCAAATGGAGTCAGTAAAATCAATGAAGGAACAGACAAATTAAAAAAAGGAGGAGAAAAGAAAGAAAGGAGTTGGAGAAGCAGAAGAAGAAGAAGATGCAGAGGAAGGAGGAGTAGATGAAGAAAAAGGAGAGGAAGGAGGAAGAGAGAAAAAAGAGGGAAGAGAAGGAGAAGTCGTTGAAGAAGAATTAGTTGATGAAGATGACAAGAAAAGTAAAAAGAAGAAAAGAAGAGGAGGATGAATTATTAATAATTGCTACCTTAAAGTGATCAATCGACATGGACAATCACAAGCGGCGCCTAGTTAGTGACGCGTTATCCATCACCCAGCAGTGATTGGTCTGCCAGAGAGGGTAGGCGGAGCTAAGCGGCTGCTTTTCCGCTCTCTGCAAGTGTTGTGAGTAAACAGTAATCTACTATGGCTGAACTAACAAAGGAAAGATGGATGACTACAGATACAACTTCAGAAATAAGTGAAAATCAAAAAAAAAAGAATCAAACTCGACGCTCAGATGAAGGCAAACAGTCTGAAAAGGAAGCTGCAGACATCTGGTTATCTGGGAAGTATATGCCCACAACTGCCTTTTATTGCCATAAGGTGGCTCCAAAGAGAATGAAACTGAGAACTTTGAGATTGTATCTTTAAATTGGTACTTCTCAGTACAAAATACAAAGTATGGATTGGACATCTTTATCTCACAAAAAATGTATTAGTGTTCAGATTCTTCACACATCTCTTATCCCTCTCCTCTGGCCAACAGGAGCTGACAGCAGCTTTCGACAGCGAGCTCAAACAGCAGGAACACCAGTTCAACGTGAAAATGGACGAGATGCGAGCTGTGGTGCTGTCTCATGATCTCAGGGTGAGGAGAAGTTTTCTCTCTGAGTCCGTTTTTGTTCTTCACAAATACCAGGGGCCAAATTCATAAAGCTTCCTAGTACAAAGAGTTTCTCAAAGTGACGAAATTCTAAAATTCTTAGAATTGTGACGTTTTCTAAGAATTTCCTGTTAACGTTAAGACTAGATCCTGGTAAAGATAAAAGTTATTCACAAAGCATCTCAGCCCTTAAGAGAGCTCTTAAGGTGAAAACTGTTCGGAGTAGTGAGGAGGACTTTTAAGAGTTTCTTAGGCAGAGGAGAAAATGGCATAAAAACACAGAGAGAAAGGAGAAAAGTCCTCCAAACACTAAGTGACAGTGAGTTCACAACATTAAGATACCTGGCAACTGGAAAATACAACAGTGCAGCTGTGATGACTCAGGTCTGTCGCAACTGTCAATCAGCAGGGTGATGACAATTACAGCGCTGTCACAGCCTAATGTTGTGACGAAATGTGCTTTGTCTTCACTCGATGTGCACACCCTGCAGGCTCAGTGAGGGGCATTCATGAATATTTTTAATTTTTTTATTTAGCCTTTATTTAGACAGGTTGTCTCATTCTCAGGAGAGACCTGCTTAGACAGCAGCAACAACACAGAGTTACAGACAGACAGGACATTCACGACAGAGGTACAAAACAATAATAAAATCATTAGTGATAAACGTGGAAGGTAACCCTAACCCTCATGGCACATGAGCAAGTTCGCAGTGACGCTCTCTCCATGTTTTTTGGGAATGAAACTGGATAGCTTTAATTCTGCTGTAGTGTGTTCCAGGTTGATGGGGCAGAGTTAAAAGCCTTTTTACCAAGCTGTAGCAGCGCTGTTTATGAGAGCTGTAGCTGGATAACGGGAGATTAAGTAGGCTACTTAAATGACCAGCATGGTAAATAAAAATAAAGCTTTTGCAGGCTGCCCGGCTGGAAATTTTTGGTTCTAAGAACGTTCTGAGAATGTTACGTGCGATGTTCTGGTAATGTTTTGAGCGGGAAGTTTTTATTTGGTTCCCAGAATGTTCCTTTTAATAGCAGGAGAACGTTCCCTGAAAACATTCTCAGATAGTTGCAGTGAGAATGTTCAAATCACATTTCAGGAACGTTTTATAAATCACGTTCTGATAGTGTAGGCCGAACTAACATCCAGAAAACATCCTGTTGCAGTGAGCACGTTCTATCTTTGTTTTTATGTAACATTAAGCAAATTTTTCATAGACCTCAATAACATCCTGAAAATATCTCTAGAATATTGCAGTTAAAACGTTTTGTCTTAGTTTGAACGTTACAAGAACTTTATTTGAAATGAGAAACATCCTTAAAACGTTCTTTGAATATTAGATTAAAATGTTTTCTTTCAAACGTAATGTTAGCCAATGTTATGGGAACGTTCCCTGCTAGCTGGGTGTAATGCTTTTAAAGTGTGGCTCAGTTTATCCAACAGAAATGTTAATTACAGGAAATAGTGTTCATGATTACACAATGTCTGACTAGATTCTATGATTAAACCGATCAGTCCTTCTATGTCCATTATCACTAAGAGAGCTTTTTTTCTTCTCTCACTTTTTTGATCGGCCAATCGCAGCTTTTAAAAGTATGTGTCATACCTAGCAACGGGGTCAACACCGTCTCCTCACTAAGATAAAGGTTTCTGTCCCTTCCTGCTCAGAGTTGCTCTGAAAAGTGGTGTTTTATGTTCACAACATATACAGCATGCTAAATTATTCAAAATTCAAAACTTCTATAATTACTTGTATAATACTATGTTTAAATTAATAATGGCAGCAGATTACATGTTTGATTTTCTTGTTGAATTCTAATCGTCCCATGGAGCCTCCATTATCATCGTCATTTGGTGTGTGTGTGTGCGTGTGTGTGTGTTACCAGGTGAAGCTGCTGTCTAAAGAGGTTGAAGTTCACAGCCAGGCTCAGCTTCAGGCCACAGACGCTCTGAAAGCATCTCAGGGGTTCTGTCAGCAGGTACAAACTCAGCTGCAGCACAGAGAGCGAGAGATCAAAGACGTCACTGCTGTCAAGGACTACAGGTAAGGTCCTGTACTGCATGTGTGTGCGTGTGTGTATGTGTGTGTCTACACATGTTTGAGTGTATTCTGATCTTCCGTCTCAGGATACGGGAGCTTGAGGACGAGCTAAAATTGATGGAGACCACAGTGAAGAAGCAGGAGGAGGACCACATGAAGAGGTGAGTCTTTCATAGCACAAACAGCTCTCAGCCAGCTCCAGGCACAGTGGGAACACAGTCATAGCTTTGTTTGTTTTTGGTGTTTGTTTGTCTTTAACCACCTGTATTTTGGTTAGAGGGCCAGTCTTTGGAAAGCAGGATGGATGATGGTCGTGCAAGGATCAGATTCTAACAGGATATAGCAGACTGTTACATCCTCTTTGTCAGTGGGACATAAAAATACTACCACTACTAATATTAATAATAAGCTTGCTTTTAAAGATGCTGTTTGTCCTAATTACACGGAGGATGCACCAAAGTTTTGCTCTTGTCAAATGAAACAGAAAAGGCACTTCTATTAACTGGTTTTGTGCATAATGCAGTATGTTTTCTAGAAAGATAGATAGATGGACTTCATTGATCCCAAACTGGGGAATTGTTGTGTTACAGCAGCAGGTTGTCAGACCAAATACAAAACCCTAACCCTAGAATAAAGAAATATGTACAGCTCCGGAAAAAAATTAAGAGACCACTCTCAAATGTTCCTTAAATCAGCATCTCTCTCTACATGTCATGGTCGGCCAAATCCAGATGTGAACCCCATTAAAACCTCCTGAATGTGATCAAGAGGAAGCTGGATGGTCACAAGTCATCGAATAAAGCCGAGCTGCTCCAAGAGCGGCCTAACGTCACCCAACAGCACTGTGACAGACTGGTGGAGATGCATGAAAGTTGTGATTAAAACCAGGCTATTCCACCAGATACTGATCTCTGAACTCTTCCCAAGTTAAAAAATTTGTATTCTATTGTTTCAACATCAACATGAACTTATTTTCTTTGCATTATTTGAGCTCTGAAAACCAGTCGTCATTTTCTGGAAATAAAAGACCTATATGAGAATATTTGATTTGAAAGTAGGAGAAATGTTTTCCAATGTGCTCGGAAAGGGTGGGTCTAAATATAGATACGGCAATATATTGTAGCGTTGTGGGGTAGTTAGACGGATAGAGGAAGAACGAGGAAGAGGTGCGTTACTAGCTGAACGGAGCCCAGATTTATTTCCCTGCTGCGGCACAGCTTACCCGAGGTTGAGGTGTCCCCGGAAAACAACAAAACAGGTTCACTCAGTCTTTTCTCTCCCTCGCTCAACATGCGTCTTCGCCTCCCCTGGAACTACTTCTCAGCCAACTACCCACTACGGTGGACACCTCCCTCAATAAACAACTGCAACACAACAGCAACAAAACAGAAACTTATACCCAGCATTACACTACTATAAAAGAGTTTATCTGCTCAGCCGGCCTGCCCTGTGTAAAGTCATTTAAAATCAATGCAAATAAAATATCAGGCATGAACATCATATTATTTTGAATAAGTGACTGACAGAAACGGACATGCTTACCTCTACTGTAACCCTTCAAATGTCTCCTAATGCCTGACTGAATGACTGCTGTTTTAAAGATACGAGGATGTGATCCGGGCTCTGAAGGAGGGTGAAGCACAGCTGGAGGCTCAGCGTCGGTCCCACACAGAGCAGCTGCAGAAGGCTGAGAAGCACATCATCAAACTGCAGGAGGATGTGGAAGCTCAGGCTGCACAGGCACGCTGCGTACAGAGAGACCAGCAGGAGGCCATGAAGGAGAAAGATGAGACGATCCACAGGTGAGACAGACGCTGATGATAGAAAATTATTACATTATACAATTATAAACAAACCTGTTCGGCTTTGGTTTGTTTATGTGTCTGTGTTTTCTATGCATGCTGCATGTGGCTGCTCATTCAGTGTTGGAATCTAACAGCTGGGAGGTGTGAGGCTGTAACCAGTTTGTCTGTGTGTATGTGTTTTCACAGACTTCGCACTGAGGTAGAAAGAATCCGTTCAGGCTGGGACGAGTACGTCGGTCAAGCATCCAGTGAGATGGTCGTCAAAGATACAGAGATGATCGCCCTGCAGGAGAGGGAAACCAAACTGAGGGCCGAGCTGGAGAGGAGCAGGGAGGAGATGGAGGGGTGAGAGGAAAGCAGGAAAATGGGGTTAGAAAGTGAGCAATGAACAGGAGGAGAGAGGTTAAAACGCGGGATGTACCAATGTTGATATTGATTTTGGATATCGGCCAATACTGACCTAAATAGCTGGACTAGATCCTGACAATAGGGCCAGTCTTTTTAAGGAGGGAGCAGCCCTGCCTGGGTTTAGGAACTTAAAGGGCCAGTTGGACCGATTTTCAACCTCAGTGCTATCATGCTATTATGGGGAGCTAATGCCATTATGGTACAAAAAAAAATGCAATTTTGTTCTGTGCCTTTGGAGGACGCTATCCGCTTCTCCAATGGGCCCTGGAAAACCTCCACCAGGCTACGTAAAATGCGTCATCTCGCAGAGGCCAGGGAGCTCGTTAAACTACACTTCCTCAATCTAGGACGCCCGCCTCCAACGTCATGTCTCGTTCATAATCGTCAGGTTTGAAATGGTACATTTTCATTTAGTAGCGCTTTTGTTCAAAGTGACGTACATCTGAGATTTGAAATGTAGACTGCAAAAGACTTTTTTAGATGATCCACTGGTATATTGTCATATTTCAGATTCTGTACCGCTCTGCAGCGAAACGGTTGTATTTCACTCCAGCGTCTCTCACTGGGCCGTTCCTTTCAGAGGGAGGGGCGCAAAGCACGCTGGGTGTTGTAGGAATGTAGAGTGTGCGAAACCACACTGTACAACTTTCTCCACAGCTACAGCGCCAATTTCAAATATTATTGCTTCTATCGATTACAGAGAACACCAGCTTTGACTGACAGTGGCTTTTTCCAGAGGCGAACTGCTCCTTTAAAGTGATAATCTCGAAGATTTTCTTTTAAATAAATGTCTGTTAAGTCACTATCTAATGCCGGATGAGTTAACACAATGGTGATCACTGATGAAAGCCTTTGCATTTGCAGAATTACGAACTGGGTGTCGACATTCACAGAAAAAATCACAAGCGGCCCCCTGTTAGAGTATTCATTAAACATTTATTTATTTTATTTTTTATTTAGTAGAAAACAAAGTCTTCCTCAAGATAACAGAGGTTGAAGTGAAGTTTAAAAACAGTCAGGAAACAAAAAGAGGTAGGATTTGTATTGTGTGAATTATTTGACATTTTTGAGTTTTTGTATGTGTTGTAAAATGCGTGTGTGTGTGTGTGTGTGTGCGCGCGCGCGTGCGTCTGTGTGGTCAGGTACAAGCAGCAGCTGAGTGCTGGTCTGAAGAGGGAGCGTGCTCTAGAACAGAAGCGTGTCCAGGTGGAGCTGGAGTGGCAGAGGCGCTGTGAGGATGTGAAGGCTGAACTCTACCTTGCTAATGAGCAGCTGATACAGGACCTGACCCAGGCTAGAGACCAGGTCAGCGTCTCATACAACCTCCTCTATGCACAGTGAATTTAGTTTTACTAGTGCACATGCATGATTAGAGTTCACCTGTAGGTCTTCTAAATGGGAATGCAGGTAGAATCTGTGTCTTATTGAACATGCTTTGTATTTACAAATTAAAACATGATGTGCTCTGTGGTTGGTGCTCTTGTCTTACAAAGAAATAAAAAGCAAAGGAGGAAAGTCTTATTTGATCTAAATCTAAATTCTATCTTGGTCTCAGGCTAAAGCAGAGCTGAAGGAGAAAGAACAGGAGCTGCAGGACTTGACTGTCCTGCTACGTTCTGTTAAAACAGAGCGAGACCAGGCAATGCAGGTGAGAATACGTACACCTTACACTAAACTACTGATGAGTACAGAATCAGCCTGCAGATCATTTTATATGTTATTATAGTCATCATCATCATGAAAATCCAAGTCAGCATAAACTACATTTTCAATGTTATCATCATTATCATCAATAGAATCGATATCATTAAGCTCAGAGGCGTTCATAAAGAGCTGGGTCTTTAGCTTCTTCTTAAAGGTGAAAGGGACTCTGTGGACCGAATGGAGTTTGGTAGCTCATTCCACCACCGGGGGACGACTGAGGAGAAGAGTCTAGTTAGAGACTTAGGACCCTGTTGTGATGGGAGTACCAGGCGCCTTTCATTGGCAGAGCGTAATGGGTGGGACGGAGTGTAGACCTGGATGAGGGCGTTCAGGTAGGCAGGAGCCGTTTTTGTTGCTGTTTTGTAAGCGAGCAACAGCGTTTGAATTTGATGCGAGCAGCCGCTGGGAGCCAGTGGAGGGATGTGAGCAGTGGAGTGACGTGCTGTTTTGTGCATCCTATAATCATCCTATTTCCCCGCGCGTGAAGTCATGTCAGCACCAAACTCACTTCTATGATATTCAAAATATTGATCCCCTGAGGTCTGAATGTTTGGGACGCTGCATGACAGAAATGTACTTTTGTTTTTGATGTGAAGCAGACAGCTGATCCAATCTCGAGTCTCCGGTGTGATCATCTCCTTTTTTATGAGCTTTTTAATCCAGCCTTGAACTACAGAGTCTTTAAGGAGACTCTATACAGTGAATCCATAGTAACAAATCCAACACTTGATGTCTTCTTGTGATCATTTATCCATGTTTCTGTGCTGAAAACTGTTAGCCGTCCATGAAATCATGAGTAGAGCAGCAGAACTCTAATTAATACAGTGTCACTTCTCCTTTAAACTTGAGAGAGCATTGAATGTGCACATGCAGTGCATTATTTTATTCGCTGTCTTGTCACAGAAATGGACCAGAAGGGATGTCAGAAGACAAACAGCTCGCTCAGCCGCTAGATGCCTTTATTTGAGTGTTTGTCCCAAATGCTCACAGTGGATGTGTCAAGTGTTAAACAGAAAAAAAAAGCCTTAAAACATCACGACTTTCATTTCAACTTTTTGCAACAATCACAGAAAATGGCTGCAAAATCCTGACCACGAAATGATCTGAATCACAGTGACTGAGCAGGACTCGGTCGATGTGTGGTCTCCGCTGTGACTTGTTTCTGGTTGTTGTTGCATCATTCTTCCATCTGCATTCCTTACTGACGGGCCTGTTAGCAAACCGAGGCTGTAAAGTACTTCAGCTTAGCAGCATAAAGTCCCAAATATAACTACATGTGTTATATTTCTTATTCTTATTCTCCTGTTGTTATAATTCTTGGACTAGTAGATAAACTTTCTGAACCAGATAGCTATTTCTTTTTTAGATAAATCCCACCCAGAGGATGACTCATAGTTTTGTCCACATAATTTCTCTGAAGCTGAAAGTTGAACATAAACACTAGAAGGATCATGTTCTGTTGGCAGTTCGCCACAGACTTCATGAAAGAAAAACTCTTTTCATTTTTGACATTTCATGACCCTTTCCTCCTGCTCTTTCCTTAAGCCAAAATGTCACCTCTGTAGTTATATGTTGCATAGGTAAGCTGAGACACAATCCAGCTGCTGTGACATCTCAGCGGGGTGCGCAGAGGTTGGATGAGTTCGCTGTTCCCATCAGTGCCTGTCACTGAAATATCTGAAGCATCTGAAGCTTGGGCACATTTCCCATAAAAATAACTGCACAGGTCAAACCACCAACGTGCTGTCTTTTCTCACCCTGTAACTCCTGCACATTTCTCTGCTCTGTACGTTAACTTGTCATTAAATCTAAACTCTCCAGCTGTACTCAACAGTATCTCAGTAGTAGGGAGCACATGCTGAAGCTCTCTGAGAAAAGCAGTTAGTTAATATAATATCTGCAGATGTTATTTCTCACAGTTATCTGAAGATAAGTTTCACCTTTAAATCAATCCCTCCCAGACTTCAGGGGTTAACATACCGATGACATGCTAACTCCACCACACACCCTCATATGTATCACATGAGGATGTTATATATGCAATGCTTCTAAAAGAGTCTGTCCACAGAGCTTTTTTTGGCCTTTGGCCTTTTCCTGGTGTGCTCTCAGAGGTATGACGGCCTTTCAGTGGAGCTCAGTGCCTCCGAAACACACCAGCCCCCGAGCTCCACTGCAACCTTCTCACATGACTCACGTGATGAATTTTTTGACACAGTATTTGAAGTGTGAAAGTGTGAGAATTGTAAAACATTATATGACTCAGGGTCTGAAAAGTGCAGCCAGCACAATGCAGGGCCTTTAACCTGCATGCTTGTTAAGCTGCCAGCAGGGTTGGCCTCCACTGGTTGCAAAAATAGTCTGATTGTGAAGGTGAAAATTAATAATAACTTCTCAGTTGATTTGTTGCCTCAGTAAACAAATGCTATAATGAGTTTATGGTCTCAATAAAGTAACAATCTCAAACTTTTTCATTTAAATAAATGTCTGTTAAGTCTCTATATATCACCGAATGAGGTAACACAATGGTGACTGAGCCTATGGCCCACTGATGAAAGCCTTTGCATTTGCAGTATAAAGTATTATTATGGACTGGGTGTCTGTGGCGACATTTGGGGAAAAGATCACAAGCATTTTCCATCAGCCAGCAGTGGTTGGTCTGTCAGAGAGGGTAGGCGGAGCTAAGCGGCTGCTTTTCAGGTCTCTGCAAGTGTTGCGAGTAAACAGTAATCTACTATGGCTGAACAAACAAAGAAAAGATCGATGACTACAGATTCCTTTTGTAAATATATAAATCTATTACGCTCCAATTTAGAGTAAAGCAGACAATAAAGCTTTTTGTTAAGCCCAAATAAGCATCCCAATTTATATCAGAGTTACCTTAAATTACAGATGCACCTTGCTTACAAATCCCATGCTAATGCTAGCCAAATTTTAAGCGTTTTGTTAACCCCTTGCTCCTTTCTTCAAATTATATTCACTTTGGGCTCCAAAAGATGGCGACAGCAAAAATGCAAGACTCCATTATCAAAACTGATGCATCAACAAACCATGGCATTTTCTTATGGCCAATAGCTTCTTATATTCAGTTTGTGGATTAAACTATACTGTAGGGAAAAAAATGTTACAGCTGATTTCAGTGTTTTCAGTACAAATGTCACAAGAGGTCTCACAGCTGGTATTCTTGCAGACTCCGCAGATAGCAGGAATGATGGAGAAAATGTCCATTCATTTGTCCAGTGTGTATCATTGTGACTGAGCTCACCAAATTGCAGGGTTTGCAATAAACATCCTAAAAGAATCATAACTTCACCTTTCACTTCATGCCGTATAGTCAGCGACAAAAATGTCTGTGAACGTCTGCATTTCTCCAACATTGGGGATTTAGGCTTGAAGCAGCGTGTAAGCACAGAGCTGAGATTAATATTAGTTGGAATACAAAAAATGTTTCAATTGGTTTAGAAAAGTCATCCATGCTTTAATAGATGTGTTTTCAGTTTACTTTTAAAAGAGTTGACTCAGCTAGCCTCCCGAATTTGGGTAGTAAGACGATTCCAAAGGAGAGGGGTTTGGTATGAGAAAGCCCTACCACCTACTGATGTTTGTTTCCGGTCTCAGAGAAGACCATCATCATGGCTGCGTCTGTGCCAAGATAATACAGGTACAATTCATTGTCATACTTTTTGAACAGGTTATATAAATTGGCCAATAATATCATTATTAGAGGGGCTGCTAACACCTTGTCTTTTCTCTTTATAAAGACCGGATACTACAGGTAAGAGTGCTGGATCTTGGGTGGAAAAAAGTGACTTGAATTGGGATTTGACTTGCCTTAACTTAGGACTCGACTTAGGACTTGACTTAACATAATCTGTGACTTGACTTGAGAAAAAATGACTCGAGACTCCCTTGAGACTTGGACCAGATGACTTGAGACTTACTTTGGACTTGAGCAAAGATGACTTGCTGTTTAGTGCGTTTGTGTTCGTATCTGTGTGCCCTCTATTTGTCCATGTATTTCAAATATCCATGTCTTTTAGAATATTTTTTAATAGCTCTTTTCATTTGTTCTTAATTTCTGTTGTAAAGTTTTTTTTATGCATGCTGTAAAGCACTTTGGTACAAGCCATGTTGGATGTATTACTTTTTATTGGCAGATCATTTTTAAAAACAGTTTTTGATACAATAACCAGAGAAGAATGTCAGTGTGGGTCCTCCTCAAGGAATGTTTGAGTGTCTACATTTTATCTCCTGTATTCTGGTGAATTTTTATCCATCAACATTTTGTGAAAATGTCTCTATTAATGTTAAAAAAACAACCTTAAAACTAATAAATCAATTATCTAGTTACAATAATAAGTGACTGATACCTCCTGCATCACATTTACTTTGAGGAAGCCTTAAAGTGCTGTTATGCCTCTGCTCATTTTACCCCAAAGTGAAGTTTTCTGAAGGAATTATGATTTTCATCCATCCATTATCTATACTGCTTATCCTGTTCAGGGTCGCGGGGGGCTGGAGCCTATCCCAGCTGTCATTGGGTGAGAGGTGGGGTTACACCTGTCAGTCACGGGGCTGACACATAGAGACAGACAAACTTTCACGCTCGCATTCACACCTAGGGGAATGCTGAGTCACCAATGAACCTAACCAGCATGTCTTTGGACTGTTGGAGGAAGCCGGAGTGCGTATGTTTAACATACTATCCACTGGGCCACATGTTAAGCTGTTTCCATGACCAGGGGAATCCTGACTATTGAAAGTGAACTCTTACTGATTTGTCTGACTCTGCCTCTGTGGCTGGTATTTGCAGCTGTTAAGAGGTTTAACCTTGTTTATAATCCATTAATTAGCCTATCAAGATGTATTAGTCTGTAATACTTCCTGCAAAATGATGCATCGTGCTGGAAAAACAAAATAGGTTATGCACTGATACTCACGTACACAAGGTTACTGCTGCTGCTGTACAGTGACATTTGAAACAACAACAAAAAGATGAGTGGTTGTAGATCAGGTTCCTAGGGGGTTGTTCTAAAAATAGTTTAAATAATTGAACACACCCTCCTTCCCTGCAAGCCAAAGTGAGACAGAGTGAGAGAGCGTGCACGTAGACAGAGGTGCAGACATAACAAAAACTGGTCATTTGATAATGATGCCTGTAAACTTTAGTAAATATCCCCCAGTGAGTGCAGTATTTGCAGTAAAGTATGGGAAACAAAATACAAAAACATGAAGATGTACACAGTTCACTGCTTTATATATACCCACAGGGTCTCACACCGAAGGTCGATTATCTGGCTTCAGAAGAGATCCGTCGTCTCCAGGAGCAGAACGGCGTCCTGCTGGCTGTGGTCAACCAGATGCGGAAGGATATGGAGGGTCTCAGCCATCTCCCACTTCATCCACAGACCTCCCCTCCTCAGCCAGTTCACCATCCAGGACTCCCTGCTGCCAACAATAACACTCAGATGGCCTCAGGACCACCGGCCCAGTCCACTGACATGTCCTCCAAAGTCAACCCAACAGGTGTGGACAGCGCCTTTTAACGCAAACATGGTTCATCATTATCCAGCAATTTACAGTGTATATTATTTACTGTTTACACTGTGGAAAGCGACGCTGACATTGTTATAGTTATACTCCAGAGAGATCAACTTTTACTATGATTACTCTCAATCTAATAGTCAGACACATCTATATCAGTTGAGTAGGGCTGTGTAGTTACAGGCTTTCTCAGAGAAGAACTCATTTGCTTTGACTTTTAGTTAAGCTAAGAAGACATTTTACTGTGAAGAGAGGGAGTGCAACAATACAAAATACTTCTAGTAGCAAAAACACATCACATCGTAGTGCAGGCCAATGATGTCTTTTGGAGCCACAGACTGCGTAGTAGGGATCGGCGGGTTGAGATCCCACACATCGGCATATTTAACAGCAGAACAGCTTCTTGTGTCGGTCTGAAGCAGATATTCAGTTATGGAAAGTTCAATGACTGTAGTGTTAGTGTTAGTTACGTCTCCTCTCGCCGCCCCTCCTCTACTCTGCTACTCGGGAACAGAACGCTGCAGGAGCCCCATTTTTTCAACAGAGCTGTCAATCACAAGGTCACACCCCCTTTTTATAGCATCAAATAACTAATTAAAAGTAAACTTGTCAGAAAAATGAACACTTGGACGTAAATCAGCATGATAAGAACTAACTATAATGACATAAACCATGTTTGAGAAAAATGTATTTGATGTGTATTTTGACTTTATAGTTAATAATAACATGGAGGAGGCGGGCTTTATGACCTATACTGCAGCCAGTCAGCAGGGGGCGACAGAGGTTTTTTTTTTTCGCTTTTAGGGAGCTGTCATGTCGTCCATCTTTTTATACAGTGTATGGTGCAGACCTGTTAAAGTAGCAGGGCACAGGACTTATCAGTCCTGCTCACTATGGTTTCTTTTTTTACATTTTATTTTTTACATTTTTGTAACTCATTCCACAAGATTTCCAGAAAATTGCTAGTTATGAGTCACCTTTTTTTGTCATTTGGTGGTGCTGATTAGCAGGTGACTTGCTGCTTGTTATAAGATAAGATGAGATAGAACTTTATTAATCCCAGGAAAAAAGTGTAGCGCCAGATAGCTAAAAAAAATACAGTACAAATAAGAGAAGTACAAAAAACAACTCAAATCAGTGAAAATGTAAATTATAAAGTGTATGGGTTAATGCAAAAGTGCCTAAAAGAAAAACAATATTACAATAGTCTGCTATAAAAGTAGGCAGGAAGTAATGGTGGCAGTTATTGACAGTTATAATGTAGTGAAAACTTCTAGAGCACAAGATTATTAATTTTTTTTTTCTTTAGATTATTATTATTTTTTCGCTTTTAGCCTTTATTAGATAGGACAGCTGAAAAGACACAGGAAATGTGGGGAGTGGAGAGTGGGGGCTGTCATGCACCAAGTGAATCGTCAGACCGGGAGTCGAGCCTGCGCTCAGTGCGACGAGGTCTGTAGCCTCTGTAAATGGGTCACCCGCTCTGCCAACTGAGCTAAACCAGCGCCCGACTATGAATTATTAATAAAAAAAGATTCTATTGCTCCTGATACTGCACATGGTACTAATAAATAGTATTTGCACATGACTATGCATTCTATAAAAATCCACATGAATACAAATATAAATATGGCCAGAAAAGTTTTATTGCACATTGTAATATCATGGAAATACTAAAGTAAAAAGTAAACTTAGTTAAAATAAGTCCATCTAGTTCAAACTGAAGACTGCCCTAACACTGCAGAACCATCAAGCATATCTTTGTGAAACTGTCTCTAGACTACTCTGAAGCTCTGGAGCTGGAGGTGTCCCGACTGAAGGCTCGGTGCAGGCACCTCCAAGAGCAGCTAGAGGGCGCTACAGGAGTGCCCCACCTGGCCCCAGCTGCTGACAAACGTACAGAGGACCTGGTACCTACAGTTCCAGGCTACACCAACATTAAACACCAGGGACAAGAGAAAGGTATTCATTTAATAATGATTGATAATGTCATTGATGTAAAAGTAGCTATTAAAGCTCTCACAGCCTCACCTGGAGAAAACCATAATTAGATACATAAAAAAACAGGATAATTTGCGAAAGTATTAAAACATTTAGGTCAATATTAGCTTTAAAAAACCTGATTAAATCCACATTTATTACACTTCTATTTATATAAGTTTATGTACAGCTCTCATGTTAGCAGTTGCACGCACTAAATACTGTTTGAACATAATGTATATTGTTACAATGATATTTATAATTACTTAATATCAACATGCAAATGCATTGTTTGCTTCGGAAGGTGGTTGAATGCTCGGCAGTGATAAAGAAGAAATGTTTTAGGGATGCACAATATTTTCAGCATGTTATCGGTATCTGCAGATTATAGCTTGCAAATGACTGATATGTCAATAAGAGTAGGCATGATATCAATTCCACTACAGGGGAGACTTGATGTTCTCTGCCATTAGGTGGAAAAAAAACATGTGCCTAATGTGGTGGCAATTTCTGATGACGAGACCAATAAAGTTGTTAGGGAAACAAAGTTGTCTTTTGATGTCGATTTAATTGAAGAATATTAAAAGATGAGTAAAAGCAATTAACAACTCGAGCTGGGTCAGACCAGTCCTACACAGAACGCAGCTGTCTAGCTGACTGACACAGACTCAAGGTTCACAGTGTATGTTATACATTACAGAAAGAACTCCCTCTCACAGAGACAAAGTAAGGTGTTATTGTTATGACTTTAGCTGAAGCGCCTGACTATCTAGAGTTTACCCCTTGCCCTGGAGCTCTCAGCTCAGACAAGGCCACCAACTATCTCTCTAAGACAGAAGGAGCAACAGTAAATCATGCACAAGACCCTGGAGAGGAGTAGACAAATATATCCTTAAAATTAACCTTAGCTGATTATACCATGATTATTAACTCCATAATATTAAAGAAATTTAAACACATGAGCAAACAGGTTAACATAAAAATTTCCTTCACAACTAAGATATCAGTATCGCAGTCGGCAAAAGGGGTTGGATAATATTGGCATATTGGCAAAAAAATTCTATATCGTGCATCCCTAAAATATTTATCTTGTAGTTGGAAGCTGGAATATTCTTTAAGAAGTATTTTGTATTGAAAAAAAAGACACTTTGTCAAGTCTGTCTTGTCTGGATCCTCAGGTGGCAGGTGTCTGGATAAACGTGGCAACACCTCTGCTTTGGAGAAGCAGGAGGTCAGAGTGGCACACGCAGAGTCTGCTCACACCAACATCATGGAACAGGTACTGAAGGAGGTCAGTGAACCTGCCAGTTCCTTCCAGGTGACTGCCTGGGACTGTTGTGTGGAGTTAAAGCAGCTTTTGGCCTTTGTGTCTGTGGGACAATTTTACACCATCAATAAGTAAATGTCAGAAGTGTGCACGTTAATTCCTTTTAGAGATTTTTTGATACCATTTTTTCCCTTTTGATACAGAGTACAGTTCAGCTCTATTGTTGCATAGACATGCGTACACACCATTATCTGATCTTGCATAACAGGCGATACCAGAGGCATTTGCGATACTAGTATCAGTATAGGAACAACTCTCATTCCCCTCCATGTATCCCAGTACTGTCTAACATTGCCACAGCAAAATTGGAGGGTCACTAAAGGGAAATCTACTGAGCTGCTGCAGCTACCAGATCCTTCAATGTTGATCTCTTCTTCCTTCCAGAGTGCTCTGGTGCGACAGCTCCAAGAGGAGAACCTGCGTTTGCAGCAGCAACAGGCCTCAGGTCTGATGTCTGGTGGTGTGATGGATAAAGGCGATCGTCCCTTACTGCACACGCGGCTGAAGCAGGCGGCGTTGTGTATCACCCGTCTGAGCGTCGAGAAACAGCAGCTGATCAAGATGGGCAACCGCCTCCGTGCACAGATCACCGCTGCTGGACTACAGGGTACTATAAAAGACACACTCACTGCCGCACACGCTCTATATTTATGACTTCATAATATATTAATTATCAGGCTTTATGGGCTTTTTATCAGCAACACACAGCCAATTGCCTATGGAAGATTTGTGGCCTCCCTGAGGGGTACTTAGTTTACTAATTAAACCAGGCTTTTTTTTTAAAGAATTGATGTTTCAGAATTGATGTAGCTTAAGTTTTGAGCAGCCATTATGTTGTTGTTATTCTGAATTCTAGCTTTGGAAAATGTTATGATTTCACCACTTAAAGACAATGGATAGGAAAGATCTGGATGGATACTGGGCGTTGTTAAAACAACATATTTAAAACTCATTCGGTACCATTAGACCACAGCTAACGTTAGCATTCAACCATTTCTAATTAACAATACAGTTTGATTGAGTTACACAATAGGAATAGTACTGGCTTCAATTCCTAGCAAGGGAGGAAGGATGGAGGAGCAAGAACAGAAGGAAATATAAACTACTGGATTGTAAAGCAGCCACAGTCTCCTAACTGTCTAACAGAAGCAGCAGAGCCACAGAGGGACTCCTCCACAGAGACGCAAGGAGAGCAACATGACCGACTGTCTGCTCTGGAACAGCTGCAGTACCAGCTTACCACACAGGTATCTGCTCATCTATTCACGCCAATAAACTGCACCTTCCTTCCTGATCATTTAAATACCCTCCTATGTTGTACAGACAGACACTTCCTTCAAATTGTAAATCCTCAGATTCGCCAAGTCAGATTTTTGGGTTGTGTTGGTCAGGGGGTCAGACAGAAAAGTTTTGGTCTTGCTGGTGTTGTGCACTTCTCTGTGCTGCCTCCAGAGAGCGTAGTGGCTCTGCTGATGTTTGTTTGCCTTCAGGAGCTGCAGTATGCACTGAGGCAGACAGATCGCACTTCAGCTGAACAACTCCTCCCTGAAACAAACAGCCGAGGTCCTGCCACAAAGGGGGTTGCCAACCCACGGTCCCAGGGACACAAAACCCCCAGCAGGCCTGAGGTAACACGAGACTCTTTAGAACGAACAGCTCAGTTCACTCCCCATGTTGAATGAATATCTGTTGGTATCTTAGTGCATTCTGAAATATTTGTAATCAATTTATAATTTACTTGAAAATGTATTTAAAAGCTATATTCCTTGATGATGTATTTCTTGTTTCTCCATTTTCTCTATCATGTCAGACTGTCCCTCTGCAGCCGCCCTCAGGTCCGTCCAGGTCTCTGTTGTCATCAGCGGAGTCTCTGCGATCGTTAAAGGAGCTGTGGGAGAAACTGGACCATGGTCTCAGTCCCTCTATTTTCTCCGAAGGTAACCACACCAGAACTAACAATAGAAACTCTTACTGATACTGTTTATTCTCATATTGTTCTCATATACACACAATTTATTATTTCAAGTAGAGCATTTTTATGTCTTAAAACATGACTGGAGCTGGTCCTTAAACAAAGGGGGACATTACTAGTTGCAAAAACACTTATTGTATAGACGTTTATGAGAAACTGAGCCTACTTTAACTTGACCTCTCACCTTAATTAACATTTTCCTCATGACTTTCTGGTGAATGGCTCAATGGCTAGTTTGGAGTCTTCGTCAATACAGCATGATATAAATAACATTTAAAAATATAGATATATAAATTATGGTTGCATTTACACTAATATAGACATCAAAGGAGGATTTGCTTCGGGTTGTAGCTACCTATGATGACATCCAACATCCACACTTCGTTTTGTGCTGTCTTAGCAAAGGAATTAACACTTTCCAATATAAATAAAAAAAAATCTCTGAAATAATAAATCAAAAAGTTCTTCAGTATTTTCAAAAATTTATTTAGGATGAAAAAAAACATTATTTTTGGCACATTAAAGTGTATTATATATATAATGTATATAATGATACTCGATTTAGGAAGATAAATTTAGCTTTTTGCTCCTTGTAACTTGCTCCTTGTACAGCTGGGGCGGCTGCAACCAGGACAAAGCTTCCTGCAGATTTTTAATAAAGTTAATAAATTCTCCAATTTACCATCATATTGTTATTATATAATTATATCCAACAACAAAAATGTACTCAGATGTGGTATTTATTATAGCTGTGTGTCAGTTCGGGGGCTGCATCCTTGAAGGACGCGGTCTACGGAGGATGAGTCAATCAGAGCCTGCGTAGACGCTAGGGCCGAACTGAAATGAGACGGTCTGGTCCACAGAGGATTTCCTGTTTGCATCACCTGCAGTTCCCGACCTTACCCTTGTGTCAGCAAACGCCGCTCCTGTTGCCTAGCAACAGGTAGCTAGCAGGCTAACTACCTGTCATAACTGACATCACGTAACCTTTTATTAAAGATAATTTAAAGTAATAATCTCGAAGATTTTCATGTAAATAAATGGCGACATTCGTGGAAAAAATCACAACCGGCGCCCAGTTAATGACATCAGCCAACAGTGGTTGGTCTGCTAGAGAGGGTAGGCGGAGCTAAGCGGCTGCTTTTCCGGTGCAAGTGCTGCGAGTATACAGTAATCTACTATGGCTGAAAAAACAAAGAAAAGCTGGATGACTACAGATACAATTTCAAAAATAAGTGAAAATCCAAAGAAAAAGAAACAAATTTGACGCTCAGATGAAGGCAAACAGTCTAAAAAGGAAAGCGAGGAAAATCAAGAGTTACAACCGTGACAAAGGGAGCTAACCTTAGACGTCTGGTTAAATTGGGAAGTGTCCTTCTGCAATTATTGTGTATTGCCAGAAGGTGGCAGCCCGGAGAACAAAACTGAAGTCCTTAAGATTGTCAATTTAAAATTTTAAGGCCCCTTTCGTTATTTTTACATTTGTATTGCAGCTATTCGATTGAGTTGAAACCGAAACATTTTACATGTAAAAGTATATTCCTCAGCCGTTTAAGGTCCCGATAACAGAGCATGTTTTGCAGGCTGTAAAACGCAAGGAGCACTGCACTGCCTTTTCTGTCGAAGCCTTTTTTTACTGTTGTTAAGGCAACCACCGTATCATTAGCTGTCATTAACCTAACCGTTATTTTGTAAACTGACAGATCTGTTCCCATTTATTTAGCTAAGATATTTAACTTTGCGTTCAGTAGATTAAATATATCTGCATTAAAAAAATGGACAGGCTGAGGGCACTTTCTCTGGCTTTGATGGAGGGTGAGAGGCTGTTCCAGATACATTAAACACAGGGAAACAGAGATCCGTGTGGGTACATGAGACCCTCAGAGGAAGAGGAAAGATCACGGCAAGTACCACCAGCTGGCCCAATGCCAAATGGTCACCCCCACATAATTCTTCCGATTGGACAATGAGAGATAATTAGCGGAAAAACGTGAGGCGCTCAGCAATGCAAAAGCAGTGCACAAAAGGCTTCCCTCTCAAAAAGCTTCCCCCTCATTGAAAACAGCAACAAAAAAGCTGCTAAAAAGTTGCTCTGTCTGATTGGGACCAAAGAGTCCGCCATCGCATTTGAATTGACGTTCAATGAATGCTCGGGATACACTGGGCTGCAAAGGATGCACTGGATAGATCCTTGTAGCCCTGGAAAAGAAGGACACATTTGTCGGCTGCATCTAAAGAAGCCTTTGAAATGGGACAGCCTTCGACGGCTTTCAAATACAGCCTTTGAAGGATGCAACCCCCGAAGTGGGACACAGTTTATGTGTTTCATGGTAGAAGGCCGATAGATTATCATTCAGCCCAAACCAAGAACTTTCCTGAAACCTTACCAAGTAACTTTGGTGCCTAAAACAAACCAAACATTTACTTTTGTTTTGTAAAACGATCACAGTTGGGTGAGGTTTAGGAAAAGATCATAGTTTGAGCTAAAACAATACGTCAACCTTGGTTTAACAGGGGACAAAGCGGTCTCCTGGTGAAAGACAAACAGCTCTTAAAGTGATGCACAAAGTAAGCCCTACAACATTTCAACTACCAAGGCGCTGCTGTAGAAGTGAATTAACCCTTTTTCTTCTTTAATCATGTCCTGAGACTCCCACAGGCTGCGGGGGTCTTATCAGCTGCTTATTTCTCATGTCTCAGGCTGGCTGTAGAATCAAAAGGACCATTTCAGCAATCAGTATTTCATCAAACTAGTGTGCAAAGTCTTCTGTGTTAGGGACAGTTCACCCACCTCTCCACACAGTTTGAACTGCTCTGCAGTGGTTGATCAGTGAAGGTTGTTCATGTTGTCACTGTTGGCTCTCCAGAGGACAATTTCTCAACCAGAGCAGCTGCCAGATCAGGCTGAGACTCAGTGATCAGCATCATACCATCATGTCATAATTGTGAAACAGACAAACCTGGCACACTTATGAGACTGGCATTAGAATTATTACAGATAAGACACAGCAGAGATTAGATAAGGTGCAACGTGCAAACAGAGAAAGAGATGTTTGGAAATGTTCAATATGTATTTATAACTTCAACTTCATTTGCAGCACTTAATAAGAAATTATATTTTGATGTTGAAGTATTTAAAATTGAAAGACCAATGACTTGTTTCGTAACAGGCGCCGAATTTCCCTTCAACTTTCATTGAAAACTGTTAGCAAGGACAATTTACCCTTGCACATCCTGACACAGCTCCATTACTTTCATCGTCACGGCTCCTCTCTCAAAACAAATGTTTCTTTTCTCACTCGCATTATTCCTTCGGGCCACTGCACCAAAATTTCCCTACTAGTAACTTCATTTGCATTTTAGAGAAGACCACTTTTAGAACATGCTTTAGTCGGACCCCGAAGCCCTAAACATCAGGCCCAGGCGTGTCAAGAGTTATTGCAGAGAGGGGTACGTTTAAAGCTTATGTCACGGAGGCATGTGCTTACTGTGTCCAGTGCACAGAGCTTAGATAAGAGGGGGTATAAGTGATGCTTTGACAGTGAAGGTGAGCAGGTTACAGAAGAAAACCTTTCATTTTCTGCTCCAGCAAGCCGCAACACCCCAAATGATGTGAGTTACTGTACATCTAAAGTCTAACTATGGAAACTATTTGGCAAACTTGTGGATAAACAGACTGTGGTGACTCCCAGTGAAGTTCTGGTTGAGTTATGCTAAGTTCTGTAAAAGGTAAAGTGATGCTAATGATTATCCAGGTGAAACATAGAAATCATAGACTGTTCAAAAGAAGTAGCATGATGACAACCAGTGGTTTGTAGACTGTTTTAAAGACTCAAGTTCAGCATGTTGGCCCTCACAATCTTGGGTTTTTGGAAGTGACAATTTATGGACAAGAGGTTGGACTCTTAGAGGCATGAGGGGTCAGCAAAAGCTAACTGTAGTGCTAGCTTGGTTAGCAATCCGTAATTCAAGGTTATTGTGATATCTATTTGGATGCTTATTTTGGCTAGCATCAAAACAAAATATATTAACCTAAATAAAAAGACTTCACTGCCATGGTTGCAACTTGTCCTTCGGTAGCCACGCCCCAAAGCATGCCCTCCTTTATTATGTATCTTACTCAGAATCAGCTTTATTGGCCAGGTATGTACACATACAGGACAAGGAATTTGACTCTCTCCCTTAGCTCTCTATGTACAAGCATTAAACATTAAATATTAAACTAAAAACTACAAGCCTACATTAAACATTAGATATTAAATAATCTAAATGGGACAATAATTTTCTGTATTAAAAAAGACTTAACTAGTGTTTAAAGCCATAAACTTACATAAAATCATAGATCTCGTCACTGATGGTCAAAGACCTCAGTTCATGGACCAACTCAGCCTTACACAAATTTGAGATATTATTTAGACATTATTTCTTATGTCACAGGCTGGCTTTACAAAATAAAAAAGACCATTTACACATCCTGAAATACTTGAAGCCGTCACATAAGTGCAGGCTTATAATGACAGTGATTTAATAAGTATGTCAGTACTTCATCAAACTAGTGGGCAAAGTCCTCGTTACATGACAGAAACTACACGTCCTCTCCACACAGTATGAACATCGCTGCAGTGGTTGATCAGTGAAGGTTGTTGCCCAATTTGTAGATGTTGTCACTGTTAGCTCTCCAGACAATTTCTCAACCAGAGCAGAGATACTGTACAGCTGCAGCGTGCAAACAGAGCAAGGGGAAGAGATGTTTTCAAATCTGTATCTAAAACTTGATATGCATCAAATAAGATCAGCACGTAATAATAAAACATGTTTTGATGTTAAAGTATTTAAAATTAAAAGATCGATGACTTGTTCCTTAACCTGAACCTTAATTTCCCTCCAACTGTCATTGAAAACTTTCATTATTATCAGAAGCAAAATGTGTCATCTGTAATAAAATGAAACTTCTCTTGTCTGCAGCTGAAGGTGAGCTGAGCAGGACCGAGGCGGCTGCGTCTGGTGGTGCTGGAGTCCAGATGATGATGCATGGTATGAGTGCTCCCATCCACAGCCAGCCACCACCTGAGGCCAAGCAGGGGAGGAATCCCTCAACAACTCCATCAAACAGTAACAAGACCAGACTAAGACCTGGAGCCTCAGGGGGGATCAGCAAGATCAGGAATTACAATGTAAAAGAATGAACCACACACATATTAGACATCTATCTGTATTGGTGTTAATAATCCTCTATGGCTGTGGAGGAGCTTTGTCAAGTCTAAGAAAATAATCCTGATGATGTCATAGTGATGTCATCAGGGTAATCTCAGCCACATTTAAAATAGAAGAAAAAACTGCTCGAGCATTTTTTTTTTTTTACATCACTCTTAAGAGCTATTCTGGTGTCATACTGCTGAATTGTAGGATGCAATTTGTGTAAACAAAACATGTTACTGCTTCTTAATCGATCAGAATCATTGAGACATATTTAAAGGTAAAACAACATATTTGATAACCCATTACGTAGCATTGAACCACTTCCTACCTAGCTAACATTAGGGAAGCTATAACCTCTCCTACATTGTCATGTAGAACTACCAGACAAGTGGCTGAATGCAGACTTTAGCTGTTGTCTAACAGGTAATTAGATATGATGTTTTAACTTATTGGCTAATGTTGGACAAGAGCTAACATTAGTAGGCTTTATAAACACCTCATTGCTTAAATTACTGTTAAACAGCTTTAAATGCTAAAAATGGAAAGGCGTAAATTCCTAGCAAAGGGTAATGTTAGCTAGAAGGTGGTTGGATGTTAACATTAGCTGTTGGTTTTTAAAATATATAGTTTTTCCTACAGATTTTCACTTTAACGATTTGTCAGATTCAGATTTTATAACACCATTAACCAAGTTCCCAAACTGAGTTAAACCCCAGAGAAAAATGGCTGTGCAGCTGTCTTCTTATTATTAACTCAGTCATCAAATCTCCATGTCCCCTCATGCCATCTCTGTACTTTCAACCAAGACAAATATTTTTACAATCACCAAAATGCAATAATCAATAAGCTTTAATTTTTATATATATATATTTATTTTAATAAAATGTTTTTTCCTTACTTGTCAAACTTGTCTGATGTCTTTGTGAAACTCCTTGTACAGAAATAATGCTGCAGATCACAATCCATATACCTACTGAAGTTATTTAGCACATATGCAGGTTATGAAACACATTTCCATAAAGCAAACTATGTCTAACTTATATTTTATGCTTAGTGAGCATTCATGTAATTGTAAAGCATCTCCATTAAATATAGCAGGGCTACACCTGTTTCCCTGTGGATGACAGGGTCACTGTGTGCTTTAGAAGCATGTTATCATTGTGCTGCTGCTGCTGCTGCTACAGGTCCTTCCGACCTAAATTATGAACTCCAGTAACCCTAAGAAGTCACACGAGCTTTCCTGGCTACGTCATCACCTCGGCCCCGCCTCTTAATCACCCTATCTCCAAAGAGCGACCTCTCCTCTGCTGTGATTGGACGGAGCCTCACGCCCACGCCCCATGATTGGCCAAATTACATGTCATCTTGAAAAGTTAGTGTGTATGTGTGTACCCACGTGTGCCGATGCCGGTCTGTGTACGTTCAGGTTCTATGTAAAGTTATGCAATGTTAGACAGTTAGACAGTTTGACATGATGCTGTTAGAGGAGGAGAAGATAAAAGGATGTTTCAGAGTTTATTCATATTAATTTTGGAGGCCCAAGTGATCAAATATAACTCCTGAAATATTTTTTTATTACAGTTTTCCACCAGTTCCTCAGAAATTTGCAGAGTCCTGTAATTGAGAATTTTTTTTTTTTTTAAAGCTTTTCCCCCTTTATTAGATAGGAACAAAGTGATGGGTAAGGTGGGAGAGAGAGAGAAGCATTAGCATGCATGGCTTGGGTAGAAATCAGAGCAGCTGCACAAAGGACACAGCCTCAGAAATATGCACTCAGTTATGTGTTTAAAAAGGAGATATTTTGGGCGCCTTTGCACAGTCAGCAGGGGAAAATTACTGCACAATCCATGTAGAAAAGGTTTTCATTCCAGCTGCAAAAATTACAATATCAGCTGTCAAATTGGTATTCAGTGATTTGTTTTCCCCTCATAAATTTCAAACTCTACAGGTAGTGTTACTCAACACCGAATATATCCTCAGAGAAAGCCTGAAGACATAACAACATGTGACTTAAAATTACATGTACTCCAAAAGAGGCTCCTTTAAGTTTTGGGTACAACATGTTCCACGAACAAACTGTTGTTACATAAGTGATGTGAAGGTAACTACTTCTGTCCATCCATCCATCAGTCTATTCCATCATTGGTCTATTCATGCAGAGGTAAGGGTGCTGCACATCTGGACAGGTCTCAAGGACTGACACGCATGCACAGACCCACACACACAGTCATTGTTTTAACAAAATCTGAATAAATACTATTAAAACTTACTATGCACGCCAGAAAAAATAAATGATTACACATGCACATATACTTTCAGTTTCAGTGAGTCCCTGCATTTTAATAATACACCCCCCTCCAAAATTAGAACATAATGAGGGTTAAATATACAATAAAATATCAATTTAACATCACATAACTAATTTAGAGATTTTCTTATGCGATATATCAGCTTTATTAGCCAGCTATGTGTACACGTGCATACAAAACATTGCTCTCAGTGTACACATAAATGACTGTGTGTACATATATTTGTACACACACAGCAATAGACAGGCACTTAAAACAAGACCACAAGCTTAACATTTACATTAAACTGCGCACGCGCCTCACATACAGATATATTTAAAGCATAGATTTAAAATAATACTAAAATACAACAACTATATCACATGTAGACAGTGAGACAATACGAAATGGTAACGGAATCAATAAGCTTCTGTCAAATCAATGTCAGGGCATTATAAATGCGTTTTTCCTCACTTCCTTATCTTCACAGGACTGTGATGTGATGTAGCTCTGTCTGCAGTCCGGTGGAGTCCGGCAGGGCGGAGCGACGGTGTCTGTCGAAGAGAACGAAGCATCAGTTTGAACTGCAGTAACCTCGTCTCTACATTAAATTTTTTTTCTCGCGGCCGTTCAACGAATTACTCCATCAGTGGCTGGATCCGAGAGCCCTGCCTCTTTTCTCATTGGACTGCACGGCCCAGCCAAGCTGTCAGCCCATGTGGCGTGGCCAGGCAGAATGTGAGACATTTAAATTCATCAGAGGAAGATTTAAAGAAGCACGGAGGCTAACGTTAGCCTTATATACAGAGAAACGGCAGAGCCGGAGACGTTTACAGTAACAGGAACATCAACATAGATAAGATAGCTAACGGAAATAACCCGGAGAATACATGCCAAACAAGTGCTAACGTTTCAACGAGTGGATCAACGTCGTCATTATAAAGGGACACAAAGCCGGTAAGTTCGCCAACGGTTTTTAACGGGAGCTGCAGTGAAGTTATTTCATATTAAACGTCGTCACTGCAAGCATAGAATGTGACGTTATTTCGTGTATCGGCACATGAATTTTAACTTTTTATGTCCGCTTCCTCTTGATGAAGACAATCGATATCAGTGTATTTAATAAAAAAATAAAGCCTATATTTTAGATTTTTATAATGTTACTTCATCTGAAACTCTCATTCATTGTATTCTGGGATAGAAACCATGACTCAAAAATTGAAGGTCGATGTATTGCCTCGTCACTGCAGCCCATGTGTAACGTTAGATCATCAGTAGTTTAACTTTCACTGTACTCAGATAACTGTACCTGATATAGACTCCACTATCCACTGAATACTCAATACTGTAAAATGTGGTCCATAAACATGTCTGACAAGGGTGTATCCAAGCAGAGTACAGAAGCTGTCCTGATTGTCCTTGTGCACAGGTGTCAGTTGTTTTAGTGTTACCCTCAGTGTTTGACACTTGCCCTGATTTCAGGCTACTCATGCTCTGGTTCTTCATCAGGGAAACCTGTCCGGTTAAAGTAGAGCTTGACTGCATAATCAGCTTTTATATTTCCACAACGCACCTATATGATCATTTAATGCAGAAAACAATGCTCTCTAGTTTACAATCCTCTCAGCACTGTCTGCAGCACATGTAGCACAGCATCACAACAAAACAGACAGTGTTGGCAATGACTAATAATCTTCTCTTAGTAATATCAGTGCAAAATTGACACACACAATCCACTTAGAAAACTTTTACCTTCATTCCCCGGCAAAAATTTGCTTCATCAGCCACAGTCCTGCATTTACATGGATTCATGCAGACATACAACTTCTCTGGACAGTAGCAGAAAAACAAACAGAACAATTCAATTTCAAATTAATCAAATTCCCTTCAAAAACGTAAGGTAATTCATTCATTTTCAACAGGAATAGTGTAAGGAGAAGTGCGCTTCCATTGTTATCCCTGTTATCAAACTTTGTTTTCTCCTTTTGTAAGTTAGCTACTTAGCATCCAGTTGTGTAATTCGTCTCAAAGGACAGAAGAAGTTCTTCTCTGGTTCATTAAAACGTATCCAGTTTGTTATCTACCATCCTCCTGAATCCATGTGAATGCAGCATAATCAGTGAGTTTCCCCCTCTGAATCTGTACTTGATCGGTCTTAAAAAAATCCCAATATTTCTGTGACGCAACAACCTGCCGGGTAGAATTAAAGTAAAACAGGCTCATCAGGCTGAAGCTGCAGTGCCTGATGGAGGTGTGTTAGTTTCAGTGGATTATTGAGTAAACAACATGCCTGTGCCAGTCTGTCATTCTGTTATTCTGATGATGTCATAATGTCAGATGCTCACGGGTGCTCTCCTTCTGGCCTTTTGTCACAGAAGTGAGACAGTGATGATAAGCCATGCTTACTGGAAGGGCTTTTAGCCCAGCATGAGGACTTGCAGGTCACTGAGTGCACCAGCCTTCCCCGGACCAAACCAATGAAAGGCTCATTGATGCATCGTAACCACATTGTGGACTCAAAGTTTCCTCTGCTCAATTGAATGTGGCTTTTGGCTATATCCATGTTTTGAGTTCCCATGAAATGGCTAGCAGTGTGCTTTTTTATTACATGAGAACTTTAAGTTAACACAAAAATAAAGCATGATATAAAGATGTCATTTTCTGGCTTTAACATGTGGTTTAAGAATTAGGTTTGCGTAATACAAATTAAATAAAAAGAAATGGTCACCACAGAAACAAAACAAATAACTATTTTAAAGCACATGATGTATAGAAAGAAGATATTCTACTAATAGTTTCACTTAAATCGTAATTACATGGTTATTTCATAGAAGCAAAACACTCTTTTTGAGGCCAATTTGAACTTGCAGAGGAACATTATTCTGTACTAGATGGAGCCTCATTTGAAGGATGTGGTTTCATAGAGTGCAATAAATAACTAGTGAAAAAATTGCAGTCTAGGAACAGGCGTGATCAAAGGAGGAGGATCACACATTTTCCTGCATCGTCATGATAGAGATTTGCATTCTAGTCGCTGTGTTTCCACCTTTAGGCTCTCTCCTTCAGGCTGTGACAAGCCAGGTCTTGTTGTGGGGCGCCTCTGGATTTGCCTAGCAGAGCATCCACATTTTAGGATAAAAGGGAATGCACTAACAGGTAATTACGGGTAGCAGTGCTGCAGGCAGTTATCCATCATCTATGCCCCTTATACTCTGAGGGTAGAAGGGGGGCTGGAGGCAATTGCAGCTGTCTTTGGGCGAGAGGTGGGGTACACCTTTGACAAGTTACCAGTTAATCACAGGGCTGACACTTTGAGACAACCCTTTACACGCACACCTACGGGCAATTTTAGAGTCACCAATTTAACCACTCTTGCATGTCTTTGGTCTGTTGGAGGATGCCCGGAGAGAAGCTGCATGCACAGGGAGAACATGTAAACTCCACACAGGCCTCCTCCGGACGGGAGGTTCGAACCCAGAACCTTCTGTGAGCCGTCAGTGCAGGCAGTTACTGATAATGATATAAAGTTAAGACATGTTTATAGAGTGCTGAGTGTAGGCCTACTACAGTATAGGACTCATGGATTGTCTCATTTTGCCTGCAGTCATGTGCAGAGTGTGTCATGTGGGTCAGGTAAGGCTGGCTGTTGGACTGAAGGTGCTTCATCAGGTCTAATCCCAGCCTGTGTGTCCTGCAGCCCAAATCCCTCCTGCTGCTGAGCGTGTGAAAGGCTGAGGACAGCCTGTCGTACTCTGACTGTCCTTTTTCTACCACGCTCACAGTCTGAATCACATGGCCAGGACATGTTCCATTTACATCAAAGAAATGACAGAGTACAAACGTTTAAGCCCTCATTTGACATAATTTTGCGGCACTGTTTGAAACTGAGCTGTGTAAGCTAAGCTTTGTTCAAATTCTTTAATAGTATAAAATCAGTGACATGCATTACGGTATTATCCTAGAGGTGCTGAAGTGAAAGTCCAAAACAGAGACAGAAAATTGATTCATTAGTTATTCATTTAACTTTCATAAAATTAATCTGCAACAATTTTGGTAACAAATTTAACGTAGTTATTATGAGGCGTGCACAATAGATTGTCGACACGATTTTAGCCTATCCCAGTTATACCAGTATGTCCTGTTATTAGCTTACAAGTCGTCCAATATATTTCTTATATTTGCCTGCAGAACATGCTCTTATATCCTTGTTAATGATAGTGTGTCGAGACCCACAGAGGGTTTGATGAGTTTGAAGTTACTTTGAAGTTGAGCAACACCTTACTTAAGGCCCTGGTTGAAGCTCGAACAGATGTGGATATGCAAACTAAACCATAGAGTGTAAATCACAAGGGGACAGAGCGACACATTCTTAAAAGTGAAGACAGTGCTGTAGTACCTCAAGCCTCGGGCCATGCGATAAATCGCAGCGACAACCACCAGTGAGTCTGCAGTTTTTTTGTTTGTATGTGAAGTACACGCCGGAGTACACGCCCACTTCCCACTGCAAAGAAAGTGGATT
The DNA here is from genome assembly GCF_022749685.1 of Semicossyphus pulcher. Classification (NCBI taxonomy): domain Eukaryota; kingdom Metazoa; phylum Chordata; class Actinopteri; order Labriformes; family Labridae; genus Semicossyphus; species Semicossyphus pulcher. The sequence goes on from NW_027211670.1 coordinate 6,516,944, forward strand.
TCTTCTGTAAATGAGTGATAAAGATGAGTGGAATCGAGGGCACGATGAAAGTGAACTCCCTTTATCCTAAAAAGACGAGGAAATTGTTGACAAAAATGTCAATGTTTCGTCAAGTATGTTGAAGTTAATGAAAGGTCTGCTAGCTGTCTCCACACTGTGGCCGCGTAGGAGAGCTAAGGAGAAACACTAATTTTTTTCTTTGGCTTTTTATGTCTTTATTTTCAGAGAGAGGACAGTGGATAGTGAAGGAAATGGGGGAAGAGAGAGTGGGGATGACACACGGCAAAGGGCCAAGGGCGGGAGTTGAATGTGGGGCCGCCGTATCAAGGACTATGGCCTCTGCACATGGTCGCCGATTCAACCGCTGAGCTAAACCGGCGAAACACTTATTTTTAACGTGACACTCCTTTATTAAGTATTTTAAAAGTTTAATCACCTGGTCTGTTAAACAGCTGGTCTGATCATTTGGCTGCTGTTAAAAACCTTGTGAACAATAAACACTGACGGCTCTTTTGAGACTTGTTTTGTAAAGATTTCAGCCTGTCACGATGCTGCTTCTGCTTGCTGTGTGTGTAATGAAACGGCTCAAATAAACAAAACAGCACTGATTTAAGAATTCTTATCACCATAAAGATCAAAGAAATATTGGATCTTACTTTCCATATCTATTTGGGAACGACAGCATCAGGAAGTTCACTCGACCGTGTGGGCAGTATGCTATGGGGGGAGGCATCTGTCTGCTCTACATCGAGGTGGTGACATGCTTTTGTTTACAGTAGCTCTGTCCGAGCTGAGAGCCGATTGGTCGACAAGCTTGGCCCTGCTGACACGAAAAGGTCTGGCCTAGAAACAAGGAACAAAGACCAAGACATACACACAGACACACACTCTCACACACACATACATACAGCACACCATGCTCACTCATGTACACAGAGCAGTCTATCAGCAGACTACATTGTCTTCTGTAAGTGCTCTTTCATGCGTGCTCTGAGCGTCTCCTCATTCCCAAAGCTGCCAGTCAATGCTCGCACAATTATACGCTTCAATACGGGAACGTGTTTTATGTGGATTTATACCATACATTAATGGCACAGGGACAGTTTTCATACGTTAATATTCAGGTTGTGCTATAAAGAATTGGACTATTCCACACACGTCTTTTCTTATAAACCGGCTCTACCGTTTGAACAATATTATCAGTGTTTCACGGGAGAATTGTGACAGCCAGCAGTGCCTGCATTCACTGAACCAGCCGTCCTCAGTTCTTTCACCTCTTTGTCTTTCACTCTGTTTTGTTTGTAGTGTCGTATGAGCTCATGCAGGCCGGTCACTTCGCAGCATGACAAGTTGAAAACTACTATTACCTAACTCTTTAAATGTTTTCCAATAAAAAGTCTTTAGATTTGTTTTCCTTTACTGCTGGCACGGCTGCAACAGCAGAGAACTTTAGGTGGGGGCTATTTTTTAAAAGGGGGGTGTTGAGGTGTTCTTGGGGGGCGTTTGTTTTATATAAGTTTGCCTAAGAGTTTCACGAGACAAGTTTAAACTTAAAAAAAATGTTAAACCAGGTTGTTTACACGTATGGCATGAGACCAATGACTGTGTATATAGAAGGACAACACATCTCCATCTGCTCCCATTGTATGGAACTGATGCCAAAATAGCCCCTGTGATAGGCGCTGCCATCCTGCGATAGTGATGTAATTTGGAGCCAGAGTCTGTGCAGTAGCGATCGGCGGGGGGCACCGCTTTAGCCACTTCCGCTAAACAAGAAATGGAAACTTCAATGACTGTAGTGATTGTTTTTGTTACGTTTCCTCTCACCGTTCATCCTACACTCGGCTAACACAGAACAGATCGTCTGCAGGAGTTGTATTGGTCAACAGAGCTGTCAATCATCCTTTTTATAGAATCAAATAACTAATTAAAAATAAACTTCCACATATCTTCCACATAAATCAGCAGGATTAGAAATAACTATAATGACAGAAACCATGTTTGACAAAAATGTATTTGCAGTGTATTTTGATTTTATAGTTTGACTCATGTCCATCTGTTAACATGGAGGAGGCGGGCTTTATGACCTATTCTGCAGCCAGTCAGCAGGGGGCGATAGAGAGATTTTGGCTTCACTTTTAGGGAGCTGTCAGTCTATGGATGAGAGACAGCAGCAACTCTTTGTTTCAGTGGTTCTGTCCACTTTTCTTCACACAGTTCCATCTGGCCTTCCCGGGAACGCACATCAGACAACAATTGATTTGCCTGAAACAGCAGAAAACAATTCAAGCGAAACTCCACAAGTTTGATGCGTCATATGTGACAAATGTGACACCTACATGACTTGTTGAAGGGGTTCATCCGTGTCCTCCGCATGCAGTCCGACTGTCATAAACATTTGTAATTCATTGTCTCAGGCCCACCACTGCTGAAACTTCTCTGCAACCTACATTCTCACACCAACATTCAAAGCTTACTTCCTTTGAAAGTTAAATCAATCCTTCTGCTTTTTCTCAGTAATCTCACACTTTTCCCTTTGCAGTGACTGCCCTTGTTTTCTATTTTACTATTAATAAGAATTGCATTTGTTTAACACTCACGAGTAGTGCGAAAGATTTCTCATCACATGGCTTTTTGCTTTCTGATGATTTTATTAACTCCCCAGTTAAAATGAAATGTTAGTTGGCACTGACTGGCATGATTTTATAATGAATAATAATAAAATGTGTACCACTCTTACGTTAACAATTCTCTCTCTCTCTTTGTTCACAGTGAATCAGCATGGAGGAGATAGTCATAGCAGGGATATCGGGTCGTTTGCCCGAGTCCGACAACCTGGAGGAATTCTGGGAAAACCTCATGAACGGTGTGGACATGGTGACGGAGGACGACCGGCGGTGGACTGCAGGTGAGAGTCCTCATGAAGCTGGATATGATTGATTGGTTCAGGATTTGATGAACTGATTGGAAATAAAAGTTAAAATACTCTCCACAAACATTTCCTTGGCATGGCTCGTCAGTGTATGAAAAGTGTATGAAAAGTGTATCCCCCAGTGTATGATGGGATGCTTTTTTTTTTATGCCTCTGCTGCAGCAACAGCAACAGTCAGAAGCTAAATGTTGTTAGGTTTTCCATCTTTCCATACTCTGACAGTTGCATCCTTGCAAACACAACATCTAAGGAAAACCTGGAGGGAATATCTCCTAATTTTGCACAAACGTACACTTAGATTTGAGAATAAACATCACATTTTGGTGGGTCAAGTGTTAAAGGTCACTGGGATCTCTCTCATACTATGTTTATGGCCACAACTCAAGAACTCATCCTTATTATGACACAATTTCTACCCAAAAAGTCAGAGGTCAACTTCACTGCAACATCATAGTGCATAATTAAACTGCTAAATACAAAGAGAAACCCATCTATCGAGTGCTTCTGTGCAGTATCTCCACTTATAGAGACTTTGTTGTCTAATCAATAACATAACTGCCAGTCGTGAAGGCCTCTTATCAGTCTCATTGATAAGATAAAACCATTCTGTTATCATAGCAGGTCAAACATATATTATCTCTGTGATGTAGTTTATGATTTGACCTGAGCTTGTTTGTCTGCAGCTGCAAATGCGCTCCACCAACTGAGCTAAACCAGCGCTGCTGCTGCAGCTGCAGCTGCAGCTGCACATGTTCATCAGTACAGAGAGTTTGTTTAAGTGTTAAATAAAATAAACTCTGACAGGCTCTGTGCAGAAATAGCAAAAGGAATTTAGTCACTAGATTGCCGACGAGAGAAATCAGTAGACAGTGCGGTGTGGAAATGTAGGTAAACAGCAGGTAAATTCTCCAGTTACAAAGTATCAACCAGGAACGTGCTCCTGTATTTATTTGATGGATCAGTGCAGCTCTTTGCTGGATGTCGCTGCTTTGTGTTGCAGCAAAAGTTTAACATGGTTCAACTTTTCTGGGTGACTCACCTCTGGACGAGCTCCATTCAGATCTTTGTTAGATGCTGCTAAACTGGGTTTGAACCACAGGCTGTATGTGTTTTAAAAAGTGAAGCCAAATATATTTTTATTCCTATTGCCAATTTTTATCTTATTCAATTTAAGTTTTTTAACTTATTTTAATTCTAGTTCTGTGTTAACTGTTCTGCACCCAAATCACCGAAACAAATTCCTTGTATGTGCAGACCTACTTGGCAATAAACCCCCGAATCTGATTCAGCGTTCAACAGCTTTAAAGCTGCATTCTTTCTAATGGCCATCGGGGGCGACTGCACTGGTTTCAAAAGGAGGTCTACCAGAAAACGTGCCTACTTCTAACTTGGTTTATTACCTCAGATAACATTCAATTATTGGTTTAATCGCTAGTTTGAAGTTTTTTCAACACAGCATAATTTTTTTTGTAACTTTCTGTCTTATTAAAGTTGCACCTTGCCTGCCAAGCTAGGGCTAGCATTAGCTTGTAAGATAGCAATTGCTAACCCCTGACTACGCTCCAGTTCACGCAGACACGCTGACATAAGGAGAGAGAGACTGATTTACTTTTTTACAACACTGTTGGTTTTATTTTCATGTCAAAGTCTGTACTGTAAAAACTCCTCTAAAACACAGGGTATAATAAAAATCTTCCCTGTTGAACCAGAGACCTGGATCTTTTCTCTTACAGTGAGAGGAGTCATACTATGCATTATTGTTGTACACTTATGATATGCTAGTTTCACCTTTCAAAGTTTGCACTTGACCTCATTTTAGTCAATTTTTTCGAAGGATTCCACACAGAACTCTTTGACGGCTGCAGAAATCTCTGCAGTTTTCTCCGGCTGTGAATCTCACAGCGCAACACCCGTTTTACTGGCACTCGTGCTTTCTTCTTCTTTTGTTATGTAATGGCGGTTAGCAAACAGCTTTCAGATGCGCTACAGCCACCGTTTGGCGGTATGCATATCAACCAGGTGCTGGTAAAAACAAAGGTAAAAATATATTTTTAAGATGAGATAAAGTCCTCTCTTTCAAATGATATCCTGTTCAGTTTTTTAATCTCTTTGGATAAAAGACCCCTCCCTCATTGCCTGGCAAACATCTCGCACTCTCACTCTAAATGTGCTGAATGGCTCTCACGGAGCCGGCTAGCACTGCTGAGACCACACAGCAGGCACCATGAGAGACAGGGAAACAAAGAGAGCACTAAGGCGTTCACGCACTGAGGGAGTCCTCGCATAGTTGCATCTTTATGAGAAACAAATCAGGGCAAGCCAGTTATGTAGTACTAAAGGTAATCCCATCCATACACAGTGTGCCGGCTCAGCGATCACCACCGCCCTAGTGGTTTGAACCAGTTTGGTGCAAGTTACAAATATCAGATTTAGCCTTAATCAGTTGGACATTATTTTTGATGACTTAAGGTTCATTGTACAGGATCTCATTCATTATTCCACAGCTCTTTTAAAAGAGAGTCAGATGAGAGAAGGAAACATATAGGAAAATACGTAAGTACGGAGTCACATGGTGGTTAGCTGAGCTTAGCAATAAGATAAAAGCAGGGGAAACGGGTAATTTAGACTCCTAAGATGTTTGGCTCCATCTTACCTGTTGAGACGTGCAATGCGCACGCACCACTGCTTGTGTGAAAATTCGTTTTCTCTATTTTTCCTTATGTCCAGGTCTGCACGGTCTTCCAAAGAGGAATGGTAAATTAAAGGACATCACCAAATTTGATGCATCTTTCTTCGGAGTCCACGCCAAACAGGCCAACACCATGGACCCCCAGCTCCGCATATTGCTGGAGGTCGCCTACGAGGCCATCTTAGATGGAGGTAAGGACACATTGCAGAGCAGTGGAGAACAGTAACGTAATAAAATTCAGTTGTTTATTATCAAATATCTCGTGATCTGAGGCTGTCTGATAAAACACCGAGTCCTGTGTTGCAGGACTGAACCCGACCGAGCTGCGTGGCAGTAAGACGGGAGTCTACGTCGGGGCGAGTGGCTCGGAGGCCAGTGAGGCATTCAGCAGAGACCCAGAGGAGCTGCTGGGCTACAGCATGACCGGCTGCCAGCGCGGCATGTTGGCCAACAGACTCTCCTACTTCTTTGACTTCAGCGGTACGAACACACACACAGCTGCCACACGTGCATCATGCTTTGTCTGTTCGTTTGATACTAGCAGCTTTACTTTGCTGTTTTAAAACCGGTACAGCAGCTTTTTATTGATTCGTTTTAATGCACAATTATTCTGTAATTTTGATGAACAGCATTACACTAAAATTAGCACACACATCAGTAAGAGTGTCTATCATTTACCTTTTGTCCTGTGGGTGCTTACTAGTTGAAGTGAATGTAAAGTATAAAGTGACTGCTGGTCCTCCCTGAGCTCACTTTTCTGCCGATCTGGTTTCTAACTTTAATCTCCTCCTGCAGGCCCCAGCACGGCTATCGACACAGCCTGCTCCTCCGGCATGCTGGCTTTAGAAAATGCCTTTCACGCCATCCGCCGGGGCCTGTGTGACGCTGCCCTGGTGGGCGGAGTCAACCTGCTGCTCAAGCCAAACACCTCTGTGCAGTTCATGAAACTGGGCATGCTCAGTCCTGAGGGGACCTGCAAGTCCTTTGACGCATCAGGTAAAAAAAAGTCTCATGAAGCCAACTGTGAACACCATTGTCCCCTGATCAAACCTGGCGGAGCACCTTTGTAACATTTATCCTTCTGTCGGACAGGAAATGGATACTGCCGCTCTGAGGCAGCAGTGGTCGTGCTGCTCACAAAGCGGTCGGCGGCTAAAAGAGTCTACGCCACAGTGGTCAATGCTGGCAACAACACAGATGGATACAAAGAGCAAGGTGAGGAGGAACACTAACTCCTGCTGTGACGTGTGGGCACTGCAGCTAGTAGAACCTAAGCATAGTCAAATGGGAAAGTAAAATGATCAGCTGTGTCAGAGTACAGTCTACAGTACAGTTTGCTCTCCTCACACTCTCCTCTTGTTCCCTCAGGTGTAACGTTTCCTTCAGGTGAGATGCAGGAGAGGCTGGTTCGTTCTCTGTACGAGGAGGCAAATATAACACCTGAGCAGGTGGAATACGTCGAAGCTCACGGCACCGGGACAAAGGTCAGCGCACGCAAAAGTTTTTTAGTCACACTCTCAGCCTGTTACCGTGCTGCTTTTAAAAGTCTTATGTTTTCTAACAAATGCTCTGCTTGAAATAATTAATAGTATCTGATATGTTTTTTCTTCAAACTTGTAAAAATCCTCCCAAGGCTCCTCCTCCCTCGTTAAAAATCCCCAAATCTGCATAGGCCCCGCCCACTATGCCATCGTTTAGTGGCAACTTGTTGAAACTTAGCTAGCTTGAAATGTAGTAATTAAAGTTAGTAGTCAGTAGTGAGTTTGCAAAAATGACGATGACGGTCACAGCTGGCTCGCGCATCACAAAGTGGTTGCCATAGGTTGCACATAATGATATGCATGGCGTCGCCCCGTCCATTAACGGGATTGGCTCCTTAGGTTTGTGACGTCTCAAACCTGCCAATCTGAAGACGTGTTGTTCAGCCTGTCCTTGGTACACTGCAGTTTAAAAGTAGACAGGCCCAGCCATGGAGATGACTGCTCATGTTGTCCCTGATATGTCTTGTAGCACATAGATGTCTACAAGGGGGTCGTAAACCTGAGCATAAAAAGTCACTCACATTGAATGTCCCTCTGCAGAAGAGTCTTACCTTGGTGACTTCTCTCTTCATGCAGGTTGGAGACCCACAGGAGGTGAACGGCATCGTCCGTGTATTCTGTAGTTCAAAGAGAGAACCTCTGCTCATCGGCTCCACCAAGTCCAACATGGGTCATCCAGAACCGGCCTCTGGTCTGGCTGCTATGGCAAAGGTGAGAGTGACAACAGACTCAACACAGCAACATCCTTTTCATTTATATCTGTTTTATCACAGCATGTTTGAAGTTAACATCTTTCTGCCTTTTTTGAATGCCAGGCTAAACATCTGTTTGTAACTGCGTCTATGTTTTACATTTTCAGGTGTGCCTTTCTTTGGAGCGAGGAGTCTGGGCGCCAAACCTGCACTTCAACAATCCTAACCCCGACATCCCCGCCCTCACTGACGGTCGGGTTCAAGTCGTTGACCGGCCTATCCCCGTTCGAGGCGGCATCGTAGGCATCAACTCGTTCGGATTTGGGGGTTCAAACGTTCACGTGATCCTTCGTCCAGCTGAGAAGCCGACTGATGCAACCGCTCAGCCCAGGACGGTTCCCAGAATGCTCCAGGTGTGTGGCCGAACGGAGGCTGCGGTGAACAGCCTGCTCCAGAAGGGGAAGGAGAACGCTTCAGATGACAGCTTCCTGTCTCTGCTGAACGAGGTGTCAGGAGTTCCTCCAGCCAACATGCCGTACAGAGGTTACACTCTGATCGACTCTCAGACTGACGTCACTGAGGTGCAGCAGGCGCAGGCTGCAGCCAGGCCGCTGTGGTACGTCTGCTCAGGTGAGTGATCAAACACATAAACAGATGTTTGATATCAGTCAGACCTCCTCAGACAGATGTTCTTCTGGATTCAGGTGATTGACTCTTTGTTGTTTTCGCAGGTATGGGTACACAGTGGGCAGGTATGGGCCGCAGTCTCATGCAGCTGCCGGACTTCAGAGATTCCATCCTGCGCTCAGACACAGCGCTGAAGGAAACCGGCCTGGTTGTGTCCAGCCTGCTCATGGAGGCAGACGAGGCCACTTTTGAGGACACTGTTCACGCCTTCGTCGGCCTCGCTGCCATACAGGTAGAGTTTAATGATGGCAAATTACTGTTATTTTAATATATTAACTATATATATATATATATATATATTATAAAATACAACTTACTTACTAACATTTGTTACAAGGTTTATAGTGATTTTTGTTTTTCAAATGCATCATATCCTAAAATCTCTACATCCTCAAAGCTACGCTAGTTGTTTTCGTATGATCTAGTTATTATACTACGGTTAGATTAGGTTTTAAAACAGCGGCAATCAGAAGTGAGAGCAGCGATGATTTTAATACACAGAAAGAGCAAGTGTTGCTCTTTTAAATGTAGTTGCAGAAGACAACATGCAGTGTGAGGAGCTTAAATAAAAGCTCTTTTACAGAATTCAGTGCTGCTTTGGGAAGTGTAAATAAAAACAGGCACTCACACATTTGATTTGGGCTGAGGCTCGGTTACTTAATCGTCCTGTAAACAGTCACACTTTGTGTCTCACCTAACAGATAGCTGAGATCGACCTGCTCACTAAGCTGGGTCTGAAGCCTGACGGCATCGTCGGTCACTCGGTGGGGGAGCTCGCCTGCGGCTACGCTGACGGCTCCCTCAGCCACAACGAGGCCATCCTGGCCGCCTACTGGAGAGGACGCTGCATCAAGGAGGCCAAGCTCCCTCCTGGAGGCATGGCTGCAGTGGGTAAGAGAGACTGCAGGGATTCTTAACCATTGTTCAACTGCGGCTTTCATGAATACAGCACTCTGTCCACTAGTCCACTTTGTCTCCCAGATTTGATAACTATTCGATTTATTTTGGAGAATTTGAATCTCCCTAAATTAAAACTGCCTCATATATTGTCAAAAAACTATTTTTGTTGTTGATAAGAATAACGAGGGTGAGTCAGATCACAGGTCAATATCATCTCTGCAAGGAAAACACAATGTCTGACCTGTCGTGGCATATCTTTTACCTGGGCGTTTGGTGTGTGTGTGTGTGTGTTCCAGGGTTGACCTGGCAGGAGTGTCTGGCTCAGTGTCCTCAGGGAATCGTCCCAGCCTGTCACAACGCAGAGGACACCGTCACCATCTCCGGCCCTCAGGTCAGACGTCCTCTCAGACTTCGACACACAGAGAACCTGACTTTTACACAGTCTTACACCCCTGCATCAAGAACATTTTAATTTCCATTTACTGACGAGGTGTAGCTTCTGTAACTCTGCTTATTTTGCAGGATATCGCACCTGTAGCCCTGAATTGACAAGATTAGGGCAACATATGTTTGTAATGTACATAAGACTTTTCACAAGTAGCCATTAATTGTGACCAGTACCAGAAATACAAGTTAAAGCCTTCCTTTTAGCTTCAAATGTTAACTTTCCTGACAGACAACAACAGGTAAAAATAACATAGTTGTCCAACAGACAGTTGTTAACTGGCACAATAGCAACACCACAAAAGATGCCAGGAAGCCAAAACAATGTTGGAAACGGGTGAGGTTGAGTAAGCATTAAAGCAACTCTATTATTGAATGTAAGGGAGGAGTTTTCCCAGGTTCAGGCTGGTGTGTCCTGACAGACGTATCGTGTTTGTTTCTTCAGGAAGCGATCAGTAAATATGTGGCGGAGCTGAAAGAGCAGGGAGTGTTCGCGAAGGAGGTGCGCAGCGCTGGCGTCGCTTTCCACTCCTACTACATGGCCTCCATCGCTCCGGCCCTGCTGGCTGCTCTGAAGAAGGTACGTACCTCTAGACCTGCTGGTACCAAGACAGCTACATGGAAACACATTGAAACTTGTGCTTAGTGTCGTGATGTAATGCACCAAACACAAGTTTTATTTGTTAGAGCCCGACCGATATAGACGCCAATATAGTTTCTTTTTATATTTTTCTATGTGGACTGTTCACTGATTTTGCACAAGTATGACCATGCAGAGCTACCCAGAAAGCTGCTCTCTTAAACAAATGACTTAATGTATTATAACAATAAATATTCTTTAATTGTCAACCAATTCTAGTGCCTCCGCTCAGCATCACGTGCTGCAGACAGTGCTGAGAGTTTTGTAAAATATGGAGTCAGAGCGCACCCTGCTGGACAAACTATGTGAAAATACCAATAACTGTTTTTTTTATCATTTCAGTGCATACCGAAAAAAACCACACACCAATACCAATATTTTTATATTTAGGCGGATATCGGCTGTAAATATCGACATATCGAGATAACAGTTTGGCTCTATTTTGTATATTGTATTTAATGTGCTTATTCACGAGGGCTGCACGATATTGGAAAAAAGTGACATTGCAATATAAAATAAATACAGTGAAATGTTACCAGATAAACACAGCGTGTTTTTATGTACATGTATACAATTAACAATCACAAACAAAAAACAAAACCTCCGCCTACCTTAATCACTCCTGGTTCAAAGACACCTGCATGAAAAAGTAGAGAGGGTTTAGGTCAAACTTGATACAATAAATACAAACAGACATGTGGGCTGCGATTGCGTTACTTTACAGCATGTCATCCTCCACTTCTAACGGTGTTCAAATGTATGTTGCACCAGCGTGAGCAGCTCAGTGACGCTCACTGTTGGAAACAAAAGCTCCCCATCTCCTACTTCCTGTCGACACACACAACCTCACGCCGTGTGAGGCACGTCCGCTCCGTTACCAGCCCCTTTATGTAGCCACGATCACGACGCTGATAACGTGCACACACTGAAAACCCGCCATGCATAACTAAAAGCCTGCCTCGATCATCCCACTATCATGATCTGTAACAGCTGCAGCGTTGTGTGCATGCTTACAGTTTACCGGCAGGTGACACACAGACTCTGCAGCTCAGTGGTCAGTTCACTCTGTCATAATAGACGGACTTTCATTGTAGATTAGGGATGGAAAACGAGATAATGGCGAGGACTCCTTTTGCACCAAGCAACAATAAAGTAGCAGCTTGACATGTTGTATTAAATTAGCCTCACTATTGTACGCCCTGCGACGTGACTATTGCTTAAGACACAAGTGTTTACCTGCTTTATATCTTAAACCTCTGTATTTTATTGCTGCACTCTGTCACTGTCCAAATTCTCATCTTCAGAAAGGAAATAAGTCACCTTATGCAGTCAAGTTTCATGCTGTTTGGCAGGTACTTTAATATGAATAAACAATATAAAATGTCATCTTTTGTGCAGGTGATCAAGGAGCCGCGGCCGCGTTCCTCCCGCTGGGTGAGCACCAGCATCCCTCAGGCTGAGTGGGCCTCTCCTCTCGCTCTGACCAGCTCGGCCGATTATCACGTCAACAACCTGGTCAGCCCCGTGCTGTTCCAGGAGGGTCTCAGTCTGGTGCCTGACAACGCTGTGGTGGTGGAGATAGCGCCTCACGCTCTGCTGCAGGTACGCTCAGCATGTTTATATACCAATATTTAAAGAAGGAGACGGTGCAGAGCACTGATTGGTCAGAGAGAATCTAGCAAGACAACCTGCACAAGACCAAGAAGCGTATAAGAGAAAACATTTTCTCAAAAATCAATCAAAAAAACATCTCCTAGTAAACGAGCTCCCCTTAAAACCCTCAGCGATAGGAGTCATATCCTGAGTTAAGAGCTGTGTAGTCCTATGCCTTAAAGGACAGTCAACAGTTTAACTTCCTGCCTCTCTAAACACCTGCACCTCAGTCACAGCTGTTAAACCGGGGGGTACCTTCCTGTCTCGAGGTACCATGTAGTTAAAAAAAAAAAAAGGTTTGGGGGCCACTGTTCTGAACTTTTTACATTCATGTTTCCCGCACAGGCCATCCTGAAGCGCAGCCTGAAGCAAACATGCACCAGTCTCCCCTTAATGAAGAGAGGCCACACCAACAACCTCGAGTTCTTCCTCTCAAACATCGGAAAAATCTACATGAACGGGTCAGTAAACGTCTCACTCTGACATTTGTACATAAGTGTGAAGCCGTTTTGCTCAAATAATAACTAACTGTGCTCCACCTCTCCAGCATTAACATGGATGCTAACGGCCTCTGCCCGGCGGTGAAGTACCCTGTGCCAGTTGGTACCCCTATGATCTCCCCCTTGGTGCAGTGGGATCATGCACTGAACTGGGATGTCCCCACAGCAGAGCACTTCTCCTCAGGAGGATCCAATTCTGCTAGTGTCTATAAGATCGGTAAGAAATACAGGTGGATAAAAAAAGCAGCTCTGCAATTGCCCTCTTGTGTCATTTTTAGGGGTCATTTTAGACCAAAACATTTCCATAAATAGAGTCCGGGTTTAAAAACACTGAAATCACCGTTCAAGAAATAAAGATTCTCCTCTAACTTGACCACAACAACTGTTCAACTCTTCCCTAAACCTGTAACAGAGATCAACCCAGAGTCTGCAGACTACTACATGATCGGTCACTGCATTGATGGACGTGTCCTCTACCCTGCAACCGGTTACCTGGTGCTGGCCTGGCGTACCTTGGTGAAAAGCCTGGGGGTTGTGATGGAAACCACCCCTATAACATTCGAAGACGTCACCATCCACAGAGCGACCATCCTGCCAAAGAGCGGTGAGAGCAGAGCAGCTGTGGTGTGACTGTGGGGGATGGGTGTGAGATGTTTGATTGTGATGGACTGGTGAGCTGCATGACTTCCTGTTCCATGTTCATTTTATTTTACCTCGCTGTCTCTCTGCACCTTTCTCTTCTTCTCAGGCACGGTGCAGCTGGAGGTGCGTCTCATGCCGGCCACCAACAAGTTTGAGGTTTCAGAGAACGGAAACCTGACTGTCAGTGGTAGGAAGTCATTTTATTTACAGTATTTGAAAACAAACCTGCTTGTGTAACCCTAACCCTAACCCAGAGGGATCAGACGTCCAACTTCCACAATAATAAAGAGTGCAACATATTTATCTTAACATTGAGTTTGGCCTCACACTATTTAAAGTGCTAATCTCGAAGATTTCAGTTTGGTTCTCTTTGGCGGCACCTATGGTGATAAACGGTAATTGCGGGAGCACACTTCCCAGATATCCAATCAACCGTCCACAATTGGCTCCAGTTGTAACTCTTGATTTTCCTCGCTGACGGTCGCTTTCCTTGTAGACGGTTTGCCTTCATCTGAGCGTCGAGTTTGTTTCTTTTTCTTTGGATTTTCACTTATTATTGCCATAGTAGATTACTGTTTACTCACAACACTTGCAGAAGAATATGAGACTCATGTCAGCTCAATGAAGCTGTTCAAAAACCTGAAAACAGCCTGCAAACTGCAGCGCGACGATACCTGAGAGTCACAGAGTTTAGTGGCTTTAATGGTAACAGAAAGATTGGAAAACATAATTTGAAAGCAGTGCTCTGTTGATTTTCTTTAGGTAAAAAGTTTTGGTATAACTGTATTCATATATTTGTTAAAGGACATGCACTGTGAATTAGGACTGGTCTAAAAAATTGTGACCTCAATGTCAATTGAAATAAAGGTTATTAGTTTGTTTTTGTTTTTGTCTTGCAGCCGTACAATTTAGTTCCAATTTATTTTAATAACATCTCTTATTTCTGCCTTCTGCGTGTGATTTTCAGGTAAGGTGAGCCTCCTGCAGGATGCAGCCCTCGATTCATTCCACAGTCAGGTAAACAAACAAGCTGCCAACAATAAAGATGATCCAAAAATGAAGCTAGCAGCTCCTGATATCTACAAAGAGCTGCGACTGAGGGGCTACGACTACGGGAAGACCTTCCAGGGCATCTTGGAGTCCAACAATGCAGGTAACAAAGATGTGTGTTTGTGCTTATTACTGTTACGTCTGTCACTGTTCTGAAGTATTTGTCATAACACAAAGATGAAAAAAAGATAAATTAAAGGGGTAGACACGAGCTTAGTCTGTAGGGACTTGGCTTGGGAACTGGAGGGTAGCTGGAGAGGTGCCAGTTCCTTTCCTGGGCACTGTCGAGTTGTCCTTGAGCAAGGCACCGAATCCGCTACTGTCCATGTGCAGCCCCCTCACTCTGACATCTCTCCATTAATGCATGTCCAAATATTCCTGTTTGTGCATGTGTGTATTTCAGGTATGTATGTGAAGCTCTTCTTCTTCTTCTTCTTCTTCTTCTTCTTCTTCTTCTTCTTCTTCTTCTTCTTCTTCTTCTTCTCCTTCTTCTTCTTCTTCTCCTTCTCCTCCTCCTCCTCCGAGACAGAAGGTTACCTTATCCTGTCATGTGATTGTCTGTTTCCAGGAGACGTCGGGAAGCTGCAGTGGACGGGAAACTGGGTGACCTTTCTGGACACGATGCTGCAGATGATCGTAGTCGGGCTGTCGGGTCGCAGTCTGCGTCTGCCGACCAGGATCCGCTCGGTGTGCGTCGATCCGGCTGTTCATCAGGAGAAGGTCAGCGAGTACGCTGACGGAAAGCAAGGTGTGTGCTCAGTCTGTCTCTATAATCTGTGATCATTAGTGTTACAGCTGTGATGCAGATGTGAAAAGAAACGTTCACTTTCTGTAAGTCTCTAAACTCTCCTCTTTTTTTTTCCGTAGCTGTGGATGTCCACGTAAACCGCTGCCTTGATAACATCACCGCTGGCGGAGTTCAGATCTGCGGCCTGCATGCTACTGTGGCCCCCCGCCGGCAGCATCAGCAGAGCCCCCCCACCCTGGAGGAGTTTGTGTTTGTTCCCTATGTGGAGACGGAGTGCCTGACAGCCAATGGGAAGCTCGCAGAGCAGCTGGGGGTCTGCAAAGGTACAACACATAAACCCTTTATTATTTTCATCACTTCAGCTTTAATTTGGGATTCTATTTGAAATACATATTTGATGCACACCTTAATAAGCCTCTTAATAGCATAAGCATGGCAGAGATTCAAGTTTAAAGCATGTTCAGAGTTTGTGGGAGAGAAACACCAAAGCAGACATTAGTGTTACGTTCAGCTAAAAGGTATTAAATCCTAAAATCAACTAGTTTACTATCATCAACCTGTTTTCTTCCTTGTACCTGCCTATCCATCCAGGTCTGATCCACAGACTCCAGCAGAAGTTGGCCAATCACGGTGTCAAGCTCTCCATACCCGGCCTAGGGGACACAGACGGCCCCCTCCCCAGCCCCGAGCCCTCTGAGCCCGGCCTGGTCCGGCTGCTGGCGCTGCTCTGCGGCCTGGAGCTGAACGGGAACCTTCGATCTGAGCTGGAGCAGACGGTGGAGCAGGAGAGGGCGTGTCTGCTGCAGGACAGCCTGCTGCAGGGTCTGCTGGACCACCCTGCGCTCAGACACTGCCTGGACATCACCATGGAGAACAGCACCCCTGGCAAGATCAAAGTCCTGGAGGTAAGACGGAAATAGAACAAATGTGGATAAAAGATTTGACAGTCTGCCTCAGTCTCACTCCTCTACAAACTTTTCCAGGCTCTCTCAGACGACGGCCAGCTCTTCTCCCGTGTGGTTCCCCTCCTGAACATCCAGCCCATGATGCGGGTGGATTACACCGCCACTGCAACCAAATCGGACTTTCTGACCCCCCACCAGGCCTCCCTGGAGGAGCTGATGGTGGCTTCGGCTCAGTGGGACCCCCTCACAGGCCCGGCTCCTGGAGGCGCAGTGGGAGGGGCAGACCTGGTGCTGTGTAACCACGCCTGGGGCCCTCTGAGGACAGACCCCGGACTGCTGGTGGCAAATCTGGCTTCTGGAGCCAAACAAGGCGGGTTTGTTCTCCTGCACACCCTCCTGAAGGGAGAGACTCTGGGGGAGACCGTTTCCTTCCTCTCCAGCAGCGATCAGAGCAGCAGCGAGCCAGGACTGCTCACACAGGTCAGTGTTCCTACTCTTTATAAACTCTTTTTGTGCTTCTTAGTTTGATGATTTTTATGTAAAAAGCATTAACTTTACATTACTTATTTCACATAAGGAGGTTAAGGTGTGTTTTTCTAATATTATCTCCCTGTTCTCTCCAGGCCGAGTGGGAGAAGGTGTTCTCTGAGGCGTCCCTCAGCCTGGTGACTGTCAGGAAGTCTTTCTATGGCTCCGCCCTCTTTCTTTGTCGCTCTCAGTCTCCAGGTAAAAAACAGCCTGTTTCCATACCTGTTGACGGCACCGACTACAAGTGGGTGGAAACCCTCAAGGTGGGTCCCATAACCCTGATATGTGTGTGTGTGACATAATTTTCCCTAACATTGAGACCCTCAAAGTCTGTCATAATAAAGTCCTTTATATTTTTGTTTCACATCGGTCATAACTGTGTGTAACTGTGTGGATTTGTGCTGCAGGAAACGATAGCTGACTCATCAGACTGTCCAGTGTGGCTGACGGCCTCTCAGGCTCACTGTGGCATCGTGGGAATGGTCAACTGTCTGCGGCAGGAGTCAGGCGGTCACAGAATACGGTAGGACGTCTGTCATTTTGACAGGCCTTTGTTTAAAACACAGTCATTTCCCTTTAACACAGTTCTGTTAGTAAAACAAGATGCATTCAATACTTTTGTTGCTTATATATTTGCTTTATCTTTGGTTAAACTTTCCATGAAGTTAAAACACTTAGAAACTCTGCACTCCAGTGTACAAGAATTCTTAACACTTCTTCGTGTTCCCTCTTTAACGTCTCTCTCTGGTTTCTCCTTCTTTGTTCCCAGCTGTGCGTTTGTGTCCAACCTGAACAAGTCTTCTTCAGTGCCCATCCTCCAGCCGACCCATGAGTCCATGCAGTCGGTGCTGGACGGGGATCTGGTCATGAACGTGTACAGAGACGGACACTGGGGCGTCTTCAGGCACCAGCTCATCAGCCAAGGTATGGCCTCTTCTGATTCCAGTTAGACTGATGTGGTTCTTAGTGTGGTTTCCACCGCAACCATTATACACTAATCAAAAAGTTGTTGTTATACTTTTATTGAAGCATCTGTCTGTATCTTGTTGTTGTCAGATCTGAATGAAGCGATGACCGAGCACGCCTACGTCAACGTGTTGACGCGAGGTGACCTGTCTTCTCTGCGCTGGATCGCCTCTCCCCTTCGCCACTTTGCGACCAGCAACCCCAACGTGCAGCTGTGCCGCGTCTACTACAGCTCGCTCAACTTCAGAGACATAATGCTGGCCACTGGCAAGCTGCCTCCCGATGCCATCCCAGGTACTGAGTGTGTAGACGACTCACAGTGTGAATATTCATAATGAATATTCATGTCATAATTACACATCCAACCTCTCCTCTTTGTTGTTTATGTAGGTGACCTGGCTCTGCAGCAGTGCATGCTGGGTATGGAGTTTTCCGGTCGTGACCCGAGCGGTCGTCGTGTGATGGGGCTGCTTCCTGCTAAAGGCCTGGCGACAACTGTGGATGCAGACAAGCGCTTCCTCTGGGATGTTCCCTCCAGCTGGTCAGTGTCACAGTGTTTAAACATGCTGCGTGTGTCGACTGTGCAGGTTACAAACTGAAAACAGCTGCTGACTGTTTAGTCCTCTGGGGACTACAAGTAGAGATCTGAAGAGCGTTCAGTACTTAAGTTCTGTCACTGCTTTAGTTGGAAGTATTCAAATAGAGTACTTTGGTAAAGTTAGCAACAGAAGCAGAGCAGTGCAGATGCTATCTCCAAATTGAAATATGTTCCAATAGTTGTTGGTTACTTCATACTGTATAAATATAAATAATAATCTTTATCCCCCTGCATGTGTGTTTGTGCAGGACTCTGGAGCAGGCGGCCTCAGTCCCGGTGGTCTACGCCACAGCATACTACTCTCTGGTGGTGCGCGGCCGGCTCCGCCCCGGAGAGTCTGTCCTCATCCACTCAGGGTCAGGGGGCGTCGGCCAGGCGGCCATCGCCATAGCACTGAGCAAGAAATGCAAAGTCTTCACGACAGTCGGTCAGTTCTTCACACTCGCATTACACACTTACTGAGATTTCTCATTCACACTGGTTCTTTATGTAATGTGAAACCTCATTTCTTCCCATTTTCATTTATTTGGTGTGTTTTTTTTTTTCAGGTTAATGACTTGTGTCTTAAAGTTATGAGATAGTTTGAGATACTGTCTCATTGTCTGTGAAGAAGGCTCATTGTTTTGATATTGTACTGAAAATTGTGCGACTGCTGAGCTCAGTCTGGTGTGTGATTTTAAAATCGGTCTTGATTTTGAAAGTCCACCAAAGTAGAAACTTCTCAGATGTTTGTTTCTCTTATCTCTAACGTGCAAAAACTGCATTTAAAAATAATTATGCATCCCACCAACAGGATGTTATTAAGATTTTTATGTGTTTTAAAAAGAGCAACACCTCAGGTGATTTCGTCTGATCTCTTGTGATCTCACAGGGAGGTGGTATAAACAGAAGAATGACATGGTATGATGAAACAACCTTTTGTAGTGAGAAAAAACAAAAGCAGAAGTCTGAACTTGTCTGGATGACGGAATGATTGGGAGACACGGTCAACTTAAATCTTTAGTGAGAACTGGAGATTAGATAACAACTGTCAGATTGAGTTATCATCAACAATAGTGTGCTCACCAACGTTAGCCTTGAGGGCTTTAAAACTTAAATATCAAACTTTTTCGATCTGATCTGAACTCCGGAAGTAGTTTTTGAGGTTTAAGGTTGGATATGTAAACCCCTCACATTACCAGATAATCTAGATTTCTGCTCTGATTGTTAGGAGGCGTGAATCAGGTATAAGTCTGCCTAAAACTCATGTCTAACCCCGCTGTAGTGTCTTATAAGTGACTGTGTTTTGATTATAACCATGAGCTCATGTCTCTAACATCTTGGTGTTTTCTGTCCCAAGGCTCGGCGGAGAAGCGGGCCTACCTGCAGGAGAGGTTCCCTCAGCTCTCTGCGGAGTCCTTCGCTAACTCCAGAGACGCCACTTTTGAACAGCACGTCCTGCTGCACACACAAGGCAAAGGTAAGACACCTCCTTGTGTAGTGAAGAGTTTGGTGTGACATACAACATATTCACTTTGTAGGATTTCTGAAGATACAATGTAATGCACTAGTTTTCAACAGAGTTAAGGGGTCAGACAAAGAATGAATTACCACATTACATGAAAGAATTAAGGGGCAACCTTTCAAAAGGAACTTCTTTTTGGAAGGTCACAGTACCACCGAGCACTTTGAGTGACATATGTCGTGTTATTTGTGTGTTTCAGGTGTGGATGTGGTGCTGAACTCTCTGGCTGAGGAGAAGCTGCAGGCCAGTATTCGCTGCCTGGCCAGACACGGGCGCTTCCTGGAGATCGGCAAATACGACCTGTCCAACAACTCCCCGCTGGGTCAGTAAGAAATCATAGGGTGATACACTCAGCCTCGCAGTAACAGTTACCTCTTCTACTTCAGAAATACAGATATAAAAGTTATTAATTCGAGTTTTCCTAGATTTATATTCCGAAACAGACCGAACACAGAATAGTTGAGTCTCTAATGCTGACGTTCAATTTCTAATCAAGCACAAAGATGATGAACGAGCAGGCCCTTAACATTTTCCCCTTCTCGTAACGTGTACCGGAGATTATATCAGTGTCAAAATGAGTGTTCGTTTTTTTACTTTCACCCGATCAATCTCTTGGATTTCCTTCGCTTTTAGAGCGAGTTCAGCTTTTACACAGTCTCTGTTTTCATTCACTCATTTCTCCAGTGACTCACTCAGACTGTCCACCTTAGAGTTTAACTGCAGCTCGAATCCCACGTTCATCCCGTCCATTTTGCTGTTCAGCGTCTTCAACACCTGCAAGAAGAATCACCACTTTTCCGTTCTTTTAGTCTCGTACTTAACCTGTTACTCGACTTTTGGAGCAGGCTTGATTTCCAAAGCTTTAAATGTAAACGAAAAACAAAGGATTATTTATTTCTTTAGCGTCATCACGTTTTATGTTCATTGATGATGTCATTACCTGCGGTCCAAAATATGCCAAACATGCCATTTTGCATTGGGAGATTGTTGTTTGAATAATTCAGTTTGAATCGATCTAAAATAAAAACTATAATAGCTAAAAGAACCTTTAACTTTGAAAAAAAGACGGTCAGTACATGATTCATAACGTCAGAAAATGATGCCAGAATTTTGATGATTAAATCTTTGCGTGTTTAAAGTTTGACACAAATCATTTTAGAGAGAAGAAGCAGTCTAATATTCAAAAAAATGATGAAGATAAATGTAGGAATTAGAGACCATTTCTAGTTCTACAGGTTAATACAAGTTTTGAAACTCCTTTGAGGCTCCTTATACATCCAGAAGAGGAGGAGAGGAGAGGCTGCAGTTACCACACCGTAGTGTGCAGACAGTCTGTAATGATTCCTCTGAGAGAACGAACAGCCTTCATGTCATCAGGATCATCGTGTTGTTGTTGTGCTCTCTGCAGGCATGGCTCTGTTCCTGAAGAACGTGGCGTTCCACGGCATCCTGCTCGATGCTCTCTTCGAGGAGGGCAACAAGGAGTGGGAGGAAGTGTCCCAGCTGCTGAAGGAAGGCATCAATGGAGGTGTAGTGCAGCCTCTAAAGACCACAGTGTTTGAGAGGGACCAAGTGGAGGAAGCATTCAGATACATGGCTCAGGGGAAGCACATCGGCAAAGTCCTCCTGCAGGTCAGTTTCACCCTCAAGCTTCAGCGTCTATCAGAGTGAGAGGACTGTGTATTGTTCAAGACTGGAAACACTACACCAGTATGTGTCCTCTCACTGGTCCTCCTCTTCTCACAGGTCTGTCATGAGGAGAAGGATGCAGCCGTCAAAACCTCCTCCCCTCTGTCTCTCCCTGCGATCTGTCGCACCTTCTGCCGCTCCTCCCACTCTTACATCATCACTGGGGGACTGGGGGGCTTCGGCCTGGAGCTCGCTCAGTGGCTGACGGAGAGAGGGGCTCGCAAGCTGGTGCTGACCTCCAGATCAGGCATCAGGAACGGTGAGGGACAATGACACAGCTGATGTTTGAGTTAGATTCATGTACCTAAGAAACAAACATTATTTTAATAACCAGATTACCATGTGTGTCTATAACAGGTTTTTTACTTTGTATCTGTGGTCAGGTTACCAGGCGAAGCGAGTGCGTGAATGGCAGAGTCAGGATGTGGAGGTCCTGGTGTCAACCAATGACGTCAGCACGCTGGAGGGCACGGAGCGGCTCATCGCTGAGGCCTGCTCACTGGGCCCAGTGGGCGGAGTCTTCAACCTTGCAATGGTAACACAGCAACCCAGAAAACACCCCCCAAAAAACCTTCATCATCACTCAATGAATCAATATCGACTCTAACTATTGTAGCTTAACTTTAAAACTAGTTTAGATAAGCTAATTAAAAGGGCTACCCCATAAAAGCCAGTGATTCAAATGATTAGTGTCACGTACCTCGTGTCGGCTCGCATTTCTTCATTGAATTCTGCATTATTTAAAGTAGTTAAGCAGCGTTAATGGAGAGATGTCAGAGTGAGGGGGCTGCACATGGACATGCGCCCCGAGCAGTTGGGGGATTGCCTTGCTCAAGGACACCTCGACAGTGCCCAGGAAACGAACTGGCACCTCTCCAGCTACCAGCCCCAATTCCATGCTTGGTCCATACCAGGACTTGAGCAGGCCACCCTCTGGTTCCCAAGCCAGGTCCCTACAGACTGAGCTACCGCCAAAGAAGTCAGTCAGTCGGTCAGCTGGCTATGAATTTGATTACCATCAGATGTTTTTATGACTTCACTGTCATAACAATGTAAAGTAAATGTTTAACTTTTAGTGCCAATCTGATGTCGATCTCTTTGAACATGGCGTCGACAAAACATTTTGAAAAGTCGAGGGTCGGGTCAGTTGTCATGGTATTACTGCTGTCAACAACGTAGTCACATTTAAGACTGACTTCTCTGATTTTAGCGCTCCAAAAGCTCCGTCAGTTGTTCCACGTTGATCTAAACTTCGTTATCATGTCTTCTTTGTCTTCATCAGGTGTTGAAGGACGGCATGTTGGAGAATCTGACTCCTCAGCTCTTCCTTGATGTCAACAAACCGAAATATGACGGAACAATAAACCTGGACAAGTAAGAAACACAAACATCCTCCAGTTCATCCTCCTGCTGTTTGCTTCTCTTTCAACGCTCATGGACTCATTCCCGTTCCCTCTTCAGAGTGACCAGACAGTCCTGTCCAGACCTCAGCTACTTCGTGGCCTTCTCCTCAGTCAGCTGCGGCCGTGGCAACGCCGGCCAGAGTAACTATGGTTACGCCAACTCAGCCATGGAGCGTGTGTGTGAAAAGCGCCACTACGATGGCCTGCCCGGGTTGGCGGTCCAGTGGGGTGCCATCGGAGACGTGGGTGTGGTGCTGGAGACCATGGGTGGCAATGATGCAGTGATCGGTGGCACCCTGCCGCAGCGCATCACTTCCTGTCTGGAGGTGCTGGACCGTTTCCTGTGCCAGCCGCAGCCGGTGATGTCCAGCTTCGTGCTGGCCGAGAGGACGGTGGTGAAGAGCGACGGAGGGAGCCAGAAGAACCTGGTGGACACTGTAGCGCACATTCTGGGTAAGAACTGAGTTAAACATGACAAACGGGGTAATCGAACAAACTGATAAATGTTTTCTGATATAAGCCGATATAAACCCTTTTTTTACAAAGTTTTCCAGATGATATGATTAACTAAAGTACTCACTATTAAAGCAAATAAATATTTATAAATATCTAATTTATATTATATTGTAAAATCCCAGGGTGAACTTTTCACCAAAGGAATCCTGCCTGAACTCTTACCTGTCTGCCTCTCTCTCCCTCGCTGCCTCAGTAACCAATGTTTGTGGCGGTTTATAGTTTTAACTTTTATTTCCATTAATTATCAATATGTATCAGTCTATAATACTTCCTGCAAAATGAAGCATATGGCGGCAGGTCGGGGTTTTTAATCACATGCTAACACGCTGAGGTTTTATAACTTAAGTATCCAAACGTAACCAAACACTCCAGGGCTTTAGGGCATATGAATGAAATAATGTTTTAACACACTGTACCCCTGTACAGGTTTGGATTGTATCGCTACGTCTGCACATTATATTGGACGACTGGATCATTGGTGGGGACAACTCAGCGTTTGCCCCACCGTCCCCCACTTTTAGTAAATTCTTATGGTTACACTAGCAATAGATGGGAATTGATAAATTGGCTGTGTCCGTATTCAACACTGTTTTTATTTAGGAGGTTAGTACCAAGTTATAAAGCTCTTCCAAGTAAATTAATAGTAAGTCACAGATCAAATTAACATATATTATCTTAATTGAAAAATAGAAAACAAGCATAGTACTCGTACAACTCGATTAGACGGAGCTCATATAACCTCCACCGTGTGTTTCTTCCTCAGGTGTCCGTGATGTGAGCACCCTGAACGCTGAAGCCTCATTGGCTGACCTTGGCCTGGACTCTTTGATGGGCGTGGAGGTCCGTCAGACTCTGGAGCGAGACTACGACATCGTCATGCAAATGAGGGAGATCCGCCTGCTCACCATCAACAAGCTGCGAGAGCTGGCCAGTAACAAGCCCGGAGGATCAAATGGTAAACACATAAAAATGCACATACAGAAGTATATATTGGACATTAATGTTTAAAGGTTATTTGTGTTGAAGCCGCTTTAAATCCAGTTGTTTGTAGGATGTGTTTTTAAAACCTGTGGATACATTTTAAAGAGTTCTGCGTGTCTTCACTTCTACCTAGAATGTAACGCTGCATCTAAAAGGAACAGTGTCCACGCTGTGTTGGAGTCGGACCTGATCCAGATGTTAGTCAACCCCAGCGGATCCACGGTGATGCCACTCAACAAAGTCCAGAGCCAGGAGAGACCTCTGTTCCTGGTCCATCCCATTGAAGGCTCCATCACCCACTTTAAGACGCTCGCTGTCAAGCTCAGCGCGCCGTGCTACGGCCTGCAGTGCACCAAAGGTATTCTGTGTTCACAGACTCTTTAAGGCTCAACAGATGACATGCTTATGAGGAGCTAGGCCACCGTGTGCCGACTGCACCCACTGTCACTTTGCTTCTTTTCTAAGCATGTTATAAGTATCAATAGCCGGACAACGGATGCTACAATTAGTACCTGAAAGTGTCTGCTCCGTACAGCAGCAGCAGAGTAGCAGGAGTCAGAACTCACTTGTCACATGACCAGAGTAAGGAGAGCAATAAAACAGCATACAGACAATGGCAGATGATTCAACATTGATTTAGACAGAAGACAGAAGTTGGACAGCATCTTCCTGAACCTGAAGCACACAGGACAGCAAAATCATTCGCTTCTTGTTGTCCAGTTTGACTTTAACGTAGCCATCTGATATGATGTCTGTCCCTCACACCACAAGAAAACTTTAGACGGCAAACTTTGACCGTTACCGATCTCCAAATATTCCCGTCCTGCTCTTGTGCTCTAAAATGATGTTTGATTTGCTGTTTGCGATGATTTCCCACCTGTTCATGTTCTCTTCATTCATTCCCTCTCTCTCCTCCAGCTGCTCCTCTGGACAGCATCCAGGCTCTGGCAGCGTACTACGTGGACTGCATCAGACAGATGCAGCCAGACGGGCCCTATCGGATCGCTGGATACTCCTTTGGTGCCTGCGTGGCGTTTGAAATGTGCTGTCAGCTTCAGACCCTCAACCTGCCTGTGGAGCACCTCTTCCTGTTTGACGGATCACACTCCTATGTGGCAGCGTACACACAGGTAAGAGAAAAGAGCCAATGCACTCTCTTTACTCTGGGAATATCACGCATTACCTATTTATTTCTATGTTTTACACATTTTATTGCGTTTTCCTACTCGCATGAAGTGTGAACAACATGATTTGGTTTTTTTTCCAGACCTACAGAGCCAAGCTGACACCAGGGAAAGAGTCCGAGGCTGAAACTGAAGCCTTGTGTGCCTTCATCCAGCAGTTCACCGGCATCGAGTACAACAAGGTACACAGCCGCTCACATGTGCACACACACAGACAGATGCTCAGCAGAGATTTAAGCAGGTCTCTGGGGACTTTAGCAATGCACACCTTTAGTGTTAGCTTTACACATGCAGGGCTACACGGTTAATCTAGAGCTACAACATGAGCAACTACTACGACACCTGACAACAGCTAAACAAAACTCAGCTTCAGGACAGATTAGAGGGGCACCTGCAGAGTCATAGGGAGAAGTAAAGGGCCGAATAAAACACTTAACGGACTTCTGGAGCATCTTTAATGGAGAAGTTTTTTCACTTTCAGTCACAACAATTTGTTTTTGAGCAGCGTGCGATTGTTGCAGCAAAAGCGTAATTTCATAAAGAGATTATTTAGATCAGCTTCAGGGTTGTAATCAGTTTTGAGTTGTCTTGTAGAACAGCACAAAAGAGTAATGGCAAAATAAAGTGAGACTTCTCTCTTGTTCTGCAGCTGGTGGAGACTCTTCTCCCGCTGTCAGACCTGGCGGCCCGTGTCAACGTCGCAGTGGACCTGATCACCACCAGCCACAAGAACATCAGCAAAGACTTCCTGCACTTCGCAGCCTCCACCTTCTACCCCAAACTGATGGCTGCTGACATCTACAAGCCTGAAACAAAATATCACGGCAATGTGACGCTACTGCGAGCCAAAGCCAGCAGCGATTACGGACAAAGCCTGGGAGCAGACTACAAGCTCAGCGAGGTAACACACGGAACACATTTGCACGTTTCAAGACAGGGTTCAATACATCCACGTTTAAATGATCAGCGGGGAGGGAAAGGGAAGCTCTTTTATCAGTTTGTTGTGAAGATGTGATACCAGGTTCACCGCGTGTAACGAAGATTACACCTCCAGCTCGTCCAGCAAAATAAAACTCTAATCCCCATCCTGCAGAACGGCCTCGGCCTGCACCGCCCCTTGTTTTAACCCTGATTATAATTTGTCTTAAACAGGCTTCAGGTACACCAGCTCTCTGAAGAGGCTGAATTGGGCTTCATTGCTTAGAAAAGGGTTAATTTTGGAAAAAATGTATGCAAATGGCCTAGTTTAAATATGTGCAAACTACACAGGAGCATTGAGACACTATTTGCTCTGCAGCAACAAGTTCAACATCCCGGTGGTGTGAAGGGGCCTTTCTCAAACCACTCCCCACACCGTCTCCTTACACACTTTCACTCTGTTTGCGCACTCGAATGGAGGCTCCGCTACATTGAGTGCCAACCAAAACCTCTGAGTGTGGAGTGTGAATGGGCTGTTCACTTCCCAAATATCCAGACAGGCAGGCTTGGCACAGTCACTTTCTAGACTGTTTGCCTTCATCTGAGCGTCAAATTTCTTTGGATTTTCACTTATTGTTGAAGTTGTATCTGTAGTCATCCATCTTTTCTTTGTTTGTTCAGCCATAGTAGATTACTGTTTACTCGCAACACCTGCAGAGATCGGAAAAGCAGCCGCTTAGACAGCCAGTCCATAATACTGCAAATGCAAAGGCTTTCATCAGTGGGCCATCGGCTCAATCACCATTGTGTTACCTCATTCGGCGATAGATAGAGACTTAACAGACATTTAATTAAATGAAAATCTTTGAGATTATTACTTTAACAGGGACGGCTGTAAAAACTCAGCAGGTCATTAACATGAGTTTGAAAAAATATATTCACAGATTAGAAATGTCACCAGAGTTTATTTTCCTCATGATGTGGAGTGTTTTTACTGACTCTGCCTCACTGGTATTTACATAACTTTTGTTATCTGCTGTGACATGACGCCATGGTTACTAGGGCTGAACAATTATTCGAAATCGCAATATGTGCTACTGCAATTTTCAAATCGCAGGAGGCGCAATAGTTATGAAAGGTGCAATGTGTGTCAAAATACCAGTTTAATTTATTTTAATTTGATTAATTTTTTAATATTGTGGTGCGGAGGTGTTCTGGCCTCCACGTCATACACAGACAAAAGTATCAAATATCTTTGTACAGATTCTTGCAGAAAACTCCATAATAATCATTTGGATGTGTTTTTCAATGAAAATGACACAAATGATGTAAAAGTTATTATTCAATTTATTATCGCAAATCATAGCGAAATCGCAATGTAAGTAAAAATGATCGCAATTAGATATTTATATATAATATAGATATTTTTCACACATTTCCTGTCTCCGCCGGAGTGAGGGGAGTTCGCCTCAAAGCTCGGCGCTGTGTTTAATCCCTTCACCTAAACGAAGGCTGCTCCGTTCAGCTGTGAGTCTGACGTCAAACAGAGAGTTTCTTTCATTCATAGTCTGCCATAGAAATATAAAAATGTGCACATATGCATGTATACAAACATGACACATTTTTATGTTTTTGTCATTTAAACTTTTTCATATCCTTTCATTTCTATTCACCTGTTCTAATTATTATTATTTCATCACATACAATCTCAGAACTCATCAGCTTTATAGTCTCACAGCGATTCAGCCTCTGGCGGTTACAACCAGACTCCCAACCAGCGACAATAGAGCTGGAGTTGAGAGAAGATTTTTATCTGCACTCATCAGCAGAAAACTGTTTATATAGAGGAATAAAAAGCTCTGATGTCTTGTAATGATGGACGATTCAGGATTCAGGATGGCATCTGCATGCTGTATAAGATTGCTCAAATGTGGTCGTTCAATACTACTCGGACACGAACAAACCAAAACAAACACAAACACACCGAAGATCTTGTGCTCCACCTTCAGATTTTGTAGTCAGCCACATTAAGCCACATCCTCTTGAGTTCACCACCTCACATTTAATTTCAAATATTGAAAATATGTGACAAACCAATCTCTGTTTGCCTGTCGTCTTTCTCCAGGTTTGTGACGGCAAAGTGTCGGTCCACGTCGTCGAGGGCGACCACCGCACCCTCCTGGAGGGAGAGGGGGTAGAGTCCATCAGCAGCATCATCCACGGCTTACTGGCTGAGCCACGAGTCACAGCGAGGGAGGGTTAGAAAGACCCCAGCCCGACAGCCTCACCCTCCACCTCCAGCTCTTCTCTAATTTCACAACATTCCTCAAAGTGTCTCTCTTCCTCCAGCATGTGTAGGTTTTATACTGTCAGAGTAACATAGTTAGTCTTTGTACACGACGTGTTTACGTTTTAATATCCCAAACGCACCTTATTGCACCTTCTTGTTGGTCAATCTAAGCATTGGACACTTTCCCCAACATATCAGAGCACCTAGCTGCTTTCATCCTGTTCGTACGGCATGAGTGAGATCATGTCTCATTGTGTTGCCATGTTTTTACTTTTCACATGAGGTTTTTTTCACAGCATAATCCAAGACAATTATGCCTTAGAAATTATTATATAATGCAAAAATCTGAATCTGTTTAAATTGCTGCTTTTGCATTCATCTGGATGAGTCCGACTTATTAAGACTAATCCATAACACCTTATCGTTCACTGCTCTAGCTGCACGCCACTTGCTGATATCTGTTTGCAGAAACATGAAACAGACTTCTCTGATGTTTCAAACAGCAGACATAAGAAGGTACGCAGGAGACTCGAGTCCTGTATACATGAAGCCTCATGTTTCACCTGGAGCATGAAAGCTCTGTAGCTTTTACTGTACATGTACGGGTCCTCTTCAGAGCAGCTGCTGTGGAGCTCTGATCATGTGGACGCTTCTCTCTCACTGTCATGACGCACAAACCTGCTAATCTGCTGAAATTCATGCTGACCTCACACTCAAAGGTGACCAGTCATTACTGGAAATACAAACATCTGGTGGCAGTTTTTTTGTTTCCATTTTTGTCTTTTTTATTTGTTTATTTTGTCAAAAAGAAAATTTGAGACACAAAATGTTTTTTTTTTGTTCTTTTTATATATTTGTTTTTGCCTTTACGCAAATCTGTTTTTCTAGTCTACTGAGACTTAAACTCAACTTTTGGAAAGCCTATAATAACTGCAATCTATGGATATAAATGTGATGCAGGCTGATGCAAATATATAAAAGTCATATCACTGACAGACAGGACATGATACTGACAGATCCAAACTGTTTCTGTGCTGCTCTGCTGCTTCAGCGCAACAAACATGCAGATCATGTGATGTGGTTTGGTCTGTCAGGACACTATTTTTAGGTTTACAGCCACTAATCCAACATGATGAACAACAGTTATTAGACTATAACAATTATACTCACGGTTATTTCTGTGTCTAGCAAAACTAACAGGACTCATCCTGACTCATTAGGAAATTAAATGTAGATATCTAGTGTCAAAGGTCGTCCAGGCCAGCTTTTACCAGCTGTCAAAGTTGATGTCAAAACATTGTTCAGTTTATATGTAGCTCTGCTTCTTAACAAATAATGCAAGGACCTCTGTGTGAACATTCTGTTTTGTTCTGAGGGAGAAAACTGTGACAGTTACAGTATTGTTTTTTCAGTACACTCATTGTGATTTTCTGAGTAGGTGTAGTTCATAAATGTCTCACTAAATGTTGAACCAGTTTTAGGTTGTTTGACTTCTCAGGCACCTGCTGAATGTGGATTTAACTGATCTGAACAGCAGGCCTCTGAGCTGTACGGGGATCTCCTCCCTCGACTGTCTCTGACTCCCATGACCCTCACTCAGTTTCATGAGCCCAAAGTAAGCAGTCCAGTCCCATCACATGACAACCACCCTGACCTCTGAGACCTCTGATCTGGTCTATGACGGGGCAGGAATCTGGATGCGGATGTGGCGATTGAATGCAGTGAAAAGGAGAAAGAAGTGACAGTGTTTGCTCTTCTCGTGTTTCCAGTTTGTGTTGTTACAACTAATAAAGAACTCTCACTAAACACACTAGAAAAGGCTTTTTGTTTTTCTTTCTCAAATCAATATAAATATGCAAATCCACCGCTCAATATGTATTTATTCTGTGCAAATATTTAATTAGTCATCTGTATTATACAGTGGTTTTCAAAGTGGGGGCGCTAGGGGGGCCTCAGAAAATTGGAGGGAAGATGAGAAAAAAAAAAAAGTTTAATTTTTTAATTTTCTTTTTTTAATAACCATTTGTCCTGAACCGTACAACACATAAACTGCCGTAATCACGGATTCTCAAATTCAGCTGCAAATTCGGCATGACGACGTCATAATCTGTGTAGACCTGGCGGTTGTTATCAAGCTGCTGTGCTCCTCAAGCTTGCGTGTAGCTAGCTAGCGCAAAATGGACAGGTTTTTGACAACAAAAAGACCGAAGGAGCATATTTTGTAGCATCGTCTGTGGGTTTGGGGGTCCCCGGCCAGAAGCTAATGCTGTTTGGGGGGCCTTGGTATGGAAAAGTTTGGGAACCCCTGATCTATATCATCAAAATATCCATCCATCCAATATCTATACCGCTTATCCTGTTCGAGGTCGCAGGGGGCTGGAGCCTACCCCTGCTGTCATTGAGAGGCGGGGTTACACGTGGACTGATCACCAGTCAATCACAGGGCTGACACAAAGAGACAAACAACCTTTCATGCTCACATTCACACCTACGGGCAATTTTGGAGTCACCAATGAAGTATGCTCTGCTGATGCATGAATATTCTCAGATGGTGCTTAACAAATAAAAATGTATAAATAAATAAGATAAGGCCTGAGGATGCTGTTAAATCAACTCGCATCCAAAGAAGTTAGACACGTCTGGCTTTTGTAATTTAAATAGAGAATGACATTTTTGGGGCCTTGTGTCGTCTAGCACAAGAAGACGGCTTCTGGAGGTCTACGGCTCCACAGGAAGCTTTAACTCTACACTGCTTGGACAGGTGAACGGACCAACCAGGTGAGTTTAAAATGACAAAGCAAGAAGCCCAAAGTAAGACAGGAGAACAGAGTTTATTTTAGATTAGAGGACGTTTCTGACTGAACATTGAACGTTGCCTACACACACAGATGACTCACATCACTTGTTACACGAGTGTAACACCTACAGAGCATTAAGCATCATTAACATGATAATACAACAGGTTGTGATTTAATTAATGAACAATTTAGCTCAATGCGCTGGCTCCTGCGGCTACAAATAAAGCTTTGTTTTCCAGTATTGGCCTTCAGAGCAGGATGTAAAGCAGGATCTATTGATATGTGATCGCATGTATTGATCTGCAAATTCAAGCCTCAATAACATCAAGAAGAGGGTGCAGTAAACCTTTACTGTGCACGTAACAAAGATTAAACATGGTATGAAAAGTGTTTGCCGTGCTATCACTTAGCATGAAGTCAATAAGCAAATAACAGTAAAATGTACAGAAGAGACCAGAACAAGAAAACCACAGGGCCAAGGTGACACTACTGAAGCTCTGATAACAAAATTAATAAACTTTTAAAGGACTTATAGCACAGAAATGTGAGAGCTAATCACCAGATGATTTTTTTATTTCATTTAAATATCTTTAAGTTGTCAGAAACATAAATGAGAATAACTTAAGTGATGTATTTCAGCTAGTAAATGCTACTTCATATGTGCAGGTGTGTACTGTCTGTCATACATGAAATCCAAGTGCCACAATGCAAGTATAGTTCAATAAAGCGAGATCTTTCTCATAGTGTGTTGGTAGAGGCATGTAGCAGAGACGGATACAGTTTGTCATGTCTGAATAACAATCACCATTTGTTTTTGGAAGCCCTGAGAGGAAAGAGAGAGGGGCGCCGGTTTAGCTCAGTGGTTAAATTGCACGTCCCATAAACAGAGGCTACAGGCTTTAACTCCCACCCTCGCCCCTCTGCCGCGTGTCACTCCAACTCTCTCGTCCCCCGTTTCCAACACTGAAAAAATATTGAAAAAAAATAAAAAGAAGCAGCAAGGAAGAAAGATTTTCCAAGTCTCCTTTCTTGTGTTTATGAGTTAAGAGCATGTGGAGCAAAAGTTTTTGCCTGCATTATTTTTAGTTCCTATTTTCCATTTTCATCCATAAAACAGCTGAAAAGGTTTGCAAAAAAAAAAGCAAAACAATTACACCGAAAGTAAAGACCTGGCGTGTCTTTCTAAAACCTGCTAACTCTCTTAAAGCTCCTATGAGGAACTTTTAATTTGTGTTGATTTTTGGCGCCCCCTGTGGACAAAGCACTACGTCTTCTCTCTTCGCTGATCTTGTCCAGTTAATGTGTAAGAAGAGTGTTTAGACAAAAAATCTCCTCCTGCTTTCTTTTAACATTCAAACTCATCACTCGCTGTAAATCTTTGCAGTGGTAGTTAAAGGAGCATTTCGCTCCTGGAAAAACTGTCAGTCAAAGCTGGTGTTCTCTGTAATCGCAATAATATTTGAAATTGGCACCACAGGTCGTGGTTTCGCCCATTCTACATTCCTACAACACCCAGCGTGCTCTCTCTGAAAGGAACGGCCCAGCGAGACACGCTGGAGTGAAATACTACCGCTTCTCTGCAGGCAACGACTCAGAGCGGAACAGAATCGGAAACACAGCGAGAATATACCGATGGATCGTCTAAAAAAAATCGTCAGGTCTGCAGTCTACATGTCAAACCTGACGATTAGACATGACATCGGAGGCAGGCGTCCTCGATTGAGGAAGTGCAGTTGAGCGAGCTCCCTAGCGGTTGGAGGTTTTCCAGGGCCCATTGGAGAAGCAGATGGCATCCTCCAAAGGCACAGAGCCAAATTGCGTTTTTCTTCCTACCATAATGGCATTAGCTCCTCATCATAGCATGATAGGACTGAAGTTGAATAACAGCAAACTGGCCATTTAACCCCCTCATGTGACACTTACCCCTCGGTAGTGGTTACAGGCATTAAAAATAACTATGAACATATAATCAACGTTGTCAGTTTCATAACCAGATAAAAAGTCCTCACAGGAGCTTTAAACACAGTATATAGTGTGTAGCTACCTTTAGAGCTCATGGAGTAATTAAAACTCACCTGTAAGAAAACATGAACGCTCTCATACCTCTTTAGATCATTGGGTAGAGTAGAGGCGCACGTCAGCCTCTTGTGGCCAAAATCAGTATTACTACAACAAAGCCGAGCAAACCTTTTAGTCTGTTTCGTTTCATCTGTTTAAAAGATTAAATGCCTTTTTTCTCTCTTGCCTCTCAGGGCTTCCGTACATTTGCGTCCACAGTCAAACCAACAGACAAACACTTTCCTTGACCGCTCTTTCTGTTCTGTTCTGGCATCAAGGTGTAAACCACCACCTGCAAATGGAGCCTGTTACTGTGTTTCAGGCGTTTGGTCTCAGAAGAAGGCCGTGTCTGAAGAGAAGGCCCCCGCCAGCCTAAACTCCTCCTTCATCAGCACACAGAAGAGCCGCTGAGGCAGAGCTTTGGAGTACGGTGCGGGCCGAGGGACACACGTGCGCAGCAGAATCTCACGGCCCGCTGGAGGGGGGAAGTCAGGCACTTTGTTGCTTCCTCCAGCCGGCCTTCTGTCGGAGCTGAAGTCTTCTTCCAGAGCTGACAGGAGGGCAGCCTGAGGGTGGAGAGAAGGTGGATGTTAATAACTGGTATTAAAAAGGTGTACAGATAAGAGGTCTGTATGTAGGGGAGACCGGGGACAGTTGCAACATTTTATTCTTTAATTGGAATACTTTTACGAGACTCTTTTATTTATCAAACCTACAACATTCTGCTAATTTCCCTATTCATTTAAAGATGATGATAACATTCTTATTTTTCACAATATTTTATGATTAAATTACCCCGACCCAAACCCTCGTTAGCCTTAAGGGCCTGTGTCCACTTACGCCGTTTTCTGTGCTGGCAGCGCTCTCACCAGTGCTTACCGTTGCTAGGTTACAAAAGTTGTCTGGCTTCCCTCGGTAGTGATCGTCAAGTCTGATTTAATTTGCTCTGTATGCTTAATATTTTCTTCTTTCAAGGAAAAAAAGAAAACATAAAAACAATGAAATTGATCATGTCCTGGCATCAGCAGCAGCTCTACACCTGGACATTGTGCCCTCAATAAAAAGAGAGGATTAGCTTCTCCTCCACCATTGCTCTTGCCAAAGTTGATATCTGAAGTCCCGCCCCTTTTTGATTTTGATTGGTTGGAGAGGGAGAAGTGATATTGACCAGCGTGGCGGTGTTCCAATAGTTGAACAATTTCAACCGAGAGCGCTGTGAGCACAGACAAAACACAAAAACAGCTGACGCCAAGGGCGTTACTGCGCTGAGGACAATGAACACTGAAAATGATAAACTGCATTGGTTTTGTATAAAAAATAGGCTCCGGTTCCTCCTCAGCACCATAACGAGCCGTCATGTAGCCTTTTCCACCTTACATAGGACCAAGCAACGCCGGCGTAAAGCCACCCCAGCGTGTATTTTCATATTGCGTTATGGCGTTGCAGAATTAAAATGTGTGCGACGTGTAAACAAACAGCGCATGCTTCAAATACACAAACACGGCGCTGTTCCGCCCCGTTTACACAGACGCCGTTGTTACACCTCTGTTACTACCTCTGATGCCGGCTCAGAGGTGGAACGATTCCGCCCTGCCATTCCGCCTCTGAAATGCACAGAGGCGTAATGATCCCGCCTTGAACTGGCAGTGTAAAAGGGGCTACTGTTAGTGGACACAGGCCCTAATGCTCCATGGTAACATTAGCTTTGGATTCAGTGTGATTCAGTAAAAAGGGAGGCTTTAATTCAGCATGTTCACAAATCGCAGATGGAAATCTGAAATACCCGACTCTTCTCCACTCTTTATTGTTACCCTGCGGCCACATAAACAACAAGACATTGATTTTCTCTTCCCTATTTCCCTGTAATTGTATTTGGATGACAGATGACTTTTCTACAGAGAAATGTTTACTAAAATAGCCATTACTCATGTTTACCTCATCACTGGTGAAGTCAGCCAGCTTGACGTAAGCAGCAGGAAAGAAACAACACAAAGACGGTCGAATGGAGGAAATGTACATCAGAAAAAGAAGAAAGCAAACATTTGTGTGTCTACAAAGAATAAATGTATAAGTATAGTGTAATGCTAAGGAGCAGCAGGAATACGCTTTTAAATGGAAAAGTTTTTGGTTTCAACTCAATCGAATAGCTAGAGATAAACATGTTGAAGACAACGAAAAGGGCCCTTGAAACTAATTATCTTTAAAATACTTGGTTAATTTACTCAACGTTAGTTATGCCAACTAGTTAGCCCGCTAGCTGCCTGTTGCTAGGTGACAGGAGCCGCGTTTGGTCACTTAAGGGTAGACCAGACCGTCTCATTTGAGTTCGGCTTTAACGGTCTACGCAGGCTATAAATGGAGCATCCTCCGTGGACCGCCTCCTTCGAAGGCTGCAGCCCGTGGATTGAGACACAGCTTGTATGTCTGTGTTCATGTCCATGCAACAACGATAGAAAACTCTTGATACTAATGTGCTTTGTTTTTAGATTTTATGAGCAAATTAACAACTCATTTTTATGGGCCATTGTCTTCACAATATCCACAAAATATCCACAATATCCTAAGAATGCCTGATGACACAGGCCAGATCAGTGAAGTCTAGATTCTTGTAGAGTATTGACGTATTGTAATGATAGTGGAGCTATAATATCTGAGAGATATTTTCATATTGCCACTATCTAAAACCAAACACAGAAATGATTTCTCACACCGGTATGGGCACACACATTAACAGGGATTGACAACAAACAGGACAGTTGCCATAGACTGAGTGAGACCTCTTACCCTCTGAGAGTTGATGAACATCTTGTGGATGATGCTGCCGGCCGGTCCCTGGCCCGCTCCGATCACCTCCACCTCTGGTTCCTCCAGCAGGGAGCTCACAAACCTGGGGAGAGACATCAGATATGAATACTGTGGCACCGGGCAGGAAGCTCCATGATGTAGCGGCTGTTTCTTGTTTTAAAACAAGCAGTTTACTTTTTCACAAAAAGACTTAAATGTGCGATTCTAGTCAGCCGGCATTAGCCGACTAGCAATCTCGGATCCCATCGGCTATAGTCTGTCGACGATATAGCCTCTCGGGACAACGGTGAACATGCCGGGTGGTAAGCGATAAACAACGTCCTTTTCCGCGTGCTGCATCGTTTACAGAAAAACAAACAGATTTTCTTGTGATTGACAGCTCTTAGGTTTTTCCTCAAGAGGAGAAGAAAACTACTTTAAAATGAGGAGTTTGTTGAACGGAGGTAGGATCCATTATTTCTGATGCATTCGAGGAAGTTGGGAAATCTGAACGCTGAGCGGCTTTCGTGACACAGCATCAAGGGAATTGTCTCAAGTTGAATTTTAGATCTACAACAGCTTGTTAGCTGTTAGCATGCAGATGTCTGTTAACAGAGATTAATAAGAAGCTAAATCATCATCAAATCACGCTGATGGGAGCCAGGGAACATTTGCCGTCCCAAGATCAGCCGACTAGAAACAAACATTTCCCTGCAGCGAGTACAGAACAGCCGTACACGTGCATATTTCCACTACACCACCGTTAATCTCCTCAGAGCTCATGTTCACAATATGATTTGTGAAATGAAGATTAGTGTAATCCTCCTTTAACATTAGAGCCTTTAAAAATGTTTCTATAACTTCCCTGATGGGTCACTCTGGGTGTAACTTACTTCTCCAGCTCCTCTGTGTCCTCTCCCTTCTCCCCCTCACAGATGGAAAACTTGGACTTTAGCGAGCGAGCTCGAGTGATGACTGTCTCCATGGCGATGAGCTGGTTAATGAAATCCTACAGATAGAAAACAGTCACACATTAGAGGAGGATTGGAGTCGGTATGGGTTGTCAAATACATTTTCACAAAAACTATGAGAAACTGATGATTCTGATGATTCAACATATATTTTCAGACATTTACAACACAATATCCTTATACTTGTATTTATGTTCCTAAAAAGTGCAGTCACAAAGCGGCTGCTTACATTTGTCTCATCGACTCTTGCAGTTAAATGAATTTCAGAGCTTTGGTATCACAGACAGAACAATGGAACGACTAAACACAAAGTGAGGGACGTCTCATTTTAGCAGCTTGTGGAGTTAACTTCCCGTCCCGCCATCACTGACCTCTAGCTTCTTGTAGTCGTAGTTTGGAGGGTGCAGCAGCTTGCTGGCCTGACTCGTGGCTTGCTGGATGCTTTTTTTGACTGACGGAATGTCTTCTATTGACTCTGTGAAGGAGATCAAGAGGACACAGAAGAGAGGAGGAGGAAGAAAATCAAAGAGTAACTGTGTTGGATTCAAGTAGTTAGAATATGGAATGATCCACTTTAAACAAATCAGGTGAAAACTGTTGACGACCATCGAGGATGTATTTATATCAAACTGAAAAATATCTACAGCTCTGTTTTATTAGTGTTTATTTGTTAACATTTGGACCAAACCGCACAATGTAAAGTCAATATAACTTTTAGAACCTCTGACGTACAGACATTTCTACTTGTTAGCTTTTGACAGAGAAGAAGAAATGTAAACATGATGCTACGGGACAATCTGAAAAGAAATACAGATCTTGTTTTCTATGATTTCTATTACAGGTTTCACTAGCCCCTTTTACACACTGCCAGTTCAAGGCGGGATTATTACGCCTCTGTTACGTTCTGTCTTCTATGTAGAAGGCATGGGGGCGGAATAGTGGGGCGAAGTCGCTCCGCCTCCGAGCCGGCATCAGAGGTTGTAACAGAGGTGAAACAGCGTCTGTGTAAACAGCAGAGCTGGAAGGGTAGAACCTCGCCCCGTGTGTGTATGTGAAGCACGCTCTTCACCTTGCAACCATTTTGCTTCCACAACGCGATTTAAAAACACGCTGGGGCGGCTTTACACAGGCGTTGCTTGATTCACTGTAAAATGGCAAAGGCGGCATAACGCTATCTGCTTCTACAATGGGCCCTGGAAAATATCCACCAGATGACGCGTTTTACGTAGTCTGGCGGAGGTTTTCCATGGCCCATTGAAGGAAGCGGATAAGTGCTTAGGGTTAGGGAAGCGGCCAGGGAGCTTGCTAAACTACACTTCTTCAACGTAGGACGCCCGCCTCTGATGTCATGTCTCATTTAAAATCATCAGGTTTGAGTCTGAGCTGTTGCCTGCAGCGAAACGGTAGTATTTTACTCCAGCGTCTCTCGCTGGGCCGTTTCTTTCAGAGGGAGGGGCGCAATGCACACTGGGTGTTGTAGGAATGTAGAATGGACGAGCTGTTTGTACAACTTTCTCCACAGCTATGGCGCCAACTTCAAATATTATTGCTTCTGTCGATTACAGAGAACAACAGCTTTGACTGTGGCTTTTTCCAGGGGTGAGTTTCTCCTCTAAGTTTCAATTTAGTCATACATAAAATCGTGGAAATTGTGCTTGTTCTCTTGAAAAATTGTCTCAGACTAATATTTGTTGGTGTGGCTAATATAATGCTTCCACTGACGGTCAATATTTTCCTACGATTTGATGAAATGATAAAACATCTTGTCTCACCTTCGTCCTTCAGCTTCAGAATAGCAGAGTGGAGGATGCAGGGCAGGAGATGTCGGGTCACGTCTGCAGGTTTCTGCATCGCCAAGTAGTGAAGAACCTGAAAAGAGAGTCAGAGCTCAGGTTTATTCCCCCACTCTCTCAGTAACATCTGTTTTTTCTGCACAGGCCAACATGACTCTTAGCAGATACTCGATACAGGGAACTGTCTCCTTTTATAATCATAAGTTACCTTCTCAGCCTCCTTAGTGTCGTCAAACAGTCGTCTCTGGCGGCGTGCAGGTGTGACTCGGGCCGTCTCCCAGGCCTCCACCCACATGTTCCCTGGGATCTTCATCCTGGCGCTCAGCTCTCCTTTCACCACCTTGTTACCGCTCTCATCGACCTCCTCCTCCACGTAATCCCGAGGCGAGTACCAGCGCACAAAGTCCTCCAGAACACAGCCGGGGTTGGCAGCCTGAGGAGAGAAAGCAAAAGTGTCTTTACAGTATGTGTTGCATTTAACTGATCTAATATACACCGGTGTCCATCACTACAGGAGTATTTCATTTAATCCATGTATCTTTTGCACTGTTACATTCCTTGTGGCTCTTCTAAATCCAAGCGGTGCAAAGTAGAAAGAGACGCACAACTGCAGCTAAACACAGCACAGATCTCACCTTAAAGGACTCCATGTCGGAGAGCAGACAGGCGCTCTGCATGCGAGCACGGAGGTGGGAACCTTCAGCGGATGTGCCGAGTTTGGCCAAAACCTCTGACTGCTCCTCTAACAGGTCCTCCGTCATGGGAGCAGGTTCCTGAAATGTTAACACACCGTTTTTGTTGATCTATCATCTGTGCTCTCAGCAGGTGAGAGAGAAAAATGTGATGTGTGTGTGTGTAAGAGAAGAGAGTCTGACCTGTGTGATGGGCACGTAGAGAGGCTCTGCAGAGTTCAGCAGAGTCATGTTGTTACACGGGTGCAGTCTTCCCTCTGCTTTACTTTTACTGCCGTCCTTTTCTCCCTCTGTGTGAGAAGCCTCCGTCTCCCCCTGGTCGCTCAGACACTCAAAGAACTCGTCCTCACTGTCGCTCCACGAGTCCCACGATTTCCCAGGAGACACCTCTTTCGTCGAGGCAGATGCCGTCGTAGAGTCCGACGTTAAGCGGCCGTTGTGGCTGCTCCCGGCCCCCCTGTGCTCTCGCTCTTTGCCTCCCTCCTGCGTCCTGCGAGCTTCATCTCTGGCCCTCTTTCTCTCAATGCAGCAGTTCAGCATCTATGCAGGAAGAGAAGCCTTTTTATGTTAGCTATGACTGGTTGTTATTCAGGAAATATCACAGAAAGACATATGTGTATTAAACAGGTTAAGATCTTGCTTCGAACTCTACCTAGTTCAGTGCACTGGGCCCAGTCTTCTGTCATTTTTGGTCAATTATCTTATTGAGAAACGACAGAACTACTCATTTTGTTCTGTGTTTTTAATAAAGCATTTAATCGACCCTTTTTGCCCCCGCTATCTGCTCCATCCCAATGTCTGATTCTCAAAGCAAATTTCACTGATGATATTGAAGCACAAACACGCCCATAAGGTTTGCAGATCTGTGCAGTTTGCTCTTGTGTTGTGTCCACTCTCTGCTGCGCGGAGCTGCACTCTCATGCATTAACTGAGCTCCACACTGACAGATCTCAACTCCATGCACAGAACGATGATGAGCAGGGAGAGGAGGAGGCGGCTCTTTTCACAGTGTATTGTAAAGCCGAGACTCGACAGGTGTTTACTAGTTTGACTGTCAGTAACGTCCAAATATAATAATCCCAGCCGGGCAAAAATGGCTCCACACATGTGGACGGTTGAGCCCTGGACATCCCGGACCGATTGATCTCCTGATTGTACAATAATATCATCATTATTGTTTTTATTGACTGTTTTCAACTGTTGTCATGATCAGTGGAAACTCAGAGTGTGACAGCCCTTACAACACAGCGCCGCAGTTCCCACCAGCTCTCTGCAGACGGTACTATTTTCACTCAAACTGCGCTGTGCTGTTAGCGCTGGCGTTTGTGAATAAGGTGCTTTTTGCCACGAGGCTCGTTTACATAGAAAGGGACCAAATTTGGCCCGAATGTCTGCATCATGACTCATTTGAAATGCGCAAACAGCACCAGAGCACTTTGCTGTTGGGGGTGCATTAAACCATTTATGTGTGCTTGGAGAATGAGGAGTCTTTTTGAGTCATTTGCACAGGTTTTAGCGGGCACAAAAACCGCGCAATCCGTGTTTTTTTAAACGGCTACCTGAAGCTTCTGATGCAAAAGACAACAGCGAAGGTCAGGAGGTCCACCTGCCAGCCTGCAGAGGAGGAAGCACAGAGAGAAGAGAGAGAAGAGAGGACAGATATGAGTGAATGTGAAAATATTGATTGATTGAGCAACTACAGCAACAACTTTTAAACTGCTTCCACTTATGCTTCAAATAAGTGCTGCCCTGCGAGGTTAATACCGTGCAAACAATCTCAGAACCCAGACAGTCTGGGAGTTTACACCCACTTACTGACAGATGTCTAATTCAGGGCCAAGAGTTCTTCCTCCATGCACTGTAATTGTTTACAGTCTGACTAGCTGCTTGGAGTTCAGAGAGGTCGTCTGTGATATGATTTACAGAGATTAATAAAAAGCTAAACTGCCATTCCTGGAGACTTCACTTTGGCCAATGTGTTTAGCTCTTATTGCTCAAAACAAACTGTTTTCCTGCACGCTCCAGCAGCTTACTCAAACATGAATAGTCATTACTACTCGGACTACAGACGGAAACCAAAACACATCACACACATCACTCTCCTCCTGCGCCTGCAGATTCTGCATTACACTTGTACATGTATTTTTAAGTTCTGTTCGAACACTCAAAATAGGTGATGATGAAATGTGTTAATAAAATCTGCATTGGAGCCAAGAGAACTACAAAAATGTCAGCTTTCTTTTTAAACAGGGTTGTTGTTGCGACGTTCAGAGAGATGCAGATCTTATAATGTTAAACCACATAGGTATGGTGCTTTGTAAAGAGTCCTTTCTAAACGAGCATAAGAGCAGCAGGTTTGTGTTGTACCCACCCGTATATGAGGTAGTTGTTTTCCCATCGGTAGCGCAGCTCTAAGACAAACTCCTGCCAGAGGTGGGCCACAGCCCGCAGCCCGCCATGGTTGTAGTTTATAAGACACACACACAGAGCCAGTCTGTAGGTCAGACTGTCGATGGGAGCCGACTTGAGCTGCAGGAAAAGGTTCTGGACACACGGGGAGAGAAAGCAGGAAGAACGTCAGATAAACAGTGTGTGGAAATATTTCATTCAGAACATGAACAAAATCTTAAATCATTAACTTCTGGTGCTAGAGTCGCTCCTTGACATCTTTTGTCTTTGATTCATTGTATTTGATGTCTTTCATATTGTATGTTTGGGGCTATCTGGCACTATAATTTCCTTCGGGATTAATAAAGTTCTATCTTATCTTATCTTAAGGGTTAAAGGTTTTTCAAAAAACATGCTGATACTGAATGACAACAAGAAATGCTACAATCAGAAGTTGATTCACAGCGACATTCTGACACCGCACAATTAGTGGAATGGAGGATATCGATATTTAAAGTGTAACTGCACCCACAGGTCTGACTATAAGTGAGAGGGGGGTTAGAGGGGGGTGGGCTTTTACGGCAGCTCAGTGACGTCCCCTCCCCTGGTCAGAGAAAAGTGGAGAGCGACACAGAGCGCACATATGCCACAGAGGGCTCTTTTGAAGTGGAGGACTTATCCCCTCCAGAGTCCCCTGACCGTGGTGGTCCCGAGCCCTATCAGTTCGGCTCCAGCCCCAGTAATGCCTGAAGACGGGGCTTTCGGAGGCGAGGCAACGCAAAGGCGCATGTGCCGACCGCGCGTGCAGCCTGTTACAGTTATTTCAGATTCTAAAGAGAGAGCGGGCGCAGTCTCTGAGTGGTAACGTGACGTTAGCTAAAAGGCTAATGGACAATGTGCTCGCAAAAATTAGCGCGGTTTCACAGACTCCCTCTCAAAGACGGGGGCCAGGGGGGGTGTACCGCCACCTCTGATTGACAGGTGTTAACATTGTTTTTTAAAATAAATTTCATTGAGTAACTTTGTCCCAAACGGTCGTGTCACCATCAGCAGGCAAGGTTCAGGGGTGATTTAAAACCGTAGATGTCGTGTTTGAGCCGTTTCCAACCCATGAAATGCGGATTTTTATAAATTTGGTAAGAACTGTCGATATGAACACCAGCATTGACGCGTTTTTTCACAGTACAGCAATATAATTTAGACTACAGCTCAAAACACATGTGTGTGTGCAGTTACTCTTTAAGCTAACCTCTGTGAGAGTTTGTGTAACCAGGTTGAGTAACCACGAAGGAGGCACGGCCTTCAAAGGTTACACAGACCAGACCCCCCACCCAATCCTAGACGCTGCTTCTTCTTCGATAATAAACAGTTTGGTTCAGAAAGCTTATGAACACGATCATCCAAATTGGAGCATAAACTCAGATTATTAAACATGATATAGGGTGAGCACAGCTTTTTTTAAAGGTTATGTTTTGGGCCTTTTGCCTTTATTGTAAAGGTTTTGTATCTGCAAACTGTTTTGTTTTGTTTAATATTGTTTATTTTAAGAAATGCTATGTCTTGTGTTTTTAGTTTGATGGTTATGCAATGGTTCTGCAGTGTGTAAGAGTGTGTGTAACATGTGGCACTTCTTATCAAACACATCTTTCTCCAGAAACACCTGACTTGCCTTAAACGGTACACGTGAAACTGTCACAGCATGTAAGAGTTAAAAAGTCAAACATACATAGTCGGGGCTTTTATCTTGATCAGCTTTGCCGCAGGCGTTCGGCTGTGCAGGTTTATTCTTGCTGTTCTCTGACGACTTCTCCACTGCAGCGTCCGGGAAGAGACACTGAAACGACAAAAATCCCGCAAAAACTTCAATAGAAATTCTTGGCATAGCAGACACTTAGGATAAAAATCTGAGCCTGTCAGCAGCTGTAGTAGTTATGCTTTGATCAGGCATGTTTGCCTGCAGGGATTATGTTACAGCATACAGTCGTGTCACAGCTGATTGTTGAGGCTATCTCCTGGAGCAATAACAAAACGGTTTGAACAAATCAGCCATTCAGGAAAAAAAAAATAGAGCCCA
Source organism: Semicossyphus pulcher (assembly GCF_022749685.1). Lineage (NCBI taxonomy): Eukaryota > Metazoa > Chordata > Actinopteri > Labriformes > Labridae > Semicossyphus > Semicossyphus pulcher. The sequence goes on from NW_027211670.1 coordinate 6,561,102, forward strand.
GGTTTCGGTTTGCCTAACCCCGTCACATATGAAATAACCAGCATGAGTGGCTCTTACCAGCAGGACAGAATTGAGAACATCGTTGTGTAGTGGAGACTCATCCGTGCGGCGGCGGCGCCTGATGTGCTTCCTGGCGCTGTGCACCATGTTGGAGACAGAGAGTTTAGAGATGGGAACGGTTGCTGTTGGCTCTGTGAGCCTCGATAAAGCCGAGCTGATGTCACTGTTTTCTGCAGGGAAAGAAAACGCTTCTTTAGAATCCTTTAGGGAGATACATCTAATACATTACACCAGCGGTTTCAAAGTATGAGACTGATAATGGAGCGAGCAGAATGACAGTGTGAGACCATGTAAACTCCGGCGTCATATTGAGACCAAGCAGTCCGTGGAGACTGGGGAATATACACAGGCAACGTGTAATGTCCAATGTTATTTAATCCTGCAACCTCCACCAGCCGCGTATACTGCACGGGAGGCGGGCCCAATACGAGAGTCATTTTCTGCTGCTCTGTTCTGTTCGCATCAAGACCATTTTTCCCCGCTGCTGCGCATCAGTGAAGCGTAGAAAGCCTTTGACTGCTATGTAAATGCCCACAACCAAGGAATTAAATGATGTTATTGATCGGCTCGATGAGCAGGCAAGATTAATTTGAAAGAGATGAATATTTCCTCAACATCTGGGTAACCCAGTCCTATGAATTCATTCTCATTCGACTTCTACATCCTACGTAAATACAGGATTTATGCACAATTAAGAAATAAGTCGGTTGCAAAGTCGTCTTCTTCTACTGTTTCTGGCAGACTGCACACATTTTGGCGTCACAGCCCCCCCTATTTATGGCCAGGAACTTTGAGACTCATCTTTGCTGTGGTCGCAGCCGGTGTAGATTACAATAGATGCTGCGGTGACGCTTACCTGTCGCACATGTTCCTCTGTGTCGGTGTAGAGTCCCAGTTACAGTGTATGATTTTAGTTGTGACATTTTTGAGTCTGTTTTCAGTTTAGTTAATGAATGTGGAGGAGTAATTATTAGGTTTGAGTGCTTGGGGGGGCGTGCAGCTGCCTTTATGTTCTTTCAGGGGAGGCTCACTCTGCCAAACCCCTGTACTACACTGTATAGATGATGGATTGTACGGTGCGTCTCTGAGGGAACACATGCATTTAGAGTTGCAAACATTTAACAATGACAGAGGCAGTAGAAGAAAGTGACATTACACTAAAAACAATGCTAAACAGTCAATGTGCTCACCTTGACCCTCCTCATCAGCCAATGCTCTTCCCAGAACCTCCTCTGTGGACTCCTTCCTGCAGCAGAGCTTAAAGAACTCCGTCAGGAAGTCTCCTGCATGGGAAAGATGATAGGACAACTTTACAAATTATAAGATGATAAAAAGGTTGGTTCACTTTGATTCTTTCAACACGACTCAGTTATCATTAAATTGCCTTATTTTTTTTTTTACTTCAGGAGAAGAAATGGTGATATGTCTAGGGGCGGAAACAGGGGGGGACACTGGGGACACGACCCCCTCAACCTGGGGAAAAATATAATTTGTCCACCCTCAATATCACTTTAGTCATAACTATGTGATTTCAGTAATATTAATGATGAGACAATGAAAGGACTTGTGTTGCTTATGACACTTAATAGCACATTTTCAAGTTTCAAAAGATTTGGATACCCCTGCCCTTTACCTCAGAATGGTTCGATCCACTCCCTCCCACCACTCTCAGACAACAGTCAGCAGAGTAGAACCGACAAATTCAGTACGTGTGCTGGCCTCAGTTAGTGTTTCAAACAAAAGATGTTATGTTAGCCATTTCTTTACTTCTACCACTCAATATTAGCTGCCCGACCGATATCTACTGCACCGAATCACAACAAGGATTTCGGTGTCTCAATTTGGTGACACTAAGGGCAGGTTCACACCCGCCTTGATTACTCTGATTGAACCGAACCCTGGAGCGTTTGTGCCCTCAGTGCGGTTCGTTTAGGTGGTGTGAACGCCGGAATCAAACAACCGGACCATGGTCCGCTAGAAAAGATGGGTCTCTGTCTGTTTCCAAACGAACCACGGTCCGCTTTGATTCTGGTGAGAACGTAAGCAGACTTAAACTAGGACCAAATACAGGAAGCAAACCATAAACAGTGCATTGTGGTGTTTACAGGTGCTGACATTTGCAGAGACACGCAGCGAGATGAGCAGAGGACAGACGTGGGAAAGCAATGAGGGAATAGAAATATGGGCTGACCAAACAATTTCACAAATGCTTGTGGAAACACACGAGAACACGGAGGTGTTCAGACTGTTCAGTGAAAAACTATAGGAGAGTGGAACTGATCGATCTGTGGAACAATGTCAGTTAAAAGTAAAAAACACTCCGACAACAAAACATTAAATTCCGCTATCGTGTTGAGTGTGATTGATCAGTGTGCTCTCTCGCTTTGTTTACTTCAGGGAGATTTCCCACGGGGAAATTCTGACCAATCAGAGAGGAATTTCCCCGAGCATCAAAACTTTTGGTCTCCTGGTAAAAGCTGCCGTCTGAATACAGACCTAACAAACAGACTTGAGGTGTGAATGCGCCCTTAGCCTGTGTCTAAACCTGAAACCAGAATTTTTCTTACCCAACAAGCACTGAGGGTTTTCAGCTGTCCGGACTCTGACAGACCAGTGAGGAGCCTGCAGAGGGTCCAGGTCGCTGCAGGGTCAAACAAACACAACATGTATGGATCAGAATCATGTCCCACAGAGTAAATCAGCTACAGGCGGTTTTTAAGACCTGTATATATGACATAGATCATGTGAACAGGTCATAAATTAAGTCATAAAAATTAAAGAGCAAACGCGAATGCAAAGCTCGTCACACATTGTCACACCTCGTAACAGTCAGTTGTGGTATTACTGCAATGCCAAATAGTGCCACAGGGGGGGGTCTCCCTCCTGCTTTGCTGTGATGTACTAGAGTTGAGTGTTCAGTGCTGATAAATTACTCCGACCGACTTCCACAAGAGAGAACTACTTCTCATGTATGATTATTGAACATAGCGCTGTTGAGACCTGGCATTACATGGTCCATGTTTAGTACCGTAGAATACAGTAACTGTGGAAATCTCCATACCCTCATCTATCGAGTGTCTGTGCTAACTGGCTAGCCCAGAGCCCCGGCTAACTAACCCCGCTGCTAGCTCTCTCCACCTACACCGCCAACGTTACAACCTGCGACGCTGCACTGATTAATAAACAGAGACACAGAGAGGTTGAAAACTAGTGTCATTTACATTAATGACAGTGTGACATAAACTCAGACGGGGAAGCAGAATCCTAATCAGGGTGTTGCTTCTAATAGAGCCCAAGATGTTCCAGACAGACTCTCACCTGTAGACATCATTATCCACCACGATGCCTTCTGTCAGGTGAGGCCAGGTGGTTGCAAGATGAAGCTCACTACAACAAACAGAAACAGAGATTCATTATGTAACAATTCATTCTTATGAGTTTATTGAGAATAACTGTTGTGAAGGCAACTGTGAAGAGAAGCTGTCTGCACCTCCGCTCTCTGCTGCGTGTTGCTGCACTCTCATGCATTACAATAGAGCTCAGCGCTGATGGATCTCAACTCCATGCACAGATCGATGATGAGCAGGGAGAGGAGGGGGCAGCTCTTTTAACAGTTTATTGTAAAGCCCAGACTCAATAAGTGTTTGCTAGTTTCACTTTCTGTAACGCAGCTTCATTTTTCTTTTGTTTAAACAAGCACGCAACAGCAGCTCGTCCAAATAATAATCCCCGTCCTGCGTAACAGCACCAGACCCTCTGCCCGTGTCTGTCCCGTGTACCGGGGTTGAGCCTCGCACAGGCCCCGGACTGATTGATCTCCTGATTATAATAATAATGACAATATATTATTAACAGATTATTTTTACAGACAAATACATTCGTTGATCACACAAAAGGTGGAATTGTTGTCCTAATAACTGTAAACTTAGATAGTGTCAGCCCTTATAAAAGGTGCGTCGCAGTTACCATCAGGTCTCTGCAGGCGGTAATATTTCTCTCTAACTGCGCGGTGCCGTTTGCGCTGGTGTTTGTGAATTAGGTGGTTTTGCCACGAGGCTTATTTACATCAAAAGGGGCCCAATTTCCCCCGAATGGCTGCATAATGACTCATTTAAATATGTGCAAACAGTACCGGAGCACAGAGACGCTGTTTCTGCGCATTTTGGGGTGCATTCAACCCTCTGTCTGCTTCGAGAGTGAGAAAAAAATGAGTCCTTTTGTGTCATTTGCACAGGTTTAGCGAACGCAAAATCCTTTAGTGAATCAGGCCCTTAATGTACTAAAAGCCCGATGAATACGTAGAATTTTAAGTTTTGTTTGTAGTGTAGTGCATGTATGTCATCAGTGTAATAATGCCTTTACTAACCTGATTGGCTCTTCACAGGCTCCAAAGGGAAGCTTCCCAAACTCCACCCCTCCCACCTCACCTCCAAGGAGCGTGTCAAAGTCTGTCAGTAGGACAAACAAAACATCAGAAAAAAAGCACCAATTTAAAACATGTTAATTTCCAATAATTCTTGGATTCTGAAGAGAAATAAAAAAAATAATAAACAATAAAGTAAATAAACAATAATGGAATGGTGTCTGTATTTCCGTAAATGCTCAGATTTGTTTGTCTGGTTTGAAATAAAGAAAGTTAAAGTAATAATCTCAAAGATTTTCATGTGAGTAAATGTCTGTTCAGTCACTATCTATCGCAGAATGTGGTAACACAATGATTGAGCCTATGGCCCACTGATGAAAGCCTTTGTTTTTGCAGTATTAGGGACTGGCTGTCTGTGGCGACACTCACATAAAAAATCACAAGTGGCGCATTTTCCATCACCCAGCAGTGGTTGGTCTGCCAGAGACTTCAAAAATAATAAAAGTATAAAAATAACTCTAGATTTTCCTCCCTGACGGTCGCTTTCCTTTTCAGACTGTTTGCCTTCATCTTACTGTTGAAGTTGTATCTGTAGTCATCCATCTTTCCTTTGTTTGTTCAGCCATAGTAGATTACTGTTTACTTGCAATGCTTACAGAAACCGGAAAAGCGCCGCTTAGCTCCGCCTACCCTCTCTGGCAGACCAACCACTGCTGGCTGATGGAAAACACGTCACTAACTGGGCGCCGCTTGTGATGTTTTCCGCGAATATCGCCACAGACACCCAGTCTGTAATAAGACTATATACTGCAAATGCAAAGGCTTTCATCAGCGGGCCATAGGCTCAATCACCATTGTGTTACCTCATTCTGTGATAGATAGAGACTTAAGAGACATTTATTTACATGAAAATCTTCAAGATTATTACTTTAAACTCAAATATTCACTGCTCACTGGTAATCTGTGCAAGAAACAATATAGATATATGATTTCAAACACATGTAGCAGAAGCAGAGTCATTCATACACTGTACATGCCAAAATATTGTAATATTGCACCTGCATTGTACTTTGATATAATGACAGCCCTGTTGTGAAACCAACAGTGTGTTATTATTGACACCAGGTTTGGAGTTGGTAATGTGCGTATGTGTGTAACCACATCCTCCTCCGTTCTGTTTGTGCCTACCTGGAGGCTGCTGTGGCCACGAATGCTGCTGCCAGTCCTGGAGGATGTAGGTGAAACGGATGGCGATGTTGATTGGAGGTAGAGGCGACAGATTACAACCCTGAGGAGGAAGAGGAGCATGTGACCAAGTTCAAACAGGGTTTCAAACAGTGGGACAGATCAGATTAATTCTGTTGTCTGCACTTACTATCTTAGACTTGAAGATGTCCAGCAGCCCAGACAGGTGGTTGTACTGGCTCGGCACCTTGCGGAGGTGCACCATCTCAAAGTCAGTGCGCACACCTGGTCCCTGGCACTCTCCAACATACATCCGCCTCCACTTCTGCTGGATCTGCACAAATATGGGCACCTGGCTGGAAGCACAAGAGGAAGAGGAGTAGGCGTTACTGTGATGAATTCGATGTGTTCGATTTTACTCATGGAACCCGCTCGCATCAGGTGGCAGCTTCAAAGTTCAGAGGTCACATTTATAAAAGTGTGTAGAATCCAGACTAAAACTGTCTTTACGGAGGAAACCTGGAAACGGCGTGCGCCAAAAATAATTCAGATGTATAAAACCATGCGCACACACGTCCAACGCTTAATTTTATAAAGCACACCTGGAACATGTGCGCATATAAATTAGCTCCTATTTGCTCTCTACACGCCCACATTACACCATAAATGGTCGATGCGAAGCACCTCGTAAATGGAAAATGCATACAAATGAGCCGAGAGGAAAACGAAGGTAATGAACTTTTTGACAGCTGCTCGTGACGGGGGTCACAAACTGAGGAAAAAACTGTAAGTGACAACAAGGTGTTACAGCAGCATGTTGTGCCATCCATCAGCAGCATTACGCCGTGTCCCCGCTGTATAAATATGTTTATAGTGAATACTTCACATTATGACTGAATGTTATCCTCTGCTCCGGGATATGATGGAAATACATCATGTGATGGAAGTTTGATCAGTGAAACACAAGCTTTTAATGTCTGTGGTTTAGTTATGATGAACTTGGCCTGCTCGGTGTTTGGGGCTTATATGTGATGATTGTGAGAGCAGTCACTGCTTTATTTGTAGACTTTGCTCATTTATTGTCTTTATTTACATATTTATTTATTTGTTCCCTCCTGTCTTAACGTTGCTTGTGTTGTATTAACTCTCAGATGTACATCGCTTTGGACAAAAGCACATTTACACGATCCATATGTGCAGGTATGAGAATATTCTCATAGAGGTGAAGTCTGAAGCAGCCACTGCGAGTCTCCGGTGCGCACAGTCGTGATCATTGCAGTTAATTAAGTCACAATATCTTTATTAAAGCTAAAAATCATACCGCTATAAACACAGCATTAAAAGATATTAATAAAAGATATTTTACGCTCTGTTCTCTTTTTGATGTAACTTTTGGATTTTTACATCAAACAATTCAGGAGACGGTCTCTCCTCTGCGCTCCGGGGGGCTGTGAAGGTGAGACAGTGCGGATCAAATAATAAGCAGACTTTTATTTAATATTTGCTTATATATTTTTAAATTGAAAAGCGCTAATGGAATACATCTCACTACAAGACGAGTGCAAATAACACTGCTGGTGTGAATGTTCATGGTTACTTGGCTCGCTCCATAATGTTTGATATTTAGTGACATTAAATGTGTGAAAGGCATCAATACACAATGTTCGTACGCATGGGTCAGAGCTGGCGTGGAGGACCGCACATTTTCCCATCAAGTTTGTTTTTTATAAACCCCAAAGGTTGCTTTCAAGCCCCAGCTCTTTTTGCTATCTTTATGTATGACTTATGAAGTAATGCAGCCGACTCACCAGCCGCTGTTGGCCAGAGAGATGGAGATGGAGCTGAGGAGCAGGTTGCATTTGGACTCGCTGATGATCGCCTCGCAGTTGGCTCCAGGAGAAATGACCACGAACTCTTGCATTCCGTACCTGTCACCACAAACACAGTCAAGCACAACACAAACATCAGCATCACAATTTTCTTTGCTTTGTCGGGAAAATATAGTCTGATAATTAGATAAGAGCACTGAAGCTGTGGTAACATCATCAGGAGCAGTTTGAATGACTTTAAATTGGGCATCCTGGTGGTTGGCTTTAGTTAATACAACACAAGCAACAATAAAGACAGGAGGGAACAAAGTCAGTTAGTGCCAACAAACAGCTTCAAGTGGGCTCAGACACAGGTGCAATGCACAACCCACCGGGGAACTACAGAGGAGAAGAGTCTAGTTAGAGACATAGGGCCCTGTTGTGATGGGAGTACCAGGCGCCTTTCATTGGCAGAGGGTAGTGGGCGGGAGGGAGTGTAGACCTGGATGAGGGCGTTCAGGTAGGCAGGAGCCGTTTCTGTTGCTGTTTACTAAGTGAGCAACAGGGTTTGAATTTGATGTGAGCGGCAGCTGGGAGCCAGTGGAGGGATATGAGCATTGGAGTGGCGTGTGCTGTTTTGAATATGCATGCAGGAAGGCCTGCCAGTAGGGAGTTGCAGTAATCAACGCGTGATATCACGAGAGCCTGTACCAGCAGTTGTGTTGCATGCTCTGAAAGGTAGGGTCTGATGTTCCTGATGTTGTACAGGGCAAGTTGATATGACCGAGTAATCGAGGCCACATGAACCTTAATTAAAGCTGACAGCGACATTAAGGCTGTGTTCAGACTGCTGGCAAACAGATCTGCTTCTCAAGCCAGAAGTAGTGTGGACGCTGGACGCTGACATAGCAACAGACACATATTATTCTTGATGTAGCCTAAGTAACCTGGTTACAGTTTGCATGACAAATAATGAATGACTGAACTCACCATCTCACCAGGCAGTGGGCTCGAGGAGGGAAGTCATTGTTCATACACAGAAGGTCCTGCATTGCAGAGGGGAAGGCATCTGGACACAAGATCAAGAATCAAAAGCTGACTGCTGAAGGGATAAATTCAGCTTTCTGGCAGCATTGTTTCACTGGTTCATTTTTACTAACCATTGTTTTGATTAACAGGTGGCAAAAATACACAACTGTAAACACTGTATCCTACATATCCAGCCATGACTGTACCTTCCTCAAGCTTGTCCTTCTCATCGTCCTTCTCACTCTCTGGTTTCAGGATGAAGTGATTTATGAAGAACTTAAAGTCTGCAAAATTGATATCCTGAGACTTCTCCAACCAGGTGCCAGTGGTGTATCCACCCTGTGTTCAAATAACACAACATCAGAACAGAGTAAAGGTAAGAAACATACTGGCAGCTCACTGGTCTAATTCAGCACATTATTAAGGCTTAATGAGAGCAGACTACCTTCTCTGGAGGGGATCTTCCTGCAGAGTTCCCGATCAGCTTCCAGTCATTTAACACTTCCTCCACTCTGGACACAAACCTGTAAGTAGATACAATAAGTTTTGCTGTCAGCAGCAGGGACTGGATGGACATACACAGTAGCTGATACACACTTATGTTAAAGGGAATGTTGTTGTTATGTGGATGTATAATTAGTTTTGATGGCAAAGGTAGTCAGTTGAGGTATTCCTCAGGGCTGCTATACTGACAGAGAAGCTAAGTTCTGCTAGCGAAGCCGTGCCAGAAGTGCCTACATGTACCATGATGCATTGTGCATAAGCAGCCACAGCCTTAGTCTCTATCAGCTGCATTTGTTTGGCTCAAACAAATATGGCTGAATATCTGAGTTGGCCAAAACATCTTTGTGTCCTTGTGCATGACATCCTCTGAAATCCAGCTAGGAAACCAAGGTTAAATAGTCTGTAGTTCTTCCTATGTTAAATGATGGTGCTGGAAGAACAACCAGTCAGCAGAGCAGCTGAATAGAGCTGCACCCAGAGACACCAAGGACATCTGCAGCAAATACAGGAGTACAGTTAACAATTCAATGTCATCTCAAACGTGTGCCCTCGTGCTGTCAGGAGATCAATCCAATCTTCAGCATCCTCTGATTGTGTGTTAGGCATCACTGAGTGTCACTGTTAGGCATGACGAAACTCTCTTCTCTTTTGCAAAACATGGGGAAGTTTAATTTTTTTGGTGTGCTTCAAATCGGAGTAAGGATCAGTCACCTGACATCTTTTTCAGCACACTGTGGTTGATTCTGTTTGTAAAATTCTACCTTGAAAAATGTCCAAAATTGGTTTGTAAGATCTGTTTTTAAGGAAAGATGAGCTCTGCGTATTGGGTGTAGACGAGGGATGCACGATATTATCGGCACATAATCGGTATCTGCAGATTAAGGCTTGAAAATGATTTATCGGCATCGGCAGATATGTCATTTTTTTGCCGACATAACAACGCTTTAATTATGCCTCAATGCATGATGATTCCCTAAAAGAGCTTGACGTAATGCTACGACATTAACTCGGCGCGAGTGTGCGCGCACTATGCCTTTTCCGTAAAGTGTGAAGAAGGGTGCAAGATGTCTGCGGTATGGCAGTTTTTATAGCCTATTAGTGTCATTTATTCAACACATCATCCAAGCCTGTGTTGTATGAATTTTACAGTTTTATTTTAAAAGAAAATGTTATACACTAATAAATATGGCATTTTGTACATAACCTAAGTACTTTTCTTATATTGCCCAGTGAATGTGTACATTTTAAAAAGTACTGTACTGTTATTTCTGCATCTGACAGTGAGCCGCTACAATAAGAGTAGGCATGATATCAATTCAGCTACAGGGGAGACTTGATGTTCTCTAGAATTAGGTGGAAAAAAAACATGTGCCTAATATATCAAGCAAAAAGGGTTGGAAAATATTGGCATAACGGATATGAGCAAACAATCCAATATCCTGCATCACCTTGTATACATAATAACTTTCACACGATAAAAGCATCTCACGTGCTTTCCAGTGGAATCTTTTAATGTAAAGCAGCAAGAGCAGAAAAGAGTGGCCTTATTATACACGTATAACTACAACGTTAAGCTGTAACATTGACTGTAAAAGAAAGTAAATACAGCCTATGTAAATAAGAAGATGCAGCCCATTGGTCTGTAAAGGAAACGTAGCAACATCACGGTTTGGCAGGACTGACACGGGGCCCTGGAAAAACCCTACAAGTGCGAAGACGTTACCAAGCAAGATACTGTGATGGTCAATTGCTATAGAAATTGTATTCATGTGCAACAGGGAATTGACAGACCCAACTAGGCCTGTAACATCTAAGTGATGATTACCTACCGTTCCCACTCTGACGCGGTGGTGAAATCGGTGATCTCGAAAACCTCCGTCTCGGGCTGGAAGAGGAACAAACGAGTAAAGAATTAATAAATACACTTTCCCCTTCATCTAAAGCGTTTCCATATTCAAAATGACATTCAGAACTGAGTTACTTGGCAGAACAAACTCACATCACTGTCGGCAGCCATGTTGATATCCTGTTGTTGTTATTCCTCTTCTTCTTCTCTGTCCACGTCCTGCTACTTCTTCTTCTCTTCTAAATGACAGTTAGAAAACTACACTGAAGGGCAGTTAGCAAACCAGCCTACTGGCTCATTACCGCCACCTGCTAGACGGAAGTGTCGAGCAGTCGATACCGGAAAAAAATGATCTCCGTTTTCTCTGATACTCTCACAGATTTTCACTGGCGCTTTGGTACATTTCTCGAATCATCCTCGACATTTGCAAAACAGTAACTGCATTTCTCGAAACAATTCGTACAAATAGCAAAACAGCATGGATTATCTGCAAAAGCCAGTCTCTTGCTCAAAGTCTTTAGTTCATCTCTCAAATGTAAATATCTGTGTCAATGAACATGTCAGTGCCATCAGAATGACAAGTCCTTTGTCATTGTGTACGGATAAGACAGTCAAATTGCTTAGTCATGTTGTCAATATAACAGTGTACTCTGGTGGGGTGTTCTGATGTAAACTATGGCTAAAGTTCTGATGACAATTATTGTAAATTGTAAGTAACACCTTAGTGTATGAGGGAGATTGATTGCAAGAGACTGGACAAGATTCACATTTCATTCACATCAAATGTGAACATCGGAGAATCTCCTAAGGGAAAACTGTACATGCAGTGCTGTAGGAATTACAGTGCAGTCTTCCTACACCTCCTGACGTTCCTGTCTGTTGGGCCACAAATACTCATCCACATCACAACGAATATCTTCTCTTGCGATGCAGCGTGGAAAGAATCTTTTAGAGTGTCTTATCCAGCCTCTGCAGGCATCTGCTGTGATGTCATCACACGCCGCATCCATGGCAGCCAGAAGAGTCATCTGTGTATGTGGCTGGCGATCATATACATATAAAAATTCGTCAATGGGGTTAAGGAATGGGGAGTTGGGTGGGAGGAACTCCATCAGCATCCTGTTGTTGGTCGCAAACAATTGCCTGATGATGTTGGAGCAATGGAAATCTGCCTCTTCCCCTGTTTTGCCTCCCAGCTCCTCCGCCACGCAGCCTCACTCCTCTTCCTCTTCTTCTTCTCCCTGGCTGTTGACCCCGTCCAATTCCTTGTCCTTCCGTTGTCAGACATTGTAACATTGTGTTGTGCTCCGGCTATATATATACTTGCAAGTTGATGGTTCATGAGATGCACCTTGAGCTATTTCAGAAAACTGGTTGATCATTGGTTGATCTAATGCTTCACACATTTCCCTTCGTTAGAGAAAGTCAAGATTCACCTGGGAGCAATTTACCAATTCAGAACATATTTAGAAAAAAAGTCTAATGGAAATGTATAGAAATATACTTGACATATTGTGACAACTTCTTCAACCATTTTGCATGTAAAGACTTATGCGATGAACTAATGCCTACATGTTGTGGGGGGTGAGACTATTCAACAGACCCATTGTAATATATTTTGATCAACATGACATAAGCAATTGATAATGTAGGAAACAGCCGAGAATTGTACCAAAGCATTTGCAACTTGTTCAAAGAAATGAAAAACTGCTTTTCTGATGTGCACAAGTGACACAATGATGTGAAGATTGAACAAGTAGTTTTGAGAATTTGAATTCTGATCTGAGAAATGTACCAAAGCGACTCAGAAAAACTGTAAGTAGGCCTAATTAATTAGAAAATGGAGAACTTTCCACAATGTCTCTCCTTGCAGATCACTAAATGTAATATTTTAAGTTTTACAGACTTAATCCATTCTACTGGGATTATTTTTTTATTTAATGCAGTGGCATCATTAAATTTGTTCATATTGTTGGCAGCATTTGTTTTCACTGAATACAAAAAAACTGTAATTTAACAATGATCATTTTACTGGTAGCATATGTAATGTGGATCAGTAGGATACAGACTGCTGTGACTGAAGGTCATTGCTCCTCTCCTCCAGGTGGACGTTAGAGCCTTGCTGCTGTAATCCTGCACGTCTGTACAGTGTTTAATTACACCTGTTTTATTCTGCTAGCCTATTTTTATCTTGTTGTATTTAACCCTTTTACTTATTTTTATCTTTTACTTATTTTTATTCTAGTTCTGTGTTAATTGTTCTTCACCAAAACACCCAAACAATTTCCCTGAATGTGTAAACCTACTTTGCAATAGACCCCTGATTCTGATGCTAATCTGTGGCTTTATTAGAGAATATACCTTTGAGAAAAGAATAGTCTTTGCCTCTCACCTCATACTAATAAAGTATAAATGAATAGAACATAAAATTATGTACGACTACTACTACTGCTACTACTAAGAATTATAATTATAATAACAACAACATGAGTGTTGAGAAACATGATGCTTTTGCAAATTGTTTCATAAAACTTTCTTTCCAATAACACCTTTGAATTAAAAAAAATCAATGAAGTGAGAGAAGCAACATGTAAATTAGTCCACAGGTACAGACTGCTCCTTTTGTATAAACTCAGGTGAAAATATTTCACAATTGTTTCTGTACAGCAAAATTTGTGTCAAACAAATGTACAGCACATCCAAATATATTCCACTGAAGTTTTAGTTTCTGTTTGAAGGATGTTTTTCTTCGATATATGAAGGAAATATTTCATAATAATTTCTTTAGATAGATAGAGAGAGAGATAGATAGATAGATAGATAGATAGATAGATAGATAGATAGAGAGATAGAGAGATAGATAGATAGATAGATAGAGAGATAGAGAGATAGAGAGATAGATATATATTTCATTGATCCCAAGGGAAATTTAAGCATCCAGTACATATGACATCACACATCTGTCACCCCAGCCCCCCTTATGCCCGTAAGACAAAAAAGGCTATTAAAATTACAACGGCAACTTTGAGTCGTGGCTGTATGGAGGTAGTGCAAAGTTAAACATGGTGAAGTTAATTGAACACGCTCCTCTGCCTGGTGAATGTGTTGTGCAAAGGGGGTGGGCATTGTCCAGGATGGATAACAGTTCCTTCTTTCTGCCACTGTCACCAGTGAGTCCAGCCCTCCTCACCAGTCTGTCCAGCCGTGCAGCTTTCCTCTTCTTGCTGCTTCCTCCCCAGAAGAGAACACTGGCCACCACAGATTGGTAAAACATCAGCAGTTTTTTGCAGATGTTGAAGGACCTCAGCCTTCTCAGAAAGTACAGATGGCTCTGCCCTTTCTTCTGAAGAGTGTCCATGTGTCCAGTCCAGCCTGTCGTCCAGCTGCAGCCCCAGATATCTGTAGGTCCTGACCACCTCCATGTCGACTCCACCCCCTCGGTGGACACTGGTTGTATGTGTGGCCTGTTCCTTCCGAAGTCCATCACCATTTCCTTGGTCTTGGAGATGTTCAGCAGCAGATGGTTCAACCTCGACCACCTCACAAAGCCCTCCACCAGGCTCCTGTACTCCCCCTTCTGTCCATTCCTGACACAGCCGACGATCACAGTGTCGTCTGAGTATTTCTGCATGTGGCCGAGCTCAGGGTTGTGCTGGAAGTCAGAGGTGTAGAGGGGAAAGTACCGTCCCCTGTGGTGCTCCAGTGCTGCTCCAGTGCTGCTGACCACAGTGTCAGATGTGCAGCCTTTCAGCCTGACGTACTGTGGTCTCTCTGTCAGATAGTCTGTAATCCATCTCACCAGATGTGAGTCCACCCTCATCTCTGTCAGCTTGTCTCTCAGGAGTAGGGCTGGATGGTATTAAAGGATCTGGAAAAATCAAACAACATGATTCTAACCGCGCCACTGCCCTTGTCCAGGTGACAGTGAGCCCTGTGTAGCAGATAGAGGATGGCGTCGTCCACGCCCACCTTCACCTGATATGCGAACTGCAGAGGATCTTGTGCGTGGCGGACCTGGGGTCTGAGCAGATGGAGCAGCAGCCGTTACCTGGTCTTCATCATGTGTGATGTCAGTGCAACCGGCCAGATGTCATCTGGCTCAAGTAGCATTAAGTAAACATGAACCTTTTTTAACCTGCTATAGATGTTGGGCTGCATGTATTGAGTACACCTGATATAGTTTGATTGTAAGATCTGGAACAGGAGCGGCATGCCGGTAGAGAACGGCAGCAGCAGACTGATCGACAGGCTGACTTGCCACCACAGTAATGGAGGGTGCCACACGATGGCAGAACACACAAATCAAGATATTCATAGAAGTGTTGGAAGAAAAAGTTTTACAAGTAGGCCACTGAAAGCACGTGAACTCCTTCACATCAGCACAAAGTAAAGGCAAATTACTTGAGTGTTCATTAAACACAATAAAACACAAGATATCAGCTATATGAAAAATAAATTAGAAAACCAACAAATAGAAACATGCAAAAACAAGAAATATCTGAGAGTGTGGGAACCTGTATATAGTGTAGGGTGAGGAGAAGTGGTGACATAGACGGTATAAACAGTCTTTGGTTGTTAACCACTGAAATGACCTATGTAGTTATAGCAGGAAGTATAAAATCATTCTCACAGTGAGATGGTCGCTGTTGTTTCCTCTCTGCTCTCTCATCAACATGGCCGCTCATCTCAGCGCTCTTCTCATCCTTACTGGACTCACAGGTCGGTCACTGGGATTATTCTATCATTTGTATTTTCTGGTGATGTCAGAAGATGATGTGACTATAATTTCAACTTTTTATGGTCAATTTGTTTGTTGCAGGAATTCACAGCTTAACTACAGTCAGAATACTGTCAGTGAAGAGAGGAGGATCCGTCTCTGTCCCGTGTCTCTATGAGTCTAAGTACACAACTCATGTGAAATACTTGTGTGAAGGACAGGATTGGGGTACCTGCTCCTACGCAGTTAAAACTAATGAACAAGGTGGTTCAGGAAGGTTTTTAATCTCTGATGACAAACAGCAAAGAATCTTCACTGTGACCATTAGTGACCTGTCTGTTTATGGGTCTTATTACTGGTGTGCTGTGGAGACAAATGATGGGCCAGATTTCAGGACGCCATTTCTGCTGTCCACAGGTAAGAAGCCTTAGAAGGGACTTCCTGTGTGTTTTAACCTGTTTTACATATCTCAGGGTTTAAATCACTTATACAGATATTTTTAGGATCAAAGTATGTCCAGTAAAAATGCTTGTTTTTGCCCCTCACAGGCTCAGATTGTTATCTGATTGTTAACTGGCTGACAACATAAAGAAAGGATTGTTACACAAATAGACCTTTTTATGAAGGTAAGATCCTTTTTAACCAGAAAGAGCTGTGAGCTACATTGCTATCTTCTAATCCACCAGACTCCATTGACAAAAACAGTATTTTTTCCTCACAGAACACAGGAGTTCCTGGTCTCCTGCTGCCTCAATCAGGTAGTTTGTTTGAGTTATGTGTTGGATTCAAACCTTTAAAACACCAAAGTCACACAACGATACAAATTAAGTAACCGGTTGATGCAGCAGTGGATCAGCAACTCCTGTGTTCTTTGGAGTTAAATGACTGTTTTTGTCAATGGAGTCTGGTGGCTTTGAAGTGGGCGATTTACAGGTTGTTTCTTGTTTAAAAAAGCATCTTTCTGTTGTAAAAAAGGTCTTTCTCTGTAGCAAACCTGTTTGTAATGTTGTCAGACACTTGGAATAACAATTTGATCCCATTAGTACTCTTATCATCATCAGTCAATAATATTTGAAATAAATGTAAATGAAGTCATTTATCTACCACATGTACTCTTTGCAGAAAGTACTGATCAAACAGCTGAACACAACATTGTAGAAAATGCTGTTTGTTGTCCCTCAAGGTCGGCCCCAGCTCTCTGTGGATCGTCAGGAGGTTACAGGATTTATTGGAGAAGATGTTACCGTCCATTGTCACTAAAGTGTTGGTGGAGAAAGTCGGTGGTGCAGGCTGGGAGGGTCCTGTGTGAAGGAGCCGTCTGGATCAATAGATGGAACAACAGTGACCATTAAAGTGCTCAAAGTCTCCTTAGTTTTCTCTGTGACTCTGAGTGGACTGAGGACACAGAGCAGCGGCTGGTACTTCTGTGATAAAGGAGGCCTACAGATGCCAGTGCATGTAACAGTTCAAGAGAGACTCAGCACTAGTAAGTACCATAATACTGACCAACAGTACAGACGAGTACAAGGTTATGAAATGTTGTTGGACTTTGCAACATGCAGCCAGTTAATTAACATACCTGGCAAGTCTGAAATGTGATATTGAACGTGTCAGTGTGATGTTTACTGACAACATGTTTAATTAGTTTTAAATTTCAGGTTTGTCTGTTGATGGATGGTTTGATGCTTTTAGATGTTTAGTTTATAAGTCCAGTTATAGTGATTAAGACATTACTATTGTAATATAGAAGTGATATTATAATTGATTCTTGTGGTATGCTTACCTTATTTATTGTGTCGTTTCCCATAGCAACACTTACAGCAACCACAGAACTTAACACCTTTTCAAGCAGTCGTCAGCCTGTGACTCACACGTCTGTCTTGGCGTATGAAGAACACACCACAGTTCATGCTGTATCCCGCAGGTCAGTCGCCTCACTGTGGTTAACTTTGATCATTATTCTGTTTTGCACTGAGAACATCTTTCTGTGTGTCTTTGCATTGGTGCGTTCAAAACGGCTGCAGTGCTTCCATTCACCCGCTGACTGTCATCATTCCTCTGAGTCTGTCGATCATCATTACGGCCTCCATCGTCTGCTTTATTCTGAGAAGACACAGTGAGAATAATCTGAACTTTTTAAACCTAATTGTAAAATATTTAGTTGTTGAATACTTTGATTGTGTTCAGCTTTAAGAGTTTTTACTGTTTCACTTTTAGAGCGGACAAACGAACAACCATCAGCGGTGAGATATAATGATCATTTGTTTTGTTTTTTTGCCATCATGATTTCTTCTGTTTACACTGCAGCATTGTGCCTTCATCAGGAACCATTAATTATCTGCAGATGCTCTTTAACACTGAACAATTATGAGCAGAAAAAGACAAACACTGCAGGCTCATTACAAACGTTTCTATTACATGTAATTGACTCTTTTTGACCTGAGGAACAACATTTGGTCAGTGGTGGTTAAACCCACAAATCCACCCGTTTTTGACAACACATAAATACAGACACATTTTAACAGCTGCATTTCAGGAAACACTTTAAGACCCTGTGTTGCTGCAGGACGACACTGTTTATTTTCACCCCTCTGATGTTTGTTTTGCTGCTTCACAGGCTGAAGATGAAGTAACTTACAGTGCTGTTAGGCATGTGAGACACACTTTCAACAAGGTAACTAAACACAGTTATATCAAGATATGTGTCAGTCTGTTCTGTCCCTCTGCAGAACACTGTGCCTTTACAGAAGGATATCTAATATCTCTGTTGTATTTAAATGAGCCACATATTCATTCATATTACAACAACTTGTTTTGTTCTCCAACAGGATCAAGCTCAACATGAGGACGTGATATACAGCACATTAGCTGTGCATTAAACGTGTGCACTGTATGTATTACATCACTGTGATTGTGTCTACATGTGACAAATGAACGTGATGGATTGAATGTAACTATTGTTACTTTCTGCTGCATGTCTTTCCATTCTTCATTCTTTGTCGTCTTGTTTCTTCACATTGTTTTGATGTTTTTACACCTTTACAAATTTCAAATTCACTGTGAGCTGTCACTGTGGGTTTTTAGTAATTTTCCTGTTTATTTGCTTGTTGCAAATTGTGTTTTGCTCTTTTTCTTGCTGCAGTCAGTAAATCCACCAGTTCTTCTTACAGACTTCTTCCTCCTGAGTCATTCTTCCAACCAACATCTTTTTAATCCCCACCAGTGCCAAACAGCCACACTTCAATCTCTTTTTATATAGAATTAATATTAGTAATGCTACACAGAGTTCATGCTGGGTCCTGCAAGTTGCCCCCTTTTGCATTCACATTTATACCTTTAAAATGTTCATTAAATACGTCTCTTTAAAACTGGAGACATGAACAGCATTGGGAACAATCAATGTCTGTAACAACCTGAAGGTAATCCACCCAGAGGTTATCATTTACCAGACATTTCACTGTAAGCCAACAATGTCAACTTCATGGTGGTGCTGGAGATAAAGTCAAAGGATCAGCAAAATCCGGCCCTGTTTACATTTGCTATCATGTGTGCTGGGTGATCACAAGTGGACAGCTCTCACCACAGCTGTTCACACCTGGTATTAACAAGCCTCTCCAAATGTGTCTTCAGTGACCACTTGTCATCAGATCTCAGTGTTTTATCAGTGAAACTTTATATTAAGGTCCTTGTAATAAGCGTTAGTTCATAGGTAATAAGACCCTTCTAAGTCCGTAGAGGATGCTTATTAACATTAAATATATGTTAATAGAACTATTTAAAGTGTAACTGCACCCCCAGGTCTCACCATAACTCCACCCACTGCACAATTTTGAAAAATGCTCAAAGTGGGCAAGGGGCTGAGAGGGGGCCGAGAGGGGGCCGAGAGGGGGGTGGGTGTGTCCGGCAGCTCAGTGACGTCCCCTCCCCTGGCCAGAGAAAAATGGAGAGCAACACAGAGTCACAGGGCACATATGCCACAGAGGGCTCTCTTTGAGGACTTCTCCCCTCCAGAGTCCCCTGAAGAGCACAGTGGTGGAGGACCGTGGTGGTCCCGAGCCCTGTCAGTTCGAGCTGTTGGCTCCAGCCCCACAAATGCCTGAAGCGGGAGCTTTCAGAACCGAGGCAACATAAGTGCACAAATGCGCATGTGCCGACCGCACGTGCATTGACAGGCGTTACCATTCCTTTAACAAAAAAAATTCATGATGTAATTTTGTCCCAAACGGTCGTGTCTACTGTCGGCTGGCAAGGTCCAGGCCTGATTTAAAACAGTAGATGGCGTGTTGAGCATTTTCCAGCCAATGAAATGCAGATTTTTATAAATGTATAGACAGCTTAAGAGCGTGAATAAAAGCCTTATAAGTTTCTTAGAATTGTTAGCATTACAAACTTATTCATTGAGTCTCACTCACTTAGCTATTATGCCATTGTTAAGACTGTACTAAGCTTTACAGTTGCTTTACTATGCAGTAATTAGAAATTAACTATACAGGATCCTGTAGGCTACTGTTGTTATATCTCTTTTTTTTTTTTTTTTTAAGTAAACAAAAAAAGGTAACCCCACAGCTTCAGTGTTGAAAGCTGATCAGTGTGTCTGAGTTATCTCACTCACTAAATCTCATTTAAATAAAGAAAACGTTATTATCACCTATCTTTAAGAGGAGCATACAACACTAATGTTCAAAACAGCAGTGTCGTCTTTGCCTGGGATGTTCCTTTAACCCCAACACTTCTAAATCTTTAGAAACACATTCCTTTCTACATTAGCAGTGTTATATTGAGTTTGACTTATTGAATCCACCACTTCCTCCTCTGAATGTAGTTCAGTGATAGTCTAACCAAACCTACCCAGAGCATTTTTAATACAGTACCTGCTCCAAGGAAATCTTTTGTGTGCATGTTCTCCTTTTTTAATTTCTGCTTTTAACCCCTTTAACTCATTTTCTTTTTCCTTACCTGTTCCATATCCCCTGTGCTTACCCCAAACATTAACTTGTATCTTGTGTGAAGAGCAGCTGAAAAGCATTAAACATGATTTGTTTAAAGCTAAACCGGGCTTAACAAGATAACTGCTTCCCTGACACACAAGGCCTAACAGGCTCTCTTTAAATAGTAAATCATGACTCATTTATGAGAACGTTTTAGACAGTGTGTTTTCAGACTTGAAGTTTTCTGAAAACTGGTTCTCTCTGGCATATAGGAAAAACGTTCATATTTCAGTTCAAGACACAGAAGTCACTTTAATGTTTAATAAATAGGCACTATCAGCTTTCCCTCCCTATTTTTTTAACAACTTTATTGTAGTATGTAAGTGTAATCATGTAGTGAACTGTTTGTTTTACCTGGCTGACCTAAAGGCCCCTGTTAAGTTAAGCTCTGTAGCACATAGCAGAATAATATGAGCATTGACTGCAGCGTTTCAGAAGTATTTGAACACAGATATGTGTCCTGGTCTTTGAGGTGATGTGTTTTAGACCCGATCATGAAGGACTTATAAACTCTGCATATTACCAGAGTTCAGTGCCTCAAGCTTCAAATACTTTTCAGCGGTTAAGATCCAATGCACACATGTTGGTCACAATGCGTTTTAAAATAAATGTTTCCATGAAAAATAAACTCCTTTTCATTTTGCACAAACGGCACAATATGCCTTGAAATATTTTTGAATGCAAAGAGCACCTGTATGCGATCACCACAAAGACCCAGCAGAACTTTTGCTCCATCGTCCTCAGCTCTTGCAATGTGTCTCTCTTTCAGAAGCTTCCTTCACTGCTGTAAAATAAAACAGGCATGCTTATACTGTACATGAACTTGAAATCAATATAACAAGAGCGTTATTTGTGCCCTCTGGTGGATGAAAAGGTTGCAACAGGATCATTTGAGTTCATGTTCTGATAAATTGATCAAATTTCATGTGAATCCAAATAAACTACAAGTAGAAACATAAAACATCATTGACTTTAATTTAGTTGATGTGGTTCAGGCATCGGATTAAGGTGCCTCCCTTTGGAGGTTTCCCAGGCACGTCCAACTGGGAGCAGACCCAGAACTCACTGGAGGGATTATGTATCCCATCTGACCTGGGAACGCCTCTGGATTCCCCAGGAGGAGCTGGAAAACATTGCTTGGGAGAGGGACGTCTGGGTCACCTTGCTTAGCTTGCTGCCATAGCGACCTGACCCCAGATGGACGGATGGATGGATGGATGGATGGACTTTACCTTTAAATGTAAAAAAAAAAAGCAGCTTGTCCAACATCAGACAAAATTATGGCTGTAGACGAAATATATAAAAACTAAAATTTAGAAACGTGATTATTTAAACCAGAGATCTTTTAAGCAGGTCCTGCCCCTTTCTTTGTGCAGCCTTACTGTCACTTATAAGCAACCTTAGTTGTCAAGGGAGAATGCTGGGAGGGTCATACACTATGGCTGCTTCCCAAGTCTCTTATTTGATAGCTCCTCGCTCCTCGCTCCTCGCCCGAACCGGAAGTAGTTCGGGAGCCGCCATATTGAGGACCGTCTCAAAGCTCTTATCGCTGCTCGGAGGAGCGAGGAGCGAGGAGAGAGGAGGGAGTTCCGAGGAGCGATAAGCGAGGATACACGAGAGCAGCCTCTACGGAAGTCTTTTACTGGCCGACACGCCCCCTTATTAGAGATCAGTTAGTGATGGGACGCTGCAGCTGATCGGACTTATGTGAAACTTCACAACATCACCGGAGTTTCATATCGCAGAGAGGAAGAAACGGACCTTAAAACAGACTTTACAGGGCGCCTTGAAACAGACTATAAACAACGCCGGTATAATGAGTTGGTATCTGACAAGCTGAGATCGTTTAGAACGAAATATTGATCATAACTTGTCGTAAAATATATAAAATGCAGTGAATAACTGCAGATTTGATTTGTTTGCTGGGTCAACATCTGAGTAAAAATAAGTTGTCTAAAAATCAAAAGTGGCAAAAACAGATTAATTTCTATTAAATTTAATCTAAAAAAATACCTCTTGTCATGATCAGTTATTTCCCTGCTAACTTTTATTACAGATGAATGAATGAATTCAGAGGGAGCAGGAGAGTCTCTCTGTCAGCAGGTAACACTTTTTACGTGTGAGAGTGATCATCAGTGAGGTCGGGTTTGATCAGCGTGACGTGACTTCTATTTATCCTGAAACTTTTAGCCTAATCAATAATGTTCATAGTTCATGAACAGACAGTATTTGGGCTTATTAAATAATGAATTCAGATCAGATGATCAGTGATCAAAAATGTAAATAATGAACAAATAATATAAAGACACAGTGCTGTAGGAAATGTCCGTCTGGCTCTGCAGCAGGAACACAGACTGCAGCCTGTTCTTCATGTGCAGGTGTTTGTTACACAGGTAACAGGTTACAGAGAGGAAACACTGTTACTGTGTGTTTTATTATAATTAATACAGTGCACATGTGTGCAGACACTAACAGCTGTTAAAGCAGACTGACAGCTGATCCAGCGGTGATCAGCTGACGCGGTCATCACAAACGGACGTCGCAGCACGTGACGCTTCATCGAAGGACGTCTCATGTCTCTTAAAAAACATTCCCTCGTTTCCTCTCTCCTCTCTTGGTTTCCTCGCGTCTCTCCATGCATCTCTGGTGGGAGGGACTAAGACGCAAGTGAACGATGCAAGTGAAGGGAACATGGATGCAATTTAAGAGACTTGGGAAGCAGCCTCTGGCACAGGGAAAAGGACAAAAGTAAGACTATTGAGAGGCCGAAGGAGGCTATATCCTTGCCGAAGCCAGCTACTGATCTGGCCAATGTTAAGCCAGCGCAAGTAACAGAGAGGCCGGCGGTGGTAAATGAGAAGCCATCTATTCATTCGACCAGGGCCGCAAGTCATGCGTCTAACATAGCAACCAATTGGATGGGCTACTGGCTAGGCTGGTTGTTAGCTTCCCCGTTGCTAGCACGCCGAAGCTAGCAACCCACTGAACCAGTTACTGAAAAGGCTGGTCATTAGCTTCCCAGGCTGGCGACTAACACTATTCTACAAAGTAGAATCTGTAGGCAGGGACGTGGATTTCCGGGAAGGCAAGTGTTCTGGTTTCCATTTGTACTATGCTTGTAGTCAGAGTAATATTGACCAATCACGTATCAGCAGGCGTATGCAAGAAAAACAGTCCATGAGGAGAGCAAAAGCAGGCGGAACGTAAACTGCAGACAGACATCCGCATGTAAGTTCAGCTAACAATCTGTTCTAGATCTAAAATTACCTTGAGATGAATCCCCTTCACATTGTGTCACGAAGGCCATTCAGCGTTCAGATTTCCCGACTTCCTCGAATGCATCAGATCGATCCTACCTCCGTTCAACAAACAAGCATTTTAAACGTTTTCTTCTCCTCTTGAGGACAGTGTCAGGTCCTGAGTTTTTGTCTGTACTTCCTGTTTTATTTTGTTAATCTCCCCACTTCCTGTTTGCATTCATTTGAGGTTTCTTTACTCCCTGTGTGTGTGATTGCTTATTGTTTTCACCTGTGTCTCGTTGTCTCCTCCCCACTTGTGTATATTAGCCTGTCTTCCCTAGTGTGTCTTTGTCAGATTGTCTGCATCCTTTGTGAGTAGTTTTCCGGCGTTTATTCCTCGTGTTTGTTTCCCAGTGTATGATCAGTTATCCTCATGTTCTCCTTTTGTCCAGTGCTTTTGTACTTCTGCCTGTCTAGTTTGCTGCCTTGGTTTTGACTTTTGCCTGTTTTTTGAACTACGACTTTGCCTGCCGATTTTTGTTCTGCTGCCATTGACTGATCTCCTGTGTACCGAACTCTGCCATTAAACGGTTAAACGAATCTGCTCTGTCTCAGGTCTGCTTAGTTGGG
This sequence comes from Semicossyphus pulcher, assembly GCF_022749685.1. Taxonomy (NCBI): domain Eukaryota; kingdom Metazoa; phylum Chordata; class Actinopteri; order Labriformes; family Labridae; genus Semicossyphus; species Semicossyphus pulcher. The sequence goes on from NW_027211670.1 coordinate 6,585,471, forward strand.
TCCTGTTGTCTGTCTGAACGTGACAGTACAATCTGACCAACTATGGACCCTACAGACCCGGAGCCTGTCTGTGAGGCTCTGAAGAGCCAAGCTCAGTGGCTTCGCATGCATGAGGAACAGATGACTTCTCTGAGACTTGAGTTAACCGAGTGTAACAGACGCCAAGAGGCAGCTCTTTCTCTGCTAGCTTCCCAGCTAGGTCAACTGATGGCAAGTCTCCAGCAAGGCGAGTTTTCCTCGCCTCCCAGCGAGGGCGCTGCAACTTCGGCCACGACACATCATCAGCCTGCGGCAGACCCCTCTCCCTCTCCGGAACCACGTCAGGTGCAGTTGTCTAGTCCTGAGAGGTTTTCTGGTGAGTCTGGGGACTGTAGACCGTTTCTCACTCAATGTGAGCTCCATCTTGAGTTTCAAGCTGCTGCTTTCCCTTCTGAGTGAATCTCTCACTCTTCCTCACACTGCTCTCATTGATTCTGGTGCTGATGCTAGTTTAATGGACACAAGTTTGGCTAAAAGACTCAATCTATCTTTTGTTCGTTTAGATTCCCCCGTGCCAGCCACCGCCCTAGATGGCCACATGATGCATCTGGTTACTCACTGCACATCTCCTGTGCACCTCAACATCCACTCGTTTTAGGTTCTCCATGGTTAATTCAGCACAACCCACACATACATTGGTTCTCCGGCAAGGTTCTGTCATTGGGGAGCCACTGTAAGACGCAGTGTTTTTTGGACCCACCTGTTTCCTGCTCCGAAGGAGTTTCCACCTCACCTGAGGAGGACGATGAGGAGGACTTTCCGGATTTGTCCGCAGTTCCGCCCTGTTACCTGGACCTCAAACAGGTATTTAATAAGACTAAAGCTACATCCTTACCTCCTCACCGCCCTTATGATTGCTCCATAGACTTGCTTGCCTCGCCCCCTCATGGCCGCCTGTACTCCCTGTCGGCACCCGAACATCGGGCTATGGAGGAGTACGTTGGTGCATCTCTCAAGGCTGGAATCATCCAGCCTTCCTCATCACCTGCTGGAGCCGGTTTCTTCTTTGTGGGAAAAAAGGATAAGACTCTTCGACCCTGCATTGACTATCGTGGACTCAATGACATTACTGTCAAAAACAGGTATCCTCTCTCACTCATTTCTTCTGGTTTCAAGCTCCTTCAGGGGGCCAAGATTTTTACCAAGCTGGACTTGCGTAATGCTTACCATTTGGTACGCATCAGGGAGGGGGATGAGTGGAAGACGGCATTCAATACTCCCACTGGCCATTATGAATATCTTGTCATGCCCTTTGGACTCACTAATGCTCCTGCTGTGTTCCAGTCGATGGTGAATGATGTTCTCTGTGAATGTTTGAACAAGTTTGTGTTTGTGTACCTGGATGACATTTTGATTTTCTCCTCAGATGTTGATTCTCACAAGAAGCATGGGGGGTTTGCTAACTATTATAGAAAGTTCATCCGTAACTTCAGCCAGGTTGCTTCTCCTCTGCATGCTCTTACCTCCTCCAAGGTGCAGTTCCAGTGGTCCCCCCAGGCAGATTCCGCCTTCCAAAGGCTCAAGAACCGTTTCACCACCGCCCCTGTGTTGATCCTTCCAGATCCTAAGCGACAGTTCGTGGTGGAGGTGGACGCCACCGATTTGGGCGCTGGGGCGGTTCTCTCTCAGCGCTCAGAAAAGGACGACAAGATCCGCCCTTGTGCCTTCCTGTCCCGCAAGTTTTCCTCGGCTGAGAGAAATTATGATGTGGGGGATCGTGAGTTGTTGGCGATCAAGTTGGCTTTGGAGGAGTGGAGGCATTGGCTGGAGGGGGCTGAGCAGTCCTTCCTGGTCTGGACGGACCACAAGAACATTGAGTACATCCGAGCAGCTAAAAGACTGAACCCTCGTCAAGCCAGGTGGGCCCTTTTTTTTTCATGGTTCAATTTTTGCATTTCTTACCGTCCAGGCTCTAAAAATGTCAAGCCCGATGCCCTGTCTAGACTGTTTAAGGGAGATTCTGCTCCTAAGGATTCAGAGACAATTATCCCTGAAGTTTGTGTAGTGGGCTGTGTCACCTGGGAGATCGAGGAGCGGGTCAAGAACGCTAACCAAGGGGTTCAGATTCCCCCAGAGGTACCTCCCAACAAATTGTTTGTCACCCCTGATCTTCAGGGGCCAGTGATTACTTGGGCTCACTCTTCTCTCTTCTCCTGTCATCCTTGTTTCCGCAGAACTCTGTTCCGGGTCCGCGAGAGGTTTTGGTGACCAGGTATGAGTAATGATGTCAATGAATATGTGGCGGCCTAGATCACCTGTGAACAGAGCAAGAGCAAGAACGCCTCTAGTGTCGGGCTTCTCCAGCTTCTACCGGTACCTCAGCGGCCCTGGTCGGACATTTCTCTCGACTTTGTCACCGGTCTACCGCCTTCTGAGGGTAACACTGTAGTGCTTACAGTAGTAGACCGCTTCTCCAAGATGGTTCGGTTCATACCGTTACCAAAAATTCCCTCTGCCAAAGAAACGGCAGAGGTGCTCTTGTCTCATGTTTGTCGAGTTTTTGGGTTTCCCAGGAATGTCCTGTCTGACCGGGGTCCGCAGTTTGTGGCCCAGTTCTGGAGGGCGTTCTGCCAGCTCATAGGCGCCATTGTTAGTCTGACCTCAGGCCACCATCCTCAGACCAATGGGCAGACGGAGCAGTTAAAACCAGGAGCTGGAGAAGGGACTCTGCTGCCTGGCTTCCCAGAATCCTGCTTCCTGGAGCAAGTTTGTCATGTGGGTGGAGTATGCCTACAACACGCTCCCCTGCTCCGCCACTGGCCTGTCCCCATTCCAGTGCGTCTTCGGTTACCAGCCACCTCTGTTTGCTGACTTGGAGAAGGAGGTCAGCGTCCCGTCTGCTGTCGCCTTGGTCCGACGTTGCCGTCGGATGTGGACCTGAGCCCGTCAGAACCTCCTTAAGTCCTCACTGGCTTACAAGATGTTTGCGGACCGGAAGAGGGAAGCAGCGCCAGCTTATGAAGTTGGACAACGCGTGTGGTTGTCCACCAGACATCTGCCCCTCAAGTAAGTTGGCGCCCCGTTTTGTTGGACCATTCCCGGTGTCAAAGGTTATTAATCCTGTTGCTGTGAAACTGACTTCCTAGGTCCCTTCGTGTGAACCCCACTTTTCATGTCAGTGAGGTTCAGCCCGTCAGAACCAGTCCTCTGGTCCCTCCTGCCAGACCCCCTCCTCCTGCCCGGATCGTCGATGGGGGCCCTGTTTACACAGTCCGGAAACTGCTGGCGGTTTGCTGTCGGGGGAGGGGTTTCCAGTACCTTGTAGATTTTGAGGGGTACGGACCAGAGGAGAGGTCTTGGATTCTCTTCTCGGAAAAAATCGTGGACCCGGACCACATCAGAGACTTCCACCGCGACCACCCTCATGATCCTGGGCCTTCAGGAGTTGGCCATAGAGGGGGGGGGGGGGTAGTGTCAGGTCCTGAGATTTTGTCTGTACTTCCTGTTTTATTTTGTTAATCTCCCCACTTCCTGTTTGCATTCATTTGAGGTTTCTTTCCTCCCTGTGTGTGTGATTGCTTATTGTTTTCACCTGTGTCTCGTTGTCTCCTCCCCACTTGTGTATATTAGCCTGTCTTCTCCAGTGTGTCTTTGTCAGATTGTCTGCGTCCTTTGTGAGTAGTTTTCCGGCATTTATTCCTCGTGTTTGTTTCCCAGTGTATGATCAGTTTTCCTCATGTTCTCCTTTTGTCCAGCGCTTTTGTACTTCTGCCTGTCTAGTTTGCTGCCTTGGTTTTGCCTTTTGCCTGTTATTTGGACTACGACTCTGCCTGCCGATTTTTGGTCTGCTGCCATTGACTGATCTCCTGTGTACCGAACTCTGCCATTAAACGGTTAAACGAATCTGCTCTGTCTCAGGTCTGCTTAGTTGGGTCCTGTTGTCTGTCTGAACGTGACAGACAGACCTGACAAAGCTTGAATTTTTACTTCTTACAAATCTGCATCATGATGTTGAAATTTCGGCAAAGGTAAGACCCGTTAATAACAAGTAGATCACAAGAAAACGGGTTCTCTTTCTGTAACAATGCAGTACGCGGAAGTCTTGACCGGAAGACGTTTATTGCTTTCCCCCCGGCATGTTCACCGGTGAAGGTAAAGTCTTTATACTTAGTAAGTAACTCCACCTTTAAGCTGAAGAATGAGAAGATGAAAGCGAGTGGAAGAAGAAACAAAGAAGAGGAAGCTGTGATATTTATTCTCTGAGCAGAGGGTGCAGGTGTTACATTGGGTGTTAGCACCCGCCCACTATCCCTTCTGCATGTGTGTCTCCCTTACGTCACAGAGATGTGTGTACATGTGTAAATTGTCCCATGTTGAATGAAAGTTCAAGGTGGATGAGTTGTCCCAGGTGAACCCAAAGTTCATTACAGATGTTGGTGCAGGTTGTATGCTTTGTGAGGCCTCTCAGCTCTGTGGCCTTGATGGGTGCTGAGACAATCGGTTTACTGTGTCTGTCTCACGGATGGTGAGATCATCCATCATGTCACGATCCATCATGCAGGTATCATCCCCTTCTTCCTTGTCAGGAGTCTCAGCTAATTAGCGAGAGTTGATCATTTATAGATGTTCACGTCAACAGAAAGCTCCCAGACTATACCAACAAGAAGTTCTAGATAGAACTTCAGCTCCACAGGAAGAACCCTTTGGGAACCTGGGAATTACTGTCGGCAGCCATGTTGATATCCTGTTGGATATCCTGTTTCTGTCACACTTTTCAGCCTTGACGTAGAGCTGGTGAGCCAGCAGTCTCTGCAGCACTTGCCGCACATGGTTGATGTGGGTTTCATCATTGGGGGAGAAGATCAGGATATCATCTAAATAGACGACAACGAACAGACCAGACTCTCAGACCATCGTTGACAAATGACTGAAAAACTGCAGGGGCATTAGTTAAACCAAAGGGCATTACTAAATACTCATTGTGGCCACTGGGGGTGTTGAACGCCGTCTTCCACTCATCGCCCTCTCTGATGCGGACCAGATGATAGGCGTTACGTAGGTCCAGTTTGGTGAAAACTTTAGCCTCCTGGAGGAGCTCGAAACCAGACGAGTTAAGTGGCAGGGGATAGCGATTTTTCACAGTAATGTCATTAAGACCTCTGTAATCAACACAGGGGCGGAGTGTCTTGTTTTTCTTTTCCACGAAGAAAACACCAGCTCCAGCTGGGGATGAGGAGGGCCGAATAATACCAGAATCTAGGGCAGACTCAATATATTCGTCCATCGCCTTAATTTCCGGGCCCGAAAGGGGAAAGAGATGCCCCATAAGGGCGATGTGGACGCAGAGACAGGGCTTTAAATCATACTAAAAACTTCCTTTAAATTATGGTAACACACGGGAATCTTGTCCAAATCAATGTTTTCTCCCTCCAGGTTTCCCGCAGGCTGAAGTAACTTACAGTGCTGTTAGGCATGTGAGACACACTTTCAACAAGGTAACTAAACACAGTTATATCAAGATATGTGTCAGTCTGTTCTGTCCCTCTGCAGAACACTGTGCCTTTACAGAAGGATATCTAATATCTCTGTTGTATTTAAATGAGCCACATATTCATTCATATTACAACAACTTGTTTTGTTCTCCAACAGGATCAAGCTCAACATGAGGACGTGATATACAGCACATTAGCTGTGCATTACACGTGTGCACTGTATGTATTACATCACTGTGATTGTGTCTACATGTGACAAATGAACGTGATGGATTGAATGTAACTCTTGTTACTTTCTGCTGCATGTCTTTCCATTCTTCATTCTTTGTCGTCTTGTTTCTTCACATTGTTTTGATGTTTTTACACCTTTACAACCGTCGCACACGCAGATAACTCGCACAAATGAGAGAGGTGTGAACACAAACAGTTTTAGACAGGAGAGCGGACATGAGCAGAAAGTTACTTTGAAGCATCCTCAGAGAGTACTAACTAACCAAAGTATTCAATGACTGGGAGAGGACAGAGAGCAGCGGTGATGTTAGTCTTCATTTTATTGATATTATAGTAAATCATTGTGTTGTTTTTCACTCCCACACTCACAGAAACAAGACCTTTAAACACTTTAACAACTTGTCAAAGAATAAGTCACACTTCTGTCTTTGCATATGAAAACAGCACAGTGTGAAAAGGTTTCCTCAGAACACTCACGCCTGCCCCAGGTTCATTTCCTGCAGCCAGCAGTCATCAGGCTTAGTCAGGCCACTCGTGCCCAGTGACACAGAGTGGAGCCCTACATTTTTGTTCTTAGTCAGTAAATCCACCAGTTCTTCTTACAGACTTCTTCCTCCTGAGTCATTCTTCCAACCAACATCTTTTTAATCCCCACCAGTGCCAAACAGCCACACTTCAATCTCTTTTTATATAGAATTAATATTAGTAATGCTACACAGAGTTCATGCTGGGTCCTGCAAGTTGGCCCGTTTTGCATGATGAATGAATAACTTACTTGTGGTGATGTTATCTGCACCTTACACACATTTTATATTTTCACTTCTATTCAAGTTGTTGTTTGCATTTTGTATTATTTGTATTGTACTGTATTTTTTGGAGTTATCTGGCGCTGTAATTTCCTTTGGAATTAATAAAGTTTTATCTTCTCTTATTTTAAATAAATCATTTTAAACAAGTGGAACTAAAACATGCAGGAGGCTTTAATGTTGTCATGAACTAATGACTTACCATTAGTACTATACTAATCTACATCTACTTCTTATAAAGCCAATACAAGTAAAGTACACCAGAGGGAGTAAAACACATGAAGCTTGACCTGTGAAATCAGCCAACTTGACACTTAAAGGAGACTTCAGTTAATGTTGTCATTAAATAACTCACCTCTGGTTCAGTCATCTAAACCTGACTTTAAAACTCAAAGAACAACAGAGTTAGTAGAAATGTCATCTTTGAATCATTGAAGAACTAACATTCAATATTAAACAGACAAACAGGTATAATATGTAAACTCATTGAGACAGCTGCATACATTACCTTCTTTGCCTGTAAAGAAATGATTTTCATTCTTATCATTTTCCTCAGATTGTTGAATGAGAGTAGCTCCTGTGATCCAGTGGTTCCTCCAGTGATGGCAGGGAGATCTACAGTATTGAGGCCAGAGGACACAAGGAAACGTTCCAGTGTATTCTGGGTCCTATCCAACAATTGATCCTTGTCATGGGTTTCCAAGTCGCCTCAGGGAGGGCACTGAGATATCCAGTGATTTGAAGAGCTGTTGCTCAGATGTAAAAGCAGGTCGTTCACTAATCTGAAGATCGGTGGTTTGATCCAAAGTTCCTCCAGTCGCAGGTCAAAGTGTCCTCGGGCAAGATACTGAACCCACATAGAAGGCATAATGTCTTCAAACACATAGGCTATGCCTTCAGGGTGAGTGTATCTTATCTTATCTTAATTATTATTTTAAATCAAAAGCCTCCAGATAAAAACAGGCCCTGGTGCAAGACGCTACCTCAGGTGTCTTAAACCTTGCAAGACGCAAAGGCTACCTTGGGCATTACCAGCCCTGCCAGACGCAAAGGCTAAAGTTACAAAGGAGCCAACAGTTATTAATGAACCCTGGTGCAAGACGCTACCAAGGGCGTTCAAACCCTACCAGACGTGAAGGCTTCCTGGGGCAGGCTGGAGCCTGAAGTCGAGGGAGATGAGGTCCTGGAGCTCTCTTCCTGGTGCCTGTCTCCAAAGGAGCTGAGTCATGAAGTGGAGGGAGCTGACTCCTCAGAGATTTCCTCAAAGTGAAACCTCGGCCACGTCATACTTACCTGTTTCCCTGGGATTGGCTTCCCTGCATCTCTTTGCCACTGACCTGAGGCCTGATGCCGAAGGAGCAGACTCTTCAGAACTTTCAGACATTCGTTAGCAGTAATGGCGGCCGTGTTGTGTCACGTCAGTAAGTCATGATAGTGTGACAGTAAAGAATCATTGACTTTTTTTTCACACGTAATGTCAACCTTTGCTCTGAACAGAACAGATCAAAGACAGAGTTAAATGTTGTTTGTCTGATGATCATTTCCTCCTCTTCATCATCTTCATTCAATCATTAAAATAAACCCTGTTAGTTTAGTGGATGTGTTTTGTGTCACTGACTGCTGTGACTGATGTCATTGCTCCTCTCCTCCAGGAGGATGCGCTGTAGGACAAACAAACAAACAGCTGCTTTGTGCAGGTTTTCATGGAAACAAGAAACTAAGTGAGCAGTGCTGAAGCTGTTGTAACATGTAGACACGTTGTTGTTGTTGAGCGTGTGTGTTTGTTTGCCAGTATGCAGAGTGTAAAAAGACCGGGTCCCGCTGTATTACTCAGGCTGCACTACAGCGTCTATTCACAGGCGCGAGCCCACTACTGAGCGGCACGGGGGCTTTGACCTGCTCCGTTTCCTGGGCCGGTGCACCCCTCCTTACACGACCTGGTGGTCCCGGGCTCCCCCAGGAGCACCATATCGATACCGAACTTAGTGCGGACACCCGATCGACATAGTCCGCTGCAGCTCAGAGCTCCTGAGCTCAAACGATCCTCCAGCCTCAGCCTACCGGTAGCTTGGATTACAGGCGCGTGCCACCGCACCCGGCGAGAGATCCCCTCATTCATAGAGGGTTTGGGGTTTTGAAGACGTGACGTCTTCACAAAGTATGCTCAGGATGCAGCTGCAGTGCTGAAGGCTGGTCAGTAACTATCTGTACAACCTCCCTGTAACTTCCTCATGTATAAAACATGTTTTTAAATAAATAAAAAGATGTAATTATCTTTATCAAATGTGCTGCTGTTTGTTTGCATTTAGACGGAGAAAACGTCATCCGTCTTAATATATGTTGGAATATGTTGGCAAGCAGAGTTTATTTAGCACCTTTCACAGACACCAGTCCCAAAGTGCTTCACAGTCAAATAACAGAAGGCAAATAAACAATTAAATAAACAAAATAAAAACCAATAAGAACTTTACAGATTTGTAGGTTTGAAGCTGAAGATACAAAAGTTGATTTCCTCGTGGTGAAAATGTTGCTGTGTCTGTGTGCTGTATTTATTTAAAGCAGCAGTCTTAACTTACGCGCCTGTGAATAGATTACATAATTTACACAGAATTACATACAAAGTTTTAGTTAAAGACAAATTCATTTCTGAAATTTGAAACTCTGGCTTTGACATTCTGTCAACCTGAGCTCAAAACAGAGACAGAGTTAAATGTTCTGTATGTCTGAAGATCATTCCTGAAGGATTTTCTCCTTTTTATCAACTTCATTAAAGCACTAAAATAAAACCCTGCAATATCAGACGACAGTGACCTACGTGACCTACGTGACTGGTCAACACCACTCAGACTACAAACGTGCTACCAACATGAAACAGAACACTTCCTGTGCTAGAACCACCTACAGATTCTACTAACCTCCTCTCACCACACACCTCTGCGCTGCTCTTTGTTTCCTTTTGTTAGATGTGAATACTTTGTCTCCGTCTCAGAGCCGGACTGTGCATCATAATATGTTGATGAATGAACAAAACTGATTTGACTTCACGGAGTGAGTCTTTGTTGTTCTTGTTCAGGTGAATTTCTGTTGGTGTCTCAGTTCTATGAAACAAATACGATTTACGGTGCAATAGTTGATGTCACAGTTACGTTGACCTTTGACCTTTTAAATACGAAACGTCATCATTTTATCCTTTTAGATATTTGTGTGAATTTTTGTCATAGTTAGCGTTTGAATTGTTGTGTTTTGACCAAAAATGTGTAGTGAAGTCACAGTGACCTTTGACCTTTGATCACCAAATTCTAATCAGATCAACAAGTTTGTCCAAGTGTACATTTGTGTCAGGTCTGAAGAAGGGCTTCCTCAGATATCGTGTTCATGAGAAGTGGACGAACCAACAGAGAGCACAAAGACTGAACAGAAACACTGTTAGAGTTCTCATGTAGCTGCAGGACTAAACTGTTCACCTTCATGGCTGATATCTACTATTTGTATCAGATACAACACATATTCATGAGACAAGCCATCCTTATATTTTATATGAAAGTATTCCAGCCATGAACAGACTGCAAGTCGAGCATGTCATCACAAATACATTGTTTAGTTTTATAAATGATTCCACTTGAATTCATTTGAATTAAATTCTTGTTTTAATGTTATTTTATTGTTTGATCAAATTAACCCTCATGATCAATATTATCTCATATATCTTATATTGTAAATGTTTGACATCAAAATTGTATAATAATCTATTTTTGTTCAAACACTAGAGCCAGCAGAGCACATGTCTCATCAACACATATAACTGTTGTAACTCTTAAGTGTTTTTTTCAATCTCTTAATGTTGTAAAAAAAAAAGATGTCTCACGTTGTGCTGTCTGCTGTTTTCTTGTCTCATGTTTTCATTTTGAGGTTTTTCACCGTCTCTCCTCAGCTCTCTGACTAGCTGCACAATTTGACCACAAGTAAAAAGCTTGCAGACACGTGCAGCTCTGCAAGACACATCGAGACTAAAGTAATGTCATGTTGGAAAAAAATGTTTTTCAAGTAGGCCTACTGAAAGCACATGAAGTCCTTCACATCAGCACATTAATGCGAATAATTAGTAAAGATATAAACTGTGGCTCAATAACAACTAAAAAAAAATAATAATTAGTAACATGCCTTAACAATAAATATTTTAGTTCTTCAGAAGTAAATGTTCTAGATATAACTTCAGCTCTACAGGAAGAACCCTGTGGGCACCTGTATATAGTGTAGGGGGAGGAGAGGTGGTAACATAGGCGGTATAAACAGTCTTTGGTTGTTAACCACTGAAATATGTAGTAATAGCAGGAAGTATGAAGTAATTCTCACAGTGAGATGGTCACTGTTGTTTCCTCTCTGCTCACTCATCAACATGGCCGCTCATCTCAGCGCTCTTCTCATCCTTACTGGACTCACAGGTCGGTCACCGGGATTATTCTATCATTTGTATTTTCTGGTGATGTCAGAAGATGATGAGACTATAATTTCAACTTTTTATGGTCAATTTGTTTGTTGCAGGAATTCACAGCTTAACTACAGTCAGAAAAGTGTCAGTGAAGAGAGGAGGCTCCGTCTCTGTCCCGTGTCTCTATGAGTCTAAGTACACAACTCATGTGAAATACTTGTGTGAAGGACAGGATTGGTATACCTGCTCCTACGCAGTTAATACTAATGAACAAGATGGTTCAGGAAGGTTTATAATCTCTGATGACAAACAGCAAAGAATCTTCACTGTGACCATTAGTGACCTGTCTGTTAAAAGGTCTTATTACTGGTGTGCTGTGGAGATAAATGATGGGCCAGACATCAGGACGCCATTTCTGCTGTCCACAGGTAAGAAGCCTTAGAAGGGACTTTCTGTATGTTTTAACCTGTTTTACATATCTCAGGGTTTAAATCACTTATACAGATATTTTTAGGATCAAAGTATGTCCAGTGAAAATGCTTGTTTTTGCGCCTCACAGGCTCAGATTGTTATCTGATTGTTAACTGGCTAACAACATAAAGAAAGGATTGTTACACAAATAGACCTTTTTATGAAGGTAAGATCCTTTTTAACCAGAAAGAGCTGTGAGCTACATTGCTATCTTCTAATCCACCAGACTCCATTGACAAAAACAGTATTTTTTCCTCACAGAACACAGGAGTTCCTGGTCTCCTGCTGCCTCAATCAGGTAGTTTGTTTGTGTTATGTGTTGGATTTAAACATTTAAAACACCAAAGTCACACAACGATACAAATTAAGTAACCGGTTGATGCAGCAGTGGATCAGCAACTCCTGTGTTCTTTGGAGTTAAATTACTGTTTTTGTCAATGGAGTCTGGTGGCTTTGAAGTGGACGATTTACAGGTTGTTTCTTGTTTAAAAAAGCATCTTTCTGTTGTAAAAAAGGTCTTTCTCTGTAGCAAACCTGTTTGTAATGTTGTCAGACACTTAGAATAACAATTTGATCCCATTAGTACTCTTATCATCATCAGTCAATAATATTTGAAATAAATGTAAATGAAGTCATTTATCTACCACATGTACTCTTTGCAGAAAGTACTGATCAAACAGCTGAACACAACATTGTAGAAAATGCTGTTTGTTGTCCCTCAAGGTCGGCCCCAGCTCTCTGTGGATCGTCAGGAGGTTACAGGATTTATTGGAGAAGATGTTACCGTCCATTGTCACTATAGTGTTGTTGGAGAAAGTCGGTGGTGCAGGCTGGGAGGGTCCTGTGTGAAGGAGCCGTCTGGATCAATAGATGGAACAACAGTGACCATTAAAGTGGTCAAAGTCTCTTTAGTTTTCTCTGTGACTCTGAGTGGACTGAGGACACAGAGCAGCGGCTGGTACTTCTGTGTTAAAGGAGGCCTACAGATGCCAGTGCATGTAACTGTTCAAGAGAGACTCAGCACTAGTAAGTACCATAATACTGACCAACAGTACAGACGAGCACAAGGTTATAAAATGTGCAGTTATAATTTGCAACATTAGCAAAGCGTTGCATTTGATACAGATGTGATATTAGTATACATATTTGTGATATGATTCTGTTAATCATTCTGTTGTTTCTCTCAGCCGCACTCGCAGCAACAAGAGGTTCAAGCACCTTTGAAAGCACTCATCAACCTGTCAATCACACGTCTGTGTTTGAGTATGAAGAACACACCACAGTTCAGGCTGCGTCGCACAGGTCAGTTACATTTGCAGTCAATACACTATTTAGTAGACTGTGGCTGATTTAGGGGCCAATGAATCAGTCACAGATTTGAAGTGAAGTCTCAATACATGCATTTTAACATGAAGCTGCCTTTATTAATCATGAATAACGTCTAAACTGTATAAAATGGTGCAGCAGTATATTTCTTGATCACAACATAGTTCTACATGAAGGACACTGATCTGTTAATGATTTTCATCGTGTCTTTATAATTTATTCTACAGTGTTTCCTTCCACCTGAAGAGTTTCTCCGTCCGTCTGAGCGTGTTGATCCTCGTTGTGCTGGTCGGCTTGTTCGTATGGTTTATTTTCAAAAGACGAAGTAAGTCTGTGCTGATCTTAATAAATCCAACTCATGTTGTTTCTAACTATTTCTCTTTAAAACTGTAGACATGTGTCGCACAGTCATTGCACAATGAGAGACAGTAACAGGAGTTTTGATTGTTCCACTTTCAGAGCGGACCACAGCCCAAACATCAGCTGCAACACCAGTAAGATATTCTGATTCATCTCCACAGTGTTTATAATGAGAGAAAACGTCTCTTTGCAGAACGACTGTAGATGGTACAATATTGTGGATGTGCCTGTGAGCTTAAAGCTCAAAGTCAGTTTCACTTTAAGAATATTTTGACACGTTTTCTTCCTGGTGTTTCTTCCACGTGGAGAGTCAGATGAAAAGATTGAATCTATACTCAAATCAGTCAGTTAAATATAAAGCTACAGCCAGCACAGGGTGAGCTAAGCTTAACATAAAGACCTAATCAGCTACAGGCTGTATAGCTTCATATTAAAAGACAGACAAGACAGTGATATATATCAGTTTCAAAGAAAGCAAGTCAAAATATTTGTTTGTAATTATTCCTTAATGAGGGAAGTATATAAGATTGCTTATGGTTACTATTTTTAAAATGATGTAATGGACAGGTTATATCATCTTGTTCAGACTTTGTGTAAATGACATTAGTTTTGTCCTTTAACAGCCAGAAGAGGAAGTAACTTACAGGAATGTGGAGACAATGAGAGAGACTTCAGGCCAGGTAACTGTCAACTACTGAAACTGTCATTTGGATTTCACAATACTAGTACATCAAAATAAATATAGAAACACTTTACATGTTTTATTTAGAACTGAAGAACTGCACAGAATAAAACTGTCTTTCTGTGTGTGTGTCTCTCCCTCCATACCCAGAGGTCATATGCTGAAAGAGATGTGGATGGGATGTAACGCTCTGTGCTCACCAGAACAAACAGAAGAAAATGGGAGATTGAAGAGACGCTGGTTACACTGGTTCATTTTTCATTTCTGGTCATGGTGATGGTTTACTTTTTTCTCCAGTGAGATGTTGTGCTTTCTGCTGTTGTTGTTTGTGCAGTCGTTGCTATGGTAACGCCATCTAGAGTGTTAATTATAAGATTTACATGCTAAGATCAGTAAGCTGCCTTTATCAGTTAAAAGTCCAGTGCCACAGCTGATGAGCTCAGAATCATCTGCCGGGTTTCTGCGTGCCAGGCCACACACGCTTTATTTGTTCAATTGACTTGATCCGCCATCTTGAAGACACACGGGGCGCGACCACCTTCATGGTAGCTCCGCCATCTTGTCCTCTCTCTCTCTGCACCCCCCACTCACACACACACACACACACACACACACACTCACACACACACACACACACGTGTGGGCCTCTGCTTTGTGTATTGTAAATAGCTGCTGGTATTTAGGTTTGATAGTTATTTGTTTGGTTAAGTGTCATCAACTTTGATTGGTGCTGCTTGTTAAATAAATTCTATTTATAATTTACAGAGAAGTTGTTTGTAATTACTTGTGTATTCACATTGTGGTTATAGCTGGTTGCGAAGGTCAGTGCTCAGATTCATACCTTCCCTTTTTCACTTTTAATTGAAAATATTGATATTTCATAACAATATTGACTTTGTATAAGTGTAATATTGAGGCTGAGTCTTCTTCTTTTTGGTTATTACTACCTGATCCCAGGGTGGTGCCCTGAAATTAGTCATTCTAACTGATAATCTTTTATTAAAATTAATAATCGGAATTCTTATTAATATTTTTCTTAATAGCCAAAATGCTCCGACCAAATCCCATCAACTCATTAAATCAGCTCTTCAGCAAACATCGTTTTTTCAGCCATATTTAATATGAAACATCTTGAAGAGTATATAGAATAGATATTGTTTAAGTAGAGCATTCACCTCCAGATAAATTGTTTCAGTACAAATACTTTAAAAATGACCTCCATCGTTCAGGTCACCTGGACATGAGCCAGCATTACAGTATTCTCACTACATCTAAGTAACAAAGTACCTCCGGTAACCTCCAAGTGCAGACAAATTAAACTGGGCTGCAGTGGAGAGGCAATTGATGATTCTAAGGCCAGGAAGATGTCTTCCAGATTAAAGTAAAAAGAGCGAGGCAATAGTTGGGATCAGCGATTAGGATTGTAATCCTTCTCATGAATCCAGGGAATTACCGGTCCCGTCCTAGGAAGTGTTGAATTTTGCCTGGAGGTGTGGCTGCGTGCGTGCTGCTGTGTGCGCGTGACGGCGGCCGTGCTGCTGCGTGCGCGTAACAGCGGGCGCGCTGCTCTGCGGCGCACCTCAGCAGGTGATTGCAATTGAACTAATCAGCAGCACACGCCACAAACGCCCCAGTAGTTTGGCTGTGTGCAAGACGGCGGAGGACAGCAGAAGCAAAGCTAAAGAAGCTTCACAAATTAATCAAACGCATGGGGAAAGGACTCGAATCAAAAGGGCTACCGGTAAGCTCACGTCTCTTCACTGGACTCTGAAATGTGATCTCTGGCTGTGTTGTGGTCCATGTATTGGGGTAAATGAATTGTACTGTCTGTTGTTGACGGGAGAGATTAACATTGTTTTATACGGTAAAGTTCAGTTTAAAGGCAGCACTTGTCGTTGCAATTGGCTTAACATTTATTTAGATATTAAACTGTTAAGATGTGGGTACAATTTGTGCTTATTTCGTTTCTTTGCGTTACCTACCTTATTTACTATAAAATATCTGTTTAAATTGTAAAACAAATTGTGACCCAATTAGGTTGCTTAAAACTGTGCTTAAAAATAGATGTCTAAGAATAGAAAAGAGTTGATGAAGTTTTTAAATAGCACTAGTTAAAATATAGTGAATTTTTTGCTTCATTAAAATGCAAAGTAAAAATATTTAATTTATGTATAAAAATAAGGGTATTTCTGTTCAAAAATGGTTGTTAAAATCTACAGTAAAATCGGTTTAAAATGCTTGATTTCATTTAAGTTAAGAAATGAGTATTAAAGGTATGAGTGTTAAAATTGTGATAGAAATACATGTCACGTCTAAAATCTGTATAAAATAATTTAGGTTAAAACACAAGGTAAAAACAGGTTTAATTTACACAGTACTTACCTGGGTTGATATTTAGTGAGACAATGGTTAATGTATGTTTAAAATCTACTTACCTTTTACCTAATTAGATGCACTTTCCTGAAAATGCGTTTAAATGTATTTATCTTGGTTGATGGAAAATGCAGAATTTTATTTACATTTGTTTAATTCTTGTGTTTAAAGGTTTTTCACCTTCCTTGTTTATTGGTCAAAATAAACTGAAGATCGAGTGAAATCCTGAGTCTGGTCAAGTCCTTCCTTTTTCAAGTGTTGGAAGCCATGACGTTGTAAATACACTTGACAGTCACTATAGTAACATTAATTTCTGCTTCAAGCAACTGACTCAAAGTATATACATATATGTATATGAAATAAAATAAATAATAAATAGATTCTTACACTCATACACTCATACACACATTCCACAAACATATACCAGCATTTTTTACCATACATTCATTGCCAACGTATGCAGTTAAAAAAACAACATGGTATTAAAAAAAGTGATGATGAAGTGCGTTGACAGTATTGCACATGGGTAGTTATTGCCCATTAATGCTGACTTGTATTGGGGGTGTGTGCTTTCAGTAATTATGTTACTGTTAGTTACTGTGGCGGACGGTCATGTGGTCCGTTTTTCTCTATTTCTGGCTCCTGTCATCAACGTCTGACTAATATGTAAAGTTTAAATAACATTTGTATCTCCATCTACATACGGTACCTTCATCAGCACCTGGGGGCCACTGTCTAATGTTGTTAATCCAACTACCCATGCTGCTGTCACGGGCAGCAGGCAGTAGCAGACTGACCGCAGTAATGGAGGCTGACACACAAGGGCGGAACCACTGACTGTATAGATGGATGACGCGTCTCCATCTGCTCTCATCGCACAGAATTGATGCCAAAATAGCCCCCATGATAGGCGCTGCCATCTTACGATGGTGACGTCATTTGGAGCCAGAGTCTGCGCAGTAGAGATTGGCAGGTTGCGCCCTCGTAGCCACTTCTTGCTAGAGCTCGAGCTAAATCGATTAATCTGCTGTAATTATCATCACTGTGGTTATTCAGCTGCTGTGTACTTAAACAGACACTAGTTTTCATCAAGCACTCTCGTTGTTGCATTAGCGTCATATCTGCTAAACCCTTAACTTTATACTCGCTTAGCCGTTAGCTTAGCAGCTAGCTTAATCAATTGAAATGTCTTCTCCTTCTCCCTCCTGCTCTCCTGATCTGCCCTGTTCGGTGTGTCAGATGTTTAGCTCTACCTCGACCTCCTTTACGGATAAGGGTACTTGTATGAAATGTAGTATTTTTGGAGCTATGGAGGCGAGGATCACGGAATTAGAGACGCGGCTCCGCACCTTGGAAAACCAAGCATCGCTAGCTGCTGTCGTCGGCAGCAAGCCCCCAGGGCCAGTAGCTGATGCGGGCCGACCTAGCGTAGCTTCTCCCCCGGCAACTCCCAAGCAGCCGGGATGCAGTGGCTGGGTTACTATCAGAGGGAAGCATAGCCGCAAGACAAAGCACACGGTTCACCACCAACAACTTCACGTTTCGAACAAGTTTTCCCCACTCAGCGACACACCCGCTGAGAAACCAACTCTGGTTATTGGCAGCTCCATAGTCAGAAACGTGAAGTTAGCGAGGCCAGTGGCCATAGTGAAATGTATTCCTGGGGCCAGAGCGGGCGACATCGAGTCCAATTTAAAACTGCTGACAAAGGATAATCGTAATTTTGATAAGATTGTAATTCATGTCGGCGTTAATGACTCCCGGTTACGCCAATCGGAAGTCACTAAAATTAATGTTGAGTCGGTGTGTGCATTTGCAAAGACGATGTCGGACTCCGTAGTTTTCTCTGGACCCCTGCCCAATCTGACGAGTGATGACATGTATAGCCGCATGTCATCATTCAACCGCTGGCTGTCGAGGTGGTGCCCAGCAAACGATGTGGGCTTCATAGATAACTGGCAGACATTCTGGGGAAAGCCTGGTCTTATCGGAAGAGACGGCATTCATCCCACTTTGGATGGTGCAGCTCTTTTGTCTCGTAATATGGCTAAGTTTGTTAGTCGTAAAACCTGACAAACCAGAGTTGAGACCAGGAGGCAGAGCTGTAGTCCTACACACTCCTCTGAGCTTCCCTGTGAGCAGTTTCCCAGCCACAATGTTAATGTTATAGAGACTGTGTCTGCCCCCCAACCCAGGCCTTTTATTACAGTTAATTCAAACTCAAATAAAAAGGAGTAAATCAAAAAAATGTAATAAAAATTAAAACAACCGAAGTTATGCCAAAAAATATGAGAATATCAGATCCCTGTCATCTAAAGCTCTATTAGTGAACGATCTGATATCAGATTATCATATTGATTTACTCTTTAACTGAGACTTGACTGTGTCAGGAAGAATATGTCAGCTTAAATGAATCCACTCCTCCCAGTCATCTTAATACTCATATTCCTCGAGACACTGGTCGAGGTGATGGAGTGGCAGCTATCTTCAGTTCTAGTCTTCTAATCAACCCTCGACCAAAACTTAGTTTCAGCTCTTTTGAAAGCCTTGTTCTGAGTTTTTCACACCCAGCTTGGAAAACTTTACAGCCTGTTTAATTTGTGATAGTATACCGCCCTCCTGGCGCATACTCTGATTTTCTAACTGAATTCTAAGAGTTTTTATCAGATTCAGATTTCAGATGAAATAATTATTGTAGGGGACTTCAATATTCATGTAGATGTTGATAATGATAGTCTTAGCATGGCATTGATGTCCCTTTTGGACTCTTGGTTTCACTCAAAGTGTAAACCAGCCTACTCACCGCTTTAACCACACCCTCAGCCTTGTTCTAGCTTATGGCCTTGAAACCGAAAACTTAATTGTCTTCCCACAAAATCCTCTTCTATCAGATCACTATTTAGTAACATTCGATGTCCTATTAACCCACTACTCTCCAGTTAACAAAAATGTACTCACAAGATGTTTGTCTGATAGGACTGTAGCTAAATTTAAGGAAACAATTCCAGCTGCTTTTAATTCTTTACCACATCTGTTTACTACAGAAAGCTCTTGTGCTAATGTTAGTCCCTCTCAGCTTGATCAGTTTGTTGATAGTACTGCAGGTTTGCTGAGAAGTACTCTAGACTCAATTGCCCCCTTAAAAAAGAAGATTATTAAACGACAGAGGCTAGCTCCATGGTATGACTCAGAAACTCGTAACTTGAAGCAAATATCGAGTAAATTTGAAAGAATGTGGCGATCCACCAAAACAGAAGAGTCTCGTTTACTCTGGCAAAATAGTCTTAATAAATACAGGAAGGCCCTACGGCATGCTCGAGGTGTCTACTACTCCTCCCTCATAGAAGAAAATAAAAACAATCCCAGGTACCTTTTCAGCACTGTAGCCAGGCTGACAGAGAGTCACAGCTCCACTGAGCCAGGTATTCCTATAGGCCTCAGCAGTGACGGTTTCATGAGCTTCTTTAATGACAAAATCCTAAAGATTAGAGACAAAATTTGTAACCTCCTGCCGTTAACCGGTGCAGATGTATCTTTGGAAACACCTGGAAAAACCCGATGTTTACCTTGACTGTTTTTCTCCAATTGACCTTACTGAGCTAAATTCTCTGATATCTTCGTCTAAACCATCAACCTGTCTTTTAGACCCGATTCCAACCAAGCTGCTTAAGGAAGTCTTTCCCTCAATTAGCACTTCTTTGCTAGATATAATCAATATGTCTTTATCGACGGGCTATGTACCCCAGCCTTTTAAACTAGCTGTAATTAAGCCACTTCTTAAAAAGCCTACCCTAGATTCAGGCACCTTAGCTAACTATAGACCTATATCTAACCTTCCTTTTATCTCAAAGATCCTTGAGAAAGCAGTCGCTAATCAATTATGTGACTTTCTTCATAACAACAGTTTATTTGAGGACTTTCAGTCAGGATTTAGAGTCCACCATAGCACTGAGACAGCCCTTGTGCGAGTTTCAAATGATCTACTTACTGCTTCAGACAGAGGACTTCTCTCTGTACTCGTCCTGTTAGATCTTAGTGCCGCTTTCGACACGATAGACCATCACATCCTGTTACAGAGATTAGAACATTTAATTGGCATTACAGGATCTGCACTAAGTTGGTTTAAATCTTATCTATCAGATCGATCTCAGTTTGTTAATGTTCATGATGTGTCCTCTATGCAAACCAAAGTTAGTCATGGAGTTCCACAAGGTTCTGTGCTCGGACCGGTTCTTTTTACCTTATATATGCTTCCTCTGGGTAATATCATGAGGAAACACTCCATTAATTTTAATTGTTATGCGGATGATACTCAATTATACTTATCTATGAAGCCAGACGAAACCAATCTATCTAAACTAGAAGCATGCCTTAAGGACATAAAGATCTGGATGACTAGAAACTTTCTGCTACTTAATTCAGACAAAACTGAAGTTATTGTGCTCGGCCCAAAACACCTTAGAGACTCTTTCTCTAATGATATAGCTGCCCTAGATGGCATCAGCCTGGCATCCAGCACTACTGTTAGGAATCTGGGAGTTCTATTTGATCAGGATATGTCCTTCATCTCACACATAAAACAAATATCAAGGACAGCCTTCTTTCATCTCCGCAACATAGCAAAAATCAGACACATCTTGTCTCAAAACGATGCAGAAAAACTAGTCCATGCATTCGTTACTTCCAGGTTGGATTATTGTAACTCGTTACTATCAGGCTGCCCTAATAAGTCACTAAAAACTCTGCAGCTGGTACAAAATGCTGCAGCATGTGTGCTGACAAGAACTAGGAAGAGAGATCACATCTCTCCTGTATTAGCCTCTCTGCACTGGCTTCCTGTAAAATCTAGAATAGAATTTAAAATCCTTCTTCTTACTTACAAAGCTCTTAATGGTCAGGCACCATCATATCTTAAAGAGCTCATAGTGCCATATTACCCCTCTAGAACATTGCGCTCCCAGGATGCAGGCCTGCTTGTGGTACCTAAAGTCTCTAAGAGTAGTGTTGGAGGTAGAGCCTTCAATTACCAGGCCCCCCTCCTCTGGAACAATCTACCAGTCAAGGTCCGGGAGGCAGACACCCTCTCTTCTTTTAAGAGTAGACTTAAAACTTTCCTCTTTGATAAAGCTTATAGTTAGGGCTGGCTCAGGCTTGGACTAGCCCATAGTTATGCTGCTATAGGTTTAGACTGCCGGGGGATCTGACACACCAAGCTCCTCTCTCCCTCTCTCTCTCTCTCTCTCTCTCTCTCTCTCTCTCTCTCTCTCTCTCTCTCTCTCTCTCTCTCTCTCTCTCTCTAACTCTCTCTCTCTCTCCCTCTCCCTCTCCCTCTCCCTCTCTCTCTCTCTCTCTGACTCTCTCTCTCTCTCTCTGACTCTCTCTCTCTCTCTGACTCTCTCTCTCTCTCTCTCTCTCTCTCTCTCTCTAACTCTCTCTCTCTCTCCCTCTCCCTCTCCCTCTCCCTCTCTCTCTCTCTCTCTCTCTCTGACTCTCTCTCTCTCTGACTCTCTCTCTCTCTCTGACTCTCCCTCTCTCTCTCTCTCTCTCTCTCTCTGCTTCTCTCGCTGATTTATTCATTTATTTATTTTGTTAATCTTCACCCTAGTCTACCACTATTATTGGCATTGTAACCATAAGTATGTGTCTGTTGTTGTTCATGTAACAAGGACATATGTTGTTGTGGTAACAAGAACATATGTTGTTGTTGCTCTCTTTGCCTGTCTCTATCCTGCATCTCCTTCTATCCCATGTTCGGCCCATCCAGTCGAGGCAGATGGCTGTTCAACATGAGTCTGGTTCTGCTCGAGATTTCTGCCTGTTAAAAGGAAGTTTTTCCTTGCCAATGTGCCAAATATTGCTAAGTGCTACTCATGGTGGATTCATGTTGGGACTCTCTTTAAATAACTTAACAAAGAGTCGTCTAGACCTGCTCTTTCTGTAAAGTGTCTCGAGATAACCCTGGTTATGATTTGGCGCTATAAAAATAAAATTTGATTGATTGATTGATTGATCAGCCACTGTTGTCACCAGACGAGCAGTTACAGTGTGGGCAGGTGTGTCTAGTCAATACAGAACTGCCCTACGGGGAACGGCTGCTGGAGACTGGGGTACCTCAAATGGAGTGGCCTGCACTTTCTCCAGACCTGAATCCCATAGAAAACCTATGGGATCAGCTGAGTCGCCGTGTAGAGGCTCGGAACTCCCCAGAACCCCAGAACCTCAATGACCTGAGGGCCACCCTTCAAGAAGAGTCAGATGCCATGCCTCAGCAGTCAATAAATCAATTTGTGAACAGCATGAGACGTCGTTGTCAAGGTGTAATTGTTGCTCAAGGGCACATGACAAGTTATTGAGACATTGACATTTTGTGTAGTGGTGTACCCACCACTGTTGTTGGCTTTTGTTTCAATAAATAGTTTAGGATGAGGAAATCACCATTGCATGCTCCTACGTAAATGCCCTACTTTCATGATATAATACCACTGTAGCGTGAACTTTTTACATTTTCCATAAATTTCACCCGAAAGCCAAATATCTCTAACTTTTTGTGAGTAGTGTCTGTTTTGCAAGTAGGCATACTGAGGGCACATGAACTTCACATCAGCACATAAATGCAATATTTGGTAAAGATATCGACTATGGCTGTAGACGAAATATATAAAAACTAAAAATTAGAAAAGTGTGTACAATAAATATGTGAGTTCTTCAGAAGTGTCAGAAGTCACCACCCACTCGGGTCTGAGGTGTAATGATTATTTTAACCAGAGATCTTTTAAGCAGGTCCTGCCCCTTTCTTTGTGCAGCCTTACTGTCACTTATAAGCAACCTTAGTTGTCAAGAGAATGCTGGGAGGGTCATACACTATGGCGCAGGGAAAAGGACAAAAGTAAGACTATTGAGAGGCCGAAGGAGGCTATATCCTTGCCGAAGCCAGCAACTGATCTGGCCAATGATAAGCCAGCGCAGGTAACTGAGAGGCCGGCGGTGGTAAATGAGAAGCCACCTATTCATTCGACCAGGGCCGCAAGTCATGCGTCTAACATAGCAACCAATTGGATGGGCTACTGGCTAGGCTGGTTGGTAGCTTCCCAGGCTGGCGACTAGCACGCCGAAGCTAGCAACCCACTGAACCAGTTACTGAAAAGGCTGGTCATTAGTTTCCCAGGCTGGCGAGAATAGTCTACATAGTAGAATCTGTAGGCAGGGACGTGGATTTCCGGGAAGGCGAGTGTTCTGGTTTCCATTTGTACTATGCTCGACCACCTCACAAAGCCCTCCACCAGGCTCCTGTACTCCCCCTTCCGTCCATTCCTGACACAGCCGACGATCACAGTGTCGTCTGAGTATTTCTGCATGTGGCCGAGCTCAGAGTTGTGCTGGAAGTCAGAGGTGTAGAGGGGAAAGTACCGTCCCCTGTGGTGCTCCAGTGCTGCTCCAGTGCTGCTGACCACAGTGTCAGATGTGCAGCCTTTCAGCCTGACGTACTGTGGTCTCTCTGTCAGATAGTCTGTAATCCATCTCACCAGATCCACCCTCATCTCTGTCAGCTTGTCTCTCAGGAGTAGGGGCTGGATGGTATTAAAGGATCTGGAAAAATCAAACAACATGATTCTAACCGCGCCACTGCCCTTGTCCAGGTGACAGTGAGCCCTGTGTAGCAGATAGAGGATGGCGTCGTCCACGCCCACCTTCACCTGATATGCGAACTGCAGAGGATCTTGTGCGTGGCGGACCTGGGGTCTGAGGAGATGGAGCAGCAGCCGTTCCATGGTCTTCATCATGTGTGATGTCAGTGCAACCGGCTGGAAGTCATCTGGCTCAAGTAGCATTAAGTAAACATGAACCTTTTTTAACCTGCTATAGATGTTGGACTGCATGTATTGAGTACACCTGATATAGTTTGATTGTAAGATCTGGAACAGGAGCGGCATGCCGGTAGAGAACGGCAGCAGCAGACTGATCGACAGGCTGACTTGCCACCACAGTAATGGAGGGTGCCACACGATGGCAGAACACACAAATCAAGATATTCATAGAAGTGTTGGAAGAAAAAGTTTTACAAGTAGGCCACTGAAAGCATGTGAACTCCTTCACATCAGCACAAAGTAAAGGCAAATTACTTGAGTGTTCATTAAACACAATAAAACACAAGATATCAGCTATATGAAAAATAAATTAGAAAACCAACAAATAGAAACATGCAAAAACAAGAAATATCTGAGAGTGGGAACCTGTATACAGTGTAGGGGGAGGAGAATTGTTAATGTAGACAGTAGAAACAGTCTTTGGTTGTTAACCACTGAAATGACCTATGTAGTTATAGCAGGAAGTATAAAATCATTCTCACGGTGAGATGGTCGCTGTTGTTTCTTCTCTGCTCACTCATCAACATGGCCGCTCATCTCAGCGCTCTTCTCATCCTTACTGGACTCACAGGTCGGTCACCGGGATTATTCTATCATTTGTATTTTCTGGTGATGTCAGAAGATGATGGGACTATAATTTCAACTTTTTATGGTCAATTTGTTTGTTGCAGGAATTCACAGCTTAACTACAGTCAGAATACTGTCAGTGAAGAGAGGAGGCTCCGTCTCTGTCCCGTGTCTCTATGAGTCTAAGTACACAACTCATGTGAAATACTTGTGTGAAGGAATGAATTGGCGTACCTGCTCCTACGCAGTTAAAACTAATGAACAAGGTGGTTCAGGAAGGTTTTTAATCTCTGATGACAAACAGCAAAGAATCTTCACTGTGACCATTAGTGACCTGTCTGTTTATGGGTCTTATTACTGGTGTGCTGAGGAGATAAATAATGGGCCAGACATCAGGACGTTATTTCAGCTGTCAGTTACCACAGGTAAGAAGCCTTAGAAGGGACTTCCTGTATGTTTTAACCTGTTTTACATATCTCTGGGTTTAAATCACTTATACAGATATTTTTAGGATTAAAGTATGTCCAGTAAAAATGCTGGTTTTTGCCCCTCACAGGCTCAGTTTGTTATCTGATTGTTAACTGGCTGACAACATAAAGAAAGGATTGTTACACAAATAGACCTTTTTATGAAGGTAAGATCCTTTTTAACCAGAAAGAGCTGTGAGCTACATTGCTATCTTCTAATCCACCAGACTCCATTGACAAAAACAGTATTTTTTCCTCACAGAACACAGGAGTTCCTGGTCTCCTGCTGCCTCAATCAGGTAGTTTGTTTGAGTTATGTGTTGGATTCAAACCTTTAAAACACCAGAGTCACACAACGATACAAATTAAGTAACCGGTTGATGCAGCAGTGGATCAGCAACTCCTGTGTTCTTTGGAGTTAAATTACTGTTTTTGTCAATGGAGTCTGGTGGCTTTGAAGTGGACGATTTACAGGTTGTTTCTTGTTTAAAAAAGCATCTTTCTGTTGTAAAAAAGGTCTTTCTCTGTAGCAAACCTGTTTGTAATGTTGTCAGACACTTAGAATAACAATTTGATCCCATCAGTACTCTTATCATCATCAGTCAATAATATTTGAAATAAATGTAAATGAAGTCATTTATCTACCACATGTACTCTTTGCAGAAAGTACTGATCAAACAGCTGAACACAACATTGTAGAAAATGCTGTTTGTTGTCCCTCAAGGTCGGCACCAGCTCTCTGTGGATCGTCAGGAGGTCACAGGATTTATTGGAGAAGATGTTACCGTCCATTGTCACTATAGTGTTGGTGGAGAAAGTCGGTGGTGCAGGCTGGGAGGGTCCTGTGTGAAGGAGCCGTCTGGATCAATAGATGGAACAACAGTGACCATTAATGTAAAAGTCTCCAAAGTTTTCTCTGTGACTCTGAGTGGACTGAGGACACAGAGCAGCGGCTGGTACTTCTGTGATAAAGGAGACCTACAGATGCCAGTGCATGTAACTGTTCAAGAGAGACTCAGCACTAGTAAGTACCATAATACTGACCAACAGTATAGACGAGCACAAGGTTATAAAATGTGCAGTTATAATTTGCAACATTAGCAAAGCGTTGCATTTGATACAGATGTGATATTAGTATACATATTTGTGATATGATTCTGTTAATCATTCTGTTGTTTCTCTCAGCCGCACTCGCAGCAACAAGAGGTTCAAACACCTTTGAAAGCACTCATCAACCTGTCAATCACACGTCTGTGTTTGAGTATGAAGAACACACCACAGTTCAGGCTGTGTCGCACAGGTCAGTTACATTTGCAGCAGTATATTTCTTGATCACAACACAGTTCTACTTGAAGGACACTGATCTGTTAATGATTTTCATCGTGTCTTTATAATTTATTCTACAGTGTTTCCTTCCACCTGAAGAGTTTCTCCGTCCGTCTGAGCGTGTTGATCCTCGTTGTGCTGGTCGGCTTGTTCGTATGGTTTATTTTCAAAAGACGAAGTAAGTCTGTGCTGATCTTAATAAATCCAACTCATGTTGTTTCTAACTATTTCTCTTTAAAACTGTAGACATGTGTCGCACAGTCATTGCACAATGAGAGACAGTAACAGGAGTTTTGATTGTTCCACTTTCAGAGCGGACCACAGCCCAAACATCAGCTGCAACACCAGTAAGATATTCTGATTCATCTCCACAGTGTTTATAATGAGAGAAAACGTCTCTTTGCAGAACGACTGTAGATGGTACAATATTGTGGATGTGCCTGTGAGCTTAAAGCTCAAAGTCAGTTTCACCTAAAGAATATTTTGACAAGTTTTCTTCCTGGTGTTTCTTCCACGTGGAGAGTCAGATGAAAAGATTGAATCTATACTCAAATCAGTCAGTTAAATGTAAAGCTACAGCCAGCACAGGGTGAGCTAAGCTTAACATAAAGACCTAATCAGCTACAGGCTGTATAGCTTCATATTAAAAGACAGACAAGACAGTGATATATATCAGTTTCAAAGAAAGCAAGTCAAAATATTTGTGTGTAATTATTCCTAAATGAGGGAAGTATATAAGATTGCTTATGGTTACTATTTTTAAAATGATGTAATGGACAGGTTATATCATCTTGTTCAGACTTTGTGTAAATTACATTTAGTTTTGTCCTTTAACAGCCAGAAGAGGAAGTAACTTACAGTAATGTGGAGACAATGAGAGAGACTTCAGGCCAGGTAACTGTCAACTACTGAAACTGTCATTTGTATTTCACAATACTAGTACATCAAAATAAATATAGAAACACTTTACATGTTTTATTTAGAACTGAAGAACTGCACAGAATAAAACTGTGTCTTTCTGTGTGTGTGTCTCTCCCTCCATACCCAGAGGTCATATGCTGAAAGTGATGTGGATGGGATGTAACGCTCTGTGCTCACCAGAACAAACAGAAGAAAACGGGGGATTTAACAGACGCTGGTTACACTGGTTCATTTTTCATTTCTGGTCATGGTGATGGTTTACTTTTTTCTCCAGTGAGATGTTGTGCTTTCTGCTGTTGTTGTTTGTGCAGTCGTTGCTATGGTAACGCCATCTAGAGTGTTAATTATAAGATTTACATGCTAAGATCAGTAAGCTGCCTTTATCAGTTAAAAGTCCAGTGCCACAGCTGATGAGCTCAGAATCATCTGCCGGGTTTCTGCGTGCCAGGCCACACACGTTTGATTTGTTCAGTTGACTTGATCCGCCATCTTGAAGACACACGGGGCGCGACCACCTTCATGGTAGCTCCGCCATCTTGTCCTCTCTCTCTCTGCACCCCCCACTCACACACACACACACACACACACACACACACACACACACACAAACGCACGCAGACACGTGTGGGCCTCTGCTTTGTGCATTGTAAATAGCTGCTGGTATTTAGGTTTGATAGTTATTTGTTTGGTTAAGTCTCATCAACTTTGATTGGTGCTGCTTGTTAAATAAATTCTATTTATAATTTAAAGAGAAGTTGTTTGTAATTACTTGTGTATTCACATTGTGGTTATAGCTGGTTGCGAAGGTCAGTGCTCGGATTCATACCTTCCCTTTTTCACTTTTAATTGAAAATATTGATATTTCATAACAATATTGATTTTGTATAAGTGTAATATTGAGGCTGAGTCTTCTTCTTTTTGGTTATTACTCCCTGATCCCAGGGTGGTGCCCTGAAATTAGTCATTCTGACTGATATTCTTTTATTAAAATTAATAATCAGAATTCTTATTAATATTTTTCTTAATAGCCAAAATGCTCCGACCAAATCCCAACAACTCATTAAATCAGCTCTTCAGCAAACATCGTTTTTTCAGCCATATTTAATATGAAACATCTTGAAGAGTATATAGAATAGATATTGTTTAAGTAGAGCATTCACCTCCAGATAAATTGTTTCAGTAGAAATACTTTAAAAATGACATCCATCGTTCAGGTCACCTGGACATGAGACAGCATTACAGTATTCTCACTACATCTAAGTAACAAAGTACCTCCGGTAACCTCCAAGTGCAGACAAATTAAACTGGGCTGCAGTGGAGAGGGAATTGATGATTCTAAGGCCAGGAAGATGTCTTCCAGATTAAAGTAAAAAGAGCGAGGCAATAGTTGGGATCAGCAATTAGGATTGTAATCCTTCTCATGAATCCAGGGAATTACCGGTCCCTAGGAAGTGTTGAATTTTCTTCTATGTAACGCTACTGTTGCGGCGATCTGCCTGGAGGTGTGGCTGCGTGCGTGCTGCTGTGAGCGCGTGACGGCGGCCGTGCTGCTGCGTGCGCGTAACAGCGGGCGCGCTGCTCTGCGGCGCACCTCAGCAGGTGAGTGCAATTGAACTAATCAGCAGCACAAGCCACAAACGCCCCAGTAGTTTGGCTGTGTGCAAGACGGCGGAGGACAGCAGAAGCAAAGCTAAAGAAGCTTCACAAATTAATCAAACGCATGGGGAAAGGACTCGAATCAGAAGGGCTACCGGTAAGCTCACGTCTCTTCGCTGGACTCTGAAATGTGATCTCTGGCTGTGTTGTGGTCCATGTATTGGGGTAAATGAATTGTACTGTCTGTTGTTGACGGGAGAGATTAACATTGTTTTATACGGTAAAGTTCAGTTTAAAGGCAGCACTTGTCGTTGCAATTGGCTTAACATTTATTTAGATATTAAACTGTTAAGATGTGGGTACAATTTGTGCTTATTTCGTTTCTTTGCGTTACCTACCTTATTTACTATAAAATATCTGTTTAAATTGTAAAACAAATTGTGACCCAATTAGGTTGCTTAAAACTGTGCTTAAAAATAGATGTCTAAGAATAGAAAAGAGTTGATGAAGTGTTTAAATAGCACTAGTTAAAATATAGTGAATTTTTTGTTTCATTAAAATGCAAAGTAAAAATATTTAATGTATGTATAAAAATAAGGGTATTTCTGTTCAAAAATGGTTGTTAAAATCTACAGTAAAATCGGTTTAAAATGCTTGATTTCATTTAAGTTAAGAAATGAGTATTAAAGGTATGAGTGTTAGAATTGTGATAGAAATACATGTCACGTCTAAAATCTGTATAAAATAATTTAGGTTAAAACATAAGGTAAAAACAGGTTTAATTTACACAGTACTTACCTGGGTTGATATTTAGTGAGACAATGGTTAATGTATGTTTAAAATCTACTTACCTTTTACCTTATTAAATGCACTTTCCTGAAAATGCGTTTAAATGTACTTATCTTGGTTGATGGAAAATGCAGAATTTTATTTACATTTGTTTTATTCTTGTGTTTAAAGGTTTTTCACCTTCCTTGTTTATTGGTCAAAATAAACTGAAGATCGAGTGAAATCCTGAGTCTGGTCAAGTCCTTCCTTTTTCAAGTGTGGGAAGCCATGACGTTGTAAATACACTTGACAGTCACTATAGTAACATTAATTTCTGCTACAATAAAACGTTGAAATGTAATAAAGTTGTTTACACAAGGTTTGCCTCACAAGTAAATCTGATCTTCTTTATGATACATTTTTATGTATAAATATAAGCTCTCAAGATAAGTTATGATTCTTTGTCATTGTACAGGATAAACAACGAAATTCAGGTGCACTTCAAGCACCCGACTCAAAGTATATACATATATGTATATGAAAATAAAATAAATAATAAATAGATGCTTACACTCATACACACATTCCACAAATGTATACCAGCATTTTTTACCATACACTCATTGCCAACGTATGCAGTTAAAAAAACAACATGGTATTAAAAAAAAGTGACGAAGTGCGTTGACAGTATTGCACATGGGTAGTTATTGCCCATTAATGCTGACTTGTATTGGGGGTGTGTGCTTTCAGTAATTATGTTACTGTTAGTTACTGTGGTCGATGGTCCGTTTTTTTTTATTTCTGGCTCCTGTCATCAACGTCTGACTAATATGTAAAGTTTAAATAACGTTTGTATCTCCATCTACATACGGTACCTTCATCAGCACCTGGGGGGCCACTGTCTAATGTTGTTAATCCAACTACCCATGCTGCTGTCACGGGCAGCAGGCAGCAGCAGACTGACCGCAGTAATGGAGGCTGACACACAAGGGCGGAACCAACGACTGTATCGATGGATGACGCGTCTCCATCTGCTCTCATCGTACAGAATTGATGCCAAAATAGCCCCAATGATGGGCGCTGCCATCTTACGATGGTGACGTCATTTGGAGCCAGAGTCTGCGCAGGAGAGATCGGCGGGTTGCGCCCTCGTAGCCACTTCTGCTAACCAAAACACAGACTTACTGAAAAAACAGCATGGATCCTGCACGCCGGCTATTTAACAGCAGAACAGCTTCTTTGTGTTGGTCTGAGGTTAACGTTCACAGGTATTCATTCAGGTTCAATGGCTGTAGTGATTGTTTCAGTTACGTTTGTTCTTGCAGATCGTCCTCCACTCTGCTAATCCAGAACAGATCGGCTGCAGGAGCCGCATTGGTCAACAGAGCTGTCAATCATCATTTTTAAGCATCAAATAACTAATTTAAATATAAAATTGTCAGAAAAATGAACACTTGGACGTAAATCAGCATGATAAGAACTAATAATGACAGAAACCATGTTTGAGAAAAATGTATATGGTGTTTATTTTCATTTTATAGTTTGACTCATGTCCCATCTGTTAACATGGAGGAGGCGGGCTTTATGACCTATACTGCAGCCAGTCAGCAGGGGGTGATAGAGAGATTTTGGCTTCACTTTTAGGGATGTCATCCATCTTTTCATGCAGTCTATGGGCGGAACACGCAAATCAAGATATTCATAGAAATGTTGGAAAAAAATATGTTTTGCAAGTAGGTGCACTGAGAGCACATGAACTTCACATCAGCACATAAATGCAAATATTTGGTAAATATATCAACTATGGCTGTAGACGAAATATATAAAAACTAAAAATTAGAAACATGCGTGGACAATAAATATATATATCAGAAGTGTCAGAAGTCACCACCCACTGGGGTCTGAGGTGTAATGATTTTAACACTGTCACTTATAAGCAACCTTAGTTGTCAAGGGAGAATGCTGTATAGTTTCTAATTCAACAACTTAAATATGACAACTTTCAATATAGCAACAAAGCAGGGAAATATCTGGCAAACCAACTACAACACAAAAAAGAAAAATCTATTATTCCATCAATAGTTAACCCCAGAGGGGAAACTATCCAAGACCCACATGATATAAACAAAACTTTCCAATCTTTCTACAGCAGCTTATATTCCTCCAGTACAGAACCCACTCCCACAGAAATAACATCTTTTTTCAACAACATAACCTTACCAGCCCTTTCAGAAGAACTTGCTGAAAGCTTAGACCGGTCAATCACCTCGGAAGAACTTCATGAAGCCTTGAATAAAATGCCAAACAATAAATCCCCCGGACCAGATGGTTTCTCAGCAGAATTTTATAAACACTTTTGGCACATAGTCTCACCACTTTTCTACAGAGCAACCTTAGAAATAAAAACCACCTCCACAATCCCTACCTACATGAATACAGCCACTATGTCACTTATATTAAAACCTAATAAAGACCCAACCCACCCATCCAGTTACCGTCCAATCTCTAATTAATACAGATCTAAAAATTATCACCAAAGCCCTAGCGACCAGAATTGAAACGGCTACTCCCACATTAATCCAAGGCGTTTGACAAGGTTAACTGGAAATTTATTTTCAATGTACTCAGAAAGTTTGGTTTTGGAGAGTCATTCATCCATTGGATAAATATACTTTACACTTCACCTATGGCCACAATAACCACAAATGGTATCACTTCACAGAGTTTCAGACTTCACAGAGGAACCAGACAAGGCTGTCCACTTTCAGCCTCTCTATTTGCCCTCTTCATTGATTCTCTGGCTGCAGCAATACGACAAAGCAATAACATTAAAGGAATTCATAATAACAACTCACAACATAAAATTAGCCTCTACGCAGATGATATATTATTATTTTTACAAGACCCTAACACTTCATTACAGGAAACTTTTAATCTGATTGACAACTTCTCTGCAATCTCAAATTATACAATTAACTGGAATAAATCAACCATACTCCCCCTCTCTGAAGGCGCATGGGACTCTGCAACCCAAAACCAACTGCTCCCTTTTCACATCGGTAATAATAAGTATTTAGGTATTAACATTTCTCTGAAGCTATCAGATCTCTTTAACCTCAATTATACTCCACTAATAAAAAAAATACAAGAAGACCTCAAACGATGGACAAACCTACCACTCTCTCTCATAGGAAGAATTGCAACAGTTAAAATGAAAATCTTACCCCAGGTCAATTACCTATTTTCGATGCTCCCAACTACCCCAACAGACAAATGGTTTAAATCCCTGGACTCACTCACCAACCACTTCTACTGGAAAAATAAAAAACCAAAAATCGCACTTGCAACATTACAAAAGGAAAAAACTCATGGCGGTCTACAAGCTCCAATCTTCCAACAGTATTTTCTAGCAAACCAAATACAGTACATAATCAAATGGATACAACAACCACAACACAATAACTCATGGACAGACTTTACTATTACTGCTGCTGTTAGTATTTTCAAAGCCAATAACCTAATCAACAAGTTTTATTTCTGGTTTTTACTTTTATTTGTATTTTATTTTTATCAGTTACAATTATCATAAATATAATGATAATAATTATCACTATTATTATTGCTATTATTACTATCATTATTATTATTAAAGAGCAATATGTCCGATTACTATTGTTATTGTGATTATTATTTATTTGATAATTTATTTATTAATTTTTTTTCCCCCACCTGCCTCTCTTATGATGACATTGTTATTTATGATATTCTTTGGTTACTTGGATTAAAAAGATCAAGATGTTTTATACATATAGGTATATAAACAATTAAACATTAGCGGTGAGATGCGGGACCGGCCGGGGTGGGGACAGGGTGGGCGGGGGTATCGTGTCCGGTGGTGATGATGTCTTGGTGGCATGGCGGTGCATCTGACTGGGGCGGGTGGAGAGTAGGGTTGGCGGGGCCTACCTCTGCACCAGCACTTTTGAATAGGGGGGGGCAAATCAATTTAAACACACTCCCTCCCAAAGGGTCTGGGAGTGCTCCGTGTACCGGACGGGCCTTGAGATTTGGGCCGTCTCTGTAGCGGGCCAGCACTCACCTCTGGGCCTGGGTGCGGCCCCATGTACAGGACGGCTCACAAGGGAGAAAAGAGGAAAAAAATGAATAAAAAAATAAAAAATAAAAAACAAATAGAAATATATATATAAATAAATAAAGGGTGTTTGGGTGTGGGGGGAGCCCTCACTGACCCGTACTGCCTTTCTCCGGTCGGGGCTTCGGGTTGTGCCCCTAGGGGCCGGGGGTCTCCTGCTCGCCTCTCCAATGCCCCGGTCCGGCCCCGCCCTCATTGCTGTATAACATTTTGATTAATTATCATAATACTCATAATCATAACCCACATAACACCTAGTTATTCATTTCTGTATTTTATTCACTTATTTCTGTGCCACAACTGCCATACCCCTCACATGTCCAGGATCCTCAACACAAACTGAACCTGTCATACAAACATCCAGCCACACACACACACACACACACACACACACACACACACACATACACACACCACACACACACACACATACACACACCACACACACACGCACATACACACACCACACACCACACACACACACACACACACACACACACACACACACCACACACCATACCTGAGTCTAATTTCTACTCCCAGACTGTAATAATATCAACACTTACACAGTCGTAACTTTTCCATACTATTGGTTTATTTTATTTTATTTAATTTATTTTTTTGGTTTGTCTGTCTGTTTGTTCTGCTTATCTGTTTGTGTCTTTTTTCTGTTCAATGTCACTATCTTCTTTGTCATGTATATCCACAAATTAAAAAAATAAAAATAAAAAAGGGACAATGCTGGGAGGGTCATACACTATGGCGCAGGGAAAAGGACAAAAGTAAGACTATTGAGAGGCCGAAGGAGGCTATATCCTTGCCGAAGCCAGCTACTGATCTGGCCAATGATAAGCCAGCGCAGGTAACTGAGAGGCCGGCGGTGGTAAATGAGAAGCCACCTATTCATTCGACCAGGGCCGCAAGTCATGCGTGTAACATAGCAACCAGTTGGATGGGCTACTGGCTAGGCTGGTTGTTAGCTTCCCAGGCTGGGGACTAACATTATTCTACATAGTAGAATAGTCTACAACGTAGAATCTGTAGGCAGGGACGTGGATTTCCGGGAAGACAAGTGTTCTGGTTTCCATTTTTACTATGCTTGTAGTCAGAGTAATATTGACCAATCACGTATCAGAAGGCGTATGCAAGAAAAACAGTCCATGAGGAGAGCAAAAGCAGGCGGAACGTAAACCGCCGACAGACATCTGCATGTCAGACAAAGCTAGAATTTTTACTTCTTACAAATCTGCATCATGATGTTGAAACTTCGG
The DNA here is from genome assembly GCF_022749685.1 of Semicossyphus pulcher. NCBI lineage: Eukaryota > Metazoa > Chordata > Actinopteri > Labriformes > Labridae > Semicossyphus > Semicossyphus pulcher. Next base: position 6,620,554 of record NW_027211670.1, read on the forward strand.
CAAAGGTAAGACCCGTTAATAACAAGTAGATCACAAGAAAACGCAATGCAGTACGCGGAAGTCTTGACCGGAAGTCGTTTATCGCTTACCGCCCGGCACGTTCACCGATGAAGGTAAAGTCTTTATACTTTTCCGTTTCGTCAGTGATTCTTTCGCGGATTCTAAAGTAACTCCACCTTTAAGCTGAAGAATGAGAAGATGAAAGCGAGTGGAAGAAGAAACAAAGAAGAGAGAAGAAAAGGAAGCTGTGATATTTATTCTCTGAGCAGAGGGTGCAGGTGTTACATTGGGTGTTAGCACCCGCCCACTATCCCTTCTGCATGTGTGTCTCCCTTACGTCACAGAGATGTGTGTACATGTGTAAATTGTCCCAAGTTGTATGAAAGTTCAAGGTGGATGAGTTGTCCCAGGTGAACCCAAAGTTCATTACAGATGTTGGTGCAGGTTGTATGCTTTGTGAGGCCTCTCAGCTCTGTGGCCTTGATGGGTGCTGAGACAATCGGTTTACTGTGTCTGTCTCACGGATGGTGGGATCATCCATCATGTCATGATCCATCATGCAGGTATCCTCCCCTTCTTCCTTGTCAGGAGTCTCAGCTAATTAGCGAGAGTTGATCATTTATAGATGTTCACGTCATCAGAAAGCTCCCAGACTATATCAGCAAGAAGTTCTAGATATAACTTCAGCTCTACAGGAAGAACCCTGTGGGAACCTGTATACAGTATAGGGGGAGGAGAAGTGTTAATGTAGACAGTAGAAACAGTCTTTGGTTGTTAACCACTGAAATTACCTATGCAGTTATAGCAGGAAGTATGACGTCATTCTCACAGTGAGATGGTCGCTGTTGTTTCCTCTCTGCTCACTCATCAACATGGCCGCTCATCTCAGCGCTCTTCTCATCCTTACTGGACTCACAGGTCGGTCACCGGGATTATTCTATCATTTGTATTTTCTGGTGATGTCAGAAGATGATGGGACTATAATTTCAACTTTTTATGGTCAATTTGTTTGTTGCAGGAATTCACAGCTTAACTACAGTCAGAAAAGTGTCAGTGAAGAGAGGAGGCTCCGTCTCTGTCCCGTGTCTCTATGAGTCTAAGTACACAACTCATGTGAAATACTTGTGTGAAGGACAGGATTGGGGTACCTGCTCCTACGCAGTTAAAACTAATGAACAAGGTGGTTCAGGAAGGTTTTTAATCTCTGATGACAAACAGCAAAGAATCTTCACTGTGACCATTAGTGACCTGTCTGTTGGGTCTTATTACTGGTGTGCTGTGGAGATAAATAATGGGCCAGACATCAGGACGTTATTTCAGCTGTCAGTTACCACAGGTAAGAAGCCTTAGAAGGGACTTCCTGTATGTTTTAACCTGTTTTACATATCTCGGGGTTTAAATCACCTATACAGATATTTTTAGGATCAAAGTATGTCCAGTGAAAATGTTGGTTTTTGCCCCTCACAGGCTCAGATTGTTATCTGATTGTTAACTGGCTGACAACATAAAGAAAGGATTGTTACACAAATAGACCTTTTTATGAAGGTAAGATCCTTTTTAACCAGAAAGAGCTGTGAGCTACATTGCTATCTTCTAATCCACCAGACTCCATTGACAAAAACAGTATTTTTTCCTCACAGAACACAGGAGTTCCTGGTCTCCTGCTGCCTCAATCAGGTAGTTTGTTTGTGTTATGTGTTGGATTCAAACCTTTAAAACACCAAAGTCACACAACGATACAAATTAAGTAACCGGTTGATGCAGCAGTGGATCAGCAACTCCTGTGTTCTTTGGAGTTAAATTACTGTTTGTGTCAATGGAGTCTGGTGGCTTTGAAGTGGGCGATTTACAGGTTGTTTCTTGTTTAAAAAAGCATCTTTCTGTTGTAAAAAAGGTCTTTCTCTGTAGCAAACCTGTTTGTAATGTTGTCAGACACTTAGAATAACAATTTGATCCCATTAGTACTCTTATCATCATCAGGCAATAATATTTGAAATAAATGTAAATGAAGTCATTTATCTACCACATGTACTCTTTGCAGAAAGTACTGATCAAACAGCTGAACACAACATTGTAGAAAATGCTGTTTGTTGTCCCTCAAGGTCAGCTCCAGCTCTCTGTGGATCGTCAGGAGGTTACAGGATTTATTGGAGAAGATGTTACCGTCCATTGTCACTATAGTGTTGGTGGAGAAAGTCGGTGGTGCAGGCTGGGAGGGTCCTGTGTGAAGGAGCCGTCTGGATCAATAGATGGAACAACAGTGACCATTAAAGTGGTCAAAGTCTCCTTAGTTTTCTCTGTGTCTCTGAGTGGACTGAGGACACAGAGCAGCGGCTGGTACTTCTGTGATAAAGGAGGCCTACAGATGCCAGTGCATGTAACTGTTCAAGAGAGACTCAGCACTAGTAAGTACCATAATACTGACCAACAGTACAGACGAGCACAAGGTTATGAAATGTTATTGGACTTACATACCTGGCGAGTCTAAAATGTGACATTGAACATATCAGTGTGATGTTTACTGACAAATTTCAGGTGTGTCTGTTGATGGATGGTTTGATGCTTTTAGATGTTTAGTCTATAAGTCCAGTTATAGTGATTAAGACTGTAGCTCTCTTCACCACACACAGACACAGGTAGGTTCTTTAAAAACGGGCGTTTATTTCTTGGGCAAGTTTCTTTGATGAATCCCCTTTTGTAATATCATCAGGCCTCTCTCACGCCGTGAGAATTACAATTGAATAAACACAATACAAACGCATCACCAACTTATACAGCACATGACCCAGCATCAAACAAATCATGGACAAAACGACATTTATAAATATACAACAAAGACAAAAATAGTGAAACAAAAATACCTCGTTGACCGCTTGTAGTGAAAAGAGGTTGCAGAATCCTTAATAATCATCAGTAAGGTCCTTTTGACCGTCTGCTTTGACTCCAGACGCAGATAAATGTGACCTCCATTACAGTGTAGCAGAGCCTCATATATGACACCTGCTCACGTTTTCATTGTCTAGTGCATCTACTAATTAGGTCGTCGTGGTAACAGAGAAAACTTTAGTTCCTATACAGAAACATATAAACAACGGACCAATGCTCTCACTATTTTCCTGTACTGTATGATACGAACAAATATAACCACATCAGATTTAGATTTTAACTTCACATCAATTGTGAATCAATTATAAATTTATCATCACAAACATAGATTATTATGCAACGGCATTTATAAAGACATTACTATTGTAATATAGAAGTGATATTATAATTGATTCTTGTGGTATGCTTACCTTATTTATTGTGTCGTTTCCCATAGCAACACTTACAGCAACCACAGAACTTAACACCTTTTCAAGCAGTCGTCAGCCTGTGACTCACACGTCTGTCTTGGCGTATGAAGAACACACCACAGTTCATGCTGGATCCCGCAGGTCAGTCACCTCCCTGTGCTATTAACTTTCAGACAAAATCAATCATTGTAAGGGAATCTATATGTATATTTGTTGACCAATATGACTTATACGAAATATGGTCAATTTGTTTTTTCACTAAGAACATCATTATTTTTTTCTCTTCTGTGTCGGTGTGTTTGAAACTGTTGCTGCAGTGCTTCCATTCACCTGCTGACTCTCATCATCCCTCTGAGTCTGCTGATCATCATTGTGATGGCGGCCTTGATCCTCTGCTTTATATTGACAAGAAACAGTAAGAATATTCAGAAGTTTATAAATCCAAATAAATCAAGTGTTGTTGTTGTTGAATATTTTACTTGTGTTGAGCTTTAAGAGTTTTTACTGTTTCACTTTTAGAGCGGACAAACGAACAACCATCAGCGGTGAGCTATAAAGATCATTTGTTGTTTTTAACAAAAAGTGCTATAGGGCTGCCATCATGGTTTCTTCTGTTTACACGGCAGTTTTGTGCCTTCATCAGGAAGTTTTGCAGAACCATAAATTATCTGCAGATGCTCTTTAACAATTATCAATTATGAGCAGAAAAAGGATTAAAAACAAACAAATGTTTCACGGCTGACCTTTTTCAAATTATTCTTAATACATTTAATTGACACTTTTTGACCTGAGGAACAACTTTTGGTGGTTAAAGGCCCAACCCCAATATATCTGCACATTCTGAGATACAGACACAATTTAACAGCTGCATTTCAGGAAACACTTTAAGACCCTGTGTTGCTGCAGGACGACACTGTTTATTTTCACCCCTCTGATGTTTGTTTTGCTGCTTCACAGGCTGAAGATGAAGTAACTTACAGTGCTGTTAGGCATGTGAGACACACTTTCAACAAGGTAACTAAACACAGTTATATCAAGATATGTGTCAGTCTGTTCTGTCCCTCTGCAGAACACTGTGCCTTTACAGAAGGATATCTAATATCTCTGTTGTATTTAAATGAGCCACATATTCATTCATATTACAACAACTTGTTTTGTTCTCCAACAGGATCAAGCTCAACATGAGGACGTGATATACAGCACATTAGCTGAGCATTAAACGTGTGCACTGTATGTATTACATCACTGTGATTGTGTCTACATGTGACAAATGAACGTGATGGATTGAATGTAACTCTTGTTACTTTCTGCTGCATGTCTTTCCATTCTTCATTCTTTGTCGTCTTGTTTCTTCACATTGTTTTGATGTTTTTACACCTTTACAACCGTCGCACACGCAGATAACTCGCACAAATGAGAGAGGTGTGAACACAAACAGTTTTAGACAGGAGAGCTGACATGAGCAGAAAGTTACTTTGAAGCATCCTCAGAGAGTACTAACTAACCAAAGTATTCAATGACTGGGAGAGGACAGAGCAGCGGTGATGTTTGTCTTCATTTTATTGATGTTATAGTAAATCATTGTGTTGTTTTTCACTCCCACACTCACAGAAACAAGACCTTTAAACACTTTAACAACTTGTCAAAGAATAAATCACACTTCTGTCTTTGCATATAAAAACAGCACAGTGTGAAAAGGTTTCCTCAGAACACTCACACCTGCCCCAGGTTCATTTCCTGCAGCCAGCAGTCATCAGGCTTAGTCAGGCCACTCGTGTCCAGTGACGCAGAGTGGAGCCCTACATTAGAGGATGTTTACCTTGTTTATGTTATCAGTTTATATTAATTTGCTTTAACTGCTCACTTTGAAATATTGTCATTCAATGTTTAAATTGTTGTGTTGACTTTATTTTCATTGTGAATTACATTCTGGTTCCCCCTCCCCCCCTCTATGGTTTGTTCCTGTTGTGACGGGGCGAGGACGGTTTCAAATTCACTGTGAGCTGTCACTGTGGGTTTTTAGTTATTTTCCTGTTTATTTGCTTATTGCAAATTGTGTTTTGCTCTTTTTCTTGCTGCAGTCAGTAAATCCACCAGTTCTTCTTACAGACTTCTTCCTCCTGAGTCATTCTTCCAACCAACATCTTTTTAATCCCCACCAGTGCCAAACAGCCACACTTCAATCTCTTTTTATATAGAATTAATATTAGTAATGCTACACAGAGTTCATGCTGGGTCCTGCAATTTGGCCCGTTTTGCATGATGAATGAATAACTTACTTGTGGTGATGTTATCTACACCTTACACACACATAGATGTTTAAGTTACAAATGAAAGCATAACAGAGTCTGTTACTTTAATAGCTGACTATTGTAATATTGTTTTTTCAGTTAGGCACTGTCTCTTTTGCATTAAACCATACATTTTATATTTTCACTTCTATTCAAGTTGTTGTTTGCATTTTGTATTATTTGTATTGTACTGCATTTTTTGGAGTTATCTGGCGCTGTAATTTCCTTTGGAATTAATAAAGTTTTATCTTCTCTTATTTTAAATAAATCATTTTAAACAAGTGAAACTAAAACATGCAGGAGGCTTTAATGTTGTCATGAACTAATGACTTACCATTAGTACTATACTAATCTACATCTACTTCTTATAAAGCCAATACAAGTAAAGTACACCAGAGGGAGTAAAACACATGAAGCTTGACCTGTGAAATCAGCCAACTTGACACTTAAAGGAGACTTCAGTTAATGTTATCATTAAATAACTCACCTCTGGTTCAGTCATCTAAACCTGACTTTAAAACTCAAAGAACAACAGAGTTAGTAGAAATGTCATCTTTGAATCATTTAAGAACTAACATTCAATATTAAACAGATAAACAGGTATAATATGTAAACTCATTGAGACAGCTGCATACATTACCTTCTTTGCCTGTAAAGAAATGATTTTCATTCTTATCATTTTCCTCAGATTGTTGAATGAGAGTAGCTCCTGTGATCCAGTGGTTCCTCCAGTGATGGCAGGGAGATCTACAGTATTGAGGCCAGAGGGCACAAGGAAACGTTCCAGTGTATTCTGGGTCCTATCCAAGAATTGATCCTTGTCATGGGTTTCCAAGTCGCCTCAGGGAGGGCACTGAGATATCCAGTGATTTGAGGAGCTGTTGCTCAGATGTAAAAGCAGGTCGTTCACTAATCTGAAGATCGGTGGTTTGATCCAAAGTTCCTCCAGTCGCAGGTCGAAGTGTCCTCGGGCAAGATACTGAACCCACATAGAAGGCATAATGTCTTCAAACACAGAGGCTATGCCTTCAGGGTGAGTGTATCTTATCTTATCTTAATTATTATTTTAAATCAAAAGCCTCCAGATAAAAACAGGCCCTGGTGCAAGACGCTACCTCAGGTGTCTTAAACCTTGCAAGACGCAAAGGCTACCTTGGGCATTACCAGCCCTGCCAGACGCAAAGGCTAAAGTTACAAAGGAGCCAACAGTTATTAATGAACCCTGGTGCAAGACGCTACCAAGGGCGTTCAAACCCTACCAGACGTGAAGGCTTCCTGGGGCAGGCTGGAGCCTGAGGTCGAGGGAGATGAGGTCCTGGAGCTCTCTACCCGGTGCCTGTCTCCAAAGGAGCTGAGTCATGAAGTGGAGGGAGCTGACTCCTCAGAGATTTCCTCAAAGTGAAACCTCGGCCACGTCATACTTACCTGTTTCCCTGGGATTGGCTTCCCTGCGTCTCTTTGCCGCTGACCTGAGGCCTGATGCCGAAGGAGCAGACTCTTCAGAACTTTCAGACATTCGTTAGCAGTAATGGCGGCCGTGTTGTGTTCAGGTGTCACGTCAGTAAGTCATGATAGTGTGACAGTAAAGAATCATTGACTTTTTTTTCACACGTAATGTCAACCTTTGCTCTGAACAGAACAGATCAAAGACAGAGTTAAATGTTGTTTGTCTGATGATCATTTCCTCCTCTTCATCATCTTCATTCAATCATTAAAATAAACCCTGTTAGTTTAGTGGATGTGTTCTGTGTCACTGACTGCTGTGACTGATGTCATTGCTCCTCTCCTCCAGGAAGAGGCGCTGTAGGACAAACAAACAAACAGCTGCTTTGTGCAGGTTTTCATGGAAACAAGAAGCTAAGTGAGCAGTGCTGAAGCTGTTGTAACATGTAGACACGTTGTTGTTGTTGAGCGTGTGTGTTTGTTTGCCAGTATGCAGAGTGTAAAAAGACCGGGTCCCGCTGTATTACTCAGGCTGCACTACAGCGTCTATTCACAGGCGCGAGCCCACTACTGAGCGGCACGGGGGCTTTGACCTGCTCCGTTTCCGACCTGGGCCGGTGCACCCCTCCTTAGACGACCTGGTGGTCCCGGGCTCCCCCAGGAGCACCATATCGATATCGAACTTAGTGCGGACACCCGATCGACATAGTCCGCTGCAGCTCAGAGCTCCTGAGCTCAAGCGATCCTCGTGCCTCAGCCTCCCGGTAGCTTGGATTACAGGCGCGCGCCACCGCACCCGGCGAGAGATCCCCTCATTCATAGAGGGTTTGGGGTTTTGAAGACGTGACGTCTTCACAAAGTATGCTCAGGATGCAGCTGCAGTGCTGAAGGCTGGTCAGTAGCTATCTGTACAACCTCCCTGTAACTTCCTCATGTATAAAACATGTTTTTAAATAAATAAAAAGATGTAATTATCTTTATCAAATGTGCTGCTGTTTGTTTGCATTTAGACGGAGAAAACGTCATCCGTCTTAATATATGTTGGAATATGTTGGCAAGCAAAGTTTATTTGGCACCTTTCTCAGACACCAGTCCCAAAGTGCTTCACAGTCAAATAACAGAAGGCAAATAAACAATTAAATAAACAAAATAAAAACCAATAAGAACTTTACAGATTTGTAGGTTTGAAGCTGAAGATACAAAAGTTAATTTCCTCGTGGTGAAAATGTGTCTGTGTCTGTGTGCTGTATTTATTTAAAGCAGCAGTCTTAAGTTACGCGCCTGTGAATAGATTACATAATTTACACAGAATTACATACAAAGTTTAGGTTAAAGACAAATTAATTTCTGAAATTTCAAACTCTGGCTTTGAGATTCTGTCAACCTGAGCTCAAAACAGAGACAGAGTTAAATGTTCTGTATGTCTGAAGATCATTCCTGAAGGATTTTCTCCTTTTTATCAACTTCATTAAAGCACTAAAATAAAACCCTGCAATATCAGATGACAGTGACCTACGTGACCTACGTGACTGGTCAACACCACTCAGACTACAAACGTGCTACAAACATAAACCACAACACTTCCTGTGCTAGAACCACCTACAGATTCTACTAACCTCCTCTCACCACACACCTCTGCGCTGCTCTTTGTTTCCTTTTGTTAGTTGTGAATACTTTGTCTCCGTCTCAGAGCCGGACTGTGCATCATAATATGTTGATGAATGAATAAAACTGATTTGACTTCACAGAGTGAGTCTTTGTTGTTCTTGTTCAGGTGAATGTCTGTTGGTGTCTAAGTTCTATGAAACAAATACGATTAACGGTGCAATAGTTGATGTCACAGTTACGTTGACCTTTGACCTTTTAAATACGAAACGTCATCATTTTATCCTTTTAGATATTTGTGTGAATTTTTGTCATAGTTAGCGTTTGAATTGTTGTGTTTTGACCAAAAATGTGTAGTGAAGTCACAGTGACCTTTGACCTTTGATCACCAAATTCTAATCAGATCAACAAGTTTGTCCAAGTGTACATTTGTGTCAGATCTGAAGAAGGGCTTCCTCAGATATCGTGTTCATGAGAAGTGGACGAACCAACAGAGAGCACAAAGACTGAACAGAAACACTGTTAGAGTTCTCATGTAGCTGCAGGACTAAACTGTTCACCTTCATGGCTGATATCTACTATTTGTATCAGATACAACACATATTAATGAGACAAGCCATCCTTATATTTTATATGAAAGTATTCCAGCCATGAACAGACTGCAAGTCGAGCATGTCATCACAAATACATTGTTTAGTTTTATAAATTATTCCACTTGAACTCATTTGAATTAAATTATTGTTTTAATGTTATTTTATTGTTTTATCAAATGAACCCTCATGATCAATATTATCTCATATATCTTATATTGTAAATGTTTGACATCAAAATTGTATAATAATCTATTTTTGTTCAAACACTAGAGCCAGCAGAGCACATGTCTCATCAACACATATAACTGTTGTAACTCTTAAGTGTTTTTTTTAATCTCTTAATGTTGTAAAAAAAAAGATGTCTCACGTTGTGCTGTCTGCTGTTTTCTTGTCTCATGTTTTCATTTTGAGGTTTTTCACCGTCTCTCCTCAGCTCTCTGAACAGCTGCACAATTTGACCACAAGTAAAAAGCTTGCAGACACGTGCAGCTCTGCAAGACACATCGACACTAAAGTAATGTCATGTTGGAAAAAAATGTTTTTCAAGTAGGCCTACTGAAAGCACGTGAAGTCCTTCACATCAGCACATTAATGCGAATAATTAGTAAAGATATAAACTGTGGCTCAATAACAACTAAAAAAACAAATAATTAGTAACATGCCTTAACAATAAATATTTTAGTTCTTCAGAAGTAAATGTTCTAGATATAACTTCAGCTCTACAGGAAGAACCCTGTGGCAACCTTTATACAGTGTAGGGGGAGGAGAGGTGTTAACATAGGCGGTATAAACAGTCTTTGGTTGTTAACCACTGAAATTACCTATGTAGTTATAGCAGGAAGTATAATATCATTCTCACGGTGAGATGGTCGCTGTTGTTTCCTCTCTGCTCTCTCATCAACATGGCCGCTCATCTCAGCGCTCTTCTCATCCTTACTGGACTCACAGGTCGGTCACCGGGATTATTCTATCATTTGTATTTTCTGGTGATGTCAGAAGATGATGTGATTATAATTTTAACTTTTTATGGTCAATTTGTTTGTTGCAGGAATTCACAGCTTAACTAAAGTCAGAAAAGTGTCAGTGAAGAGAGGAGGCTCCGTCTCTGTCCCGTGTCTCTATGAGTCTAAGTACACAACTCATGTGAAATACTTGTGTAAAGGATGGGATTGGGGTACCTGCTCCTACGCAGTTAAAACTAATGAACAAGATGGTTCAGGAAGGTTTATAATCTCTGATGACAAACAGCAAAGAATCTTCACTGTGACCATTAGTGACCTGTCTGTTAATGGGTCTTATTACTGGTGTGCTGTGGAGACAAATGGTGGGCCAGACATCAGGACGTTATTTCAGCTGTCCAGAGGTAAGAAGCCTTAGAAGGGATTTCCTGTATGTTTTAACCTGTTTTACATATCTCAAGGTTTAAATCACTTATACAGATATTTTTAGGATCAAAGTATGTCCAGTGAAAATGCTGGTTTTTGCCCCTCACAGGCTCAGATTGTTATCCGATTGTTAACTGGCTGACAACATAAAGAAAGGATTGTTACACAAATAGACCTTTTTATGAAGGTAAGATCCCTTTTAACTAGAAAGAGCTGTGAGCTACATGCCAGTGCATGTAACTGTTCAAGAGAGACTCAGCACTAGTAAGTACCATAATACTCACCAACAGAACAGACGAGTATAAGGTTATAAAATGTGCAGTTATAATTTGCAACATTAGCAAAGCGTTGCATCTGATACAGATGTGATATTAGTATACATATTTGTGATATGATTCTGTTAATCATTCTGTTGTTTTTCTCAGCGGCACTCGCAGCAACAAGAGGTTCAAACACCTTTGAAAGCACTCATCAACCTGTCAATCACACGTCTGTGTTTGAGTATGGAGAACACACCACAGTTCAGGCTGCGTCGCACAGGTCAGTTACATTTGCAGTCAATACACTATTTAGTAGACTGTGGCTGATTTAGGGGCCAATGAATCAGTCACAGATTTGTAGTGAAGTCTCAATACATGCATTTTAACATGAAGCTGCCTTTATTAATCATGAATAACGTCTAAACTGTATAAAATGGTGCAGCAGTATATTTCTTGATCACAACATAGTTCTACTTGAAGGACACTGATCTGTTAATGATTTTCATCGTGTCTTTATAATTTATTCTACAGTGTTTCCTTCCACCTGAAGAGTTTCTCCGTCCGTCTGAGCGTGTTGATCCTCGTTGTGCTGGTCGGCTTGTTCGTATGATTTATTTTCAAAAGACGAAGTAAGTCTGTGCTGATCTTAATAAATCCAACTCATGTTGTTTCTAACTATTTCTCTTTAAAACTGTAGACATGTGTCGCACAGTCATTGCACAATGAGAGACAGTAACAGGAGTTTTGATTGTTCCACTTTCAGAGCGGACCACAGCCCAAACATCAGCTGCAACACCAGTAAGATATTCTGATTCATCTCCACAGTGTTTATAATGAGAGAAAACGTCTCTTTGCAGAACGACTGTAGATGGTACAATATTGATTATGTGCCTGTGATCTTAAAGCTCAAAGTCAGTTTCACTTAAAGAATATTTTGACACGCTTTCTTCCTGGTGTTTCTTCCACGTGGAGAGTCAGATGAAAAGATTGAATCTATACTCAAATCAGTCAGTTAAATGTAAAGCTACAGCCAGCACAGGGTGAGCTAAGCTTAACATAAAGACCTAATCAGCTACAGGCTGTATAGCTTCATATTAAAAGACAGACAAGACAGTGATATATATCAGTTTCAAAGAAAGCAAGTCAAAATATTTGTGTGTAATTATTCCTTAATGAGGGAAGTATATAAGATTGCTTATGGTTAGTATTTTTAAAATGATGTAATGGACAGGTTATATCATCTTGTTCAGACTTTGTGTAAATTACATTTAGTTTTGTCCTTTAACAGCCAGAAGAGGAAGTAACTTACAGTAATGTGGAGACAATGAGAGAGACTTCAGGCCAGGTAACTGTCAACTACTGAAACTGTCATTTGTATTTCACAATACTAGTACATAAAAATAAATATAGAAACACTTTACATGTTTTATTTAGAACTGAAGAACTGCACAGAATAAAACTGTGTCTTTCTGTGTGTGTGTCTCTCCCTCCATACCCAGAGGTCATATGCTGAAAGAGATGTGGATGGGATGTAACGCTCTGTGCTCACCAGAACAAACGGAAGAAAATGGGAGATTGAAGAGACGCTGGTTACACTGGTTCATTTTTCATTTCTGGTCATGGTGATGGTTTACTTTTTTCTCCAGTGAGATGTTGTGCTTTCTGCTGTTGTTGTTTGTGCAGTCGTTGCTATGGTAACGCCATCTAGAGTGTTAATTATAAGATTTACATGCTAAGATCAGTAAGCTGCCTTTATCAGTTAAAAGTCCAGTGCCACAGCTGATGAGCTCAGAATCATCTGCCGGGTTTCTGCGTGCCAGGCCACACACGTTTGATTTGTTCAGTTGACTTGATCCGCCATCTTGAAGACACACGGGGCGCGACCACCTTCATGGTAGTCGGTATTCCCTTTTTCACTTTTAATTGAAAATATTGATATTTCATAACAATATTGACTTTGTATAAGTGTAATATTGAGGCTGAGTCTTCTTCTTTTTGGTTATTACTCCCTGATCCCAGGGTGGTGCCCTGAAATTAGTCATTCTGACTGATATTCTTTTATTAAAATTAATAATCAGAATTCTTATTAATATTTTTCTTAATAGCCAAAATGCTCCGACCAAATCCCAGCAACTCATTAAATCAGCTCTTCAGCAAACATCGTTTTTTCAGCCATATTTAATATGAAACATCTTGAAGAGTATATAGAATAGATATTGTTTAAGTAGAGCATTCACCTCCAGATAAATTGTTTCAGTACAAATACTTTAAAAATGACCTCCATCGTTCAGGTCACCTGGACATGAGCCAGCATTACAGTATTCTCACTACATCTAAGTAACAAAGTACCTCCGGTAACCTCCAAGTGCAGACAAATTAAACTGGGCTGCAGTGGAGAGGGAATTGATGATTCTAAGGCCAGGAAGATGTCTTCCAGATTAAAGTCAAAAGAGCGAGGCAATAGTTGGGATAAGCAATTAGGATTGTAATCCTTCTCATGAATCCAGGGAATTACCGGTCCCGTCCTAGGAAGTGTTGAATTTTCTTCTATGTAACGCTACTGTTGCGGCCATCTGCCTGGAGGTGTGGCTGCGTGCGTGCTGCTGTGAGCGCGTGACGGCGGCCGTGCTGCTGCGTGCGCGTAACAGCGGGCGCGCTGCTCTGCGGCGCACCTCAGCAGGTGATTGCAATTGAACTAATCAGCAGCACAAGCCACAAACGCCCCAGTAGTTTGGCTGTGTGCAAGACGGCGGAGGACAGCAGAAGCAAAGCTAAAGAAGCTTCACAAATTAATCAAACGCATGGGGAAAGGACTCGAATCAAAAGGGCTACCGGTAAGCTCACGTCTCTTCACTGGACTCTGAAATGTGATCTCTGGCTGTGTTGTGGTCCATGTATTGGGGGAAATGAATTGTACTGTCTGTTGTTGACGGGAGAGATTAACATTGTTTTATACGGTAAAGTTCAGTTTAAAGGCAGCACTTGTCGTTGCAATTGGCTTAACATTTATTTAGATATTAAACTGTTAAGATGTGGGTACAACTTGTGCTTATTTCGTTTCTTTGGGTTACCTACCTTATTTACAATAAAATATCTGTTTAAATTGTAAAACAAATTGTGCCCCAATTAGGTTGCTTAAAACTGTGCTTAAAAATAGATGTCTAAGAATAGAAAAGAGTTGATGAAGTGTTTAAATAGCACTAGTTAAAATATAGTGAATTTTTTGTTTCATTAAAATGCAAAGTAAAAACATTTAATTTATGTATAAAAATAAGGGTATTTCTGTTCAAAAATGGTTGTTAAAATCTACAGTAAAATCGGTTTAAAATGCTTGATTTCATTTAAGTTAAGAAATGAGTATTAAAGGTTTGAGTGTTAAAATTGTGATAGAAATACATGTCACGTCTAAAATCTGTATAAAATAATTTAGATTAAAACATAAGGTAAAAACAGGTTTAATTTACACAGTACTTACCTGGGTTGATATTTAGTGAGACAATGGTTAATGTATGTTTAAAATCTACTTACCTTTTACCTAATTAAATGCACTTTCCTGAAAATGCGTTTAAATGTATTTATCTTGGTTGATGGAAAATGCAGAATTTTATTTACATTTGTTTTATTCTTGTGTTTAAAGGTTTTTCACCTTCCTTGTTTATTGGTCAAAATAAACTGAAGATCGAGTGAAATCCTGAGTCTGGTCAAGTCCTTCCTTTTTCAAGTGTTGGAAGCCATGACGTTTTAAATACACTTGACAGTCACTATAGTAACATTAATTTCTGCTACAATAAAACGTTGAAATGTCATAAAGTTGTTTACACAAGGTTTGCCTCACAAGTAAATCTGATCTTCTTTATGATACATTTTTATGTATTAATATAAGCTCTCAAGATAAGATATGATTCTTTGTCATTGTACAGGATAAACAACGAAATTCAGCTGCACTTCAAGCACCCGACTCAAAGTATATACATATATGTATATGAAATAAAATAAATAATAAATAGATGCTTACACTCATACACACATTCCACAAACATATACCAGAATTTTTTACCATACACTCATTGCCAACGCATGCAGTTAAAAAAACAACAACATGGTATTAAAAAAGTGATGATTAAGTGCATTGACAGTATTGCACATGGGTAGTTATTGCCCATTAATGCTGACTTGTATTGGGGGTGTGTGCTTTCAGTAATTATGTTACTGTTAGTTACTGTGGCCGATGGTCCGTTTTTCTCTATTTCTGGCTCCTGTCATCATCAACGTCTGACTAATATGTAAAGTTTAAATAACGTTTGTATCTCCATCTACATACGGTACCTTCATCAGCACCTGGGGGCCACTGTCAAATGTTGTTAATCCAACTACCCATGCTGCTGTCACGGGCAGCAGGCAGCAGCAGACTGACCACAGTAATGGAGGCTGACATACAAGGGCGGAACGACTGTATCGAAGGACGACGCGTCTCCATCTGCTCTCATCGCACAGAATTGATGCCAAAATAGCCCCCGTGATAGGCGCTGCCATCTTACGATGGTGACGTCATTTGGAGCCAGAGTCTGCGCAGTAGAGATTGGCGGGTTGCGCCTTCGTAGCCGCTTCTGCTAACCAAAACACAGACTTACTGAAAAAACAGCATGGATCCTGCACGCCGGCTATTTAACAGCAGAACAGCTTCTTTGTGTTGGTCTGAGGTTAACGTTCACAGGTATTCATTCAGGTTCAATGGCTGTAGTGATTGTTTCAGTTACATTTCTTTCGGGTGAAATTTCAGGATTAACCTAAAATGCACTATAACCTTTACAGGTGAACTTAATGTGACCTTCTCTAAACTTTTGGATGCACATGTCCAACAGTTCCTCATCATGCTGTTCACATTTTGACATCATGAGACCAAGGCAACACCTAACAATTGATCAACAGTACCTCGCCATTGCGAGGCTTCAAACAGGATGTTCTCAGACGGAAGTGGCCACTGAGCTTAGACTGTCACAGAGTGTCATCAGGAAGAGTCACAGAAAGGCGTAGAAGTGGACGTCCTTTGGCCACATCCCACACTGATGACCGCTTCATTGTGAACAGTGCCCTGCGGAACCGGATGATGAATGCCACTCAACTCCAGGCACATTTAAGGGAGGTGAGAGGCACCCGAGCGTCATGTCAGACCATTCGAAACCGTTTACATCAGAGTGGTCTGCGTGCTAGACGACCTGCAAGGGTACCTGACCACACCACCAGGCTAACGCGTCATCGTCTTGCATGGGCCAGGGAGCATTTACGCTGGACGAGGGACCAGTGGGCCTCAGTGCTGTTCTCTGATGAAAATCGATTCACTTTGAGCAGAAATGATGGCCCCCAACGATGTTGGAGACGTCAAGGAGAGCTATGCATCAGCCGCTGTTGTCACCAGACGAGTAGTTACAGTGTGGGCAGGTGTGTCTAGTCAATACAGAACTGCCCTACGGGGAACGGCTGCTGGAGACTGGGGTACCTCAAATGGAGTGGCCTGCACTTTCTCCAGACCTGAATCCCATAGAAAACCTATGGGATCAGCTGAGTCGCCGTGTAGAGGCTCGGAACTCCCCAGAACCCCAGAACCTCAATGACCTGAGGGCCACCCTTCAAGAAGAGTCAGATGCCATGCCTCAGCAGTCAATAAATCCATTTGTGAACAGCATGAGACGTCGTTGTCAAGGTGTAATTGATGCTCAAGGGCACATGACAAGTTATTGAGACATTGACATTTTTTGTAGTGGTGTAGCCACCACTGTTGTTGGCTTTTGTTTCAATAAATTGTTTGGGATGAGGAAATCACCATTGCATGCTCCTACGTAAATGCCCTACTTTCATGATATAATACCACTGTAGCGTGAACTTTTTACATTTTCCATAAATTTCACCCGAAAGCCAAATATCTCTAACTTTTTGTGAGTAGTGTCTGTTTTGCTAGTAGGCATACTGAGGGCACATGAACTTTACATCAGCACATAAATGCAATATTTGGTAAAGATATCAACTATGGCTGTATATTAAATATATAAAAACTAAAAATTAGAAACGTGTGTACAATAAATATGTGAGTTCTTCAGAAGTGTCAGAAGTCACCACCCACTCGGGTCTGAGGTGTAATGATTATTTAAACCAGAGATCTTTTAAGCAGGTCCTGCCCCTTTCTTTGTGCAGCCTTACTGTCACTTATAAGCAACCTTAGTTGTCACGGGACAATGCTGGGAGGGTCATACACTATGGCGCAGGGAAAAGGACAAAAGTAAGACTATTGAGAGGCTGAAGGAGGCTATATCCTTGCCGAAGCCAGCTACTGATCTGGCCAATGATAAGCCAGCGCAGGTAACCGAGAGGCCGGCGGTGGTAAATGAGAAGCCACCTATTCATTCGACCAGGGCCGCAAGTCATGCGTCTAACATGGCAACCAATTGGATGGGCTACTGGCTAGGCTGGTTGTTAGCTTCCCAGGCTGGCGTTTAGCACGCCGAAGCTAACAACCCACTGAACCAGTTACTGAAAAGGCTGGTCATTAGCTTCCCAGGCTGGCGAGAATAGTCTACAAAGTAGAATCTGTAGGCAGGGACGTGGATTTCCGGGAAGGCAAGTGTTCTGGTTTCCATTTCTACTATGCTTGTAGTCAGAGTAATATTGACCAATCACGTATCAGCAGGCGTATGCAAGAAAAACAGTCCATGAGGAGAGCAAAAGCAGGCGGAACGTAAACCGCCGACAGACATCCGCATGTAAGTTCAGCTAACAATCTGTTCTAGATCTAAAATTACCTTGAGATGAATCCCCTTCACATTGTGTCACGAAAGCCATTCAGTGTTCAGATTTCCCGACTTCCTCGAATGCATCAGATCGATCCTACCTGCGTTCAACAAATGAGCATTTTAAACGTTTTCTTCTCCTCTTGAGGACAGTGTCAGGTCCTGAGTCTTTGTCTGTTCCTTCTGTTTTATTTTGTAAATCTCCCCACTTCCTGTTTGCATTCATTTGAGGTTTCTTTACTCCCTGTGTGTGTGATTGCTTATTGTTTTCACCTGTGTCTCGTTGTCTCCTCCCCACTTATGTATATTATTATATTATAATGTATTATTATATATTATATTATGTATATTAGCCTGTCTTCCCTAGTGTGTCTTTGTCAGATTGTCTGCATCCTTTGTGAGTAGTTTTCCGGCGTTTATTCCTCGTGTTTGTTTCCCAGTGTATGTTCAGTTTTCCTTGTGTTCTCCTTTTGTCCAGCGCTTTTGTACTTCTGCCTGTCTAGTTTGCTGCCTTGGTTTTGACTTTTGCCTGTTTTTTGAACTACGACTTTGCCTGCCAATTTTTGTTCTGCTGCCATTGACTGATCTCCTGTGTACCGAACTCTGCCATTAAACGGTTAAACGAATCTGCTCTGTCTCAGGTCTGCTTAGTTGGGTCCTGTTGTCTGTCTGAACGTGACAGTACAATCTGACCAACTATGGACCCTGCAGACCAGTCTGTCCGTGAGGCTCTGAAGAGCCAAGCTCAGTGGCTTCGCATGCATGAGGAACAAATGACTTCACTGAGACTTGAGTTAACCGAGTCTAACAGACGCCAAGAGGCAGCTTTTTCTCTGCTAGCTTCCCAGCTAGGTCAACTGACGGCAAGTCTCCAGCAAGGGGAGTTTTCCTCGCCTCCCAGCGAGGGCGTTGCAACTTCGGCCACGACCCATCATCAGCCTGCGGCAGGCCCCTCTCCCTCTCCAGAACCACGTCAGGTGCAGTTGTCTAGTCCTGAGAGGTTTTCTGGTGAGTCTGGGGACTGTAGACCGTTTCTCACTCAATGTGAGCTCCATCTTGAGTTTCAAGCTGCTGCTTTCCCTTCTGAGTGAATCTCTCACTCTTCCTCACACTGCTCTCATTGATTCTGGTGCTGATGCTAGTTTAATGGACACAAGTTTGGCTAAAAGACTCAATCTATCTTTTGTTTGTTTAGATTCCCCCGTGCCAGCCACCGCCCTAGATGGCCACATGATGCATCTGGTTACTCACTGCACATCTCCTGTGCACCTCAACATCCACTCGTTTTAGGTTATCCATGGTTAATTCAGCACAACCCACACATAGATTGGTTCTCCGGCAAGGTTCTGTCATTGGGGAGCCACTGTAAGACGCAGTGTTTTTTGGACCCACCTGTTTCCTGCTCCGAAGTAGTTTCCACCTCACCTGAGGAGGACGATGAGGAGGACTTTCCGGATTTTTCCGCAGTTCCGCCCTGTTACCTGGACCTCAAACAGGTATTTAATAAGACTAAAGCTACATCCTTACCTCCTCACCGCCCTTATGATTGCTCCATAGACTTGCTTGCCTCACCCCCTCATGGCCGCCTGTACTCCCTGTCGGCACCCGAACATCGGGCTATGGAGGAGCACGTTGGTGCATCTCTCAAGGCTGGAATCATCCGGCCTTCCTCATCACCTGCTGGAGCCGGTTTCTTCTTAGTGGGAAAGAAGGATAAGACTCTTCGACCCTGCATTGACTATAGTGGACTCAATGACATTACTGTCAAGAACAGGTATCCTCTCTGTGAGGGAAATTCTCCTCCTGAAGATAATTTGTGAAGAACAAGCAAACTCAATGTTATGAATCAAGTCTCTTTACTTACATTCACATGCAGCATGGAGAGAAGTGCGAAAGTTCTCTCCCTTGCTGTTGCAATGGTCAAGCTTATATACAACATCAACAACCCCCTACCCCATCCCCACATGGTACTTCAATCAGTCACCTGGCCTCCATCAGCAAGAGAAGATGATCCTTCTCTGCTCTCCAGGGGAAACCAGGGGAAACCGGGGTTCACCAAGTCAACGTCATAAAATAAATTGCCCCCCCCCCCCATATAAATTTAAATTTCGACAAGTTACCCTCTTGATGATTCCTGGAAAAATTCCACATTCCCTCCTTTTGACACAAAGTGTAAATACATTATTGTTTGGAATTAAATTTCACATCACACCATGTTATGAATAAACAAAAACCTAGAAACCCTAAAATAAACAGACACAAGACACCCAAGAAATTACCATTATGCTACAACTAATACTATAGGAAAAACACACTAACAATAACAACATTTGTTAAACCTCTTCCTGTTCCGAATCAATATATGGGTTTCCTGGAACCCATTCTGACATATGATACAAATTTGCTTCACTATCATCTGCTGGTTCAAGTGGTATTTTAACATATACCGATGTCTTTTCTCCTCCGAGTATTCCACCTATCCATCGATACATGAAAGCTCGCATACAAGTTAAGGCACAAGTACAAAAACATAAAACAATACAGAACACAGTCAGAACAGGCACCAACACATGAATGATTAGAGTACCCCAGGGGCCGAAGTGGTCATTCAACCATTTGTTAAAACTAAACCCTGCAGACTGAGACGGACCAAATGCGTCACGAATGTTCTCAAGTGCGGTGATTACAGTGGTTATATTATCCGAATTATCAGGAATGATTGTCACACACGCCTCTCCTGTTAAGTTTAATGTCAGGCATAGACCTCCAGTTTTTGCCAGAATATAATCAAGAGCCATTTCGTGTTTTAACAAAGTTAACCTGTGGGACTTATCATTTGCGGCTAAATAATGGAAACCTTTTATTGTTTCATTAGCAAAAGCAGACATTGTATAAGTTATGTTATCAATATGGTCAGCCAAGAACGTTACCCCATACCACGGAAATAACCCAATACCCCATTTCTCACCTAAGGAAACACGCCAGTGGTAAGATTGAAGATTAGAAAACTGTGCCATTTCACGTTTATGAATATGATCATGGTTTGACTGTTTGTTTAGGTCTATAGGGATTAATGCCAGATTGGTTATGGTCAGGTTAACAAAATAACAACAGCCAGACCATCCTGGTGGTAGAAAAAAGAATGCCTTATTTTCACAGAACCAGTAGAAATTACCAATAGGAGGTATCCCTTTGTGTGCAGGGGCATTAAGGAACCTTTTTACTAAGACAGTCTCTCTATTTTTAAAAGTCATGTTCATGTGACCAGCACCTGGTTTGTGTGTTGGTAGACTCGCAAAAGGATCTGGGCAATGTGACACCCCCATAAATTGACCTGGGCCATTTGCACATAAACAGGCATGGTGGGAACTACTTTGGTCTAGAGGAATCTCAGTTGGTTCTGTGTAAGTTGAATTTAATGGGACATTTTGTGAGACCATATTATCACAGAACCAGTCTAAGCAAGATAAATATATGTTTCTTTGCTTTGTTGTATGATTATACAAGTTCCTACTTACATTATACCACGTCAAATGAGAAAATTTGCAATTACTCACGTGTGCTATTGTCCATGTGCAGATGGTCAGCAAAATATTGTACTAGACTAACAACTGGATCCAATCAAGGACAGTCTTTCACCTCAAGTTGGAATAAAGTGCCAATTAGCTGGAGGAGCCTGAATGGCTAAGACACTAGTTTCAGGGCCATACATCCTATTTTTTAACCACCCTATAAAGGTATACCACGTATTTTTCTCTCTATAATTATCAATTAAGTCACCAGCATCAAATCCCCAGGGTTTCCAATCACTCTGCTCACCCAATTGTCTTTTCCTTCTACTCAACAGTTCTTTTGCACCAATTTCAACGCGCGCTTCTTCTTCTGGGGTCTCCTGACCCTGCGGTGGTGACATGCCAATGTCACGCCTTTCCTCTCTGTTGTCCTGCACTCTTGATGCCATCAGTCCAGTTCCTCCCATGGTTGATGGGTTGGGTGTATGCATATCAGTATAAGTGGAATCAGTTTGACTTTTGGATGCATGTGAATCAGTAGGCAGTGTGGTGGGTGTAAATATATGAGGACGTTTGAAGTCCAATTTTTTCCCGGTTTTATCTCTTTGGAGATGGCTGTGACCTTTCTGCTCGACTGTAGACTGGATTGTGATGGTGGTAACCAGGCCAATGATGAAGACTGCCGCCACAACCTTCCAACAGGACCCATCCTCAACTCCCCACCAGCTAGGCTGTCGTCTTTCCAGCAGCATCATTACAGGGGAAGACCTTGCACTGAGAAGCATGGATCCACGTGTCCCTCTCAGCAATCCTGATAGCAGTTGGAGTTGTCAACAGCACCTGGTATGGCCCTGTCCACCGAGGCTGACGCCAGTGTTTCCTCCTGAGGTCTTTTACCACTACCCAGTCCCCGGGTTGGAAGTTGTGGAGTTTCACTCCCGTAGGCTTAGGAAGGGCAGCTTTTACCTTAGGGAAGATAAGCTTCAAGGTATGGTTAAGTGCACAACAATAACTTAACATGTCATCATCCATTCCTGTCAGAGTTAACCTGTTTTGTGGAAAAGGGGTGTTCGTCATTCGCATAGGGCGGCCAGTGAGGATCTCATAAGGAGAGAGGCCCGTTGTCTTATGTGGACGACCTCTCATAAACATTAATGCCAGTGGCAAAACCTCCATCCATGACAGGTCTGTTTCTGCCATTAATTTAGTCAATTTTGTCTTTAAGGTCTGATTAGCTCTCTCCACTGCTCCTCCACTCGCTGGATGATAAGCACAGTGTGTTTTCAGGTTTATCTGGAGACTTTCTGAGAGACTCTGAATGATGTTATTGACAAAATGAGACCCATTATCACTAGTTAACTTGGATGGAAGGCCCCAGCGTGGAATTACTTCTCTTAACAATGCTTTTGCCACAGAGACAGCCGTAGCATGTTTACATGGGAAACACTCAATCCATTTTGAGAACATGTCCACAATTACAAGACAATATTTATAACCTCTACATGGAGTAAGTTCAATAAAGTCCATCATTAAATGTTCAAAAGGCCCTTCAGGTTTGGGATGCGCTGACAGAGGCATTGTTGCACCCCTGCCAACATTGTTCGTCGCACAAATAACACATTTTTTACAAAAATTTTCAGCAAAAGTGGTAAACCCTGGTGCATACCACAATCTATTTACAATGTCCATCATTCCCCCTTTTGAGACATGGTCAGGCCCATGGATCAATTTGGCTAAAAAAGGGAAGATGGATTTCGGGAGTACTGGAAGGCCATGTGCATTCATCCAGACTCCAGAGGGGAGTTCACTACACCCTTTCTTTCTCCATAGTGTTTTCTCACCAACATCAGCTCCTGTTTGCAGCAGAGAGACATCATTAAGGGAGAAAACATCATTTTGGAGAGACAAGGGCATTTGTAGAGTGGGGGAGGCAGGTGAAAGTGCAGCTGTCTTTGCAGCTACATCTGCGGCAGCATTTCCCTGAGACACAGGAGTTGCTGCATTTGTGTGTGCTTGGCATTTGCATACTGCTACAGAGTCAGGCAGAAGTAATGCAGACAACAAGTTCACAATAAGACTTTTATGCGCAATGGGTTTACCTGTAGAAGTAAGGAAACCACGATTTTTCCATAAAGCATGGAAGTTATGACACACGTTAAAAGCATACTGTGAATCAATATAAATTGTTATGTTTTGTCCCTTTCCCAGTATAAATGCACGGGTTAATGCAAATAATTCAGCTGCCTGGGCAGACAGGTTGTCAGGAAGTTTGGCACTCTCAATTACACCATGTTTAGTACAAATGGCATACGACACACATGGAGAGCCATTTGACGGATGTCTCATGGCAGACCCATCTACAAAGAAGACAGAGTCAGGATTTGTGAGAGGAGTGTCAAACAGGGAATCACGTGGTTTTGATACCGTGTCCACTACCTCCAGGCAGGGATGCGGTTCCCCGTCTTCCGCAGTTGGGAGCAATGTTGATGGGTTAAGGACAGTGCATCGTTTCAATGTAACATGAGACATTGTTAGTAAGACATTTTGCCAATGTAACAGCCATGCTGGGGTTAAATGTGCAGTTTTTGCTTGAAGAATGAGGGAGTGAACAGCATGCGGGACATGAACAACAAGAGGACACATAGCTACAATGTCGGCTGTAGACAATACTGCTTCTGTAGCTGCTGCTACAGCTCTTAAGCATGCAACCATAGCCCTCTCTGTATTGGAAAGTCGCTTCGAATAATAACCTATTGGTCGTTGTTTGTCTCCATGAGGCTGAGTGAGAACTGCTGACATGAAACCATCACGTTCAGAAACAAACAGATTAAATTGTTTGGTCGAGTCTGGGAGTCCTAAACAAGGAGAACTAGATAATGATTTCTTCAAGTCAGTGAATGCTGTTTCTGCTTCACAAGTCCAAGTCAAAGTATCAGTCATGGCCAAATGTCTTCCCCCATGAGTGATGTCATACAGGGGTTGGGAGATCTCCGCAAAATCACGAATCCATGGACGGCAATAGCCTGCTAACCCTAAAAAGGACATCATTTGTTTTTTAGTACGCGGTTTTGGAACATCCAAAATGGCCTGGATGCGTTCTGGACCCAATTTACGACCATCCGGAGTGATAATATGGCCAAGATAACGCACTGATTGTGCAACAAACTGCAGCTTATCTTTTGATACTCTATGCCCATTTTCTGCCAGAAAGCAAAGCAGAGACACTGTGTCAGCCTGACAATCCTCTTGTGTTGCAGAACACACCAAGAGGTCATCAACATACTGAACAAGTGTGCTGCCACACACTGGCTCCCAATGCGACAGGTTTTCAGCCACAGCCACAGCAAAGAGAGTGGGACTAGCGGCATACCCCTGTGGCATTCTGGTCCAAGTGTAACACTTAGCATTGAACGTGAAAGCAAACCAAAACTGTGAGTCAGGATGAACAGGAATGCTAAAATTTGCATTTGCTAAATCAATTACAGAGAACCAACAAGAGTTCGCTGGCACTTTTGACAATAATGTTGCCACATTAGGTACAGTGGGGGCTGGGTGTTGAACAGCCTCATTGATTACCCTGAGATCTTGAACTGGTCTCCAACTACCATTTGGTTTTTTAACAGGCAGGATGGGGGTGTTACATGGTGAGTTAGCGCATTCCACAATGGCACCTTTATGTATGAGAGACTGAATGACAGGAGCAATGCCCTGAACAGCTTCTGGGCTAAGTGGATATTGTCTTTTACATGGCCTAAAAGTTGACTTTGGTTGGACAATGACTGGAGCTGCACCTTTTATATTCCCAAAATCAAACTTGCTCTGAGCCCACAAAACAACAGGTACTGTTGAAAGCATTGCATCCTCTTCGGCCGTCAATGGCATAAGTGTAACCTTGTGCGTGTTTGTGTGTGTTCTGCGGACAGCTACTACCTTGATCCCTACTACATAGGATGTGATTTTTAGAGAAGAAGAGTAAGAGCTACCATCTGGTTGAATTTGCCAATCTGATGTTTCTACAGCTGCTTTAACCCATTGTCCTATGGCCCCCCACCCACAGCTGGATTGTTTTGTCAATGGGATGTGAGGCACCGACCCAAGTGTTGAAAACAATGTCTTTTGAGATTCAGAAAGCTGTACAGATGCTGCTGCAAAATTCAAACCCACAAATACTCTATCAACTTCAATGGTCTCATTATCATGTCCTGTCTCCCAAGCTTCTTCATATGTGTAATCTCTAGCATTTGGTGACACATGTGACACACAGTGCAAACATTCAGGAGCCTCTGATAATTGCGGTACCCTAGATAAGAGTTTCTCTATATCACAAGGTTGTACAAGATCCCAAGCATAAAGATAATCACTGTCAGACGTGCACACAGGATATAAGCCAGCAGTAACACATGTTATTCTTATGCCTGTTGGATCACAATGGACTTCAATGCTCAGAGTACACATGAGGTCTCTGCCCAGTAAATTGACAGGGCACACATTAGATAAGAGAAATTGATGGTCCCCTATATAAACCCCGAAGCATATCGTTAGTGGTTCAGATATGGGTTCAAACCCTGGAATGCCTGATGCTCCTACTGTTTTTAGGAATTTAGCTGTTTTTGGAGCATTAGGGAGAACTTTAGATTGGATTACAGAAACCTCTGCTCCTGAGTCTACAAGGAATGTCACATTAACACCTAGCACTTTCAGAATTACCCTAGGGGGTGTCTTGGAGTCAAGTGTTAAGTGTACATATTGCTGGTATGTAACAACTGGTTTGTCATCTACCTTATGTGTCTCTAGTTGTGTGTTTATAGGTGTGTGCCGCTCAATGCTCTGACCTGCCTCCGCTGTCTCCTATGGCGCCTGCAATCCTGGGGAATGAACAGAAAGCCCCTGAGGTGGTGCATATGGCCAGGAGTCCCTTCGCTCTTGTCCTCCACGTTTGTCCTTTTCCGGGGTAGCACAATCCCGTGATATATGGCCAAACCCTTCACATCTGTAGCACCTCAGCTTGTGGCGGTCACTGCTGCTGTACTTCCCTTGAAGTCTTGGATGTTGACCCCCCTTCTTTTTGTCTTTGTTGTTCTTCCACCGTTGTTCAGGATTCTGTGGGCCCCCCTGCTGGTAAAACATTAACTGAGCAGTTTGGAGTTTTTTAGTCTGTTTAACGTCCAACTCTACCTTGTTCCTCTCAGCGTGCAAGACGTGTGTCCACACCGTTGCAATGGATGCCGTTTCCCAGCCAATACAGGTAGCCATGACTCGGTTCCTGAGGTCCGGATGGAGTCCGTTCACCAGGGCAGTCTTTAACAGGGCGCTGTATGCCTCATTGTCTGAGTCAATGCCAGAGTGAGCTGCGAACACAGTTTCCATACGAGTGCGATAATCAGCAACTGACTCACCCTCCTTCTGCTTGGTGTTGTGGATGTCAGACCAGCAGACCCTCAAGGGGAAAGCTGTGCGCACTGCCTCATACAGCCTGTCCATCATCGCAGCAAAGTCCCTTGTTCCAACTACTGGGCTGGTGGACCAGTCTGCAGGTCGGATGTTGGCCCATCTGAGTTTGAAACACCTGCGACAGACGGCCTCTACTTCCTGCAATGTTGGGTTATACATGGCCAACAACTGTTGCATGGCTGTGACCCATTTCTCACCTCCAGTCCTTTGTGGGTCAGGCAGCTCCTCTGCGACCTCCTTTAGTTCATCCGGTTGCCATGGCCTGTACACCAGCACCTCCGGATCCCAATGACTGTGCGCATCTTCACCTGTTGGCCTTGGCTGGGGATTTGGGAACATCATCATGGGCATTTGTTGTACAGCCCCTTTGTCCCCTTGGCTCCGCAACCAATAGTCGAATGACGCTGCTAGTGGAGACTTGATGGGAGGAACAAGGTTAGTCTTTGTCTCTTTGGGGGTTAAATGCAGGGTGGATAGGTCAGGATATAATGTTGCCCCTTCCCCCTCCTCCTTGGGGTCATCAGGAGTCTCAGCGGTTGGGGAATGTGTTTCATGACCAGCAGGAGTTGCAGGCATGGAGACAGCATATGGCGGGGGGAAAGCCCTATCTCTTCCCCTACGTTTACTTCTCTCTTTCTGCCTATCACATGCATTTTCATCTTCCATCTGCTTCACCATCACACCAGCTATTGTCTTAGCTTCCCTTATTTCTGCTTCCCTTTCCCACTTCTGGTAAGCCGGCCAAGACATTCTTTTCTTTCCTACTTTCTTTCCCTGTTCACGTTCTTCTATAAGCACTCTACACCTTCTTAAACACTCTGTGCTCAATGTGCCTATTAATGGAAACACACCCTGTGTCATATGGTGCCAAAGTGGAACATCATCAACCACATTTTGTCCCCATTTTTCTACCATCAATTTAGCAGGACCGGAAAGAGGGTCCGGTAAAGGTTTTAGTTTCCCCGCTTTGTTCCCCATGGTGTACCTGACTCAGTAGGACAGCTGTGCTTGCACGTTCAATGGGCTTATCTTTCACACAAAATTCACAGTCACACTGATCTTCCCATACAAGTATGGTTGGATCTTATCAAGCACACACTACCTTTGGGTAACTTATTCAGCCAGGTGGTTTGTACGACACATTCGTTCCGAGCAACGCACCCTTGTAGTACACTTGAGTATGTACTAGACACTGAATGAGCAACCACAAAGTTTATTCTTTATATATTCCTTAGATTTTTCAATCATACGCCCATTTTATCACAATGTGCTATACACTTATAATGTGCTGTTCACTTATAATGTGCTATACTAAACTGCTTTGAGGATTGTCTAAAAGTCCTCCACCCATACAATCCCTTGATTCCCCTTGTCAGTTCTAACAACATTTTTTCCGGAATTACATAGAACTGGTCTACAATACCACAAAGGATTTACATGCCAACGGGCTCTGCTCCCCCAAGGAAATCCATCAGAGAAATACAACCATACGTTAGTTTCACAACCGCTTGTCTGGAATTACGCTGAAACTAGTTTCCAATACCACAAAGGATTTACAAGGAAACAGTTGTCCTATCACACAACAATTCCACAGGTACTACCAAGAAAATGATTCATAACACCGTACTCACCCCGATAAAATAGATGGAGCATCCACTGTCCAACACCTTTGTCTGACTTCAGGCGGGTTCCGATCACCCTTTTTTGTGGGGAGGTCACCCTGAGTCTTGGGACAAGACCCCTGCCGGCAGTTTACCCTCAGTCCAGACTCAGGAGTCGATCAGCGAAACGTCCATCCCACTTCTGACACCAAAATGTGAGGGAAATTCTCCTCCTGAAGATAATTTGTGAAGAACAAGCAAACTCAATGTTATGAATCAAGTCTCTTTACTTACATTCACATGCAGCATGGAGAGAAGTGCGAAAGTTCTCTCCCTTGCTGTTGCAATGGTCAAGCTTATATACAACATCAACAACCCCCTACCCCATCCCCACATGGTACTTCAATCAGTCACCTGGCCTCCATCAGCAAGAAAAGATGATCCTTCTCTGCTCTCCAGGGGAAACCAGGGGAAACCGGGGTTCACCAAGTCAGCGTCATAAAATAAATTGCCCCCCCCCCATATAAATTTAAATTTCGACAAGTAAACCTCTTGATGATTCCTGGAAAAATTCCACACTCTCCCACTCATTTCTTCTGGTTTCAAGCTCCTTCAGGGGGCCAAGATTTTTACCAAGCTGGACTTGCGTAATGATTAGCATTTGGTACGCATCAGGGAGGGGGATGAGTGGAAGACGGCATTCAATACTCCCACTGGCCATTATGAGTATCTTGTCATGCCCTTTGGACTCACTAATGCTCCTGCTGTGTTCCAGTCGATGGTGAATGATGTTCTCTGTGAATGTTTGAACAAGTTTGTGTTTGTGTACCTGGATGACATTTTGATTTTCTCCTCAGATGTTGATTCTCACAAGAAGCATGGGGGGTTTGCTAACTATTATAGAAAGTTCATCCGTAACTTCAGCCAGGTTTCTTCTCCTCTGCATGCTCTTACCACCTCCAAGGTGCAGTTCCAGTGGTCCCCCCAGGCAGATTCCGCCTTCCAAAGGCTCAAGAACCGTTTCACCACTGCCCCTGTGTTGATCCATCCAGATCCTAAGCGACAGTTCGTGGTGGAGGTGGACGCCACCGATTTGGGCGCTGGGGCGGTTCTCTCTCAGCGCTCAGAAAAGGACGACAAGCTCCGCCCTTGTGCCTTCCTGTCCCGCAAGTTTTCCTCGGCTGAGAGAAATTATGATGTGGGGGATCGTGAGTTGTTGGCGATCAAGTTGGCTTTGAAGGAGTGGAGGCATTGGCTGGAGGGGGCTGAGCAGTCCTTCCTGGTCTGGACGGACCACAAGAACATTGAGTACATCCGAGCAGCTAAAAGACTGAACCCTCGTCAAGCCAGGTGGGCCCTTTTTTTTTCATGGTTCAATTTTTGCATTTCTTACCGTCCAGGCTCTAAAAATGTCAAGCCCGATGCCCTGTCTAGACTGTTTAAGGGAGATTCTGCTCCTAAGGATTCAGAGACAATTATCCCTGAAGTTTGTGTAGTGGGCTGTGTCACCTGGGAGATCGAGGAGCGGGTCAAGAACGCTAACCAAGGGGTTCAGATTCCCCCAGAGGTACCTCCCAACAAATTGTTTGTCACCCCTGATCTTCGGGGGCCAGTGATTACTTGGGCTCACTCTTCTCTCTTCTCCTGTCATCCTTGTTTCCGCAGAACTCTGTTCCGGGTCCGCGAGAGGTTTTGGTGGCCAGGTATGAGTAATGATGTCAATGAATATGTGGCGGCCTAGATCACCTGTGAACAGAGCAAGAGCAAGAATGCCTCTAGTGTCGGGCTTCTCCAGCTTCTACCGGTACCTCAGCGGCCCTGGTCGGACATTTCTCTCGACTTTGTCACCGGTCTACAGCCTTCTGAGGGTAACACTGTAGTGCTTACAGTAGTAGACCGCTTCTCCAAGATGGTTCGGTTCATACCGTTACCAAAAATTCCCTCTGCCAAAGAAACGGCAGAGGTGCTCTTGTCTCATGTTTGTCGAGTTTTTGGGTTTTCCAGGAATGTCCTGTCTGACCGGGGTCCGCAGTTTGTGGCCCAGTTCTGGAGGGCGTTCTGCCAGCTCATAGGCGCCATTGTTAGTCTGACCTCAGGCCACCATCCTCAGACCAATGGGCAGACGGAGCAGTTAAAACCAGGAGCTGGAGAAGGGACTCTGCTGCCTGGCTTCCCAGAATCCTGCTTCCTGGAGCAAGTTTGTCATGTGGGTGGAGTATGCCCACAACACGCTCCCCTGCTCCTCCACTGGCCTGTCCCCATTCCAGTGCGTCTTCGGTTACCAGCCACCTCTGTTTGCTGACTTGGAGAAGGAGGTCAGCGTCCCGTCTGCTGTCGCCTTGGTCCGACGTTGCCGTCGGATGTGGACATGAGCCCGTCAGAACCTCCTTAAGTCCTCACTGGCTTACAAGAAGTTTGCGGACCGGAAGAGGGAAGCAGCGCCAGCTTATGAAGTTGGACAACGCGTGTGGTTGTCCACCAGACATCTGCCCCTGAAGTAAGTTGGCGCCCTGTTTTGTTGGACCATTGTCAAAGGTGTCAAAGGTTATTAATCCTGTTGCTGTGAAACTGAGACTTCCTAGGTCCCTTCGTGTGAACCCCACTTTTCATGTCAGTGAGGTTCAGCCCGTCAGAACCAGTCCTCTGGTCCCTCCTGCCAGACCCCCTCCTCCTGCCCGGATCGTCGATGGGGGCCCTGTTTACACAGTCCGGAAACTGCTGGCGGTTTGCCGTCGGGGGAGGGGTTTCCAGTACCTCGTAGATTTTGAGGGGTACGGACCAGAGGAGAGGTCTTGGATTCTCTTCTCGGAACATCGTGGACCCGGACCTCATCAGAGACTTCCACCGCAACCACCCTCATGATCCTGGGCCTTCAGGAGATGGCCATGGGGGGGGATGGGGGGGGTGTCAGGTCCTGAGTTTTTGTCTGTACTTCCTGTTTTATTTTGTTAATCTCCCCACTTCCTGTTTGCATTCATTTGAGGTTTCTTTACTCCCTGTGTGTGTGATTGCTTATTGTTTTCACCTGTGTCTCGTTGTCTCCTCCCCACTTGTGTATATTAGCCTGTCTTCCCCAGTGTGTCTTTGTCAGATTGTCTGCGTCCTTTGTGCGTAGTTTTCCAGCGTTTATTCCTCGTGTTTGTTTCCCAGTGTATGTTCAGTTTTCCTTGTGTTCTCCTATTGTCCAGCGCTTTTGTACTTCTGCCTGTCTAGTTTGCTGCCTTGGTTTTGCCTTTTGCCTGTTTTTTGGACTACGACTCTGCCTGCCAATTTTTGTTCTGCTGCCATTGACTGATCTCCTGTGTACCGAACTCTGCCATTAAACGGTTAAACAAATCTGCTCTGTCTCAGGTCTGCTTAGTTGGGTCCTGTTGTCTGTCTGAACGTGACAGACAGACCTGACAAAGCTGGAATTTTTACTTCTTACAAATCTGCATCACGATGTTGAAATTTCGGCAAAGGTAAGACCCGTTAATAACAAGTAGATCACAAGAAAACGCAATGCAGTACGCGGAAGTCTTGACCGGAAGTCGTTTATTGCTTTCCCCCCCGGCACGTTCACCGGTGAAGGTAAAGTCTTTATACTTTTCCGTTTCGGCAGTGATTTTTTTCACGGATTCTAAAGTAACTCCACCTTTAAGCTGAAGAATGAGAAGATGAAAGCGAGTGGAAGAAGAAACAAAGAAGAGAGAAGAAGAGGAAGCTGTGATATTTATTCTCTGAGCAGAGGGTGCAGGTGTTACATTGGGTGTTAGCACCCACCCGCTATCCCTTCTGCATGTGTGTCTCCCTTACATCACAGAGATGTGTGTACATGTGTAAATTGTCCCAAGTTGAATGAAAGTTCAAGGTGGTTTCATCGGTTTACTGTGTCTGTCTCACGGATGGTGAGATCATCCATCATGTCACGATCCATCATGCAGGTATCATCCCCTTCTTCCTTGTCAGGAGTCTCAGCTAATTAGCGAGAGTTGATCATTTATAGATGTTCACGTCAACAGAAAGCTCCCAGACTATACCAACAAGAAGTTCTAGATAGAACTTCAGCTCCACAGGAAGAACCCTGTGGGAACCTGGGAATTACTGTCGGCAGCCATGTTGATATCCTGTTGTTGTTATTCCTCTTCTTCTTCTCTGTCCACGTCCTGCTGCTACTTCTTCTTCTTCTTCTAGATGACAGTTAGCAAACTACTCTGAAGGGCAGTTAGCAAACCAGTTTACTGGCTCATTACAGCCACCTGCTAGATGGAAGTGTCGAGCAGTCGATACCGGAAAAAAATTATCTCCGTTTTCTCTGATACTCTTAAGTAGGCCTAATTAATTAGAAAATGGAGAACTTTCCACAATGTCTTTCCTTGCAGATCACTAAATGTAATATTTTAAGTTTTACAGACTTAATCCATTCTACTGGGATTATCTTTTTATTTAATGCAGTGGCATCATTACATTTGTTCTGTATAGTTGGCAGCATTTGTTTTCATTGAGTACAAAAAAACTGTAATTTAACAATGATCATTTTACTGGTAGCATATGTAATGTGGATCAGTAGGATACAGACTGCTGTGACTGAAGGTCATTGCTCCTCTCCTCCAGGTGGAAGTTAGAGCCTTGCTGCTGTAATCCTGTAATTTGAGTCGTGGCTGTATGGAGGTAGTGCAAAGTTAAACATGGTGAAGTTAATTGAACAAGCTCCTCTGCCTGGTGAATGTGTTGTGCAAAGGGGGTGGGCATTGTCCAGGATGGATAACAGTTCCTTCTCTCTGCCACTGTCACCAGTGAGTCCAGCCCTCCTCACCAGTCTGTCCAGCCGTGCAGCTTTCCTCTTCTTGCTGCTTCCTCCCCTGAAGAGAACACTGGCCACCACAGATTGGTAAAACATCAGCTGTTCTTCTGAAGAGTGTCCATGTGTCCAGTCCAGCCTGTCATCCAGCTGCAGCCCCAGATATCTGTAGGTCCTGACCACCTCCATGTTGACTCCACCCCCTCGGTGGACACTGGTTGTATGTGTGGCCTGTTCCTTCGGAAGTCCATCACCATTTCCTTGGTTTTGGAGATGTTCAGCAGCAGATGGTTCAACCACGACCACCTCACAAAGCCCTCCACCAGGCTCCTGTACTCCCCCTTCTGTCCATTCCTGACACAGCCGACGATCGCAGTGTCATCTGAGTATTTCTGCATGTGGCCGAGCTCAGAGTTGTGCTGGAAGTCAGAGGTGTAGAGGGGAAAGTACCGTCCCCTGTGGTGCTCCAGTGCTGCTCCAGTGCTGCTGACCACACTGTCAGATGTGCAGCCTTTCAGCCTGACGTCCTGTGGTCTCTCTGTCAGATAGTCTGTAATCCATCTCACCAGATGTGAGCCCACCCTCATCTCTGTCAGCTTGTCTCTCAGGAGTAGGGCTGGATGGTATTAAAGGATCTGGAAAAATCAAAGAACATGATTCTAACCGCGCCACTGCCCTTGTCCAGGTGACAGTGAGCCCTGTGTAGCAGATAGAGGATGGCGTCGTCCACGCCCACCTTCACCTGATATGCGAACTGCAGAGGATCTTGTGCGTGGCGGACCTGGGGTCTGAGGAGATGGAGCAGCAGCCGTTCCATGGTCTTCATCATGTGTGGTGTCAGTGCAACCGGCTGAAGTCACCTGGCTCAAGTAGCATTAAGTAAACATGAACCTTTTTTAACCTGCTATAGATGTTGGGCTGCATGTATTGAGTACACCTGATATAGTTTGAGTGTAAGATCTGGAACAGGAGCGGCATGCCGGTAGAGAACGGCAGCAGCAGACTGATCGACAGGCTGACTTGCCACCACAGTAATGGAGGGTGCCACACGATGGCAGAACACACAAATCAAGATATTCATAGAAGTGTTGGAAGAAAAAGTTTTACAAGTAGGCCACTGAAAGCATGTGAACTCCTTCACATCAGCACAAAGTAAAGGCAAATTACTTAAGTGTTCATTAAACACAATAAAACGCAAGATATCAGCTATATGAAAAATAAATTAGAAAACCAACAAATAGAAACATGCAAAAACAAGAAATATCTGAGAGTGTGGGAACCTGTATACAGTGTAGGGGGAGGAGAAGTGGTAACATAGACGGTATAAACAGTTTCTGGTTGTTAACCACTGAAATGACCTATGTAGTTATAGCAGGAAGTATAATCTCATTCTCACGGTGAGATGGTCGCTGTTGTTTCCTCTCTGCTCTCTCATCAACATGGCCGCTCTTCTCAGCACTCTTCTCATCCTTACTGGACTCACAGGTCGGTCACCGGGATTATTCTATCATTTGTATTTTCTGGTGATGTCAGAAAATGATGTGACTATAATTTCACCTTTTTATGGTCAATTTGTTTGTTGCAGGAATTCACAGCTTAACTACAGTCAGAAAAGTGTCAGTGAAGAGAGGAGGCTCTGTCTCTGTCCCGTGTCTCTATGAGTCTAAGTACACAACTCATGTGAAATACTTGTGTGAAGGACTGGATTGGGGTACCTGCTCCTACGCAGTTAAAACTAATGAACAAGATGGTTCAGGAAGGTTTTTAATCTCTGATGACAAACAGCAAAGAATCTTCACTGTGACCATTAGTGACCTGTCTGTTAATGGGTCTTATTACTGCCATTTCAGCTGTCCACAGGTAAGAAGCCTTAGAAGGGACTTCCTGTATGTTTTAACCTGTTTTACATATCTCAGGGTTTAAATCACTTATACAGATATTTTTAGGATCAAAGTATGTCCAATAAAAATGTTGGTTTTTGCCCCTCACAGGCTCAGATTGTTATCTGATTGTTAACTGGCTGACAACATAAAGAAAGGATTGTTACACAAATAGACCTTTTTATGAAGGTAAGATCCTTTTTAACCAGAAAGAGCTGTGAGCTACATTGCTATCTTCTAATCCACCAGACTCCATTGACAAAAACAGTATTTTTTCCTCACAGAACACAGGAGTTCCTGGTCTCCTGCTGCCTCAATCAGGTAGTTTGTTTGAGTTATGTGTTGGATTCAAACCTTTAAAACACCAAAGTCACACAATGATACAAATTAAGTAACCGGTTGATGCAGCAGTGGATCAGCAACTCCTGTGTTCTTTGGAGTTAAATTACTGTTTTTGTCAATGGAGTCTGGTGGCTTTGAAGTGGACGATTTACAGGTTGTTTCTTGTTTAAAAAAGCATCTTTCTGTTGTAAAAAAGGTCTTTCTCTGTAGCAAACCTGTTTGTAATGTTGTGAGTCACTTAGAATAACAATTTGATCCCATTAGTACTCTTATCATCATCAGTCAATAATATTTGAAATAAATGTAAATGAAGTCATTTATCTACCACATGTGCTCTTTGCAGAAAGTACTGATCAAACAGCTGAACACAACATTGTAGAAAATGCTGTTTGTTGTCCCTCAAGGTCGGCCCCAGCTCTCTGTGGATCGTCAGGAGGTTACAGGATTTATTGGAGAAGATGTTACCGTCCATTGTCACTATAGTGTTGGTGGAGAAAGTCGGTGGTGCAGGCTGGGAGGGTCCTGTGTGAAGGAGCCGTCTGGATCAATAGATGGAACAACAGTGACCATTAAAGTGGTCAAAGTCTCCTTAGTTTTCTCTGTGACTCTGAGTGGACTGAGGACACAGAGCAGCGGCTGGTACTTCTGTGATAAAGGAGGCCTACAGATGCCAGTGCATGTAACTGTTCAAGAGAGACTCAGCACTAGTAAGTACCATAATACTGACCAACAGTACAGACGAGCACAAGGTTATAAAATGTGCAGTTATAATTTGCAACATTAGCAAAGCGTTGCATTTGATACAGATGTGATATTAGTATACATATTTGTGATATGATTCTGTTAATCATTCTGTTGTTTCTCTCAGCCGCACTCGCAGCAACAAGAGGTTCAAACACCTTTGAAAGCACTCATCAACCTGTCAATCACACGTCTGTGTTTGAGTATGAAGAACACACCACAGTTCAGGCTGCGTCGCACAGGTCAGTTACATTTGCAGTCAATACACTATTTAGTAGACTGTGGCTGATTTAGGGGCCAATGAATCAGTCACAGATTTGTAGTGAAGTCTCAATACATGCATTTTAACATGAAGCTGCCTTTATTAATCATGAATAACGTCTAAACTGTATAAAATGGTGCAGCAGTATATTTCTTGATCACAACATAGTTCTACTTGAAGGACACTGATCTGTTAATGATTTTCATCGTGTCTTTATCATTTATTCTACAGTGTTTCCTTCCACCTGAAGAGTTTCTCCGTCCGTCTGAGCGTGTTGATCCTCGTTGTGCTGGTCGGCTTGTTCGTATGGTTTATTTTCAAAAGACGAAGTAAGTCTGTGCTGATCTTAATAAATCCAACTCATGTTGTTTCTAACTATTTCTCTTTAAAACTGTAGACATGTGTCGCACAGTCATTGCACAATGAGAGACAGTAACAGGAGTTTTGATTGTTCCACTTTCAGAGCGGACCACAGCCCAAACATCAGCTGCAACACCAGTAAGATATTCTGATTCATCTCCACAGTGTTTATAATGAGAGAAAACGTCTCTTTGCAGAACGACTGTAGATGGTACAATATTGAGGATGTGCCTGTGAGCTTAAAGCTCAAAGTCAGTTTCACTTAAAGAATATTTTGACACGTTTTCTTCCTGGTGTTTCTTCCACGTGGAGAGTCAGATGAAAAGATTGAATCTATACTCAAATCAGTCAGTTAAATATAAAGCTACAGCCAGCACAGGGTGAGCTAAGCTTAACATAAAGACCTAATCAGCTACAGGCTGTATAGCTTCATATTAAAAGACAGACAAGACAGTGATATATATCAGTTTCAAAGAAAGCAAGTCAAAATATTTGTTTGTAATTATTCCTAAATGAGGGAAGTTTATAAGACTGCTTATGGTTACTATTTTTAAAATGATGTAATGGACAGGTTATATCATCTTGTTCAGACTTTGTGTAAATTACATTTAGTTTTGTCCTTTAACAGCCAGAAGAGGAAGTAACTTACAGTAATGTGGAGACAATGAGAGAGACTTCAGGCCAGGTAACTGTCAACTACTGAAACTGTCATTTGTATTTCACAATACTAGTACATCAAAATAAATATAGAAACACTTTACATGTTTTATTTAGAACTGAAGAACTGCACAGAATAAAACTGTGTCTTTCTGTGTGTGTGTCTCTCCCTCCATACCCAGAGGTCATATGCTGAAAGTGATGTGGATGGGATGTAACGCTCTGTGCTCACCAGAACAAACAGAAGAAAATGGGAGATTGAAGAGACGCTGGTTACACTGGTTCATTTTTCATTTCTGGTCATGGTGATGGTTTACTTTTTTGTTGTGCTTTCTGCTGCTGTTGTTTGTGCAATCGTTGCTATGGTAACAGCATCTAGAGTGTTAATTATGAGATGTATTATTGCTCCCTCCAGCTTTTGGTACTTTGGTTGATATCTGCAAAAGAAGCACTGAACCGTTTGTGTTGGGAATTTAAAACTATTGAAGTTTATCTAAATTAATCTGGACTTCACTGTTTTCATTAAACAGCAATATCTTCAGCAAACATCGTTTTTTCAGACATATTTAATATAAAACATCTAGAAGAGTATATAGAATGGATATTGTTTAAGTAGAGCATTCACCTCCAGATAAATTGTTTCAGTACAAACACTTTAAAAATGACCTCCATCGTTCAGGTCACCTGGACATGAGCCAGCATTACAGTATTCTCACTACATCTAAGTAACAAAGTACCTCAGGTAACCTCCAAGTGCAGACAAATTAAACTGGACTGCAGTGGAGAGGGAATTGATGATTCTAAGGCGAGAAAAGATGGACGAAAACGCTCTAGAAAAATGAATATAAGATAATATAGCCTAGCATGTTGTTAGCTGGATTGTCTAATCTAGTGTGTTGTGAGCGGATGTTAGCTGGTGATGTTATCCACAGATGCTTTGAGGTTGCTGGGGGAGAGGTAGCTGAAGAGGCCGCTTTGGTTTGTTTGGTTTCTGCCAGTTTTCTCAACATGCTAGCTAGCTCAGCTTGTTAGTTATTAGCTGGGCTTACTAACCTACTTGGATATTACTTTGCTTTGAATTTGTATTTGACATGAACATGACAATATAAAGCCTGGTCACTGAAAAACATGAACATGGTGATGTTTGCTCTGTCTCTTTAAGATAATGGGAAGGACATGTTGATGACAAAGAGATGTTTTTGCTAGCATTGTCCCATACACTTACACTTAGCTTCATAATTAAACATTTTGTTAGACTGAACATGATGTGTGTGTGATATCAGAGATGTAACTAACTAATCTGGTGAACCTTCAGATTTATCTGTTGAAGGCATAATCATGAAAAACTGTTTATTGACTTGACTGAGCACCTCGCAGCTGTTTGCCTCCACCAAACAGTAAAGTTGAAGTTTACATCCATGTTCGTCCAGAATCATAAAATACAGTTTGTAGGGAAGACTTTGGAAGACTTTCACAAAACATATCCAGTGTGGTCCGTGCATGGTAAAACACTGTTAAGCCCTTACAGAGGCCCTTTTTACACAGAGATTCAACAGCACCGTAAAGAGATTCATTACACCACCTTTATACTTTTACACTGAATGAAACAGAGCCGTCACATTGCCGTCCCACTCTGTGATTTTACACGTGTAAACATACGAAGAAACGACTTCGCCCCACCGCTACGCCTCCGTGACTTTTACACAGAAGGCGATGCGTAACAGAGGCCTCTCAGTCCTGTCTTGAACAGGCCGTGTAAAAGGGGCTTTAGAGAGCTTTGGTGCCAAGACGATCACCTAAAGCTCAACATCAGCCAAACCATTGAGCTTGTGGTGGACGACAGGTGTGTTTGAAGCTCGTCATCTTCCAGGTCTTGATGGTGGAGTAAGGGCTGAGTGACTCAGGTCTGTTTGGGTTGAACAACCTTGGCTCGGTCATCATCCTCTGAGGATCCATTCTTCAAATATCTTTAAAATGTTTCTGTGATTATGTCATCATGACTGTGTACTGTAATGTCTGTCTATTCTGTACGTTACGGGGTGTAAAAAAGATGTCTTGCAGACACGTGCAGCTGTGCAAGAAACATCCAGATTAAAGTAAAAATTAGGATTGTAATCCTTCTCATGAATCCAGGGAATTACCGGTCCCGTCCTAAGAAGTGTTTAATTTTCTTCTATGTAACGTCACTATAGTTAAGTTAATTTCTGCTTCTGTGGAAATGTAATAAAGTTGTTTACAGAAGGTTGCCCCACAAGTAAATCTGATCTTCTTTATGATACATTTTTATGTACAAATATAAGCTCTTAATTATGTTACTGTTAGTTACTGTGGCGGACGGTCATGTGGTCCGTTTTTCTCCATTTCTGGCTCCTGTCATCATCAACGTCTGACTAATATGTAAAGTTTAAATAACGTTTGTATCTCCATCTACATACGGTACCTTCATCAGCACCTGGGGGCCACTGTCTAATGTTGTTAATCCAACTACCCATGCTGCTGTCACGGGCAGCAGGCAGCAGCAGACTGACCGCAGTAATGGAGGCTGACACACAAGGGCGGAACGACTGTATCGAAGGACGACGCGTCTCCATCTGCTCTCACTGTAAATAAGTGTTGCCAAAATAGCCCCCTGATAGACGCTGCCATCTTGTGATGTTGACGTCATTTGGAGCCAGAGTCGAGTAGAGAGATCGGCGGGTGGCGCCCTCGTAGCCACTTAGCCGCTAACCAGAACACACACTCCCTGAAAAAACAACAAGGACTTTGTGTTGGTCTGAGGTTAATGTTCACAGGAAACTTCAATGACTGTAGTGATTGTTTCAGTTAGGTCTCTCGCCGATCGTCCTCCACTCTGCTAATCCGGAAAAGATCGGCAGCAGGAGCCGTATTTGTCAACAGAGCTGTCAGTCATCATTTACAGCATCAAATAACTAATTTAAAGATTAACTTGTCAGAAAAATCAACACTTGGACGTAAATCAGCATGATAAGAACTAACTATAATGACAGAAACCATGTTTGAGAAAAATGTATTTGGTGTGTATTTTCATTTTATAGTTTGACTCATGTCCATCTGTTAACATGGAGGAAGCGGGCTTTATGACCTATTCTGCAGCCAGTCAGCAGGGGGCGATAGAGAGATTTTGGCTTCACTTTTAGGGAGCTGTCATGTCGTCCATCTCTTCATGCAGTCTATGGGCGGAACACACAAATCAAGATATTCATAGAAATGTTGGGAAAAAAATATGTTTTGCAAGTAGGCGTACTGAGAGCACATGAACTTTGAAGACGAAATATATGAAAACTAAAAATTAGAAACATGTGTAACCCTGAGAGATGTCTCCTTAGCCCGTATTCAAAGTTATGTCCTATCCAGTCTCTGCGTTGTGTTATTTAATTTTATTGTTGGTGGATTTGAGTTAAAGTGCAGAACAAGCGTAGGAGTCGTTCTTTTCTTGCGGTAGAGCAGTGCAGTGTCTCTCCCTCTTTATTTCAGCTCATCACCTTACAGAATCCAAACAGAGTTGTGTTAAACAAAATAAAGTAACTGTCTACACTCTTACAGACATTCATCCACCATAGACTGCGGTTATTTCACATGATTTTTCCAGGTAAGTAAATAAAACTTCCCCAAATAAAATAAAAATGCATTAAATTAATATGTGTTACACAAATGTAGTGGTTTGCAAACTTTCTGCACTCATGTTAACAGTGATTTCTATGTGGACAAGCCAGCTAACAAATCTGCACAATCTTGTCGATAAACTTGAACAAATGAAGTAATTCTTACACATAACTGTAGTTATAGAATATTAAACTTCTTAACATTCATATTTCATAAAATTAATGAATAGGCGAAACTTAATCATCATTTTAAATGTATTACTGAGAGACTTCCTATCTTCCAGAATGGAAACAGAGTTGTGACCTAAAATGGCTGGCGTTCTAATCGCCAGCCTGGGAAGCTAACGACCAGCCTATCCAGTTACCGATCCATTGGGTTGCTAGCTTCGGCGTGCTAGTCGCCAGCCTGGGAAGCTAACGACCAGCCTAGCCAGTAGCTGATCCAATGGGTTGCTATGTTAGACGCATGACTTGCTGCCCTGGTCGGCAGCTTCTTATTTACCACTGCCGGCCTCTCAGTTACCTGCGCTGGCTTATCATTGGCCAGATCAGTAGCTGGCTTCGGCAAGTATATTGTCAGGCACAGAGTAAGGATTCAACTGCGGAGACAGGTGATAGTTCCAAAAAACGTGGTCTTTATTCAAGCAAGGTCCGGTACACAGAAGTCAAAAAGCTAAGGCAAGGTAACAGAGATCCGACAGGAACAGGAACGAGGACAGAAAAAGCTGGTCAAAACACGAGGGTCTAGGATAATCTAATAAAGAGAGCTGGATGTATCGACTGCAAAGGCTAGTGATAATCTGGCAGGGAAGTGAGGGAACACCAGGGTTTAAGAAGGAAAAGGGAGTGAACGTAACAAGACACAGGTGCAACACATTAGGGAGGGACCCGGTGATCAACGGTGAGGGAGACAGCTTGACAGGAACTGAAAAAGAGGAGAGACAAGGGTTAACAAAATAAAACAGGAAATGCCGAAATAATAAATTAACTGACAGTATTCTGACAGTACCTCCTCCTCAAAGGCTGGCTCCTGACGGCCCAGGATCTTCAGGGTGCTGACGGTGATAGTCCTCAATGAGAGTGGGGTCCACGATGTTAGAGGAGGAGACCCAAGACCAACGCCTGGGCTGAGGGAACATCAGGTTCAAGAGCCGGAAACGTCGGGGGCTGATAAGCATAAACACACTGGAAAGGAGTCATGTCTGTCGAACGGAAGGCAGAGAATTATGGGCATATTCAATCCATACCAGTCTGTCAGCCCATGTAGAGGGATTGTGAGAGGTCAGACAACGTAGTCCAGGGAGGGGAATGAAATGAGCCATCTTAGAAAATCAATCAACTACTGTGAGAATAGGAGTGTTTCCCCGGGACGGGGGCAAACCTTTCACAAAGTCCATGGCGATGT
This sequence comes from Semicossyphus pulcher, assembly GCF_022749685.1. Lineage (NCBI taxonomy): Eukaryota > Metazoa > Chordata > Actinopteri > Labriformes > Labridae > Semicossyphus > Semicossyphus pulcher. The sequence continues at coordinate 6,662,823 of NW_027211670.1, forward strand.
CAGACCAGGGGCGATGTGGGACAGGCAGGGGCTGGAGCAAACCGGAGGGAGGTCTCCGAGAGGTCTCATTACGAGCGCAGACAGGGCAGGCATCAATAAACTCCTGTACCTCCTTCCTCAAGTTAGGCCACCAGAACCTCTGGCCGATGACGAACGAGGTTCGCCTGGTACCTGGATGACAGGAGAAATCAGAGGAATGGCCTCAGTCTATTACCTGTCCTCTGAGTGTCGGGGGGACGAAGAGGCGATTGGGGGGCAGACCAGCAGGTGTAGGCCCATTAGCTGAGGCTCTCTTTACAGCATCTTCAATAGACCAGGTCACTGCTCCCAGGAAGCAGGAAGCCGGGCAGAACGGGAGTTACATTCTTAATCTGAGAGGAACTGGCGGGAGAGGGCATCGGGTTTCCCATTCTTGGATCCTGGGCGATAGGACAAAGTAAACGTAAATCTGGTAAAAAACAGAGCTCGTTCAGTCTTTTGGCACTTCGCAGATACTCCAGATTCTTATGGTCAGTCCACACAAGAAAAGGTTGTTCGGCCCCCTCCAGCCAGTGCCTCCACTCCTCCAGCGCTGTCTTCATAGCCAACAGCTCACAATCTCCAAGTCCATAGTTCCTTTCTGCGGATGACAGCTTCTTGGAGAGGAAGGCACAAGGATGTAATTTGTCATCTTTTCCTTACCTCTGTGACAGGACTGCCCCAACGCTGGTGTCTGAGGCGTCGACCTCCACCACAAATTGATGTTTGGGGTCGGGCATAACTAGGATAGGCGCCGAGGTGAAGGCTGCCTTGAGCCTCTGGAATGACCGTTCAGCAGCCTCTGACCAGGAGAACGAGACCTTAGAGGAGGTTAGAGAGTGGAGAGGGGAGGCCACAGAGCTAAAATTTCTAATGAATTTTCTATAGAAATTAGCAAAACCAAGGAACCTCTGCACATCTTTCCTGCAGGCTGGTGCCGGCCACTCTGACACAGCCCTGACCTTGTCAGGATCCATACTCGCCCCTCAGACACTATCAACCCCAGGAAGGAGACTGTGGTCACGTGGAAGTCACACTTTTCAGCCTTGACGTAGAGCTGGTGAGCCAGCAGTCTCTGCAGCACTTGCCGCACATGGTTGATGTGGGTTTCATCATTGGGTGAGAAGATCAGGATATCATCTAAATAGACGAAAACGAACAGACCAGACTCTCAGACCATCGTTGACAAATGACTGAAAAACTGCAGGGGCATTAGTTAAACCAAAGGGCATTACTAAATACTCATTGTGGCCACTGGGGGTGTTGAACGCCGTCTTCCACTCATCGCCCTCTCTGATGCGGACCAGATGATAGGCGTTACGTAGGTCCAGTTTGGTGAAAACTTTAGCCTCCTGGAGGAGCTCGAAACCAGACGAGTTAAGTGGCAGGGGATTGCGATTTTTCACAGTAATGTCATTAAGACCTCTGTAATCAACACAGGGGCGGAGTGTCTTGTCTTTCTCTTCCACGAAGAAAACACCAGCTCCAGCTGGGGATGAGGAGGGCCGAATAATACCAGAATCTAGGGCAGACTCAATATATTTGTCCATCGCCTTAATTCCCGGGCCCGAAAGGGGAAAGAGATGCCCCATAAGGGCGATGTGGACGCAGAGACAGGGCTTTAAATCATACTAAAAACTTCCTTTAAATCATGGTAACACACGGGAATCTTGTCCAAATCAATGTTTTCTCCCTCCAGGTTTCCCGCAGGCTGAAGTAACTTACAGTGCTGTTAGGCATGTGAGACACACTTTCAACAAGGTAACTAAACACAGTTATATCAAGATATGTGTCAGTCTGTTCTGTCCCTCTGCAGAACACTGTGCCTTTACAGAAGGATATCTAATATCTCTGTTGTGTTTAAATGAGCCACATATTCATTCATATTACAACAACTTGTTTTGTTCTCCAACAGGATCAAGCTCAACATGAGGACGTGATATACAGCACATTAGCTAAGCATTAAACGTGTGCACTGTATGTATTACATCACTGTGATTGTGTCTACATGTGACAAATGAACGTGATGGATTGAATGTAACTCTTGTTACTTTCTGCTGCATGTCTTTCCATTCTTCATTCTTTGTCGTCTTGTTTCTTCACATTGTTTTGATGTTTTTACACCTTTACAACCGTCGCACACGCAGATAACTCGCACAAATGAGAGAGGTGTGAACAGAAACAGTTTTAGACAGGAGAGCTGACATGAGCAGAAAGTGACTTTGAAGCATCCTCAGAGAGTACTAACTAACCAAAGTATTCAATGACTGGGAGAGGACAGAGAGCAGCGGTGATGTTAGTCTTCATTTTATTGATATTACAGTAAATCATTGTGTTGTTTTTCACTCCCACACTCACAGAAACAAGACCTTTAAACACTTTAACAACTTGTCAAAGAATAAATCACACTTCTGTCTTTGCATATAAAAACAGCACAGTGTGAAAAGGTTTCCTCAGAACACTCACGCCTGCCCCAGGTTCATTTCCTGCAGCCAGCAGTCATCAGGCTTAGTCAGGCCACTCGTGCCCAGTGACACAGAGTGGAGCCCTACATTAGAGGATGTTTACCTTGTTTATGTTATCAGTTTATATTAATTTGCTTTAACTGCTCACTTTGAAATATTGTCATTCAATGTTTAAATTGTTGTTGCTGCAGTCAGTAAATCCACCAGTTCTTCTTACAGACTTCTTCCTCCTGAGTCATTCTTCCAACCAACATCTTTTTAATCCCCACCAGTGCCAAACAGCCACACTTCAATCTCTTTTTATATAGAATTAATATTAGTAATGCTACACAGAGTTCATGCTGGGTCCTGCAAGTTGGCCCCTTTTGCATGATGAATGAATAACTTACTTGTGGTGATGTTATCTACACCTTACACACATATAGACGTTTAAGTTACAAATGAAAGCATAACAGAGTGTGTTACTTTAATAGCTGACTATTGTAATATTGTTTTTTCAGTTAGGCACTGTCTCTTTTGCATTAAACCATACATTTTATATTTTCACTTCTATTCAAGTTGTTGTTTGCATTTTGTATTATTTGTATTGTACTGTATTTTTTGGAGTTATCTGGCACTGTAATTTCCTTTGGAATTAATAAAGTTTTATCTTCTCTTATTTTAAATAAATCATTTTAAACAAGTGAAACTAAAACATGCAGGAGGCTTTAATGTTGTCATGAACTAATGACTTACCATTAGTACTATACTAATCTACATCTACTTCTTATAAAGCCAATACAAGTAAAGTACACCAGAGGGAGTAAAACACATGAAGCTTGACCTGTGAAATCAGCCAACTTGACACTTAAAGGAGACTTCAGTTAATGTTATCATTAAATAACTCACCTCTGGTTCAGTCATCTAAACCTGACTTTAAAACTCAAAGAACAACAGAGTTAGTAGAAATGTCATCTTTGAATCATTTAAGAACTAACATTCAATATTAAACAGATAAACAGGTATAATATGTAAACTCATTGAGACAGCTGCATACATTACCTTCTTTGCCTGTAAAGAAATGATTTTCATTCTTATCATTTTCCTCAGATTGTTGAATGAGAGTAGCTCCTGTGATCCAGTGGTTCCTCCAGTGATGGCAGGGAGATCTACAGTATTGAGGCCAGAGGGCACAAGGAAACGTTCCAGTGTATTCTGGGTCCTATCCAACAATTGATCCTTGTCATGGGTTTCCAAGTCGCCTCAGGGAGGGCACTGAGATATCCAGTGATTTGAGGAGCTGTTGCTCAGATGTAAAAGCAGGTCGTTCACTAATCTGTGTTCACTAATCACTAAAAAAGTGTCCTCGGGCAAGATACTGAACCCACATAGAAGGCATAATGTCTTCAAACACATAGGCTATGCCTTCAGGGTGAGTGTATCTTATCTTATCTTAATTATTTTAAATCAAAAGCCTCCAGATAAAAACAGGCCATGGTGCAAGACGCTACCTCAGGTGTCTTCAACCTCGCAAGACGCAAAGGCTACCTTGGGCGTTACCAGCCCTGCCAGACGCAAAGGCTAAAGTTACAAAGGAGCCAACAGTTATTAATGAACCCTGGTGCAAGACGCTACCAAGGGCGTTCAAACCCTACCAGACGTGAAGGCTTCCTGGGGCAGGCTGGAGCCTGAGGTTGAGGGAGATGAGGTCCTGGAGCTCTCTTCCCGGTGCCTGTCTCCAAAGGAGCTGAGTCATGAAGTGGAGGGAGCTGACTCCTCAGAGATTTCCTCAAAGTGAAACCTCGGCCACGTCATACTTACCTGTTTCCCTGGGATTGGCTTCCCTGCGTCTCTTTGCCGCTGACCTGAGGCCTGATACCGAAGGAGCAGACTCTTCAGAACTTTCAGACATTCGTTAGCAGTAATGGCGGCCGTGTTGTGTTCAGGTGTGACGTCAGTAAGTCATGATAGTGTGACAGTAAAGAATCATTGACTTTTTTCTCACACATAATGTCAACCTTTGCTCTGAACAGAACAGATCAAAGACAGAGTTAAATGTTGTTTGTCTGATGATCATTTCCTCCTCTTCACCATCTTCATTCAATCATTAAAATAAACCCTGTTAGTTTAGTGGATGTGTTCTGTGTCACTGACTGCTGTGACTGATGTCATTGCTCCTCTCCTCCAGGAGGAGGCGCCGTAGGACAAACAAACAGCTGCTTTGTGCAGATTTTCATGGAAACAAGAAGCTAAGTGAGCAGTGCTGAAGCTGTTGTAACATGTAGACACGTTGTTGTTGAGAGTGTGTGTTTGTTTGCCAGTATGCAGAGTGTAAAAAGACCGGGTCCCGCTGTATTACTCAGGCTGCACTACAGCGTCTATTCACAGGCGCGAGCCCACTACTGAGCGGCACGGGGGCTTTGACCTGCTCCGTTTCCGACCTGGGCCGGTGCACCCCTCCTTAGACGACCTGGTGGTCCCGGGCTCCCCCAGGAGCACCATATCGATACCGAACTTAGTGCGGACACCCGATCGACATAGTCCGCTGCAGCTCAGAGCTCCTGAGCTCAAACGATCCTCCAGCCTCAGCCTCCCGGTAGCTTGGATTACAGGCGCGCGCCACCGCACCCAGCGAGAGATCCCCTCATTCATAGAGGGTTTGGGGTTTGGAAGACGTGACGTCATCACAAAGTATGCTCAGGATGCAGCTGCAGTGCTGAAGGCTGGTCTGTAGCTTTCTGTACAACCTCCCTGTAACTTCCTCATGTATAAAACATGTTTTTAAATAAATAAAAAGATGTAATTATCTTTATCAAATGTGCTGCTGTTTGTTTGCATTTAGACGGAGAAAACGTCATCCGTCTTAATATATGTTGGAATATGTTGGCAAGCAATGTTTATTTAGCACCTTTCTCAGACACCAGTCCCAAAGTGCTTCACAGTCAAATAACAGAAGGCAAATAAACAATTAAATAAACAAAATAAAAACAAATAAGAACTTTACAGATTTGTAGGTTTGAAGCTGAAGATACAAAAGTTGATTTCCTCATGGTGAAAATGTTGCTGTGTCTGTGTGCTGTATTTATTTAAAGCAGCAGTCTTAAGTTACGCGCCTGTGAATAGATTACATAATTTACACAGAATTACATACAAAGTTTAGGTTAAAGACAAATTAATTTCTGAAATTTGAAACTCTGGCTTTGAGATTCTGTCAACCTGAGCTCAAAACAGAGACAGAGTTAAATGTTCTGTATGTCTGAAGATCATTCCTGAAGGATTTTCTCCTTTTTATCAACTTCGTTAAAGCACTAAAATAAAACCCTGCAATATCAGATGACAGTGACCTACGTGACCTACGTGACCTACGTGACTGGTCAACACCACTCAGACTACAAACGTGCTACCAACATAAACCACAACACTTCCTGTGCTAGAACCACCTACAGATTCTACTAACCTCCTCTCACCACAGACCTCTGCGCTGCTCTTTGTTTCCTTTTGTTAGTTGTGAATACTTTGTCTCCGTCTCAGAGCCGGACTGTGCATCATAATATGTTGATGAATGAACAAAACTGATTTGACTTCACGGAGTGAGTCTTTGTTGTTCTTGTTCAGGTGAATGTCTGTTGGTGTCTCAGTTCTATGAAACAAATACGATTTACGGTGCAATAGTTGATGTCACAGTTACGTTGACCTTTGACCTTTTAAATACGAAACGTCATCATTTTATCCTTTTAGATATTTGTGTGAATTTTTGTCATAGTTAGCGTTTGAATTGTTGTGTGTTGACCAAAAATGTGTAGTGAAGTCACAGTGACCTTTGACCTTTGATCACCACATTCTAATCAGATCAACAAGTTTGTCCAAGTGTACATTTGTGTCAGATCTGAAGAAGGGCTTCCTCAGATATCGTGTTCATGAGAAGTGGACGAACCAACAGAGAGCACAAAGACTGAACAGAAACACTGTTAGAGTTCTCATGTAGCTGCAGGACTAAACTGTTCACCTCCATGGCTGATATCTACTATTTGTATCAGATACAACACATATTAATGAGACAAGCCATCCTTATATTTTATATGAAAGTATTCCAGCCATGAACAGACTGCAAGTCGAGCACGTCATCACAAATACATTGTTTAGTTTTATAAATGATTCCACTTGAATTCATTTGAATTAAATTCTTGTTTTAATGTTATTTTATTGTTTTATCAAATGAACCCTCATGATCAATATTATCTCATATATCTTATATTGTAAATGTTTGACATCAAAATTGTATAATAATCTATTTTTGTTCAAACACTAGAGCCAGCAGAGCACATGTCTCATCAACACATATAACTGTTGTAACTCTTAAGTGTTTTAAAATCTCTTAATGTTGTAAAAAAAAAGATGTCTCATGTTGTGCTGTCTGCTGTTTTCTTGTCTCATGTTTTCATTTTGAGGTTTTTCACCGTCTCTCCTCAGCTCTCTGACAAGCTGCACATTTTGACCACAAGTAAAAAGCTTGCAGACACGTGCAGCTCTGCAAGACACATCGAGACTAAAGTAATGTCATGTTGGAAAAAATGTTTTTCAAGTAGGCCTACTGAAAGCACATGAAGTCCTTCACATCAGCACATTAATGCGAATAATTAGTAAAGATATAAACTATGGCTCAATAACAACTAAAAAAAACTAATAATTAGTAACATGCCTTAACAATAAATATTTTAGTTCTTCAGAAGTAAATGTTCTAGATATAACTTCAGCTCTACAGGAAGAACCCTGTGGGCAACCTTTATATAGTGTAGGGGGAGGAGAGGTGTTAACATAGGCGGTATGAACAGTCTTTGGTTGTTAACCACTGAAATGACCTATGTAGTTATAGCAGGAAGTATAAAATCATTCTCACGGTGAGATGGTCGCTGTTGTTTCCTCTCTGCTCTCTCATCAACATGGCCGCTCATCTCAGCGCTCTTCTCATCCTTACTGGACTCACAGGTCGGTCACCTGGATTATTCTATCATTTGTATTTTCTGGTGATGTCAGAAGATGATGGGACTATAATTTCAACTTTTTATGGTCAATTTGTTTGTTGCAGGAATTCACAGCTTAACTACAGTCAGTAAAGTGTCAGTGAAGAGAGGAGGCTCCGTCTCTGTCCCGTGTCTCTATGAGTCTAAGTACACAACTCATGTGAAATACTTGTGTGAAGGAATGAATTGGGGTACCTGCTCCTACACAGTTAAAACTAATGAACAAGGTGGTTCAGGAAGGTTTTTAATCTCTGATGACAAACAGCAAAGAATCTTCACTGTGACCATTAGTGACCTGTCTGTTGGGTCTTATTACTGGTGTGCTGTGGATATAAATGATGGGCCAGACATCAGGACGCCATTTCTGCTGTCCACAGGTAAGAAGCCTTAGAAGGGACTTCCTGTATGTTTTAACCTGTTTTACATATCTCTGGGTTTAAATCACTTATACAGATATTTTTAGGATCAAAGTATGTCCAGTGAAAATGCTTGTTTTTGCCCCTCACAGGCTCAGATTGTTATCTGATTGTTAACTGGCTGACAACATAAAGAAAGGATTGTTACACAAATAGACCTTTTTATGAAGGTAAGATCCTTTTTAACCAGAAAGAGCTGTGAGCTACATTGCTATCTTCTAATCCACCAGACTCCATTGACAAAAACAGTATGTTTTCCTCACAGAACACAGGAGTTCCTGGTCTCCTGCTGCCTCAATCAGGTAGTTTGTTTGAGTTATGTGTTGGATTCAAACCTTTAACACACCAAAGTCACACAACGATACAAATTAAGTAACCGGTTGATGCAGCAGTGGATCAGCAACTCCTGTGTTCTTTGGAGTTAAATTACTGTTTTTGTCAATGGAGTCTGGTGGCTTTGAAGTGGGCGATTTACAGGTTGTTTCTTGTTTAAAAAAGCATCTTTCTGTTGTAAAAAAAGTCTTTCTCTGTAGCAAACCTGTTTGTAATGTTGTCAGACACTTAGAATAACAATTTGATCCCATCAGTACTCTTATTATCATCAGTCAATAATATTTGAAATAAATGTAAATGAAGTCATTTATCTACCACATGTACTCTTTGCAGAAAGTACTGATCAAACAGCTGAACACAACATTGTAGAAAATGCTGTTTGTTGTCCCTCAAGGTCGGCCCCAGCTCTCTGTGGATCGTCAGGAGGTTACAGGATTTATTGGAGAAGATGTTACCGTCCATTGTCACTATAGTGTTGATGGAGAAAGTCGGTGGTGCAGGCTGGGAGGGTCCTGTGTGAAGGAGCCGTCTGGATCAATAGATGGAACAACAGTGACCATTAAAGTGGTCAAAGTCTCCAAAGTTTTCTCTGTGACTCTGAGTGGACTGAGGACACAGAGCAGCGGCTGGTACTTCTGTGATAAAGGAGGCCTACAGATGCCAGTGCATGTAACTGTTCAAGAGAGACTCAGCAACAGTAAGTACCATAATACTGACCAACAGTACAGACGAGCACAAGGTTATAAAATGTGCAGTTATAATTTGCAACATTTGCAAAGCGTTGCATTTGATACAGATGTGATATTAGTATACATATTTGTGATATGATTCTGTTAATCATTCTGTTGTTTCTCTCAGCCGCACTCGCAGCAACAAGAGGTTCAAACACCTTTGAAAGCATTCATCAACCTGTCAATCACACGTCTGTGTTTGAGTATGAAGAACACACCACAGTTCAGGCTGTGTCGCACAGGTCAGTTACATTTGCAGTCAATACACTATTTAGTAGACTGTGGCTGATTTAGGGGCCAATGAATCAGTCACAGATTTGTAGTGAAGTCTCAATACATGCATTTTAACATGAAGCTGCCTTTATTAATCATGAATAACGTCTAAACTGTATAAAATGGTGCAGCAGTATATTTCTTGATCACAACATAGTTCTACTTGAAGGACACTGATCTGTTAATGATTTTCATCGTGTCTTTATAATTTATTCTACAGTGTTTCCTTCCACCTGAAGAGTCTCTCCGTCCGTCTGAGCGTGTTGATCCTCGTTGTGCTGGTCGGCTTGTTCGTATGGTTTATTTTCAAAAGACGAAGTAAGTCTGTGCTGATCTTAATAAATCCAACTCATGTTGTTTCTAACTATTTCTCTTTAAAACTGTAGACATGTGTCGCACAGTCATTGCACAATGAGAGACAGTAACAGGAGTTTTGATTGTTCCACTTTCAGAGCGGACCACAGCCCAAACATCAGCTGCAACACCAGTAAGATATTCTGATTCATCTCCACAGTGTTTATAATGAGAGAAAACGTCTCTTTGCAGAACGACTGTAGATGGTACAATATTGAGGATGTGCCTGTGAGCTTAAAGCTCAAAGTCAGTTTCACTTTAAGAATATTTTGACATGTTTTCTTCCTGGTGTTTCTTCCACGTGGAGAGTCAGATGAAAAGATTGAATCTATACTCAAATCAGTCAGTTAAATATAAAGCTACAGCCAGCACAGGGTGAGCTAAGCTTAACATAAAGACCTAATCAGCTGCAGGCTGTATAGCTTCATATTAAAAGACAGACAAGACAGTGATATATATCAGTTTCAAAGAAAGCAAGTCAAAATATTTGTGTGTAATTATTCCTAAATGAGGGAAGTATATAAGATTGCTTATGGTTACTATTTTTAAAATGATGTAATGGACAGGTTATATCATCTTGTTCAGACTTTGTGTAAATTACATTTAGTTTTGTCCTTTAACAGCCAGAAGAGGAAGTAACTTACAGTAATGTGGAGACAATGAGAGAGACTTCAGGCCAGGTAACTGTCAACTACTGAAACTGTCATTTGTATTTCACAATACTAGTACATCAAAATAAATATAGAAACACTTTACATGTTTTATTTAGAACTGAAGAACTGCACAGAATAAAACTGTGTCTTTCTGTGTGTGTGTCTCTCCCTCCATACCCAGAGGTCATATGCTGAAAGTGATGTGGATGGGATGTAACGCTCTGTGCTCACCAGAACAAACAGAAGAAAATGGGAGATTGAAGAGACGCTGGTTACACTGGTTCATTTTTCATTTCTGGTCATGGTGATGGTTTACTTTTTTCTCCAGTGAGATGTTGTGCTTTCTGCTGTTGTTGTTTGTGCAGTCGTTGCTATGGTAACGCCATCTAGAGTGTTAATTATAAGATTTACATGCTAAGATCAGTAAGCTGCCTTTATCAGTTAAAAGTCCAGTGCCACAGCTGATGAGCTCAGAATCATCTGCCGGGTTTCTGCGTGCCAGGCCACACACGTTTGATTTGTTCAATTGACTTGATCCGCCATCTTGAAGACACACGGGGCGCGACCACCTTCATGGTAGCTCCGCCATCTTGTCCTCTCTCTCTCTGCACCCCCCACTCACACACACACACACACACACACACACACACACACACACACACACAAACGCACGCAGACACGTGTGGGCCTCTGCTTTGTGCATTGTAAATAGCTGCTGGTATTTAGGTTTGATAGTTATTTGTTTGGTTAAGTGTCATCAACTTTGATTGGTGCTGCTTGTTAAATAAATTCTATTTATAACTTAAAGAGAAGTTGTTTGTAATTACTTGTGTATTCACATTGTGGTTATAGCTGGTTGCGAAGGTCAGTGCTCGGATTCATACCTTCCCTTTTTCACTTTTAATTGAAAATATTGATATTTCATAACAATATTGATTTTGTATAAGTGTAATATTGAGGCTGAGTCTTCTTCTTTTTGGTTATTACTCCCTGATCCCAGGGTGGTGCCCTGAAATTAGTCATTCTGACTGATATTCTTTTATTAAAATTAATAATCAGAATTCTTATAAATATTTTTCTTAATAGCCAAAATGCTCCGACCAAATCCCATCAACTCATTAAATCAGCTCTTCAGCAAACATCGCTTTTTCAGCCATATTTAATATGAAACATCTTGAAGAGTATATAGAATAGATATTGTTTAAGTAGAGCATTCACCTCCAGATAAATTGTTTCAGTACAAATACTTTAAAAATGACCTCCATCGTTCAGGTCACCTGGACATGAGCCAGCATTACAGTATTCTCACTACATCTAAGTAACAAAGTACCTCCGGTAACCTCCAAGTGCAGACAAATTAAACTGGGCTGCAGTGGAGAGGGAATTGATGATTCTAAGGCCAGGAAGATGTCTTCCAGATTAAAGTAAAAAGAGCGAGGCAATAGTTGGGATCAGCAATTAGGATTGTAATCCTTCTCATGAATCCAGGGAATTACCGGTCCCGTCCTAGGAAGTGTTGAATTTTCTTCTATGTAACGCTACTGTTGCGGCGATCTGCCTGGAGGTGTGGCTGCGTGCGTGCTGCTGTGAGCGCGTGACGGCGGCCGTGCTGCTGCGTGCGCGTAACAGCGGGCGCGCTGCTCTGCGGCGCACCTCAGCAGGTGAGTGCAATTGAACTGATCAGCAGCACACGCCACAAACGCCCCAGTAGTTTGGCTGTGTGCAAGACGGAGGAGGACAGCAGAAGCAAAGCTAAAGAAGCTTCACAAATTAATCAAACGCATGGGGAAAGGACTCGAATCAAAAGGGCTACCGGTAAGCTCACGTCTCTTCACTGGACTCTGAAATGTGATCTCTGGCTGTGTTGTGGTCCATGTATTGGGGTAAATGAATTGTACTGTCTGTTGTTGACGGGAGAGATTAACATTGTTTTATACGGTAAAGTTCAGTTTAAAGGCAGCACTTGTCATTGCAATTGGCTTAACATTTATTTAGATATTAAACTGTTAAGATGTGGGTACAATTTGTGCTTATTTCGTTTCTTTGCGTTACCTACCTTATTTACTATAAAATATTTGTTTAAATTGTAAAACAAATTGTGGCCCAATTAGGTTGCTTAAAACTGTGCTTAAAAATAGATGTCTAAGAATAGAAAAGAGTTGATGAAGTGTTTAAATAGCACTAGTTAAAATATAGTGAATTTTTTGCTTCATAAAAATGCAAAGTAAAAATATTTAATTTATGTATAAAAATAAGGGTATTTCTGTTCAAAAATGGTTGTTAAAATCTACAGTAAAATCGGTTTAAAATGCTTGATTTCATTCAAGTTAAGAAATGAGTATTAAAGGTATGAGTGTTAAAATTGTGATAGAAATACATGTCACGTCTAAAATCTGTATAAAATAATTTAGGTTAAAACATAAGGTAAAAACAGGTTTAATTTACACAGTACTTACCTGGGTTGATATTTAGTGAGACAATGGTTAATATATGTTTAAAATCTACTGACCTTTTACCTAATTAAATGCACTTTCCTGAAAATGCGTTTAAATGTATTTATCTTGGTTGATGGAAAATGCAGAATTTTATTTACATTTGTTTTATTCTTGTGTTTAAAGGTTTTTCACCTTCCTTGTTTATTGGTCAAAATAAACTGAAGATCGAGTGAAATCCTGAATCTGGTCAAGTCCTTCCTTTTTCAAGTGTTGGAAGCCATGACGTTTTAAATACACTTGACAGTCACTATAGTAACATTAATTTCTGCTACACTAAAACGTTGAAATGTCATAAAGTTGTTTACACAAGGTTTGCCTCACAAGTAAATCTGATCTTCTTTATGATACATTTTTATGTATAAATATAAGCTCTTAAGATAAGATATGATTCTTTGTCATTGTACAGGATAAACAACGAAATTCAGGTGCACTTCAAGCACCCGACTCAAAGTATATACATATATGTATATGAAAATAAAATAAATAATAAATAGATGCTTACATTCATACACACTTACACACATTCCAGAAACATATACCAGCATTTTTTACCATACACTCATTGCCAACGTATGCAGTTAAAAAAACAACATGGTATTCAAAAAAGTGATGAAGTGCATTGACAGTATTGCACATGGGTAGTTATTGCCCATTAATGCTGACTTGTATTGGGTGTGTGCTTTCAGTAATTATGTTACTGTTAGTTACTGTGGTCGATGGTCCGTTTTTCTGTATTTCTGGCTCCTGTCATCAACGTCTGACTAATATGTAAAGTTTAAATAACGTTTGTATCTCCATCTACATACGGTACATTCGTCAGCACCTGGGGGGCCACTGTCTAATGTTGTTAATCCAACTACCCATGCTGCTGTCACGGGCAGCAGGCAGCAGCAGACTGACCGCAGTAATGGAGGCTGACACACAAGGGCGGAACGACTGTATCGAAGGACGACGCGTCTCCATCTGCTCTCATCGCACAGAATTGATGCCAAAATAGCCCCCGTGATAGGCGCTGCCATCTTACGATTGGTGACGTCATTTGGAGTAGAGATCGGCAGGTGGCGCCCTCATAGCCACTTCTGCTAACCAAAACACAGACTTACTGAAAAAACAGCATGGATCCTGCACGCCGGCTATGTAACAGCAGAACAGCTTCTTTGTGTTGGTCTGAGGTTAACGTTCACAGGTATTCATTCAGGTTCAATGGCTGTAGTGATTGTTTTAGTTACGTTTGTTCTTGCAGATCGTCCTCTACTCTGCTAATCCGGAACAGATCGGCTGCAGGAGCCGCACTGGTCAACAGAGCTGTCAATCATCATTTTTAAGCATTAAATAACTAATTAAATATAAACTTGTCAGAAAAATGAACACTTGGACGTAAATCAGCATGATAAGAACTAACTATAATGACAGAAACCATGTTTGAGAAAAATTTATCTGGCCTGTATTTTGATTTTATAGTTCATAGTAGACTCATGTCCCATCTGTTAACATGGAGGAGGCGGGCTTTATGACCTATACTGCAGCCAGTCAGCAGGGGGTGATTGAGAGATTTTGGCTTCACTTTTAGGGAGCTGTCATGTCGTCCATCTTTTCATGCAGTCTATGGGCGGAACACGCAAATCAAGATATTCATAGAAATGTTGGAAAAAAAATACACTTCTCACCAAAAGTTTGGGATATTTGGCTTTCGGGTGAAATTTCAGGATGAACCTAAAATGCACTATAACCTTTACAGGTGAACTTAATGTGACCTTCTCTAAACTTTTGAATGCACATGTCCAACAGTTCAATGTTTCAGTACTTTCTGCACAACAGAACAGCTCTTCTCTAACAAGGAGCTTAACGGCAAAATTCACAACAGGTGTATGATCCATGAATCAACCAATACATTTCCTGGTTCAATTAGAATTGGTATTTAAACAGTCCTCCTCATCATACTGTTCACATTTTGACATCATGAGACCAAGACGACACCTAACAATTGATCAACAGTACCTCGCCATTGCGAGGCTTCAAACAGGATGTTCTCAGACGGAAGTGGCCACTTAGCTTAGACTGTCACAGAGTGTCATCAGGAAGAGTCACAGAAAGGCATAGAAGTGGACGTCCTTTGGCCACATCCCACACTGATGACCGCTTCATTGTGAACAGTGCCCTGCGGAACCGGATGATGAATGCCACTCAACTCCAGGCACATATAAGGGAGGTGAGAGGCACCCGAGTGTCATGTCAGACCATTCAAAACCATTTACATCAGAGTGGTCTGCGTGCTAGATGACCTGCAAGGGTACCTGACCACACCACCAGGCGCAGGCGTCATCGTCTTGCATGGGCCAGGGAGCATTTACGCTGGACAAGGGACCAGTGGGCCTCAGTGCTGTTCTCTGATGAAAGTCGATTCACTTTGAGCAGAAATGATGGCCCCCAATGATGTTGGAGACGTCAAGGAGAGCTATGCATCAGCCACTGTTGTCACCAGACGAGCAGTTACAGTGTGGGCAGGTGTGTCTAGTCAATACAGAACTGCCCTACGGGGAACGGCTGCTGGAGACTGGGGTACCTCAAATGGAGTGGCCTGCACTTTCTCCAGACCTGAATCCCATAGAAAACCTATGGGATCAGCTGAGTCGCCGTGTAGAGGCTCGGAACTCCCCAGAACCCCAGAACCTCAATGACCTGAGGGCCACCCTTCAAGAAGAGTCAGATGCCATGCCTCAGCAGTCAATAAATCCATTTATGAACAGCATGAGACGTCGTTGTCAAGGTGTAATTGATGCTCAAGGGCACATGACAAGTTATTGAGACATTGACATTTTTTGTAGTGGTGTACCCACCACTGTTGTTGGCTTTTGTTTCAATAAATTGTTTGGGATGAGGAAATCACCATTGCATGCTCCTACGTAAATGCCCTACTTTCATGATATAATACCACTGTAGCGTGAACTTTTTACATTTTCCATAAATTTCACCCGAAAGCCAAATATCTCTAACTTTTTGTGAGTAGTGTCTGTTTTGCAAGTAGGCATACTGAGGGCACCTGAACTTCACATCAGCACATAAATGCAATATTTGGTAAAGATATCAACTATGGCTGTAGACGAAATATATAAAAACTAAAAATTAGAAACGTGTGTAGAATAAATATGTGAGTTCTTCAGAAGTGTCAGAAGTCACCACCCACTCGGGTCTGAGGTGTAATGATTATTTTAACCAGAGATCTTTTAAGCAGGTCCTGCCCCTTTCTTTGTGCAGCCTTACTGTCACTTATAAGCAGCCTTAGTTGTCAATGGACAATGCTGGGAGGGTCATCCACTATGGCGCAGGGAATAGGACAAAAGTAAGACTATTGAGAGGCCGAAGGAGGCTATATCTTTGCCGAAGCCAGCTACTGATCTGGCCAATGATAAGCCAGCGCAGGTAACCGAGAGGCCGCCGGTGGTAAATGAGAAGCCACCTATTAATTCGACCAGGGCCGCAAGTCATGCGTCTAACATAGCAACCAATTGGATGGGCTACTGGCTAGGCTGGTTGTTAGCTTCCCAGGCTGGCGTTTAGCATGCCGAAGCTAACAACCCACTGAACCAGTTACTGAAAAGGCTGGTCATTAGCTTCCCAGGCTGGCGAGAATAGTCTACAAAGTAGAATCTGTAGGCAGGGACGTGGATTTCTGGGAAGGCAAGTGTTCTGGTTTCCATTTCTACTATGCTTGTAGTCAGAGTAATATTGACCAATCACGTATCAGCAGGCGTATGCAAGAAAAACAGTCCATGAGGAGAGCAAAAGCAGGCGGAACGTAAACCGCCGACAGACATCCGCATGTAAGTTCAGCTAACAATCTGTTCTAGATCTAAAATTACCTTGAGATGAATCCCTTTCACATTGTGTCACGAAAGCCATTCAGTGTTCAGATTTCCCGACTTCCTCGAATGCATCAGATCGATCCTACCTGCATTCAACAAATGAGCATTTTAAACGTTTTCTTCTCCTCTTGAGGACAGTGTCAGGTCCTGAGCCTTTGTCTGTTCCTTCTGTTTTATTTTGTTAATCTCCCCACTTCCTGTTTGCATTCATTTGAGGTTTCTTTACTCCCTGTGTGTGTGATTGCTTATTGTTTTGACCTGTGTCTCGTTGTCTCCTCCCCACTTGTGTATATTAGCCTGTCTTCCCTAGTGTGTCTTTGTCAGATTGTCTGCATCCTTTGTGAGTAGTTTTCCGGCGTTTATTCCTCGTGTTTGTTTCCCAGTGTATGATCAGTTATCCTCATGTTCTCCTTTTGTCCGGCGCTTTTGTACTTCTGCCTGTCTAGTTTGCTGCCTTGGTTTTGCCTTTTGCCTGTTTTATGAACTACGACTTTGCCTGCCAATTTTTGTTCTGCTGCCATTGACTGATCTCCTGTGTACCGAACTCTGCCATTAAACGGTTAAACAAATCTGCTCTGTCTCAGGTCTGCTTAGTTGGGTCCTGTTGTCTGTCTGAACGTGACAGTACAATCTGACCAACTATGGACCCTGCAGACCCGGAGCCTGTCCGTGAGGCTCTGATAGCCAAGCTCAGTGGCTTCGCATGCATGAGGAACAAATGACTTCACTGAGACTTGAGTTAACCGAGTCTAACAGACGCCAAGAGGCAGCTTTTTCTCTGCTAGCTTCCCAGCTAGGTCAACTGACGGCAAGTCTCCAGCAAGGGGAGTTTTCCTCGCCTCCCAGCGAGGGCGCTGCAACTTCGGCCACGACGCATCATTAGCCTGCGGCAGGCCCCTCTCCCTCTCCGGAACCACGTCAGGTGCAGTTGTCTAGTCCTGAGAGGTTTTCTGGTGAGTCTGGGGACTGTAGACCATTTCTCACTCAATGTGAGCTCCATCTTGAGTTTCAAGCTTCTGCTTTCCCTTCTGAGTGAATCTCTCACTCTTCCTCACACTGCTCTCATTGATTCTGGTGCTGATGCTAGTTTAATGGACACAAGTTTGGCTAAAAGACTCAATCTATCTTTTGTTCGTTTAGATTGCCCCGTGCCAGCCATCGCCCTAGATGGCCACATGATGCATCTGGTTACTCACTGCACATCTCCTGTGCACCTCAACATCCACTCGTTTTAGGTTATCCATGGTTAATTCAGCACAACCCACACATAGATTGGTTCTCCGGCAAGGTTCTGTCATTGGGGAGCCACTGTAAGACGCAGTGTTTTTTGGACTCACCTGTTTCCTGCTCCGAAGTAGTTTCCACCTCACCTGAGGAGGACGATGAGGAGGACTTTCCGGATTTTTCCGCAGTTCCGCCCTGTTACCTGGACCTCAAACAGGTATTTAATAAGACTAAAGCTACATCCTTACCTCCTCACCGCCCTTATGATTGCTCCATAGACTTGCTTGCCTCACCCCCTCGTGGCCGCCTGTACTCCCTGTCGGCACCCGAACATCGGGCTATGGAGGAGTACGTTGGTGCATCTCTCAAGGCTGGAATCATCCGGCCTTCCTCATCACCTGCTGGAGCCGGTTTCTTCTTAGTGGGAAAGAAGGATAAGACTCTTCGATCCTGCATTGACTATCGTGGACTCAATGACATTACTGTCAAAAACAGGTATCCTCTCCCACTCATTTCTTCTGGTTTCAAGCTCCTTCAGGGGGCCAAGATTTTTACCAAGCTGGACTTGCGTAATGCTTACCATTTGGTACGCATCAGGGAGGGGGATGAGTGGAAGACGGCATTCAATACTCCCACTGGCCATTATGAGTATCTTGTCATGCCCTTTGGACTCACTAATGCTCCTGCTGTGTTCCAGTCGATGGTGAATGATGTTCTCTGTGAATGTTTGAACAAGTTTGTGTTTGTGTACCTGGATGACATTTTGATTTTCTCCTCAGATGTTGATTCTCACAAGAAGCATGGGGGGTTTGCTAACTATTATAGAAAGTTCATCCGTAACTTCAGCCAGGTTGCTTCTCCTCTGCATGCCCTTACCACCTCCAAGGTGCAGTTCCAGTGGTCCCCCCAGGCAGATTCCGCGTTCCAAATTTTTGGAGATTTGGGCGCTGGGGCGGTTCTCTCTCAGCGCTCAGAAAAGGACGACAAGCTCCGCCCTTGTGCCTTCCTGTCCCGCAAGTTTTCCTCGGCTGAGAGAAATTATGATGTGGGGGATCGTGAGTTGTTGGCGATCAAGTTGGCTTTGAAGGAGTGGAGGCATTGGCTGGAGGGGGCTGAGCAGTCCTTCCTGGTCTGGACGGACCACAAGAACATTGAGTACATCCGAGCAGCTAAAAGACTGAACCTTCGTCAAGCCAGGTGGGCCCTTTCTTTTTCATGGTTCAATTTTTGCATTTCTTACCGTCCAGGCTCTAAAAATGTCAAGCCCGATGCCCTGTCTAGACTGTTTAAGGGAGATTCTGCTCCTAAGGATTCAGAGACAATTATCCCTGAAGTTTGTGTAGTGGGCTGTGTCACCTGGGAGATCGAGGAGCGGGTCAAGAACGCTAACCAAGGGGTTCAGATTCCCCCAGAGGTACCTCCCAACAAATTGTTTGTCACCCCTGATCTTCAGGGGCCAGTGATTACTTGGGCTCACTCTTCTCTCTTCTCCTGTCATCCTTGTTTCCGCAGAACTCTGTTCCGGGTCCGCGAGAGGTTTTGGTGGCCAGGTATGAGTAATGATGTCAATGAATATGTGGCGGCCTAGATCACCTGTGAACAGAGCAAGAGCAAGAACGCCTCTAGTGTCGGGCTTCTCCAGCTTCTACCGGTACCTCAGCGGCCCTGGTCGGACATTTCTCTCGACTTTGTCACCGGTCTACCGCCTTCTGAGGGTAACACTGTAGTGCTTACAGTAGTAGACCGCTTCTCCAAGATGGTTCGGTTCATACCGTTACCAAAAATTCCCTCTGCCAAAGAAACGGCAGAGGTGCTCTTGTCTCATGTTTGTCGAGTTTTTGGGTTTTCCAGGAATGTCCTGTCTGACCGGGGTCCGCAGTTTGTGGCCCAGTTCTGGAGGGCGTTCTGCCAGCTCATAGGTGCCATTGTTAGTCTGACCTCAGGCCACCATCCTCAGACCAATGGGCAGACGGAGCAGTTAAAACCAGGAGCTGGAGAAGGGACTCTGCTGCCTGGCTTCCCAGAATCCTGCTTCCTGGAGCAAGTTTGTCATGTGGGTGGAGTATGCCTACAACACGCTCCCCTGCTCCTCCACTGGCCTGTCCCCATTCCAGTGCGTCTTCGGTTACCAGCCACCTCTGTTTGCTGACTTGGAGAAGGAGGTCAGCGTCCCGTCTGCTGTCGCCTTGGTCCGACGTTGCCGTCGGATGTGGACCTGAGCCCGTCAGAACCTCCTTAAGTCCTCACTGGCTTACAAGTAGAAGTTTGAAGGACCGGAAGAGGGAAGCAGCGCCGGCTTATGAAGTTGGACAATAAGTGTGGTTGTCCACCAGACATCTGCCCCTCAAGTAAGTTGGCGCCCCGTTTTGTTGGACCATTCCCGGTGTCAAAGGTTATTAATCCTGTTGCTGTGAAACTGAGACTTCCTAGGTCCCTTCGTGTGAACCCCACTTTTCATGTCAGTGAGGTTCAGCTCTTCAGAACCAGTCCTCTGGTCCCTCCTGCCAGACCCCCTCCTCCTGCCCAGATCGTTGATGGGGGCCCTGTTTACACAGTCCGGAAACTGCTGGCGGTTTGCCGTCGGGGGAGGGGTTTCCAGTACCTCGTAGATTTTGAGGGGTACGGACCAGAGGAGAGGTCTTGGATTCTCTTCTCGGAACATCGTGGACCCGGACCTCATCAGAGACTTCCACCGCGACCACCCTCATGATCCTCCTATGGGAGGGGGGGGTGGGGATGAGGGGGGATGGGGGGGGTGTCAGGTCCTGAGTTTTTGTCTGTACTTCCTGTTTTATTTTGTTAATCTCCCCACTTCCTGTTTGCATTCATTTGAGGTTTCTTTACTCCCTGTGTGTGTGATTGCTTATTGTTTTCACCTGTGTCTCGTTGTCTCCTCCTCACTTGTGTATATTAGCCTGTCTTCCCCAGTGTGTCTTTGTCAGATTGTCTGCGTCCTTTGTGAGTAGTTTTCCAGCGTTTATTCCTCGTGTTTGTTTCCCAGTGTATGATCAGTTTTCCTCATGTTCTCCTTTTGTCCAGCGCTTTTGTACTTCTGCCTGTCTAGTTTGCTGCCTTGGTTTTGCCTTTTGCCTGTTTTTTGGACTACGACTCTGCCTGCCGATTTTTGTTCTGCTGCCATTGACTGATCTCCTGTGTACCTGTGTAACTCTGCCATTAAACGGTTAAACGAATCTGCTCTGTCTCAGGTCTGCTTAGTTGGGTCCTGTTGTCTGTCTGAACGTGACAGACAGACCTGACAAAGCTGGAATTTTTACTTCTTACAAATCTGCATCATGATGTTGAAATTTCGGCAAAGGTAAGACCCGTTAATAACAAGTAGATCACAAGAAAATGGGTTCTCTTTCTGTAACAATGCAGCACGCGGAAGTCTTGACCGGAAGTCGTTTATTGCTTTTCCCCCGGCACGTTCACCGATGAAGGTAAAGTCTTTATACTTTTCCGTTTCGGCAGTGATTTTTTTCACTGATTCTAAAGTAACTCCACCTTTAAGCTGAAGAGAGAGAAGATGAAAGCGAGTGGAAGAAGAAACGAAGAAGAGGAAGCTGTGATATTTATTCTCTGAGCAGAGGGTGCAGGTGTTACATTGGGTGTTAGCACCCAGCCACTATCCCTTCTGCATGTGTGTCTCCCTTACGTCACAGAGATGTGTGTACATGTGTAAATTGTCCCTTGTTTAATGCAAGTTCAAGGTGGATGAGTTGTCCCAGGTGAACCCAAAGTTCATTACAGATGTTGGTGCAGGTTGTATGCTTTGTGAGGCCTCTCAGCTCTGTGGCCTTGATGGATGCTGAGACAATCGGTTTACTGTGTCTGTCTCACGGATGGTGAGATCATCCATCATGTCACGATCCATCATGCAGGTATCATCCCCTTCTTCCTTGTCAGGAGTCTCAGCTAATTAGCAAGAGTTGATCATTTATAGATGTTCACGTCAACAGAAAGCTCCCAGACTATACCAACAAGAAGTTCTAGATAGAACCTCAGCTCTACAGGAAGAACCCTGTGGGAACCTGGGAATTACTGTCGGCAGCCATGTTGATATCCTGTTGTTGTTATTCCTCTTCTTCTTCTCTGTCCAGGTCCTGCTGCTACTTCTTCTTCTTCTTCTTCTTCTTCTTCTAAATGACAGTTAGCAAACTACTCTGAAGGGCAGTTAGCAAACCAGCTTACTGGCTCATTACAGCCACCTGCTAGATGGAAGTGTCGAGCAGTCGATACCGGAAAAAAATTATCTCCGTTTTCTCTGATACTCTTAAGTAGGCCTAATTAATTAGAAAATGGAGAACTTTCCACAATGTCTTTCCTTGCAGATCACTAAATGTAATATTTTAAGTTTTACAGACTTAATCCATTCTACTGGGATTATTTTTTTATTTAATGCAGTGGCATCATTAAATTTGTTCATATAGTTGGCAGCATTTGTTTTCATTGAATACAAAAAAACTGTAATTTAACAGTGATCATTTTACTGGTAGCATATGTAATGTGGATCAGTAGGATACAGACTGCTGTGACTGAAGGTCATTGCTCCTCTCCTCCAGGTGGACGTTAGAGCCTTGCTGCTGTAATCCTGCACGTCTGTACAGTGTTTAATTACACCTGTTTTATTCTGCTAGCCTATTTTTATCTTGTTGTATTTAACCCTTTTACTTATTTTTATCTTTTACTTATTTTTATTCTAGTTCTGTGTTAATTGTTCTTCACCAAAACACCCAAACAATTTCCCTGAATGTGTAAACCTACTTTACAATAGACCCCTGATTCTGATGCTAATCTGTGGCTTTATTAGAGAATATACCTTTGAGAAAAGAATAGTCTTTGCCTCTCACCTCATACTAATAAAGTATAAATGAATAGAACATAAAATTATGTACGACTACTACTACTGCTACTACTAAGAATTATAATTATAATAACAACAACATGAGTGTTGAGAAACATGATGCTTTTGCAAATTGTTTCATAAAACTTTCTTTCCAATAACACCTTTGAATTAAAAATAATCAATGAAGTGAGAGAAGCAACATGTAAATTAGTCTACAGGTACAGACTGCTCCTTTTGTATAAACTCAGGTGAAAATATTTCACAATTGTTTCGGTACAGCAAAATTTGTGTCAAACAAATGTACAGCACATCCAAATATATTCCACTGAAGTTTTAGTTTCTGTTTTAAGGATGTTTTTCTTCGATATACGAAGGAAATATTTCATAATAATTTCTTTAGATAGTAAAGTGTCAGTGAAGAGAGGAGGCTCCGTCTCTGTCCCGTGTCTCTATGAGTCTGAGTACACAACTCATGTGAAATACTTGTGTGAAGGACAGGATTGGGGTACCTGCTCCTACGCAGTTAAAACTAATGAACAAGGTGGTTCAGGAAGGTTTATAATCTCTGATGACAAACAGCAAAGAATCTTCACTGTGACCATTAGTGACCTGTCTGTTAAAAGGTCTTATTACTGGTGTGCTGTGGAGATAAATTATTGGCCAGACATCGGGACGTTATTTCAGCTGTCCACAGGTAAGAAGCCTTAGAAGGGACTTCCTGTATGTTTTAACCTGTTTTACATATCTCAGGGTTTAAATCACTTATACAGATATTTTTAGGATCAAAGTATGTCCAGTGAAAATGCTTGTTTTTGCCCCTCACAGGCTCAGATTGTTATCCGATTGTTAACTGGCTGACAACATAAAGAAAGGATTGTTACACAAATAGACCTTTTTATGAAGGTAAGATCCTTTTTAACCAGAAAGAGCTGTAAGCTACATTGCTATCTTCTAATCCACCAGACTCCATTGACAAAAACAGTATTTTTTCCTCACAGAACACAGGAGTTCCTGGTCTCCTGCTGCCTCAATCAGGTAGTTTGTTTGTGTTATGTGTTGGATTCAAACCTTTAAAACACCAGAGTCACACAACGATACAAATTCAGTAACCGGTTGATGCAGCAGTGGATCAGCAACTCCTGTGTTCTTTGGAGTTAAATTACTGTTTTTGTCAATGGAGTCTGGTGGCTTTGAAGTGGGCGATTTACAGGTTGTTTCTTGTTTAAAAAAGCATCTTTCTGTAAAAAAGGTCTTTCTCTGTAGCAAACCTGTTTGTAATGTTGTCAGACACTTAGAATAACAATTTGATCCCATTAGTACTCTTATCATCATCAGTCAATAATATTTGAAATAAATGTAAATGAAGTCATTTATCTACCACATGTACTCTTTGCAGAAAGTACTGATCAAACAGCTGAACTCAACATTTTAGAAAATGCTGTTTGTTGTCCCTCAAGGTCGGCACCAGCTCTCTGTGGATCGTCAGGAGGTCACAGGATTTATTGGAGAAGATGTTACCGTCCATTGTCACTATAGTGTTGGTGGAGAAAGTGGGTGGTGCAGGCTGGGAGGGTCCTGTGTGAAGGAGCCGTCTGGATCAATAGATGGAACAACAGTGACCATTAAAGTGGTCAAAGTCTCCTTAGTTTTCTCTGTGACTCTGAGTGGACTGAGGACACAGAGCAGCGGCTGGTACTTCTGTGATAAAGGAGGCCTACAGATGCCAGTGCATGTAACTGTTCAAGAGAGACTCAGCACTAGTAAGTACCATAATACTGACCAACAGTACAGACGAGCACAAGGTTATGAAATGTTGTTGGACTTTGCAACATGCAGCCAGTTAATTAACATACCTGGCAAGTCTAAAATGTGATATTGAACGTCTCAGTGTGATGTTTACTGACAACATGTTTAATTAGTTTTAAAGTTCAGGTTTGATGCTTTTAGATGTTTAGTTTATAAGTCAAGTTATAGTGATTAAGACATTACTATTGTAATATAGAAGTGATATTATAATTGATTCTTGTGGTATGCTAACGTTATTTATTGTGTCGTTTCCCATAGCAACACTTACAGCAACCACAGAACTTAACACCTTTTCAAGCAGTGGTCAGCCTGTGACTCACACGTCTGTCTTGGCGTATGAAGAACACACCACAGTTCATGCTGGATCCCGCAGGTCAGTCGCCTCACTGTGGTTAACTTTGATCATTATTCTGTTTTGCACTGAGAACATCTTTCTGTGTGTCTTTGCATTGGTGCGTTCAAAACGGCTGCAGTGCTTCCATTCACCCGCTGACTGTCATCATTCCTCTGAGTCTGTCGATCATCATTACGGCCTCCATCGTCTGCTTTATTCTGAGAAGACACAGTGAGAATAATCTGAACTTTTTAAACCTCATTGTAAAATATTTAGTTGTTGAATACTTTGATTGTGTTCAGCTTTAAGAGTTTTTACTGTTTCACTTTTAGAGCGGACAAACGAACAACCATCAGCGGTGAGATATAATGATCATTTGTTTTGTTTTTTGCCATCATGATTTCTTCTGTTTACACTGCAGCATTGTGCCTTCATCAGGAACCATTAATTATCTGCAGATGCTCTTTAACACTGAACAATTATGAGCAGAAAAAGACAAACACTGCAGGCTCATTACAAACGTTTCTATTACATGTAATTGACTCTTTTTGACCTGAGGAACAACATTTGGTCAGTGGTGGTTAAACCCACAAATCCACCCGTTTTTGACAACACATTAATACAGACACATTTTAACAGCTGCATTTCAGGAAACACTTTAAGACCCTGTGTTGCTGCAGGACGACGCTGTTTATTTTCACCCCTCTGATGTTTGTTTTGCTGCTTTACAGGCTGAAGATGAAGTAACTTACAGTGCTGTTAGGCATGTGAGACACACTTTCAACAAGGTAACTAAACACAGTTATATCAAGATATGTGTCAGTCTGTTCTGTCCCTCTGCAGAACACTGTGCCTTTACAGAAGGATATCTAATATCTCTGTTGTATTTAAATGAGCCACATATTCATTCATATTACAACAACTTGTTTTGTTCTCCAACAGGATCAAGCTCAAGATGAGGACGTGATATACAGCACATTAGCTGTGCATTAAGTGTGTGCACTGTATGTATTACATCACTGTGATTGTGTCTACATGTGACAAATGAACGTGATGGATTGAATGTAACTATTGTTACTTTCTGCTGCATGTCTTTCCATTCTTCATTCTTTGTCGTCTTGTTTCTTCACATTGTTTTGATGTTTTTACACCTTTACAACCGTCGCACACGCAGATAACTCGCACAAATGAGAGAGGTGTGAACACAAACAGTTTTAGACAGGAGAGCTGACATGAGCAGAAAGTTACTTTGAAGCATCCTCAGAGAGTACTAACTAACCAAAGTATTCAATGACTGGGAGAGGACAGAGAGCAGCGGTGATGTTAGTCTTCATTTTATTGATATTATAGTAAATCATTGTGTTGTTTTTCACTCCCACACTCACAGAAACAAGACCTTTAAACACTTTAACAACTTGTCAAAGAATAAGTCACACTTCTGTCTTTGCATATAAAAACAGCACAGTGTGAAAAGGTTTCCTCAGAACACTCACACCTGCCCCAGGTTCATTTCCTGCAGCCAGCAGTCATCAGGCTTAGTCAGGCCACTCGTGCCCAGTGACACAGAGTGGAGCCCTACATTAGAGGATGTTTACCTTGTTTATGTAATCAGTTTATATTAATTTGCTTTAACTGCTCACTTTGAAATATTGTCATTCAATGTTTAAATTGTTGTGTTGACTTTTGTTTCATTGTGAATTACACTCTGGTTCCCCCTCCCCCCTCTATGGTTTGTTCCTGTTGTGACGGGGCGAGGACGGTTTCAAATTCACTGTGAGCTGTCACTGTGGGTTTTTAGTTATTTTCCTGTTTATTTGCTTGTTGCAAATTGTGTTTTGCTCTTTTTCTTGCTGCAGTCAGTAAATCCACCAGTTCTTCTTACAGACTTCTTCCTCCTGAGTCATTCTTCCAACCAACGTCTTTTTAATCCCCACCAGTGCCAAACAGCCACACTTCAATCTCTTTTCATATAGAATTAATATTAGTAATGCTACACAGAGTTCATGCTGGGTCCTGCAAGTTGCCCCCTTTTGCATTCACATTTATACCTTTTAAAATGTTCATTAAATATGTCTCTTTAAAACTGGAGACATGAGCAGCATTGGGAACAATCAATGTCTGTAACAACCTGAAGGTAATCCACCCAGAGGTTATCATTTACCAGACATTTCACTGTAAGCCAACAATGTCACCTTCATGGTGGTGCTGGAGATAAAGTCAAAGGATCAGCAAAATCAGGCCCTGTTTACATTTGCTATCATGTGTGCTGGGTGATCACAAGTGGACAGCTCTCACCACAGCTGTTCACACCTGGTATTAACAAGCCTCTCCAAATGTGTCTTCAGTGACCACTTGTGATCAGATCTCAGTGTTTTATCAGTGAAACTTTATATTAAGGTCCTTGTAATAAGCGTTAGTTCATAGGTAATAAGACCCTTCTAAGTCCGTAGAGGATGCTTATTAACATTAAATATATGTTAATAGAACTATTTAAAGTGTAACTGCACCCCCAGGTCTCACCATAACTCCACCCACTGCACAATTTTGAAAAATGCTCAAAGTGGGCAAGGGGCTGAGAGGGGGCTGAGAGGGGGCCGAGAGGGGGGTGGGTGTGTCCGGCAGCTCAGTGACGTCCCCTCCCCTGGCCAGAGAAAAATGGAGAGCAACACAGAGTCACAGGGCACATATGCCACAGAGGGCTCTCTTTGAGGACTTCTCCCCTCCAGAGTCCCCTGAAGAGCACAGTGGTGGAGGACCGTGGTGGTCCCGAGCCCTGTCAGTTCGAGCCGTTGGCTCCAGCCCCACGAATGCCTGAAGCGGGAGCTTTCAGAACCGAGGCAACATAAGTGCACAAATGTGTGCACGCATGTGCCGACCGCACGTGCATTGAGAGGCGTTACCATTCCTTTAACAAAAAAAAATTCATGATGTAATTTTGTCCCAAACGGTCGTGTCTACTGTCGGCTGGCAAGGTCCAGGCCTGATTTAAAACAGTAGATGGCGTGTTGAGCATTTTCCAACCAATGAAATGCAGATTTTTATAAATGAATAGACAGCCTAAGAGCGTGAATAAAAGCCTTATAAGTTTCTTAGAATTGTTAGCATTACAAACTTATTCATTGAGTCTCACTCACTTAGCTATTATGCCATTGTTAAGACTGTACTAAGCTTTACAGTTGCTTTACTATGCAGTAATTAGAAATTAACTATACAGGATCCTGTAGGCTACTGTTGTAATATCCCTTTTTTTTTTTAAGTAAACAAAAAAAGGTAACCCCACAGCTTCAGTGTTGAAAGCTGATCAGTGTGTCTGAGTTATCTCACTCACTAAATCTCATTTAAATAAAGAAAATGTTATTATCACCTGTCTTTAAGAGGAGCATACAACACTAATGTTCAAAACAGCAGTGTCGTCTTTGCCTGGGATGTTCCTTTAACCCCAACACTTCTAAATCTTTAGAAACACATTTCTTTCTACATTAGCAGTGTTATATTGAGTTTGACTTATTGAATCCACCACTTCCTCCTCTGAATGTAGTTCAGTGATAGTCTAACCAAACCTACCCAGAGCATTTTTAATACAGTACCTGCTCCAAGGAAATCTTTTGTGTGCATGTTCTCCTTTTTTAATTTCTGCTTTTAACCCCTTTAACTCATTTTCTTTTTCCTTACCTGTTCCATATCCCCTGTGCTTACCCCAAACATTAACTTGTATCTTGTGTGAAGAGCAGCTGAAAAGCATTAAACATGATTTGTTTAAAGCTAAACCGGGCTTAACAAGATAACTGCTTCCCTGACACACAAGGCCTAACAGGCTCTCTTTAAATAGTAAATCATGACTCATTTATGAGAACGTTTTAGACAGTGTGTTTTCAGACCTGAAGTTTTCTGAAAACTGGTTCTCTCTGGCATATAGGAAAAACGTTCATATTTCAGTTCAAGACACAGAAGTCACTTTAATGTTTAATAAATAGGCACTATCAGCTTTCCCTCCCTATTTTTTTAACAACTTTATTGTAGTATGTAAGTGTAATCATGTAGTGAACTGTTTGTTTTACCTGGCTGACCTAAAGGCCCCTGTTAAGTTAAGCTCTGTAGCACATAGCAGAATAATATGAGCATTGACTGCAGCGTTTCAGAAGTATTTGAACACAGATATGTGTCCTGGTCTTTGAGGTGATGTGTTTTAGACCCGATCATGAAGGACTTATAAACTCTGCATATTACCAGAGTTCAGTGCCTCAAGCTTCAAATACTTTTCAGCGGTTAAGATCCAATGCACACATGTTGGTCACAATGCGTTTTAAAATAAATGTTGCCATGAAAAATAAACTCCTTTTCATTTTGCACAAACGGCACAATATGCCTTGAAATATTTTTAAATGCAAAGAGCACCTGTATGCGATCACCACAAAGACCCAGCAGAACTTCTGCTCCATCGTCCTCAGCTCTTGCAATGTGTCTCTCTTTCAGAAGCTTCCTTCACTGCTGTAAAATAAAACAGGCATGCTTATACTGTACATGAACTTGAAATCAATATAAAGAGAGCGTTATTTGTGCCCTCTGGTGGATGAAAAGGTTGCAACAGGATCATTTGAGTTCATGTTCTGATAAATTGATCAAATTTCATGTGAATCCAAATAAACTACAAGTAGAAACATAAAACATCATTGACTTTAATTTAGTTGATGTGGTTCAGGCATCGGATTAAGGTGCCTCCCTTTGGAGGTTTCCCAGGCACGTCCAACTGGGAGCAGACCCAGAACTCACTGGAGGGATTATGTATCCCATCTGGCCTGGGAACGCCTCTGGATTCCCCAGGAGGAGCTGGAAAACATTGCTTGGGAGAGGGACGTCTGGGTCACCTTGCTTAGCTTGCTGCCATAGCGACCTGACCCCGGATAAGCGGAAGATTATTAATGGATGGACCATTACCTTTAAATGTAAAAAAAAAAAGCAGCTTGTCCAACATCAGACAAAATTATGGCTGTAGACGAAATATATAAAAACTAAAATTTAGAAACGTGATTATTTAAACCAGAGATCTTTTAAGCAGGTCCTGCCCCTTTCTTTGTGCAGCCTTACTGTCACTTATAAGCAACCTTAGTTGTCAAGAGAATGCTGGGAGGGTCATACACTATGGCGCAGGGAAAAGGACAAAAGTAAGACTATTGAGAGGCCGAAGGAGGCTATATCCTTGCCGAAGCCAGCAACAGATCTGGCCAATGATAAGCCAGCGCAGGTAACCGAGAGGCCGGCGGTGGTAAATGAGAAGCCACCTATTCATTCGACCAGGGCCGCAAGTCATGCGTCTAACATAGCAACCAATTGGATGGGCTACTGGCTAGGCTGGTTGTTAGATTCCCAGGCTGGCGACTAGCACGCCGAAGCCAGCAATCCACTGAACCAGTTACTGAAAAGGCTGGTCATTAGTTTCCCAGGCTGGCGAGAATAGTCTACAAAGTAGAATCTGTAGGCAGGGACGTGGATTTCCGGGAAGGCAAGTGTTCTGGTTTCCATTTATACTATGCTCGACCACCTCACAAAGCCCTCCACCAGGCTCCTGTACTCCCCCTTCTGTCCATTCCTGACACAGCCGACGATCACAGTGTCGTCTGAGTATTTCTGCATGTGGCCGAGCTCAGAGTTGTGCTGGAAGTCAGAGGTGTAGAGGGGAAAGTACCGTCCCCTGTGGTGCTCCAGTGCTGCTCCAGTGCTGCTGACCACACTGTCAGATGTGCAGCCTTTCAGCCTGACGTACTGTGGTCTCTCTGTCAGATAGTCTGTAATCCATCTCACCAGATGTGAGTCCACCCTCATCTCTGTCAGCTTGTCTCTCAGGAGTAGGGGCTGGATGGTATTAAAGGATCTGGAAAAATCAAACAACATGATTCTAACCGCGCCACTGCCCTTGTCCAGGTGACAGTGAGCCCTGTGTAGCAGATAGAGGATGGCGTCGTCCACGCCCACCTTCACCTGATATGCGAACTGCAGAGGATCTTGTGCGTGGCGGACCTGGGGTCTGAGGAGATGGAGCAGCAGCCGTTCCATGGTCTTCATCATGTGTGATGTCAGTGCAACCGGCTGGAAGTCATCTGGCTCAAGTAGCATTAAGTAAACATGAACCTTTTTTAACCTGCTATAGATGTTGGACTGCATGTATTGAGTACACCTGATATAGTTTGACTGTAAGATCTGGAACAGGAGCGGCATGCCGGTAGAGAACGGCAGCAGCAGACTGATCGACAGGCTGACTTGCCACCACAGTAATGGAGGGTGCCACACGATGGCAGAACACACAAATCAAGATATTCATAGAAGTGTTGGAAGAAAAAGTTTTACAAGTAGGCCACTGAAAGCACGTGAACTCCTTCACATCAGCACAAAGTAAAGGCAAATTACTTGAGTGTTCATTTAACACAATAAAACACAAGATATCAGCTATATGAAAAATAAATTAGAAAACCAACAAATAGAAACATGCAAAAACAAGAAATATCTGAGAGTGTGGGAACCTGTATACAGTGTAGGGGGAGGAGAAGTGTTAACATAGGCGGTATTAACAGTCTTTGGTTGTTAACCACTGAAATATGTAGTTATAGCAGGAAGTATAAAATCATTCTCACGGTGAGATGGTCGCTGTTGTTTCCTCTCTGCTCACTCATCAACATGGCCGCTCATCTCAGCACTCTTCTCATCCTTACTGGACTCACAGGTCGGTCACCGGGATTATTCTATCATTTGTATTTTCTGGTGATGTCAGAAGATGATGTGACTATAATTTAAACTTTTTATGGTCACTTTGTTTGTTGCAGGAATTCACAGCTTAACTACAGTCAGTAAAGTGTCAGTGAAGAGTGGAGGCTCCGTCTCTGTCCCGTGTCTCTATGAGTCTGAGTACACAACTCATGTGAAATACTTGTGTGAAGGACAGGATTGGGGTACCTGCTCCTACGCAGTTAAAACTAATGAACAAGGTGGTTCAGGAAGGTTTTTAATCTCTGATGACAAACAGCAAAGAATCTTCACTGTGACCATTAGTGACCTGTCTGTTAATGGGTCTTATTACTGGTGTGCTGTGGAGATAAATGGTGGGTCAGACGACGGGACGTTATTTCAGCTGTCCACAGGTAAGAAGCCTTAGAAGGGACTTCCTGTGTGTTTTAACCTGCTTTACATATCTCGGGGTTTAAATCACTTATACAGATATTTTTAGGATCAAAGTATGTCCAGTGAAAATGCTGGTTTTTGCCCCTCACAGGCTCAGATTGTTATCTGATTGTTAACTGGCTGACAACATAAAGAAAGGATTGTTACACAAATAGACCTTTTTATGAAGGTAAGATCCTTTTTAACCAGAAAGAGCTGTGAGCTACATTGCTATCTTCTAATCCACCAGACTCCATTGACAAAAACAGTATTTTTTCCTCACAGAACACAGGAGTTCCTGGTCTCCTGCTGCCTCAATCAGGTAGTTTGTTTGAGTTATGTGTTGAATTCAAACCTTTAAAACACCAAAGTCACACAACGATACAAATTAAGTAACCGGTTGATGCAGCAGTGGATCAGCAACTCCTGTGTTCTTTGGAGTTAAATTACTGTTTTTGTCAATGGAGTCTGGTGGCTTTGAAGTGGGCGATTTACAGGTTGTTTCTTGTTTAAAAAAGCATCTTTCTGTTGTAAAAAAGGTCTTTCTCTGTAGCAAACCTGTTTGTAATGTTGTCAGACACTTAGAATAACAATTTGATCCCATCAGTACTCTTATCATCATCAGTCAATAATATTTGAAATAAATGTAAATGAAGTCATTTATCTACCACATGTGCTCTTTGCAGAAAGTACTGATCAAACAGCTGAACACAACATTGTAGAAAATGCTGTTTGTTGTCCCTCAAGGTCGGCCCCAGCTCTCTGTGGATCGTCAGGAGGTTACAGGATTTATTGGAGAAGATGTTACTGTCCATTGTCACTATAGTGTTGATGGAGAAAGTCGGTGGTGCAGGCTGGGAGGGTCCTGTGTGAAGGAGCCGTCTGGATCAATAGATGGAACAACAGTGACCATTAAAGTGGTCAAAGTCTCCTTAGTTTTCTCTGTGACTCTGAGTGGACTGAGGACACAGAGCAGCGGCTGGTACTTCTGTGATAAAGGAGACCTACAGATGCCAGTGCATGTAACTGTTCAAGAGAGACTCAGCACTAGTAAGTACCATAATACTGACCAACAGTACAGACGAGTACAAGGTTATAAAATGTGCAGTTATAATTTGCAACATTAGCAAAGCGTTGCATTTGATACAGATGTGATATTAGTATACATATTTGTGATATGATTCTGTTAATCATTCTGTTGTTTCTCTCAGCCGCACTCGCAGCAACAAGAGGTTCAAGCACCTTTGAAAGCACTCATCAACCTGTCAATCACACGTCTGTGTTTGTGTATGAAGAACACACCACAGTTCAGGCTGTGTCGCACAGGTCAGTTACATTTGCAGTCAATACACTATTTAGTAGACTGTGGCTGATTTAGGGGCCAATGAATCAGTCACAGATTTGTAGTGAAGTCTCAATACATGCATTTTAACATGAAGCTGCCTTTATTAATCATGAATAACGTCTAAACTGTATAAAATGGTGCAGCAGTATATTTCTTGATCACAACATAGTTCTACTTGAAGGACACTGATCTGTTAATGATTTTCATCGTGTCTTTATCATTTATTCTACAGTGTTTCCTTCCACCTGAAGAGTCTCTCCGTCCGTCTGAGCGTGTTGATCCTCGTTGTGCTGGTCGGCTTGTTCGTATGGTTTATTTTCAAAAGACGAAGTAAGTCTGTGCTGATCTTAATAAATCCAACTCACGTTGTTTCTAACTATTTCTCTTTAAAACTGTAGACATGTGTCGCACAGTCATTGCACAATGAGAGACAGTAACAGGAGTTTTGATTGTTCCACTTTCAGAGCGGACCACAGCCCAAACATCAGCTGCAACACCAGTAAGATATTCTGATTCATCTCCACAGTGTTTATAATGAGAGAAAACGTCTCTTTGCAGAACGACTGT
Source organism: Semicossyphus pulcher (assembly GCF_022749685.1). Classification (NCBI taxonomy): domain Eukaryota; kingdom Metazoa; phylum Chordata; class Actinopteri; order Labriformes; family Labridae; genus Semicossyphus; species Semicossyphus pulcher. The sequence goes on from NW_027211670.1 coordinate 6,696,695, forward strand.
AGATGGTACAATATTGTGGATGTGCCTGTGAGCTTAAAGCTCAAAGTCAGTGTCACTTTAAGAATATTTTGACACGTTTTCTTCCTGGTGTTTCTTCCACGTGGAGAGTCAGATGAAAAGATTGAATCTATACTCAAATCAGTCAGTTAAATATAAAGCTACAGCCAGCACAGGGTGAGCTAAGCTTAACATAAAGACCTAATCAGCTACAGGCTGTATAGCTTCATATTAAAAGACAGACAAGACAGTGATATATATCAGTTTCAAAGAAAGCAAGTCAAAATATTTGTGTGTAATTATTCCTAAATGAGGGAAGTATATAAGATTGCTTATCGTTAGTATTTTTAAAATGATGTAATGGACAGGTTATATCATCTTGTTCAGACTTTGTGTAAATTACATTTAGTTTTGTCCTTTAACAGCCAGAAGAGGAAGTAACTTACAGTAATGTGGAGACAATGAGAGAGACTTCAGGCCAGGTAACTGTCAACTACTGAAACTGTCATTTGTATTTCACAATACTAGTACATCAAAATAAATATAGAAACACTTTACATGTTTTATTTAGAACTGAAGAACTGCACAGAATAAAACTGTGTCTTTCTGTGTGTGTGTCTCTCCCTCCATACCCAGAGGTCATATGCTGAAAGTGATGTGGATGGGATGTAACGCTCTGTGCTCACCAGAACAAACGGAAGAAAATGGGAGATTTAAGAGACGCTGTTCTTACACTGGTTCATTTTTCATTTCTGGTCATGGTGATGGTTTACTTTTTTCTCCAGTGAGATGTTGTGCTTTCTGCTGTTGTTGTTTGTGCAGTCGTTGCTATGGTAACGCCATCTAGAGTGTTAATTATAAGATTTACATGCTAAGATCAGTAAGCTGCCTTTATCAGTTAAAAGTCCAGTGCCACAGCTGATGAGCTCAGAATCATCTGCCGGGTTTCTGCGTGCCAGGCCACACACGTTTGATTTGTTCAATTGACTTGATCCGCCATCTTGAAGACACACGGGGCGCGACCACCTTCATGGTAGCTCCGCCATCTTGTCCTCTCTCTCTCTGCACCCCCCACTCACACACACACACACACACACACACACACACACACACACACACACACACAAACGCACGCAGACAGGTGTGGGCCTCTGCTTTGTGCATTGTAAATAGCTGCTGGTATTTAGGTTTGATAGTTATTTGTTTGGTTAAGTGTCATCAACTTTGATTGGTGCTGCTTGTTAAATAAATTCTATTTGTAATTTAAAGAGAAGTTGTTTGTAATTACTTGTGTATTCACATTGTGGTTATAGCTGGTTGCGAAGGTCAGTGCTCGGATTCATACCTTCCCTTTTTTCACTTTTAATTGAAAATATTGATTTTTCATAACAATATTGATTTTGTATAAGTGTAATATTGAGGCTGAGTCTTCTTCTTTTTGGTTATTACTCCCTGATCCCAGGGTGGTGCCCTGAAATTTGACTGATATTCTTTTATTAAAATTAATAATCAGAATTCTTATTAATATTTTTCTTAATAGCCAAAATGCTCCGACCAAATCCCATCAACTCATTAAATCAGCTCTTCAGCAAACATCGTTTTTCAGCCATATTTAATATGAAACATCTTGAAGAGTATATAGAATAGATATTGTTTAAGTAGAGCATTCACCTCCAGATAAATTGTTTCAGTAGAAATACTTTAAAAATGACCTCCATCGTTCAGGTCACCTGGACATGAGCCAGCATTACAGTATTCTCACTACATCTAAGTAACAAAGTACCTCCGGTAACCTCCAAGTGCAGACAAATTAAACTGGGCTGCAGTGGAGAGGGAATTGATGATTCTAAGGCCAGGAAGATGTCTTCCAGATTAAAGTAAAAAGAGCGAGGCAATAGTTGGGATCAGCAATTAGGATTGTAATCCTTCTCATGAATCCAGGGAATTACGGGTCCCGTCCTAGGAAGTGTTGAATTTTCTTCTATGTAACGCTACTGTTGCGGCGATCCGCCTGGAGGTGTGGCTGCGTGCGTGCTGCTGCGTGCGCGTAACAGCGGCCGTGCTGCTGCGTGCGCGTAACAGCGGGCGCGCTGCTCTGCGGCGCACCTCAGCAGTTGATTGCAATTGAACTAATCAGCAGCACACGCCACAAACGCCCCAGTAGTTTGGCTGTGTGCAAGACGGCGGAGGACAGCAGAAGCAAAGCTAAAGAAGCTTCACAAATTAATCAAACGCATGGGGAAAGGACTCGAATCAAAAGGGCTACCGGCAAGCTCACGTCTCTTCACTGGACTCTGAAATGTGATCTCTGGCTGTGTTGTGGTCCATGTATTGGGGTAAATGAATTGTACTGTCTGTTGTTGACGGGAGAGATTAACATTGTTTTATACGGTAAAGTTCAGTTTAAAGGCAGCACTTGTCATTGCAATTGGCTTAACATTTATTTAGATATTAAACTGTTAAGATGTGGGTACAATTTGTACTTATTTCGTTTCTTTGCGTTACCTACCTTATTAACAATAAAATATTTGTTTAAATTGTAAAACAAATTGTGGCCCAATTAGGTTGCTTAAAACTGTGCTTAAAAATAGATGTCTAAGAATAGAAAAGAGTTGATGAAGTGTTTAAATAGCACTAGTTAAAATATAGTGAATTTTTTGCTTCATTAAAATGCAAAGTAAAAATATTTAATTGATGTATAAAAATAAGGGTATTTCTGTTCAAAAATGGTTGTTAAAATCTACAGTAAAATCGGTTTAAAATGCTTGATTTCATTTAAGTTAAGAAATGAGTATTAAAGGTATGAGTGTTAAAATTGTGATAGAAATACATGTCACTTCTAAAATCTGTATAAAATAATTTAGGTTAAAACATAAGGTAAAAACAGGTTTAATTTACACAGTACTTACCTGGGTTGATATTTAGTGAGACAATGGTTAATGTATGTTTAAAATCTACTTACCTTTTACCTAATTAGATGCACTTTCCTGAAAATGCGTTTAAATGTATTTATCTTGGTTGATGGAAAATGCAGAATTTTATTTACATTTGTTTAATTCTTGTGTTTAAAGGTTTTTCACCTTCCTTGTTTATTGGTCAAAATAAACTGAAGATCGAGTGAAATCCTGAGTCTGGTCAAGTCCTTCCTTTTTCAAGTGTTGGAAGCCATGACGTTGTAAATACACTTGACAGTCACTATAGTAACATTAATTTCTGCTTCAAGCAACTGACTCAAAATATATACATATATGTATATGAAATAAAATAAATAATAAATAGATTCTTACACTCATACACTCATACACACATTCCACAAACATATAACAGAATTTTTTACCATACACTCATTGCCAACGTATGCAGTTAAAAAAACAACATGGTATTAAAAAAAGTGATGATGAAGTGCATTGATAGTATTGCACATGGGTAGTTATTGCCCATTAATGCTGACTTGTATTTGGGGTGTGTGCTTTCAGTAATTATGTTACTGTTAGTTACTGTGGCGGACGGTCATGTGGTCCGTTTTTCTCTATTTCTGGCTCCTGACATCATCAACGTCTGACTAATATGTAAAGTTTAAATAACGTTTGTATCTCCATCTACATACGGTACCTTCATCAGCACCTGGGGGCCACTGTCTAATGTTGTTAATCCAACTACCCATGCTGCTGTCACGGGCAGCAGGCAGTAGCAGACTGACCGCAGTAATGGAGGCTGACACACAAGAGCGGAACCACTGACTGTATAGATGGATGACGCGTCTCCATCTGCTCTCATCGCACGGAATTGATGCCAAAATAGCCCCCATGATAGGCGCTGTCATCTTACGATGGTGACGTCATTTGGAGCCAGAGTCTGCGCAGGAGAGATTGGAGGGTGGCGCCCTCGTAGCCACTTCTTGCTAGAGCTCGAGCTAAAAAGATTAATCTGCTGTAATTATCATCACTGTGGTTATTCAGCTGCTGTGTACTTAAACAGACACTAGTTTTCATCAAGCACTCTCGTTGTTGCATTAGCGTCATATCTGCTAAACCCTTAACTTTATACTCGCTTAGCCGTTAGCTTAGCAGCTAGCTTAATCAATTGAAATGTCTTCTCCTTCTCCCTCCTGCTCTCCTGATCTGCCCTGTTCGGTGTGTCAGATGTTTAGCTCTACCTCGACCTCCTTTATGGATAAGGGTACTTGTATGAAATGTATTTTTGGAGCTATGGAGGCGAGGATCACGGAATTAGAGACGCGGCTCCGCACCTTGGAAAACCAAGCATCACTAGCTGCTGTCGTCGGCAGCAAGCCCCCAGGGCCAGTAGCTGATGCGGGCCGACCTAGCGTAGCTTCTCCCCCGGCAACTCCCAAGCAGCCGGGATGCAGTGGCTGGGTTACTATCAGAGGGAAGCATAGCCGCAAGACAAAGCACACGGTTCACCACCAACAACTTCACGTTTCGAACAAGTTTTCCCCACTCAGCGACACACCCGCTGAGAAACCAACTCTGGTTATTGGCAGCTCCATAGTCAGAAACGTGAAGTTAGCGAGGCCAGTGGCCATAGTGAAATGTATTCCTGGGGCCAGAGCGGGCGACATCGAGTCCAATTTAAAACTGCTGACAAAGGATAATCGTAATTTTGATAAGATTGTAATTCATGTCGGCGTTAATGACTCCCGGTTACGCCAATCGGAAGTCACTCAAATTAATGTTGAGTCGGTGTGTGCATTTGCAAAGACGATGTCGGACTCCGTAGTTTTCTCTGGACCCCTGCCCAATCTGACGAGTGATGACATGTATAGCCGCATGTCATCATTCAACCGCTGGCTGTCGAGGTGGTGCCCAGCAAACGATGTGTGGGCTTCATAGATAACTGGCAGACATTCTGGGGAAAGCCTGGTCTTATCGGAAGAGACGGCATTCATCCCACTTTGGATGGTGCAGCTCTTTTGTCTCGTAATATGGCTAAGTTTGTTGGTCGTAAAACCTGACAAACCAGAGTTGAGACCAGGAGGCAGAGCTGTAGTCCTACACACTCCTCTGAGCTTCCCTGTGAGCAGTTTCCCAGCCACAATGTTAATGTTATAGAGACTGTGTCTGCCCCCCAACCCAGGCCTTTTATTACAGTTAATTCAAACTCAAATAAAAAGGAGTAAATCAAAAAAATGTAATAAAAATTAAAACAACCGAAGTTATGCCAAAAAATATGAGAATTAAATGTGGTCTGTTAAATATCAGATCCCTGTCATCTAAAGCTCTATTAGTGAACGATCTGATATCAGATTATCATATTGATTTACTCTCTTTAACTGAGACTTGGCTGTGTCAGGAAGAATATGTCAGCTTAAATGAATCCACTCCTCCCAGTCATCTTAATACTCATATTCCTCGAGACACTGGTCGAGGTGATGGAGTGGCAGCTATCTTCAGTTCTAGTCTTCTAATCAACCCTCGACCAAAACTTAGTTTCAGCTCTTTTGAAAGCCTTGTTCTGAGTTTTTCACACCCAGCTTGGAAAACTTTACAGCCTGTTTAATTTGTGATAGTATACCGCCCTCCTGGCGCATACTCTGATTTTCTAACTGAATTCTAAGAGTTTTTATCAGATTCAGATTTCAGATGAAATAATTATTGTAGGGGACTTCAATATTCATGTAGATGTTGATAATGATAGTCTTAGCATGGCATTGATGTCCCTTTTGGACTCTTGGTTTCACTCAAAGTGTAAACCAGCCTACTCACCGCTTTAACCACACCCTTGACCTTGTTCTAGCTTATGGCCTTGAAACCGAAAACTTAATTGTCTTCCCACAAAATCCTCTTCTATCAGATCACTATTTAGTAACATTCGATGTCCTATTAACCCACTACTCTCCAGTTAACAAAAATGTACTCACAAGATGTTTGTCTGATAGGACTGTAGCTAAATTTAAGGAAACAATTCCAGCTGCTTTTAATCCTTTACCACATCTGTTTACTACAGAAAGCTCTGATGCTAATGTTAGTCCCTCTCAGCTTGATCAGTTTGTTGATAGTACTGCAGGTTTGCTGAGAAGTACTCTAGACTCGATTGCCCCCTTAAAAAAGATTATTAAACGACAGAGGCTAGCTCCATGGTATGACTCAGAAACTCGTAACTTGAAGCAAATATCGCGTAAATTTGAAAGAATGTGGCGATCCACCAAAACAGAAGAGTCTCGTTTACTCTGGCAAAATAGTCTTAATAAATACAGGAAGGCCCTACAGCATGCTCGAGGTGTCTACTACTCCTCCCTCATAGAAGAAAATAAAAACAATCCCAGGTACCTTTTCAGCACTGTAGCCAGGCTGACAGAGAGTCACAGCTCCACTGAGCCAGGTATTCCTATAGGCCTCAGCAGTGATGATTTCATGAGCTTCTTTAATGACAAAATCCTAAAGATTAGAGACAAAATTTGTAACCTCCTGCCGTTAACCGGTGCAGATGTATCTTTGGAAACACCTGGAAAAACCTGATGTTTACCTTGACTGTTTTTCTCCAATTGACCTTACTGAGCTAAATTCTCTGATATCTTCGTCTAAACCATCAACCTGTCTTTTAGACCCGATTCCAACCAAGCTGCTTAAGGAAGTCTTTCCCTCAATTAGCACTTCTTTACTAGATATGATCAATATGTCTTTATCGACGGGCTATGTACCCCAGCCTTTTAAACTAGCTGTAATTAAGCCACTTCTTAAAAAGCCTACCCATGATTCAGGCACCTTAGCTAACTATAGACCTATATCTAACCTTCCTTTTATCTCAAAGATCCTTGAGAAAGCAGTCGCTAATCAATTATGTGACTTTCTTCATAACAACAGTTTATTTGAGGACTTTCAGTCAGGATTTAGAGTCCACCATAGCACTGAGACAGCCCTTGTGCGAGTTTCAAATGATCTACTTGCTGCTTCGGACAGAGGACTTCTCTCTGTACTCGTCCTGTTAGATCTTAGTGCCGCTTTCGACACGATAGACCATCACATCCTGTTACAGAGATTAGAACATTTAATTGGCATTACAGATTCTGCACTGAGTTGGTTTAAATCTTATTTATCAGATCGATCTCAGTTTGTTAATGTTCATGATGTGTCCTCTATGCAAACCAAAGTTAGTCATGGAGTTCCACAAGGTTCTGTGCTCGGACCGGTTCTTTTTACCTTATATATGCTTCCTCTGGGTAATATCATGAGGAAACACTCCATTAATTTTAATTGTTATGCGGATGATACTCAATTATACTTATCTATGAAGCCAGACGAAACCAATCTATCTAAACTAGAAGCATGCCTTAAGGACATAAAGATCTGGAAGACTAGAAACTTTCTGCTACTTAATTCAGACAAAACTGAAGTTATTGTGCTCGGCCCAAAACACCTTAGAGACTCTTTCTCTAATGATATAGCTGCCCTAGATGGCATCAGCCTGGCATCCAGCACTACTGTTAGGAATCTGGGAGTTCTATTTGATCAGGATATGTCCTTCATCTCCCACATAAAACAAATATCAAGGACAGCCTTCTTTCATCTCCGCAACATAGCAAAAATCAGACACATCTTGTCTCAAAACGATGCAGAAAAACTAGTCCATGCATTCGTTACTTCCAGGTTGGATTATTGTAACTCGTTACTATCAGGCTGCCCTAATAAGTCACTAAAAACTCTGCAGCTGGTACAAAATGCTGCAGCACGTGTGCTGACAAGAACTAGGAAGAGAGAGCACATCTCTCCTGTATTAGCCTCTCTGCACTGGCTTCCTGTAAAATCTAGAATAGAATTTAAAATCCTTCTTCTTACTTACAAAGCTCTTAATGGTCAGGCACCATCATATCTTAAAGAGCTCATAGTGCCATATTACCCCTCTAGAACATTGCGCTCCCAGGATGCAGGCCTGCTTGTGGTACCTAAAGTCTCTAAGAGTAGTGTTGGAGGTAGAGCCTTCAATTACCAGGCCCCCCTCCTCTGGAACAATCTACCAGTCAAGGTCCGGGAGGCAGACACCCTCTCTTCTTTTAAGAGTAGACTTAAAACTTTCCTCTTTGATAAAGCTTATAGTTAGGGCTGGCTCAGGCTTGGACTAGCCCATAGTTATGCTGCTATAGGTTTAGACTGCCGGGGGATCTGACACACCAAGCTTCTCTCTCCCTCTCTCTCTCTCTCCTCTCTCTCTCTCTCTCTCTCTCTCTCTCTCTCTCTCTCTCTCTCTCTCTCTCTCTCTCTCTCTCTCTCTCTCTCTCTCTCTCTCTCTCTCTCTCTCTCCCTCTCCCTGACTCTCTCTCTCTGACTCTCTCTCTCTCTCTCTGACTCTCTCTCTCTCTCTGACTCTCTCTCTCTCTCTGACTCTCCTCTCTCTCTCTCTCTCTCTCTCTCTCTCTCTCTCTCTCTCTGCTTCTCTCGCTGATTTATTCATTTATTTATTTTGTTAATCTTCACCCTAGTCTACCACTATTATTGGCATTGTAACCATAAGTATGTGTCTGTTGTTGTTCATGTAACAAGGACATATGTTGTTGTGGTAACAAGAACATATGTTGTTGCTGCTCTCTTTGCCTGTCTCTATCCTGCATCTCCTTCTATCCCATGTTCGGCCCATCCAGTCGAGGCAGATGGCTGTTCAACATGAGTCTGGTTCTGCTCGAGGTTTCTGCCTGTTAAAAGGAAGTTTTTCCTTGCCAATGTGCCAAATATTGCTAAGTGCTACTCATGGTGGATTCATGTTGGGACTCTCTTTAAATAACTTAACAAAGAGTCGTCTAGACCTGCTCTTTCTGTAAAGTGTCTCGAGATAACCCTGGTTATGATTTGGCGCTATACAAATAAAATTTGATTGATTGATTGATTGATCAGCCACTGTTGTCACCAGACGAGCAGTTACAGTGTGGGCAGGTGTGTCTAGTCAATACAGAACTGCCCTACGGGGAACGGCTGCTGGAGACTGGGGTACCTCAAATGGAGTGGCCTGCACTTTCTCCAGACCTGAATCCCATAGAAAACCTATGGGATCAGCTGAGTCGCCGTGTAGAGGCTCGGAACTCCCCAGAACCCCAGAACCTCAATGACCTGAGGGCCACCCTTCAAGAAGAGTCAGATGCCATGCCTCAGCAGTCAATAAATCCATTTGTGAACAGCATGAGATGTCGTTGTCAAGGTGTAATTGATGCTCAAGGGCACATGACAAGTTATTGAGACATTGACATTTTGTGTAGTGGTGTACCCACCACTGTTGTTGGCTTTTGTTTCAATAAATAGTTTAGGATGAGGAAATCACCATTGCATGCTCCTACGTAAATGCCCTTCTTTCATGATATAATACCACTGTAGCGTGAACTTTTTACATTTTCCATAAATTTCACCCGAAAGCCAAATATCTCTAACTTTTTGTGAGTAGTGTATGTTTTGCAAGTAGGCATACTGAGGGCACATGAACTTCACATCAGCACATAAATGCAATATTTGGTAAAGATATCGACTATGGCTGTAGACGAAATATATAAAAACTAAAAATTAGAAACGTGTGTACAATAAATATGTGAGTTCTTCAGAAGTGTCAGAAGTCACCACCCGCTCGGGTCTGAGGTGTAATGATTATTTTAACCAGAGATCTTTTAAGCAGGTCCTGCCCCTTTCTTTGTGCAGCCTTACTGTCACTTATAAGCAACCTTAGTTGTCAAGAGAATGCTGGGAGGGTCATACACTATGGCGCAGGGAAAAGGACAAAAGTAAGACTATTGAGAGGCCGAAGGAGGCTATATCCTTGCCGAAGCCAGCAACTGATCTGACCAATGATAAGCCAGCGCAGGTAACTGAGAGGCCGGCGGTGGTAAATGAGAAGCCACCTATTCATTCGACCAGGGCCGCAAGTCATGCGTCTAACATAGCAACCAATTGGATGGGCTACTGGCTAGGCTGGTTGGTAGCTTCCCAGGCTGGCGACTAGCACGCCGAAGCTAACAACCCACTGAACCAGTTACTGAAAAGGCTGGTCATTAGTTTCCCAGGCTGGCGAGAATAGTCTACATAGTAGAATCTGTAGGCAGGGACGTGGATTTCCGGGAAGGCAAGTGTTCTGGTTTCCATTTATACTATGCTCGACCACCTCACAAAGCCCTCCACCAGGCTCCTGTACTCCCCCTTCCGTCCATTCCTGACACAGCCGACGATCACAGTGTCGTCTGAGTATTTCTGCATGTGGCCGAGCTCAGAGTTGTGCTGGAAGTCAGAGGTGTAGAGGGGAAAGTACCGTCCCCTGTGGTGCTCCAGTGCTGCTCCAGTGCTGCTGACCACACTGTCAGATGTGCAGCCTTTCAGCCTGACGTACTGTGGTCTCTCTGTCAGATAGTCTGTAATCCATCTCACCAGATGTGAGTCCACCCTCATCTCTGTCAGCTTGTCTCTCAGGAGTAGGGGCTGGATGGTATTAAAGGATCTGGAAAAATCAAAGAACATGATTCTAACCGCGCCACTGCCCTTGTCCAGGTGACAGTCAGCCCTGTGTAGCAGATAGAGGATGGCGTCGTCCACGCCCGCCTTCACCTGATATGCGAACTGCAGAGGATCTTGTGCGTGGCGGACCTGGGGTCTGAGGAGATGGAGCAGCAGCCGTTCCATGGTCTTCATCATGTGTGATGTCAGTGCAACCGGCTGGAAGTCATCTGGCTCAAGTAGCATTAAGTAAACATGAACCTTTTTTAACCTGCTATAAATGTTGGGCTGCATGTATTGAGTACACCTGATATAGTTTGATTGTAAGATCTGGAACAGGAGCGGCATGCCGGTAGAGAACGGCAGCAGCAGACTGATCGACAGGCTGACTTGCCACCACAGTAATGGAGGGTGCCACACGATGGCAGAACACACAAATCAAGATATTCATAGAAGTGTTGGAAGAAAAAGTTTTACAAGTAGGCCACTGAAAGCACGTGAACTCCTTCACATCAGCACAAAGTAAAGGCAAATTACTTGAGTGTTCATTTAACACAATAAAACACAAGATATCAGCTATATGAAAAATAAATTAGAAAACCAACAAATAGAAACATGCAAAAACAAGAAATATCTGAGAGTGTGGGAACCTGTATATAGTGTAGGGGGAGGAGAAGTGTTAATGTAGACAGTAGAAACAGTCTTTGGTTGTTAACCACTGAAATTACCTATGCAGTTATAGCAGGAAGTATGACGTCATTCTCACAGTGAGATGGTCGCTGTTGTTTCCTCTCTGCTCTCTCATCAACATGGCCGCTCATCTCAGCGCTCTTCTCATCCTTACTGGACTCACAGGTCGGTCACCGGGATTATTCTATCATTTGTATTTTCTGGTGATGTCAGAAGATGATGTGACTATAACTTCAACTTTTTATGGTCAATTTGTTTGTTGCAGGAATTCACAGCTTAACTACAGTCAGTAAAGTGTCAGTGAAGAGAGGAGGCTCCGTCTCTGTCCCGTGTCTCTATGAGTCTAAGTACACAACTCATGTGAAATACTTGTGTAAAGGATGGGATTGGGGTACCTGCTTCGACGCAGTTAAAACTAATGAACAAGGTGGTTCAGGAAGGTTTTTAATCTCTGATGACAAACAGCAAAGAATCTTCACTGTGACCATTAGTGACCTGTCTGTTGGGTCTTATTACTGGTGTGCTGTGGAGATAAATAATGGGCCAGATATCCAGACGTTATTTCTGCTGTCCACAGGTAAGAAGCCTTAGAAGGGACTTCCTGTGTGTTTTAACCTGCTTTACATATCTCTGGGTTTAAATCACTTATACAGATATTTTTAGGATTAAAGTATGTCCAGTAAAAATGCTTGTTTTTGCCCCTCACAGGCTCAGTTTGTTATCTGATTGTTAACTGGCTGACAACATAAAGAAAGGATTGTTACACAAATAGACCTTTTTATGAAGGTAAGATCCTTTTTAACCAGAAAGAGCTGTGAGCTACATTGCTATCTTCTAATCCACCAGACTCCATTGACAAAAACAGTATTTTTTCCTCACAGAACACAGGTGTTCCTGGTCTCCTGCTGCCTCAATCAGGTAGTTTGTTTGAGTTATGTGTTGGATTCAAACCTTTAAAACACCAGAGTCACACAACGATACAAATTAAGTAACCGGTTTATGCAGCAGTGGATCAGCAACTCCTGTGTTCTTTGGAGTTAAATTACTGTTTTTGTCAATGGAGTCTGGTGGCTTTGAAGTGGGCGATTTACAGGTTGTTTCTTGTTTAAAAAAGCATCTTTCTGTTGTAAAAAAAGGTCTTTCTCTGTAGCAAACCTGTTTGTAATGTTGTCAGACACTTAGAATAACAATTTGATCCCATTAGTACTCTTATCATCATCAGTCAATAATATTTGAAATAAATGTAAATGAAGTCATTTATCTACCACATGTACTCTTTGCAGAAAGTACTGATCAAACAGCTGAACACAACATTGTAGAAAATGCTGTTTGTTGTCCCTCAAGGTCGGCCCCAGCTCTCTGTGGATCGTCAGGAGGTTACAGGATTTATTGGAGAAGATGTTACCGTCCATTGTCACTATAGTGTTGGTGGAGAAAGTCGGTGGTGCAGGCTGGGAGGGTCCTGTGTGAAGGAGCCGTCTGGATCAATAGATGGAACAACAGTGACCATTAATGTAAAAGTCTCCAAAGTTTTCTCTGTGACTCTGAGTGGACTGAGGACACAGAGCAGCGGCTGGTACTTCTGTGATAAAGGAGACCTACAGATGCCAGTGCATGTAACTGTTCAAGAGAGACTCAGCACTAGTAAGTACCATAATACTGACCAACAGTATAGACGAGCACAAGGTTATAAAATGTGCAGTTATAATTTGCAACATTAGCAAAGCGTTGCATTTGATACAGATGTGATATTAGTATACATATTTGTGATATGATTCTGTTAATCATTCTGTTGTTTCTCTCAGCCGCACTCGCAGCAACAAGAGGTTCAAACACCTTTGAAAGCACTCATCAACCTGTCAATCACACGTCTGTGTTTGAGTATGAAGAACACACCACAGTTCAGGCTGCGTCGCACAGGTCAGTTACATTTGCAGTCAATACACTATTTAGTAGACTGTGGCTGATTTAGGGGCCAATGAATCAGTCACAGATTTGTAGTGAAGTCTCAATACATGCATTTTAACATGAAGCTGCCTTTATTAATCATGAATAACGTCTAAACTGTATAAAATGGTGCAGCAGTATATTTCTTGATCACAACATAGTTCTACTTGAAGGACACTGATCTGTTAATGATTTTCATCGTGTCTTTATAATTTATTCTACAGTGTTTCCTTCCACCTGAAGAGTTTCTCCGTCCGTCTGAGCGTGTTGATCCTCGTTGTGCTGGTCGGCTTGTTCGTATGGTTTATTTTCAAAAGACGAAGTAAGTCTGTGCTGATCTTAATAAATCCAACTCATGTTGTTTCTAACTATTTCTCTTTAAAACTGTAGACATGTGTCGCACAGTCATTGCACAATGAGAGACAGTAACAGGAGTTTTGATTGTTCCACTTTCAGAGCGGACCACAGCCCAAACATCAGCTGCAACACCAGTAAGATATTCTGATTCATCTCCACAGTGTTTATAATGAGAGAAAACGTCTCTTTGCAGAACGACTGTAGATGGTACAATATTGTGGATGTGCCTGTGAGCTTAAAGCTCAAAGTCAGTTTCACTTTAAGAATATTTTGACACGTTTTCTTCCTGGTGTTTCTTCCACGTGGAGAGTTAGATGAAAAGATTGAATCTATACTCAAATCAGTCAGTTAAATATAAAGCTACAGCCAGCACAGGGTGAGCTAAGCTTAACATAAAGACCTAATCAGCTACAGGTTGTATAGCTTCATATTAAAAGACAGACAAGACAGTGATATATATCAGTTTCAAAGAAAGCAAGTCAAAATATTTGTGTGTAATTATTCCTTAATGAGGGAAGTATATAAGATTGCTTATCGTTAGTATTTTTAAAATGATGTAATGGACAGGTTATATCATCTTGTTCAGACTTTGTGTAAATTACATTTAGTTTTGTCCTTTAACAGCCAGAAGAGGAAGTAACTTACAGTAATGTGGAGACAATGAGAGAGACTTCAGGCCAGGTAACTGTCAACTACTGAAACTGTCATTTGTATTTCACAATACTAGTACATAAAAATAAATATAGAAACACTTTACATGTTTTATTTAGAACTGAAGAACTGCACAGAATAAAACTGTGTCTTTCTGTGTGTGTGTCTCTCCCTCCATACCCAGAGGTCATATGCTGAAAGTGATGTGGATGGGATGTAACGCTCTGTGCTCACCAGAACAAACAGAAGAAAATGGGAGATTGAAGAGACGCTGGTTACACTGGTTCATTTTTCATTTCTGGTCATGGTGATGGTTTACTTTTTTCTCCAGTGAGATGTTGTGCTTTCTGCTGTTGTTGTTTGTGCAGTCGTTGCTATGGTAACGGCATCTAGAGTGTTAATTATAAGATTTACATGCTAAGATCAGTAAGCTGCCTTTATCAGTTAAAAGTCCAGTGCCACAGCTGATGAGCTCAGAATCATCTGCCGGGTTTCTGCGTGCCAGGCCACACACGTCTGATTTGTTCAATTGACTTGATCCGCCATCTTGAAGACACACGGGGCGCGACCACCTTCATGGTAGCTCCGCCATCTTGTCCTCTCTCTCTCTGCACCCCCCACTCACACACACACACACACACACACACACACACACACACACACACACACACACACACACACACAAACGCACGCAGACACGTGTGGGCCTCTGCTTTGTGCATTGTAAATAGCTGCTGGTATTTAGGTTTGATAGTTATTTGTTTGGTTAAGTGTCGTCAACTTTGATTGGTGCTGCTTGTTAAATAAATTCTATTTATAATTTAAAGAGAAGTTGTTTGTAATTACTTGTGTATTCACATTGTGGTTATAGCTGGTTGCGAAGGTCAGTGCTCGGATTCATACCTTCCCTTTTTCACTTTTAATTGAAAATATTGATATTTCATAACAATATTGATTTTGTATAAGTGTAATATTGAGGCTGAGTCTTCTTCTTTTTGGTTATTACTCCCTGATCCCAGGGTGGTGCCTTGAAATTAGTCATTCTGACTGATATTCTTTTATTAAAATTAATAATCAGAATTCTTATTAATATTTTTCTTAATAGCCAAAATGCTCCGACCAAATCCCAACAACTCATTAAATATGCTCTTCAGCAAAAATCGCTTTTTCAGCCATATTTAATATGAAACATCTTGAAGAGTATATAGAATAGATATTGTTTAAGTAGAGCATTCACCTCCAGATAAATTGTTTCAGTACAAATACTTTAAAAATGACATCCATCGTTCAGGTCACCTGGACATGAGACAGCATTACAGTATTCTCACTACATCTAAGTAACAAAGTACCTCCGGTAACCTCCAAGTGCAGACAAATTAAACTGGGCTGCAGTGGAGAGGGAATTGATGATTCTAAGGCCAGGAAGATGTCTTCCAGATTAAAGTAAAAAGAGCGAGGCAATAGTTGGGATCAGCAATTAGGATTGTAATCCTTCTCATGAATCCAGGGAATTACCGGTCCCGTCCTAGGAAGTGTTGAATTTTCTTCTATGTAACGCTACTGTTGCGGCGATCTGCCTGGAGGTGTGGCTGCGTGCGTGCTGCTGCGTGCGCGTAACAGCGGGCGCGCTGCTCTGCGGCGCACCTCAGCAGGTGATTGCAATTGAACTAATCAGCAGCACACGCCACAAACGCCCCAGTAGTTTGGCTGTGTGCAAGACGGCGGAGGACAGCAGAAGCAAAGCTAAAGAAGCTTCACAAATTAATCAAACGCATGGGGAAAGGACTCGAATCAAAAGGGCTACCGGTAAGCTCACGTCTCTTCACTGGACTCTGAAATGTGATCTCTGGCTGTGTTGTGGTCCATGTATTGGGGTAAATGAATTGTACTGTCTGTTGTTGACGGGAGAGATTAACATTGTTTTATACGGTAAAGTTCAGTTTAAAGGCAGCACTTGTCATTGCAATTGGCTTAACATTTATTTAGATATTAAACTGTTAAGATGTGGGTACAATTTGTGCTTATTTCGTTTCTTTGGGTTACCTACCTTATTTACTATAAAATATCTGTTTAAATTGTAAAACAAATTGTGACCCAATTAGGTTGCTTAAAACTGTGCTTAAAAATAGATGTCTAAGAATAGAAAAGAGTTGATGAAGTGTTTAAATAGCACTAGTTAAAATATAGTAAATTTTTTGCTTCATTAAAATGCAAAGTAAAAATATTTAATGTATGTATAAAAATAAGGGTATTTCTGTTCAAAAATGGTTGTTAAAATCTACAGTAAAATCGGTTTAAAATGCTTGATTTCATTTAAGTTAAGAAATGAGTATTAAAGGTATGAGTGTTAGAATTGTGATAGAAATACATGTCACGTCTAAAATCTGTATAAAATAATTTAGGTTAAAACATAAGGTAAAAACAGGTTTAATTTACACAGTACTTACCTGGGTTGATATTTAGTGAGACAATGGTTAATGTATGTTTAAAATCTACTTACCTTTTACCTAATTAAATGCACTTTCCTGAAAATGCGTTTAAATGTACTTATCTTGGTTGATGGAAAATGCAGAATTTTATTTACATTTGTTTTATTCTTGTGTTTAAAGGTTTTTCACCTTCCTTGTTTATTGGTCAAAATAAACTGAAGATTGACTGAAATCCTGAGTCTGGTCAAGTCCTTCCTTTTTCAAGTTTGGGAAGCCATGACGTTGTAAATACACTTGACAGTCACTATAGTAACATTAATTTCTGCTACAATAAAACGTTGAAATGTAATAAAGTTGTTTACACAAGGTTTGCCTCACAAGTAAATCTGATCTTCTTTATGATACATTTTTATGTATAAATATAAGCTCTCAAGATAAGATATGATTCTTTGTCATTGTACAGGATAAACAACGAAATTCAGGTGCACTTCAAGCACCCGACTCAAAATATATACATATATGTATATGAAATAAAATAAATAATAGATTCTTACACTCATACACTCATACACACATTCAACAAACATACCAGCATTTTTTACCATACACTCATTGCCAACGTATGCAGTTAAAAAACAACAACATGGTATTAAAAGTGATGAAGTGCGTTGATAGTATTGCACATGGGTAGTTATTGCCCATTAATGCTGACTTGTATTGGGGGTGTGTGCTTTCAGTAATTATGTTACTGTTAGTTACTGTGGCCGATGGTCCGTTTTTTTTTATTTCTGGCTCCTGTCATCATCAACGTCTGACTAATATGTAAAGTTTAAATAACGTTTGTATCTCCATCTACATACGGTACCTTCATCAGCACCTGGGGGGCCACTGTCTAATGTTGTTAATCCAACTACCCATGCTGCTGTCACGGGCAGTAGGCAGCAGCAGACTGACCGCAGTAATGGAGGCTGACACACAAGGGCGGAACCAACGACTGTATCGATGGATGACGCGTCTCCATCTGCTCTCATCGTACAGAATTGATGCCAAAATAGCCCCAATGATGGGCGCTGCCATCTTACGATGGTGACGTCATTTGGAGCCAGAGTCTGCGCAGGAGAGATCGGCGGGTTGCGCCCTCGTAGCCACTTCTGCTAACCAAAACACAGACTTACTGAAAAAACAGCATGGATCCTGCACGCCGGCTATTTAACAGCAGAACAGCTTCTTTGTGTTGGTCTGAGGTTAACGTTCACAGGTATTCATTCAGGTTCAATGGCTGTAGTGATTGTTTTAGTTACGTTTGTTCTCGCGGATCGTCCTCTACTCTGCTAATCCGGAACAGATCGGCTGCAGGAGCCGCATTGGTCAACAGAGCTGTCAATCATCATTTTTAAGCATCAAATAACTAATTTAAATATAAACTTGTCAGAAAAATGAACACTTGGACGTAAATCAGCATGATAAGAACTAATAATGACAGAAACCATGTTTGAGAAAAATTTATTTGGTGTTTATTTTCATTTTATAGTTTGACTCATGTCCCATCTGTTAACATGGAGGAGGCGGGCTTTATGACCTATACTGCAGCCAGTCAGCAGGGGGTGATAGAGAGATTTTGGCTTCACTTTTAGGGATGTCATCCATCTTTTCATGCAGTCTATGGGCGGAACACGCAAATCAAGATATTCATAGAAATGTTGGAAAAAAATATGTTTTGCAAGTAGGTGCACTGAGAGCACATGAACTTCACATCAGCACATAAATGCAAATATTTGGTAAATATATCAACTATGGCTGTAGACGAAATATATAAAAACTAAAAATTAGAAACATGCGTGGACAATAAATATATATATCAGAAGTGTCAGAAGTCACCACCCACTGGGGTCTGAGGTGTAATGATTTTAACACTGTCACTTATAAGCAACCTTAGTTGTCAAGGGAGAATGCTGTATAGTTTCTAATTCAACAACTTAAATATGACAACTTTCAATATAGCAACAAAGCAGGGAAATATCTGGCAAACCAACTACAACACAAAAAAGAAAAATCTATTATTCCATCATTATTCCATCATCATCCCCAGAGGGGAAACTATCCAAGACCCACATGATATAAACAAAACTTTCCAATCTTTCTACAGCAGCTTATATTCCTCCAGTACAGAACCCACTCCCACAGAAATAGCATCTTTTTTCAACAACATAACCTTACCAGCCCTTTCAGAAGAACTTGCTGAAAGCTTAGACTATCACCTCGGAAGAACTTCATGAAGCCTTGAATAAAATGCCAAACAATAAATCCCCCGGACCAGATGGTTTCCCAGCAGAATTTTATAAACACTTTTGGCACATAGTCTCACCACTTTTCTATAGAGCAACCTTAGAAATAAAAACCACCTCCACAATCCCTACCTACATGAATACAGCCACTATGTCACTTATATTAAAACCTAAGACCCAACCCACCCATCCAGTTACCGTCCAATCTCTAATTAATACAGATCTAAAAATTATCACCAAAGCCCTAGCGACCAGAATTGAAACGGCTACCCCCACATTAATCCAAGGCGTTTGACAAGGTTAACTGGAAATTTATTTTCAATGTACTCAGAAAGTTTGGTTTTGGAGAGTCATTCATCCATTGGATAAATATACTTTACACTTCACCTATGGCCACAATAACCACAAATGGTATCACTTCACAGAGTTTCAGACTTCACAGAGGAACCAGACAAGGCTGTCCACTTTCAGCCTCTCTATTTGCCCTCTTCATTGATTCTCTGGCTGCAGCAATACGACAAAGCAATAACATTAAAGGAATTCATAATAACTCACAACATAAAATTAGCCTCTACGCAGATGATATATTATTATTTTTACAAGACCCTAACACTTCATTACAGGAAACTTTTAATCTGATCGACAATTTCTCTGCAATCTCAAATTATACAATTAACTGGAATAAATCAACCATACTCCCCCTCTCTGAAGGCGCATGGGACTCTGCAACCCAAAACCAACTGCTCCCTTTTCACATCGGTAATATTAAGTATTTAGGTATTAACATTTCTCTGAAGCTATCAGATCTCTTTAACCTCAATTATACTCCACTAATAAAAAAAATACAAGAAGACCTCAAACGATGGACAAACCTACCACTCTCTCTCATAGGAAGAATTGCAACAGTTAAAATGAAAATCTTACCCCAGGTCAATTACCTATTTTCGATGCTCCCAACTACCCCAACAGACAAATGGTTTAAATCCCTGGACTCACTCACCAACCACTTCTACTGGAAAAATAAAAAACCAAAAATCGCACTTGCAACATTACAAAAGGAAAAAACTCATGGCGGTCTACAAGCTCCAATCTTGCAACAGTATTTTCTAGCAAACCAAATACAGTACATAATCAAATGGATACAACAACCACAACACAATAACTCATGGACAGACTTTACTATTACTGCTGCTGTTAGTATTTTCAAAGTCAATAACCTAATCAACAAGTTTTATTTCTGGTTTTTACTTTTATTTTTATTTTATTTTTATCAGTTACTATTATAATTATAATGATAATAATTATCACTATTATTATTACTATTATTACTATCATTATTATTATTATTATAGAGCAGTATGTCCGATTACTATTGTTATTGTGATTATTATTTATTTGATCATTTATTTATTCATTTTTTTCCCCCCACCTGCCTCTCTTATGATGACATTGTTATTTATGATATTCTTTGGTTACTTGGATTAAAAAGATCAAGATGTTTTATACATATAGGTATATAAACAATTAAACATTAGCGGTGAGATGCGGGACCGGCCGGGGTGGGGACAGGGTGGGCGGGGGTATCGTGTCCGGTGGTGATGATGTCTTGGTGGCATGGCGGTGCATCTGACTGGGGCGGGTGGAGAGTAGGGTTGGCGGGGCCTACCTCTGCACCAGCACTTTTGAATAGGGGGGGGCAAATCAATTTAAACACACTCCCTCCCAAAGGGTCTGGGAGTGCTCCGTGTACTGGACGGGCCTTGAGATTTGGGCCGTCTCTGTAGCGGGCCAGCACTCACCTCTGGGCCTGGGTGCGGCCCAATGTACAGGACGGCTCACAAGGGAGAAAAGAGGAAAAAAATGAATAAAAAAATAAAAAATAAAAAACAAATAGAAATATATATATAAATAAATAAAGGGTGTTTGTCTGTGGGGGGAGCCCTCACTGACCCGTACTGCCTTTCTCCGGTCGGGGCTTCGGGTTGTGCCCCTAGGGGCCGGGGGTCTCCTGCTCGCCTCTCCAATGCCCCGGTCCGGCCCCGCCCTCATTGCTGTATAACATTTTGATTAATTATCATAATACTCATAATCATAACCCACATAACACCTAGTTATTCATTTCTGTATTTTATTCATTTATTTCTGTGCCACAACTGCCATACCCCTCACATGTCCAGGATCCTCAACACAAACTGAACCTGTCATACAAACATCCAGCCACACACACACACATACACACACCACACACACACACACATACACACACCACACACACACACACACACACACACACACACACACACACCACACACCATACCTGAGTCTAATTTCTACTCCCATTCTGTAATGATATCAACACTTACACAGTCGTAACTTTTCCATACTATTGGTTTATTTTATTTTATTTTATTTATTTTTTTGGTTTGTCTATCTGTTTGTTCTGCTTATCTGTTTGTGTCTTTTTTCTGTTCAATGTCACTATCTTCTTTGTCATGTATATCCACAAATTAAAAAAATAAAAATATATATTAAAAAAATAAAAATAAAAATAAAAAAGGGAGAATGCTGGGAGGGTCATACACTATGGCGCAGGGAAAAGGACAAAATAAAGACTATTGAGAGGCCGAAGGAGGCTATATCCTTGCCAAAGCCAGCTACTGATCTGGCCAATGATAAGCCAGCGCAGGTAACTGAGAGGCCGGCGGTGGTAAATGAGAAGCCACCTATTCATTCGACCAGGGCCGCAAGTCATGCGTCTAACATAGCAACCAATTGGATGGGCTACTGGCTAGGCTGGTTGTTAGCTTCCCAGGCTGGGGACTAACATTATTCTACATAGTAGAATAGTCTACAACGTAGAATCTGTAGGCAGGGACGTGGATTTCCGGGAAGACAAGTGTTATGGTTTCCATTTTTACTATGCTTGTAGTCAGAGTAATATTGACCAATCACGTATCAGAAGGCGTATGCAAGAAAAACAGTCCATGAGGAGAGCAAAAGCAGGCGGAACGTAAACCGCCGACAGACATCTGCATGTCAGACAAAGCTAGAATTTTTACTTCTTACAAATCTGCATCATGATGTTGAAACTTCGGCAAAGGTAAGACCCGTTAATAACAAGTAGATCACAAGAAAACGCAATGCAGTACGCGGAAGTCTTGACCGGAAGTCGTTTATCGCTTTCCCCCCGGCACGTTCACCGATGAAGATAAAGTCTTAATACTTTTCCGTTTCGTCAGTGATTCTTTCGCGGATTCTAAAGTAACTCCACCTTTAAGCTGAAGAATGAGAAGATGAAAGCGAGTGGAAGAAGAAACAAAGAAGAGAGAAGAAAAGGAAGCTGTGATATTTATTCTCTGAGCAGAGGGTGCAGGTGTTACATTGGGTGTTAGCACCCGCCCACTATCCCTTCTGCATGTGTGTCTCCCTTACGTCACAGAGATGTGTGTACGTGTGTAAATTGTCCCAAGTTGTATGAAAGTTCAAGGTGGATGAGTTGTCCCAGGTGAACCCAAAGTTCATTACAGATGTTGGTGCAGGTTGTATGCTTTGTGAGGCCTCTCAGCTCTGTGGCCTTGATGGGTGCTGAGACAATCGGTTTACTGTGTCTGTCTCACGGATGGTGAGATCATCCATCATGTCATGATCCATCATGCAGGTATCATCCCCTTCTTCCTTGTCAGGAGTCTCAGCTAATTAGCGAGAGTTGATCATTTATAGATGTTCACGTCAACAGAAAGCTCCCAGACTATACCAACAAGAAGTTCTAGATAGAACCTCAGCTCTACAGGAAGAACCCTGTGGGAACCTGTATACAGTATAGGGGGAGGAGATGTGTTAATGTAGACAGTAGAAACAGTCTTTGGTTGTTAACCACTGAAATTACCTATGCAGTTATAGCAGGAAGTATGACGTCATTCTCACAGTGAGATGGTCGCTGTTGTTTCCTCTCTGCTCTCTCATCAACATGGCCGCTCATCTCAGCGCTCTTCTCATCCTTACTGGACTCACAGGTCGGTCACCGGGATTATTCTATCATTTGTATTTTCTGGTGATGTCAGAAGATGATGTGACTATAATTTCAACTTTTTATGGTCAATTTGTTTGTTGCAGGAATTCACAGCTTAACTACAGTCAGAAAAGTGTCAGTGAAGAGAGGAGGCTCCGTTTCTGTCCCGTGTCTCTATGAGTCTAAGTACACAACTCATGTGAAATACTTGTGTGAAGGACTGGATTGGCTTGCCTGCTCCTACGCAGTTAAAACTAATGAACAAGGTGGTTCAGGAAGGTTTTTAATCTCTGATGACAAACAGCAAAGAATCTTCACTGTGACCATTAGTGACCTGTCTGTTTATGGGTCTTATTACTGGTGTGCTGTGGAGATAAATAATGGGCCAGACATCCGGACGTTATTTCAGCTGTCAGTTACCACAGGTAAGAAGCCTTAGAAGGGACTTCCTGTATGTTTTAACCTGTTTTACATATCTCAGGGTTTAAATCACTTATACAGATAATTTTAGGATCAAAGTATGTCCAGTAAAAATGCTTGTTTTTGACCCTCACAGGCTCAGATTGTTATCCGATTGTTAACTGGCTGACAACATAAAGAAAGGATTGTTACACAAATAGACCTTTTTATGAAGGTAAGATCCTTTTTAACCAGAAAGAGCTGTGAGCTACATTGCTATCTTCTAATCCACCAGACTCCATTGACAAAAACAGTATTTTTTCCTCACAGAACACAGGAGTTCCTGGTCTCCTGCTGCCTCAATCAGGTAGTTTGTTTGAGTTATGTGTTGGATTCAAACCTTTAAAACACCAAAGTCACACAACGATACAAATTAAGTAACCGGTTGATGCAGCAGTGGATCAGCAACTCCTGTGTTCTTTGGAGTTAAATTACTGTTTGTGTCAATGGAGTCTGGTGGCTTTGAAGTGGGCGATTTACAGGTTGTTTCTTGTTTAAAAAAGCATCTTTCTGTTGTAAAAAAGGTCTTTCTCTGTAGCAAACCTGTTTGTAATGTTGTCAGACACTTAGAATAACAATTTGATCCCATTAGTACTCTTATCATCATCAGGCAATAATATTTGAAATAAATGTAAATGAAGTCATTTATCTACCACATGTAGTCTTTGCAGAAAGTACTGATCAAACAGCTGAACACAACATTGTAGAAAATGCTGTTTGTTGTCCCTCAAGGTCGGCCCCAGCTCTCTGTGGATCGTCAGGAGGTTACAGGATTTATTGGAGAAGATGTTACCGTCCATTGTCACTATCGTGTTGGTGGAGAAAGTCGGTGGTGCAGGCTGGGAGGGTCCTGTGTGAAGGAGCCGTCTGGATCAATAGATGGAACAACAGTGACCATTAAAGTGGTCAAAGTCTCCTTAGTTTTCTCTGTGACTCTGAGTGGACTGAGGACACAGAGCAGCGGCTGGTACTTCTGTGATAAAGGAGGCCTACAGATGCCCGTGCATGTAACTGTTCAAGAGAGACTCAGCACTAGTAAGTACCATAATACTGACCAACAGTACAGACGAGCACAAGGTTATAAAATGTTATTGGACTTACATACCTGGCGAGTCTCAAATGTGATATTGAACATATCAGTGTGATGTTTACTGACAAATTTCAGGTGTGTCTGTTGATGGATGGTTTGATGCTTTTGGATGTTTAGTCTATAAGTCCAGTTAGAGTGATTAAGACTGTAGCCCTCTTCACCACACACAGACACAGGTAGGTTCTTTAAAAACGGGCGTTTATTTCTTGGGCAAGTTTCTTTGATGAATCCACTTTTGTAATATCATCAGGCCTCTCTCACGCCGTGAGAACTACAACTGAATAAACACAATACAAACGCATCACCAACTTATACAGCACATGACCCAGCATCAAACAAATCATGGACAAAACGACATTTATAAATATACAGCAAAGACAAAAATAGTGAAACAAAAATACCTCGTTGACCGCTTGTAGTGAAAAGAGGTTGCAGAATCCTCAATAATCCTCAGTAAGGTCCTTTTGACCGTCTGCTTTGACTCCAGACGCAGATAAATGTGACCTCCATTACAGTGTAGCAGAGCCTCATATATGACACCTGCCCACGTTTTCATTGTCTAGTGCATCTACTAATTAGGTCGTTGTGGTAACAGAGAAAACTTTAGTTCCTATACAGAAACATATAAACAACGGACCAATGCTCTCACTATTTTCCTGTACTGTATGATACAAACAATTATAACCACATCAGATTTAGATTTTAACTTCACATCAATTATGAATCAATTATAAATTTATCATCACAAACATAGATTATTATGCAACGGCATTTATAAAGACATTACTATTGTAATATAGAAGTGATATTATAATTGATTCTTGTGGTATGCTTATGTTATTTATTGTGTTGTTTCCCATAGCAACACTTACAGCAACCACAGAACTTAACATCTTTTCAAGCAGTCGTCAGCCTGTGACTCACACGTCTGTCTTGGCGTATGAAGAACACACCACAGTTCATGCTGGATCCCGCAGGTCAGTCGCCTCACTGTGCTATTAACGTTCAGACAAAATCAATCATTGTAAGGGAATCTATATGTATATTTGTTGACCAATATGACTTATACGAAATATGGTCAATTTGTTTTTTCACTAAGAACATCATTATTTTTTTCTCTTCTGTGTTGGTGTGTTTGAAACTGTTGCTGCAGTGCTTCCATTCACCTGCTGACTCTCATCATCCCTCTGAGTCTGCTGATCATCATTATGATGGCGGCCTTGATCCTCTGCTTCATATTGACAAGAAACAGTAAGAATATTCAGAAGTTTATAAATCCAAATAAATCAAGTGTTGTTGTTGAATATTTTACTTGTGTTCAGCTTTAAGAGTTTTTACTGTTTCACTTTTAGAGCGGACAAACGAACAACCATCAGCGGTGAGATATAAAGATCATTTGTTGTTTTTAACAAAAAGTGCTATAGGGCTGCCATCATGGTTTCTTCTGTTTACACGGCAGTTTTGTGCCTTCATCAGGAAGTTTTGCAGAACCATAAATTATCTGCAGATGCTCTTTAACAATTATCAATTATGAGCAGAAAAAGGATTAAAAACAAACAAATGTTTCACGGCTGACCTTTTTCAAATTATTCTTAATACATTTAATTGACACTTTTTGACCTGAGGAACAACTTTTGGTGGTTAAAGGCCCAACCCCAATATATCTGCACATTCTGAGATACAGACACATTTTAACAGCTGCATTTCAGGAAACACTTTAAGACCCTGTGTTGCTGCAGGACGACACTGTTTATTTTCACCCCTCTGATGTTTGTTTTGCTGCTTCACAGGCTGAAGATGAAGTAACTTACAGTGCTGTTAGGCATGTGAGACACACTTTCAACAAGGTAACTAAACACAGTTATATCAAGATATGTGTCAGTCTGTTCTGTCCCTCTGCAGAACACTGTGCCTTTACAGAAGGATATCTAATATCTCTGTTGTATTTAAATGAGCCACATATTCATTCATATTACAACAACTTGTTTTGTTCTCCAACAGGATCAAGCTCAAGATGAGGACGTGATATACAGCACATTAGCTGTGCATTAAACGTGTGCACTGTATGTATTACATCACTGTGATTGTGTCTACATGTGACAAATGAACGTGATGGATTGAATGTAACTCTTGTTACTTTCTGCTGCATGTCTTTCCATTCTTCATTCTTTGTCGTCTTGTTTCTTCACATTGTTTTGATGTTTTTACACCTTTACAACCGTCGCACACGCAGATAACTCGCACAAATGAGAGAGGTGTGAACACAAACAGTTTTAGACAGGAGAGCTGACATGAGCAGAAAGTTACTTTGAAGCATCCTCAGAGAGTACTAACTAACCAAAGTATTCAATGACTGGGAGAGGACAGAGAGCAGCGGTGATGTTAGTCTTCATTTTATTGATATTATAGTAAATCATTGTGTTGTTTTTCACTCCCACACTCACAGAAACAAGACCTTTAAACACTTTAACAACTTGTTAAAGAATAAGTCACACTTCTGTCTTTGCATATAAAAACAGCACAGTGTGAAAAGGTTTCCTCAGAACACTCACGCCTGCCCCAGGTTCATTTCCTGCAGCCAGCAGTCATCAGGCTTAGTCAGGCCACTCGTGCCCAGTGACACAGAGTGGAGCCCTACATTAGAGGATGTTTACCTCGTTTATGTTATCAGTTTATATTAATTTGCTTTAACTGCTCACTTTGAAATATTGTCATTCAATGTTTAAATTGTTGTGTTGACTTTTGTTTCATTGTGAATTACACTCTGGTTCCCCCTCCCCCCCTCTATGGTTTGTTCCTGTTCTGACGGGGCGAGGACGGTTTCAAATTCACTGTGAGCTGTCACTGTGGGTTTTTAGTTATTTTCCTGTTTATTTGCTTGTTGCAAATTGTGTTTTGCTCTTTTTCTTGCTGCAGTCAGTAAATCCACCAGTTCTTCTTACAGACTTCTTCCTCCTGAGTCATTCTTCCAACCAACATCTTTTTAATCCCCACCAGTGCCAAACAGCCACACTTCAATCTCTTTTTATATAGAATTAATATTAGTAATGCTACACAGAGTTCATGCTGGGTCCTGCAAGTTGCCCCCTTTTGCATTCACATTTATACCTTTAAAATGTTCAGAGGATGCTTATTAACATTAAATATATGTTAATAGAACTATTCAAAGTGTAACTGCACCCCCAGGTCTCTCCATAACTCCACCCACTGCACAATTTTGAAAAATGCTCAAAGTGGGCAAGGGGCTGAGAGGGGGGTGGGTGTGTCCGGCAGCTCTGGGACGTCCCCTCCCCTGGCCAGAGAAAAATGGAGAGCAACACAGAGTCACAGGGCACATATGCCACAGAGGGCTCTCTTTGAGGACTTCTCCCCTCCAGAGTCCCCTGAAGAGCACAGTGGTGGAGGACCGTGGTGGTCCCGAGCCCTGTCAGTTCGAGCTGTTGGCTCCAGCCCCACGAATGCCTGAAGCAGGAGCTTTCAGAACCGAGGCAACACAAGTGCACAAATGCACATGTGCCGACCGCACGTGCATTGACAGGCGTTACCATTCCTTTAACAAAAAAAAATTCATGATGTAATTTTGTCCCAAACGGTCGTGTCTACTGTCGGCTGGCAAGGTCCAGGCCTGATTTAAAACAGTAGATGGCGTGTTGAGCATTTTCCAACTAATGAAATGCAGATTTTTATTAATGTATAGACAGCTTAAGAGCGTGAATAAAAGCCTTATAAGTTTCTTAGAATTGTTAGCATTACAAACTTATTCATTGAGTCTCACTCCCTTAGCTATTATGCCATTGTTAAGACTGTACTAAGCTTTACAGTTGCTTTATTATGCAGTAATTAGAAATTAACTATACAGGATCCTGTAGGCTACTGTTGTAATATCTCTTTTTTTTTTTTTAAGTAAACAAAAAAAGGTAACCCCACAGCTTCAGTGTTGAAAGCTGATCAGTGTGTCTGAGTTATCTCACTCACTAAACCTCATTTGAATAAAGAAAATGTTATTATCACCTGTCTTTAAGAGGAGCATACAACACTAATGTTCAAAACAGCAGTGTCGTCTTTGCCTGGGATGTTCCTTTAACCCCAACACTTCTAAATCTTTAGAAACACATTCCTTTCTACATTAGCAGTGTTATATTGAGTTTGACTTATTGAATCCACCACTTCCTCCTCTGAATGTAGTTCATTGATAGTCTAACCAAACCTACCCAGAGCATTTTTAATACAGTACCTGCTCCAAGGAAATCTTTTGTGTACATGTTCTCCTTTTTTAATTTCTGCTTTTAACCCCTTTAACTCATTTTCTTTTTCCTTACCTGTTCCATATCCCCTGTGCTTACCCCAAACATTAACTTGTATCTTGTGTGAAGAGCAGCTGAAAAGCATTAAACATGATTTGTTTAAAGCTAAACCGGGCTTAACAAGATAACTGCTTCCCTGACACACAAGGCCTAACAGGCTCTCTTTAAATAGTAAATCATGACTCATTTATGAGAACGTTTTAGACAGTGTGTTTTCAGACCTGAAGTTTTCTGAAAACTGGTTCTCTCTGGCATATAGAAAAAATGTTCATATTTCAGTTCAAGACACAGAAGTCACTTTAATGTTTAATAAATAGGCACTATCAGCTTTCCCTCCCTATTTTTTTAACAACTTTATTGTAGTATGTAAGTGTAATCATGTAGGGAACTGTTTGTTTTACCTGGCTGACCTAAAGGCCCCTGTTAGGTTAAGCTCTGTAGCACATAGCAGAATAATATGAGCATTGACTGCAGCGTTTCAGAAGTATTTGAAGACAGATATGTGTCCTGGGGTCCGTTTCACAAAGCAGGTTTATTGAAAACTCTGAGTCTGTTAACCCTGAAATGAGGGAAACTCTGAGTTTTCCGTTTCACAAAGGGAGGTCACTTAAGCTCTCGGTCAGTTACCGTAGTAACAGACTCTATGAACCTAACCTGGTCGCGAGCAGGTTTTCTTCAGGAAACTCAGAGTTTCGCTCTGTCTCCTCCCTCTAGAATATAAAACCCTCATTCGACTTCCTCATTCATTCAGCCCGTCTCACGCATGTGTTTGAGCGGTTACCGAATTAAAAGAAGAAACGTTGCGTCTCTGTGCTGCTCTGACCGCTTTGCAAAATTCTTTTATAATTATGATTAAAAAAATCAAGAGACAAATCTGTGTCAAAGTCATCATTTTTAGATTTTCCACCACCACTGCCGAGAGCGCTCAAATAAGACGCCGTAAGTTATTGGATTTTTTTCTTTTTTTTTAAACTAACACATTCAGTTTAATCTACATGAATTATAATGTATGTGAAGTCAGCATCATGTTAGGGATAAAGCTAATGCACATTAAAACAGCCACTGAATGATATTTAATCTGTTTAATATTTAAAATATGATTGAAGTGAGGTTCAGCCATGAGCCTGTTCTGCCTGAGCCGCACCTTTGAATGACGTTCTGGTATTTTATTCTTAACTGCTTCCATGAATGTTTTTTTCTCCCGCTGGATTGCTCCTAAATTAATATACATTTTAGCTTCCGGTCGTGATTAAGTATAAAATAAATAGACCAGTTCAAACTTGCGCATTAACTCGAGCAGCAGTTTCTTCCCACGCCGCTTCTCTCTCTTTTGCAGCTGCAGCCGTGTTACTTTATTTTTCTAAAAACATGCTCGTATTCACTGAACGTCCGCATGAGGATTTCGAGCTCCACTGGTGTGACGTAGGAGGACCGCTTTTTGTGTACCGTTGCCATGGTGACTCGTGGTATCGGGGTACCATTAATGCTGGCTTTTTACAGTCAGCGTGCATGCACTTAACTCCGGGTGAACCTACTCAGAGTTGATTGAACTAACTCTGATCAGCTGTTCTGAAACCGAAAACTCAGAGTTTCCTATCTCAGAGTAGATTGACTCAGAGTTCAGGGTTAGACTCAGAGTTTGTTGAACCTTCTTTGTGAAACGGACCCCAGGTCTTTGAGGTGATGTGTTTTAGACCCGATCATGAAGGACTTATAAACTCTGCATATTACCAAAGTTCAGTGCCTCAAGCTTCAAATACTTTTCAGCGGTTAAGATCCAATGCACACATGTTGGTCACAATGCGTTTTAAAATAAATGTTGCCATGAAAAATAAACTCCTTTTCATTTTGCACAAACGGCACAATATGCCTTGAAATATTTTTGAATGCAAAGAGCACCTGTATGCGATCACCACAAAGACCCAGCAGAACTTTTGCTCCATCGTCCTCAGCTCTTGCAATGTGTCTCTCTTTCAGAAGCTTCCTTCACTGCTGTAAAATAAAACAGGCATGCTTATACTGTACATGAACTTGAAATCAATATAAAGAGAGCGTTATTTGTGCCCTCTGGTGGATGAAAAGGTTGCAACAGGATCATTTGAGTTCATGTTCTGATAAATTGATCAAATTTCATGTGAATCCAAATAAACTACAAGTAGAAACATAAAACATAATTGACTTTAATTTAGTTGATGTGGTTCAGGCATCGGATTAAGGTGCCTCCCTTTGGAGGTTTCCCAGGCACGTCCAACTGGGAGCAGACCCAGAACTCACTGGAGGGATTATGTATCCCATCTGACCTGGGAACGCCTCTGGATTCCCCAGGAGGAGCTGGAAAACATTGCTTGGGAGAGGGACGTCTGGGTCACCTTGCTTAGCTTGCTGCCATAGCGACCTGGCCCCGGATAAGCGGAAGATTATTAATGGATGGATGGACTTTACCTTTAAATGTAAAAAAAAAAAAAAAAGCAGCTTGTCCAACATCAGACAAAATTATGGCTGTAGACGAAATATATAAAAACTAAAATTTAGAAACGTGATTATTTAAACCAGAGATCTTTTAAGCAGGTCCTGCCCCTTTCTTTGTGCAGCCTTACTGTCACTTATAAGCAACCTTAGTTGTCAAGGGAGAATGCTGGGAGGGTCATACACTATGGCGCAGGGAAAAGGACAAAAGTAAGACTATTGAGAGGCCGAAGGAGGCTATATCCTTGCCGAAGCCAGCTACTGATCTGACCAATGATAAGCCAGCGCAGGTAACCGAGAGGCCGGCGGTGGTAAATGAGAAGCCACCTATTCATTCGACCAGGGCCGCAAGTCATGCGTCTAACATAGCAACCAATTGGATGGGCTACTGGCTAGGCTGGTTGTTAGCTTCCCAGGCTGGCGACTAGCACGCCGAAGCTAGCAACCCACTGAACCAGTTACTGAAAAGGCTGGTCATTAGCTTCCCAGGCTGGCGACTAGCACGCCGAAGCTAGCAACCCACTGAACCAGTTACTGAAAAGGCTGGTCATTAGCTTTCCAGGCTGGCGAGAATAGTCTACAAAGTAGAATCTGTAGGCAGGGACGTGGATTTCCGGGAAGCCAAGTGTTCTGGTTTCCATTTGTACTATGCTTGTAGTCAGAGTAATGTTGACCAATCACGTATCAGCAGGCGTATGCAAGAAAAACAGTCCATGAGGAGAGCAAAAGCAGGCGGAACGTAAACCGCCGACAGACATCTGCATGTAAGTTCAGCTAACAATCTGTTCTAGATCTTAAATTTAACTTGAGATGAATCCCCTTCACACTGTGTCACGAAAGCCATTCAGCGTTCAGATTTCCCGACTTCCTCGAATGCATCAGATCGATCCTTCCTCTGTTCAACAAACGAGCATTTTAAACGTTTTCTTCTCCTCTTGAGGACAGACCAGACAAAGCTGGAATTTTTACTTCTTACAAATCTGCATCATGATGTTGAAACTTCGGCAAAGGTAAGACCCGTTAATAACAAGTAGATCACAAGAAAATGGGTTCTCTTTCTGTAACAATGCAGCACACGGAAGTCTTGACCGGAAGTCGTTTATCGTTTACCACCCGGCACGTTCACCGATGAAGGTAAAGTCTTTATACTTTTCCGTTTCGGCAGTGATTCTTTTGCGGATTCTAAAGTAACTCCACCTTTAAGCTGAAGAGAGAGAAGATGAAAGCGAGTGGAAGAAGAAACAAAGAAGAGAGAAGAAAAGGAAGAGCAGAGGGTGCAGGTGTTACATTGGGTGTTAGCACACCTCTCAGCTCTGTGGCCTTGATGGGTGCTGAGACAATCGGTTTACTGTGTCTGTCTCACGGATGGTGAGATCATCCATCATGTCATGATCCATCATGCAGGTATCATCCCCTTCTTCTTTGTCAGGAGTCTCAGCTAATTAGCTAATTGATCATTTATAGATGTTCACGTCATCAGAAAGCTCCCAGACTATACCAGCAAGAAGTTCTAGATAGAACTTCAGCTCCACAGGAAGAACCCTGTGGGAACCTGGGAATTACTGTCGGCAGCCATGTTGATATCCTGTTGTTGTTATTCCTCTTCTTCTTCTCTGTCCACGTCCTGCTGCTACTTCTTCGTCTTCTTCTTCTTCTAAATGACAGTTAGCAAACTACTCTGAAGGGCAGTTAGCAAACCAGCTTACTGGCTCATTACAGCCACCTGCTAGACGGAAGTTGTTTCATAAAACTTTCTTTCCAATAACGCCTTTGAATTAAAAAAAATCAATAAAGTGAGAGAAGCAACATGTAAATTAGTCCACAGGTACAGACTGCTCCTTTTGTATAAACTCAGGTGAAAATATTTCACAATTGTTTGAAGTCTTTCAATCAAAAACGGATACATTTATTTTAAGCCACTGAGGGGTAAACGGGGAGAACTGGTTCGGACGCGTGTTCTGGGCAAAACAATAAACCAATGTCCAATACGCTGTGTATCTTTGAGTGCGGTGACCCATTTATTCACCATCGGTGCACATGCTCACCTTAGCACAAGTAGAAAAACAACAGCTTAGTCCATAGATCGACAATCAACAATTGCAGTTTGAACACCGTACAAACGCTGCCACACTGACACGGTCAAAAAACTGTTTGCTTCCTCTTCACACACCTGTTGCTCATCAACTGGAGCTTACCTATATGCATTTCCGGTGATAATGCTCCACCCAGTGATTGAACACAAGAACTGCATATACATGCATATGATCACCCGTGTACTATATAAACCTGAAACAAAACACAAAACAAAAATTACATTATGGCTCCAACAGTTTCTGTACAGCAAAATTTGTGTCAAAAAATGTACAGCACATCCAAATATATTCCACTGAAGTTTTTGTTTCTGTTTTAAGGATGTTTTTCTTCAATATATGAAGGAAATATTTCATAATAATTTCTTTATTTTTACTTGCGAAATACCACATCCACAAATGATAATTCATTGGTTTAGATTAGATAGATAGATAGATCTCTGCTCTTTCTTCTGAAGAGTGTCCATGTGTCCAGTCCAGCCTGTCGTCCAGCCTGTCGTCCAGCTGCAGCCCCAGATATCTGTAGGTCCTGACCACCTCCATGTCGACTCCACCCCCTCGGTGGACACTGGTTGTATGTGTGGCCTGTTCCTTCGGAAGTCCATCACCATTTCCTTGGTCTTGGAGATGTGCAGCAGCAGATGGTTCAACCTCGACCACCTCACAAAGCCCTCCACCAGGCTCCTGTACTCCCCCTTCTGTCCATTCCTGACACAGCCGACGATCACAGTGTCGTCTGAGTATTTCTGCATGTGGCCGAGCTCAGAGTTGTGCTGGAAGTCAGAAGTGTAGAGGGGATAGTACCGTCCCCTGTGGTGCTCCAGTGCTGCTCCAGTGCTGCTGACCACACTGTCAGATGTGCAGCCTTTCAGCCTGACGTCCTGTGGTCTCTCTGTCAGATAGTCTGTAATCCATCTCACCAGATGTGAGTCCACCCTCATCTCTGTCAGCTTGTCTCTCAGGAGTAGGGGCTGGATGGTATTAAAGGATCTGGAAAAATCAAACAACATGATTCTAACCGCGCCACTGCCCTTGTCCAGGTGACAGTGAGCCCTGTGTAGCAGATAGAGGATGGCGTCGTCCACGCCCACCTTCACCTGATATGCGAACTGCAGAGGATCTTGTGCGTGGCGGACCTGGGGTCTGAGGAGATGGAGCAGCAGCCGTTCCATGGTCTTCATCATGTGTGATGTCAGTGCAACCGGTTGGAAGTCATCTGGCTCAAGTAGCATTAAGTAAACATGAACCTTTTTTAACCTGCTATAGATGTTGGGCTGCATGTATTGAGTACACCTGATATAGTTTGATTGTAAGATCTGGAACAGGAGCGGCATGCCGGTAGAGAACGGCAGCAGCAGACTGATCGACAGGCTGACTTGCCACCACAGTAATGGAGGGTGCCACACGATGGCAGAACACACAAATCAAGATATTCATAGAAGTGTTGGAAGAAAAAGTTTTACAAGTAGGCCACTGAAAGCATGTGAACTCCTTCACATCAGCACAAAGTAAAGGCAAATTACTTCAGTGTTCATTAAACACAATAAAACACAAGATATCAGCTATATGAAAAATAAATTAGAAAACCAACAAATAGAAACATGCAAAAACAAGAAATATCTGAGAGTGTGGGAACCTGTATACAGTGTAGGGGGAGGAGAGGTGTTAACATAGACGGTACAAACAGTCTTTGGTTGTTAACCACTGAAATGACCTATGTAGTTATAGCAGGAAGTATAAAATCATTCTCACGGTGAGATGGTCGCTGTTGTTTCCTCTCTGCTCTCTCATCAACATGGCCGCTCATCTCAGCGCTCTTCTCATCCTTACTGGACTCACAGGTCGGTCACCTGGATTATCTATCATTTGTATTTTCTGGTGATGTCAGAAGATGATGTGACTATAATTTCAACTTTTTATGGTCAATTTGTTTGTTGCAGGAATTCACAGCTTAACTACAGTCAGTAAAGTGTCAGTGAAGAGTGGAGGCTCCGTCTCTGTCCCGTGTCTCTATGAGTCTAAGTACACAACTCATGTGAAATACTTGTGTAAAGGATGGGATTGGGGTACCTGCTCCTACGCAGTTAAAACTAATGAACAAGGTGGTTCAGGAAGGTTTTTAATCTCTGATGACAAACAGCAAAGAATCTTCACTGTGACCATTAGTGACCTGTCTGTTAATGGGTCTTATTACTGGTGTGCTGTGGAGATAAATGATGGGCCAGACGACAGGACGTTATTTCTGCTGTCAGTTACCACAGGTAAGAAGCCTTAGAAGGGACTTCCTGTATGTTTTAACCTGTTTTACATATCTCAGGGTTTAAATCACCTATACAGATATTTTTAGGATCAAAGTATGTCCAGTGAAAATGCTGGTTTTTGCCCCTCACAGGCTCAGATTGTTATCCGATTGTTAACTGGCTGACAACATAAAGAAAGGATTGTTACACAAATAGACCTTTTTATGAAGGTAAGATCCTTTTTAACCAGAAAGAGCTGTGAGCTACATTGCTATCTTCTAATCCACCAGACTCCATTGACAAAAACAGTATTTTTACCTCACAGAACACAGGAGTTCCTGGTCTCCTGCTGCCTCAATCAGGTAGTTTGTTTGAGTTATGTGTTGGATTCAAACCTTTAACACACCAAAGTCACACAACGATACAAATTAAGTAACCGGTTGATGCAGCAGTGGATCAGCAACTCCTGTGTTCTTTGGAGTTAAATTACTGTTTTTGTCAATGGAGTCTGGTGGCTTTGAAGTGGGCGATTTACAGGTTGTTTCTTGTTTAAAAAAGCATCTTTCTGTTGTAAAAAAGGTCTTTCTCTGTAGCAAACCTGTTTGTAATGTTGTCAGACACTTAGAATAACAATTTGATCCCATTAGTACTCTTATCATCATCAGGCAATAATATTTGAAATAAATGTAAATGAAGTCATTTATCTACCACATGTACTCTTTGCAGAAAGTACTGATCAAACAGCTGAACACAACATTGTAGAAAATGCTGTTTGTTGTCCCTCAAGGTCGGCCCCAGCTCTCTGTGGATCGTCAGGAGGTTACAGGATTTATTGGAGAAGATGTTACCGTCCATTGTCACTATAGTGTTGGTGGAGAAAGTCGGTGGTGCAGGCTGGGAGGGTCCTGTGTGAAGGAGCCGTCTGGATCAATAGATGGAACAACAGTGACCATTAAAGTGGTCAAAGTCTCCTTAGTTTTCTCTGTGACTCTGAGTGGACTGAGGACACAGAGCAGCGGCTGGTACTTCTGTGATAAAGGAGGCCTACAGATGCCCGTGCATGTAACTGTTCAAGAGAGACTCAGCAACAGTAAGTACCATAATACTGACCAACAGTACAGACGAGCACAAGGTTATAAAATGTGCAGTTATAATTTGCAACATTAGCAAAGCGTTGCATTTGATACAGATGTGATATTAGTATACATATTTGTGATATGATTCTGTTAATCATTCTGTTGTTTCTCTCAGCCGCACTCGCAGCAACAAGAGGTTCAAACACCTTTGAAAGCACTCATCAACCTGTCAATCACACGTCTGTGTTTGAGTATGAAGAACACACCACAGTTCAGGCTGCGTCGCACAGGTCAGTTACATTTGCAGTCAATACACTATTTAGTAGACTGTGGCTGATTTAGGGGCCAATGAATCAGTCACAGATTTGTAGTGAAGTCTCAATACATGCATTTTAACATGAAGCTGCCTTTATTAATCATGAATAACGTCTAAACTGTATAAAATGGTGCAGCAGTATATTTCTTGATCACAACATAGTTCTACTTGAAGGACACTGATCTGTTAATGATTTTCATCGTGTCTTTATCATTTATTCTACAGTGTTTCCTTCCACCTGAAGAGTTTCTCCGTCCGTCTGAGCGTGTTGATCCTCGTTGTGCTGGTCGGCTTGTTCGTATGGTTTATTTTCAAAAGACGAAGTAAGTCTGTGCTGATCTTAATAAATCCAACTCATGTTGTTTCTAACTATTTCTCTTTAAAACTGTAGACATGTGTCGCACAGTCATTGCACAATGAGAGACAGTAACAGGAGTTTTGATTGTTCCACTTTCAGAGCGGACCACAGCCCAAACATCAGCTGCAACACCAGTAAGATATTCTGATTCATCTCCACAGTGTTTATAATGAGAGAAAACGTCTCTTTGCAGAACGACTGTAGATGGTACAATATTGAGGATGTGCCTGTGAGCTTAAAGCTCAAAGTCAGTTTCACTTAAAGAATATTTTGACACGTTTTCTTCCTGGTGTTTCTTCCACGTGGAGAGTCAGATGAAAAGATTGAATCTATACTCAAATCAGTCAGTTAAATATAAAGCTACAGCCAGCACAGGGTGAGCTAAGCTTAACATAAAGACCTAATCAGCTACAGGCTGTATAGCTTCATATTAAAAGACAGACAAGACAGTGATATATATCAGTTTCAAAGAAAGCAAGTCAAAATATTTGTTTGTAATTATTCCTAAATGAGGGAAGTTTATAAGACTGCTTATGGTTACTATTTTTAAAATGATGTAATGGACAGGTTATATCATCTTGTTCAGACTTTGTGTAAATTACATTTAGTTTTGTCCTTTAACAGCCAGAAGAGGAAGTAACTTACAGTAATGTGGAGA
The DNA here is from genome assembly GCF_022749685.1 of Semicossyphus pulcher. Lineage (NCBI taxonomy): Eukaryota > Metazoa > Chordata > Actinopteri > Labriformes > Labridae > Semicossyphus > Semicossyphus pulcher. The sequence goes on from NW_027211670.1 coordinate 6,734,538, forward strand.
CAATGAGAGAGACTTCAGGCCAGGTAACTGTCAACTACTGAAACTGTCATTTGTATTTCACAATACTAGTACATCAAAATAAATATAGAAACACTTTACATGTTTTATTTAGAACTGAAGAACTGCACAGAATAAAACTGTGTCTTTCTGTGTGTGTGTCTCTCCCTCCATACCCAGAGGTCATATGCTGAAAGTGATGTGGATGGGATGTAACGCTCTGTGCTCACCAGAACAAACAGAAGAAAATGGGAGATTGAAGAGACGCTGGTTACACTGGTTCATTTTTCATTTCTGGTCATGGTGATGGTTTACTTTTTTGTTGTGCTTTCTGCTGCTGTTGTTTGTGCAATCGTTGCTATGGTAACAGCATCTAGAGTGTTAATTATGAGATGTATTATTGCTCCCTCCAGCTTTTGGTACTTTGGTTGATATCTGCAAAAGAAGCACTGAACCGTTTGTGTTGGGAATTTAAAACTATTGAAGTTTATCTAAATTAATCTGGACTTCACTGTTTTCATTAAACAGCAATCTCTTCAGCAAACATCGTTTTTTCAGACATATTTAATATAAAACATCTTGAAGAGTATATAGAATGGATATTGTTTAAGTAGAGCATTCACCTCCAGATAAATTGTTTCAGTACAAACACTTTAAAAATGACCTCCATCGTTCAGGTCACCTGGACATGAGCCAGCATTACAGTATTCTCACTACATCTAAGTAACAAAGTACCTCAGGTAACCTCCAAGTGCAGACAAATTAAACTGGACTGCAGTGGAGAGGGAATTGATGATTCTAAGGCGAGAAAAGATGGACGAAAACGCTCTAGAAAAATGAATATAAGATAATATAGCCTAGCATGTTGTTAGCTGGATTGTCTAATCTAGTGTGTTGTGAGCGGATGTTAGCTGGTGATGTTATCCACAGATGCTTTGAGGTTGCTGGGGGAGAGGTAGCTGAAGAGGCCGCTTTGGTTTGTTTGGTTTCTGCTAGTTTTCTCAACATGCTAGCTAGCTCAGCTTGTTAGTTATTAGCTGGGCTTACTAACCTACTTGGATATTACTTTGCTTTGAATTTGTATTTGACATGAACATGACAATATAAAGCCTGGTCACTGAAAAACATGAACATGGTGATGTTTGCTCTGTCTCTTTAAGATAATGGGAAGGACATGTTGATGACAAAGAGATGTTTTTGCTAGCATTGTCCCATACACTTACACTTAGCTTCATAATTAAACATTTTGTTAGACTGAACATGATGTGTGTGTGATATCAGAGATGTAACTAACTAATCTGGTGAACCTTCAGATTTATCTGTTGAAGGCATAATCATGAAAAACTGTTTATTGACTTGACTGAGCACCTCGCAGCTGTTTGCCTCCACCAAACAGTAAAGTTGAAGTTTACATCCATGTTCGTCCAGAATCATAAAATACAGTTTGTAGGGAAGACTTTGGAAGACTTTCACAAAACATATCCAGTGTGGTCCGTGCATGGTAAAACACTGTTAAGCCCTTACAGAGGCCCTTTTTACACAGAGATTCAACAGCACCGTAAAGAGATTCATTACACCACCTTTATACTTTTACACTGAATGAAACAGAGCCGTCACATTGCCGTCCCACTCTGTGATTTTACACGTGTAAACATACGAAGAAACGACTTCGCCCCACCGCTACGCCTCCGTGACTTTTACACAGAAGGCGATGCGTAACAGAGGCCTCTCAGTCCTGTCTTGAACAGGCCGTGTAAAAGGGGCTTTAGAGAGCTTTGGTGCCAAGACGATCACCTAAAGCTCAACATCAGCCAAACCATTGAGCTTGTGGTGGACGACAGGTGTGTTTGAAGCTCGTCATCTTCCAGGTCTTGATGGTGGAGTAAGGGCTGAGTGACTCAGGTCTGTTTGGGTTGAACAACCTTGGCTCGGTCATCATCCTCTGAGGATCCATTCTTCAAATATCTTTAAAATGTTTCTGTGATTATGTCATCATGACTGTGTACTGTAATGTCTGTCTATTCTGTACGTTACGGGGTGTAAAAAAGATGTCTTGCAGACACGTGCAGCTGTGCAAGAAACATCCAGATTAAAGTAAAAATTAGGATTGTAATCCTTCTCATGAATCCAGGGAATTACCGGTCCCGTCCTAAGAAGTGTTTAATTTTCTTCTATGTAACGTCACTATAGTTAAGTTAATTTCTGCTTCTGTGGAAATGTAATAAAGTTGTTTACAGAAGGTTGCCCCACAAGTAAATCTGATCTTCTTTATGATACATTTTTATGTACAAATATAAGCTCTTAATTATGTTACTGTTAGTTACTGTGGCGGACGGTCATGTGGTCCGTTTTTCTCCATTTCTGGCTCCTGTCATCATCAACGTCTGACTAATATGTAAAGTTTAAATAACGTTTGTATCTCCATCTACATACGGTACCTTCATCAGCACCTGGGGGCCACTGTCTAATGTTGTTAATCCAACTACCCATGCTGCTGTCACGGGCAGCAGGCAGCAGCAGACTGACCGCAGTAATGGAGGCTGACACACAAGGGCGGAACGACTGTATCGAAGGACGACGCGTCTCCATCTGCTCTCACTGTAAATAAGTGTTGCCAAAATAGCCCCCTGATAGACGCTGCCATCTTGTGATGTTGACGTCATTTGGAGCCAGAGTCGAGTAGAGAGATCGGCGGGTGGCGCCCTCGTAGCCACTTAGCCGCTAACCAGAACACACACTCCCTGAAAAAACAACAAGGACTTTGTGTTGGTCTGAGGTTAATGTTCACAGGAAACTTCAATGACTGTAGTGATTGTTTCAGTTAGGTCTCTCGCCGATCGTCCTCCACTCTGCTAATCCGGAAAAGATCGGCAGCAGGAGCCGTATTTGTCAACAGAGCTGTCAGTCATCATTTACAGCATCAAATAACTAATTTAAAGATTAACTTGTCAGAAAAATCAACACTTGGACGTAAATCAGCATGATAAGAATTAACTATAATGACAGAAACCATGTTTGAGAAAAATGTATTTGGTGTGTATTTTCATTTTATAGTTTGACTCATGTCCATCTGTTAACATGGAGGAAGCGGGCTTTATGACCTATTCTGCAGCCAGTCAGCAGGGGGTGATAGAGAGGGTTTGGCTTCACTTTTAGGGAGCTGTCATGTCGTCCATCTCTTCATGCAGTCTATGGGCGGAACACACAAATCAAGATATTCATAGAAATGTTGGGAAAAAAATATGTTTTGCAAGTAGGCGTACTGAGAGCACATGAACTTTGAAGACGAAATATATGAAAACTAAAAATTAGAAACATGTGTAACCCTGAGAGATGTCTCCTTAGCCCGTATTCAAAGTTATGTCCTATCCAGTCTCTGCGTTGTGTTATTTAATTTTATTGTTGGTGGATTTGAGTTAAAGTGCAGAACAAGCGTAGGAGTCGTTCTTTTCTTGCGGTAGAGCAGTGCAGTGTCTCTCCCTCTTTATTTCAGCTCATCACCTTACAGAATCCAAACAGAGTTGTGTTAAACAAAATAAAGTAACTGTCTACACTCTTACAGACATTCATCCACCATAGACTGCGGTTATTTCACATGATTTTTCCAGGTAAGTAAATAAAACTTCCCCAAATAAAATAAAAATGCATTAAATTAATATGTGTTACACAAATGTAGTGGTTTGCAAACTTTCTGCACTCATGTTAACAGTGATTTCTATGTGGACAAGCCAGCTAACAAATCTGCACAATCTTGTCGATAAACTTGAACAAATGAAGTAATTCTTACACATAACTGTAGTTATAGAATATTAAACTTCTTAACATTCATATTTCATAAAATTAATGAATAGGCGAAACTTAATCATCATTTTAAATGTATTACTGAGAGACTTCCTATCTTCCAGAATGGAAACAGAGTTGTGACCTAAAATGGCTGGCGTTCTAATCGCCAGCCTGGGAAGCTAACGACCAGCCTATCCAGTTACCGATCCATTGGGTTGCTAGCTTCGGCGTGCTAGTCGCCAGCCTGGGAAGCTAACGACCAGCCTAGCCAGTAGCTGATCCAATGGGTTGCTATGTTAGACGCATGACTTGCTGCCCTGGTCGGCAGCTTCTTATTTACCACTGCCGGCCTCTCAGTTACCTGCGCTGGCTTATCATTGGCCAGATCAGTAGCTGGCTTCGGCAAGTATATTGTCAGGCACAGAGTAAGGATTCAACTGCGGAGACAGGTGATAGTTCCAAAAAACGTGGTCTTTATTCAAGCAAGGTCCGGTACACAGAAGTCAAAAAGCTAAGGCAAGGTAACAGAGATCCGACAGGAACAGGAACGAGGACAGAAAAAGCTGGTCAAAACACGAGGGTCTAGGATAATCTAATAAAGAGAGCTGGATGTATCGACTGCAAAGGCTAGTGATAATCTGGCAGGGAAGTGAGGGAACACCAGGGTTTAAGAAGGAAAAGGGAGTGAACGTAACAAGACACAGGTGCAACACATTAGGGAGGGACCCGGTGATCAACGGTGAGGGAGACAGCTTGACAGGAACTGAAAAAGAGGAGAGACAAGGGTTAACAAAATAAAACAGGAAATGCCGAAATAATAAATTAACTGACAGTATTCTGACAGTACCTCCTCCTCAAAGGCTGGCTCCTGACGGCCCAGGATCTTCAGGGTGCTGACGGTGATAGTCCTCAATGAGAGTGGGGTCCACGATGTTAGAGGAGGAGACCCAAGACCAACGCCTGGGCTGAGGGAACCGCCACATCAGGTTCAAGAGCCGGAAACGTCGGGGGCTGATAAGCATAAACACACTGGAAAGGAGTCATGTCTGTCGAACGGAAGGCAGAGAATTATGGGCATATTCAATCCATACCAGTCTGTCAGCCCATGTAGAGGGATTGTGAGAGGTCAGACAACGTAGTCCAGGGAGGGGAATGAAATGAGCCATCTTAGAAAATCAATCAACTACTGTGAGAATAGGAGTGTTTCCCCGGGACGGGGGCAAACCTTTCACAAAGTCCATGGCGATGTCAGACCAGGGGCGATGTGGGACAGGCAGGGGCTGGAGCAAACCGGAGGGAGGTCTCCGAGAGGTCTCATTACGAGCGCAGACAGGGCAGGCATCAATAAACTCCTGTACCTCCTTCCTCAAGTTAGGCCACCAGAACCTCTGGCCGATGACGAACGAGGTTCGCCTGGTACCTGGATGACAGGAGAAATCAGAGGAATGGCCTCAGTCTATTACCTGTCCTCTGAGTGTCGGGGGGACGAAGAGGCGATTGGGGGGCAGACCAGCAGGTGTAGGCCCATTAGCTGAGGCTCTCTTTACAGCATCTTCAATAGACCAGGTCACTGCTCCCAGGAAGCAGGAAGCCGGGCAGAACGGGAGTTACATTCTTAATCTGAGAGGAACTGGCGGGAGAGGGCATCGGGTTTCCCATTCTTGGATCCTGGGCGATAGGACAAAGTAAACGTAAATCTGGTAAAAAACAGAGCTCGTTCAGTCTTTTGGCACTTCGCAGATACTCCAGATTCTTATGGTCAGTCCACACAAGAAAAGGTTGTTCGGCCCCCTCCAGCCAGTGCCTCCACTCCTCCAGCGCTGTCTTCATAGCCAACAGCTCACAATCTCCAAGTCCATAGTTCCTTTCTGCGGATGACAGCTTCTTGGAGAGGAAGGCACAAGGATGTAATTTGTCATCTTTTCCTTACCTCTGTGACAGGACTGCCCCAACGCTGGTGTCTGAGGCGTCAACCTCCACCACAAATTGATGTTTGGGGTCGGGCATAACTAGGATAGGCGTCGAGGTGAAGGCTGCCTTGAGCCTCTGGAATGACCGTTCAGCAGCCTCTGACCAGGAGAACGAGACCTTAGAGGAGGTTAGAGAGTGGAGAGGGGAGGCCACAGAGCTAAAATTTCTAATGAATTTTCTATAGAAATTAGCAAAACCAAGGAACCTCTGCACATCTTTCCTGCAGGCTGGTGCCGGCCACTCTGACACAGCCCTGACCTTGTCAGGATCCATACTCGCCCCTCAGACACTATCAACCCCAGGAAGGAGACTGTGGTCACGTGGAAGTCACACTTTTCAGCCTTGACGTAGAGCTGGTGAGCCAGCAGTCTCTGCAGCACTTGCCGCACATGGTTGATGTGGGTTTCATCATTGGGTGAGAAGATCAGGATATCATCTAAATAGACGAAAACGAACAGACCAGACTCTCAGACCATCGTTGACAAATGACTGAAAAACTGCAGGGGCATTAGTTAAACCAAAGGGCATTACTAAATACTCATTGTGGCCACTGGGGGTGTTGAACGCCGTCTTCCACTCATCGCCCTCTCTGATGCGGACCAGATGATAGGCGTTACGTAGGTCCAGTTTGGTGAAAACTTTAGCCTCCTGGAGGAGCTCGAAACCAGACGAGTTAAGTGGCAGGGGATAGCGATTTTTCACAGTAATGTCATTAAGACCTCTGTAATCAACACAGGGGCGGAGTGTCTTGTCTTTCTCTTCCACGAAGAAAACACCAGCTCCAGCTGGGGATGAGGAGGGCCGAATAATACCAGAATCTAGGGCAGACTCAATATATTTGTCCATCGCCTTAATTCCCGGGCCCGAAAGGGGAAAGAGATGCCCCATAAGGGCGATGTGGACGCAGAGACAGGGCTTTAAATCATACTAAAAACTTCCTTTAAATCATGGTAACACACGGGAATCTTGTCCAAATCAATGTTTTCTCCCTCCAGGTTTCCCGCAGGCTGAAGTAACTTACAGTGCTGTTAGGCATGTGAGACACACTTTCAACAAGGTAACTAAACACAGTTATATCAAGATATGTGTCAGTCTGTTCTGTCCCTCTGCAGAACACTGTGCCTTTACAGAAGGATATCTAATATCTCTGTTGTGTTTAAATGAGCCACATATTCATTCATATTACAACAACTTGTTTTGTTCTCCAACAGGATCAAGCTCAACATGAGGACGTGATATACAGCACATTAGCTAAGCATTAAACGTGTGCACTGTATGTATTACATCACTGTGATTGTGTCTACATGTGACAAATGAACGTGATGGATTGAATGTAACTATTGTTACTTTCTGCTGCATGTCTTTCCATTCTTCATTCTTTGTCGTCTTGTTTCTTCACATTGTTTTGATGTTTTTACACCTTTACAACCGTCGCACACGCAGATAACTCGCACAAATGAGAGAGGTGTGAACACAAACAGTTTTAGACAGGAGAGCTGACATGAGCAGAAAGTTACTTTGAAGCATCCTCAGAGAGTACTAACTAACCAAAGTATTCAATGACTGGGAGAGGACAGAGAGCAGCGGTGATGTTAGTCTTCATTTTATTGATATTACAGTAAATCATTGTGTTGTTTTTCACTCCCACACTCACAGAAACAAGACCTTTAAACACTTTAACAACTTGTCAAAGAATAAATCACACTTCTGTCTTTGCATATAAAAACAGCACAGTGTGAAAAGGTTTCCTCAGAACACTCACGCCTGCCCCAGGTTCATTTCCTGCAGCCAGCAGTCATCAGGCTTAGTCAGGCCACTCGTGCCCAGTGACACAGAGTGGAGCCCTACATTAGAGGATGTTTACCTTGTTTATGTTATCAGTTTATATTAATTTGCTTTAACTGCTCACTTTGAAATATTGTCATTCAATGTTTAAATTGTTGTTGCTGCAGTCAGTAAATCCACCAGTTCTTCTTACAGACTTCTTCCTCCTGAGTCATTCTTCCAACCAACATCTTTTTAATCCCCACCAGTGCCAAACAGCCACACTTCAATCTCTTTTTATATAGAATTAATATTAGTAATGCTACACAGAGTTCATGCTGGGTCCTGCAAGTTGGCCCGTTTTGCATGATGAATGAATAACTTACTTGTGGTGATGTTATCTACACCTTACACACATATAGACGTTTAAGTTACAAATGAAAGCATAACAGAGTGTGTTACTTTAATAGCTGACTATTGTAACATTGTTTTTTTCAGTTAGGCACTGTCTCTTTTGCATTAAACCATACATTTTATATTTTCACTTCTATTCAAGTTGTTGTTTGCATTTTGTATTATTTGTATTGTACTGTATTTTTTGGAGTCATCTGGCGCTGTAATTTCTTTTGGAATTAATAAAGTTTTATCTTCTCTTATTTTAAATAAATCATTTTAAACAAGTGAAACTAAAACATGCAGGAGGCTTTAATGTTGTCATGAACTAATGACTTACCATTAGTACTATACTAATCTACATCTACTTCTTATAAAGCCAATACAAGTAAAGTACACCAGAGGGAGTAAAACACATGAAGCTTGACCTGTGAAATCAGCCAACTTGTCACTTAAAGGAGACTTCAGTTAATGTTGTCATTAAATAACTCACCTCTGGTTCAGTCATCTAAACCTGACTTTAAAACTCAAAGAACAACAGAGTTAGTAGAAATGTCATCTTTGAATCATTGAAGAACTAACATTCAATATTAAACAGATAAACAGGTATAATATGTAAACTCATTGAGACAGCTGCATACATTACCTTCTTTGCCTGTAAAGAAATGATTTTCATTCTTATCATTTTGCTCAGATTGTTGAATGAGAGTAGCTCCTGTGATCCAGTGGTTCCTCCAGTGATGGCAGGGAGATCTACAGTATTGAGGCCAGAGGGCACAAGGAAACGTTCCAGTGTATTCTGGGTCCTATCCAACAATTGATCCTTGTCATGGGTTTCCAAGTCGCCTCAGGGAGGGCACTGAGATATCCAGTGATTTGAGGAGCTGTTGCTCAGATGTAAAAGCAGGTCGTTCACTAATCTGTGTTCACTAATCACTAAAAAAGTGTCCTCGGGCAAGATACTGAACCCACATAGAAGGCATAATGTCTTCAAACACATAGGCTATGCCTTCAGGGTGAGTGTATCTTATCTTATCTTAATTATTTTAAATCAAAAGCCTCCAGATAAAAACAGGCCATGGTGCAAGACGCTACCTCAGGTGTCTTCAACCTCGCAAGACGCAAAGGCTACCTTGGGCGTTACCAGCCCTGCCAGACGCAAAGGCTAAAGTTACAAAGGAGCCAACAGTTATTAATGAACCCTGGTGCAAGACGCTACCAAGGGCATTCAAACCCTTCCAGACGTGAAGGCTTCCTGGGGCAGGCTGGAGCCTGAGGTTGAGGGAGATGAGGTCCTGGAGCTCTCTTCCCGGTGCCTGTCTCCAAAGGAGCTGAGTCATGAAGTGGAGGGAGCTGACTCCTCAGAGATTTCCTCAAAGTGAAACCTCGGCCACGTCATATTTACCTGTTCCCTGGGATTGGCTTCCCTGCGTCTCTTTGCCGCTGACCTGAGGCCTGATACCGAAGGAGCAGACTCTTCAGAACTTTCAGACATTCGTTAGCAGTAATGGCGGCCGTGTTGTGTTCAGGTGTGACGTCAGTAAGTCATGATAGTGTGACAGTAAAGAATCATTGACTTTTTTCTCACACATAATGTCAACCTTTGCTCTGAACAGAACAGATCAAAGACAGAGTTAAATGTTGTTTGTCTGATGATCATTTCCTCCTCTTCACCATCTTCATTCAATCATTAAAATAAACCCTGTTAGTTTAGTGGATGTGTTCTGTGTCACTGACTGCTGTGACTGATGTCATTGCTCCTCTCCTCCAGGAGGAGGCGCCGTAGGACAAACAAACAGCTGCTTTGTGCAGGTTTTCATGGAAACAAGAAGCTAAGTGAGCAGTGCTGAAGCTGTTGTAACATGTAGACACGTTGTTGTTGAGAGTGTGTGTTTGTTTGCCAGTATGCAGAGTGTAAAAAGACCGGGTCCCGCTGTATTACTCAGGCTGCACTACAGCGTCTATTCACAGGCGCGAGCCCACTACTGAGCGGCACGGGGGCTTTGACCTGCTCCGTTTCCGACCTGGGCCGGTGCACCCCTCCTTACACGACCTGGTGGTCCCGGGCTCCCCCTGGAGCACCATATCGATACCGAACTTAGTGCGGACACCCGATCGACATAGTCCGCTGCAGCTCAGAGCTCCTGAGCTCAAACGATCCTCCAGCCTCAGCCTCCCGGTAGCTTGGATTACAGGCGCGCGCCACCGCACCCAGCGAGAGATCCCCTCATTCATAGAGGGTTTGGGGTTTGGAAGACGTGACGTCATCACAAAGTATGCTCAGGATGCAGCTGCAGTGCTGAAGGCTGGTCAGTAACTATCTGTACAACCTCCCTGTAACTTCCTCATGTATAAAACATGTTTTTAAATAAATAAAAAGATGTAATTATCTTTATCAAATGTGCTGCTGTTTGTTTGCATTTAGACGGAGAAAACGTCATCCGTCTTAATATATGTTGGAATATGTTGGCAAGCAATGTTTATTTAGCACCTTTCTCAGACACCAGTCCCAAAGTGCTTCACAGTCAAATAACAGAAGGCAAATAAACAATTAAATAAACAAAATAAAAACAAATAAGAACTTTACAGATTTGTAGGTTTGAAGCTGAAGATACAAAAGTTAATTTCCTCATGGTGAAAATGTTTCTGTGTCTGTGTGCTGTATTTATTTAAAGCAGCAGTCTTAAGTTACGCGCCTGTGAATAGATTACATAATTTACACAGAATTACATACAAAGTTTAGGTTAAAGACAAATTCATTTCTGAAATTTGAAACTCTGGCTTTGAGATTCTGTCAACCTGAGCTCAAAACAGAGACAGAGTTAAATGTTCTGTATGTCTGAAGATCATTCCTGAAGGATTTTCTCCTTTTTATCAACTTCGTTAAAGCACTAAAATAAAACCCTGCAATATCAGATGACAGTGACCTACGTGACCTACGTGACCTACGTGACTGGTCAACACCACTCAGACTACAAACGTGCTACCAACATAAACCACAACACTTCCTGTGCTAGAACCACCTACAGATTCTACTAACCTCCTCTCACCACACACCTCTGCGCTGCTCTTTGTTTCCTTTTGTTAGTTGTGAATACTTTGTCTCCGTCTCAGAGCCGGACTGTGCATCATAATATGTTGATGAATGAATAAAACTGATTTGACTTCACAGAGTGAGTCTTTGTTGTTCTTGTTCAGGTGAATGTCTGTTGGTGTCTCAGTTCTATGAAACAAATACGATTTACGGTGCAATAGTTGATGTCACAGTTACGTTGACCTTTGAACTTTTAAATACGAAACGTCATCATTTTATCCTTTTAGATATTTGTGTGATATTTTGTCATAGTTAGCGTTTGAATTGTTGTGTGTTGACCAAAAATGTGTAGTGAAGTCGCAGTGACCTTTGACCTTTGATCACCAAATTCTAATCAGATCAACAAGTTTGTCCAAGTGTACATTTGTGTCAGATCTGAAGAAGGGCTTCCTCAGATATCGTGTTCATGAGAAGTGGACGAACCAACAGAGAGCACAAAGACTGAACAGAAACACTGTTAGAGTTCTCATGTAGCTGCAGGACTAAACTGTTCACCTCCATGGCTGATATCTACTATTTGTATCAGATACAACACATATTAATGAGACAAGCCATCCTTATATTTTATATGAAAGTATTCCAGCCATGAACAGACTGCAAGTCGAGCATGTCATCACAAATACATTGTTTAGTTTTATAAATTATTCCACTTGAATTCATTTGAATTAAATTCTTGTTTTAATGTTATTTTATTGTTTTATCAAATGAACCCTCATGATCAATATTATCTCATATATCTTATATTGTAAATGTTTGACATCAAAATTGTATAATAATCTTTTTTTGTTCAAACACTAGAGCCAGCAGAGCACATGTCTCATCAACACATATTGTAGGAGCTACTTATTTGTTCTTAGTATTTAGTTGTATATTTAGTTCATTAATAATAAGTATTATAGTTAGATTATTCTAGGCGTTTGCTTTATTTATTTTTTACCAGCACAAGAGAGGCAGCAGGAGCCGTGATTTCTTTGTTCTTTTGTTTGCTTGCTTGATTATTGGGAAAATAAACAATAAGAAACGCACAACCTTGAATGGACAATGGACTTCTTTTGCCTGCGTGCACCACATCCCCATGGTGCATCAGTGGCACTTTGATTATGTTTGATTTATTGTAAGTTTGATTTTTTCGGACAAATGGCCACTACACATATAACTGTTGTAACTCTTAAGTGTTTTAAAATCTCTTAATGTTGTAAAAAAAAAGATGTCTCACGTTGTGCTGTCTGCTGTTTTCTTGTCTCATGTTTTCATTTTGAGGTTTTTCACCGTCTCTCCTCAGCTCTCTGACCAGCTGCACATTTTGACCACAAGTAAAAAGCTTGCAGACACGTGCAGCTCTGCAAGACACATCGAGACTAAAGTAATGTCATGTTGGAAAAAATGTTTTTCAAGTAGGCCTACTGAAAGCACATGAAGTCCTTCACATCAGCACATTAATGCGAATAATTAGTAAAGATATAAACTATGGCTCAATAACAACTAAAAAAAAGTAATAATTAGTAACATGCCTTAACAATAAATATTTTAGTTCTTCAGAAGTAAATGTTCTAGATATAACTTCAGCTCTACAGGAAGAACCCTGTGGGCAACCTTTATATAGTGTAGGGGGAGGAGAGGTGTTAACATAGGCGGTATGAACAGTCTTTGGTTGTTAACCACTGAAATGACCTATGTAGTTATAGCAGGAAGTATAAAATCATTCTCACGGTGAGATGGTCGCTGTTGTTTCCTCTCTGCTCTCTCATCAACATGGCCGCTCATCTCAGCGCTCTTCTCATCCTTACTGGACTCACAGGTCGGTCACCGGGATTATTCTATCATTTGTATTTTCTGGTGATGTCAGAAGATGATGGGACTATAATTTCAACTTTTTATGGTCAATTTGTTTGTTGCAGGAATTCACAGCTTAACTACAGTCAGTAAAGTGTCAGTGAAGAGAGGAGGCTCCGTCTCTGTCCCGTGTCTCTATGAGTCTAAGTACACAACTCATGTGAAATACTTGTGTGAAGGAATGAATTGGGGTACCTGCTCCTACACAGTTAAAACTAATGAACAAGGTGGTTCAGGAAGGTTTTTAATCTCTGATGACAAACAGCAAAGAATCTTCACTGTGACCATTAGTGACCTGTCTGTTGGGTCTTATTACTGGTGTGCTGTGGAGATAAATGGTGGGTCAGACATCAGGATGTCATTTCAGCTGTCAGTTACCACAGGTAAGAAGCCTTAGAAGGGACTTCCTGTATGTTTTAACCTGTTTTACATATCTCTGGGTTTAAATCACTTATACAGATATTTTTAGGATCAAAGTATGTCCAGTGAAAATGCTTGTTTTTGCCCCTCACAGGCTCAGATTGTTATCTGATTGTTAACTGGCTGACAACATAAAGAAAGGATTGTTACACAAATAGACCTTTTTATGAAGGTAAGATCCTTTTTAACCAGAAAGAGCTGTGAGCTACATTGCTATCTTCTAATCCACCAGACTCCATTGACAAAAACAGTATTTTTTCCTCACAGAACACAGGAGTTCCTGGTCTCCTGCTGCCTCAATCAGGTAGTTTGTTTGAGTTATGTGTTGGATTCAAACCTTTAACACACCAAAGTCACACAACGATACAAATTAAGTAACCGGTTGATGCAGCAGTGGATCAGCAACTCCTGTGTTCTTTGGAGTTAAATTACTGTTTTTGTCAATGGAGTCTGGTGGCTTTGAAGTGGGCGATTTACAGGTTGTTTCTTGTTTAAAAAAGCATCTTTCTGTTGTAAAAAAAGTCTTTCTCTGTAGCAAACCTGTTTGTAATGTTGTCAGACACTTAGAATAACAATTTGATCCCATCAGTACTCTTATTATCATCAGTCAATAATATTTGAAATAAATGTAAATGAAGTCATTTATCTACCACATGTACTCTTTGCAGAAAGTACTGATCAAACAGCTGAACTCAACATTGTAGAAAATGCTGTTTGTTGTCCCTCAAGGTCGGCCCCAGCTCTCTGTGGATCGTCAGGAGGTTACAGGATTTATTGGAGAAGATGTTACCGTCCATTGTCACTATAGTGTTGATGGAGAAAGTCGGTGGTGCAGGCTGGGAGGGTCCTGTGTGAAGGAGCCGTCTGGATCAATAGATGGAACAACAGTGACCATTAAAGTGGTCAAAGTCTCCAAAGTTTTCTCTGTGACTCTGAGTGGACTGAGGACACAGAGCAGCGGCTGGTACTTCTGTGATAAAGGAGGCCTACAGATGCCAGTGCATGTAACTGTTCAAGAGAGACTCAGCAACAGTAAGTACCATAATACTGACCAACAGTACAGACGAGCACAAGGTTATAAAATGTGCAGTTATAATTTGCAACATTTGCAAAGCGTTGCATTTGATACAGATGTGATATTAGTATACATATTTGTGATATGATTCTGTTAATCATTCTGTTGTTTCTCTCAGCCGCACTCGCAGCAACAAGAGGTTCAAACACCTTTGAAAGCATTCATCAACCTGTCAATCACACGTCTGTGTTTGAGTATGAAGAACACACCACAGTTCAGGCTGTGTCGCACAGGTCAGTTACATTTGCAGTCAATACACTATTTAGTAGACTGTGGCTGATTTAGGGGCCAATGAATCAGTCACAGATTTGAAGTGAAGTCTCAATACATGCATTTTAACATGAAGCTGCCTTTATTAATCATGAATAACGTCTAAACTGTATAAAATGGTGCAGCAGTATATTTCTTGATCACAACATAGTTCTACTTGAAGGACACTGATCTGTTAATGATTTTCATCGTGTCTTTATAATTTATTCTACAGTGTTTCCTTCCACCTGAAGAGTCTCTCCGTCCGTCTGAGCGTGTTGATCCTCGTTGTGCTGGTCGGCTTGTTCGTATGGTTTATTTTCAAAAGACGAAGTAAGTCTGTGCTGATCTTAATAAATCCAACTCATGTTGTTTCTAACTATTTCTCTTTAAAACTGTAGACATGTGTCGCACAGTCATTGCACAATGAGAGACAGTAACAGGAGTTTTGATTGTTCCACTTTCAGAGCGGACCACAGCCCAAACATCAGCTGCAACACCAGTAAGATATTCTGATTCATCTCCACAGTGTTTATAATGAGAGAAAACGTCTCTTTGCAGAACGACTGTAGATGGTACAATATTGAGGATGTGCCTGTGAGCTTAAAGCTCAAAGTCAGTTTCACTTTAAGAATATTTTGACATGTTTTCTTCCTGGTGTTTCTTCCACGTGGAGAGTCAGATGAAAAGATTGAATCTATACTCAAATCAGTCAGTTAAATATAAAGCTACAGCCAGCACAGGGTGAGCTAAGCTTAACATAAAGACCTAATCAGCTGCAGGCTGTATAGCTTCATATTAAAAGACAGACAAGACAGTGATATATATCAGTTTCAAAGAAAGCAAGTCAAAATATTTGTGTGTAATTATTCCTAAATGAGGGAAGTATATAAGATTGCTTATGGTTACTATTTTTAAAATGATGTAATGGACAGGTTATATCATCTTGTTCAGACTTTGTGTAAATTACATTTAGTTTTGTCCTTTAACAGCCAGAAGAGGAAGTAACTTACAGGAATGTGGAGACAATGAGAGAGACTTCAGGCCAGGTAACTGTCAACTACTGAAACTGTCATTTGTATTTCACAATACTAGTACATCAAAATAAATATAGAAACACTTTACATGTTTTATTTAGAACTGAAGAACTGCACAGAATAAAACTGTGTCTTTCTGTGTGTGTGTCTCTCCCTCCATACCCAGAGGTCATATGCTGAAAGTGATGTGGATGGGATGTAACGCTCTGTGCTCACCAGAACAAACAGAAGAAAATGGGAGATTGAAGAGACGCTGGTTACACTGGTTCATTTTTCATTTCTGGTCATGGTGATGGTTTACTTTTTTCTCCAGTGAGATGTTGTGCTTTCTGCTGTTGTTGTTTGTGCAGTCGTTGCTATGGTAACGCCATCTAGAGTGTTAATTATAAGATTTACATGCTAAGATCAGTAAGCTGCCTTTATCAGTTAAAAGTCCAGTGCCACAGCTGATGAGCTCAGAATCATCTGCCGGGTTTCTGCGTGCCAGGCCACACACGTCTGATTTGTTCAATTGACTTGATCCGCCATCTTGAAGACACACGGGGCGCGACCACCTTCATGGTAGCTCCGCCATCTTGTCCTCTCTCTCTCTGCACCCCCCACTCACACACACACACACACACACACACACACACACACACACACACACACACAAACGCACGCAGACAGGTGTGGGCCTCTGCTTTGTGCATTGTAAATAGCTGCTGGTATTTAGGTTTGATAGTTATTTGTTTGGTTAAGTGTCATCAACTTTGATTGGTGCTGCTTGTTAAATAAATTCTATTTGTAATTTAAAGAGAAGTTGTTTGTAATTACTTGTGTATTCACATTGTGGTTATAGCTGGTTGCGAAGGTCAGTGCTCGGATTCATACCTTCCCTTTTTCACTTTTAATTGAAAATATTGATATTTCATAACAATATTGATTTTGTATAAGTGTAATATTGAGGCTGAGTCTTCTTCTTTTTGGTTATTACTCCCTGATCCCAGGGTGGTGCCCTGAAATTAGTCATTCTGACTGATATTCTTTTATTAATATTAATAATCAGAATTCTTATAAATATTTTTCTTAATAGCCAAAATGCTCCGACCAAATCCCATCAACTCATTAAATCAGCTCTTCAGCAAACATCGCTTTTTCAGCCATATTTAATATGAAACATCTTGAAGAGTATATAGAATAGATATTGTTTAAGTAGAGCATTCACCTCCAGATAAATTGTTTCAGTACAAATACTTTAAAAATGACCTCCATCGTTCAGGTCACCTGGACATGAGCCAGCATTACAGTATTCTCACTACATCTAAGTAACAAAGTACCTCCGGTAACCTCCAAGTGCAGACAAATTAAACTGGGCTGCAGTGGAGAGGGAATTGATGATTCTAAGGCCAGGAAGATGTCTTCCAGATTAAAGTAAAAAGAGCGAGACAAAAGTTGGGATCAGCAATTAGGATTGTAATCCTTCTCATGAATCCAGGGAATTACCGGTCCCGTCCTAGGAAGTGTTGAATTTTCTTCTATGTAACGCTACTGTTGCGGCGATCTGCCTGGAGGTGTGGCTGCGTGCGTGCTGCTGTGAGCGCGTGACGGCGGCCGTGCTGCTGCGTGCGCGTAACAGCGGGCGCGCTGCTCTGCGGCGCACCTCAGCAGGTGAGTGCAATTGAACTGATCAGCAGCACACGCCACAAACGCCCCAGTAGTTTGGCTGTGTGCAAGACGGAGGAGGACAGCAGAAGCAAAGCTAAAGAAGCTTCACAAATTAATCAAACGCATGGGGAAAGGACTCGAATCAAAAGGGCTACCGGTAAGCTCACGTCTCTTCACTGGACTCTGAAATGTGATCTCTGGCTGTGTTGTGGTCCATGTATTGGGGTAAATGAATTGTACTGTCTGTTGTTGACGGGAGAGATTAACATTGTTTTATACGGTAAAGTTCAGTTTAAAGGCAGCACTTGTCATTGCAATTGGCTTAACATTTATTTAGATATTAAACTGTTAAGATGTGGGTACAATTTGTGCTTATTTCGTTTCTTTGCGTTACCTACCTTATTTACTATAAAATATTTGTTTAAATTGTAAAACAAATTGTGGCCCAATTAGGTTGCTTAAAACTGTGCTTAAAAATAGATGTCTAAGAATAGAAAAGAGTTGATGAAGTGTTTAAATAGCACTAGTTAAAATATAGTGAATTTTTTGCTTCATTAAAATGCAAAGTAAAAATATTTAATTTATGTATAAAAATAAGGGTATTTCTGTTCAAAAATGGTTGTTAAAATCTACAGTAAAATCGGTTTAAAATGCTTGATTTCATTCAAGTTAAGAAATGAGTATTAAAGGTATGAGTGTTAAAATTGTGATAGAAATACATGTCACGTCTAAAATCTGTATAAAATAATTTAGGTTAAAACATAAGGTAAAAACAGGTTTAATTTACACAGTACTTACCTGGGTTGATATTTAGTGAGACAATGGTTAATGTATGTTTAAAATCTACTTACCTTTTACCTAATTAAATGCACTTTCCTGAAAATGCGTTTAAATGTATTTATCTTGGTTGATGGAAAATGCAGAATTTTATTTACATTTGTTTTATTCTTGTGTTTAAAGGTTTTTCACCTTCCTTGTTTATTGGTCAAAATAAACTGAAGATCGAGTGAAATCCTGAATCTGGTCAAGTCCTTCCTTTTTCAAGTGTTGGAAGCCATGACGTTGTAAATACACTTGACAGTCACTATAGTAACATTAATTTCTGCTACGTTGAAATGTAATAAAGTTGATTACACAAGGTTTGCCTCACAAGTAAATCTGATCTTCTTTATGATACATTTTTATGTATAAATATAAGCTCTTAAGATAAGATATGATTCTTTGTCATTGTACAGGATAAACAACGAAATTCAGGTGCACTTCAAGCACCCGACTCAAAGTATATACATATATGTATATGAAAATAAAATAAATAATAAATAGATGCTTACATTCATACACACTTACACACATTCCAGAAACATATACCAGCATTTTTTACCATACACTCATTGCCAACGTATGCAGTTAAAAAAACAACATGGTATTCAAAAAAGTGATGAAGTGCATTGATAGTATTGCACATGGGTAGTTATTGCCCATTAATGCTGACTTGTATTGGGTGTGTGCTTTCAGTAATTATGTTACTGTTAGTTACTGTGGTCGATGGTCCGTTTTTCTGTATTTCTGGCTCCTGTCATCATCAACGTCTGACTAATATGTAAAGTTTAAATAACGTTTGTATCTCCATCTACATACGGTACATTCGTCAGCACCTGGGGGGCCACTGTCTAATGTTGTTAATCCAACTACCCATGCTGCTGTCACGGGCAGCAGGCAGCAGCAGACTGACCGCAGTAATGGAGGCTGACACACAAGGGCGGAACGACTGTATCGAAGGACGACGCGTCTCCATCTGCTCTCATCGCACAGAATTGATGCCAAAATAGCCCCCGTGATAGGCGCTGCCATCTTACGATTGGTGACGTCATTTGGAGTAGAGATCGGCAGGTGGCGCCCTCATAGCCACTTCTGCTAACCAAAACACAGACTTACTGAAAAAACAGCATGGATCCTGCACGCCGGCTATGTAACAGCAGAACAGCTTCTTTGTGTTGGTCTGAGGTTAACGTTCACAGGTATTCATTCAGGTTCAATGGCTGTAGTGATTGTTTTAGTTACGTTTGTTCTTGCAGATCGTCCTCTACTCTGCTAATCCGGAACAGATCGGCTGCAGGAGCCGCACTGGTCAACAGAGCTGTCAATCATCATTTTTAAGCATTAAATAACTAATTAAATATAAACTTGTCAGAAAAATGAACACTTGGACGTAAATCAGCATGATAAGAACTAACTATAATGACAGAAACCATGTTTGAGAAAAATTTATCTGGCCTGTATTTTGATTTTATAGTTCATAGTAGACTCATGTCCCATCTGTTAACATGGAGGAGGCGGGCTTTATGACCTATACTGCAGCCAGTCAGCAGGGGGTGATTGAGAGATTTTGGCTTCACTTTTAGGGAGCTGTCATGTCGTCCATCTTTTCATGCAGTCTATGGGCGGAACACGCAAATCAAGATATTCATAGAAATGTTGGAAAAAAAATACACTTCTCACCAAAAGTTTGGGATATTTGGCTTTCGGGTGAAATTTCAGGATGAACCTAAAATGCACTATAACCTTTACAGGTGAACTTAATGTGACCTTCTCTAAACTTTTGAATGCACATGTCCAACAGTTCAATGTTTCAGTACTTTCTGCACAACAGAACAGCTCTTCTCTAACAAGGAGCTTAACGGCAAAATTCACAACAGGTGTATGATCCATGAATCAACCAATACATTTCCTGGTTCAATTAGAATTGGTATTTAAACAGTCCTCCTCATCATACTGTTCACATTTTGACATCATGAGACCAAGACGACACCTAACAATTGATCAACAGTACCTCGCCATTGCGAGGCTTCAAACAGGATGTTCTCAGACGGAAGTGGCCACTTAGCTTAGACTGTCACAGAGTGTCATCAGGAAGAGTCACAGAAAGGCATAGAAGTGGACGTCCTTTGGCCACATCCCACACTGATGACCGCTTCATTGTGAACAGTGCCCTGCGGAACCGGATGATGAATGCCACTCAACTCCAGGCACATATAAGGGAGGTGAGAGGCACCCGAGTGTCATGTCAGACCATTCAAAACCATTTACATCAGAGTGGTCTGCGTGCTAGATGACCTGCAAGGGTACCTGACCACACCACCAGGCGCAGGCGTCATCGTCTTGCATGGGCCAGGGAGCATTTACGCTGGACAAGGGACCAGTGGGCCTCAGTGCTGTTCTCTGATGAAAGTCGATTCACTTTGAGCAGAAATGATGGCCCCCAATGATGTTGGAGACGTCAAGGAGAGCTATGCATCAGCCACTGTTGTCACCAGACGAGCAGTTACAGTGTGGGCAGGTGTGTCTAGTCAATACAGAACTGCCCTACGGGGAACGGCTGCTGGAGACTGGGGTACCTCAAATGGAGTGGCCTGCACTTTCTCCAGACCTGAATCCCATAGAAAACCTATGGGATCAGCTGAGTCGCCGTGTAGAGGCTCGGAACTCCCCAGAACCCCAGAACCTCAATGACCTGAGGGCCACCCTTCAAGAAGAGTCAGATGCCATGCCTCAGCAGTCAATAAATCCATTTATGAACAGCATGAGACGTCGTTGTCAAGGTGTAATTGATGCTCAAGGGCACATGACAAGTTATTGAGACATTGACATTTTTTGTAGTGGTGTACCCACCACTGTTGTTGGCTTTTGTTTCAATAAATTGTTTGGGATGAGGAAATCACCATTGCATGCTTCTACGTAAATGCCCTACTTTCATGATATAATACCACTGTAGCGTGAACTTTTTACATTTTCCATAAATTTCACCCGAAAGCCAAATATCTCTAACTTTTTGTGATTAGTGTATGTTTTGCAAGTAGGCATACTGAGGGCACCTGAACTTCACATCAGCACATAAATGCAATATTTGGTAAAGATATCGACTATGGCTGTAGACGAAATATATAAAAACTAAAAATTAGAAACGTGTGTAGAATAAATATGTGAGTTCTTCAGAAGTGTCAGAAGTCACCACCCACTCGGGTCTGAGGTGTAATGATTATTTTAACCAGAGATCTTTTAAGCAGGTCCTGCCCCTTTCTTTGTGCAGCCTTACTGTCACTTATAAGCAGCCTTAGTTGTCAATGGACAATGCTGGGAGGGTCATACACTATGGCGCAGGGAATAGGACAAAAGTAAGACTATTGAGAGGCCGAAGGAGGCTATATCTTTGCCGAAGCCAGCTACTGATCTGGCCAATGATAAGCCAGCGCAGGTAACCGAGAGGCCGCCGGTGGTAAATGAGAAGCCACCTATTCATTCGACCAGGGCCGCAAGTCATGCGTCTAACATAGCAACCAATTGGATGGGCTACTGGCTAGGCTGGTTGTTAGCTTCCCAGGCTGGCGTTTAGCATGCCGAAGCTAGCAACCCACTGAACCAGTTACTGAAAAGGCTGGTCATTAGTTTCCCAGGCTGGCGAGAATAGTCTACAAAGTAGAATCTGTAGGCAGGGACGTGGATTTCTGGGAAGGCAAGTGTTCTGGTTTCCATTTCTACTATGCTTGTAGTCAGAGTAATATTGACCAATCACGTATCAGCAGGCGTATGCAAGAAAAACAGTCCATGAGGAGAGCAAAAGCAGGCGGAACGTAAACCGCCGACAGACATCCGCATGTAAGTTCAGCTAACAATCTGTTCTAGATCTAAAATTACCTTGAGATGAATCCCTTTCACATTGTGTCACGAAAGCCATTCAGTGTTCAGATTTCCCGACTTCCTCGAATGCATCAGATCGATCCTACCTGCATTCAACAAATGAGCATTTTAAACGTTTTCTTCTCCTCTTGAGGACAGTGTCAGGTCCTGAGCCTTTGTCTGTTCCTTCTGTTTTATTTTGTTAATCTCCCCACTTCCTGTTTGCATTCATTTGAGGTTTCTTTACTCCCTGTGTGTGTGATTGCTTATTGTTTTGACCTGTGTCTCGTTGTCTCCTCCCCACTTGTGTATATTAGCCTGTCTTCCCTAGTGTGTCTTTGTCAGATTGTCTGCATCCTTTGTGAGTAGTTTTCCGGCGTTTATTCCTCGTGTTTGTTTCCCAGTGTATGATCAGTTATCCTCATGTTCTCCTTTTGTCCGGCGCTTTTGTACTTCTGCCTGTCTAGTTTGCTGCCTTGGTTTTGCCTTTTGCCTGTTTTATGAACTACGACTTTGCCTGCCAATTTTTGTTCTGCTGCCATTGACTGATCTCCTGTGTACCGAACTCTGCCATTAAACGGTTAAACAAATCTGCTCTGTCTCAGGTCTGCTTAGTTGGGTCCTGTTGTCTGTCTGAACGTGACAGTACAATCTGACCAACTATGGACCCTGCAGACCCGGAGCCTGTCCGTGAGGCTCTGATAGCCAAGCTCAGTGGCTTCGCATGCATGAGGAACAAATGACTTCACTGAGACTTGAGTTAACCGAGTCTAACAGACGCCAAGAGGCAGCTTTTTCTCTGCTAGCTTCCCAGCTAGGTCAACTGACGGCAAGTCTCCAGCAAGGGGAGTTTTCCTCGCCTCCCAGCGAGGGCGCTGCAACTTCGGCCACGACGCATCATTAGCCTGCGGCAGGCCCCTCTCCCTCTCCGGAACCACGTCAGGTGCAGTTGTCTAGTCCTGAGAGGTTTTCTGGTGAGTCTGGGGACTGTAGACCATTTCTCACTCAATGTGAGCTCCATCTTGAGTTTCAAGCTTCTGCTTTCCCTTCTGAGTGAATCTCTCACTCTTCCTCACACTGCTCTCATTGATTCTGGTGCTGATGCTAGTTTAATGGACACAAGTTTGGCTAAAAGACTCAATCTATCTTTTGTTCGTTTAGATTGCCCCGTGCCAGCCATCGCCCTAGATGGCCACATGATGCATCTGGTTACTCACTGCACATCTCCTGTGCACCTCAACATCCACTCGTTTTAGGTTATCCATGGTTAATTCAGCACAACCCACACATAGATTGGTTCTCCGGCAAGGTTCTGTCATTGGGGAGCCACTGTAAGACGCAGTGTTTTTTGGACTCACCTGTTTCCTGCTCCGAAGTAGTTTCCACCTCACCTGAGGAGGACGATGAGGAGGACTTTCCGGATTTTTCCGCAGTTCCGCCCTGTTACCTGGACCTCAAACAGGTATTTAATAAGACTAAAGCTACATCCTTACCTCCTCACCGCCCTTATGATTGCTCCATAGACTTGCTTGCCTCACCCCCTCGTGGCCGCCTGTACTCCCTGTCGGCACCCGAACATCGGGCTATGGAGGAGTACGTTGGTGCATCTCTCAAGGCTGGAATCATCCGGCCTTCCTCATCACCTGCTGGAGCCGGTTTCTTCTTAGTGGGAAAGAAGGATAAGACTCTTCGATCCTGCATTGACTATCGTGGACTCAATGACATTACTGTCAAAAACAGGTATCCTCTCCCACTCATTTCTTCTGGTTTCAAGCTCCTTCAGGGGGCCAAGATTTTTACCAAGCTGGACTTGCGTAATGCTTACCATTTGGTACGCATCAGGGAGGGGGATGAGTGGAAGACGGCATTCAATACTCCCACTGGCCATTATGAGTATCTTGTCATGCCCTTTGGACTCACTAATGCTCCTGCTGTGTTCCAGTCGATGGTGAATGATGTTCTCTGTGAATGTTTGAACAAGTTTGTGTTTGTGTACCTGGATGACATTTTGATTTTCTCCTCAGATGTTGATTCTCACAAGAAGCATGGGGGGTTTGCTAACTATTATAGAAAGTTCATCCGTAACTTCAGCCAGGTTGCTTCTCCTCTGCATGCCCTTACCACCTCCAAGGTGCAGTTCCAGTGGTCCCCCCAGGCAGATTCCGCGTTCCAAATTTTTGGAGATTTGGGCGCTGGGGCGGTTCTCTCTCAGCGCTCAGAAAAGGACGACAAGCTCCGCCCTTGTGCCTTCCTGTCCCGCAAGTTTTCCTCGGCTGAGAGAAATTATGATGTGGGGGATCGTGAGTTGTTGGCGATCAAGTTGGCTTTGGAGGAGTGGAGGCATTGGCTGGAGGGGGCTGAGCAGTCCTTCCTGGTCTGGACGGACCACAAGAACATTGAGTACATCCGAGCAGCTAAAAGACTGAACCTTCGTCAAGCCAGGTGGGCCCTTTCTTTTTCATGGTTCAATTTTTGCATTTCTTACCGTCCAGGCTCTAAAAATGTCAAGCCCGATGCCCTGTCTAGACTGTTTAAGGGAGATTCTGCTCCTAAGGATTCAGAGACAATTATCCCTGAAGTTTGTGTAGTGGGCTGTGTCACCTGGGAGATCGAGGAGCGGGTCAAGAACGCTAACCAAGGGGTTCAGATTCCCCCAGAGGTACCTCCCAACAAATTGTTTGTCACCCCTGATCTTCAGGGGCCAGTGATTACTTGGGCTCACTCTTCTCTCTTCTCCTGTCATCCTTGTTTCCGCAGAACTCTGTTCCGGGTCCGCGAGAGGTTTTGGTGGCCAGGTATGAGTAATGATGTCAATGAATATGTGGCGGCCTAGATCACCTGTGAACAGAGCAAGAGCAAGAACGCCTCTAGTGTCGGGCTTCTCCAGCTTCTACCGGTACCTCAGCGGCCCTGGTCGGACATTTCTCTCGACTTTGTCACCGGTCTACAGCCTTCTGAGGGTAACACTGTAGTGCTTACAGTAGTAGACCGCTTCTCCAAGATGGTTCGGTTCATACCGTTACCAAAAATTCCCTCTGCCAAAGAAACGGCAGAGGTGCTCTTGTCTCATGTTTGTCGAGTTTTTGGGTTTTCCAGGAATGTCCTGTCTGACCGGGGTCCGCAGTTTGTGGCCCAGTTCTGGAGGGCGTTCTGCCAGCTCATAGGTGCCATTGTTAGTCTGACCTCAGGCCACCATCCTCAGACCAATGGGCAGACGGAGCAGTTAAAACCAGGAGCTGGAGAAGGGACTCTGCTGCCTGGCTTCCCAGAATCCTGCTTCCTGGAGCAAGTTTGTCATGTGGGTGGAGTATGCCTACAACACGCTCCCCTGCTCCTCCACTGGCCTGTCCCCATTCCAGTGCGTCTTCGGTTACCAGCCACCTCTGTTTGCTGACTTGGAGAAGGAGGTCAGCGTCCCGTCTGCTGTCGCCTTGGTCCGACGTTGCCGTCGGATGTGGACCTGAGCCCGTCAGAACCTCCTTAAGTCCTCACTGGCTTACAAGTAGAAGTTTGAAGGACCGGAAGAGGGAAGCAGCGCCGGCTTATGAAGTTGGACAATAAGTGTGGTTGTCCACCAGACATCTGCCCCTCAAGTAAGTTGGCGCCCCGTTTTGTTGGACCATTCCCGGTGTCAAAGGTTATTAATCCTGTTGCTGTGAAACTGAGACTTCCTAGGTCCCTTCGTGTGAACCCCACTTTTCATGTCAGTGAGGTTCAGCTCTTCAGAACCAGTCCTCTGGTCCCTCCTGCCAGACCCCCTCCTCCTGCCCAGATCGTTGATGGGGGCCCTGTTTACACAGTCCGGAAACTGCTGGCGGTTTGCCGTCGGGGGAGGGGTTTCCAGTACCTCGTAGATTTTGAGGGGTACGGACCAGAGGAGAGGTCTTGGATTCTCTTCTCGGAACATCGTGGACCCGGACCTCATCAGAGACTTCCACCGCGACCACCCTCATGATCCTCCTATGGGAGGGGGGGGTGGGGATGAGGGGGGATGGGGGGGGTGTCAGGTCCTGAGTTTTTGTCTGTACTTCCTGTTTTATTTTGTTAATCTCCCCACTTCCTGTTTGCATTCATTTGAGGTTTCTTTACTCCCTGTGTGTGTGATTGCTTATTGTTTTCACCTGTGTCTCGTTGTCTCCTCCTCACTTGTGTATATTAGCCTGTCTTCCCCAGTGTGTCTTTGTCAGATTGTCTGCGTCCTTTGTGAGTAGTTTTCCAGCGTTTATTCCTCGTGTTTGTTTCCCAGTGTATGATCAGTTTTCCTCATGTTCTCCTTTTGTCCAGCGCTTTTGTACTTCTGCCTGTCTAGTTTGCTGCCTTGGTTTTGCCTTTTGCCTGTTTTTTGGACTACGACTCTGCCTGCCGATTTTTGTTCTGCTGCCATTGACTGATCTCCTGTGTACCTGTGTAACTCTGCCATTAAACGGTTAAACGAATCTGCTCTGTCTCAGGTCTGCTTAGTTGGGTCCTGTTGTCTGTCTGAACGTGACAGACAGACCTGACAAAGCTGGAATTTTTACTTCTTACAAATCTGCATCATGATGTTGAAATTTCGGCAAAGGTAAGACCCGTTAATAACAAGTAGATCACAAGAAAATGGGTTCTCTTTCTGTAACAATGCAGCACGCGGAAGTCTTGACCGGAAGTCGTTTATTGCTTTTCCCCCGGCACATTCACCGATGAAGGTAAAGTCTTTATACTTTTCCGTTTCGGCAGTGATTTTTTTCACTGATTCTAAAGTAACTCCACCTTTAAGCTGAAGAGAGAGAAGATGAAAGCGAGTGGAAGAAGAAACAAAGAAGAGGAAGCTGTGATATTTATTCTCTGAGCAGAGGGTGCAGGTGTTACATTGGGTGTTAGCACCCACCCACTATCCCTTCTGCATGTGTGTCTCCCTTACGTCACAGAGATGTGTGTACATGTGTAAATTGTCCCTTGTTTAATGCAAGTTCAAGGTGGATGAGTTGTCCCAGGTGAACCCAAAGTTCATTACAGATGTTGGTGCAGGTTGTATGCTTTGTGAGGCCTCTCAGCTCTGTGGCCTTGATGGATGCTGAGACAATCGGTTTACTGTGTCTGTCTCACGGATGGTGAGATCATCCATCATGTCACGATCCATCATGCAGGTATCATCCCCTTCTTCCTTGTCAGGAGTCTCAGCTAATTAGCGAGAGTTGATCATTTATAGATGTTCACGTCAACAGAAAGCTCCCAGACTATACCAACAAGAAGTTCTAGATAGAACCTCAGCTCTACAGGAAGAACCCTGTGGGAACCTGGGAATTACTGTCGGCAGCCATGTTGATATCCTGTTGTTGTTATTCCTCTTCTTCTTCTCTGTCCAGGTCCTGCTGCTACTTCTTCTTCTTCTTCTTCTTCTTCTTCTTCTTCTTCTAAATGACAGTTAGCAAACTACTCTGAAGGGCAGTTAGCAAACCAGCTTACTGGCTCATTACAGCCACCTGCTAGATGGAAGTGTCGAGCAGTCGATACCGGAAAAAAATTATCTCCGTTTTCTCTGATACTCTTAAGTAGGCCTAATTAATTAGAAAATGGAGAACTTTCCACAATGTCTTTCCTTGCAGATCACTAAATGGAATATTTTAAGTTTTACAGACTTAATCCATTCTACTGGGATTATTTTTTTATTTAATGCAGTGGCATCATTAAATTTGTTCATATAGTTGGCAGCATTTGTTTTCATTGAATACAAAAAAACTGTAATTTAACAATGATCATTTTACTGGTAGCATATGTAATGTGGATCAGTAGGATACAGACTGCTGTGACTGAAGGTCATTGCTCCTCTCCTCCAGGTGGACGTTAGAGCCTTGCTGCTGTAATCCTGCACGTCTGTACAGTGTTTAATTACACCTGTTTTATTCTGCTAGCCTATTTTTATCTTGTTGTATTTAACCCTTTTACTTATTTTTATCTTTTACTTATTTTTATTCTAGTTCTGTGTTAATTGTTCTTCACCAAAACACCCAAACAATTTCCCTGAATGTGTAAACCTACTTTACAATAGACCCCTGATTCTGATGCTAATCTGTGGCTTTATTAGAGAATATACCTTTGAGAAAAGAATAGTCTTTACCTCTCACCTCTTACTAATAAAGTATAAATGAATAGAACATAAAAGTATGTACGACTACTACTACTGCTACTACTAAGAATAATAATTATAATAACAACAACATGAGTGTTGAGAAACATGATGCTTTTGCAAATTGTTTCATAAAACTTTCTTTCCAATAACACCTTTGAATTAAAAATAATCAATGAAGTGAGAGAAGCAACATGTAAATTAGTCTACAGGTACAGACTGCTCCTTTTGTATAAACTCAGGTGAAAATATTTCACAATTGTTTCGGTACAGCAAAATTTGTGTCAAACAAATGTACAGCACATCCAAATATATTCCACTGAAGTTTTAGTTTCTGTTTTAAGGATGTTTTTCTTCGATATACGAAGGAAATATTTCATAATAATTTCTTTAGATAGATAGATAGATAGATATTTTATTGATCCCAAGGGAAATTTAAGCATCCAGTACATATGACATCACACATCTGTCACCCCAGCCCCCCTTATGCCCGTAAGACAAAAAAGGCTATTAAAATTACAACGGCAACTTTGAGTCGTGGCTGTATGGAGGTAGTGCAAAGTTAAACATGGTGAGCCAAGTTAATTGAACAAGCTCCTCTGCCTGGTGAATGTGTTGTGCAAAGGGGGTGGGCATTGTCCAGGATGGATAACAGTTCCTTCTCTCTGCCACTGTCACCAGTGAGTCCAGCCCTCCTCACCAGTCTGTCCAGCCGTGCAGCTTTCCTCTTCTTACTGCTTCCTCCCCAGAAGAGAACACTGGCCACCACAGATTGGTAAAACATCAGCAGTTTTTTGCAGATGTTGAAGTACCCCAGCCTTCTCAGAAAGTACAGATGGCTCTGCCCTTTCTTCTGAAGAGTGTCCATGTGTCCAGTCCAGCCTGTCGTCCAGCTGCAGCCCCAGATATCTGTAGGTCCTGACCACCTCCATGTCGACTCCACCCCCTCGGTGGACACTGGTTGTATGTGTGGCCTGTTCCTTCCGAAGTCCATCACCATTTCCTTGGTCTTGGAGATGTTCAGCAGCAGATGGTTCAACTTCGACCACCTCACAAAGCCCTCCACCAGGCTCCTGTACTCCCCCTTCTGTCCATTCCTGACACAGCCGACGATCACAGTGTCGTCTGAGTATTTCTGCATGTGGCCGAGCTCAGAGTTGTGCTGGAAGTCAGAGGTGTAGAGGGGAAAGTACCGTCCCCTGTGGTGCTCCAGTGCTGCTCCAGTGCTGCTGACCACACTGTCAGATGTGCAGCCTTTCAGCCTGACGTACTGTGGTCTCTCTGTCAGATAGTCTGTAATCCATCTCACCAGATGTGAGTCCACCCTCATCTCTGTCAGCTTGTCTCTCAGGAGTAGGGGCTGGATGGTATTAAAGGATCTGTAAAAATCAAAGAACATGATTCTGACTGCGCCACTGCCCTTGTCCAGGTGACAGTGAGCCCTGTGTAGCAGATAGAGGATGGCGTCGTCCACGCCCACCTTCACCTGATATGCAAACTGCAGAGGATCTTGTGCGTGGCGGACCTGGGGTCTGAGGAGATGGAGCAGCAGCCGTTCCATGGTCTTCATCATGTGTGATGTCAGTGCAACCGGCCGGAAGTCATCTGGCTCAAGTAGCATTAAGTAAACATGAACCTTTTTTAACCTGCTATAGATGTTGGGCTGCATGTATTGAGTACACCTGATATAGTTTGAGTGTAAGATCTGGAACAGGAGCGGCATGCCGGTAGAGAACGGCAGCAGCAGACTGATCGACAGGCTGACTTGCCACCACAGTAATGGAGGGTGCCACACGATGGCAGAACACACAAATCAAGATATTCATAGAAGTGTTGGAAGAAAAAGTTTTACAAGTAGGCCACTGTATAATTTCAACTTTTTATGGTCAATTTGTTTGTTGCAGGAATTCACAGCTTAACTACAGTCAGTAAAGTGTCAGTGAAGAGAGGAGGCTCCGTCTCTGTCCCGTGTCTCTGTGGAGATAAATAAATAATGGGCCAGACATCAGGACGTTATTTCAGCTGTCCACAGGTAAGAAGCCTTAGAAGGGACTTCCTGTATGTTTTAACATGTTTTACATATCTCAGGGTTTAAATCACTTATACAGATATTTTTAGGATCAAAGTATGTCCAGTGAAAATGCTGGTTTTTGCCCCTCACAGGCTCAGATTGTTATCTGATTGTTAACTGGCTGACAACATAAAGAAAGGATTGTTACACAAATAGACCTTTTTATGAAGGTAAGATCCTTTTTAACCAGAAAGAGCTGTAAGCTACATTGCTATCTTCTAATCCACCAGACTCCATTGACAAAAACAGTATTTTTTCCTCACAGAACACAGGAGTTCCTGGTCTCCTGCTGCCTCAATCAGGTAGTTTGTTTGAGTTATGTGTTGGATTCAAACCTTTAAAACACCAAAGTCACACAACGATACAAATTCAGTAACCGGTTGATGCAGCAGTGGATCAGCAACTCCTGTGTTCTTTGGAGTTAAATTACTGTTTTTGTCAATGGAGTCTGGTGGCTTTGAAGTGGACGATTTACAGGTTGTTTCTTGTTTAAAAAAGCATCTTTCTGTTGTAAAAAAGGTCTTTCTCTGTAGCAAACCTGTTTGTAATGTTGTCAGACACTTAGAATAACAATTTGATCCCATTAGTACTCTTATCATCATCAGTCAATAATATTTGAAATAAATGTAAATGAAGTCATTTATCTACCACATGTACTCTTTGCAGAAAGTACTGATCAAACAGCTGAACACAACATTGTAGAAAATGCTGTTTGTTGTCCCTCAAGGTCGGCCCCAGCTCTCTGTGGATCGTCAGAAGGTTACAGGATTTATTGGAGAAGATGTTACCGTCCATTGTCACTATAGTGTTGTTGGAGAAACTCAGTGGTGCAGGCTGGGAGGGTCCTGTGTGAAGGAGCCGTCTGGATCAATAGATGGAACAACAGTGACCATTAAAGTGGTCAAAGTCTCCTTAGTTTTCTCTGTGACTCTGAGTGGACTGAGGACACAGAGCAGCGGCTGGTACTTCTGTGATAAAGGAGACCTACAGATGCCAGTGCATGTAACTGTTCAAGAGAGACTCAGCACTAGTAAGTACCATAATACTGACCAACAGTACAGACGAGTACAAGGTTATAAAATGTGCAGTTATAATTTGCAACATTAGCAAAGCGTTGCATCTGATACAGATGTGATATTAGTATACATATTAGTGATATGATTCTGTGAATCATTCTGTTGTTTCTCTCAGCCGCACTCGCAGCAACAAGAGGTTCAAACACCTTTGAAAGCACTCATCAACCTGTCAATCACACGTCTGTGTTTGAGTATGAAGAACACACCACAGTTCAGGCTGTGTCGCACAGGTCAGTTACATTTGCAGTCAATACACTATTTAGTAGACTGTGGCTGATTTAGGGGCCAATGAATCAGTCACAGATTTGTAGTGAAGTCTCAATACATGCATTTTAACATGAAGCTGCCTTTATTAATCATGAATAACGTCTAAACTGTATAAAATGGTGCAGCAGTATATTTCTTGATCACAACATAGTTCTACTTGAAGGACACTGATCTGTTAATGATTTTCATCGTGTCTTTATCATTTATTCTACAGTGTTTCCTTCCACCTGAAGAGTTTCTCCGTCCGTCTGAGCGTGTTGATCCTCGTTGTGCTGGTCGGCTTGTTCGTATGGTTTATTTTCAAAAGACGAAGTAAGTCTGTGCTGATCTTAATAAATCCAACTCATGTTGTTTCTAACTATTTCTCTTTAAAACTGTAGACATGTGTCGCACAGTCATTGCACAATGAGAGACAGTAACAGGAGTTTTGATTGTTTCACTTTCAGAGCGGACCACAGCCCAAACATCAGCTGCAACACCAGTAAGATATTCTGATTCATCTCCACAGTGTTTATAATGAGAGAAAACGTCTCTTTGCAGAACGACTGTAGATGGTACAATATTGTGGATGTGCCTGTGAGCTTAAAGCTCAAAGTCAGTTTCACCTAAAGAATATTTTGACACGTTTTCTTCCTGGTGTTTCTTCCACGTGGAGAGTCAGATGAAAAGATTGAATCTATACTC
This sequence comes from Semicossyphus pulcher, assembly GCF_022749685.1. NCBI lineage: Eukaryota > Metazoa > Chordata > Actinopteri > Labriformes > Labridae > Semicossyphus > Semicossyphus pulcher. Next base: position 6,766,679 of record NW_027211670.1, read on the forward strand.
AAATCAGTCAGTTAAATATAAAGCTACAGCCAGCACAGGGTGAGCTAAGCTTAACATAAAGACCTAATCAGCTACAGGCTGTATAGCTTCATATTAAAAGACAGACAAGACAGTGATATATATCAGTTTCAAAGAAAGCAAGTCAAAATATTTGTTTGTAATTATTCCTTAATGAGGGAAGTATATAAGATTGCTTATGGTTACTATTTTTAAAATGATGTAATGGACAGGTTATATCATCTTGTTCAGACTTTGTGTAAATTACATTTAGTTTTGTCCTTTAACAGCCAGAAGAGGAAGTAACTTACAGTAATGTGGAGACAATGAGAGAGACTTCAGGCCAGGTAACTGTCAACTACTGAAACTGTCATTTGTATTTCACAATACTAGTACATCAAAATAAATATAGAAACACTTTACATGTTTTATTTAGAACTGAAGAACTGCACAGAATAAAACTGTGTCTTTCTGTGTGTGTGTCTCTCCCTCCATACCCAGAGGTCATATGCTGAAAGTGATGTGGATGGGATGTAACGCTCTGTGCTCACCAGAACAAACAGAAGAAAATGGGAGATTGAAGAGACGCTGGTTACACTGGTTCATTTTTCATTTCTGGTCATGGTGATGGTTTACTTTTTTCTCCAGTGAGATGTTGTGCTTTCTGCTGTTGTTGTTTGTGCAGTCGTTGCTATGGTAACGCCATCTAGAGTGTTAATTATAAGATTTACATGCTAAGATCAGTAAGCTGCCTTTATCAGTTAAAAGTCCAGTGCCACAGCTGATGAGCTCAGAATCATCTGCCGGGTTTCTGCGTGCCAGGCCACACACGTTTGATTTGTTCAGTTGACTTGATCCGCCATTTTGAAGACACACGGGGCGCGACCACCTTCATGGTAGCTCCGCCATCTTGTCCTCTCTCTCTCTGCACCCCCCACTCACACACACACACACACACTCACACACACACACACACACACACACACACACACACACACACACACAAACGCACGCAGACACGTGTGGGCCTCTGCTTTGTGCATTGTAAATAGCTGCTGGTATTTAGGTTTGATAGTTATTTGTTTGGTTAAGTGTCATCAACTTTGATTGGTGCTGCTTGTTAAATAAATTCTATTTATAACTTAAAGAGAAGTTGTTTGTAATTACTTGTGTATTCACATTGTGGTTATAGCTGGTTGCGAAGGTCAGTGCTCGGATTCATACCTTCCCTTTTTCACTTTTAATTGAAAATATTGATATTTCATAACAATATTGATTTTGTATAAGTGTGATATTGAGGCTGAGTCTTCTTCTTTTTGGTTATTACTCCCTGATCCCAGGGTGGTGCCCTGAAATTAGTCATTCTGACTGATATTCTTTTATTAATATTAATAATCAGAATTCTTATTAATATTTTTCTTAATAGCCAAAATGCTCCGACCAAATCCCAACAACTCATTGAATCAGCTCTTCAGCAAACATCGTTTTTTCAGCCATATTTAATATGAAACATCTTGAAGAGTATATAGAATAGATATTGTTTAAGTAGAGCATTCACCTCCAGATAAATTGTTTCAGTAGAAATACTTTAAAAATGACCTCCATCGTTCAGGTCACCTGGACATGAGCCAGCATTACAGTATTCTCACTACATCTAAGTAACAAAGTACCTCCGGTAACCTCCAAGTGCAGACAAATTAAACTGGGCTGCAGTGGAGAGGGAATTGATGATTCTAAGGCCAGGAAGATGTCTTCCAGATTAAAGTAAAAAGAGCGAGGCAATAGTTGGGATCAGCAATTAGGATTGTAATCCTTCTCATGAATCCAGGGAATTACCGGTCCCGTCCTAGGAAGTGTTGAATTTTCTTCTATGTAACGCTACTGTTGCGGCGATCTGCCTGGAGGTGTGGCTGCGTGCGTGCTGCTGTGAGCGCGTGACGGCGGCCGTGCTGCTGCGTGCGCGTAACAGCGGGCGCGCTGCTCTGCGGCGCACCTCAGCAGGTGATTGCAATTGAACTAATCAGCAGCACACGCCACAAACGCCCCAGTAGTTTGGCTGTGTGCAAGACGGCGGAGGACAGCAGAAGCAAAGCTAAAGAAGCTTCACAAATTAATCAAACGCATGGGGAAAGGACTCGAATCAAAAGGGCTACCGGTAAGCTCACGTCTCTTCACTGGACTCTGAAATGTGATCTCTGGCTGTGTTGTGGTCCATGTATTGGGGTAAATGAATTGTACTGTCTGTTGTTGACGGGAGAGATTAACATTGTTTTATACGGTAAAGTTCAGTTTAAAAGCAGCACTTGTCGTTGCAATTGGCTTAACATTTATTTAGATATTAAACTGTTAAGATGTGGGTACAATTTGTGCTTATTTCGTTTCTTTGCGTTACCTACCTTATTTACAATAAAATATTTGTTTAAATTGTAAAACAAATTGTGGCCCAATTAGGTTGCTTAAAACTGTGCTTAAAAATAGATGTCTAAGAATAGAAAAGAGTTGATGAAGTGCTTAAATAGCACTAGTTAAAATATAGTGAATTTTTTGCTTCATTAAAATGCAAAGTAAAAATATTTAATTTATGTATAAAAATAAGGGTATTTCTGTTCAAAAATGGTTGTTAAAATCTACAGTAAAATCGGTTTAAAATGCTTGATTTCATTCAAGTTAAGAAATGAGTATTAAAGGTATGAGTGTTTAAATTGTGATAGAAATACATGTCACGTCCAAAATCTGTATAAAATAATTTGGGTTAAAACATAAGGTAAAAACAGGTTTAATTTACACAGTACTTACCTGGGTTGATATTTAGTGAGACAATGGTTAATGTATGTTTAAAATCTACTTACCTTTTACCTAATTAGATGCACTTTCCTGAAAATGCGTTTAAATGTACTTATCTTGGTTGATGGAAAATGCAGAATTTTATTTACATTTGTTTTATTCTTGTGTTTAAAGGTTTTTCACCTTCCTTGTTTATTGGTCAAAATAAACTGAAGATCGAGTGAAATCCTGAGTCTGGTCAAGTCCTTCCTTTTTCAAGTGTTGGAAGCCATGACGTTTTAAATACACTTGACAGTCACTATAGTAACATTAATTTCTGCTACAATAAAACGTTGAAATGTAATAAAGTTGTTTACACAAGGTTTGCCTCACAAGTAAATCTGATCTTCTTTATGATACATTTTTATGTATAAATATAAGCTCTTAAGATAAGATATGATTCTTTGTCATTGTACAGGATAAACAACGAAATTCAGGTGCACTTCAAGCACCCGACTCAAAATATATACATATATGTATATGAAAATAAAATAAATAATAAATAGATGCTTACACTCATACACTCATACACACATTCCACAAACATATACCAGCATTTTTTACCATACACTCATTGCCAACGTATGCAGTTAAAAAAACAACATGGTATTAAAAAAAGTGATGAAGTGCGTTGACAGTATTGCACATGGGTAGTTATTGCCCATTAATGCTGACTTGTATTGGGGGTGTGTGCTTTCAGTAATTATGTTACTGTTAGTTACTGTGGCCGATGGTCCGTTTTTTTTTATTTCTGGCTCCTGTCATCATCAACGTCTGACTAATATGTAAAGTTTAAATAACGTTTGTATCTCCATCTACATACGGTACCTTCTTCAGCACCGGGGGGCCACTGTCTAATGTTGTTAATCCAACTACCCATGCTGCTGTCACGGGCAGCAGGCAGCAGCAGACTGACCGCAGTAATGGAGGCTGACATACAAGGGCGGAACGACTGTATCGAAGGACGACGCGTCTCCATCTGCTCTCATCGCACAGAATTGATGCCAAAATAGCCCCCATGATGGGCGCTGCCATCTTACGATGGTGACGTCATTTGGAGCCAGAGTCTGCGCAGTAGAGATCGGCGGGTGGCGCCCTCGTAGACACTTCTGCTAACCAAAACACAGACTTACTGAAAAAACAGCATGGATCCTGCACGCCGGCTATTTAACAGCAGAACAGCTTCTTTGTGTTGGTCTGAGGTTAACGTTCACAGGTATTCATTCAGGTTCAATGGCTGTAGTGATTGTTTTAGTTACATTTCTTCTCGCAGATCGTCCTCCACTCTGCTAATCCGGAACAGATCGGCTGCAGGAGCCGCATTGGTCAACAGAGCTGTCAATCATCATTTTTAAGCCTCAAATAACTAATTAAATATAAACTTGTCAGAAAAATGAACACTTGGACGTAAATCAGCATGATAAGAACTAACTATAATGACCGAAACCATGTTTGAGAAAAATTTATTTCTGGTTTATTTTCATTTTATCGTTTGACTCATGTCCCATCTGTTAACATGGAGGAGGCGGGCTTTATGACCTATACTGCAGCCAGTCAGCAGGGGGCGATTGAGAGATTTTGGCTTCACTTTCAGGGAGCTGTCATGTCGTCCATCTTTTCATGCAGTCTATGGGCGGAACACGCAAATCAAGATATTCATAGAAATGTTGGGAAAAAAAATACACGTCTCACAAAAAGTTAGGGATATTTGGCTTTTGGGTGAAATTTCAGGATTAACCTAAAATGCACTATAACCTTTACAGGTGAACTTAATGTCACCTTCTCTAAACTTTTGGATGCACATGTCCAACAGTTCAACAGTTCCTCATCATGCTGTTCACATTTTGACATCATGAGACCAAGACGACACCTAACAATTGATCAACAGTACCTCGCCATTGCGAGGCTTCATACAGGATGTTCTCAGACGGAAGTGGCCACTGAGCTTAGACTGTCACAGAGTGTCATCAGGAAGAGTCACAGAAAGGCATAGAAGTGGACGTCCTTTGGCCACATCCCACACTGATGACCGCTTCATTGTGAACAGTGCCCTGCGGAACCGGATGATGAATGCCACTCAACTCCAGGCACATTTAAGGGAGGTGAGAGGCACCCGAGTGTCATGTCAGACCATTCGAAACCGTTTACATCAGAGTGGTCTGCGTGCTAGACGACCTGCAAGGGTACCTGACCACACCACCAGGCGCAGGCGTCATCGTCTTGCATGGGCCAGGGAGCATTTACGCTGGACGAGGGACCAGTGGGCCTCAGTGCTGTTCTCTGATGAAAGTCGATTCACTTTGAGCAGAAATGATGGCCCCCAACGATGTTGGAGACGTCAAGGAGAGCTATGCATCAGCCACTGTTGTCACCAGACGAGCAGTTACAGTGTGGGCAGGTGTGTCTAGTCAATACAGAACTGCCCTACGGGGAACAGCTGCTGGAGACTGGGGTACCTCAAATGGAGTGGCCTGCACTTTCTCCCGACCTGAATCCCATAGAAAACCTATGGGATCAGCTGAGTCGCCGTGTAGAGGCTCGGAACTCCCCAGAACCCCAGAACCTCAATGACCTGAGGGCCACCCTTCAAGAAGAGTCAGATGCCATGCCTCAGCAGTCAATAAATCCATTTGTGAACAGCATGAGACGTCGTTGTCAAGGTGTAATTGATGCTCAAGGGCACATGACAAGTTATTGAGACATTGACATTTTTTGTAGTGGTGTACCCACCACTGTTGTTGGCTTTTGTTTCAATAAATAGTTTGGGATGAGGAAATCACCATTGCATGCTCCTACGTAAATGCCCTACTTTCATGATATAATACCACTGTAGCGTGAACTTTTTACATTTTCCATAAATTTCACCCGAAAGCCAAATATCTCTAACTTTTTGTGAGTAGTGTCTGTTTTGCAAGTAGGCACACTGAGGGCACATGAACTTTACATCAGCACATAAATGCAATATTTGGTAAAGATATCGACTATGGCTGTAGACGAAATATATGAAAAATAAAAATTAGAAAAGTGTGTACAATAAATATGTGAGTTCTTCAGAAGTGTCAGAAGTCACCACCCACTCGGGTCTGAGGTGTAATGATTATTTAAACCAGAGATCTTTTAAGCAGGTCCTGCCCCTTTCTTTGTGCAGCCTTACTGTCACTTATAAGCAACCTTAGTTGTCAAGGGACAATGCTGGGAGGGTCATACACTATGGCGCAGGGAAAAGGACAAAAGTAAGACTATTGAGAGGCCGAAGGAGGCTATATCCTTGCCGAAGCCAGCAACTGATCTGGCCAATGATAAGCCAGCGCAGGTAACCGAGAGGCCGGCGGTGGTAAATGAGAAGCCGCCTATTCATTCGACCAGGGCCGCAAGTCATGCGTCTAACATAGCAACCAATTGGATGGGCTACTGGCTAGGCTGGTTGTTAGCTTCCCAGGCTGGCGACTAGCACGCCGAAGCTAGCAACCCACTGAACCAGTTACTGAAAAGGCTGGTCATTAGTTTCCCAGGCTGGCGAGAATAGTCTACAAAGTAGAATCTGTAGGCAGGGACGTGGATTTCCGGGAAGGCAAGTGTTCTGGTTTCCATTTGTACTATGCTCAACCACCTCACAAAGCCCTCCACCAGGCTCCTGTACTCCCCCTTCTGTCCATTCCTGACACAGCCGACGATCACAGTGTCGTCTGAGTATTTCTGCATGTGGCCGAGCTCAGAGTTGTGCTGGAAGTCAGAGGTGTAGAGGGGAAAGTACCGTCCCCTGTGGTGCTCCAGTGCTGCTCCAGTGCTGCTGACCACACTGTCAGATGTGCAGCCTTTCAGCCTGACGTCCTGTGGTCTCTCTGTCAGATAGTCTGTAATCCATCTCACCAGATGTGAGTCCACCCTCATCTCTGTCAGCTTGTCTCTCAGGAGTAGGGGCTGGATGGTATTAAAGGATCTGTAAAAATCAAAGAACATGATTCTAACCGCGCCGCTGCCCTTGTCCAGGTGACAGTGAGCCCTGTGTAGCAGATAGAGGATGGCGTCGTCCACGCCCACCTTCACCTGATATGCGAACTGCAGAGGATCTTGTGCGTGGCGGACCTGGGGTCTGAGGAGATGGAGCAGCAGCCGTTCCATGGTCTTCATCATGTGTGATGTCAGTGCAACCGGCTGGAAGTCATCTGGCTCAAGTAGCATTAAGTAAACATGAACCTTTTTTAACCTGCTATAGATGTTGGGCTGCATGTATTGAGTACACCTGATATAGTTTGAGTGTAAGATCTGGAACAGGAGCGGCATGCCGGTAGAGAACGGCAGCAGCAGACTGATCGACAGGCTGACTTGCCACCACAGTAATGGAGGGTGCCACACGATGGCAGAACACACAAATCAAGATATTCATAGAAGTGTTGGAAGAAAAAGTTTTACAAGTAGGCCACTGAAAGCATGTGAACTCCTTCACATCAGCACAAAGTAAAGGCAAATTACTTGAGTGTTCATTAAACACAATAAAACACAAGATATCAGCTATATGAAAAATAAATTAGAAAACCAACAAATAGAAACATGCAAAAACAAGAAATATCTGAGAGTGTGGGAACCTGTATACAGTGTAGGGGGAGGAGAAGTGTTAACATAGACGGTATAAACAGCCTTTTGTTGTTAACCACTGAAATTACCTATGTAGTTATAGCAGGAAGTATAATATCATTCTCACAGTGAGATGGTCGCTGTTGTTTCCTCTCTGCTCTCTCATCAACATGGCCGCTCATCTCAGCGCTCTTCTCATCCTTACTGGACTCACAGGTCGGTCACCGGGATTATTCTATCATTTGTATTTTCTGGTGATGTCAGAAGATGATGGGACTATAATTTCACCTTTTTATGGTCAATTTGTTTGTTGCAGGAATTCACAGCTTAACTACAGTCAGAAAAGTGTCAGTGAAGAGAGGAGGCTCCGTCTCTGTCCCGTGTCTCTATGAGTCTAAGTACACAACTCATGTGAAATACTTGTGTGAAGGAAGGGTTTGGCGTACCTGCTCCTACGCAGTTAAAACTAATGAACAAGGTGGTTCAGGAAGGTTTTTAATCTCTGATGACAAACAGCAAAGAATCTTCACTGTGACCATTAGTGACCTGTCTGTTTATGGGTCTTATTACTGGTGTGCTGTGGAGATAAATGGTGGGTCAGACATCAGGACGCCATTTCTGCTGTCAGTTAACACAGGTAAGAAGCCTTAGAAGGGACTTCCTGTATGTTTTAACTTGTTTTACATATCTCGGGGTTTAAATCACTTAAACAGATATTTTTAGGATTAAAGTATGTCCAGTGAAAATGCCCCTTTTTTTTTTGCCCCTCACAGGCTCAGATTGTTATCTGATTGTTAACTGGCTGACAACATAAAGAAAGGATTGTTACACAAATAGACCTTTTTATGAAGGTAAGATCCTTTTTAACCAGAAAGAGCTGTAAGCTACATTGCTATCTTCTAATCCACCAGACTCCATTGACAAAAACAGTATTTTTTCCTCACAGAACACAGGAGTTCCTGGTCTCCTGCTGCCTCAATCAGGTAGTTTGTTTGTGTTATGTGTTGGATTCAAACCTTTAAAACACCAGAGTCACACAACGATACAAATTCAGTAACCGGTTGATGCAGCAGTGGATCAGCAACTCCTGTGTTCTTTGGAGTTAAATTACTGTTTTTGTCAATGGAGTCTGGTGGCTTTGAAGTGGGCGATTTACAGGTTGTTTCTTGTTTAAAAAAGCATCTTTCTGTTGTAAAAAAGGTCTTTCTCTGTAGCAAACCTGTTTGTAATGTTGTCAGACACTTAGAATAACAATTTGATCCCATTAGTACTCTTATCATCATCAGTCAATAATATTTGAAATAAATGTAAATGAAGTCATTTATCTACCACATGTACTCTTTGCAGAAAGTACTGATCAAACAGCTGAACTCAACATTTTAGAAAATGCTGTTTGTTGTCCCTCAAGGTCGGCACCAGCTCTCTGTGGATCGTCAGGAGGTCACAGGATTTATTGGAGAAGATGTTACCGTCCATTGTCACTCTAGTGTTGGTGGAGAAAGTGGGTGGTGCAGGCTGGGAGGGTCCTGTGTGAAGGAGCCGTCTGGATCAATAGATGGAACAACAGTGACCATTAAAGTGGTCAAAGTCTCCTTAGTTTTCTCTGTGACTCTGAGTGGACTGAGGACACAGAGCAGCGGCTGGTACTTCTGTGATAAAGGAGGCCTACAGATGCCAGTGCATGTAACTGTTCAAGAGAGACTCAGCACTAGTAAGTACCATAATACTGACCAACAGTACAGACGAGTACAAGGTTATGAAATGTTATTGGACTTTGCAACATGCAGCCAGTTAATTAACATACCTGGCAAGTCTAAAATGTGATATTGAACGTCTCAGTGTGATGTTTACTGACAACATGTTTAATTAGTTTTAAAGTTCAGGTTTGATGCTTTTAGATGTTTAGTTTTAAGTCCAGTTATAGTGATTAAGACATTACTATTGTAATATAGAAGTGATATTATAATTGATTCTTGTGGTATGCTTACCTTATTTATTGTGTCGTTTCCCATAGCAACACTTACAGCAACCACAGGTCTAAATACCTTTTCAAGCAGTGGTCAGCCTGTGACTCACACGTCTGTCTTGGCGTATGAAGAACACACCACAGTTCATGCTGGATCCCGCAGGTCAGTCGCCTCACTGTGGTTAACTTTGATCATTATTCTGTTTTGCACTGAGAACATCTTTCTGTGTGTCTTTGCATTGGTGCGTTCCAAACGGCTGCAGTGCTTCCATTCACCCGCTGACTGTCATCATTCCTCTGAGTCTGTCGATCATCATTACGGCCTCCATCGTCTGCTTTATTCTGAGAAGACACAGTGAGAATAATCTGAACTTTTTAAACCTAATTGTAAAATATTTAGTTGTTGAATACTTTGATTGTGTTCAGCTTTAAGAGTTTTTACTGTTTCACTTTTAGAGCGGACAAACGAACAACCATCAGCGGTGAGATATAATGATCATTTGTTTTGTTTTTTTGCCATCATGATTTCTTCTGTTTACACTGCAGCATTGTGCCTTCATCAGGAACCATTAATTATCTGCAGATGCTCTTTAACACTGAACAATTATGAGCAGAAAAAGACAAACACTGCAGGCTCATTACAAACGTTTCTATTACATGTAATTGACTCTTTTTGACCTGAGGAACAACATTTGGTCAGTGGTGGTTAAACCCACAAATCCACCCGTTTTTGACAACGCATAAATACAGACACATTTTAACAGCTGCATTTCAGGAAACACTTTAAGACCCTGTGTTGCTGCAGGACGACGCTGTTTATTTTCACCCCTCTGATGTTTGTTTTGCTGCTTTACAGGCTGAAGATGAAGTAACTTACAGTGCTGTTAGGCATGTGAGACACACTTTCAACAAGGTAACTAAACACAGTTATATCAAGATATGTGTCAGTCTGTTCTGTCCCTCTGCAGAACACTGTGCCTTTACAGAAGGATATCTAATATCTCTGTTGTATTTAAATGAGCCACATATTCATTCATATTACAACAACTTGTTTTGTTCTCCAACAGGATCAAGCTCAACATGAGGACGTGATATACAGCACATTAGCTGCGCATTAAACGTGTGCGCTGTATGTATTACATCAGTGTGATTGTGTCTACATGTGACAAATGAACGTGATGGATTGAATGTAACTATTGTTACTTTCTGCTGCATGTCTTTCCATTCTTCATTCTTTGTCGTCTTGTTTCTTCACATTGTTTTGATGTTTTTACACCTTTACAACCGTCGCACACGCAGATAACTCGCACAAATGAGAGAGGTGTGAACACAAACAGTTTTAGACAGGAGAGCTGACATGAGCAGAAAGTTACTTTGAAGCATCCTCAGAGAGTACTAACTAACCAAAGTATTCAATGACTGGGAGAGGACAGAGAGCAGCGGTGATGTTAGTCTTCATTTTATTGATATTATAGTAAATCATTGTGTTGTTTTTCACTCCCACACTCACAGAAACAAGACCTTTAAACACTTTAACAACTTGTCAAAGAATAAATCACACTTCTGTCTTTGCATATAAAAACAGCACAGTGTGAAAAGGTTTCCTCAGAACACTCACACCTGCCCCAGGTTCATTTCCTGCAGCCAGCAGTCATCAGGCTTAGTCAGGCCACTCGTGCCCAGTGACGCAGAGTGGAGCCCTACATTAGAGGATGTTTACCTTGTTTATGTTATCAGTTTATATTAATTTGCTTTAACTGCTCACTTTGAAATATTGTCATTCAATGTTTAAATTGTTGTGTTGACTTTTGTTTCATTGTGAATTACACTCTGGTTCCCCCTCCCCCCCTCTATGGTTTGTTCCTGTTGTGACGGGGCGAGGACGGTTTCAAATTCACTGTGAGCTGTCACTGTGGGTTTTTAGTTATTTTCCTGTTTATTTGCTTGTTGCAAATTGTGTTTTGCTCTTTTTCTTGCTGCAGTCAGTAAATCCACCAGTTCTTCTTACAGACTTCTTCCTCCTGAGTCATTCTTCCAACCAACATCTTTTTAATCCCCACCAGTGCCAAACAGCCACACTTCAATCTCTTTTCATATAGAATTAATATTAGTAATGCTACACAGAGTTCATGCTGGGTCCTGCAAGTTGCCCCCTTTTGCATTCACATTTATACCTTTTAAAATGTTCATTAAATATGTCTCTTTAAAACTGGAGACATGAGCAGCATTGGGAACAATCAATGTCTGTAACAACCTGAAGGTAATCCACCCAGAGGTTATCATTTATCAGACATTTCACTGTAAGCCAACAATGTCACCTTCATGGTGGTGCTGGAGATAAAGTCAAAGGATCAGCAAAATCCGGCCCTGTTTACATTTGCTATCATGTGTGCTGGGTGATCACAAGTGGACAGCTCTCACCACAGCTGTTCACACCTGGTATTAACAAGCCTCTCCAAATGTGTCTTCAGTGACCACATGTGATCAGATCTCAGTGTTTTATCAGTGAAACTTTATATTAAGGTCCTTGTAATAAGCGTTAGTTCATAGGTAATAAGACCCTTCTAAGTCCGTAGAGGATGCTTATTAACATTAAATATATGTTAATAGAACTATTTAAAGTGTAACTGCACCCCCAGGTCTCACCATAACTCCACCCACTGCACAATTTTGAAAAATGCTCAAAGTGGGCAAGGGGCTGAGAGGGGGCCGAGAGGGGGCCGAGAGGGGGGTCGGTGTGTCCGGCAGCTCAGTGACGTCCCCTCCCCTGGCCAGAGAAAAATGGAGAGCAACACAGAGTCACAGGGCACATATGCCACAGAGGGCTCTTGAGCTAACATTACCCAAATATAACTACAGGGTTTGAAAATCGATTTGAAAATGAGATGCACGCCAAACACAGCCTCCTAATGCATGTCTGTTAACAAGGCAAACAAAAACATAACTTACCTTTATCAGTAGAGCTCTGAAAGTGTAACGAGTCCACGACCGTCACCGAGTTTAAAGCCCCGGTGAGTCGGCACGCCGGTCTGTCACCAAGCACCAAACTGCAAGGAGGCAGCTTGTCTCCTCGGCCGACCACTGCTTCGCATTTATATCCATAACATTCCTTGTTTTGTGCAGCTGAATGTAGAAAAACGGACACTATCGTTTGGTTTGTCTCTTTGGTCACGGCAACCCCTCCCCTCGCCCCTGACGTAAGGGGTTCGCGGTTCTAGACCAGCAAAGAGTTGGGGCCCGCTCTGGCACCTGTTTTCCTGGCCGGGAGGTTCATTTTCAGTCGAAACACAAAAAACTGGTTCGCAATTGAGCAGCGGCCCGGAACCAGCCCTGAAACTGCCTTGGTGGAAAAGGGGTATATGTGATCACCACAAAGACCCAGCAGAACTTTTGCTCCATCGTCCTCAGCTCTTGCAATGTGTCTCTCTTTCAGAAGCTTCCTTCACTGCTGTAAAATAAAACAGGCATGCTTATACTGTACATGAACTTGAAATCAATATAAAGAGAGCGTTATTTGTGCCCTCTGGTGGATGAAAAGGTTGCAACAGGATCATTTGAGTTCATGTTCTGATAAATTGATCAAATTTCATGTGAATCCAAATAAACTACAAGTAGAAACATAAAACATTGTTGACTTTAATTTAGTTGATGTGGTTCAGGCATCGGATTAAGGTGCCTCCCTTTGGAGGTTTCCCAGGCACGTCCAACTGGGAGCAGACCCAGAACTCACTGGAGGGATTATGTATCCCATCTGGCCTGGGAACGCCTCTGGATTCCCCAGGAGGAGCTGGAAAACGTTGCTTGGGAGAGGGATGTCTGGGTCACCTTGCTTAGCTTGCTGCCATAGCGACCTGACCCCGGATAAGCGGAAGATAATGAATGGATGGATGGACTTTACCTTTAAATGTAAAAAAAATTCCCAGAGTGGCAGATATCAGTCACGGCCTCCATTAAACAGTAACTTCCTTTAAGGACACAGAGTGAGACAGAGGCTTGACACATTAATTGTAATATTTAATGTAGAAACAGGTACCTCTCACATCATTTTTCAAAAAAATATTACAAAAATTTAATGAAAAATGTTTTAAACTGATAAATAAACAGACAGACAATAGTGACCCGAGCAGCGGTGAAGTGCCCTGACGCTTACTTAACATGTTAAAGCAGCCACGATGAGAAATAAAGGTTTGGTTAAAAACAGATACAATACAGAGGTTTTTCTGCTTTGCAATATATTTATGACTCCAACCTGTTTAGGTACTGAATGTTGTCTAAATAACAGTAAGAGAGCTTTACATATATTAGATACAGCCTTGACTTGGTGATATTTTGAAATTTTGACCCTTGACCTTGGAAACATCACAATAATCCCAACAATTTTCCCTGGTAACCAAACTGAACTTTCTGATTATGGTTGCAGTAAGGCATGAGGTCTCGTGTAGGTTTACTCTTTCTTGGGCTTAGGTTATAAATATATACAACTCTTAGGTTGCAGTATTCCTAACATCTGCACTTGCCACACCGTCTTCGATAATAAATAACTTTGTTTTTTTTGTTTTTTTACCAAGAACAACTGGTTTTATGTTGCCTCCCTTTCCCCTTACGAGCTTAGACGTAACACGTTTAATTAAACTACATGAACAAAGAATAAGTTCTGATGTTTGGGACAAAGCTGGAAACTATGTGTGTCTCTGCATGTGAAATTCTAAAGAGGTTTTGTGGTCAAAGCTGCAGCTGCACTCTCGGCACTGATACGGTTTCTCTCCTGTGTGTTTCCTCATGTGAACCACCAGGTTTCCTTTCTGTGCGAAGGATTTGTGACACTCTGGGCACTGATACGGTCTCTCTCCTGTGTGAATCCTCGTGTGATTGACCAGATCTGACTTCTGACAGAAGTTCCTCCCACAGAACTGGCACTGATACGGTTTGTCCTCCGTGTGGATCTTTAAGTGTCGTATTAAAGTCTTAGTCAGGGAGAAACATTTGGTGCAACATGGACATTTGTAAGGTTTCTGCGCCGTTCCTGCTTCAAACTGAACAATGAGCTCAGAGGATTTTCCTGACACTTGTCTCTGCGGGATACTTTCCGTGTTAAAAAGTTTGGGCTCTGTCTCTCTTTGTTCACCTTGATTTAGTGAACGGAGCTGCAGATCATCTGCGGTGCTGTTTGATACTCCACAGTCTGTTTCAACTGGCTCAGTTTTAATATGATTAACTGGAGCTGCAGCTTTGTCGATGTCAGCAACTGTCTGGATTTGGTAAAGACACAGTGGCTGCAGAGACTCTTGATCAAACTCACTTTTATCATAGGGAGTGATATTTAGAGGAATCGTCTTAACACCAGATTCACTGAAACACTGATGTGGTTTCTCCTCTGCGTGTTTCCCTCTGTGAATGAGCAGACTGTCTCCCTGGCTTTGGTGTGTCCTTGTGTGAATAATGAATTCAGATTTGTTGCAGAAGCGGCGGGGACAGAACTGGCACTGGTACGACCAGGATTTGTCCTCCGGATGCTTTTTGAAGTGTTGCACCATCTTCTTTTTGGAGGGAAAACCACTGCAGCAAACAGGACATTTGAACAGTTTCTTCAAAGGCGAGTTTAGATCACTCTCCTGCTTCACATCAACATCTTCAACATCAATCAGCATCTCCTGATCGCTCTGACAATCATTTTCACTAGCAGGAGAACAGTCTGGATGAATGTTGTTGACGTTGGGACAGTCTTCTCTTGGCTCTGTGGTGTTTTCTGGTTCCCTGCACGTGCTGACATCCATGCTGGCGGGATGCAGCTTCACATCTGTGGCACACATCTGAAGAGACTCTGAAGCAAAGGAGAGGGCAACATTTATTTAACACACTTGAGTAAGTAAGACTGCTACTAGAAAATTTGCAACAAACTGACCTTCACTCTGTGATTTGGCGACATCCTGAAGTCTGCAGTGGCTGTCCACCGCCCACTTTGAACAGGACATTTCCTCTTCATACTCCATAATCGTTCTCTCTACGATCTTATAGATCTCCTGAGCGACTGCTGACAAACGCTCACTGACCAGAGTTCTCAGCAGCTCCATCTTTGCTGTCCTCAGCATGCTGAGGATTATCTCCACAGCTCAGAGTCAGAGGATGTGAATGTTCAAGAGGAAGACATGAGCCGTAGAGCCCTCTTGTCACCCCTGATACCTCCACAGTTCCTCTGAATCTTTCTGTGTCCTCAGAGCCCACCTCGCTCTGACCATGTCTGCAAACACAGCATCATGTTCGACTGGCAGGAGAGGACTTCTGATTCAGCCACAACAATCAGCAGAGTGAATGGGAGATCTGAAAAACATTTAACAGGGATATTACAGTGTGTTAATTGTATATAAAAAGAGGCACAGCAGGAAAGATTTAACCCTTTAGGTTAGGTAGAGCTATTAAGGTAAAGGTAAGCAGCAAAGGCAGATCTTTTTTGAACTTGAGATGCTCATACATGCTCTCATATCATCCCGCATTGACTACTGTAACATTCTCTTCACCTCACTCAGCATCTCCTCCCTCAATCACCTACAGTCAATACAGAATGCTGCAGCAAGACTTCTCACCAGTTCAAACAAATGGTCTCACATCACTCTCATAGTCAAATCTCTTCACTGGTTCTCCATTGCTTATAGGATCATGTTCAAAATTCTCACCCTCACTTATAGAGCCCTACATGGCCCCAGAATATTTGGCAGAACTCATCCACCCATACTCTTCAGCCCGTTCTCTAAGGTCCAACACACTTCACCTGCTGTCCGTTCCACGAACACACACCTTAAGACTCGTGGCGATTGTGCTTTTGAGGCCCTAGCACCAAGCCTCTGTAGAGCTCTGCCTATAGCTATATGATCTGCTGACTCTGTTGAGTCTTTCAGTTGGAAACATATCTGTTTGTACAGGCATTTTGGTAACTTTGTTTTTTCAACCAGTCTCCTTACAGTGAATGCTCCGTGTATTTTATAGTGTTTTTATACGTTGTTATTGCAGTGTCTGTCTTGAATGATTTTTAATGTGGCTCAGTGAGGCACCTTATTGCTTATGCTTTAATCTATGTACATATTGTATTTATTTGTGTGAAGCACTTTCTGACTTCTGTCTGAGCAAAGTGGTCTATAAATAAAATGTACTTACTTTTTTGAGTGTGGTGTGAGATAATTAAGTATCTGATTGACTGAATATTTATATATTGTTCTAAATGTGCTTTGCTCTTCTGCGATAGTTGCTTGAATATATTTTTTTATTCAAACTTAAAAGAAAAACGCATTCTGAAGACATAACAATTTTAGATGTTTTACAGGCTAAAAAATGAAGTATGTGGGTGTAGTGATAAAGACAACATTACTTAGACTGACCTAATGTGAGTTATAAAACGACAAACACCATGTGTTTTCATTTTGTTGTGTATTAAGCGCGAATCAAAAAAACAAGTAATTACAAGAACTTTGACCCTTAGAGAGGTTTGGGCTATTTATTGAACAACCGCTCTCACACCATATCTTACTATTTAGCTGTTCACACCATCTGTTAGCTCTTTACAGGTCGGAGATAAAGTTTCGTTAAGCAGCTCAGCTAACCTTACTTGAACAAATACAGAGCTGTTACCATTTCATCAACCATAATAACATAACCATAATTACCATAATAGGTCAATTAAAGTGCTTAGCCTACCCATTTAACAGTGTCGCTCTTGATTGTCAGAGTTAGCGTGTTAGCTAAGAAAGACTTGCTAGCTAAAAGCGGCTACTTCTTACAGCACGAGCTTGGTGGAAAACAAACTGTTAACTAGTAAACGAAAGCTTTGGGCTGTTATTTTCAGTTTACTAAGGTGCAGCCGGTCTGTCAGGTATAACAAGCTCCACAGCTAACAGGACAGCTCTCCGTTGTATCACGTCCAGGGTCCTGTTTACATTTCACAATGCTAAAAATACAGATGGTGTCCAGCGTCTTCTTCTACGTTTGCTAGTTATTGTAGCAATAACGTTACCGCCACCTACTGTTCAACTCCAGTATCACGTGTAGCGAATGCTACTGAAATAACCTGTTGGCCAAAACAAAAAATTTAAAGTGTGTAGTGCAATGTTTTTTTCTTAATTATTTCTAAGTAAAGGGTTTCGTCTTTAGTGCAATGTTTTTAAATGATCTTCGATAGGATTATTTACTTAAATTCCAAACCCATCTCGCATTTTGAAACATTTAAGACAAAATATAATTAAATTATATTATACAACATAAAATAACGCAGGCTCAAAAAATAAAACAAACAGACGGAAGAGCAAATATGTTTTAACTGAATTTATTATTATCATATGATTATGGGACTCTATCCCAATTTTTATGTTTATTTCATCTTTTTTCATTAAAGCCCTTATATATGTAACTTCATTTACTGTTAAAGAAAGCAGGGTGAGACTTTTTGTTAAAAACCACCACTTAAGCATATACAGGGCTAAATCAGCAAAGAGACAAGAGGTACGACTTCGTCCACAGGGGGCGCCAAACTCAACACAAACCAAAAAGTTCCTCACAGTAGCTTTAAGGACTTTGGGCTGTATGTGTTAAATGAAAGGTGTTATAGAAATATTGTATATTCCTATGATAATGATTATAATGATTAGATTTATAATTTTAGATGCCTAATAACAGAAACATTGATCCTTAACTAAGGGTATAACTTTACATGAACACTTTTTGTGAATCAGGGGACTGAAAAGTGATTAATAAGCCAACAATGTACCGGAAACAAGATACAGAAATAGTGTCTTATCATGTTCTCATCTTCAGTGTGAAGGTAAAATGCATGTGGCTCCAAATGTAGTTTAAAAAGTCTGTAGGTGCATGTACGTTTGTTGTCCAGCAGATGGCGCTGTTAACCTTTCATAGTTTCTGTCCTGAGGAACATTTTCACATCCTACCACACTGCACTGCTGAACTCACAGGTTGTTTAAATTCAGACTAATTAAAACGGGTAATGCAAACAGTTATAGATGTGTTCATGGCTCTAGTGTTCAGCACCAAAATAAACAGTAGAACCCATAAAATCAATAACTCTAATGGATGTTTACTCTCCAGGCCACGTGCCTGTATGCACTAAACTACTGTGCAGCAGTAAAAAGAGTGATTGTTCGAACAGAACAGTGTTGGCCTCTGTGGCGGGCCGGCCTGCCGTTCCTGTTGTTGTGGGGTGGGAGTTTCCAGCTATACAGCTCAGGGGAAGCACCACAGGATGTCCTTTTCCTCATTCCTCAAGGATAGAATGACTCTGTGTGTGTGTGTGTGTGTGTGTGTGTGTGTGTGTGTGTGTGTGTGTGTGTGTGTGTGTGTTATTGTGTTACTATTAAATAACAGACTGTTTCAAATGTGTTAATATTCTGTAACTTTGTCAGTTTATTTTGTTTTGCTGCAGCGACGCGTCAAATAGGCGTCAGATCATAGAACCACGACCTGAACCTATTTTAAAAAGTTAGATCGGGTCCTGTCCTGTCACTACCTTGTTTATTTTTTAACATTAAACTCTTAATGATACGATTGTTTTAAAGCTCATAAACGCCACAGTAGTTGTCAAAAGTCAATACAATCTTTTGACAAGATTTCGAAACTAGGATTCATTTGTTGTAGCAGCAGTTTAACATAAAAATGTAATATATTATCGACAATAAAGAGATCATGTTCCGTCGTATAAATGCTGTTTTAAAATTTCCCAATCCTTACCATGTAACATGTGGGAGCAAACAAGTCTTTTCTGGAGCAGAACAGTCAAAATAATCTGAAACAATATGCAATTAATCACAGACATAGTTAGATTAAGACAATACGCCCATCCATTTCCTTTACGTGTTCATAAACACAAATGTGATGTGACAAAAATCCAGGTATATAACAATAAAATAGGACAAGTACAAATATATACAGAAGCCCTAAGAGGACATCAGTGTTGGGCGTTACTTTGTAACGTGTTACTGTAGTCACATTGCTTTTGTCTGTAACGCAGTAATGTAACGCATTACTGTCTTACATTCAGTAATCACATTACCATTAATAATCAAACAATACTGTTGTAACTTGCTACATACGGTCTTCTCCCTTTCATGCACACTCATAGTGCAAGCGTGGTAGAGCAAAAGATAGAGCAAAATGGCAGCATGACCTACAACTTTTGAGGGATCATGGAGATATCAACATTACTTTGAGTTTGTTGCGCAAAAAGAAAATAACTGAAGGGTAAAGTGCAAACTGTGTCCAGGCCAGGAGCACCTATCCACTGCTGTGAACACAATATGGAATATAACCAAGCACCTGCAAAAACAACATGCGAACACAAAGCTGGTATCAAAAGAACCCCAGAAACCAGAGTGATGCTCAAGCTGAGTGTACGCCGACCGCAACCAAGCAGCCAAAGCTTGCTTTTCGACAACAGGTAACAAACACAGAGATTAACATGCTCGTAGCATCGTTTAGTAGAGGGAATGTTTCTACAGTAGAGTCACCGTCTTTCAGAAACATACTCAGCAAAATACAGACAGCTCCTTATTAGGGTGGGGATTTATGCTTATATGTGGGCATCTGTAAGATTTAACGTTATATTGTTAATTGGCGACAGTGCATCTCATTTAAGTTTCTATTCGTCACATGCAATCATTTGGGCGCGATCAGGGCGATGACTCTCTCATGTGACTCAATACAACGGCAACGCTATTATAGTGAAAAGTACAAAATAAGATCAAAACATTAACTCGTCTTTTAATCACTTTTTAAATGCAAAAATCTCACCACCACCCATGGGGCCGCTTCCATCAAAGGCCAGACAGTGTGATGGTGAAGTTCCTCTGCATCATCCTGGACATTAAACAGAGCTATGATGGCTCACAGGCATCCATAAACACTGCTAATATATTCTCTGCTACCCCTAAACTCTATCAGTCAAACCTTGCCTCCTATAGTGTACTTATTATTATACAGCACCACCGGTGATTTCAGCATGCTCACTATTATCAAAAGATACAAGCTCCTGAAAATCATTAACGTTCCTTCTAGAACAATCTACACTCCTAACCTGCCAGCCCACATTGACATTGCCACCACTTGCAGAGCATTGAGCTCACGACCCATGCAATCCCCTCTTCTCTCTCCTCCCCTCTGGCTGCAGATTCAAACAAATTATCTGCAAAAAAAAGTACAATTTGGGAGGATTTAGTGCCGAAAGCCATAACGGCCCTCATAAGCCTGGGCAAGTTGTAAATAACAGTGTTATTGTTGTGTTGTTGTCTGTAAATGCCCTGCTTTGAATGTTTCTCTGTGTATAGAGACTGTGACAAGAAATCTACTCAAAGTAGATCTGAATGTGAATCTTTGTGCTCCACCATTCACACTATGTAGGAAGCAGACATAGCATCCTTGTTTCAAAAGGCATGCCACTGCAGAAGAGCCCTTAAACCATTCTGTCTAATGTCCAGCAGGGGGCGACTCCACTCGTCGCAAAAAGAAGACTAAGGGCCTGATTCACTAAAGGATTGCGCAGCTTTTGCGCTCGCTAAACGTGTGCAAATGACACAAAAAGCCTCCGCCTCATTCTCGAAGCACACACAGAGGGTTGAATGCACCCAAAGTGCGCTGCAGAGCAAACAGCGTCTCTTAGCTCTGGTGCCGTTTGCACGTATTTAAATGAGTCATTATGCAGACATTCGGGGCAAATTTGGCCCCTTTCTATGCAAATGAGACTCGTGGCAAAACCTAATCCACGAACTCGGCGCTAACAGCACCGCGCAGTTAGAGTGAAAATATTACCGTCTGCAGAGAGCTGGTGGGAACTGCAGCGCAGTGTTATAAGGGCTGTCACGCTCTGAGTCTCCAGTGATCGTAACGACAATTCCACCTTTTGTGAGATCAAAAAATGTATTTGTCTGCTAATTTAAAACAGTCTGCTATATTTTGTCATTATAATTATAATAGGGAGACCATTCAGTCCGGGGCTGTGCGAGGCTCAACCCCGGCCAACCGGCACACTTTGGAGCCTTTATGCATGACAGGGATTATTAAATGGACGAGCAAACTGCACAAATCGGTGAATCTTTATGGGCGTGTTTGCGCTTGAATGTCATCAGTGCAGTTTGCTTTGTGAATCAGGGCTTGAGATGGAGCAGATAACGGGGGCAAATGATGCGCAATTTATGGAGCTACCAGCAGCCGCAATTCATTCTTAGTGAAATCCACCCTAACTGTATAAAACCATTGACTGTATAAAAAGATGGACAGCATGACAGCTCCCTAAACCCTCTCTATCGCCCCCTGCTGACTGGCCGCAGTATAGCTCATAAAGCCCCTTCTCCATGTTAACAGATGATCAAACTCCAACGTCTAAGTGTTCATTTTTCTGACAAGTTTACTTTTAATTAGCTATTTGATGAAATAAAAAGGGGGTGTGACCTCATGATTGACAGCTCTGTTGACAAACCGGACTCCTGCAGCGTTCTGTTCCCGAGTATCAGAGTGGAGGAGGAACGGCGAGAGGAGACGTAACTAACGTCATTGAACTTTCCATAAGCGTGAATATCTGCTTCAGACCGACACAAGAAGCTGTTCTGCTGTTAAATACGGCGACGTGCCGGATCCTTTTTTTGGGAAAGTTAAAGGTGTGTTTTGGGTAGAGGAAGGGGCGGGACATCGTTACCGATCCGGATCTCTAGCTCCAAAAAACGTCACCAGTGCAAGATGTCAGCGCTCGATCTTGAGGGTATTTAAGCTTTACTTTTTTTGTTTTGGGCCTTTGCCTTTATTGTACAGGACAGCGGATAGAGACAGAAATCAGGTAGGACAAAGCGGGGATGACATGCAGCGAAGGGCAGAGGGTCGGGGTTTAGCCTTTTGTACAATTTTGTGCAATGAGATTAGATGGAGACATGTCGTCCTTCTTTATATACAGTCATTATGTAAAACAGAACACAAACTCATTACTTGATATTACCTCAGTAAACATTACCCTAATGATATTATGGTCTCAATTACTTGTTTCTTTTTGTATTCATATATGTTTAGCATTAAGTAGCAGGTATGCTGTGCTTACCATACCTGGCTTGTTAGCCTGTTCAGTGTTTATCAAACATCTATTTAATCGTCGGCCTGTAAATAGGAGTCAGAAGAGAGATTACAGCAAACTGTAGTGATGAAGAGACCGGTTATTTAAAGTTTCCCGTCACAGGTTATTCACCCGCCCTTCTTTAACCAGGTGAGCGAGCAGCGAGTCTGCTACTTCTTTAGTCTGATTGATAAACACCTGCAGTCAGTCACCGTCACAATTTCACTCTGTGGGAAACACAAAGTCAAACTAGCTCATTCACGAATGAACGGACGTGACGTTTGCCAACCCCTCGCTCCTCTGCAGCACCACTCTGTCGTCCAAATATGGTCACTTGGCTCAAGAAAACAAAAATGGCATTGGCAGTGGGTATATTTCGGCTTCATTTGGCTACGTCCATTATTTATACAGTCTATGGGTCACACATCGGCTCGCCCCACGACTTCTTGCGGACATTTTACTCGGAGGCTGGCAGGAAAAAGTCTGCATAAAGTCGGGGTGAAAAATTTTGGCCGTTTGCGTTCACACATGCAGCTCACACAGATGATGTCAGGAAATGTTCAGGAGTTACAGTGCATGTGTGAAAGGGGCTTATAGTGTTCTTTTACATGCAACATGTTAGGTTGAATTATAACAAAAATATAAATCAGTGCAGCTTCAAATTTATCGTTTTGGGTCCACAAATTTCCCAGAAAAAAACTCCTCAGGAGAGGACCTGCAGTTTATGACAGCAAATTCCTCTTCATCTGTCTGTGGCCACTTTAAGCCCTGCTCCATTGATAGTTTAGCAACAGTAGCCATCAATGGAAGTGTATGAAGCTCATAGTAAAGCAGTATGAAGGAATGAGTGCGACAGCTGCTGGGGGAATCCTACTACACCATCAGGTCACATGGTACACACACACACACACACACACACACACTCTATCCCTCTGATTCCTCCCCCCTCCCCTCCCCTGTCTCTCACTAATACTGTGTACAGTGAGGGAGGGAAAAAGCAGGAGGGTTTTAGAGGAAGGTGGAGGAGGGGGAGCAGCTGAGAGGAGAGCAAGCGAGAGCAGGAGGAAAAGGAGAGGCAGAGAGTGGTGTGAGCCCAGATTACAACCGCCGAGACACTGAAGCAGCGGAGGCAGACGCGTGGAGGACAGGAATAAAGGGAAACAAGCTCCTCTGACATATTCAGAGGAGGAGAGGGAGGTTGTGTTCATAAAGAGAAGAAAAAGAAAGAGGAGGAGTACGGTATTTCACAGAGCGAGCACTTCAGAGGACGGTGCTGTCACAGAAGAGGAGGAGGAGGAGGAGGTGGTGTGTGTGAAGTGAACTCCCGCTCATGAGCAAAACCCAAACATCATCCTCTGAGAACCAACCCGAGGTTTCACAAGCCATGCTGAGGACCAGGAGTCAGCCCAAGTCCTGCTGAAGACCATGGCCCAGGTGAGGAGACGCTCTCACACACACACACACACACACACACACACACACACACACACAGCACGCACATGTGCATGGGTGTTCTTGAACATGCTCGAGTAAACTTGCATATTACTGTAATAGGGGTATTTGAAATGCTCCAGCAGATGCATTTGACTTTTCAAAACATCGCGTGTCCTCTCTTTGTCTGCTTTGTTGCCTCACACTTTATGAAGCACGCAGGAGTTATTGTGGTGTGTGATGAAGGTGGAGACACTCAAGTCCTTTGAGTAAGTTTACTTTTGAAATCTCTGCAGCTCTTATTCTGAAAAACCTGAAGTACAGCAACAGAAGAAAGCAAAGATTTACACACGTCAGACTTGTTTTGTTGCTGCCTTAATGTCTGTACGACCACATCATGATCATGTAAGAGTGATGTGCTGGAAACATAATTTAGGCCTGCAGCCATCCAGGGTGAAAGACAAGTATATAAATTTCGTAGGGTTACATCACGGCTCAGGAATTATGTAACATGATGTACATGGATGCAAGGCTGGATTACCAATTTGGTAAAAAAGGCAACTTCCCAGAGGATGAAGGACCCTCAGGGGCATCGAACCCCCGGGCTGTCTGTGTCGTAATTACTTTGATTAATAATAATTGCGCGGCGAAAGCACAACAAATGAAAAGAGCCTAAAAGTTTTACTGAAACGTGAATTCTCACTTTTTTTGTTGAAGGAAATGTGATGTTTCTACGGCAGCCCGAAGCGGCCATGCATCCATACATTTTATTTACTCTGTTTTCGTTATCAGGAAATATCAACACTGCCCCACCGTAAAGTCAGATGATCAGAACTTGTGTCCCCAGAGCTGCAAAAGCACAGAACAAAAACAAACAGGCTTAACTTACCTCATTAGTGTGGGCAATGGCAGCATATCACAGTGACCAGCCTGTTGTTCTGTTTTCTAGATCGACTGAAAAGTGTCCCATTATCACGAGAAAACCAGCTTTGTTATCTCGAGGTAACGAGACAGAATAAGCTGTCGTTGTTACAGGAAAATGGAGTAAACAAAACTTATGGATGCATGTCCACTGAGGGCTTCTGTATGTTGCAGCTGTTGTGCATATTTTATACATTTTTTAAAATAAGATTCCTTTTTTCATATTTTTGGCAGCAATTTTTCACCTGATGTCACACAGGGACATGCTGGGAAGCTCAGCTGCTGTTGAATGCTAACTGTTAGCTAATGGGTTATCAAATTGTTTATCTTTAAAAATGGTCCCTTCATGTTTTTACTATCCGTCGTCTTTGCCATTGCTGTTCAATCTGGTAGTGGTGAAATTATAATGATTTGTCACATTTCCTATATTAATATGACTTTAACCTTGAAAACAGCTGTATGATTTTGTAGCATCTTTTAGCTTCCTGAACTGAGTGTGACGTCGGAGGAAATGACCTCCGTGTGAATGCACAGTGAACACCAACCAGGATTTCAGCGCTGGAATTTGGTTGGAAACAGGGTGAAATCTGGTCTGAACGTCTAAGACCTCATGTCAACCATTTTAAAAATACGGTTAGATGAAATCCCGTCTAAGCAAAAGTTGTTATTTCAAAGCAATCTATTTTTAATACAAAAATCATAAACACAGCGCTTTACGGGCTGTGTTTATGACCTTAATAGCAGCTCTCGTGAGATCGAACTCCACTTGTGTTTGCAGTCATGTTTACATTGGTGACCGTGATGCACTGCTCACTTACACAACCATTTTAGCCGTTAAATGTATGAAATGTGCCCTAAATGATTGTGAGTGTGTGATGAATCTTGGTAAAGTCTGGTCTAAACATAAATGACAAAACTTTCACTTTTGAACCAAACGTCTTTTCAAGGGAAAATGCTCACTGGAAATGGTGAATAGGGGTGCTTTAGCTTATTCATGCCCCAGGGAACCCACGGGGTGACTCCAGACCTGCTTGCTCCTTAACTTCTCCTTGCAATTTTCAGCTGCTGAGACAACTTTTTGGCACAATATTTATTGTTGAGTTCTTAAGGAGCACTAATTGCATGTTGATTATGGACAGATTGCATTGTGCACAACAGGTTTGAAATGTTTGTAACAGGAACTAAAATGTTACTTCAGCCTCACACTTCCTGCGTTTCCACTTTGGTCCAAAGACACACAAAGATTAGTTAAATTAGTTTGCTGATGCAACGATCATGTTTTATAAAGTGACACCTTATCATTTCAAGATTTTGAAATAAGGCTAATTTTTTTGATAGGACAGCTGAAGAGAGATAGGAAATGTGGGGAGTAGTGGGGGGTGACATGTACCAAATGATCGGCAGATCGGGAGTTAAATATGCGATCAGTGCGTCGACAATCTCGGATCCCGTCGGCTATTAGTCTGACAACGATAAAGCCTCTGGGGCCAACGGTGAACATGCCGAGCATGTAGCAGCAGCTAGCGATAAACTTCCAGTCAACGCTTTCTTTTCCGTGTGCTGCATTGTTTACAGACAAATAAACCGTTTTTCTTGTGATCGACTTTAATTAACGGCTTAAGATTGCTGAAATTTCAACATCATGATGCAGATTAGTAACAAGTCAAAAGCTTTGTCAGGTCCGTCCTCAAGAGGAGAAAACTTTTAAAATGCTCGTTTGTTGAACGGAAGTCGGATCGATCTGATGCATTCGAGGAAGTCGGGAAATCTGACGTTGAACGGCTTTCGTGACACAGCGTCAAGCGAATTCATTTCAAGTTGAATTTTAGATCTAGAACAGATTGTTAGCTGTTAGCATGCAGATGTCTGTTTATAGAGATTAATAAGAAGCTAAATCGTTGGGATGGCATTACGGCACATTTAGTTCCGCCTGCTTTTGCTCTCCACACGGACTGTTATTCCTGCATACGCCACAGCCTGCTGATACGTGATTGGTCAACATTACTTAGACCAGAAACGTAGTACAAACAATAACCAGAACAGACTTGTTGTCCCGGGAATCCATGTCCCTGTAAATAGAGATTAGTGCGTGGAGGACTGTGGCCTCTAAATATGGGGTGCCTGCTCAACCAACTGAGCTAAACCATCTATCAAGTATCTCTCATATGCTGCCTTATGTATGTAAATGAGCAGTAAACAAACATACTGGTTTGTAGTTGCTGATTTTTGTTTTTAAAGATAAGATAAAACTTTATTAATCCCGAAGGAAAACAATTGTATAAATAAAACAGTAGCAGAAATAAAATTTTAAGTTGTGCAAGCTTGTCCCTGTAACTTTTTTAGACCGTTGTCCCTGCAGTGGAAGCACAAAGGTTCCTCGTCCCTCAGGAAAGTTCTTGTGTTGGAAATGCAGTTTATTGTGTCTCAGATGGTGACAATGGGGCACTTTGGCTGTAGCCTTTGCTTAGTTTTGACATAAGGGTCTTTGTGAGTAAAAGCACACAAAAGACTTTGGATTTAAAATATAAAAGAGCCTCTAGGACAGATAAACACTTATTAGGAAGAGGATAAAATGTCTTATTGTGGCTTTCAGGGGAAGTGCAGTGTACCAAGTGAAATGAAGAGTGGAGTATTTTGGGCTTGTCTCTATGAGGGAGAGGGCATCTCTCCGAGAGAAAGGAAGGCTGTGTATTTTTAGCCAAGTGATGCAGCTTATTCTGTGTGTGTTATTTATGCATGTGTGTAAGGCTGTGACCGAGTGTACAGTCTTTCATAGATGGTGACAGACAGACAGTAAGAATAAGAAAGCATTGGGGGTCTTTATGGAGTGTGAATATAGAGTGCAGTGTTTCCTTTAAGGCGGGCAGTGAGTGTGTGTGAGGGTGGAACGACTCATTCTGCCCGGCAGGATAATGGAGAAACTTTGTAGTCGCTGTGAAAGGTGCATTGTGTTTTTGGAAGTTGTGTGTGTGTGTGTGTGTGTGTGTGTGTGTGTGTGTGTGTGTGTGTGTGTGTGTGTGTGTGTGTGCGTGTGTGTGTGTGTGTGTGTTAACGTCAGGATATCCTGCTCTTGCTGGTGTGGACAGACAAACACATTTACTGGAACAAATAGGAGACAAACTGAAGAACTTTCCAACAATATGTGAAACAAAACGGATCACTACATCAGACTGGACTCATGTGTAACAATTATTTAAGTGTTTTATTACAGTGTGTGACTTATATAAGGCACTTTTTGGATGATTAAATATTCATAACAGAGGGAGACTTTTACCGGAACTGAAACTTTAATGACATACAACGTCCTGAGTTGTACAATACGAGGAGAAGTTGTATAACAGGATTAATATATATATATATCATAATATATATCATGTCTGTGTTGAGGGGAACTCCAATCAAAGTGTGGTTACACGTGTTGTCGATCACTAACCAGGAAGCACACACGCTAACATGAATGCACACCTTTTTTTAATAATGACTTTCAGTTCAGTTAGAGAGATGTGTTGGGATAGAGACCTTGGTGGAGCGTTGACGGTGGAGAGGTGGAGGAGGGGTGAAGCACACAGTCTGCAAAGACAGCAGAGACACATCCTTCCTCTCTCCCTGTAATCCTTGGGGGAAAATATGCCTGATCAAAGTGTATCCTTTAAAGGTGTTTGTTTTGTCACTGACAGGCTCCGATTGTTATTCCAAGTGTCGGAGAGAAACAGAGAAAAAGCCTTTCTATCCCTTTCTTCGGGGCCACCAGACTTCATTGACAAAACAGTCATTTTAACTCACAGAAGTTGTCTGTCTACCGAGCCATTATCCATTAGTTTTATTGTGTTAATGTTGACTTTGGGGTTTTAATTAGTAAGTTAAGAGCCAACACAATGATAAACACATACAATAACATGAAGTAGAGGAAGAAGTGGACTGGAAACTCCAAGAGTTCCAAGAGTTAAAATGACCACTTTTGTCAATGGAGTCTGGTGGCTTCAAAGAGAGTGGCACAACCTCTTTTTCTGGTTTCATATAAGTATCTTTTCTTCTAACATAGAGGTCTATCTTTGTAGGGCTCCTTTACGTAATGTTGTCAGACACTTACAACAACAATCTGAGCCTATCAGTAGCAAAAAACAGGCGCTTTTAGTTGATGTAATTTAATTGGCCGTACTTGCCCCGAAGGATTAAGCTGCAGCCATTGCAGACGGTTCTGTTGCTGCTGGCCGCTACTGGATGAAACTTTTTGTACCTTAGTTTTTAGACCATAAATGTGTAAGAACAGGGCCCAGGGTTTAAAAAATACCAGATTCACCCTTTTAGGGTGGCAAATCTCCATCAAATGTTCACTTTACTCTCATTTAAAGAGACAATACAATGATTTGTGTGTTCTGTTTTGAGTAAAGCGTTCGCTCCAAAAGAAAGTCCATTGACCCAAAAGCAGCATAGGTAAGGTTCCTCAATAGACATCCATATTATATGTGAAACAGTGAAAAGGCTTTCGTGAGTTTAGTCGACATACATGAAATTCAGCGTGTGACTCACTGAACTGACTCACACTGAGCTGACATGTCCTCTGCAGAGAGTCCAGCTCAGCAGCTCGGCCGTCTGAAGCCTCCAGGCGTCTCCTAGGACTTCTCCTTTTTATCTTCTCTCAATTACACTGCAGAGGCCACTTGTGCTCTAATGGCCAGTGTGTGTCCTCACATGTGGATTTTACTCGGTACTTCACTTACATCCAGCCGAGGGACAGGCACAGAGACAAAGGAAACAAAGATGATAAGAGGGAGGCTGGACAGAGGGATGTTTGTGTGTTTGAACTGAAATGTTCTTTATTTCTGTTGGAAATATATACTTCATTAACTGTTACTTCACCCCATGAAATAAATTTTTTTTTTTTAAAGTATTAGGGGCAGGCATATATAACCAATTCAAGTTTAAGGCTTCGCAAAACAAGTTCCCAAACCTAAGCAATAAAACATCATTTGAACAACCAATGTGAGCATTTTCTGATCTGAAATCAGGAGGATGAAACATTTTCAGGGTCTCTCGAAACCATCACAAATGAGGCAAAGTCCTTGACACATCTATGTGGGTAAATGATGGACGACATGACAGCTCCCTAAAAGTGAAGCCAAACCCTCTCTATCGCCCCCTGCTGACTGGCTGCAGTATAGGTCATAAAGCCCGCCTCCTCCATGTTAACAGATGGGACATGAGTCAAACTATAAAATCTAAATACACATCAAATACATTTTTCTCAAACATGGTTTCTGTCATTATAGTTAGTTCTTATCATGCTGATTTACGTCCAAGTGTTCATTTTTCTCACAAGTTTATTTTTAATTAGCTATTTGATGCTGTAAAAATGATGATTGACAGCTCTGTTGACAAATTCGGCTCCTGCAGACGATCTGTTCTGGATTAGCTGAGTGGAGGACGAACGGCAAGAGGAGACCTAACTGAAACAATCACTACAGTCATTGAAGTGCCAATTTCCACTCACAGCAATTTATACTGAGTCCGGACTGGAATACAGTCTTTCTGTGTGGAGTTGTGCATGTTCTCCCCGTGCATGTTTGGGTTCCCTCCGTGTACTCCAGCTTCCTCCCACAGTCCAAAGACATGCTCCTTAGGTTCACTGGTGACTCTAAAATCACCCTGCAGGTGTGAATGTGAGCATAAAAGGTTGTCCGTCTATGTGTCAGCCTGCGATCTATTTTCTGAAGATTTAGGCTATAAGTGGGCTACACATAACCGGACTAAATCAGGGCTATATCGAGCCGAGACGTTTAAATGGCGGCTCTTCTTGCTGGGGAATAATAAGGGAACTGTTTTGAAATTGTTAATGTTGCATGTTGTTTGAGATTATTCTTACTCTTCTCCAGCCTTTCATGAAGTCCAACCAATATTTCAACCTGCATTGTTTCTTGGAAGCATTCATTCTTCACTTGGTTTTCTATGTAGGTTAGATTTTTCATGCTGCAAAACACTCATCAATAAGGAGGTCAAGGTTATGTTAGTGTTTTCTAAGAATAGACTTGTCGGAGGGTTTTTGCTGATTAGGTTTAAGAACATTTTCAGCGTGTCCCGTCGGTCGGCTACACAAGTCAAACGGGACCTGCACTAAATGTGATGAAACAGATCTGTGTGTGACATAAAAACATTTGAGAGGCATGCAGTAAAGGAGAATTGTCATTATAATTTTTCACTCCCCACCCCTCCTCTCCCTCCTTCCTCCCTCCCCCTCCTCCCCCCTCCTCTGCTGCGTGCTGATAACAGTCGGCTCTCTGCTGGGATGTCGATTACAGGCCCGGATGTAAGAATAGTACACAAAGCTTTTGTGTCTCACTTCATCATTTCTCCGGAGCGGGTTTGTGCTGCTGTCGTTTCAGCTCAATAACAAACTCCATCACATTAAATAACAAGAAACAAATAAGCACAAAGCAGATGTTAGTGTTTGATAACTGTATTATAAGAGCTCGTTGAGTATCGTGTTAAAAACACAAGTGTTATAGATCTGCCATTGAATATCTCTGTTGTAAAATGAAATGAAATGTTGATAACCCCAGCTTCACTTTTGAACAGTACCTGTATTTTAATTTATATTTATAGCCATGAAGATTTGAAGAATCACAGTGATATTTGACACAGACATGAAGCCTATCTTTATTCACCAAAGCCATTAGCACCTCTAGGAGGTTGACATTTTTTTTATTTAGACAAAACTCAACATATACAGGATGGATTGACATGATCAGAATCAGAAATACTTATACTATTTATTCCAGGGGGGATTTGGGCGCTACAGTTGCTCCGATACAGTAAGAAGCATGAAGAAATATAGGAAATATAAACAGAAGAAATATGATATTTGACTGATAAATATATGTTCCAGCTCCAAATACCTGAAAAACGAATGACATTTTTAGCAGCCTCAACTGAATTTGTTTGGAAAAAGTTAGCATGCTAACATGCTAAACTAAGGTTGTGAACATGATAGAGATTAGAACTGCTAGTAAATAGCATTGTTGTTGATAAAATGCTAGAAGGTTGGCATTAGCATTTAGGTCCAAAACATCAAATATTAACAGTATCTGTCGCGACTGACTTTTTTCTTAAGGATGCTGCTTGCTAACCAAGCTAGCGCCTAGCGTTAGCTGAATGACTTTGCATTTGCTAACCAGTCACTCCTCTCAGTCTCCATTCTCTCGTGCAAACATTGTCACTTCTGGCTCAAAAAACTGAGTGGTGACCGTCAAAACCACAGTTAACAAATCAGTGGGTGACGTCACGGTGGCTACGTCCACCTTTATTTTAAGAGGGGAAATCACTAAAAGATTGCATGGCTTTTGCAAACGCTAAACGTGCCCGTATTTAAATGAGTCATTATGCAGACATTTGGGGCAAATTTAGCCCCTTTCTATGCAAATGACCCTTGTGGCAAAAAGCACCTAATCACTTGATTTAAAATCAATAACAGCGGAAGAAGAACAGAAGGGTAGAGTAACTTTTGTCTGATTTGAATAGCTGTGTATTCAGATTAAAATGGGGTATCTCTGTGAGGAGGTGTAGAGTGTAACACTGTTTGATGAGATAGCATATCTGTATGTAAAAAGAATTCTTGACAGACAATAAAAAGACTTAAAGCTGGATACAAAATAATTACAATGCAATTTAAATCGCCATCAGTTTTGCTACAAGTGTAAAGCAGTGCATGTTAGCTCTTGTCTGTCCCACCGCTCTGTCTCCAATTAAGTAAAAAACATCCACTAACTGAGCTAGCATGTTTTTTTTGTGTGCCACCAGAATAACCCAGCTTCAGACACAAGTCACAGTCACTTTCATTTTTAAAAATAGCATGCACGGCTCGGCTTTACAAAGCTCAGCTGCTTTGAATTGCACTGGTGGTTGACTGGAGCTCATTCTTTCTGCAGTAATTACAAGCCTGGTTTAAACTCTGTCTCCTCTCTCATTTTCCACTGTACGCTGTGTGCAAGGGTTAGGAATGTTTCTACATAGGTTCTTACATCAGAGACTTCAGACTAACTTAAATTACTTAAGGTAAAAGATCTGTAGTTTTAGGAGATAGAGTATGTCACTGTTTCTTCCAGAAATTGAGGATCACATTAGCAGGAAATCAGGTCCAGTAGATGAGTTTTTTTACATATATTTTTCTTAAAGGATAGGAGCTGCAAGGATTCTTTTTTGGCTGCCTTAATAAAAAAAATATGGTCCTCATTTCTGTCAGAGAATGAAACTGAAGGACCATGGAGAAAGAGAGACACTTGGAGTAGGTCAGAGGTTTAAGGGATGAAGAGAAAAAGGATCTTTAAGAGGTTATGCCTTGCCTTTCATTAGCATTCGTAAAACACACACACACACACACACAGTTCGTGTTTTACCGAAGCAGCTGCTCTTCATTGTTCGGCGATGAATTCATGCATTTAGACACACTTCACCAAACAATACAGTGAAATCTGTGCCGCTGATTTAATGAGCGAGGAATGTGGTGCTGAATATGAAAACGATCCCTGAGCATCACCAGCTATTGTTTCACAGGTTTTTATTTTCTGCCTCAGTTTCCTTTAAATTTATTTTTGTGTGTTGTAAAAAAAATATCGTGTTAGATCCAAACTTACCATTAAAACACCAAAGTTACACAATATCACAAAGAAACTAAGCAGTCGAGGGAGCAGTAGATGAGCAAGTTTAAATCACTGTTTTTGTTAATGGAGTCTGGTGGCTTTAAAGAGAGTCATGTAACGGATGTTACTGGTTAATAAAATGGATCGTTCCCCTCAAATTATTCAATTTGTCACATTAGAAAACAAACAAAAATTACATTTTGATGTTGAACCATTCATTCACTGATGGCAGAGGCTGCTCTGCAAAGTGCCAATCTTCAATCAGGATGTAGCTAATCTCATTCACACAGTCACACACCGACGGCTCTGAATTCGGGAGCAATTTGGGGTTCAGTGTCTTGCCTAAGGACACTTCGACATGTAGTCTGAGACACTTCGACATGTAGTCTGCAGCAGCCGGGTATTGATCCACCAACCCTGTGATTGAAAGGCCATCGACTCTACCACCAAGCAACAGTCGCCCCCACTACCACCTAAATATTGATATTCATGTATAAATATATTATAAATCTATTTTAAGTATTTGGGCTGACACATGCTCATTGTTTATCCTTATTACAAACATTTTTTAATCCTCGACCTTGCCATCTATCAGGGACAACATCAGCAGTCATCTCCATGGCTGGGCCTGTCTGCTTTTAAACTGCAGTGCACCAAGGACAGGCTGAACAACACGCTTTCAGATTGGCAGGTTTGAGACGTCACAAACCTAAGGAGCCAATCCGGTTAATGCATGGGGTGATGCTATGCATATCATTATGTGCAACCTATGGCAACCACTTTGGCGATGCGCGAGCCTGCTGTCACCGTCATCGCAAACTCACGACTGACTTCTAATGTTAACGTTACGACTACTCATTACTACATTTTAAGCTAGCTAAGTTTCAACAAGTTGCCACTTAACGATGGCAGAGACGTGTTTTGTCTTCGCAACAGAGGAGGCGGTTGGAAATGTGCATAGTGGGCGGGGCCTATGCAGATTGGGTCATTTTTAATGAGAGGAGATGCCTTGGGCTGCTCTTGAATATTTCAGTTGCAAAATTGCGTTCCTGCAAATTCAACCAATTGCCCCAACTTTTTCTTTACTTTGCAATTTTGGCTGATTGCCACAACTTCCTCAAATGTGACCAATCTTTCTTTTTTCCCACACGTGAAGTCATGTACTGCACATCACCAAATATTGATCCCCTGAGGTCTGCAAGGTTGTAAAACATCAGAGGGCATCTTATGTCATCACTGATTTTAAATAGTTATTGTACAGTAATCCCCCTGTCTCTTATCCATTGTTTTATACTTTTTTAGTTGTTTTATTGTTTACATTCTCCTTTGCACAAATGGATAGCATTGAATGTGCATGTGCAGTGAGAAATTAGCATTTCATGGCTTTTTAAGAGAAAAAAACCCCTTGAAACATCCTAATTTGCATTGCAACTTTTTAAAAAAGCTGCTGCGAAATCAGGCATTTCTGAAGGGGGCGTGGCTTGGACTCTGCAGCTTTTTTAATTACTTTACAGCTAAAAAGTTACAATAATGGAAATAGTTTGAAGGAGGCGCGGTTTTAATGTTCTGCAGGGCTGCAGCTTGACTCGTCTCCAAACATTTCCACCTTGATATGGCTAACAAACGTAACCAGCTCACACTGGTTGGTAATTACTGTTTTTAAACGTTTCATAGCCTCTCTTTAATTTCAAATATATTTACTTATTCAGGTTTTCTCAGCTTAGTCTCAATACTTCTTAATTTAATACCTTTAGTTATCCTGTTCATTTTTAATAAATCAGTATTTCCTTGCTGATACTTTCCTCGAGGTCTGACATCATCTTTGTGCTTCCGCCCCGCTGGGCTCACGTGTGACATCATCAGTGTGCTGCCATCTTCATGACTCACACCTACAGCAGCTGATCGAACCATCTGTGCTGTGACACACAACTCTGTGGGGCTGAGCTGTGTGCAGGTTGTGCAATGATGCGAGGAAATTGTAGACAGAAAGAGTTTGTACGCGTGTAAATGTAAGTGTGTGTGTTTGTTTGCTCTGCTCTAGTTCATTCATCTGTACGTGCTGGAAATAGAACGATGAAAGCCTTATATCTGTGTATGTGTGTGTGTTTACTCCTGACCTGATAATAGATTTCCTCCAGAGTGCATCCCCCAGAGGCTCCTCCAAGAGAACACATAATGTGAGTGTGTGTGAGTTTGTGTGCGAGTGCATAATATGTCTGATAAAAAAGCTAAAGTGTCCTGTCTGATCCCTCCTGTGCGCTCCTTGGTGTTCCTCTCCGCATGTGAAAGTCGTACTTCTTAGCTTAGCAGCTTACTCTCCTCAATGACACATCAGCAGGCTTCGTGCATCGTTGGTTCAATGTGCTTTACGATAAAGGGAAGAAACAGGAGAATAAATGAAAGCTGGCAAATTAAAACGAGTGCAAATGCTCAGTGATAAAAAGTCAGATGAGTAAAAAAACTAAAGCAAGAATAAAATTCAGCTAATAACAAAAGAATATGATTTATTTTTATTACAACAACATGCAAGAAGAGATTTTATAACATTAAGAAACATATAGTAATCTAGATATTCAGAGAAACGCACCAAACTGAAACTCTAAATAATTTACGCTTGATGTTGGATATTAATAGACTGAAGTCGGCGTGTCCCAGTGGAAGTTGAGTCTATTCAGAAGGTTGATGTTTCTACATCGAGCTGACAACATCTGCCAACAGTAACTGAATTCTATTCCAGTATAATGTTTAATTTCTCACATTTTAAACTTACCTATTTCATTAAAACCAGCTAAGGGGTAAATTAGTTACTTGCTGATCGTGACCTCTCTTAGACCCACATCGGAGACACACAGCAGCAGCCAATGAGGCATCTACAGAGTCCGTCAGAGGCCAATCCAGCCCTGGATCCAACTTCATGCTAACTAAAGTAATAAAATTAGCTAAAGCATGTTATTATTTAAGTATAAGCTTGATTTTTAAGTTGCCTCTTTGTTTTTCTGCTCTAAACCTTTATTACTGTGGTGTTAAACACGAGTACCCACAGATTTCATGTGTGGTTGGCGTTTTGTTGTCATATTGAGGT
Source organism: Semicossyphus pulcher (assembly GCF_022749685.1). NCBI lineage: Eukaryota > Metazoa > Chordata > Actinopteri > Labriformes > Labridae > Semicossyphus > Semicossyphus pulcher. Next base: position 6,803,194 of record NW_027211670.1, read on the forward strand.
TTTCCGGTCCGGTTCTTTTATACCAGTACAGAGACTTTGTCCTTATCCACTGCAGTAGGATACAGCAGATATGTTTTTAGTATTTCCTATTCTAGATGTGCTAACTCAAGTTTCAAGCTATAAATAAATGCAGCGTTATTTGTCAGCCACAAGCGAGTAAAAGTGTCCGTCATAGACTGTTTATAAGACTGTATATCACCCATTGGTTTGCAGGGTTGGGAGGGTTACTTTAAAAGTGTATTCTGACACAGTTACTAATTACCTGTTAAAAAATGTCATCAACAACAACATTTTAAAGTAACAAGACAAGAGAAAATAAATGTCAATACTTTTGTAATGTGTGAATGTCTGTTTAAATTAATAGTGATAATTAAATAGCGATAAAGCACTCAAACTTCAGCCTCACCAGAGTCACAAACTATTTTTCAGTAGTAGAAGAAAACGACAGGTTAGCTAACGTTTATAACTGGAATTCGGTGCAGCTAACGTTAACGTTGGTCTTACCTTTAAATGTTTCTTTAAATTAGACGTTGAGTTCTTGGATAATGACAGCTGGAAGGCAGCATTTGCATTGTATTGCAATGTTGCTTCCATTTCCACCCAGTGAAAGCACCTTTTTACCACAGGCCATGGCAACCAGAGACTGTTGAAGGCAACCAGAGGCTGTTGATGGCAACGTTGAGGAGCGGTGTTGTGAGACTTGTGTGTTGTAAAGTGTCGTAACGTGTGCGCGCGGTCCTGGTATTATCAGAAACGGTCAGACAGACGGTTTAGAAATGAGACGCCGAATGTTATAGAGCATCTTTAATATTATATCGTCTTCATTTTAAAATGAATTTTAAAGCTGAAATCCTGCTATCTAATTACCTCTTTTTTCCTGCAACTGTAACAGAATACAGTTGCCTGTTTTTGCATCCTAATTATGTAACGCTGTTAACTGTATTCCGTTACTCCCCATGCTTGTCGGTTTGTGAGCTACTCTCGAGGAGCCTGGAGGTTTTTTTTCCATCGCTGTCTTATATTTTTGCAGCTAGATGTGACAATAACTGGAAAAGAGGCTGAAACTGTGGAGGAGCAGGAGAATCTGACCAGGCTAAGTTATCAGCACTAGCGCTAGCTTGGTTGAATCCATTATTTAATGTGCCATAAACGTGCTTTAAACAAAATGTACTCACTCATGAACAGCTACAAAATGATCATCATGCTGTTTTGGAGAAGACTTGAAATTAAAGATTAAGACCATAAACGTATTAGGAAAATGTTTATTAAGGTAATAAATCAAGAGAGAATTTGGCTCATATTCTCATAGATTTCTAGACAACCAGTGGAGTCTCCCCCTGCTGGCCACTAGAAAGAAGTTATCTATGGTTTCGTACTATCTATTTTAATGCATTTTTTTACATTTGCACATAAAAAGCCCTGAGAAGAGAGAGAAGTCCAAATTTCCCAAGAATGTATAAAACTCTTTGTATTTAAGCAACAAATGTATATTAAAAATGTGTTAAAAACTGAGGTTGATAGTGGTGTAGATGCAAAGCTCTTGCTGTTTCTTATACTGATTGTAAACTGTGGTGAGATAACATTATTGTGTGTAAGTGCATATGTGAGTGTAAACTGGCGAGCGTGGTGATTGGTGGCGCGGTTTAAATCCAGCAGATTAAGGCTGTTGTGTAATGCTATGTAGGATTGACATGTGCCCTCTGTGGGGATTAACCATATTCTGTATGGGTGAACTGGGGGGACCTCACTGCTCCTCTGATGCTCAGGTGTCTGTTTGAAAAGAAGAGTTCATTCACAAACATCTTTCATTTTAAAATGCATAACAATTACCAAACTGCAATGAGCACAACGCTGCTTTTTTAAGCCTGGGAATATGCATAATGAGAATACTCAATACACAAGCTCACTCTTATTTTTCGATGTTTAAAGCACAGTCCAAATATATGTAATCATAATATAATACAGTGTGATAGCACTACACCAACTACCGAGGGAAATATATTTGTCTTTTAGCTGCTTAATGATCACTGGTTATCCTCTGTGTTTAGCTGCTGTTTGATGCCGAGCAGGTCGAGTTCAGAGGGTTTATCAGAAGTAAGAAGAGCAGTGAGAAAACACACACAAACAAAGATACTAAAAAGCTAACTTTAAAGCTGATGATAGCTACAAACGTGGTTATGCTCTGTGGGTTCAACTATGCAGTGACCTCTTTAACCAGACGTCTATGATTGGCTTCCTTTGTCTTGATTTTGGTTTTGCTCAACTCTTGATTTTCTCGCCTTCCTTTTTAAACTGTTTGCCTTCATCTGAGCGTTGAGTTTGTTTCTTTTTCTTTGGATTTTCACTTATTCTTGAAGTTGTATCTGTAGTCATCCATCTTTTCTTTGTTTGTTCAGCCATAGTAGATTACTGTTTACTCGCAACACTTGCAGAGACGGGAAAAGCAGGCGCTTAGCTTCAACTACCCTCTCTGGCAGACCAATCACTAACTGGGCACCGCTTGACATTATATACTTTATACTATATACTACATACTACATACTGCATTCGCCGGAAGTATGTAGTACTGAACTGTTTAAATATATTTTGCAGTATGCAACGCCAGGCGCCAGTATACGGTTTTGGAAAGCTGAACTAAACAACAGCCCACCAATAGCAAAAAGCTGCTTCTTTAGCTATACCGCCCCCTTCTGCTCTTCTGCCGCCATCTGCCATTTCAACTGCAGTTGTGACGTTTCAGCACTTTGCATTGTGGGATACAGTAGGCGAGGCAGACTGGTCCGATGCATACTGGAGAGTTTTTCTGAATCAGTACGACATCCGGGTATTTTTGGCATACTGCACATTTTGCTTTTGTTTGCATACTGCATACTACATTTTGGCCATATCAGTACATACTGCTAGTATAGTACAGCAACACAGCCACCCGGTCTTTAATAATACTATATACTGCAAATGCAAAGGCTTTCATTAGTAGGCCGTAGGCTCAATAACCATTGTGTTACCTCATTTGTGATAGATAGTGACTTAACAGACATTTATTTACATGAAAATCTTCGACATTATTTCTTTAATTTTCAAACCTAAAACTTTTTAATAACCACATGTAATAAAACATTTTTTGGTGTAGTCTTGTAACGTTCTGCAAAAGTTTTATCAATCTTGGGTCCCATCGGCTATAGTCTGATGGCGATATAGCCTCTGGGGGCAACGGTGAACATGTCGGGCGTGAAGCCACCGGTTAGCGATAAACGACTTCCTGTCAAGATTTCCTTTTGCTGCAGAACAAGAACCCGTTTTTCTTGTGATTGACTATAATCAATGGCTCTTAAGTTTGCTGAAATTTCAACATCATGATGCAGATTAGTCTGTCCTCAAGAGGAAGGAAAACTACTTTTAAAATGCTCGTTTGTTGAATGGAGGTCGGATCCATCATTTCTGATGCATTCGAAGAAGTCAGGAAATCTGAATGGCTTTCATGACACTGCATCAGGGGAATTTTGAATTTTATAGTTGAATTTTAGATCTAGAACAGGTTGTTAGCTGTTAGCATGCAGATGTCTGTTTGGAGAGATTAATAAGAAGCTAAATTGTTGTCAGATGACCGCCGAGATGTCATTACAGCGGATTACGTTCCGCCTGCTTTTGCTCTCCACACAGACTGTTTTTCCTGCATACGCCGCAGCCTGCTGATACGTGATTGGTCAATATTACTAGGGACAGATTCTACACTTCTATGTAGAATCTGTAAATAGAGATTACTTCAATGTACATTTCCACAGCTTTCCAATAGCCACCGAAAGTAACGTTTTTTTCAAGGTCAAACCTCAACGTTTCGGACACATTAAGAGGAAACATACCTGGAATATTCCACTAATCTTTCCCAAATGTGAAAGAAAAATAACTTTGCTTTTACTTACGGTTTGACCCAATAGGATACCAAAGGATACTCACCCAGCATATTGTGGGAATGTCACCAACATAACATTGGGTTTACATCGCAAAACTTTCTATTGAAACGTACAGGAGATAATGCAAGAATGCTCAATATGCCTTTGCTTTATGGTTTGTACACCAAAGAGACAAGAGATTTGAGTGTTTTGACCAAAGCTGTCTCTAAGTGTTACATGTTTAAACTTTTTTGTCGTTTGCATCAAACTCCATAGAGAACATGAATCCAGAGATGTGAGTGTGTGTGTGTGTGTGGTCGCTCTGTGGCTGCAGGCGAGTGACACAGATGCATCATGATAGCTGTGTAAAGTAGAGCCTTTCTCTGAAGCTACAGGGCTCTAATTCAATCAGCAATTTACAAGAGATCGGGCCAGGACAGCCGAGCGCAGCAGAGAAGAAGAAGGCCGGGACCGCTGAAGCTGCAGGGGTCACATGTAGGGAGCTGTGTGTGTTTAAAGCCTGTGTATACATGAATTCTCCTGACAATTCCTCCTGACATGTTTACCCTCATTCATCCTCTCTTTGTGAGTTAAAACAAGTCTTTCCCTTCAAACAGCAGCAAACAGTTAGCTCACCCTCTAGTGGTCAGATGGAGCCACTGCAGCTTCGGCGGTGAGGATTAGATGGATTAGATATTTAGCGAAATCTCCCCATGCTGCTTTAAATAGACAGATGGGTGTGTCCCCCACCCTCCCCCAACACGCACACACACACACACACACATACACACACACACACACACACACACACTAGCCTCTCTGTTGCCATGCTGGGCCATAACACACCACAACACCCCAGAATAGAGACAGATGTTTGTCTATTTGAGACTTTAATTCCAAAAATGGAAAATCGACAGACTGAAACAATGTTTGTATTATTTTTTCTGACTCATGCATCTTTATTATTCCATATATGTGCATGTCATCCACCTACCTACACATTGTAGTTATTTATTTCATAGTTTACATACACATGCATACACAATACAAGACCTCCCACTACATGTAACTACATGTAACTACATTAGTCATATTTATTCCTGCACTCTGCACCTTTGCACGATTGTATGCTTGTGTACGATTCACCAAACTGTATGTAGGCATCATCATATATAACCATGTAGTGGGTTTTATATAAATGCTTAATAGTTTCATGTTAGATTACTTGTCTTTGTTCAGCTTAGTACTTGTTTTTGTGGGATGTTTATCTCCATCTGATTGAAAACGTTCATAAACTCTAAAGGTGCAAGTTCTGACAAAATATAAGGTATTTAAGATAACTAAATAATAAAACCTTCCTCTGATTTATTTTTGCCTTTGTCTGACATTTATACTGAAAGTTTGACTCGACATTTGGACTTTATTATCAAAATGCAAATTTTCCAAAAAAAATCTCCCCAACCTTTAAGTTTTGTGTCGATTTGCTCTCTACAACATCAGGAAGCTCAGACCCTACTTGCCAGAGCATGCACTGCTGGTACAGGCTCTCGTGATTTCACACACTGATTACTGCTACTCCCTACTGGCAGGCCTTAGTGCATGCACATTCAAACCTCTGCAGATGATCCAGAACGCAGCAGTGTGACTGGTCTTTAATCAACCCAAAAAAGCACACGTCACTCCAATGATCATATCCCTCCCCTGGCTCCCAGCGGCCGTTTGCATCAAATTGAAAACCCTGTTGCTTGCTTACAAAACAGCAACAAAAATGGCTCCTGCCTACCTGAACGCCCTCATCCTGATCTACGGCGATCTACAGATGAAAGGCGCTCCCATCACAACAGGGCTCTAAGTTGCTAATTAGACTCTTCTCCTCTGTAGTCCCCTGGTGGTGGAATGAGTTACCAAACTCCATTTGGTCCGCAGAATCTGCTTCTATACACCCTGCGCACCGCCTGTCAGCACCTGTATCTGAGCGAACTTGATGATGTTCCAGGAACACCAGGAGAGAACTTCGTCAAGTTTGGCTCAAACATCCAGATTTTTTTGGTCAAGGGTCAAAGGTCCCCTGGGGTACCTTTTTGTTCTGCTGTCGTGATAGGAGTCGACTAACGATGACATGATCTGCAGAGAAACAGAGAGAGGGGGAAAAAAAGACATATAATGTCCCCCCTGTAAATGCTTGTGGTGCTCTCTGTCTGTTGTTTTTAGGGTAATAATATAACTTAATATACAAATAAATCCCCATGCTTCCTGTATGGGGGGTACTTGAGAATAGCGACTTAGGGATGATGGGAGGACGTGAATATTGGGTCTCCACCGGCCCCCTGCAGTGGGGATGAAACCCCTTCAAAACAAGGCCAGATTAGTGCCTCCATATATGACACACACACACACACACACACACACACAGGTCACCTCCTCTTTCCAGCACAATGTCAGATTAAACCCCTCCCGCCTTGTTTTTATTGGAGCAGCGGGGTGTTAGAGGGGTGTTAGGCCTGCTGCGTGCTGAGTGGAGACTCTGTGTTTTTTGGAAACTCTTTGTTTTGGGATGTTTTGGCATCAATCACAGCTGCTAATCTCCTCTGACGGAAGATCAGATGATTTCTAATTAATCCCAAACCCCAAAATACTTGAATTAAAAAAACAAACAAACAAAAATTGGACCAACTGAGCAGTAAAATGGCAGAATCTAAAGACAATGGTCTTTTACAAACTGCCAGCATAAAGAATTTCATAAGTAATAAACATAACCATCATTGATCCTGACCCATATATCTTATTGGTGTCTTTTTCCCTGCCTGCGTTACATTCACAGACAACATTCTGAAGACTGAATCAAACACTACATTTAAATTACACTTTTAAACAACATTTGCTTTCCTTTTTAGACAGTTTGCCTTCATCTGAGCGTCGAATTTGTTTCTTGTTCTTTGGATTTTCACTTATTGTTGAAGTTGTATCTGCAGTCATCGATCTTTTCTTTGTTTGTTCAGCCATAGTAGATTACTGTTTACTCGCACTGTTGGGGGGTGGAAAATGCGTCACTAACTGGGTGCCGCTTTTTTTTACCGCGAGTGTCGCCAAAGACACCCAGTCTGTAATACTGCAAATGCAAAGGCTTTTATCAGTGGGCCATAGGCTCAATCACCATTGTGTCACCTCATTAGAAAGATAGTGACTTAACAGACATTAATTTTAATGAAAATCTTCGACATTATTACTTTAAGCAGGGTTTGTTTTCACCATGCACTGTTTCACATCACAACTTTCGGCGCTGTTGGTCCATGGCTTCAAGCTGGTGCCTTTTTTATTTTCTTTGCCCTTGCCCCTCAAATAGCACCCGAGTACCCCACTGGTCTGCAGCACATGTAGCAGCACATCACAGCTAAGCAGACAGTAGTTGACAACCTATGATAACTTGAAATGTTCTTTCATAAAGTTATTTTTTTAAAAGACCCCCTCCAGTGAAAATCAAGTGTTTAACCTTGTAAACATCTCCATGTGGTGTTCTTCCTGTGCTACAAGACATATCAGGGACGACATCAGCAGTCGTCTCCATGGCTGGGCCTGTCTGCTTATAAACTGCAGTGTACCAAGGACAGGCTGAACAACACGTTTTCAGATTGGCAGGTTTGAGACGTCACAAACCTAAGGAGCCAATCCCGTTAATGGACGGGGTGACACTATGCATATCATTATGTGTAACCTATGGCAACCACTTCAGCGATGCGCAAGCCAGCTGTAACCATCATCGTCACTTTTGTAAACTCGCTACTGAACACTAGCGTTAACTACTACTAGTAATTACTACATTTCAAGCTATCTAAGTTTCAACAAATTACAGCTAAACGATGGCAGAGACATGTTTTGTTTTGGCGACACATAGTGGGCGGGGCCTATTCAGATTTAGGAATTTTTAATGAGGGAGAAGGAGGAGATGTCTTGGGAGAATTTTTACAAAGTAATTAAAAAGTATTAAACATACATATCAGGCACGATTTATTATTTCAAGCAGAGCATTTTATATGTCTTAAAACATGACTGGAGCTGCTCTTTAAGAAAGCACCCTTCTGAGTAACTTTGCATGGTCGTATTGGTGCACAAAAAAACTAGATATTCATACCAGCTCTACAATGGACTGTTATATGAGTCACGGTTGACTTTTCGTCCTCTAAAGTATGGGACTCAAATGTCCCATATCAGTCAGGCACTTGTATGTAGCTGCATTTCAAAATAGTCACTGTAAAATCTCACTGTGCATCAACAGTCAGGGCTCTTCCTGCATCACGTTTTTTCATTTTGGTTGAAGGATTTTAAGTCGTATCCCGAGGCAATAAAACATGATAAAAAATTAAACTAAATTTGATTACGAAAGCTAGCGCAGACAGGACAAGCATCACAAATCCCACAGTACGACGTCATGATGTCACAAGATGATCCGCTTTTTTTCAGGGAATGGTTGGACAAATTTAGATCATTCTTATGTCATCCTATGCTGATGTGACGCTGGCCACAAGTCCAAATTGCCTGAAAAAGGCTTGTCTTTGTTTCTGTGTTTGACTTTTTCCTCATTATTTGAAGCTCTTTGCACAGGAAGCAATTTCATCAGTCGTCCCTGCCTGTCAGACGCAGAGAGAACCAGTGGTGGTCCGCGTTGGTAGCTGTGACACGTGGGTGTGTGTGTAGTCTCTTTCTCCCCTGTGATTCTATGCTGTCCTATTACATAATGACTCACTATGTGTGTGTGTGTGTGTGTGTGTGTGACTATATACACTTTTTGCGCATGCCCGCTCCTCTGTCCTGAGGGCACTGTCGCCAACATCAGCAGCACTGGGGCTTCGTCTCTCGCTCCACTGACCATGACACACACTCTCCTTCAGGCATGACAGCTCTCCAACTATATTCCATAACACAGCACACACACACACACACACACACACACACACTGGCAGATACAATGTACTGAAACACATCCAGGTTTTCAAGAAAAGGCTACAAATCTTAGCTTATAGATAAGAATTTAGTATGTATGTGTCTTGCTCATGGTAAAGTGATTGTTGACGTTCACAAGGGTGGATTCCTCTGTCAGTTCGGGACCCTTAAAAGCAGCCTAAACAATTTAACACACATTCATACGTAAGTCTCAAATGACAAATACAAATGTTGATTTCCTCCGAGGCTGAAGTGGTGGCTGGAGGTTCAATAGTGTTCACAATATGAGTTGGTACTTCTTGGCTCTTAAGTTGAAACATCACACAAATCTGTACCCCGGTGACATTAACAATTTAACTCAGCAGCACTGGTGAGAAGCTCTCTTGGCATTTCGTCAGAACACCACGTGGGAACTTCTTCCTGATCGTTGTAATACGGTGGCCGACAAGCTGCAGCGGTCTAAACAGTTTCCATTGGAGGCAACAGGCTGTAAATTCAGAAATGATGCAAATTCAAAAACACATGCAAAAGTCTCAGACAAATGCAAAGACGGAAACACGCTGTAAATGCAAAAATCTAAAACAAATGCATTAACATCAAACGCGCTGCACATCCAGAAACAATGCAAAGTCAAAAAACACAGACCCAGAAAACACATGCAAAAAAAACCCCGCTGCAAATCCAGTCGACACAACAGAAGTGATCCAGGCCTGTAGGGGGCGCTCAGTGTAACAGGTAGAGAAAGAGCTAAGTGTTGCTTTCGATACCTATGGATCTAAGCTAGCTGTGCAGCTAACGGTACTATTCTCTGACTCTGCCTGGTCTGGATTGCAGCATTTTTGTGATGGTGTGTTTTTGAATTTGCTTCATTTCTGAAGTCATGATCTGTTCCTTCTAATGGAAATCGTTTAGGCTGTTGCAGCTCAGTTGCCCTCGTCAGTCCCTTGTCGTATTGTTAGCTTAAACAGGACCATCTCATCCCTGATGGAGCAGGAGAAGGTGAACTAATGTTCTTTAGCCACACTGTGGACTTTAGGATGTCTGTATGTTGGAGTTAATCTTTAAAACCATTTAGAATATCACAGACATTTAAAAACCACTGCGGATATAATATAACAGTTAATGAATGTTTGTCAAATATAGCTACCTGAAAATAAAGAGGAACGGCCTCCTCGGAGTTGAGGAGCATCTGAGCTTCAAACTCAACGTGTCTCATTTTGTTGCTGACATCGAGTGCGCAAAACTAACCAGCAATTTACGCTATGATCAAGTTTCGCCTGCAAAGCCAAAGTCCATTATGTCTTATTCAACGGTGCCATAGACCTTTAGTGTTGTTAAACAAATTTATTGGACTGGACTCACCCTTTGACACACACAATCATACACTGATGGAAGAGGCTGCTGTGCAAAGTGCCAATCTGCCCATCAGAATGTAACTAATACATTTACACACAGTAATACACAGGTGATTTTGTAAAGTATGCAATGCCCTGACTCTTAGCTGTGCTCAAGATATCTAAAATTTGGGTTACAGTTTTTAACATGATCTATTTTAACTAAAACTCTGAGTTAGGAGCCCGTTGAGATAAGTAGCCATTGTTTTGATAAAATGTCCATTATTTGAGATGAGTCATTGTTTTATTATTCTTGTAAGTTAAATTATCCTTTTCAGTATTTTGTCATATTGAGAGACTAATTATTTTCAGAATGCTTTTTCAGTATTGGGAGATAGTCATTTTTTAGATACTAATTCATCATATTGAGATACTCATTTATTTTAATTTCTGATTATTTTGAAACATGAAACGTATATAAGATAATAATAATCTCATTATTTTGAGATATTAAGTTATTTTTTGAAATAATAATTTATTGTATTGAGAAAATCATTATTTTTAGTGTTCCTCCTCATTTTGAGATACTTAGTCTATTTTTTTTTAGCAAGTTTCTCATTATTTTTTTACCACTAAGAAATAGTTTTGTGTTACCATGTCATTGTTATTAAACATTTCCTAATATTCTGGAATACGTTATTACTTTGAGATAATATAATAATTATGTTGAGAAAGTTTCTCATTATTTTAAGGTAGAAAGTCATTATTTAAAGATATGTTAAATGTTGATGTCATTATTTTTAGACATTTTATCTTTGAGAACTAACAAATCATAAGGAGATACTAACTCATTATTTTTACAATGTGCCTCTTTATTTTGAAATACTACCTCATTATTTCGAGATACTTTGTTGTTTTTTTAAATACTAAGTTTCTATTTTTAGCAAGTTTCTCATGATTTTGAGCCAAAAATTATTTTTTGAGTCATGATAAATAAACATTTCCTAATATTTTGGAGCACAAAATCATTTTGAGATAATAATTATGTTGAAAAGGTTTCTCATTATTTTAAGAACTTTTGATTGAGAATTTTCAGATTTTTTAAACTAAATATCTAAACAATTTTCTAATTTCAGAGAGTTTCTCAATAGTCCGGGATACTTCATCATTTTTGTTGAGACTTACAGGATCATTTTCTAATCACACTGGCTGTTAGGCATGAGCCAAGGTCGAGCAGTTTTCCACCTTTATTCTGAAGTCCAACTTCCGGTCCTATTGTGCGTTAATATGGCGTCACGACGCTGCTTGTAGCGGGACAGTTTACGTTGATGGGAGAGGGAGAGGCGGACGGTTCAGTCTGTACTGAAGCCGCTGTTTACGACGGGACCTCCGGACACGATGTTGACAGCAGAGTAGTTTTAAACCGTTTCTTTGTTCGGTTTTCACACAACAGACGCTGTGAACCCATGAATGGAGTTGCTTTTTGCCTTGTTGGAATTCCACCTCACTCAGACACTGAAGTAAGTCAAAACTGAACACACAGGAAAATTGTTTATCTCTCAGTCGTGATTTAAGGTATTGTGCGATATATTTTACTGTGTTCTTTCCTCTAGAGACATATGCTTATCTTTGAGATGCTAATCTTGACTTTAGCTTAAGTATGTGCTATATCATATGTGATGCACACGCCTTTGACAGACCCTTTACTGAACTCAGGCTGGACACTAAATGATTTTGTCGTTTTTCTTTTTTATTAAACCCTCATAGTCTTTATTTGCATCACATGTGAAGTGTCAGTTAAAGTGAGTTTCTTTACATCCCGGCTGTGTTCATGTAACTTCACTGCATCGTCTCCTGCAGAAACACACCCTCCAAGTCTTGGGACTGCTGTTTTTGGAGATGTTCTCATGCACTTGTCTTATGCAACTTGTCAAATCCCCCAGCTTGAAACAAAAGAGGAAGCTGCAGGCTGTTCAACCACATAATGTCAATCCACTTATAAGTGCTGACTGTAATTGCACTGGTTTGAATAGAAGCAGGGGGAGGCAGATATACTTTATAACTTGCAGTTTCGTTTAAGTATTTCAGATATTCATGTCTTCAGCACAAATACCTACATAAATTATCCCTGGTTTCAAGTCAAGGAATGCAGCACATATTTCTGCTGTGACAGTTTTACACTCCCCCATCGCAGGGATGATGTACGGGTGGGTGGGCAGAGAGACAATAAGAAATTTGGCTGGAATGCATATTTCCATATGCCAGCCCACATATGCACAGTCAGTGACAGAAGGCACATTGTGGTCGTCTCTCACTCTCAGATTCATTAAAAAATGACACAATATTCCAGAAATATCTTCCCACTCTTTGCAGGGAAGTTGAACTTTTATGTGCTTATTGATTCTGGCACTTTTATCTTGTCATCCCTCATCTCTTTGATCACACAGCTCATTGTTCTCTGGCCCGGAGCGTATTAGTTATGTTCTCTCCTTATTGTTTTCATATTCACAGCTTACGACTGTTGGATTGTGTCATGGCCCAGTTAGCATCAGGGTCATGGGTCAACGTATGGGATGATAGAAAAAAATGCTAAACATCTTTTTCAAGTTATTTATGTGAGGATATTCAGGGCTTAATCTTAATTGACTCCCATGAATTTATCTTGGTTTTTCTTTATTGTGATGGCTGATAAAATCTTGCATTGACCAGCGATAACAGCCATCAGAGGTGGGATTTTCAAATTAAAGTTACAATCTGTGTCATTTTCACAAAGTATAACAAGCTGTGAATGTCACAAATACAGAAAAGTTGAGGAGTTTGTTGCTCATAACAACTTTTGGAGAGGCAGCAGTTTTCCTGATGATGAACCTGAGGTAGCCTCTCAAGTTACCGACAGAAGTTTTAGTTTGCTACTCTCATTGATGTCAAGCTATGAGAGTCCCTCCAGGATGTAGTGGGCATGATTGTTGCAGCCAAAAATGCCTGATTTCGCGGCCTGATATTTAAAAAGCTGCAATGCGAGTTGCGGTATTTCAATTTTTTTCACACATCCACCGTGAGTGACTGGGGCAAACGCTCCAATAAAGCTGTCTCTTTGCTGAGCGAGCTGATGGTTTTCTGACATCACTTCTGGTCCATTTCTGTGACAAGACAGCAAATAAAATGTGTAAAAACTAAATGACAGTAAAGTCTAACAAACGTAAGAACGGATCAGCTTTCTGCTTCACATCAAAAACAAAAGTACATCTCTAAGATGCAGCGTCCCAAATATATTAAAGAAACAGTAAAACATGTCCTCCGATATTCATACAACCTTTCATACCTAAAGGGATCAGTGTTTAGAATATAGTGAGTGTGGTGACGTACATGACTTCACGTGGGGGGAAATAGGATGAATCGTAGCAATTGGTTGAATTTGCGTGAGTTCACGGGAATGCAACATTGCAACGTCCTGGATAACATCAGATAACTTCATCACTTGTTAACAGCAGCTCACAGACAGAGAGAGAAAACTGGTAATCAAATTTGAAAAATACAAATAAACAGACGACAATAATAAGATAAAGGAGATGATTGTAAAAAGATAAATGAAAAATACACCAAAGAAAGGCCCCGTGTCTACATAGCGCCTTTTTCTGGCATAAAGGTGCTGGCAGGGCGCTGGGATAAAGCGCTTGTACGGTGAAAGTACGGTGTTCTGTTTCTATGACAACAATAAGTTTAACTTACTACGCAGTAGGGGTGCTGAAAAAAATCGTTTCATTTCAAAATTGCAATTCTTAATCAATTTAAAACTTACAAAAATCGATTTTTAAAAAAGTTTTTTTCTTCCTTAGTAAATGTTCAACATCAGCCAATATGCGCACGATAAACCCGCTGCATGCATTGTTTGCCGTGCACCATTTCCGGCTTCCAGATGGCGGTATGTCACCTGGAAGTGTGTCCATCCTGGCTAGTCAGTAGCGCTGCTAACGTTAGCTAGCTCTTGGCATCGGTAATGTAAGGTGGGAGCCCTGACCAACGCCCACAGAATAGCTCTTACCTGCGATGCGTTGTCCTCTTGAGTCATTCATGACTGATTGGTTGCCTGAAAAAAGCGGCGCCGACAACACCAGCTTCTTTCTGAAAAGTTCAGAGATTTTCAACTCGAAGCGCTCGGAGCCGCCGCACAAAAAGGCTGAGAGCTCTAAAAAAAGACGCTGGGGGCAGCGCTTCTTCTCGAGGCGGCCGCATACAGCTGCATGCACTCTGTCCTCATTAGAAACAATTGAAAAAAGACGCTGGCGCTCAGAAAAAGGCGCTGTGTGGACACGGGGCCAAAGAAATCTGGAGCTGCAGCCACACAGTGCTTGAGTAAGGGTGTGAGTAGCCTAGCTTAGCATTAACACTAGTTACTCTGCCTCTGTTGGAAGTCTATAAATACACCTAATAAAACTTCTTAAGCTCACATATGAATGTTTTCAAATTTATACACAAAGACAGCTGTAAAAAAATAAAGTAAAGATATGTTTGAGGTCAAGTAAGATTATAGCGAGTTTAGGGGGAACAGTTATGCATTCATCAACACGGGAACTTTTAGGTGAGATGCAACCCATTTAGCATTCAATGTACATCCATCAGGGGTCAGAGAGACGCTTACCCTTCAGTGTAGTTTATAGTTTCTCTGTGTGGTGTCATACACTGCGTCTTGAGATCGTGCTGCCACTTGGGATCTGATATTGTTGCTCCAGTTCTGTCATTATCCTGAAAACTTTCATCTTGCCAATGAGTCACATATCCTTCATATATATCTTGTTATATTCTCAGTGATGGCTATTTTTTACAAGCATCTGCGTCGGCTCCTGAGGGTGGGTGTTGTAAGAAGCAGGCAGTCAGAGAGATGAGGTTGCTCACTTGATGTTGCTCTACTTGTTTGTGGGGCCTCAGCTGCCACCGGGGTTGCAGTTAGCAGCTGAGTGCTCGGGCTGGTTGGAGAGAAAGGCAGCTGCTGTTACAAAGGCCGACAAACAGCCTCGTCTTTGAACGTCATTTTCTATCTAGAGCCCAAAATACTTCCACACACTGCTTCTCGGATGCTTTGATGTTGTGATTATCCAGTCGGCAGTGCACTGATAGTTCAATAGCAGACAAATAAACCTCAGTTGGACTTATTATGACAAATAAACTGGATTTCATGTATAGTTCATGCCTCCTAAATAAGTTGCATACCCTACCTTAAGAGGGCAAGGACCTTCAGGGGCTCTTCTGGGCTCTTCCATGTCATCCAGGGACGCTTAACTTTGCACAAATCCTCTACAATGTTTAGTTTTACACTTAATCCATCTTAATAATTCAAACAAAAACAATTAGACACCTTTCCTTCATAGCTGTCGAGAACATACGCCTAAATAAGGTGATGCAAGAACCTGCACACATCAGAAATGACCCTTTTTTCTGTCAGTGGGTTCTCTTCAAGCTTTAGCCGTTTGTCGGTCTGTCAGACGGCACAGATGGCAGAGTAATAGGTGGACAGCAAGGTGGGGAGAAAAGTGGGTCGTATGCTATCACTCTACTTCTGCTTATACAGTGTTTTAATTCTAAGTGAAGCTAAGTGGAGGAAATTTACAGACTTTATTGAAAAGTACACGCGACATCACTGCAGAGGTAGCTTAGCTAGAGTTCATTGTCATTACATGCACTGCAGACAGTCCATTATGACTTTGATTTGTGCTTCCGTGTTCAGGGCAGAGGCTTGTCTCACATTATTAGACTTTATTTACAGATTGTCAAATAATATCAGAGTTTGTAGTCTGCGCACACGCATGGAGATTCATGGAAACCCTGAAACAGCAGACGCTCACAGCGCCCTCTGTTGAAGTTGTTCAGCTTTTGGAAGTCTGCAGCGCTCCTCAATGTCACTTCTCACTCAGCGACCAATGGGGATGGGTATTGTTAAGATTTGAATGGTTTTACTATATCGATACTGCTAAATGAAGAATTAAGATTGCTTAATTTTCTGAAATGTAAAACCCAGTCCCAACAAATCACTTATAGACTCCAATGTTGTGATGAAGGAAATTAAATTAAATCAACAATTATTTCCTGCAAAAGACAATACAGTGGTGTAGAGCAACAAGGGTGGGGCATGCAGGTAGGCTGCTAGCATACATACCTGACGTAGACGGGGCAACGAGAGATCAACTACGAGCTAGGGAGTCGAGAGCGGACGCATTTCTCTGCCTGTATATGAGGCACTTTAGGCAGATGTTAGGACAGATTGCTCGTGTTTCAGCCCTTACAAGCAAAAGTGTTGTTGCGTTTGTGGCAGCGAGCATCGTCGGCATCGCCTATGATGAAACGTATCCACACTTACGAACGTTTTCTCCGCCATCGTCACAAGCAGGATCTCAGATCAGGAACGCTTTGTAGCAATCATAAACAGGAAATGTATCTTCATAATTTCTCCAGTACTGAAAATCAGAACCGATAACAATGGAGTTTATCAATACTATGGTCTTTCAAAATTCAACCCCGGGGCCCGTTTAATACCGACCAATCAAAATTTTAAAAAATCAAAAGGGGCGGGACTTGAGGGTACAGTTCCCAGGTGTCGAGCTGCTGCTAACGCCAGGACACGATTCCTTTCTGTTGTTTTTCTTCTTTCTAAAATTTTTTTGAATAAATAAAATATTAAGCACACAGAGCGATTTGAAACAGACTTAACAGTCACTACCAAGGGAAGCAGAAGTGCCGCGTTTCGTAACCTAGCAACAGTAAGGGCCGGTGAAAAGTGCTCTGCAAGTGAGGTCGTGGGCGCTGCCAGCACGAAATAACGCTGTTCGTGCACATAGGCCCATAGCCACACCTCTTCCTTACTGTTAGCATCATAACTACAGAAGGGGTTTGGTAAGAATGAATGTCGTATTATAAAGCCTGTTGTGAAATATAAGCAGTTTATCCCACTCTGCCATATTTCCAAATGTCTCAGTTATCCAACACCGCCCTCCAGATTCTGTGTGTTCAGTGGAGCAGGCTCCTCTCTCCTTATATGTCCTGCATCAGGCTGCCAAATGTTGCCCTGAGCTCAGGCGGTACAGTGCGGGGTATTTAGTTTTGTGCTGCTTTCATCTGGTCTTCACGGGAGTGAAACAGCAGCTCTCTCACAGCAGGATGTTAAAAAAGGCCTGTTTGTTTTATAAAGACTTGTTTGAATAATGCATAATTCATACAGCACACTGAGCCTCTCAGCCTCTCAGCGGAAGAGTGTCTTGCTTTCATATGCACTTATCAAGCGTTCTCATTATGCAGCAATAATGTCCGGCTCTTCACCTTGATTGAGCCTTGATTTATTGTTTGTATGAAATCCTTCTGACTCCTACAGAGGAGGAGCACTTACCTAATATCAACCATGGAGGCAGAGGCTGTTATAAGAGGCAGGCCTCATAATGCATGGAGCGTTATTAGCTCTATAAATGAGCACTCGTGTGATTAAGAGTGATTCTAATGGAGAGAGGGGATGAGTTAGTGTGATGGCCCTACAGTTACATTACAGCTGTGACTGTTCGTGCTGTTTGCTAATGCTAACTGATTGCTGGGTACAGTTACATCGTTGCAAAGTTTGTCTGCAGTCTTTGGCAACTAAAGCCTTCAGCAGGACGACTTATTCACTCCAGCATCTCAAATTTCAATGTCCCGATACCATTTCTTCCCCCCAAACAAGTACAAAGTGTTGGCACCTCCGAACTCTGACCTTCCGATTGAAAGACAAACAAACAAACAAACCTAGTTAACGTTAGCGGTGGCAGCTTGGCTTGTGACCCCTCCTGACATCCTGTGTGTGCCCAAGCAGCTTGATGAGACTCTGATTTTTAATAGGAAACATGTTTATTTTGGGTTTTTACTGGTTTTAATGAACTTTAATTTAAAGATATAATATCAAAGATTTTTATCTAAATAAATGTCTGTTCAGTCACTATCGCCGAATGAGGTAACACAATGGTGATTGAGCCTATGGCCCACTGATGAAAGCCTGCAGTATATAGTATTATTATAGACTGGGTGTCTGTGGTGACTTTCGCAAGCGGCGCCCAGTAAGTGACGCGTTTTCCATCATCCAGTCTCTGCAAGTGTTGCGAGTGAACAGTAATCTACTAGGGCTGAACAAACAAAGAAAAGATGGATGACTACAGATACAACTTCAACAATAAGTGAAAATCCAAAGAAAAAGAAACAAACTCGACGCTCACATGAAGCAAACAGTCTGAAAAGGAAAGCGACCGTCAGTGAGGAAAATCAAGAGTTACAACCGGAGCCAACCGTGGACGTCAGGTTAAATTGGGAAGTATGCTCCTGCAATAACTGCTTATCGCCATTAGAGGCGGCAAATAGAACAAAACTGAAATCCGGAGATTGAATCTTTAAATAACACTAATAAACAGCTTTAAATGTGTGATGAGAAAACACTGATTGCTGACACTTTGCTAGCTTTGACTAACGTTACACTCTCTGCTAACACCACCCTGTTGTTATTTGCTTTTGTCACATAATTCACCTGAAAACAGTTCTTCTTTGCAGCTCTAAAGTACATAATAATAATGTATATTATTGGTGTGCAGGCTACTGTTCTGGAAAAGAAGAAACAAGTCGATTTTTGGGGGGGCTAATGAATTATAGTATTAGATCAGTGTGTGGAATGACCCACTAATACCTGTTTCCACATTTCAGTCAGTCGATACCATGTGTTTTGTAACGATACAACCCCGTTATTTTCGCATTCGATAGCACAGAAAGATACCGAAGCTTTAAAAAAGAACAGATCCACAGGCAGATTTTCAATCCAGAGCTGCTGCGAGCAAAAGAGAGAGAGCAGCTGTGGTCGAGCGACACTTTACTAGTATCGTATTTAAGTTTGAAATTCTGGTATTGTGACAACCTTATCGTATCAGAGGCATTTCTGATACTGTTATTGGTATTAGAGTAACTTTAATGGCACTAAACAGCTGCAACTGGCGCCCTGTCAACTCACTCAGTGCATGCTGGGAAAGGCAGAATAAGCAGGTTTAGTGGATCGAAGTTTGACAAAAGCACAGTCCTCCATTGGTCACAAATTTCACTATAATTTTGCGACTTGGTCCGCAGCCATTTTGGCCGTTACAGAGCCGTTTAATAATAAGATGGAAGTATCTGCAAATGGAAGACGTTTGTTCAGCGCTATCAGCAGTAATGAAACCTGAGAAATCAATATCACTGAGTGACTCGGACCTATTACAATAATGAAGTATCCCTGTACCTACACAAACTAAACCCTCCTCACATTAACGGAGTGTGTGGGTGTGTGTGTGTGTGTGTACTTCAGGGTTGCCCGCTGCAGACGGGAACACTGTGGGGTTTTCTGTCAGACGTGGAGGCTCGAGTCTGTACTGTATGGCAGAGAGTGGGGGGGGGAGTTCAGTGGTTGTATGTGTGTGGGGTGGGGGTTGGGGGGGGGAGTGGACAGGCTGAGACTTGCTGTGAAATGTGTGACAATGGAGCTCTGTTAAGCTTTGTACACTACGTGTGTGTGTGAGTGAGTGAGAGAGAGAGAGAGAGGAATGATGTGGGTAGATGCTGTGTGGGTCAAGGTTGAAAGGTCGGACATGAGGCCAGTGCAGCTGATGGTTCCCACCTAAACCCAGAGAGGAAAGGTGTATGCGTGTGTGTGACAGAGAGGGAAGGGGTGGGGTGGGGTGGGGTGGGGGGTACTTTGGACACACTGGACCATTCTGCTTCAACAGGTGGGCTGTTCAGGAATGTGTCAATGAAAGAGTGTTGGAGATTACACGGCGGCAGAGGAATGATGTGTGTCTGAGAGAGAAGAGTAAAAACAGGGGGGAAGGTGGAACAGAGAAAAGTGTGTGTGGTCGGTTAGAGCAGAGAAGAAAGAGGTGGTTGTTTTAAAAAAAAAGCAAAGTATTTGTCTCACAAAAATATTGACATCATTTTAAAGTTCCTCGCAAGATATCAAGCAGCAACCCTCAGGGCTGAAACATAAGGCGAACGCAGAAAGGCCACATGAGGCTGACTCAACAAACGAACAACTGGAAACAACTGTACAGTGGGGAAATATTATATATAACTCAACCTTTAGGTTTGGCATAATTAGGGGCGTAGTCCCAGCTAGCAGGGAACGTTCCCATAACATTGGCTAACATTACCGACAAGTTCTAATTATGTTTGAAATTAAACGTTTTAATCTAATATTCAAAGATTGTTTTAAGGATGTTTATGATTTCAAATAAAGTTCTTGTGACGTTAAAATTTAAACTAAGACAAAACGTTTTAACGTCAACGTTCTGAAGATATTTTCAGGATGTTATTGAGGCCTGGGACGTCAGAAAAGAGCGCCTTTTATAAAACATTTGCTCAATGTGACATAAAAACAAAGGTAGCACATGCTCACTGCAACATTCTGAGGATCCTCTCAGGGTGTTAGTACGGCCTGAACTATCAGAACGTGATTTATAAAACGTGAACATTCTCACTGCAACTTTCAGAGAACGTTCTCCTGCTATTAAAAGGAACATTCTGAGAACCACATAAAAACTGCACGCTCAAAACATTACCAGAACATCGCAGGTAACATTCCCAGAACATTTCCAGCTGGGGTTGCTTTGACTGACAGGCGAGAGCTGTCACCTCAGCTAAATCAGTGATGATTATGTTTGTTTGATCCTTTTGGACAATTTTTCATGCAAATATCAGACAATAATCGTTCTTGCTGTGCGAGTTATTGTACTAACAGATCGTACAAGAAGTCTAAGTTTGTCTGGTGATTGAAAATCTAATAATATATTATTTATATGGTGGCTTTAATTAGCAGATATCTATTAAATCGACCAGGGCGGCAAGTCATGCGCCTAACTTAGCAACCCATTGGATCGGCTACTGACTGGGCGGGTCATTAGCTTCCGAGGCCAGCGACTAGCATGTGGAGAATACCCGCTCAGACGGTACCGCAATGTCCCAGGAGACATGCAACAAGGTTTGTTAGTCTGTTAAACTGCTCGTTTCATTTTGCTCAGCTCGCGACAGCAAATAGTGTGTTTCCCAAATATATACTGTATGTATATTAAAAAAAGACAGCATTTTATTATTGTTTAACTGGTAGTATTAACGGGTTAAAATTCTTAACGGTCGGTTAATTGTTAACCGGTTAGAGTGCACATCTCTAGTAAGAGCAGAGTAAGTGTTTTGAACTGTCAACATACAGGTTATAATTTAAGCCTGTGTGCTGTTGAGTATTGCCTGCAACTTCTTTTTTGAGGAAGGTGGCTTTGTGGGTAATGTGTGCATGTGATGTATCTGGTAGGTTTGTTCATTTGTTCATCTGGAAGTGAGTCTCTTGTGTGTGAGTAAAGAAAGATATCGTATGTTTTCAATTGTTTGTTAATTAAAAGTGGTGCAGAAAGTGTGAAGATTAGTTGAAATACAAATAAACGCAGTTGTGAAAAAAGCCGTATACCGTAAATTAAATAGGCGGGTGCGTGGTCGGCATGAACAAATAAAGGCCGGCCCAAAAACACAGGCTGGAAAAAAAGTCATTTATAAATGTATTTTTTAATTATTTATGAGTGATGAATTTGATCATTCTTTTTCTTCACAAATATGAGCCAATGATCATATGATCTTGTTACTTTTAACAAATCAACACTTTGTTGTTGTGGATTACTCATCTAAGTGTTAATGTGCTGTTTTAGTCACTGCGGGTGAATCTTAGCTTTGCCGAAACTTCAACATCATGATGCAGATTAGTAAAAAATAAAAATGCAAGCTTTGTCAGGTCTGTCCTCAAGATGAGAAGAAAACTTTTAACATGCTGGTTTTTTGAAGAGAGGTCGGATCGATCTGATGCATTCAAGGAAGTCGGGAAATCTGAACGCTGAACGGCTTTCGTGGCACAAGCGAATTTATCTGAAGTTGAATCTTAGATCTAGCTTAGAGCTTTAACATTGATCTGAAAAGAATCAGGTACAGAAAAAAACAAACAGAGCGGATCATAGAAAAATGAGGCTTCATACTAAAATGTGACCAAACGTACAGAGGGAATTAGAAATGACGGCCTGTCTCTAACATAAGCCTGCTTCATATAAAAGCCTGGTACCCTCTGCAGCTGAGGTAAATAAAAGCCTTGCCCACTATTTGAGAATTTACGGTAATGTGTTAGTTACACTGAGCATGTAAAGCACCTTATTATGTAATGTTAGCATCTCCAACCCATTGTACTAAAGTTAGTTAATTAGTTCGCTAATAGCAGGTAGTACCCAGCTATTGAGCCGAAAGTAACCAGCATTCTCACTGCTATGTTTGTCTAGCCCGGGTAAAGTTGACTGAGTCAGGAAATGGATGTCATTAACGGGCGACTCTCTTCATGTGTGATCGTTATTACAGTTAAGTTCTTCTGACTGCAGCCGCACGGCTCACATCCCAGGAGTAGGAAGTGTAGAAGCAGGAGACAAAGTGCACCGAGGTCTAGCGCTGCTCAGGAGGCATCAGGTGCAGTCAATTACTGCTGCTGTCAACTCTTAGGCCTGTGAGTCTATATGTGTGTGTGTGTGGATAAATATACACATATCCCCATTTTCCCTGCCAGTCCATAAAGCTCCAGCTGGATCTCTCTGGGGGGAGGTCTGGTCCCATCTGGGCTCCCAGCTGCTGCGCTTTGCTGTTGGGATCAGGTATCACAGTGCAGCCCTGGGGCCTCATTAACTGTCTCATGATGCAGATGCGTTAAAGCTGGGGCAGAAAACTTCCATAATCACCTTTCAGCATATTTAAACACGGCCTGAATTTGAGTGTGGGTATATAACAGCTCCCTCTCTTCCTCTCTCTAAACTTTGATCAGATTTTTTATGATTAATTGGGGTCGGTGTGCAATAAATAGTTGAATACCTGTCTGATAAAAGTCCTCCTTACCCAAATTGAGGGCATTAACAACCTTCATGGTGCGAAAACAAATTAGCATCAGTTATTTTGGGTCAAAACAAAATAAATATAAACTTAGAAATGTCTTATCGCAGGCTCCAGGGGGTTTGTTCTTAGCACCATCTTTCTAAGACCTTTCTGCTTCAGCTGCTCAGTGACTCAGCTACTGAGTGTATTGAGCTACGCTAGCTAAATACTAGCAGAGGCTAACGGTAGCTAACAGTAGCTTTTAGTCAGTAGTGTCTTCGAAATATCTCCATAGGAATGAGAGTAAGTGTGAGGGGTGTTGGAAAAAAATCGTTTCATGTCTGAAATTATGAATCAATTTGAAACTTCCCAAAAAATGTGTCGTCCTCAGTAAATTTTCACCAGCCGCCAGTTTGCGCACAAAAAACCTGCTGCATGCATCGTTTGCCGCGCACCCTTTCAGGCTTCTGTTGTACACAGTTCCAGCCAGGAGTGTGTCGGTCCTGGCTTCTCAGTCGCACTGCTAACGTTAGCTAGCTCTCAGCGCCGGTAATGTACGGGGGGGGGGGAGCCCTGACCAACACCCACAGAATAGCTCTTTGCTGCGATGCGTGGACCTCTCGAGCCACACAGTCATTCGTGACCTTCACCGCTCACTACATCACTGAAACCTGGCAGCTCGAGTCTCGTAAACAAACGCGAGTGATGCACAAAAGACACACGGCTGTGAACGTGAATCTGCAGTTGCCCACACACAAGCTGAAAAACTCAAAGAGCTGTTATCGTGTGATTGTTTTGAGAAGCATACAACTAGGAGTTTTACACAAAAATATTTTTGACATGGCAAGTTACTAATAAATACAGAGGTAGCTCGCCTAAGTCTACCAATTTTATTTAGGTTAAAGATGCAGTCTCGAAGATTTACATTTTAGTGCCCTTGAACGCCTCCCACTGGCAATAATCAGTAATTGTTAGGGCACCCTATGTCGAGGCTCTAACTCTTGATTTTCCTCGCTGACGGTCGCTTGTGATTTTTTCTGCGTCAGACACCCAGTCTGTAATACTGCAGATGCAAAGGCTTTCATCAGTGGGCCATAGTCTCAATCACCATTGTGTTACCTCATTCAGAGATAGATAGAGACTTAACAGACATTTAATTACATGAGAAAGTTTGGGATTGTTACTTTAAACTAGTTTTTATTTTATGCAACTGTTACAGTTGAAGTCAAGACAACAAGTACTAAACATCTTCAATCTTGAACACACTTTACCGTGCTTTAATGTCATATAATAATTTGCCACTGCGGTTTTCTTAGCAAACAGCAGACTGGAGAACATCCTGATGTAAGCACCTCTTTGTAACAAATAAGGCATTGATGGTGAATCGAGAATCAATTTGTGAGACATTGAAAGATTCACACCCTTAATAAGCGTGGTTGTGATTTTTATTCCAACACCCAGACATCAGGCTGAACAATAGATGTGACTTGACGATTTGTTTAGTACGGAAGCCCTAAGCGGACATGGATCTATACATTTTATTTACTCTCTTTTCCCGCGATAACGAGTCAGATAAATAAAATGTAAGGACATATGTCTCCTTAGGGGCTTCATCAGTTTTGGGACGGAGAGGCATCAAGTCAGTAAAAGCTGTTCTACACTTCCTAAATACAGGGGAGCTTGAAAGGTGAAATTTAGTTCCCAACCTTGCCAAATATGTGGACTGACATTAGAGACATTACTGAGGTGAAGCTGTCAAAATTATCAGAAAGTAACATTAAAGTTAAAGAATCTCTGATGCTAATTTGCAGGAGACGAGACGAGAGCCTCTTTCACACTCCGAGCTTGTCCAGACATTAACCAGAGGAGCTGATTGTGAGAGTGCAAATGCTCCTTTGAACTGGACATGAAACGGACTTCACCCTGCCAACCCCCCCCTGGTACAAAGTAGCTCTGGGGATGAGGGCAAAATAACCTCCTGTCATTCCTTTGTGTTAAAAAGGATCGGCTTCTGTTTAAAACAATTACAAACCTACATGCAGGGAAAAGCAGAGCTCCTGTTGAAGGCGTTTGCTTCTTGGATGAGCAACATGAAAGACAAGAGCTCCGTCTGCTGACCGCTGATTTCATCATTCCCACATGTTTCCGAGCAAAACACAGATCCTAAAATAGACTGAGAGCTTGTCAAACTTGCCAGGTCAATGGAAGACACAGCAGCTAATGCAGCTAACCAGATTCAAAACATGTGATGTGACGTGCTTCGGCGCTCATGTGCCTGCAGGAATTAAGTCATAACAAGATCAATTTGTTCCTCGTTGCGCTCGCATGCAGCACACTGGCAGAATGTGCATTTATATAAGTGTTTTGATGAATATTGATGCTTATTTTCATAAAGAATCTGAACAAATGGATCCCTTCTACTTAATCGCAGCGCTCAGTTGTGCAACAAAGCTGTCTAAGCATGGATGTCAAACATGGACAGAGATAGCATCTTCTGTGTCTGGTGTCAGATGATGATGTCCTGATCTTTCTCCTTGTCACTGACCTTTGACCTCTTCCCAGGAGATGCATCTTTGGTGTTCAGCTGATGTTCTTGTGTTTGTCCATTCTGTTGTCTCTGCTGTTGTAGACGTTAGAGCCCGACACATATTTCAGTCAGCTGATAAAATCGGCCATCGTTGACCTATCAGAGATTTATTGTATAAGCTAATATGTTTTCAGATATGCACTGATATGAAAACTTTTTTTGGTCCGTCTCAAGGTCGGATTCACAAAGCAAATTGCACCGATGATATTCAAGCACAAACATGCCCATAAGGTTTCACAGATCCTTGAAACACTCCATCCACATGTGGTTTTACAGAAGTGGTACAGAGTGGAGCGTCTTTCCTCACAAATTATCTTTGGTCAAATTCAAATGATTGCCGTTTAATGATTTAATATAATTTTTAGAAGAAGAAAACTCTCTACTTCGGTTAAACAGCGGTCAGTGACTTTGGCCTGAGACGTCCTGTAAACAGATATCATCCGTTCCCTCAGAACTGAACCGCTCTGAGCTCAGCTTGGTCCAGTCTGTCGGTCAGCACTGTGTCTTTACTGAGGACTAACACTGACCACAGACCAGCCCAGGCAGATACATAAGACCATTGTTCTTCATCACACAGTGGCTCTGTGTGTCTGAGGAGGCAGCGGACTAAACAGTTTGGGTGTTTGTGTTTCAAAGAACGCAGCAGCACTAAGAGAGAGGAAGGAAACAGAGACACTGACAGACACGTCGATAACAAGGCTTCAGTAGCATTATTGTTCTGTACCTAAAACTACCTTCAGCTTCATTTTTTAAACAGCAGCTCGTCCATATGATAATCCCCGTCATGTGAAGCGGCTCCAGACCGTCTCCACACATGTGGACGAAGTGTGCTCGTGTGCGGGGGTTGAGCCTCGCACAGCCCCAGACTGATTGGTCCTCCAATTATAATAATAATGACAATATAATATTAACTGTATTTGCAGACAAATACATTTTTGATCTCACAAAAGGTGGACCTGTCGTCATGATCAGTGTAAACTCAGAGCGTGACAGCCCTTATAACACTGCGCTGCAGTTCCCACCAGCTCTCTGCAGGCGGTATTATCTTCACTCTAACTGCGCGGTGCTGTTAGCGCTGGCGTTTGTGAATTAGGTGCTTTTTGCCACGAGGCTCATTTACATAGAAAGGGGCCAAATTTGCCCAAAATGTCTGCATCATGACTCATTTAAATACGCGCAAACAGCACCGGAGCATCGGAGTTTGCTCTGCAGCGCACTTTAGGATGCATTCAACCCTCTGCGTGTGCTTCCAGAATGAGGCGGAGTCTTATTGTGTCATTTGCACACGTTTAACGGACGCAAAAACTGCCCAATCCTTTAGTGAATTCCCCCTTTAGAGTTTTGCTAAAGCGTTAAGTAACTTATCCTCGGAAACATGACGGAGTATTAGGGTAACATTTAAGAAAAAAACTAATCTGAGATTATGAAAATAAGGTCGTAGTGTTAGGCTATGTTATTTTATAGGGGAATATCAAAAGATGTGTTCTGATGTGTTAAAAGATTCAATAGTTTGTATTTGTGAAACCTACTAAAGTGTTGTCATATAAAGCTGTGTATGCGTACGTGTTTTACGGTAACAAAGTCTGCAGCGAAACCGAGGAGACTAGGAGATCTCGCAAGTTCTCACGTGGTACATGCATGCTATGCTTCCATGCTACCGGGTGTGTTCAATAAATATAGCTCCGGCTAAATTTGTATTAAGCCTCCTGTGCAATCATGTACAAGTATAACTTCACAAGATGCTCCACGTTCCTCATTTTAGTGCAGGTGGCTGCCTGCTCCTCTGATATTCCCTTTTATAAAGATACAGGCCTGAAATTATGACTTTATTCTTGTGAAATTGTGATCTCAGGTTTTTTTCTTTAATGTGGCCCCACTACTCTTTGTCGAGTACAGACTTTGTCCTGCAGAGAGCTTTTAATAATAAAATCAACTTTAATTTGTAACATGCGCTCCTGGGTTAAGTATGAGACCCTAGTTTTACATTAAATCTAACCTTTCCTCTAGTGCAACCATCAGCACGTGTATATTTTCTTTAGCCTGAAAAATATCATAGTTGCATAAAAAATTTCAGTTACAGCTTTGGTGCGTTTTCTGTTTTAATTGAACATGCCCCTGTGTGAATTAGAAAACAATCAAACCTCATGAGTCACTGAAAACCTGGTTTCTCAGTCCCTGAAGGAGACGATATTCTCTCTCTCTGTGCATGAGGGTTTAGCTGGCGGTCATTCAGAGCAGCCTCGTCAAAGAAACACATAAAAACGAATTTGTTATTTTTAGCTCAGAAAATGTTTCACAGTTGACTAAAAATAGGTCAATTATTTTCTCTGCCTTCAAGAGAGATAAAACAAGAGCATGTGTCCTCATTTTTTACTCATTCATGTCTCCAATCTGACCTCATTCTACCCGTGTTAGCACATTATCTTACAAATCTACAATATTAAACCCATGGACGGTCCATCACTGCAGCTGCTGTATGTATTACTGCATGTGTGGTCACATGAATATTATACAGTATTATAGTCGTAGTTGTAGTACAATTGAATTAGTTTTGTTTGCTTGCTGACAGGAATGTCTCTGGATGAAAAGATTAATAATTTAGAATGAAGATGTAAAGCTATGAGACCTCCACAACAACACGGCAGCATTAACTTGTTCATAGTGATGTTTATTATTTAGTCTCATGGCTTCTGACTGAGAGAAAAATAACACACACCAAAGTTAAGTTATAAACTACACAAAAAAAAACAAGTTAAAAAGTGTTCAATATTATGTCTTCAGATGGGTTGTCTGACTCTGGCTCTCCGACTTCTCTTTTCATTTCAGACGAGGAAGGTATTTTTGTAATGCAGTGCTGCCCCCTTGTGGTTGTGTGGGGCAGTCAGTGAATTCATCTCATTCACTGCTCCTCTCTTCTTTTCTTCATCCTCCTCATCACAGTTTATTTTCTGATTGAAAGACTGGCGCTAAACGAGTGTCACTAGTGCACAAAAAGAAACACTGCTTGGAAATAACACTCGAGGCATGTCATGAAAAATGACTTTAAACTCCTCCTCTAAGAAAGACTGAATTTCCAAAGAATTAAATTGGCTAACCGACAATATTTTACGTTTTAAAGATAATTTTTTTTGGGCTTTTCCCTTTATTGATAGGCCAGCTGAAGAGAGACAGGAAGTGTGGGGAGGAGAGAGTGGGGCATGATATGCACCAGATGATCAGCAGACCGGGAGATGAGCCTGTGATCAGTGCTTTGAGGACTGTGGCCTCTGTATTTGGGGCGTCTGCTCTACCACCTGAGCTAAACCAGCACCCCAATATTTAACATTTTAGACAATGTTATTATCATCTGGGAGAATATATTGTATCTACACAATGTCTGTCAAAATTGCAATATAGGAATATCAATCGACAGGAGCTGCAATGTTTCGATTAAGCTAGAATATTTGACAACTTAAATGAAGCATTGTAGTGCCACAGAAATGCCCCTGCCTGCACATCAGACTAAAATGTAAGAGAACATGCTTGTTTGGTGCAGACCCCTGGGGCCGCGGCCCATTAGTGCTTTTTGGTGAGGAAGGTTCCTAACGGAGTGAAACGACCCGGAAGTGTTTAAGTGTCAGCCATGATAAGAGCAGTTTGAATTCTGTAAACGATAAGGAAAGGAGCTTCATCGCTTCCTTTATTATCTCCTTAAGCATAGGAAACACCGGACCATCCTTAACCAAAGGAGAGGAGAAAATAATCACCCATAATTCCTTGCGGCAACAACATTTAAAGTGACGCACGCATCAACATGACAGAAGATAATTGATAGTAGATTTGAATGATGGGTAGATTGTAGGGATGCACAATATTGGATTTTTTGCCGATATCCAATATGCCGATATTTTCCAACCCTTTTTGCTTGATATATTAGGCACATGTTTTTTTCCACCTAATTGCAGAGAACATCAAGTCTCCCCTGTAGTGGAATTGATATCATGCCTACTCTTATTGTAGCGGCTCACTGTCAGATGCAGAAATAACATAATACAGTGCTTTTTAAAATGTACACATTCACTAGGCAATATATGAAAAGTACTTAAACTTAGGTTATGTACAAAATGCAAAATATATATTTTTTTGCACATTTTCTTTCAAATAAAACTGAGATATTCATACAATTTAGGCTGGCTTGTATGATGCTTTCCCTGAGACAATCCTGACAACAGCCACAAGTAGGGCAAATTTACCTGTTGCACAGAACAAATACATAAAATGAAATCAACCTCGCTGTCCGTTTCGGAAACTTTGGAAAACTGCCGTACTGCAGACATCTCGCACCCTTCTTCACGAGTTAATGTCGTAGCATTATGTCCAGCTTTAGGGAATCATCGAGGATTCAGGCAGAATTAAAGCGTTGTTTTATCGGTGGAAAAAATCGGCAGAAAATATTAGCAAAATATTAGCCATTATCTGCAGATACGGATAACGTGCCGAAAATATCCTTAGTAGTAGTCTCTTTTTATACAGCAGAATCACGTGACATGAGGATGTGATCTAAAAGGATTAACATGTCATTTTTCATTTCACCTTGACTTTAATATAATTAAAACGGGTGTGTTATAAAAAAATTCACCCCCCGTACAGTTATCTTAAACAATATTTCATTATTAGCTATTTATAACGAAACCGTTTTTTGTACCAGGTTGTAAACATGTTTATTTCTGCTGTAAAAATGGGCATTTTCCCATCTGCTGTAATGTTATGTCTTGTTTTCTGGAGCCTCAAGTGGACATTCAAGGAACTGCAGTTTTTTGCACTTCCACATTGGCTTCATTTTTCAACCAGGAGGTTGCCGCTTGCAGGCTTCGGAGGGCTGGCCAATCAGAAGGAAGTGGACTTGTAGGGCCGGGGTTTCTTAAAGGGACAGAGCTGGCTGAGTCGTTTCAGGCAGAGGCTGTACGAGGGCCTGCACAGAGCACCAGTGTGAGAAAAATGAGTTATTTTAACTGTGAATTATGCTAAGCTACCCCACAGGTATCACAGAGTGAAATATGAGGCTTGAAAATAGTAAAATATCCCACTTTTAAATAATATAGCAATGTTTTGGTTTTTTTTGTGTCTAGTCTGAACCCCTAATAGACCCCATTACAGTAAATGGAAATGTCTTTACTCATATTTATTTAGCTCAGAACGTCAAAGTGTTCATCATTTTATGTTTATTATTAATTTTACACTTTATCCATCACTTTTTATTCTCTATCCTACCTGAAAAATAATCTATTATAATTTGTGATAATTATGGAAAATGTGTCTTTGGATTCAAACTGCTGCAGTGTTTAATATACATGTCAAACATAATACACCTACATGAATCAAACATAAATCGTGCATACATACAGTGATGCATAAATGTGCTTCAATTCACAAATGCTGAGTAGTTCTGAAGACATTAATGTCTTAATTTAACAACAAAGACTAAGTTAAAAAAAATAGACAGTTTGAGGACGTATTAAAAGTCCCTGGAAGAAATGCTGGTAAATCTATCCTTGGGTTTGAATATTACCCTCATCATAGAAAAGGGTCTTAAACATTTTGAACATAATGTTTACTAGGATCTGGTACGCTCCATTAACTTTGACTTCTAAATCACATCAATTGTAGTTTCATTGTAGTATTTATTGGAGGACTTTACCAGTGGTTAGAGTGTGTGTGTGTGTGTGTGTGTGTGTGTGTGTGCGTTTGCAGCACTTGCGTGTGTGCTCGGCTCACTGATCTGTCCCACGTGTGGTTTTGTTATGAGGCTGCAGAGTCTCTATTCAGCGTGTGTGAGTGAGTTTAGTGCTGTCATCACCTCTTTATCCCTCCATTCAGCCTGTCTCTCTCTGTCTCTCTCTCAAACTGTTGTCACTTTAAATTCATGTGAGCGTCCTTAAGAGAACATTACTAAATGTGACAATTTTATACACAAATAAATTACAAGTATTTGGTATTTAGTCACTCTTTAGGGCAGAATAAACAACCCAGACTGTCACGGCATGTTTGAAGCCGCATTGATTCTTGTATTTAAATGTCAGATGTGAGATGTGCAACTTCTTCTTCACCCCCTAGTGGCCAAACATTTAATAACACAGCATTAAATGCTACATTTTGCTGTGTTCACACTTGGCTCTAGTTTATCTGACATGATTTGTGTTCCCTCTCCATCCTGCAGGGCTTCTCTCTCTCTCTCTCTCTCTCTAATGTTACGTGCTGTCTGGTTGAGTCGTTCCTCTCTCTCTCTGTCTGTGTTTCCTCCTCTCAGACTGAGATTCTTTCTGACAGCTCTTTATTTACCTCACTCTCTGCTTAGTTGTTCTCACTCGTTCTCGTGCCCTCTCCGTCACTCCTCGTTCTCCCTAAACTTTAGCACTCACTTGACCTCAGCTGCAGAACAAGTTTAAAACTAACTTCACTGACATGTGATGGCTGAGTTTTATGTTTTGAAAAGGATGTGTACGATCATTAGAAACAAGTTTATCTTTGTGAGCGGGGGGGGCTCTGACGATAACTCTGCTCCTGGCAGAAACTTTGGGAGCGATAAATACTGAAGAAATCATAACCCAGATACTGAGCAAACATCCGTGGCTGCAGCTCAGCTCGCAGCCCCTCATGACATATTGTCCACCAAAGACCATTTAAAAAACACACATTTTCAGCATGAAACTGTTTTATTCAGTGTCTTACTACTTTATATCAGCTTGCTCTTTTGTTTTAGAGAG
The DNA here is from genome assembly GCF_022749685.1 of Semicossyphus pulcher. Lineage (NCBI taxonomy): Eukaryota > Metazoa > Chordata > Actinopteri > Labriformes > Labridae > Semicossyphus > Semicossyphus pulcher. Next base: position 6,835,592 of record NW_027211670.1, read on the forward strand.
GGGGAGACTAATCAGATAATTTGGCTCCTGATGAAGAACTGAGCTCAGTTTGTTTGTCGCAGCTCGGCCTGCAGGCCCTCCTGTCATACACGTGTCGAAGAGCTTCAGAGACTGAATGAGTTTAAAATGCAGAAAGGCCTTATCCAGTGTTTTAACTAAAGATATTGTCACTGGAAAAAAGTGTGTGATAGACATTTTTTTCCCCTAAAGATTATATCTGCCAAGTGAATAGAGTCTGACTAACTGAGCCTCAGGACATGGGGCGTGCGCCTTGACTGCCGAGCTCAACCGGTGCCCAGTGATAGACAAATTTAGCACAAGTTAATAAACTGTAATCTAAACTTTAACGAATAAACCGTCTATACCTAATTTGGAATAAGGTATAGGTGAGGCTGACAGATAGAGATATGGCAAACAATTCCTTTAAAGCTGTAATCTCGAAGATCTCGTTCTCTTTAGCGGCACCTGTGGCGATAAGCGGTAATTGCGGGAACTCACTTCCCAGATATCCAGACAGTGTTGCATGCCTGACGTCCACAGTTGGCTCCGGTTGTAACTCTTGATTTTCCTTTTTAGACTGTTTGCTTCATCTGAGGGTCCAAATTTGTTTCTTCTTCTTTGGATTTTCACTTATTGTTGAAGTTGTATCTGTAGTCATCCATCTTTTCTTTGTTTGTTCAGCCATAGTAGATTATTGTTTACTCGCAACACTTGCAGAGACCAGAAAAGCAGCTGCTTAGCTCCGCCTACCCTCTCTGGCAGACCAACCACTGCTGGGTGATGGAAAACACTTTCAAAAAGGCTTTCATCAGTGGGCCATATCACAATCACCATTGTGTTACCTCATTTGGAGATAGATAGTGACTCAACAGACATTAATTTACATGAAAATCTTCGAGATTATACCTTTAAAGATGACAGGAAGTCAAACTACCTTCTGGATGTTGACTATTAAACACTAAAGGGTAAATCCATAATAATAAATCCAACACTCCGTGTCTTGTCATCATTTTACATGTTTCTGTGCTGAAAACTGTTAGCCGTCCACTTAGCCACCTCTTGATGCCTTGTGTTAAGTCTAATGACCAATCAGAAGCTGTGTTCCTAACTTTCCACCAACCGGAGGCTCCGTCACTGACGTGTGTGTCAGCGCTGATCTCATAGATTGTTTAGTGAGATAGTTAACCCCTTGTCCCTTTATAATGCTTTTATACTAACAGTGCCTGAAAGAACGAGTAGAACAGCGGTACTGTAATAAATAACATGTAGATTCTCCCTTGTGCGTATTGATAGCGTTATAATGTGCACATGCATCGCAACTTATTAAATAAGCTGCTGCAAAATGAGGCTTTTTAGGCTGCAACAATCACAGAATAACCCCGAGAAATCCTGGAGGGACTGACTGAAGCCACCTCGCACTTCTCCAGTTTATTCCGCCACAAACATTTAATCCACTCATGTTATTAGTTATGTTTGTGCTTTGTTAGTAGCTGCTTTGTGTAACTGAACAGAGAGTCAGACAGTCAGAGAGAAGCATCCCTCCTCACGGCCATCATGTGGTCGGTCGCCCTGAGCTCCTGTGCATCCTAACTGTGCCGACGCATAAAGAATCAGGGCAGAACAGATGCATGCTCTCCTCTGACTCACTCATCACTAAAAGTTATTTTTGTTCTGGCCTTACTCCTCCGTGATTATGAGTCCTCGCAGTCAGAAAAACAGTGTCAGAAGTGTACAGATTGGTCACAATGGAGAAGCAGACACAATAATACCAGGATAACAATACACAGGAGAGGTTAAAAATGTAAAGGAAAGAAAGGAGTGGAAAATAAAGAATTAAAGAGCAGAAATAAAAGAAGAGGAAAGAAAGGCCGGAGGAGGACAGAGAGGAGAGATGCAGAGGCTGCTGGATGATGTTTGCACGGACGTCAGCCTCTTTTAGCATCTCCGCATCCCACTTCTCCCTCTTTAGCTTCATTCTTCTTTTCTCTCGCTGTCTTTCTGTCGTTTCAGCTGCTCTCAGGTGTCATGAAAAGAGTGCTGAGGGGATGACAGCACAGCTCGAGCTGCTGTGGAGGGCTGGAGGAGGATGGACACGTGCACACACACACACACAGTCTGGCGTTCACATTCACAAAGCACAGAACATTTATGCTGGTCGACAGCGTGGTAGTAATATTTTATTCTCTCTCAGACAATTAATTGCAATTACATAAGAACCAGTAAACGCCTTGACACGTCACAGTTTCGGTCAAGTAGGACTGCCACTACACAATGGATTAAAGGGACAGCGTAACATTTTGATCCATATGCTCTTTTTCAATCTCATGTCCGTGTGTTAACTACCGAGCTTGTTTCAGCATGCATTGAGCTTAAGTAGTAAAGCTAGGAATCACTATATTGGGTTCAGCATCACTTGATGCCGGTACAGTTCTGAATCTTGTCACGCTGTTCTGCCAAGTCTGTCAAAAGCCCTTTTTCCATTGTGGTTCGCCACAGCGGCGTAACGAAGCTCCGCTGTCATGCAGCCATTTTACATTAAACCAAGCAAGCAAAACGTGCACGAGGTGTAAACAAACAGCGCGTGCTTCACAAACACACACACGCTGCTGTCCCGCCCCGCCGGCTCCACTGTTAAAGGCGTATTCACACCTGAAGTCTGTTCGTTTGATCCAAATCAAAGACCAAATTGTTACAATGTTTGCAAGTTTGGTTTGTGTTCAAACGGCAGCTTTTACCAGCGGACCAAAAGTTTTGCTGCGTGAGGAAACTGCTCTCTGATTGGTCCGAATTTCCACATGGAAAAACTCCTCAATCACACTCAACATGATCGACGACTTTAATGTTTTGTTGCCGGAGTTGTTTTACTTTTAACTGTTCCAGAGTTTGATCATTTCCACTCTCCTTTAGTTTTTCACTGATCACTTTGAACACCTCCGTGTTCTTGTGTGTTTCTACAGCATTTGTGAAACTGTTTGGTCAGCCTTATTTCTATAAGAGTCCTCACCTCGTCGCTCCCCCACATCTGTCCTTTGCTCATCTTGCTGCCTGGCTGCGTGTCTGTCAACACCCGTCAATAACCCACAATGCTTAGTGTTTTGGTTTGCTTTCTGTATTAGGTCCTACTTTAAGTCAGTTTATGTTCTCACTGAATCGAACCGGACCTTGGTTTGTTTGGAAAATGGACCGAGTCCTGTCTTTTCTGGCAGATCATGGTGCGGTGGTTTGATCCACACCAGAGTTTGTGTTCTCACCTGTCCACATGAACCGGACTTTCCAAGTAAAGTCTGGAAGTCCGGACCAAAGCTGTTAGGTGTGAAAGCACCCTTTCACTGACGCCATTTGACCTCTGTCAAGCCTGTGTTACACCCTCTGATGCCGGCTCAGAGATGGAGCGACCTCACCCCACCATTCAGCCTCACCACTGTTGACTGTGTGCATTTGAGCTGCTGTGTTATGGGCCTATCATATGGTGCAGTAATGATCTGGGTACAGAAGGAGCAAATACAAGTAACGTTTGACTACATGGTACTGATTTCAATCAATACCTTAAAAGTATCAAGTACCGATACCCAGCCCTGTTTCCTGTAGAGACTCGTCGTTTACTGTATGCTGAGCACTAAAGTGGATCTCTACCCACTTTCCATCATCACTGACAGGACAAATATCGCAAGACTCATTTTCCCATTTATCAAATGTGGTGTATTCTGAGATTGTAAAAAAAATACTGAGGGCCCTCAGATCAGGCTCTGAACAAAGTTAAAAAATATGCTCACAGACACCTTAAAAGCTAACATGTTTAACTTGTCTGTTTGATCCATTAGTTAGGGCATAGGTGTCTGTGACATGCCAAACATACGCGGAGTCAGAACCGTCGAATGGGCTGTGTGAAGTGCGCAACCGCACTAAAGACACTTTAAAAGTCACCCAATTCAGCTGGAAAAAGCGCGGACCTGGCAACCCTGACTTCGCATCCCATGAAACTTTGATCATGAAGCCTGATGCCGCTCTAAAGCTCTGTGTTTATCAGTGGAATATATGGACTACAGCATATGGGCATATGACAGCCTGTGGAGACGAAGTTTATACTTTAACTGTGCGCAGAAATACGGACAGATCGCAACGTCATTGATTCAGGTATGAGCACATCAATTAATCTTAATACAACAAATAACGATTAAATAAGTCCCTGAATTAGTCGTACTCCAGAAAACAGCACTGGCCTGACCTCTTGTTTTTACCAACCTCTTGTTTTTGTTTATGAAAGGCTGCTTTGTTGGTGTAAAAAAACATCCTCTGGCTTCATTACTTGCTTAAGGCTTTTAAACATGAACGCACACTGACCCCTGTGTGGTCGTCGTGTTGAAAAATTATGATATAACGATGATATTAAGAAAAGCCTCACGTTTCAGAAGCCGGACCCTGAAAGTGATCGGTATTTATGCATGAACATTTATTGTTGGGTTTTTCACCTCAATCTACAAATCAGTGAGTCAAATACGAGCTTAAACACACTTTGTTGGTAGTGTATCCTGGATGCTAACGGCAGCATCATCCTCCAGTGTGTGAGTCTTAAAGGAGGAGACAGGGAGACCCAGCTCACAGATAGATAGAGAGAGAGATAGAGAGAGAGAGAGTAGCATTGCTTTCTGCTCTACCATTAGGCTGGACTGTGCAGCAAAGGGATGAGAGGAATGTGACTGAGAGAGAGAAAGAGAAAGAGGGTGCAGGGATGTCAGCAAATAGACCCAGGGGAAAGAGAGAGAGAATGAATAGAGAGAGAGAGAGGGCAGGGTTGAGCGGAGGGAGGACTATACTTAGACAGCAATAACGATAGTCAGCCACAGCCAATGCTGCACTGTAGTGCCTGCATGGAGGGGGACACACTGGATCTCTGAGCAGCGGCATGGGGTTGAATCCAATTCTAAAATCTGGTCTGGAAACAAACCGCCTCCTTCGTCCAACTGGTGCAGGAACTGAATTCAACTCGACTCGGACTGAATCACTTTTGAGCCGACATTTAAGCCAAGCAGAAACTACCTACTACTTCAGACATGAGTGAATGGCTCGTCTGACATGGAGACACTTCTACTCTGAAAGGTCCGAAGACGGCTGCAAGCTAAAGCTACATATATAATTACCCTGGGAGCGATGCTGCAGACACAAGGATGCTACTAAAGTCTAATATTACCTTATTTACAACTGTGAACTGGACTGAATGAAAGGTGAAAGGAGGCAAGAAGTTGAGATTTGCTTTTTCTCTTGATCCTAGAAAATGTTGACGAAAGATGAGGACTAGCTCGAGGAAACATGGTAGAAAACTGGACAAAATATGATGAATTAAGTCCATTTGAATTCGACTTTTTGACTGGCTCGCCATGGCTTGACGATGTATCTCTGTGACCCATGAATCACAGTCTAATGAGTTGCCTAAAGGAAGATACACATGAATGATGAAGCTAAATCCAAGGAGGATCCAAGGATTACAAATTTGCGCATCAAAGACTTCGGGATCTACATCCACAGTTTTGATTGCAACTTTTGAGTTGTGTGTTTTCCATTGATTCACCCTCGGTTGTCACTGTTGGCTGTGATGCATCCAGCAGAGATCGTGCAGAGGTGACCGGATATCTCAGTCGTGGGGTCAGCAGCCTTGTGACCCCCCTGGTATTTGTAAGTGTGCGTTCGCAGCACAGACGGTTCATGTGCGTACGGATGTGGAGGTGCTATGCTGAGGGTGTCGGGTGTTGCTCCAGCTCCGTCGGGCCACGAGTGGCGGTTTCAGTGTTCTGTCGGGGTGGACTGTAGCGACGCCGAACCTCGCTGTATCTGGCTTGCGGTTTTAAGGGGGGTCTCACCTCGTGCCTCACCCAGGCCTACCCCTATCGCTTCACCGAGGAGACGGGGCTCCCGGAGGATCATACAGCGCCATCGCCTGTCCTGGGTAAGAGGGGAGGCTTTCTTTCTGGGCATGAAACTACCAACACTGGAATGATTATTTTTGGTATAATCAAAGGAAAACATCTTGTGGCAAGGGCAATACTTTGCAAAAGGGTTAGTGTTGATCTTGTCCGCGTTGAAGAGAAGCACACTGACATTAACACCAGGCTAATGGAATTCCTTAAAAAGTTAGAGGTCTTTTCAGAAGAGCAACCACCTCTGTACAAGTGCTTCCAAAAGCATCATCAAATAAGTAGATAATAAAATGTGTAGCATCCATATCAGCTTAGAGGGAAGCTCATCCTCATACTCTAGGTTAATACCACAGTAGAGTATTAATTAAGAGATTTATGTGAATCCCTTTTAAGATGCATCAAGTCCAAGATTCAAATAGCCCTTATTCAATCCTAGAGTTGTATAATTTACTAATAGCTAAATCCAGAGATATTTAGAGGTATCAAACATATGGCAATGTGTGGTCAAAACTTGAGCAGCTTTTATACAAATTCACGGGGTCTGTATCCAGTTGTACATATAGATCAATTTTTGTGACATGTGACGTCATGAATGGTCGTATACAGTGTTGGGTACAGTTACTTTTAAAAGTAACTTGTTAAGTTACTAAGTTACCTTAGTAACACTTTTGCGTTACCAAAAGTTAAACCCCCTTTGCGACTTGTTACACATGTGTGTTCTATTATCAGGACAGCGTGTAGCCGCCTGTACCCCTACCTTTGAATGTATTAACTCTACTGTCATTGCACAGCCTCGTTTACGGCCCATAATCTGTAACTCTGCAGCCTAATAACAGGAATGACAGACGCAGTATAACCTTTACAGCTCTTTATTATGCCAACAGTCTGACGCTGAACTGGGCAGAGGCATAGAGTGTACAGCTGTTTCCATGACAACAATACAACACAGGCTCTTAGTCCCACCAGTGTTGTGGAGCTGTGTTTAGCTGCAGATGCTTCTTCACATTTGAAGTCGAACTCTTCACAGCTGACGAGCACTTATCCTCCAGACACAGCTTACATTTCACCGTCTCGTCCCTTTCACCCAAACATTCTAAATAATGTGAATATTCAAATTAGTACACTGTCCTCTGCCAGCTCGCTAGCGAGCTACACGTGCATTGACACAGCTGTGTTTACCTTCTGCTGGTATGCAGCTACCTGCCAAGAAGGAGGAGAGAAACAGAAACAGAGCTTCAGAGTTTTTCTGTTTTTGTGGCGACAAACGGTTCTTGCCACTGTTGCCAAATGTTGCTAAGTTCTGCTCATGGTGATTCATGTTGGGTCTCTCTCTCTAAATAATATAACAAAGAGTACGGTCTGCACCTGCTCTTTTTGTCATCAGCGCAGAGATCGAAAAATAGCCGATGGCATGCCACTAGGGGGCAAGTGGCGATCGTTAGACTGGCATGGACTGGTTACATCTCCAAGGACATGGCTATGAAATTACTCTTCTGTCATCACAGAGGTAGTAATCAACCACACTTTCAATACACATGAAAGACGGATGTGAGAAACGTTTACATTCCTTTATTTACATGTTGCACTTACGTTGTCAATAAAGACAAAAATACATTAAATACCAGAAAGCAAGACCACTGTACATTTTCATATGCACCTCCACTTTCGAGCTCTACCTGCCTTTGGAAGATGAGTGGCATATCGCTGAGGGGATCGGCATGCCAGTCTAACGATGGGCACATGCCACTGGCCCCCTAATGGCATGGCAATGGCAACGGCACATGCGGCTGAACTACCGGCACACGCAGTGGCACATGCATACCATCGGCCACTTTTCGATCTCACTCCTTTTTGTAGTGTCCTCAGATAACTGGTGATGATTTGTGCTATTTAAATACAAATTGATTGATTGTTTTGTGGATGTATCCCTAAAATCTAGTCTAGATTTGAATCCCTTTCCATAACTTTACATACAAATAAACAGTGTGGAATAAAGCGTCCTCATTTAAGGATAATGATTAAAATCAGCAGTTTTATTCTGGTGAGACACAGTCCAGTATTGGGACTATTTTCCTTTAACTCTCCTGTGGATCATCTCTGTGCTAACCGCAGCTCTAAAAACAGACATGGCTGTCATGACTGAAGGATCCTCATCGCCTGCCTGATGTGATGACTGTGGACAGGTGTATTTCCTCTGGGATGCTACTTCCGCCATCTTTCTTTAACCTTTCCTGTCAGTGCAAAAGCGGGATACAATTATTGATCAACCTTGGTGTTTAACCGCTGTGTTGTCACCCTGGGAGTCAAAGTTGGTGTCAACTTTAGGGGTGACTTTAGCCTACAAACAGTGCCTATTACCCCCGCCTGTCATCATCTGCAGTTGGAGGAAGATGCACCACGTGGTGTTTGATTCATTCAAGTGTGTGTGTGTGTGTTTTGCCTTATCTCGTTGTTATGTAACATGGCACTGAGGGGGGCCTTTGAGAAGCAGAGGGGGTGAGAGATGAGGCTGATGCCCTCACGACACACAGATTCATGTAGCTTTATATAAAACCTTATGTATGCACATGTGGGTGTGTGCGCTGTTGCTCTTATATCATCTGTTCAAGGAGCATCAGGATCGAACCTTTTCACACTTGTTTGTATGTTTGCATGCTGGATTGACTGTTTCTGTAATCCTGTGTCTAGTATCCACTGTGTGTGACTGTGTGTGTAAATACACAAAGTCTCTGTCAGTTTGTGTTACGTGATGTGTGCATGCAGGGTGGATTTATGTCTTTTTGCATTGTGTCACTCTTTCTCTCGGTTCAGCTCACTCTGCTGCGGTCTAAATGTCAGACGAGCTAAATAAATTCAGTACACAAGAGGAAAAGTCTGCGATTCAGTCCTCAATACAAATCCGACAAATCAAATGACTGAGGCAGAAGACAGACTGAAGACTGAGTGAGTGTCCCATATTACTGATGAGCTATATTTGAGTCAGAACAAGAAGCCCTTGTTGTCCTGAAAGAGCTGCACAATCAGGACGAAGATCATAAAAGGACTGTCATCTTACGTAAGAGGGAGAAGCCAAAAACATATTATACATACTTTGTTTTAAGTTCCTTTTATGAATAAATTCGAGGAATAAAAAATTCAGCCAAAAGCAAACATTGTTACTTTAGTTTAATTTAAAATTGTAATCTTGAAGATCTCAGTTTCGTTCTCTTTGGCGGAAGCTATGGTGATGAACGGTAACTGCGAGAATTTCCAAGATATCCAGACAGTGCTGCAGACAGTGTCCACAGTCGTTTTTCTTTTCAGACTGTTTGCCTTCATCTGAGCGTCGAGTTTGTTTCTTTTTCTTTGGATTTTCACTTATTGTTGAAGTTGTATCTGTAGTCATCCATCTTTTCTTTGTTTGTTCAGCCATAGTAGATTACTGTTTACTCGCAACACTTGCAGAGACCGCCTACCCTCTCTGGCAGACCAACCACTGCTGGCTGATGGAAAACGCGTCACTAACTGGGCGCCGCTTGTGATTTTCTTCCGCGAAAGTCGCCACAGACACCCAGTCTGTAATACTGCACATGTAAAGGCTTTCATCAGCGGGCCATGGGCTCAGTCACCATTGTGTTACCTCATTCGGCGACAGATAGAGACTTAACAGACATTTATTTACATGAAAATCTTCAAAATTATCACTTTAATTCACAAAACCAACATTATTAGTGTTAAAAGACACCTGCTTTACCTGAACCCTGAACCTATAAAACCAGAAAGAGGGAAGGTTAAAACATCAATAGGATTTATATGTACTTATATTTTACTACATAATACATCTACTCAGTGCAAAAGCAGCCTCAGTAGCCTGAAGTAGATAATGTCTCAGTTAAATATGATTGACTTGAACTGAATAGCTTCTCATTAGGTAAATAAGGTCTCTTTCACTGTATCAACATTCCTCTAATTGTTTTCTTTGGCTACACCGACCACAGCAAAGTGGAGACAGTCCTGACTAATGAAGTTACACATGGTCGGTTGAGCGTTGGAGTTTCCAAATTGGCTGTTGGTCTTTAGAAATCAATAAGCGCACAGAGAGAATGAGAGTATGAAGAGGAGACAGACAAAGTTAGACTGAACATGGTAGCAGCCTGAATTGGCCCAAACATCAAATACAAGAAAATTCTACTGAATTGTAGGACAATTTTTTTTACTAATCTCTTGTGGATTACAAGACAGAAATTTCTGCAATCCATTGTCCTTGAATGGGTAACGCAGCATCCAGACCATTTACCTTGTGGCCTGGACGTGTTGGAGCCCTCAGGTGGGCTCAGTCTGCAGCAGAACAGCCTCTTGTGTTGGTCTGAAGCAGATATTCACGCTTATGGAAAGTTCAATAATTGTAGTTATTGTTTACGATACCTTCTTCTTGCCATTACTCTGCTACTCGGGAACAGAGCGCTGCAGGAGCCCCATTTGTCAACAGAGCTGTCAATCATGAGGTCACACCCCCTTTTTACAGCATCAAATAACTAATTAAAAGTAAACTTGTCAGAAACATGAACTCTTGGACATAAATCAGCATGATAAGAACTAACTATAATAACAGAAACCATGTTTGAGAAAAATGTATTTTGATTTTATAGTTTGACTCATGTCCATCTGTTAACATGGAGGAGGCGGGCTTTATGACCTATACTGCAGCCAGGCAGCAGGGGGTGATAGAGAGGGTTTGGCTTCACTTTTAGTCTAGATTCAGACCAATGGATCCCACTGTGGTCCCCTCTGCTCCTGAATTTGCAAATGTACTCTTTATTAGACCCTGGAGGAGACGAGCATTAGCTAGCTAGCATGCTAATTCCCACCTATATTGGAAACTGTGGAGCTGTAGAAAAGCTTTTGAGGTAGGACATGTATTTTACAAGCTGTTCCTTACTCTCCAGCATCAACAAAACACTTAATAACTAACGCAGTCTTCATCTTCATAGCTGCAAAACATTTTAATGAAACGCGCTCTGACATGTTGGCATTTCACCCTCTGAGTGGATGTGTGAGTAAAGTGAGAGAGCCGGGGAGAGAGAGGTTAGCACGTGCACCTTCTCACCTCTTTGTTTACACTCACTCATGTGTGAAATGTCACCTGCAGAGATGTCACATGATGAGGAATCTAACGCAACAAAGTGCCCGACTGTCTCACACACACACACACACACACACACACAGATATGATGACTCCATGCATGCTGAGGCTCTGCACAACACGACTCTCAACACACCCACAGCCACAAACACAGAAATGTCAGTGGGCAGGAGTCCTCCGAGGTTGTTTCTTTCTGCTTGTGAGGATAATATCTGTTATATAACGCAGTAAGAGGGGGACCTTAACAAAGTTTGAAAAGTGCGTCTGTGGTTTGATGATTTAATTCTTTCAGCACTTTAAACAGGTTTATATTCAGCTACAAACTGATAAGCCAAAAACACACAAAGCCTGTCTGTGCTTTGATAAGAGGATATTAATTGTTGCTACATATAATAGAAAAATCAATCTAAACTGATTGGCTCCCCTCTGTGGAAAGTGTGTCTCTTCCCTGCTCTCTCCTTGGACCTATTCTTAGAGGCGAAGCTTTCCCTACATCACGCCTCTCCACTTCCTGTCTCAAAGAAACAGACTTCCTGTTGTTTTCATAACAGGCTGAGTAGGCTGTTCAGTGTTTTCTGATGACAGTGATTGGTGTTAGTGTGTATCCTGGTAAATACTAGTTTTTATAGTCCATCCAATGTGATGTTTGCGTTCCTCAGGTTTAAGATCAGATCAGTTACACTGAAGTATTTGAAGCCTTAAAATCCATATTGTCCTTATAATGAAAAAAAACACTACTTGTAATAGGGCTGCATGATTTTGGCTAAAATGATAATCGTGATTATTAATATTAGGGACTGTTTTTTTATTGTACTTTAACATTTAAATAAACAGAGCAACACTTTCAGTTCCATCCTGTGCTGCATTAATCAGGTTCTTCACCTGAATTTGGTGCATCATGGGTAATTTCAGTTGGGGGACAGGGTGTCGCGCTGTACAGGGTCGCTGTTATGGATGTCTGACTTGACTCTGGACAAGGACAGGGAGTAGCTTCTTCCTCTTGGCCTTCATACACTCATCATGCCACTGTTTTTTCAGCTGCTTGAACAAGTGAGTTGTGTTGCTTTGTGACGCAGACGCAGGTTTCATGACCTCTTTGCATATTATTTTGTCTTGCTCTAAGTGAGAGTCTCAAAGATGTTCATGTAAATCAATGTCTGTTAAGTCACTATCTATCTCTGAATGAGGTAACACAATGGTGATTGAGCCTATGGCCCGCTGATGAAAGCTTTTGCATCTTCAGTATATAGTATTATTATGGACTGGCTGTCTGTGGCGACATTTGCAGAAAAAATCACAAGCGGGCGTTGAAGATACAACTTCAAGAATAAGTGAAAATCCAAAGAAATCGCCAAAGAGAACAAAACTGAGATCTTTGAGATTGCAACTTTAACATCACTCACCCTAAACCTGAAACACCTCCAAACAAGCGATGACGAGCCGTTTCGGGGTCCCAGCTCTTCGTCTTCTGTTCCACACATTTGATTGTTGTTTCTCCCGACCGTCTTTGTTGTTTACTCTGTCACTCTAAACTGTTGCTGCAAGGTGGGCGCTCATCACATGACATGCCAGCTCCCCCAAAAGTGAAGCCAAAGCCTCTCCATCGCCCGCTGGAGGAGTGGCTGTTAGTTTAGGAGGCGCTTGATTTGATATGCATACTGGCGGAGCATTTGAAACTTTTTCAATCAATTATTTAATTGTGGGAAGCAAAAATTGTGATCGGGATTATTATTCGATGCTAGAAACATTGCTTTGGCCCATGTGAGTTGTTACTGAAAGGCTTCATTAATACGACAGGAAGCTGAGATGTGTTTTCATTGTACCTGTGATGTTTACATTCTGATGATGCCATCTCATCTGAGTTCCCAAGTTTAACATAAAGCAGTGGTTAAAACAGCACTGCTTTATGTTAATCAAAAGACCCCAAGGCCTACAGTTTTGGTACAAATATGTTCGCAGGTACACCCCCAATGAGTAATAACCCGTATTTATAATGTTGAATGCCTCGATGACTCACTGTTTCCCCACTATTAGGACATTGCTGTAATTCAGGCGGAGCCCTGAATCAACTGTTTCATTCAAGCAGTGATTCACACATCGGCTGACCCTCTTCCTCCTTCTGTGTGATCCTGTAGAATTGTTGTATTTAACAACTATCATTTGCCTTAACGCCCAAGAAGATCAAGAATCAACATATTTATGTGGATAAATTTCAGGCAGGTTAAACATCGTGTTGTGTGTTTGTATCTGAAATGTCTCTCACTTCGTGTAGCCTGTCGAAATATCAGTGGATGTTTTTAGTTAAACTCTTTGTCTATTGTTCCACCAGATTTTCCAGATCTGTGTTTATGAGCCCTAATAATTTCCTGTTGTTCCATGGTTGTTATTTATAGGCGGCATATATTTTTAACTGTGCCATTGTTGGCTGGTAGTAAATGTGATTATAGGTGAGGTTGTTGGCTGAAATAGAGCTTCCTCTGCAGAGAGAGGAAGTCTCTGAGAAATTCCTGGCATAGGTGGAATAGCCCTGGTCGGATCTGGGCAGAGTCCTCTGTGAATGGACCTCAAACGCCCACATCCACCCACTCACACTTCCTTTAAATGTACTCAATTGTGGATGAACACTCAGTCACACGCACAAGCTCAATGGAAACTCCGGAAAATGAGGCTTACGACTGACTTTAACATTCACATGGTACGGTTTAAGCCATTTCTACCAAAAAAGAAAGCGTTTCTTTTTAAGCTCAACATTTTCTCCATCTTCTCTTTTTTTATAGGCTAAAGGGCGGAGAGATGGCATGGTGGTATCCAATGAAATCAGGCGCCGGCCGCTGTCGTCGGGCGAGGTGGAGGGCGTGTCGTGGCAGGGCCCTCGGACCATTTTCGTCCAGAAGAACTCGCAGGGATTCGGCTTCACCCTGCGTCACTTCATCGTCTACCCACCAGAGTCCTCGCTCCACAGCCTCAAGGTGAGCGGCCCTCTCTCTGGGCCCGACACAAACATGTTTATTTTATCAGACTATGACTCATTTCAGTTATTCGGTACAATTTGATGTTCAGGGCAACTGACTGCTCTTATAAAATCTGCATCCTCTCGACCACAAGAAGACGAAAAGTGAAGAAGATGATGAAATCCTATTTGTAGATCGTCTCTCTCATTTATCTGTTAAAGTATGATGAAATACTTTTCTTGTTATTGGCACTTTATAGATAAACATAGTTTTATTGTGTGGAGATCATGAAGGTGAAAAATTGTCAACAGTCAGATGAATTCTGAGAAACAAAGCGGAACGGAAGCCCTGAGCGGACATGCATCCATACATTTTATTTTCTCCGTTTTCTAGTAATTTCTGGTTGTTTTCTTGAGATCTCGACTTATTTATTTATTTTTTATTTACTTGTACCGCTGTAACATCAGATTATCATAACTCGTATCCCCAGAGCTGCAAAAGCACAAAACAAACATAGAAACCGGCTTAACTTACCTCATCAGTGTAGGCGATGGCAGCATGGTATGTCCTGGTCTGTAATATCACAGTGAGCAGCCTGTTGTTCGGTTTTCTACATGGACAGAAAATGATCCCGTTATCACACGAAAACAAGCTTTGTTATCTCGAGATAAAAAGGTTGAGATCTCCCGAAATAACTGAAATGAGTTGTTATCACGGGAAATCAGAGTACCGTAAAATCTGGAATATACGTCGCCCTGGAATATAAGGCGTCTGTTTTGGGGGTATTTCAGAAGGAAAAAGGTTTTCTATAGCTATTTATTGATAAAAACGTGTATACAAGTTATTTCAAAACTATTTCAATTTATTTTCATTATTATTATTTACACAAATCACAGCCTACCATCTGTTTTCGCCATGTCGAGTTTGAAATCCTGCTAGCTACCGGTGTTGTAGCTAGCGGTAGCTAGCGGTAGCTGGCAGCCTACGGTAACTTTGTTGTGAGTGTCGCGAAAAACAGCGAGGCAAACACAAAACAGCACTGCAGCATATTGTTAATACTAAACGTTAATAGGAAGACCCGGACACAGTTTAATGCAGAGATGTGACGTCACCACTTAGCAACCGACAACTTCAGCTAGGCTATAGCGCCATCGTCTGGGTAAAATATACTGGTTTATTGGTCGCACCGGTGTATAGGACGCAGCCCACTTTTTAGATGGGAAAAAAAATTATTAGAAGTGCGTCTTATACACCAAATTTTATGGTAAATAAAATGTATGGATGCATGTCCGCTTACGGCTTCCATATGAAAGTGGTTTTTGTGTAACTGTAATCGATCCAGTTTGATCCAGTTGTTTGTATCCCTGTTGGAGGCTTCGTTCTTGTTCACTGAAATCTTTGAAAAATAAGGATTCGCTTTGAAGAGAGCGATAATGGCGGTTTCTGGTTAAAAAATAGACCTTACTCTTTAACAGAACCATTTATCTCTGTAGGGATCCTCTCCATAATACTGTCATACCCTTGAATAGTAATAAGAATAATGATCTGAGCGTGTCTGCAGCAAAAACAAGAAAATCAGTGGACGTACTTTGTGCACATTTGGATTACATTGCAGCCATTACAGCCACTGCCGGCTGACACAATCTACTGGAGCAAGTCCAAAACTTTTTACACCAATTAGTCATTTAGACCCTGAAATACGTGAGGTTTAAAAATAAAATGTGCACATGTAGCGTAGTACTGTACAAAGTATGCTAATGTCATTCTGGCCCGGGGAGAGTTTAGTGTTTTGTAGCAGCAGACTGTGCAGAGCCCTTTGTGTGTCCGGGTCAGGAATGAGCCAACTCAGCGAAGCATCAAAGCCTCCAGATAGACCCAGCCAGCAGGCCTGCCACACAGACAGGCAGGCAGACAGACAGATAGTGAGACAGGCAGTCAAAAGTGACAGGAGAACAGTATGTCAGAGAATGAGGCAGTCAGACGCTCATTCAAATTGTAAATCGGCCAATCAGCCTAACAGCCCGGTCAGCTGGAGTCTGTGAGCTGAGCAGCGCCCCCCTGTGGTCATCATCTCCTCTTACACCTGCCCTCTGTTTCTCCCACAGGACGAAGAGAACGGAAATGCAACTGGAAAAGGTGAGTTTCAAACACTGCAGATGTTCAACGTCAAATGGTCAGGCATTTAGCTCTGATAATCAGTATCAGCGTCTCTACATGAGGATCTACTTTTTATATAGTCTTCTGTTTGATAATGTTTTTATAATGCACAACGGTCAGGTGGTGTGTGTAGGAGTGGACATTTTAGTGAAGAACTTGTCAGCTGTAGTGTGAATTAGTCAGCATAACACAAATAACCTGTGTGTGTGTGTGTGTGTGTGTGTGTGTGTGTGTGTGTTGAAGCAGGTTGTCAACAGTCTCGTTTGGAGCCGATGGACACCATCTTTGTTAAGAGTGTCAAAGACAGTGGACCTGCCCAAGAAGCTGGACTGCGTACAGGTAGAAGACACGCTCAGCCTCACACTCACACATTATTACATGAAGAGATTTTCTTTGGGTAGAGGGCAGCTCAGTCTGTAGGGACTTGACTTGGGAACTGGAGAGTGGCCGGTTTATTTCGAGTGTGTAGCATGTTTGTAAAAACAGAGTGAAAACATTGAATTTCCCTTCGGCATTAATAAAGCAGGTCTTCTTTTTCTTCTTCTTCATTTAAATTGTCATTGCAAACGCAAAAAAGAAGCAAATCAGCGTTTTAGGTTGGTTACTGTCGCTGTGCTTGTCAAGCTTTCGCACCAGATTGTAAAAATTATGGCGTTTTCACCTCTTACAGTGAGATATGTTCCGAGGGAAATAATTGCAAATGTCAGGAAAAATAGTTCTTAAATATCAGAGAGAAGTCGACAGAAAGGACTTCAATACACATTTGAAAGCTACATCCAGAATATAATTTGTCAGCGGAGTGTTGGGAATGAAGAGGTCATAAAAATCGAGGCAAAAGCTCAGCGGTCCCGATGCAAGCGTCAGGCACCCCACGTCTTGACAGTTCACGTCAAGGTCAATCATACATAGGAACAACAATGTTCTTGCACAGCAGGGTGAGTCAATATATTGTTTTATACCAAGCTAAGTTTAATTATGACTCCCTATAACCTTTCATTTTGTTTGTTTTATAATCCGACATCTCTCCTCTCGAGCTTTTGGCTTCGAAAATATGACACCCCCTCTAAACTTTGAGGATATCTG
This sequence comes from Semicossyphus pulcher, assembly GCF_022749685.1. Lineage (NCBI taxonomy): Eukaryota > Metazoa > Chordata > Actinopteri > Labriformes > Labridae > Semicossyphus > Semicossyphus pulcher. Next base: position 6,852,817 of record NW_027211670.1, read on the forward strand.
CTGTCAGACTTGCAGATTCCATATGCACAGCGTTTCGGCATTTGTCCTTGTTCTGAAAGCTTGACAGGCCTCCCGCGCCTAGTTACGGTTGCTAACGTAGGATTGGCCAGTGGCCATTCAAGGGAGGGGCTTAGCGAAGGGTCACTCAGGCTCCTCTGATTTTTCGGGGTATAAAATTATAGGTAAATCTATATTTGTGTTTAGTTAACATTCTCTTAAAAATGATTGAATTGAACATCAGTATACTAAAGGGAAAATGCAAATCTATACTTATTATAAAAGATATGAAGTCTCTCTCAAGGAGGCCAAACACGATGATAAAGTTTGTTGGCTCCGGCTTCATTGCTCTCCTCTCCCTCTTAAGACAAACCACTTCATGCAACACATGCAGTATTTCACCTTTATTCTGACTATGTGTGTGTGTGTGTGTGTGTGACTCCAGGGGACAGGCTGGTGAAGGTGAACGGAGAGAGCATCCTGGGCAAAACCTACTCTCAAGTCATCGCGCTCATCCAGAACAGGTGGGAGACTCGTGTTGATAAATCAGATGTGATGATCACATCTGACCTGTTCCTTGTTTCACTCTTATATTTGAATCTTTTGTTTTTGTAGTGAAAACATTTTGGAGCTCTCGATTATGCCAAAAGATGAGGACGTGTTGCAGTTGGTAAGTGTGAGTATAAACATTTCTTCTACTTTCTCTTTCCTCCTGCTTTTCACCTTGTTACTGTCGCAGTTAGCTAGGATGTTTATATATTTTATAAATCTTGTAGCCACAAATTGAAGTTTAACTTTAGAGATTCAGATTGTGCATGGACAGAAATGACTTTAAAATTGGGATTAGATTGCACAGATGAGTTTTAAAGAGTTTCCTCCTCCAAGACATTTTTGTCATTCTTCACCTCAAATTTTGACCTTTTAAAGAATAAGGTTGAAATATATTTTCTTATGCTTAACAATTCTCATGTGCCGACCAAAACTAACAACTAACTAAAAGTATTATGTGTGCATCCAAAGGCGGATATATCTCCTTCCTCTGTGCCAAAGGGCTTCATTGTTGTCCAGAATTAAAAACACATCAATGAGCCACTCCGGACATCTCATCCTAAGTGATAGGAGTAGTAGCCTTACTTCAGTGACTGTGTGTGTGTGCTCATGTACCAGCTAAATGGTATTTTTAATAACATACAAATGCTACAAGATAGCAGTAGCTACAGATAAAGTGCCATGACGAGGAGGCTTCATACACACATTCATTCTGAAGTGGATTAATTTGTGTGTTTTCTCAGCCAGGGACAGAAAGATTGTCGGGCTGGCCGCACTTTGCTTTAGTCAAACCAAGAATTAAACTGTATTTGAAACTTTATATTTGTAAGCTGTTTTAAAGATGTATGTCTTGATTACGATGGTTTTGTGGCTGTTTGGAAAGTATTGAGATGTGCATGAACACACTGTTGGTTTTGGTCTTCCAATAGGATTTGTTGCCAGCCTTGTTCTTTAAAGGTTGGTAGAAGTCAAATGTATACAGCAGCTCTTTGATGACTTTAGTTAGTGTAGAAACATTTAAACAAGGTGCTTCACATAAAGTTCATGAATGCAGAGTGAAATGTTGCTGCACGCTGCGTCTGCCTGACCCTCTCCTCTAACTGATCCTCCACCTTTGCTCTTTTCTTTCTTCTGTCATGTTTACATTGTGTCCTAACCCCTTATGTCCACAGGCGTACTCCCAGGACGCCTACCTGAAGGGCAATGAGCCATATTCAGGCGTGGCCCACAACCTCCCCGAGCCCCCGCCTCTCTGTTACCCCTCCACCAAGACCAGCTCTGCGCCACCCCCGCCCAGCGACAGCCTCCACACTCCCCTGGACAATTGGCAGTGCCGACCCGGCCCCACCACGTCCCCACTGGACAACCGCCCCCCCACTGCCTCTCCCCCTACCTCCGGCTGGTCCGGGGGTCCTGAGGAGTCCAGTGCTCACTATGCCCCCTGGGGGCGGCACCGTGGCCGCTCCTCTTCGGCCATCAGTGCTCTGGACTTTCACTTTGCTAACCACAATGCTGCCATCGCTTCTGCAACTCTTCCTGCACCACGGAAGAGCAGCATGCCGGGCTCTGCCCGCTCTCACGCCGATGCTCTCTGCCACCAGGCTCTGTCGGACTGGTACTACAGCCAGGCGGAGGCTGCAGAGTCCATGTCCCCCCGCCACCGCAGTATATCTCAGGACCGTTTGGCAGAGCTGGGGCTGGGGTTGGCTCTCGGCCCAGGACCTGCACCCACTTCCACAACCTCTGCAGAGCAACGCAGAAGAGAAACCCTCCTGTACCACCATCAGGCTGCTGCTGCTTCCCATGATTCCTATTGGCTAGGGGGCTGGGGTGGGGTATCAGGACCCGGAAGCAGGTCGTGCTCAGAGAACCTACTGGCAGCCTACGCAGAGTACGAGCACAACTACGGGCGCTCTGTGGAAACACTCGCACAAGCCTCCGCTCTGGTCTCACCACGCTACGATCAGCCCTCACAAGGATCCCAAACGACAAAATTCAGCGATCAGAAGGACCAGAGAGTCTCAGCAGGACACCAGCACCAAACAGCAGTGACAAAACCAATCACGTCCACCTCCACAGTGCCTCCTGCTGGCAGGCAGTCAGGTCAGCAGGTCGCTGAACCCCAAACAAGGAGAGTAAAAGATGAAGACCTGGTCGGCTACCAAAGCTACAGCCCTTCTTTTTCACGCAAAACTGGCCACCTCCTCAAGCAGGCCCACTCCTTCAGAGAGCCCGGCTACGGTGGCCCCCACCTCACCTGGAGCCCTGGCAGCAGAAATGAGGGGGGGATGGTACCCAGACCCCAGTCCACCCCCGCCCTGTCTGCGTCAGAGGAGGAGAGAGCCAGGCTGGGTGAGGACAGGGAGGTCATCTCTCCTATCTCTCTGAACCAGGAGGTGGTTCTGAGGCAGAAGCCACCTATAAGCCGTCGGACCCCCGTTCAGGCACTCCGACATCCAAACTACACCTCACCTGTGGAGTCACCTGAGCCCCCTGGTCTGACTCCTTCACCTGGGACTCCCTCTCCTGTCTCTGGGGGGCCCGGCCCCAACAGGAGGGCGAACGGTAGCCTGGCACAGCATGCATACAACTCCCTGTCCTCTATTCCCTTCATAGGTTAGTGACCTTTTCTCTGTAGCAACTGACTTAATACAGCTGTCACAAGATGTTACAACCACTGCATTTTGGATTAGTTGTAAACAGGAAGTGGTAGCCTGAGAGATGCCTCAGGGAAGAGAAATAAAGTAGTCAAGCCAAAGAAAGATGAGCATCTTTTTGCAGAAGATAAAATACAACACAGCGGTGAAAAATACTAAATTTTATGGCATTTTTAGTCATTAAAAGCAACATTTTTGTATATTCTCTGTTGCTACAGAGCTCTTCAATATTGCACTTAACTCACATGTGGCTGTGGTAGTGCACCTTTACTTTCTCTGTGTTTCCATCCCTTTAAACATAATGCTTGTTCCCTCGGTTTATGTGGTTTTCTGTGCTTGTTTAAAGCGGTGTTCATGTTGACTAAATGTTAAATGTTCTTGTGAGTTTTTAAACCTTTTCACATCCAGTGTTTGTGTTGTGTAAAGCAGAAGGTGGAGTTTGTGTTCTGGAAACATTTCTTGCAAACAGAGCTGCTCTGAAGTCAGAAATAACCTTACACGGCCAAATAAAAACTACATAACTGTAGAATTAAAAATAGAACGGTTTCAACCTACCACTACTGCAACAAACTGAAAATATGCTACAAGTTTAAGTCCAAGTCCCTTTAAGGTCTCTTATACCCCTTTTCCACCGAAATTAGCGCGTTGGTGCAGGTTTTTCAGACCCAGGGAGACCCGCTAATAGATGCCGATTGTCTCTTTTCCCATTGCCAGTGGAGTACACTGCTTTCTGTCTCTTCTCTGCTGCGTCACCGTCTGACGTCACAAACACGCCAGAAACAGGGTCGGTAAACAGATGTTACGTCTTTAGGTCTTTATTGTATCTATCACTGATTCAGTCTGTTTATCAAACTCGGCGCCGACAAATTTAGAAAGATGTTGGAGCTGCTCGGACGGAGACGGGCGGAATTAGTAGCTGAGTACCGACGGAGCAGAGCATCGCACCAGAAAGGGGGCGGAGATTAGCGCGTAAACCCGGGTTTTGTGTTCCCATCAATGCCGATTGGAGCCGAGGCGATAACTACCTGGGTCTACTGCAGAGTCATTTGACCCGGGTCTGAATGCTGATTGTAACCTTTCCCACTAAGCAAAAAAGCCGAGTGTAAGTAGGTTTTTTGACCAGGGGGAAAGTGGCTGTAAAGATGCAAAAGTTACGATAGTGTCTGTAGCCGATAGACTGCCCACTGATGGATATCCAGAAATGTCCCAAACGCAGCAGAATAATAAGAAGAATAGAAACACAGCTGAAGGGCAGATCCTCTGCAGACACAGACACCAGCTCACACTTCTCCTGGATGATGAGTGATGATTAAGAGGGAATATTTTGATATGGAAAATCCTGCTCATGAAGCCTGTCATTACTTTTAACAGTCTGTCAGATGAGACGGTCTGTTTTTAGTCACTTTTTTCTTTATCAGCTCTGTGTGAAGGTGGGGAATTAGCTCACTCTTTTGTTCCCAGGACTTCTTTTGTTGTTGCCGTGGTTACGAAACAGGTTTTTTTTTTTTTTACGAGTATCATATTGAAGTTTGAAATTCTGGTATCGTGTGGAGATATAAAAATGTGGTTTGTTTCGTAACTTCAGCACGTTGACCCAGAATAACACACAGTAAGCATTTCACCGTGGTAAAAAGCACGTCTGAGAACATGGATGTTTTTTCTGTCTTCAGAGTGGCTCTACCTCAAAGAGATATTCCAACAACACTAAACACCACCTCAGCTCGTCCTGTCCTGTCAGACTGTCAATCATAATCTTTTCTCATCCCTTGTTGGTGCTCACCTGTGATGATGACGTTGCAGATGAACCCACCGCTCCTAGCATTGACCTACAGGCCTGCTATGTACCAGCCTGCTCTGTGGTGTCCAATTCCCAGGCCTCCACCCTCACTACCACCTCTGTCTCCCCCACCCTCACCTCCATCTCCCCCATTGTCCGACTTCGTTCTCAGGACTGCAGTGAGTCTCACTCCTAACACTGAAAGGCTTCACAAAGGGCTAGACCAATATGCAGTATGTCATCCAGTATGCTTTAACTCCACTGCCAGTGTTTCTGAAAGACACTAATGTGATGCCTCTATTACCCTGATATATTTGTCTAGCCTTCGCCTCAGACTGATCTGAAAGGGTCATTCCAGTTTTTTATAAAGCTGGCACCTTTATTTAACATATTTTGGGGTCTAAATCACCGTATTTGTCCAATAATATATAAGAAGTCCTTGAAATACATCTAAATTTTATTATATTCTGGGCCTAGACTTTTAAATTGCTACGTTCACAACAGTAGACGGCCCTACTTATCCGTCAAGCGGGCGTACCCCTCATGATCGAGGCCAGCCATCACTCACAGCGACAGAGCCAGGCAGATGAAAGATGGAGAGACACGGTGATCGTCCGGAACAAAGTGGCTCAAAAGTCGGCCAAGTTAACCGACAACTGAGGCGGAGTTATGATGCTAATTTTAAGATGATGGTTATCAATGCAGCAGAGTCATTCTGTCATGCAGCCAAGAAATACGGGGTCACAGAGGGTAATGTCCAAAGACGGCGAGCCCAAAAAGATCATCTTAAAATGCTAACAGATGCTAACAGAGAAAATCGTACCGTGGTCCTCAAAGCGGCCGCTCCTCGAGACAGACAGGAGAGTACGTGAGTGTGCTCCTGAAAAACAGAGCAAGGGTATGTCTGTTAATAGAGCTGTCATCCAGCTGTTTATAGACTGCTCTATAAGATACATATACTGGCCTCCTGCTTGCTGCCTTTGTTTACATTTTACAGGGCGAAAAATTTAAAGTGAGCGATACATATGACTGTGAAAGAAAACAGGATGACTTAAGCATGTACAGGGCAAAATCAGCAAAGAGATTAGAGGTACAGCTTTGTCCACAGGGGGCGCCAAAATCAAAATCATTCTAAAACAGTTTGTAGCTATTGGTCATTTAGACCCCAAAATATGTGAGTGCCCAGGTTTAAACATTTCGGAATTGCCCTATAACACTGACAAGAAGGAGAACCTGACGAGCTTATGATTTGATTATAACATCCTTAGATTAACTATCCTGTTTTGTAATGTTTTTTTCATGACTTTAGTTTTGTAGATGGCTCTAAGTCCTATTATAGAAGCTTAGTCTATTACTAAAGCTGCCGATGTGTTTGGCTCCCAGGAGTGACCTGGCTGACGCGCTGTACAGTTCAATACGATACCGTTTGCTTTGTTGTTTTCAATAAGATCTCTGCAGGCGTCTTAAGTTTGCATCATACAATCCATTTAATTCAATCACCATGCTGCGTTAATACATCATCCAGTTTCCTTTTACGATCGATGAAACAAATACAAACGATACAGCTGCGGTTTGCCATGCCGCCTGTCATCACAGCGGTCAAAAACCGTTTGCCCTTCCGGGGTCAAACACACACCTACATTTACTATCATCACACCTTTTATACCTTTACCTTAAGCAATAGTGCAGCGACACCCAGTGGCACAAAAACAAAACAGCTTTCCCAAAAACATGAATATGGCTCTTACACCTATTATAACCATTGATATATGCATCAGTCAGTGCATATATCTGATGGCTAATGTCACATTAACATCTCACTGTTTGAAACCACAGATCCTTTAATCACTCACCTCCTTGTCATTCCACATGTCACTACCATACATTGCATATTTCTTTTACCCTGTGTGTCTTTCTCGTCCTCTTCTTTTCCTCTCTGACTCATCTTCTCCCTCCTCAGGAAGTATCAAAGGTCGTCGCTCCTCTTACCTGCTGGCCATCACCACGGAGAGATCCAAGTCCTGTGACGAGGGTTTGAACACCTTCAGGGAAGAAAGCCGCGTCTTCTCGTAAGTCAATGACTCAGTTCTCCACACAGTCCAAGATATAAGCTTGTCTTGTAATGTATACAAGTGTATTCAGAAAAACCTGACATGACAGACATCATTTAAAAGGGGCTTTAACAAAGACAAAAGGTCATTAACCCTATGAAAATGATCATCATAAATGAAAACGTAATAGCTAGAGCCTTCATTCTTTTTGCAGTGGAGAGCCACGTCTTCTGTCCAATGCAGCATCACATTGTAGGTTTGTTGATGACGTCGGATGTAAAGTTGTGAAAATATGCAGGCGGCAGGAGCAGCCACAATCTGGCCTTTGGAGATCATTGTCTGCATGATCCTGTTGAAATTATTATAAAATACAGTAGCTGGAGCATAATTTGGTTTTTAATTTAGGTTAGACAGATTTTAAGATTAGGATTTGTATTTGAAGATACTCAAAGAAATTACATCATCAAAAATACTAATTTCGCAACATATATTGCAGAAGAAACACCTCTGCACTCATCTGATAAAACGGAGCAAATCTCAAAATATTTCATGTTCATAGTTCAATAAACAGAGCGACGCCTGCAAACTAGTTCAGGCAGGCAACTCGAGCTGCACTGATTTCACACCTGACATACGTACACATGTATTATTTAAAACAGAGTTTTTGCCTCCTTCGTTACCATAAAAAACCCCGTCCACACAAGTACGGTTTTAAAAAATCCCAGTCCAAATGAAAACGCAAAAACACAACAGAAACGCTGTCATGAGAATGCCAGCGGCGATATAACCTGGTCATGAAAAGAAGAAGAAGAAGAAGAAGAAGAAGAAGAAGAAGAAGAAGAATCGCAGCCAGTCAAAAGTCTGAAAAAAAAACCTGTGCCTCTCTGTTCCTCAATGTAGTAGACGAGTAACTGTACATGTATGTGTAAACATGTAAAAACTCCTGTTAGGCATCACTGTTTATGTCACGTCCGTCATTTTGCAAGGAATTTCGCCTCATTAGTGACAAGTCACCATGGAGATAATGGCACACAGCCTGACGTCACGAGCCAAAAAAGCAGTTTACCCCATCTACACGTCTCCGTGGAAACTGAGTTTCTAAAAGTCTTCATCCTGGCCGGAGTTTTACAAAAGATCCATTTTCAGTGACCTAAAACAGACTTTGTGTGAGGATGAAAAATACCCGTGTACGTGTGGACGTGGCCTAAATAATACATACACAACATCTACACAAGGCATCATGTTTTTATAACCTGTGCACTTTGTGTTCAACAGCAAACTACCAAAAAGGGTCAAGAGCTTTTTCACTGATGGGGTGAGTCTTCAACACACATGTTAATATTAAACGTGTCTATATGTGCAGTAATTTGTCTATCAAACATTTACATTCACCCACATTGTGTTTCAGTCTCTGGAGAGCCTGCGAGCTCAGGAGGAGGCCCGGTCCAAGCGTCACTCCACCTCTGAACTGGGAACCATCACCTTCAGTGACGTTCGCAAGGAGGGCTGGCTGCACTACAAGCAGATCCTCACAGAGAAGGGAAAGGTACGACACACAGCCTCTGCTGCTGATACTAGACCTCAAGATTATTTTACAGTCATAACAGTGGGACGTTAACAGGTTGTACATCATAGACTTTTTTTAAACAATGGGTCTATGAGTTTAGAGAGAAGCAGACAAAAGCAGCTTGTTCATTTCTATCTGCAGACTTTTTTATGTACTTTGTTATAGTTCTTGTCTACTTCTTATCAGCATTGTACAGTGTAAATCTGCCTTCCTCCCTACCTGTGTCCACCACCCGTCAATTCTACTCCTACGAGGGCGTATTAGGGCCATTGTAAGAAAACAAATGGAGCCGGAGGAGAAGAGAAATATTCTGAGATGAAAACACCAAAATTCTGAGATTAAAGTCGTAAATGTGCAAGAAAAAAATGAGAAATTTGTGAGATTATAAAGTCATAAATTGGCACGAAACAAAAACTATGAAAATCGTGTTTATAGGAACCTTTTTAAGCAGCAGTCCCCCTAAAAAGTAGGTTGGGGTTCACGTCCCCCTCCCTCTCAATTCACCTGTTTCTCTTCTCTGCCCTGTTGGCTCTGCTGCTCACACAGGCCTGCATGGCACGGAGCTCGGAGCAAATTTAGCCTATTTTCTTTGTGCACAAGAAGCAGACAAAAACAGCTGCAGAAACAAACGTTTCTATGCTCCCCATGAAACACATGAAAGTTACCCTACACACTCATGACGGCTAGACTATATTAAATGCATTACTTGCTTGGGTGGGTCTCACGAGGGGGATTCGTGCAGATTCGTGTGCATAAAACTTGTGAATTTATTAATTTAAAATCTCCTAAATTTGCTAGTTTTATTCTTGCCAATTTATGACTTTCTAATTTCACAAATGATACTTATTTTCTGACAAATGTGCCAAATTTTTCTGGCACATTTACGACTCTATTCTTGGATTTTTCAAGTTTTATATATTTCTATCTAAGGTAATGTTCTTGTGTCTGTCTTTACTCGGTACAGAAAGTAGGCGGTGGCATGCGGCCGTGGAAGCGCGTCTTCTCAGTGCTCCGTTCCCATTCGCTCTTCCTCTACAAAGACAAGCGAGAAGCTGTCCTGCACGGCGCGGGAGCGGGTCCTGGCCAGGACGAACATCCTCCGATCAGCATCCGCGGCTGCCTGATCGACATCGCCTACAGTGAAACCAAGCGTAAGCACACCCTGAGGCTGACCACGCAGGACTTCTGCGAGTACCTGCTGCAGGCCGAGGACCGGGACGACATGCTGGTCTGGATCCGGGTCATCAGGGAGAACAGCAAGACCGACAACGAGGTGAGATCTTCATTCGCAGTCAAACTACAATTTACAAAAATACATGCACAAAACTAATTCATAATCTCTTTGCTGTAGGAGATCGGTTTCTCAAGACAAGCCCTGATCAACAAGAAGCTGAATGACTACAGAAAACACAGGTCAGCTCGGGGATTATATTTAGAAACTATCCCTTAAACTTTGTGTAATTAGGAGTCACTGTGGCTCCGGGATGTAAGCCTGTCAGAAACAATCAGTTTAATAATTTCCAGTTCCCAAAAAAACAAGAATAACGAGGGATCTATCCATCTCCTCTTCTGAAAATACCAAAACCTATTATGTTTTCAACCGTCTTTGTTTCTCTCACTCTGAGCAGTCTGACAGGTAATAAGCCGGACTCCTCTCCCAGAGCCCATCGGATGATGCCTCCTTTCCTCCTGGCTAAGACTGACAACACCTCAGTGAACCGAGCCTCCAGAACAGGTGGGTGCGATTGTTTTTTTAAGGCTACAATGAGGTCAGAATGTCAGTCCAGCCCAGTGGTTCTAAACCTTTTAGAGTCACGACCCCCCAGAGTAATCAAGTCCATGTTCACGATAATCCTAAAACTTATCCACATGTGGCAACAACAATCGTGCCCACAGATATTAATACACTGTCCAGGGTCCATCACGCACACACTGGAGAATACAGCCGTGTGATCCAGCAGCAACAAAGACCTTTCTTTGATGCACACAGAACTTTAATAAACATAAGAATATAATAATACAATCATTTAAATAATTAAGGAAGTTACGCTGCTGTGCCTCGTGCGTAATCGTTCACAGCGCCTCTCGTCATTTTCCTTTCTGTTGAGCAGTGGGATCGCTTCAGTGGTTTTAACATCAGTGCACCGACATGCATCCAAAGTGACCTGTGTGTGTTTTGTGTGAGCAGAGGCACAATGGAAGGAAAGAAGTTAAACTTGCCGGTCCGGTTCATATACGCCTGCCTGCCGGTGCACCTGGCTCTTAAAGGGTGTGAGAGCTGACACTCTGGTTTATCATGTTATGCCCAATACACACCGATGAATAATCCAGGGACTTAAGCCAACCTCTTTGTGCCTTGCGCCTCACTTTGTGTCCACATTGTGTGCTGTCTAGATAAGCAAAAGTGGGTCGGACATATCACTGTCAGAGGTGACATGTTTAAAATGTGTTATTCCTATAAAGTATGTTTTTTATTTTTTATTTTCTTTTGCTTCTAATCAATTACATTTGTAAAGCGAAACTCCTCACCACCAGTTTGATTCAGGTGGCTAATAGAGTCGCTAGCTGCTAGCTGTTTTTCTGAATGTATTTCCGCCTGTGTGAACTCAGATGACAACAAAGCGCTTTGGGGCATCAACATCATGAAGAAGGCCAAGAAGACGGGAAGTCCAAAGGCTTTTGGCGTGCGACTGGAGGACTGTCAGCCGGCTGTCAACCATAAAGTGAGCCTTCATTTTTTTAATGACGAGGCCATAGAACAAATACACCCACAGCATGATCCATAGATCCTTGGTCAGTCACTAGTTATTTAATAGTAACATACAGAGTTGGAGGTAAAGCAGATCTGAAATCTGCACAGGAGCAAACACAGCTGATGTTGTTGCAGTCAGAAATCATGTTGCATGTCTGTGGCCACTGATGCCATGTATTAAGACATTGATCTGTTATATCTTCATGTAAATGTAATCATGTTGTGATGGAGGGTAGAATGTTGTGCAGCCTAAAGTTGCATGAACATGATAAATGTGTTGACATAAAACTCACATGCTCTATCTCGCCAACCTCGGTCCTTTGTTTGGAGTCAAATGTTTTATCGGTAGTTTCCTCACTATTGTTAACGACTGGTGCACCACACTTAACTCCCTCTTCCTGTTTTCCATTCATTTTCCTTCTTGTTTTTCTTGGGTCCACCCTCTCTCCCTCCATCTCTTCACAGTTCGTCCCTCTGATTGTGGAGATGTGCTGTGGCGTGGTGGAGACGACGGGTTTGGAGTACACCGGTATCTACAGAGTGCCGGGGAACAACGCCATGGTGTCCAACCTGCAGGAGCATCTCAACAAGGGCATGGACATCAACACTGCTGAGGAGGTGTGCAGGATGCATTATTTTCAGACCTGTTTTGAGAGGTTGTATTGTATGCTGCTGCTGCAGAAATACTAAAACAACTCCCCCTTTCTGTGCCCACAGAGATGGCAGGACCTGAACGTAATCAGCAGCCTGCTCAAATCCTTCTTCAGAAAACTGCCAGAGCCGCTTTTTACTGATGGTGCGTCCAATCTTTTGTTTGCTGTGTAGCATAAATCATAATGAACGTTTTCGGTTCAAAATATAAAGATAGTGTCTGAGAAAGGATCCCCACAGAGATGGACCCGAAACATCTGTTACATCGCTCTCTTCAAATCCACCAGACTCCAGTGACAAAAACACTAATTTTACCTCTCAGAAGAAGTGTCTTGTCTACCGCTGCCCCCATCAGATATTTTTTTATGTGTGTTTTATTGGCTGACTTAAGTGTTTTTTAAATGGTTAGTTCCAATCCAATCTTTGAACCCATACGCTTTTGTCTGGCGACGATATAGCCTCTGGGATCAATGGTGAACATGTCAGGCATTCAGGTTTAGCCAGCGTTTACTAATAAGGACTTCCAGCCAAGACGTCATTTTCCTTGTGCTGGATTGTTTACAGTCCATTTAGCAACTTGCGAAGCGACCTTGTGTTCAGATCAAAGTGAAATTCTCGCCTCCAGATATGTCTGCAAAATAAACGCTGTCATTTCTTGGTTCATTCCATCCCCCGGAGGAGCGTCCGTTCATCTGTTTGTGCTGAATCTCAATTAATGTTGTGACGTTGGCGAACGATCCGATTCTTTTGAACGGCTCTTTGGTGCAAACGACAGGAACTGAGTTGTAGGTGAGAGCTGTTCTTTTTCAGCTTTTTTCAACTGCAACTCCGCTATACGAGGTCAAGTGCAGCAGAATCATGTCACCACAACATAGTGCCGACGGTCGACCGTGCCGACCTCTCTGTAGTCATACAGAGTTGTATCATAAATTATTGGCAAATTAATGATGTTGATTAATTGTTCCACATTATTCTGTTGTTTCCTTTTAAATTTTAAAAGCGCAGAATATGTGTGAGTGTTGAAACGGGAGAATAGAGTGCAGGCACGTTCGCGAGCCTGACCAAAGAACGAGCGGCTCTCGGAAAGTAATGTAGCCATAAGATCCAACACTAGTCTGAATTTCAAGTTAGTTACACAGAGGCTGCACAAAAACAAACAGATCTTCTTGTGATTGACTTTAATTACCGGCTCTTCAGTTTGCTGAAATAACAACATCATGATTAGGAACAAGTCAACATGAAGCTTTGTCAGGTCTGTCCTCAAGAGGAGAAGAAAACTACTTTAAAATGACAAGTTTGTTCATTTCTGATGCATTCAAGGAAGTCGGGAAATCTAAACTCTGAGCGGCTTTCGTGACACAGCGTCAAGGGGATTTATCTCAGGTGGAATTTTAGATCTAGAGCAGATTGTTAGCTGTTAGCATGTCTGTTTATAGAGATTAATAAGAAACTAAATCGATGTCAGATGACGCTGATGGGACGGCGGATAACGTTCTGCCTGCTGCTCTCCACACGTTTTTTTCTGCACATGCTGAAGCCTGCTGATACGTGATTGGTCAATACTACTTGGACTACAAACGTGCCACAACCGGAAACCAGCTAATTTCCCGTACTAAAATCGGGTTGTGTACCTACAGATTCAAAATTTTTATGTAGAATGTAGTACGAAGGGATCCCTTCTGACATGTAGAATAACATCTGAGCCTGTCAGTGGAAAAAACAAGAACTTCTAGCTGAGGTACTTTCATTAAGCAGTTTGATCTGCTGGCTGAAGAAGTCTGCTGGAGCAATTCCAAAACGTTTTGTATCTATAAGGCATTTAGATGCCCAAAAGTAATTAAAAATGTATGCTTGAATAGTAATAAATACTCTGTCTACAGACAAATACAATGATTTCATTGATGCCAACCGGATAGAAGACGCAGAGGACAGACTGAAGACCATGAAGAAACTGGTATGTGTGAAAGAGTAGAGAAGCAAATATATGTTTCATACATTTTTATCTTCTTTATAATTTAGTTGCACACATTTATTGCATCCTATCATCTGCATCCAGATCCATGACCTCCCAGATCACTACTATCACACCCTCAAGTTCCTGGTGGGCCACTTAAAGAAGGTGGCAGATAACTCTGAGAAGAACAAGGTAACATCACAGAAGCAGTTGAGTTTTTCTCTCTGTGCAAACTGTGGTCATTAAAGGAGCCGGATAAGAACATCACTTTGATATTGTTTCCAGATGGAGCCGAGAAACCTGGCTCTGGTGTTCGGTCCCACTCTGGTGAGGACGTCGGAGGATAACATGACCGACATGGTCACACACATGCCCGACCGCTACAAGATAGTGGAGACACTAATCCTGCATGTGAGAACCAACAGCTGCTTCTTCTAATGCAAGGCATAATGCGCTATTCTTTACGTACTTTAAGTTGTTTATGTGATTTGTGTTTGTTTCTCCAACAGCACGACTGGTTCTTCAGTAACAGAGAGTTTGATAAAGAAGAGAAGGTATGTGGGATCTCAGCAGCTGTTTGCTCGTACAGAGAGCTGAGGATGTCATGAACACAGGGATTGTGTGTACTCAGATTTGGGGCCTTTGTGTCTTTGTGTGTGTGTAGGCCCCAGAGGACAAGCGAGACATGCAGCCTGTGCCCAATATTGACCATCTGCTGTCCAACATCGGCAGGCCGGGCATGCCAGGAGAGGCATCAGGTGAGGATTGTCATAATCACTGTCAACGTAATTTTCATTATACTTGTTCACTATAAGGAGATCCAACGTCTTTATTAGATGTTCTTAACGATTGAAGCTTGCTTTTAAAGATAATGTTTGTCCTAATTACACGGAGGATGCACCAAAGTTTTGCTCTTGTCAAATTAAACAGAAAAGGCACTTCTATTAACTGGTTTTATGAAAGATAGATGGATTTCATTGATCCCAAACTGTTGTGTTACAGCAGCAGGTCATCAGAGCAAATACAAAACCCTAACCCTAGAACATTTGAGAAGTTGAACCATGTGGTCTTTCTGCTTAAGGAAAAGATCAGTAAACTCAGTGATAATGGATTATCGTTTCAGCACTAATAGTTTGTGTTAATAAAATTCAGTTTGAAGCTGGGAGAGCATCAATATATCTGAGTGCAAGCAGAGCAAATTCAAGTGCAAGCAAGGACTAATTGAGTGCGAGGGCAGGGGCCTGGATGTTGGAAAGGTGTCGGGGAAGGGGTTTAAAGTGGTGCTGTTTAATGACCAAATAACCACTCTGTTTGATGCACACTGAGAAACTGACTGAGCAAACAAAACCTTAGTATTTAATAGCTTCCTGATCTAACATACCCTCCACATTCTGTACTCTGTATGCCTTATCAAGTGACCTTCAGCTCAGTGTCTTTCCTTCCCTGTAGAGCTCTCTGATGTTCTGCCTGTGTATACTCATAATGTTTCCTACTTTTTCCTCAATCTCTCTTCTTTCCTGGACCTTTCTGCACTCTTTATCTCTAGCTGAGACATTGGATCAGCCTCTTCGGTAGGACCAGGTCTTGCTCCCTGTGTGTTTGTGTTAGATGTTTCTGTTGCACTTGGATTCCTTAACCCATCCATTGTTTCTTTTGTCAGTCGTGGTTTTCTACCAGTGCACCATCATTCTTCCATCTTAGTGATGTTGAAGGTGAACAATAGCCATTTTTTTGTACTTAAAATTAAAAGAGAAAAAACTACAATAAGTGCTCGATTTAAAAAAAGAAGAGAATGGCTACTGTTCTCCTGAAAAGTTGCAGTACTGGTAGTGTGTGCAGTGATTACCCAGATATCACACCTTTGTACTACTCCTCGAGGCCAGTTCAGACTAAAGACTCACCATGAGACAAGTTCAAACTTGCAACTACTTGCGACTTAAGCCTGGCCCACACTGAAGGACTTTCAAAATCTTAACACATGTTGAAAATGCAAAAGAGTCCACGCATGACGACAAATAATGATAGGTTGAACAACAATATGACACAAACAGCACACCACACACTAAAAGATTCATCACTAAATCTCTTGATGTCAAAAAGAGTAAACAAACATGGCAGACGACGGGCAGGAAGAATTGGCGATGATACAGAAAATTCACAAAGAAAAAACTATGGATGAAGTCGTGACCTGAACGTGAGCTGTACATGTCACAGCGCATGTGCTTCCTTCTTCAGTCAGCTTGCTTCCCAATTGGCTGCTGTTTTGTTCCTCATGACAATCCACAGTTAGCGTGCTCGGCTGTCCTCGGGGTTCCCCTCACAGGACAGAATATCAGATTTGAAAATGGTGCGGCCACGGCCTCCCGAGCAGATCGGGGGAAGTAAAATCACTCTTAACATCCCAACACACAACAGGAACATCTGGAGAGATCATTTTTAGAACCATCAAAAAATCAGGACTTTGCTTACTTTTTGGGAATCTGGCCCAAAATCACCCTGATTATTTTGTAGTGTGTATCTTGGCCATTTCACGGCATTGATGTAATGCGGGGTGCATTACATCAATGCCGTGAGATGGCCAATTGCTGGCCCTTTGGGTTCTTTGCTGGATACAGCTTAACATAATAATGATGATAGTGATAGAGAATTACTTGAAACAGTTTCATTTCAAGCAGCAAAACCTAAAAAAACAGCATGGTTTTGGGAGTTGTTTAAGAACCGTCTTCAAGGATATACCTGTAATATGGATAGGACAATATATAACACAAACTGAAGCCTTGAACTTAATAATCTCACTGATTTGTCCATTTCTTTCTTACATTACACAAAGTAGTTCCACTGTTTAGAGAAACATGTGTCACGAGTAATAAGCAGCAAAAACTATGTATGAGACACTTTGACAAAGCATCAGTATTTGACAACCTTGTTTAAAACCTGTTGGCATTCAGCAAGGGAAGCTGCTGATGATGTTGCATCACAGTGATAAGAAGCTTAGGTTTGATTGTTCCATCAAATAATTGGCTATTTCGACCAGCTGACAGTTAGAAAACCTGTAAATGACTTTATCAGTGGGCATGAGTCGAGCTGACACAGACCAATTCACACTCCTGCAACTTTAACCTTTTAAAGTAGTTGAGTCTCTTCACCAATCTTTGGTCTGAACTGGCCTTAACACTACTACCACCATTGTCCAGTGATGACATGGTTCTCATCCACATCTTATTCCTTTCTTTAGATTCCACCACCAGCGATTCTCTTAAGTCAAAGGTAAGCGGGAAATCTCTTTCTTGTACGTTCATTCTGTAGATAATGTCCGGGATTCTGGTGTAGGATGTAAAGGGTGACCATCATTTTACTGAAATTACGCTTTTTCAGCTTTCATCGGGCTCCAAGAAAGACCTGAACGCCAGGGACTTCCTGCCCATGTCCCTCATCTCTGCTGTGACCCGCAAGCGTAAAAAATGCCTCAGTACCCACCTGCAGGGCAGCAGCACCGACGAGGACTCCGAGCATGAGCCAGTCAAAGCCAGCAACTTCAGGGCAGGTGAAGAAGGAGGAGGGAAGGAGGAGGAGGATGGAGGAGAGGAAGAGGCAGTCAAGGGAGAACATACAACGTCTGAAAAACGCAAATCAGATGAAAAGGAAAATGGTTTAAAAGCTAGAGAGACCACAGAGGGAAAAGATTCATTGGTGGAAGAAGAGACTAAAAAGGATGCGTGGAATGGAACAGAAAAAAGGGAACCAAGTTTTGTCTGCTCGCACCATCAGATCCATGCCTCATACCCAAGACCCCCAACTTTGACTAATCCTACTTCCCATACAAGGCCTCACAATCTGGCCAGAGGACGCCCGACTGTCCCTTTCTGGATCTCCCCGTCCAGGCTTCCGAGCCTCTACCAGGCACCCAGTTTTCATGGTAACCAGCACCCAGACTGGAACCAGTCAGCACCAGTCCGCTACAGGAAGACCAGAGGTGGCAGGACGAGGGCTGTTTCCATGAATCTGGACATTGAGCTGGGTAGGAGTGACGACAGAGTCAGAGGATGGAGAGCAGAGAGAGTGGAGGTGATTAAAGTCATTGAAGGAACACCAGGTCAGCGTGGACGTGTTGGGGTTCCTCAGGGATCAATTTTAGGCCCTCGGTCAATTCAGCAAATAGATCCTCTTTCTCGTCTTCCCAGTGAGGCCCCCCCTTTCTCTTCCTCTTCCTCGGGATTGATAGAACAAAGCCCTGCAGGACCCTCCACTGTGGTCCTGAGGAGATCCGCCTTGGACCCACGGGACAAGACGAGAGCATGGCGTCGTCACACGGTGGTAGTTTAACCTGACTGTTGCATCTACTAATGCAGTACCAAGTACTTGCCCTTTACTCACACACACTGGATCACCTCTGTCACTGCTTCTGAAGCCAAGTGTCCGTCATGTTGCTTGAGAGATCTCAGTTTTCTGAAGACTCTTCCCTCCTTGGTTTTTATTGGCACTAAAGTTGGAGGCGTGATGGTAAAAGAATATTTGACATTGTGCGCAATAGAAGAGTTTCATTCCAAAACCATTTCAAAACATCAAATTAAATATATCTCTACTCCTTTACTGACAAAATAACTGTACATGTAAAGCTCTCATATCACAAAAGAAAATTGTAGGGGAAATTTCTTAGTGTTTTTCTTCATATTACCACTAGGGGGAGCCAAAGTAAGGAACTTCATCTACATGGAAGCTTTAACATATATTTGTAAAGTAATATTTTGGAATGAAACCCTTCAATTCTTTTCTCAAATAAATGCTAAATGTCATATTAGACATCTGAAATCACCTCCAGAGCCCAGCAGCTGCTGTCACAACTAACCCTCACCAGCAAAGACTTCAGCCGAGTCATTGGCCATGTGTTTTTTATTGCAAACCAACTGTGCTGTACGTATGCTGGTGTCTTCCCCCCGCTGGTTTTCACTAATGATGTCTTTGACAATACCCATGTGGGCACACTTACCTGCCAGCCTGAGTACAGCACAGAACACCTCTCAGCCCTTTACAAGCTCTTCCAAAGCCTCCTGGGGATCTACAGGGAAATTCAAAGATCCGCAGGAGCAAAAAAAACTCACTCCCTCTCCGGACGATGTCACTTGGGCATTATGCCAAAGCTTCTCTGGACTAAAAAAATGCATGCATGGGGTCAGTGATATATAAAAATATGCAAACCCTAAGTGTTTAACACAAGCCTATCATGCTTCCCTATGTGTGTGTGTGTGTTTGTGTGTGTGTGTGTGTGTATGCTTGAGGAGGAGGGCCAGAGTTTTGAGGATACTAACGCTGTTTTCGTCAGTGGAGCAAAGTGTTTAAAGGCAGCTATGTTAAGTCATGCCAAAATTATTATTTCCTGTTTGGGTCATTGTACAACAGCTGCAGTATGGAGCCAAAACAGAACCTCATGCTCCTGTTCTACATAGTACAGCATTGGCTCTACTCGACTCCACTCACTTGGAACTAGTGCTAGTACTTTTTCTTCTATGTTTTCCACTGCAGATAGTACCTGCTAACTGGGGGCGGGGTTCCCTGGCCGAGTGTTGGCGAAAAGGTTTTCTGATCAGCGCCAAATGAAAACTTGAGAACACATCTTCCAGAGCGTGCGCCAACTCATTGTCTTCAATTTGCACTCAATAACAAGGCGGACAAGAAGCCCTCTTAGTTCCTTTGCAGGATCATATTGGTGCAAAATTGGTGAACAATCCACAAAGAAAAAGCTCATCCCATTGGTAATCAGCTATTTTTCCCCCTCTAACATAAGTGTTGGTCTCAAAATTCCCTAACACAGGACTCCCTGTAAACTTGGTATCTCACCGGGGGCAGTATATTACATCCTGTGCCACAATTCAGAGGCTGCATCCTTCGAAGGACACAGCAAGTGAAGTGAAGTCTCCTTCAGATGTGGCCACTAATGTGTCCTTTTCCTGTGGCAAGAAGGATCCATCGCAGCCCAACGCATCCTGAGATTCATTGCGTGCCAATTCAAACAATTCTTAAACGGCCGAGGAGTACAATTTAAAAGTAAAAGTTTTTGGTTTCAAGACAATTGAATAGCCAGCGATGCAAATATTAAAGATAACTTAAGGGGCCTTGAAAGATATTATCTTAAAATAATAGATTAAGTAACGTGACGTTAGTTATGCTAGATAGTTAGCCCGCTAGCTACCTGCTGCTAGGCAAAAGGAGCCGCGTATCGTGACGCACGATTAAGTGCGGAAACAGCTGGTGTATGCAGGCTATAAAGGACTCACTCATCCTCCGTAGACCGCATCCTTCTAAGGATGCAGCCCCCAAATTGAGGCACAGCTAGTGTGTTGTTGACATAATTGACGTGGGAGTGCATTGGGTCGTCTTGTCACATCTTCGATGAGATAGCAATCCCTTACTTTCAAGTTATATATGAACGTTATCTTTGCCTTAACCCCAAAATTAAACCTACAGGAGAGCTTACTCCTACTAATAACTTCAAAGAAAGATGTTTTTTATTCCTGATTAGTTTTATTTAGATAAACTGAAGCCCAAAAATGCTTACAAGGCAGATTCCAAGTGTGAGACTAAAGCATGAATTATGTTTGCCTTCAAGAAACTTACCTAGAATTAAACTAGTGTATTATTTAGTGTAGTTTGCCAGACTTCCCCAGCTTTATAATTAAAACTAGCCCATACTTCTAGTTTAACGTCTTATTAATCCAAAAATAATTAGGGTTTCATTTGAACTTTGCCCTCTGGCCTTTCTGACACAGTTTGGTTTCCCCTGTTGTGGGAAGAAAAAAGGATTATCTTATCTTTTCTTAACCCAGGGGTCTCCAACCTTTTTTCATCTGAGAGCTACTTTGAAAAAATGAAAGCCGCCAAGAGCTACTTGCATTACATCGCTGTAACTGCCGGTGGCACCCCGTGTTGATTCTTTTGTCCACTGAAATGTTGGTACCACAGACGAGGCACACACACTTCACATTTGTGAATAAAAACTTGCTTTTCCACTCCCCGTGGAAACAGCTGCTTGCCACCTTTAGTGTCCATCATAAATCTGGCTAAACAGGCTAACAGCACCGAACTCCCCCCCTTTAGCTCAACTAGCGTACAGCACAACTGACCCGACCAGTCGATGGAGGTTGCTGCAACATTGCTGTGATTGGTTAGGTGCAGAGAAACTTGCCAGGAGCATCACCATGTTTTATTGACAGGTGATCGGCCTATCCTATTATTTTGTATTGGAGGGGGTGGGACATCTGTGTATTTGATTGAATTGAAGTGGAAAGGGACTTTTAAGGTGCATTCATTTTTGTCAGATTTTTAGTACAGGCTGTCAACCTCTTGGTGACCTGTTGGAGACCCCTGGGTTAAGGCATCGTAACTACTTGGTGGACGAAAAGATCATTGTTTGGGCTTCTATAAAATATTAAAGCTTACTTTAAAATCCACACGGGACACAAACAGCTGAATCCTGGCTGACAGAGAAACAACTTTCCTGGGGGAGTCACAGAGCTTGCCCAAGTATGCACTGCTACAACCTGCAAAACCAGTCCTATCTGGGGTAAAGTCCAGTGCAAACACAGGCAGGACCTGTATGTGAAGTCATTTGGCTAGCTAGTGTTTTTTTGTATCAGCTCAGCTCACCAGGAGCCTCAGCCAAGGTGATACCAAAAGAAAAGTAGCAGGTTCTATCCACAACTTTTGCCAATGGAAAACAGAACAGTTTACTGTGAGGCCAGCAGAGTCAAGCTGTACTGTGCAGTCACAATGAGGCTAAAGAGAACCTGAGCACTTTGTGCAACATTAAGGCTCAAACTATATCAGTGTTATTAAGACGGTGTTGTCACTGGGGCAGTTGAAAGTGAGTGAATAACCTCTTTGAATCCAAAACCACAGAGTCTTACCTGAGTGATATTTTTGCATTCTTCCTTTTCACATTTTCAGTATTTTTACTCCCCTCCCTGAACTTTAGTTTTGTTAAGCAGAGTCTGAAAAAAACAAAAATGGAGCTCAACCATTGTTACTGCCAACCAGTGTTGTCTGAGCAGACTCCATGTTTGTCTTAATCATATCAGTCTGTCCTTCTCTATCTGTGCCCTTGTGCATGTACTTTATGTACGTGGGTGACTGTGCGTGGACCAATTTTGTAACAGTTGTACAAAGCCTTGTTAAGTTAACCTGTGTATATAAATGTTATACATAATATATTAAATTATTTGTTTTGGAAATGTTGTTGTGTAAGTTCGGTTTAATGAGAATTTTAAAAATGTCAGAGATCTCAGACACGTGTATGCATCATATCAAAAAGTTAGCAAAAGTTTATCTGCAACATTTAAATTCACCACTGAGATCCAACAGACTGCAGAAAAACTCCAATCAACGTCCAGATGTGGAGAAACACCGCCTCCATTAGTTAAAGTGAAGAGCACTTTACTGCTTTGAGGAAGAAAAAAAGACTAGTAAAAATATACATATAACTTATTTCTTATACCTGGCAATAATAATAAAAGTTTGACTTTATTCTTGACATTTTGACTCGATTCTCAAAACTCAGAAAATAAAGTTTGACTTTATTGTAAATATTTTGATTTTAGTCTTAAGGTGGAGCTGAAACGGCACCGTATCGTGACGTAATTCCGAGTGAAACAGGACGTGCAGGCGACATATCATTAGAGGGATCTGATTTGATCGTTGAGGAGTGGGCATAGACAGACGTTCTCCACAGCGCAGTAGCTAGCTAACTGACCGAGCGTTCTTGGTGCTCTGCGGCTAAATGTTGCAGACTGATTGGTTGAAATTGTTTGGTGCAAACTTAAGTAAGCACGCGTGAAATTTAGTTTTGCCAGAAGAAAAAATGATCGGATTTTGATATAAGAATACGAAGAAATGGATTTTCTGTATTTTTTGGCCTATATTGTCAAGTAGATGCACAATATTACCTGGGATGTGATCTAAAAGGATTAAAATTACGTTTTTCATTTCACCTCGACTTTGACATTTCAACTTTATTTTGAAATGCAGAATACATTTTTTTTTTACACATAAAAATTTCACTTTATCCTGTCCTATATAGATAATATGCCTATATATATCCCTGTAATATAGGATAAAGTATTTTACAGTGAGCTAAACTCACTTGGATACTAATTTAGTGTCACTCTTTGTACATTATTGTACCATGATTTTTATTGATTTTAAGTTTGAATTGTGAAGTAATAATTAAACATAGATGCTCAATTGGATGGAGATCTGGGGAACTCGTCCTCGTGTTCCTCACACCATTCCTGAACCATGTCTGCAGTGTGGCAGGGCGCATTATCCTGCTGAAAGAGACCATTAGGGAATACTGTTTCCATGAAGGGGTGTACATGGTCTGCAACAACGTTTAGGTAGGTGGTACGTGCCAAAGTAACATCCACATGAACGGCAGGACCCAACGTTTCCCAGCAGAACATTGCCCAAAGCATCACTGCCTCCACCGGCTCACCTTCTTCCCATAGCGATGGACAAGCACCCGGATCACATGAAACGTGATTCATCAGACCAGGCCTCCTTCTTCCATCACTCCATGGTCCACTTCTGACGCTCACAAGACCGTTGTAAGGACTTTCAGTGGTGGACAGGGGTCAGCATTGGCACCCTGACCGGTCTGCAGCTACACAACCTCATACGCAACAAACTGTGATGCACTGTGTTCTGACACCTTTCTATCAGAAGCTATTTGAGCTACAGTACCTCTTCTGTTTGATCGGACCACACGGGCCAGCCGTCGCTTCCCCCACCACTGAGCCACAGCCGCCCCCCAGTCAGCTGACGGTTGCTGCCAGTGTAACGACGTGCCTCCAGAGGGCCCTTTTAAATCTTCTTTTTCCCCACTTACACTTGACACGACAAAACCTTCTATTCAATATAGACGTTTTAATTTGAGCTCATGCTTTAGTTTTATACACATCTGTTCACTTTTAAGTCACACTTTTCATGTCAGTGTCACGTCATCATCTGCTTACACCCACAGTAAACAGAAGTAGGAATACAATCTGATAACATTAACAATATGGATCCAGAGAACAAGGTGATTTCTAGGTGTTATTAATGTACAGTGAGAGCCGCTCCTTGAAGGGGAATTCTGGTATTTTTATTCTGGAAACCATTTTTTTTTTTACATAGTTTGGGTTTAAAAGCTACAAAAGAATCTTGATAGGGATTTGTTTACATTGCAGTCATTACATCCCATCCCTCACCTGTGGTCATGAGCTTTGGGTAGTAACCGAATGAATGAGATCGCGGACACAAGCACTGAAAGGAGACAGCTGAGGTGGTTCGGGCTTCTGATTGGGATGTCTCCTGGGTGCCTCCCTTTGGAGGTTTTCCGGGCACGTCTAACTGGGAGGAGACCCCGGGGCAGACCCAGAGCTCACTGGAGGGATTATATGTATATCCCGTCTGACCTGGGAACGCCTCGGGATCCCCCAGGAGGAGGTTGAAAACAGGGGAGAGGGACGCCTGGTCACCTTGCTTAGCCTGCTGCCACCCGTGACCTGTCCCCGGATAAGCGGAAGATAATGGATGGATGGCATTACATCCCGTTTGGTGGCTGCCTCCTGGAGAAATAAATGTACTGAACCAATTGATAATATTAGTCATTAAGACCACAACATATTTAAAATAGGATTAAAAATAGCAGAATTCCCCTAAAAAATAATGAAAAGAAACACGAACAATCTGAAGTCAAGAATCAGCTGTGAAAAACAATGACATGACAAGCGTAGTGAGAGTGATGTCATCCAACACAGAGCTGCTCCTCCCCGTTTCACAGTGACGGTGACATTATTACAACTACATGACTTATTACCAACAGACCTGTAGATTATTTAATTGGAGAGCAGATTGAATGCTCCGAAACTATTCTGAATATGACAAAAGACATTGAGATAATGGTGGCAAACCCCAAGCTAAAAGGAACACAGGTGAACTGACTTTTACTGATTTTGATGTTACAATCTTTCAGGCTTCTCATGATGAGTGTAAGTGCCAGTCCAGGTTTGGTAATGATGATTCTCCTGCTGCCATCAGAAGTCAGCTGATCCACATAAAAGATTTAAATAAAGATCCATTTTAGTGAGTGACGGGGGATCCACGTCTGGATCAGGTATATGCGTCTTCTCTCCCTCCTTCCAGTGCTCACAGTGAGGAAGGATGAAGGTTTCATTCAATCCGTTGTGCTGTTGAAAGATTGCACCGGTGGATTGCCGTATGTTTGAATGTCTTGGTCAGCTCTCTTCATGAAGTTATGCGGTTTCTCCTCTGGGCTTTCCTCAGCAGGTAGACCAGACCCTGAGCCACAAACGGCCACAAGAGGAAGAGGAGGACGGTCTGACCCGACAAGTCAAACGGCCACCAGCTCTCCTCCTGAGAGAAAAACCAAACATCTGATTATTTATCTAAACACACAATATTCAAAAAGCACAGTTCAACCTCGGAACCCACCAGCCGTTATCTGACAACAAGAAAGGAGCAACAGCGAGCATTTCAGGCATTCAGGTTTAGCCAGCGATCGGGACTCCAGCCAAGACGTTCCTTCTCCGTGCGCTGCATTGTTTACAGCCCAGTTAGCAACTTGAGAAGTGATCGCGTGTTCAGATCAAAGTGAAGTGAAAATTTTTTTTCCCCCTTTTTAACCACAGATGTTAGAAGACAAGCAGATATAACAGATCTGTGTGTTTCTCATGCTCTGTGCCTGGCTCAATAACATCACGATCTGTCCGTATTCCGTAGATTGTTAGCCGTTAGCATGCAGATGTCTGTTTATAGAGATTAATAAGAAGCTAAATCATCGTCAGATAGCCGCTGATGGGAGCCGGGACGTCATTACGGCAGACTACGTTCCGCCTCTCCTCACGGACTGTTGTTCCTGCATACGCAAAAGCCTGCTGATACGTGATTGGTCAATATTACTCGGACTACAAACAGAACCCAGAACACTTCCAGTACTTAAATCCAGTCGCGCCTACAGATTCTACATGTTTTAATGTACATAGAGATTAACTTTCATGGCAAAATAATTTATTTTGTGTAAAGAAATATTTTGATGATGTTCTAGATTCAGAAATGTTTTGGATAATATGTGGGTATTCTTGTATTTCGAAACAGATTGATGATACACATCAGATTTATTAGCTTTTTTAACACATTTTGACAAATTTCAACACTTTCATTAAGCAAAAATACGTCTCTGGACAAGACAAAAGTTATTTGTATTTACTGTCGATGTGAACTGAGTTACCACCGGCAGTGTTTCCGCTACATACGCTTTGCTGCGGTGCCGCCGCTGCTTCAGATTTCTGTGCAATTAAACGACTACACTTGTTAAAGAAGAGCACTGAAACAGTGACAGGAGTCACAGTACATCAGGGTGCTCTCTGTCCGCACACAATCATATGCAGTCATCAGATTAAAGTAGTTTGTGAATTAAAATGGGAATAAAGGTGAAGAAGAGAGTACAATTAAACTGTGGAAGGAAGAAATAAGCATCTAGAAAGAGGCTAATCCAGACTGAGTAAGTCTACATGTATTTGAGTGTTTTACGGTGTTTCACATGGTTATTTCTGGGTCAGATGGTGGATAGCTGCTAGCCCCATAGGGCCGCCTTAGGGTGGGGCGTGACATGAATGAATACCTTGAAAAGATGAAAATTGGTTTACCCAAAAGTTTAGCCACATCCAGCTGAGACATTCATTTTGTCGGTTTAGGAGATTCAGGAAACTTAAACTGTAGTGACAGACTTTTAAACATACAGAAACGTTAGCTACTCTTTTTTGACTGATCGGGGTCATCCCTACACATGGGTCTGTATGTGACTGACTGAGTGACAGTACGACATCGCATTGGCGGATCATGGAGCATACTGGATACTTTGTTCGGGGAGTAGGCGGGGCTGCTCCTCTGCTGCTCATCCGCTGTCCTCACCTACGTCTGCAGCGCGCGCCTGCTTTCAAACACGTCGTCGTCGACCTCATATGGACAGTCCTTGTAAAACACCTCCCACAAAAGCGCACATTGACCTGATGCGGTCAGCCACATACTAGGTTGTGACCCAGTCTTGTTCAAGAACATTTAGCTGACATGAGATCTTACCTGTTGTTGTGATGCTGCAGCTGCACACTGTAGGCACGGTCGCCACTCTAAACTCTGAGTCTGTCAAACACAAAACTGTGTCAGAGCACTGAAGGCATCTTAAAGACTATGTCAGGTGATAAAAGTGTTGAGCGGTGATCAATCATCATGTATGAGCTCACATGTGTGGCAGCGAGCCTCTCCACCACCTCCAGCCGGTCCATCACGCTCCTCATGTCCTCTCTGAGCCTCCGTAGGGCCAGGATGATCTGCTGCTGCAGCTGAGCGTCATGCAGCCTCTCTGCTGCCGCCTCTGAACCGTCGCCTCCTCCTCGTCCAGCCCCTCCTCCACCTCCGCCCGGGGCCCCTCGTCTCGGGCTTCCCTGAGGAACACCACCTACAGAGCATAATTATGAATTTTATGGACAATGTTTAAACAGGAAGACTACATACATCATTCTTTTAATTTATACTGAACACATTGATTCACATTAGCAGCTTACGTTCTCTCCAGTTGTGATAAGAACCTTCCCGTCCAGCATCTCGACTCCTCCTGTTGGGACCAGAACCCTTCCCATCCTCTGCCCCCTCTCCACCCTGACCTGCTCCGACCTGCCGCACTTCCAGACGGCCCTCCAGCTGCTGGCTCTGAACCGGAGATAACTCCAAGGACATGTGGCCGTTGTGGAAACCGTTTGACTTGACGACTGAAATCTGTGCAGAGAAGTTGCATATAATGTCCTAAGATACGCGCTCTGAGTGTTGAGCAGTGTCACAGATTCTGCAGCCACCTGTTATAGATGTGAGAGAGTTGTACCTTGATGTTGCTGAGTTGCTCCACTGAGTCCACAGAGTCACAGAAGATCTCGCTCTCTGAGTCGCTGGTAAACACCAAACCTTCACACACACCAGAGTCTGAAAGAGCACGATGAGATTTTATACACGAGTTTAAAACACTTAAAGAACAGCTAGAGATTTTTCTAGCTGTATTATTGTACAAAGAACAACACAGAAACACAGCATGTAAGATAACAACCCCTTTAAAGCCTGGTCTCTCAAAGGGTTGGTAGTCAAGGGTATTAAACGTTTATTCTATAAAATGTTAAAAAGTTGTGAAGGTAGGGTTTAGTTTTTTAGGCCGAAGTCGACTGTATGTCTGTCTGCTCCGCCCTCCGTCACACCTGGAGCTCTGATATGGCAACAACACAGCGGACTGTTCACAGAGCGACACATGAAGACATTTTATGACGTCTCATAAAGATGCAAAAGTTACGACAGTGTCTGTTGCAGAGAGAGAGAGAAGAGCAGAGAGACAGCGCTTCTACCTGGTCTCTATGCTTTCATTTAGTCCCAATGTTGGCTGTATAAAAAGATGGACGACATGACAGCTCCCGAAAAGTGAAGCCAAAACATTTCTAGCGCCCCCTGCTGACTGGCTGCAGTATAGGTCATAAAACCCGCCTCCTCCATGTTAACAGATGGACATGAGTCAAACTATAATATCAAAATACATGCCAAATAAATTTTTCTCAAACATGGTTTCTGTCATTATACTTAGTTCTTATCATGCTGATTTAAGTCCAAGTTTATTTTTAATTAGTTATTTGATGCTGTCAAAATGATGATTGACAGCTCTGTTGACATATACGGCTCCTGCAGACAATCTGTTCCGGATTAGCAGAGTGGAGGACAATCGGCAAGAGGAGACAAAACTAAAACAATCACTACAGTCATTGAAGTTTCCATAGCTGTGAACGTTAACCTCAGACCAACACAAAGAAGCTGTTCTGCTAAATAGACGGCGAGCGGGATCCTTACTGTTTTTTCGGTAAGTTAAGTGTGTGTTTTGGTTAGTGGCTATGGCAGCGCCACCCACCGATCTCTACTGCACAGACTCTGGCTCCAAATGACGTCACCATCGCAAGATGGCAGCGCCACAGGGGCTATTTTGACATTACTTTCGTACAATGGGAGCAGATGGAGACGCGTCGTCCATCTATATATACAGTCATTGGTCCCGACTTGCGGACTGTTAGCTGTGAGCTGAAGGCCACAGCAGACTTAGAAGAAAATGAGTAAACACATACAGTATATAGGGCAGATTCTCTGCAGATACAGACACAACTTAACTTTTCCTATGTTTATGATTGATAATTGAGAGGGGAGTCTATATTTTGGCATATTAATGCATGTCTCCTTCAGGGTCTAATAAAAAGGACATTTGAAAATTCAGGGGCAAAGGGGACCAAAGTAGGAATCTAGTCTGTATTAAAAAAAAAGACCAACGCGAGAAGCTGTGCTGCTGTTAAACACGCTGACGTGCGAGATCCTTGCCTTTTTTTACTCGGTAAGTTAAGTGTGTGTGTTTTGATTAGTGGAAGAGGCTACGCCTGCTCCACCCACCGATCTCTACTGCGCAGCTCTCCATAAGACGTCATTACTGTAAAATATGTCAAATGAGCTGGTTTGTGTTCAGTGACATTTTCTGTACCAGCACTGTTTAAAGCTGGGAAATTACAAACAAGAATACGACCTCATTTTTAGGTAACTTAGAGTCATTCATCAAAAACATGCATCAATACAGTGCACATGGAGACATTACCTGGACATAATTGAAAACACAGGCTTTAAATCGGGGAAATAAAGAACAAATGTGTGCATCACTATCACATACCATTGGAGATGGTGTTGGCAGTGAGGTCTATAACCTCGGACAGGTTGAACTCCTGATCTGGATCTGTAACCTCCAGAGGAGAGTCTTCTTTTGAACCAGCCTGCAGCCCTTCCTCTTCCTTCCTCTGTGCTGGACTGTCAGCATCCTCACTGCCTTTAACACCTACAGAGACAAAGACCGTATTACATTTATTTCTCCCAGAGAGTCAGTCAGTGCTGTTAGATGCTGAGTCGCAGGGTCACAGACCTTCTCTGAGTGTGAGCAGAGACTCTGGAGGCCGCGGCATGTCATCGATTACCAGGTAGAGAGGCTCGAAGTGGTGGAGGAGAGAGGCTGTCTTCTCGTTCACGGGCATGGTGTCGATGACCTGCAGAGTCAGTGGAAACAACTATTGATCACTGCACTGCTGACAACAGCTCCCTGTTCATCTGACCAGCAGCCTGCTCCTCCTTTCATCTTGTTATTAGCCTCACTAAAAAAGGGGATTTTGCTTCTCTTTTGTCTGGATACAAATTTTATATATTTTTGTGTCTAAATGACAAAAAAGTACAAAAAGTTTTACACCAGCCACAAAAGCAGCTGTGACAGCTGCATCATAATCCCAGGCAACTTACACCCTATTTACACGAGACTAGTATCACCTGGGGACCTGTAGCAATTTGTAATAATTGCAGTGGTCGTCTGTGATCTTAATCCCGTGCGAATTGGCCATGTCTGTAATTTGTAAAGTAAAAATTCCAGCGCAAATAACATATATTAACATATTTTGGCACAGAGGTCATCTGATAATATTAGTCCCATGCAAATCGGCATGTTCATAATGTGGGTCGAATATTTTTTTTCTGCAATGTTTTTGTTTTCTCTGCGCCTTTTTTCAGCCTCTTTCCCGGTCGAGAATTATGAGGCTGCGGTGGAAATTCTAAACGAAAGTTTTGACAGCATTTTGGGTGCAAATTCAGGAGGCTCATCTCGCTACACAGCATGGCAGCGACCCATTCACAGAAAGAGCAAACTCAAATCAAACACGAGAGCGAATTCTAAAGAGACGACGAGATGGACGATATGCATGGCAACATGCGGTCAGGAACGTTTTTCTATCTTTCAACAGGCTTAAGGCTTTAAGCAGATGTCACGCCAAGACTTGACATTTTCAATCATATACGGGGGGATAATGTCTGTAAATCGTAGTTAAATACAGACTTTGCTTATCCCGTGCGAATGCACTGCACAAAACACAGACGTGTGGGGGTCATTTCTAAATCACACGAGGTAAATAGTAAGATATTTTGATATATCAGGAAGCAGTCGTTACATCGCCCTCTTCACAGTAAACAGACTCAAATGACAAAAAGAGAATGTGTGCCCATGTGAATGTTTTTACACAAGACGTACAGAACTCACAATGAGGACTTTCCCATGGCACAGCATTTTCAAAACTGCCACCACAGCAACGACAGGCTATTGAAAGTGGAAGGGATCGAGCATCTTTTTCATTGTGATTTAATAATAGTTATGCATTTATTCATATGCCGGTGTAGTTTAGCCTCCAGGCCACTTGACGAACATCCTGTTTCATGACTATTGCTAGCCACACCTTGAGGAAGGGGGTCGAAATCGGTCTGCGTTTACTCCTGTAATATTGATGTTTTTACCAGAGATGCCCTGATTCAATAAAGGCATTTCAAACTAAATCCGTGTCTCGGTGTGAGTGTGCCTGGAAGAAAGCCCACTGGCTTCCCTCCTTCGACAGTTAACTTTTTAGCCTTCAAGAGCACCTGGCATTCACCTGGAGTTTAACAACTTGCTACCGTGAGCACCTAGTATCCCTCTTTTTCTAGACAAAAAGAGGAATATTACTCTAAAAAAAGTGGGAGTTGCTACAATATTTCTGCCTTGATCACTGAGCCCTGTCACTTTGTTTGTTTGTGTGATTTTGGTGTTTTAAATGACCTGTTTGGATCCAACACAAAACTGATCCAGGCCACAGTAGACCAGCAACTCTGTGTTCTGCCAGGAAAATGTTATTATTCTAAGAGAGCGATTTAACAGCTGATTCAGGTTAAACAAAAGAATCTTCCTCTTTGACAAAAGGGTCTCTATCTGGAGGATTTTTTCTGTAATGTTAAAAGACACTTTAAATAACAATCTGAACCTGAAGGAGGCAAAAACGTTTGGTTGACACTTAAATTTGGCACATTCGGGTTTATGATTATGTTTGTCTCTTACAGCCGCCAGCTGAGGAACTCAAACGGTACATGTCCAAATCATTTGTAACAATAAGTTATTTATACCAAAGTCAAGTAACCTCACCTAAGCTAAACGGTGTTTATAGCTAATGACCTGCATGGATAAAATAAATCTGTCATGTACCTCCTGTGCTACTTTCTTCATCTCGTCCACGTATGCTTCCATGGCGCTCTCAGGGCTCATCTCGCCCAGGCTGCTCCAGGCGTCCCTAACACATAAACAAAGATCAATCAGTTAAAAATATCAAACATAACATCTGATTAAACTGCAGTCATTTTGACGATTTAGTGGGGAATTCACTACAGGATTGCACGACTTTTCCACCTGCTAAACCTGTGCAAATGAGAGGAGAAACAATAAGAACGTCTCCACATTCAGAGAGACACTGTGCACATATACACACGGGGAACTGAATGCAAAGCTAAATGTGTGAGATAGGGCCTCCTGTAACTAACCCGCAGAGAGAACATGACACTGAAAACAATCTCAAATTACAGATTCTGCATTACAATTACGAGTAATCCGATTTTAGTTCAGGAGGCGTTCTGGTTTCCGCTTGTAGTCCAAGTAATATTGACCAATCACGCATCAGTAGGCTTCAGCGTACGCAGGAAAAACAGTCCATGAGGAGAGTGAGGTGAGCCGTTAATTAAAGTCAATCACAAGATATCTGTTTCTTTTTCAGCGTCATCCCGCTGAAGTAAGCCAGAGTGCAGCCTCTGTGTAACTTCCTGTTTACAGTGAAACTGAGACTCAGCACAAACAGATGAATGGGCGAATTTCACATCACTTTGATCTGACCACACGGTCGCTTCTCAAGCTGCTAACTGGACTGGAAACAATGCAGCGCACGGAGAAGGAAGTCTTGGCTGTCCTTATTGCTAAACGCTGGCTAAACCTGAATGCTTGAAACGTTCACTGTTGCTCCTTTATCGTCGTCAGATTAAAGCTGATGGGTTCCGAGGTTGCAAATTAGTAAACTGTGCTGTTTGAATATTGTGTGTTTTAGATAAATAATCAGATGTTTGGTTTTTCTCTCAGGAGAAGAGCTGGTGGCTGTTTGAATGGAAAAGGAAGTCTTGGCTGGAACTCCTAGAGGAGATATCCCCGGGTTCCAAGATCGCACTGAACATAATAAAATAATGTAGTACACTTGTGTTGTCAAGTCGGGTGGTCAAATTATTTAAAGATAAAAGATTTTAAATGGAAATAAGGCGTATAGTATAAACTGCATGGACAATGATATACAAGTGCACACGCACATACAGACCATTTGTAGCGACCCACAGGGTCCCAGAAGCCGGGTCGAGCCACTGTACAGGGTCCACACACCGCCTGCTTGTACAGACTGTAGAAACGCAGCATCACCTCATAGGACGGCCTGTAGGACCCTGCAGGACACCCGCACATATGTTAGCTTTATTTACCTGCTTATTCCACTATTAACCTGGACACAGGGGGACAGAAAGGGCTGCAGATAACTAAAGAATGTGGAGGTCATATCTCGGTGGTTGTGGCTGGACACATACATGAGTTTAGAATTGGAAAGCAATCAGCTTATTTTTAATTTGGGTCGCTTCAAGCTGTATTTAGAAATGTAAGAGTTCATGTTTGTCGTTCACATAACATCAATCAATGCAATAAAGTTTGGCCTTCAAAAGTTTTTACATCATACTATATATTTAGAGGCCTAAATGAGTGACAGGCACGGGAGTTTAACTGCACTGAACGGTTACTTTGTTAGTGTTATGGTGTGTTACACTGATATTATGTTAGATCTGAATTTAACATTTACAAGACTAAAGTCACAAAATAACACTTATCAAACAAGGCAGCAGTAGACAAGAAACTCCCATGTTCTGGAAGTTAAAATGACTGATTTTGTCAGTGGAGTCTGGTGGCTTTGGAGAGAGCGGTGTAACGGCTGTTTCTTGTTTAAAAAAGCTTCTTACTCGTCAACAAAATGGTCCATCTTTGAAGAGATTCTTTCTTCAATAATGTAAGACTTTACAATCTGAGCCTTTCAAAAACAATTGCCCCAAAGGAATATGCTGCAACCATTAAACCTAATCGAAGGCTGAAGCAATCTACTGGAGCAATTACAAAACTCTAGTCCCTTTTTAAAAAAAATGACCCCAGTTTTTAAAGCAAGTTTGGTTTAACAGAATGAATCACAGCTTCACTAACAGGATTGCTAGGAAAAGGTTGGATACCATTTTTGGGGAGGTTATGGATGACATCCACAGCAGCCTGGAAGCGTTTCTGGTGATCGACCACAGGCTCTGCCATCGCCGGAACCGGCATGACACTCTGATTTGTTGAATCTAGCTTAGGGGACGAGTGCAGGAGGCGCTGAGATGAGAACACACACACAGAGATGGAGAAGAAAAAGTCAGTTAGCAGACAGGACTCAACACTTAATTTATTCATATTATGCTACTGCTTAGGGTCCTTCCAAATTCAAACACATTATTTGTGCTTTCTGGTATTTTTCATGCCCTAATTATGGTGGACATGTCTTTATATAAAGCAAAAGGAAGACACACAATTCACTTATTAGTTAGTTAATTAATTAACTAAATTAATAGAATAAGTGCTGCTTCCTGCATGATGTGCACTTTTTTTTTTAGCACGATTCAAACTGCTATTGTTCATTTAATCCCTGTGTAGTTTAATGTAATCCATGCACTAATCAAATGAAAGAGAGAAAAATAATTACTGCGTCAGCTGCACTCTCTCTGCCTCCTGATGGATTTATGAATTACTCCACAAATCAGGTGACCGATGTTTCATCGTTTCTTGGACTCTGACTGAATGGAATAAATTAATTCTTTAGATGTAGATTTAACTCACAGAGCGCCCATAACTGCCTTAAACTGTTGATTAAAATAAATATACACGTAGACGTTTATGCCCTTTTGCAGACCATCTCCAGGCCTGCAGAACCCTGGAGAGCTGTGGAGCTAGAGCTGTTTACATTTCCATGTGAATTTTTCTCCGTATTTCTTTCTGCCTCAGTGACCGGAAATTGAGACAGTAAAGAGGTTTTACATTGGGTATTATCTGATAATTATAGATGTGTATTAATCTATTATACTTCCTGCAAATAGATGGGTTTCACTGCACGCTGGAGCCTTTCTATCATGAATTTTAGGGAGTATAGAGTGCCACTGTAAGCAAACACATGAGAGAGAGCATTGAATATAATTTTAATACTGCTTAAACACACTGCACTCCCCCAGCCTGGGAGAGAGGAAGAGAGCACATGCATACAGCTGATGTGCACACGCAAAACAAAAACATAAATCATGAAGCCTGATTTATTTCTGTATAATTCTCAGGTTCACCCGCTTTAAATTCAGTATCAATCTTAAAAATGTATCAAAATAAACTACTGAGCCATAGACTAATTGCAAGGTAAGAGAATAGTTGGATGTGTGGAATGAGGAATAGTCAAATAACTAAATGTGTCATACCACAGTCTGTTTTACCAGTATTGATTGCACAATATGCACCTCTTTCAGGGCAGAAAATAAGTGACAATGTGCACCTGCTTCTGCTTTTTTGGGCAAACTATGAATGCAAAAGTAGTTAGTCATATCACTGTTTATAACACAGGGCGTAATCCTTCACTGAACCTGTTTCCAAATATTACAACATATTTGGAGCCTTAATTAAGACTATATCACCTTTACCTAGCACCACCCCACAACCGCGAATGACTGTAACAAAAAGTCTGTTAACAAGAAAAACAGGAGATATTACTGTTTAAATTAGCGCCACAACTGTGTTTTTCAATTGAGGACGATACATCTTACACAGCGTAATAACTGCTTTTAATGATTATTGGGCTGTTTAAAGATACTTTTTGATTTACTAGAATTACATATAGAACACACTGATTTCTATTGGCCTGACAGAATCATAATTTTAATATTCTGCATCATATTTATGCCGAGAAACAGCGAGTAGTTGAATTCAAGTAAAATTAGCACAGCTAGTTAGCTAACTAAGCTAACCAAGTTATGAACCCCGGTGTAAGTTAGCTTAGCAGCAGTTAGCCTAGCTTGTCAACTTGTGTTACCTCGCTGGCTGGGTGTCCTGACACTTGACATCACCAGCGCGACGTAAACAAGCGATTCATCAGACAGACCACCACAACACAAAAAGCTAACTTCTCCGGCTGGGAACTGTTATTTAGGCTACCTATGCGTTTAGTCTGCCGGTAAAGTTTATACGTAAAACTCCCTCTGAACCTACCTGGGCTGGCACTGCCCTGTCGACTCCGGCCACTCCGGGATGTAGTTCATACAGACGACTTCCGTGTCAGATCACGTGACACGTATTGGAAGCGTGGGCATTTAAAGCGACACACCCCTTAAATCTCTCCCTTCTCAGTATAGATAATACGAATTCGACAGCAATAAAACACTATTTTACTCAAATGTATGTCTTCTAATTTTTAAAACTATAAATAAAGTTTTTACTACTAATTGATGTATTTTTCTCAATACAGTCACTGATCATTTCATTCTAACAGTTTGAAATATGAAAGAATATGGTCCCATCACATTGGCGAACAAACAAAGAAAAATACAGTACATGAAAATAAAAAAGTTTATTTAAAGCTTCTGTGAGGAGTTTTTCGCTGGTTATGAAATAAACTGTTAATTCTGATTACTCCATATAACCTACAGAAGCAAACCAGACCATCAGCAACAAGATTAATTATTTCTATATCGTTATTTGTAATGGCTTATATCCATTGGGGGTAGGCGTCAGACTAAGGGATAAATTGCAGACTGCCTTTGTTTACATTTTCAGGGCAAACTTTAAAGTGAGTGATACATATGACTGTTAAAGAAAGCAGGATAAGATTTTTTGTTAAAAACCACAAAATCTGCAAAGAGAATGGAGGTATGGCTTTGTCTACAGGGGGCGCCAAAATCAACACAAACCAAAAGTTCCTCACAGTAGCTTTAATTAGGTATAATGCTTGAAATATATTGTATGTCATATATTTTTTTCCTAGTTTTTAAAAAAGTAGATTTAAGGGAATATGGTTTATGTTTAGATCAATGTGTTTTAATTTAGTAAGGGGGTAATTTCTTATAATTTGGTCAATATAATTCTATAAATGACATATTAGTTGCTGGAGAAATTCTGAGATATAGGCAATGTAATATTCTATATAATTTGTTCCTGCCAATTGAAAGAAATGTCACTCTTAACTTTATTTTCAGATTTTTCTTTTGCGTTTTCATTCACTGTTGTTACGTGTGGTTGTTCTAAAGCACTATTTTATGAATTTATTAACTTTATGTACATCCTATTGATCTTCACCATATAAAACTTAAGGTCTAGGATAATTCAGATAGACAATAGCCAGTACATCATAAAAGACCCTCTGCAGTCTGTGGATTACAGCAGACACGGGACACATTGGCCGATTTGCGCATTAATCATTATGCAGCACCAGTGCCCCAATTACAGCGGACAGCATTAGAGGATAAACTATTTTCAGTCAGCTCATCACTTAAACTGTGGTTTGGATGAAATTATAGATGAGTGGACCGAGGAGAGGACCGTTATTCCACACTGTGAGCTCGAGCGTCTCTCTCCTGCCTGTAATCCGTTTAAAATCCGTCTGTCGTCAAGTTTACAGACACGAGATCAAAAAACCGGAAACATTGAGAGTTTGCCTTCAAAAGAAAAGCATTACAATTGTTGACTTGTGAATTAAGAGTTGTTTCAGTTGAATTGACGTAACAGAAATTAGCTGTAGAAATAAAAATACAATTTCCTTGTATATTTAGTAATTCAATTCATCTTAATTAATGTGAAAAAAATCTCAGTGAAATACATTGTTGAAGAAAAACATTGAGACAAGATTACATTCTATATATTATATTTTATATTATTAACCTAAGATTTATTGGCCTACCATAGTATACAGAAGGAAATGTTTCCTGTTTAGATTGATAGAATAAAAGAGGACTTAAGAGGACCTATTTAACAATATAGCAAATAGGAAAGCTATGTTTAAAATAAATATAATAAAGATATATTATATAACATATAACCCTAGTCAAAAACCCTATTGGATTTCAGAATGTATTTACAAATAGAAATACAACTTGTTTATGATCCAAACAGGATAATGTCCAAGAACTCATCATAGTTAATCAAAGTTTTCATATGAGGTCATTCTTGTAAAAGTGAATAAGAGTCTTAAAGACCTTTGGAATACACTGTATGTAAAATTCAAGGGAAATGTATCTTTTATTAAAATAAGAATGCGAACCAAACATTTTTTTTTCAAATAAAGGGAATAAAAAAGAAGAAGAAATCTTGATGAGTCCTAAGAGATATTATGGGAACCAATGGGGAAAAAAACAACCACCAAAAAACCCCCCAAATTTTTTTCTAACAGAATTGTGACTATTCAAATAAAACTAAAACATCTTTTCTTGTTAATAGTATTTCATGGTAAAATTAAAATTCTAGGTCTTTTTCGACTAGGAGAATGTCATTCTTACAGAAGCCCAAAGCGGATGTGCATCGAAAGAAAATTAACCCGTTATCACGAGAAAACCAGCTTTGTAATTAATAAGTCGAGATCTTCAAAAAAACAACCGGAAACTACTTGTTATCCCAGGAAAACAGATTAAATAAAATGACTTGATGCATGTCTGCTTAGGGCTCCGTATATTCTGACCTTGGAAAGAGTAACTACAGGTGTGCTGAGTGCATAACAATAACTCCTTTAATTCCTTTCATTGAGGAAGACGATGAGATGAGTTTGAAAGCACTGGGAAAACCTCTGGAGGAATTTGAATTGAGAATATTTAATATCATATCAAACGTCATAATTACATTTCTGATAAATGGTATTGTCATTACCAACAAGATTTACAATTTTAAAATACTATGGTTATAACAGTTCAACTTTCTTGAAGAAATAAGTTGCAGGTGTAAAGCTATGGTAAACACTTTGGTAACACATCTTACACCAACAAGGATCCGAGCGACTTTCAGCAACTCTTATTTTGAAAGTGACCTCAGGAAGACTTTGTTAGTTGTGGTTTTTGACGCCTGTCTGCAGCTCTAAGATTGTAAATCCAATCTCAGTGACATCAGCAGGGTGAAGGCTGGCCCAGGCTCCTATTTTCCTCCTCCAGGATAAAACTATGAGGAGCAGACTGAGGTGGCTCTACCGTCGTTCTCCTGCAGGAGCTCCATACAGCTGATCCACCTCACTGCTGATCTCCCGCCCGAGAAACGACGCAGGATCCGGCCACCGGGAGGGCAGAGGCGGACAGTCTGAGCGACACAGAGCGCAGCTTCCTCGCGTGATGTTGGGACACGGGAAGAAAGCAGCCGCGGCGCTGAAGAATGGAGCCGGGACGTCCGGGTCTAAGGCAATCGACCCTCTGAGGAATCTGGGTGAGTGTTTGTGCAGGAGCTCGTGCACACATCATGTGTTTAAAGATCAAAGGCTCCTCTCCTCCTCTGAGACAACAATACTGATACTGATGTGTGGTGAACCGTTACCCCCCCTGCACCGCTCTGACTGCTATAATAAGGAAATATTAATAATCAGCATGGAACGGGAAATACAAGGAATTAGGACTATAGATTATAGATTAGGCTATAATAGATTTAGCTTGACACTACAAAATATAAAGATAGGCTATAACTAAGTATAACGCAGATACAAACATATTAACCCTTAAATTAGCTAGCCAGTCATTATTTGACCTATTATTGACCTATTTTAAAATGTTTGATCAGTTTTCTGTTGCCTAATCCATTAATTTACTAATCCGTAGCACTTATAAAGGCTATCTTTGACTTTAAACATATCACGGGTGCTTTATACTCCAGTTTTTTAACATTCGAACAAACTTGTCAATCAGATAAGGTAAGATAATTGATAATTGATCCCTTTTTGATCCCACTTTTTAATAATACCAATGTATTCTTATTGTTATCCCGTCTGAATGCAGCTTTAAAAGATGAAACTATTTATTGAATTCATGTTTTTTTTGTGGGGGGGTAAATTTAAAGTATCACACACTGTCCGGGGTGATAGAAGCACTCTGTTATGCACAACTCAATATTCAGAGCTGTTATAGGAAGTTAAATCAATTAAACTGACAATCAGTTTTAGTTTTGTTTGCCAGCAAGCAGAAATATTATCTTTACTAATTCAACAGCTGTGAAGCTCAAATATAGCCATCATATGATACGTTATTTAGCATGATGTACGTCGCTTTGGACAAAAGCATCTGCTAAACAAAAATTGTAACATTGTAAACTGAAAACCGTTTAGAGTTTGGTCTGTGTGTTTGCAAAGACAATACTATTCCCATCAGCACCGTCGAGCCTCTAAACATCAGAGAAAAGCCTGTTAACACTCAGACAGTGTTTACATGCAGATGTGGCAGCATGATATTCAAATAGAAACTCTCTGTGATAGTAAGAGTGTAACCTTGGTGCAGATATCTGTGTGGTTCAAGTGAGAGCCCTCATGCAGAACTTATTCACATAAGTGCATTTCCTACAACTGTGATATTTCTGTGATCATTTGCACATTTAAACACAGCTTAAGTTATTTTAACAAAAAGATATAACTTATAGATTAATGGCACAATATTAACAGACAGATGAATTAAAGGAGGACATATTTCACTTCATTAATTCTGTATTTGCGGGGGGACAGATTGTTTTCGGGGGGCACGACTTCCCCCTGAGGAACATGTGGTTACGCCCTGATAGTCTGTTTACAACAAGCAGCTGAGCTCATTCAAACAGAGTGACTCACAACATAGAGGATTATTTTTCTTTATTAATATATGTTAACTCTGGCATATAAGCGTGTAAAAGTCCAGCTTTTACTAATGGGCAAACAATCTAAATATTTTCAGTGTGATGATCAGACAAAAGAGGCTACAAGGTGTTTTGTACAGAAGGCCTAAGGTGGACATGCAACCATTAATTTAATTTACTCTGTTTTCCTGTGAGAAGGAGTAATTTCTCGAGATCTCAACTTATTTATCTCGAGATAAAGCTTGTTTTCTCGTGATAACGGGATAATTGTCTGATGTTCTAAAACTAAACAACAGGCTGGTCACTGTGATATTACAGACCAGGACATGCCATGCTGCCATTGGCCACACTAATGATAAATTAAGCCAGTTTCCATGCCTGTGTCCCAATCCAGGGGCTGCAGCCTTCGAAGTCTGTATTTGAAGGCTGATTGCGTCACAGCAGTGTGTCGAAGGCCGTCCCATTTCGAAGGCTCCTTCAGATGCGGCCGACAAATGCGTCCTCTTGTTTCCATTAGGCCCAACGTATCCCGAGATTCATTGCACGCCAATTCAAACGAGATGGCGGACTCTTACGTGGCTGAGGAATACACTTGAAATGTGAAAGTCTTTGGTTTCAACTCAATCGAATAGCTCGAGATACACATGTTTAAAAAAAACGAAAGGGCCATTGAAACAAATTATCTTTAAAATAAGTTAGGTGATGTTAGTTATGCTAGCTAGTTAGTCCAAGAGCTACTAGTTGCTAGGCGACAGGAGTGGCATTTGGTGGGTAAGGGTGGGAACAGCTGGTGATGCAAACAGGGAATCATCCGTAGACCAGACCGTCTCATTTCAGTTCGGCTTTAACGCTCTGCACAGGCTATGAATGGATCATCCTCCGTGGACCGCCTCCTTCAAAGGCTGCAGCCTTATGATCAGTTATGATCAGCTGACGTTACGGTGGTGCAGCGTTGTTATCGAGATAACGAGATAAATAAGTCAAGATCTCGAGAAAACAACAGGGTAAATAAAAAGTATGGATGCATGTCCACTTAGGGCTTCCGTACTTTTGTGCTTTTGGTTCTGGATAAATTAATCATTAAATATAAAATTAATTGAACTGAAAAACAAACAAACACAATTCTAGTTTATTGAGTTGGTTTTAAAAGTATTTAGATATAATTTTCGATATTTCCTTTTTTATAATGTTTTTACCTCACTTGCTTTTATTTCATACAGCTGCATTTATATTTGAAAATGTTGCTGTAGCCGACTTGTTGCTTCACAGCAATTACTAATGACTTTGTACCTTCACTTTTGCTTTCACTACTTGTTCAGTGTTACTTACATACAACCTCACGTGCTGTGTAGTTAAGTAATATTTGACAGCCAGGGTTTTCATTTCTCTCAGATTGGAATTTTACATCCAAAACATACAGTATGACTGCCACATTTAGCTCTCTATCCTTCACTCTCCAAAAGCAGTGTGTATTATTTTATTCTGTTCATTTTGCTGCTATTTCAGACAGATGTTCCAGTGGCATTTTACTGGTAATTTTCCACCTCTTGCAAAGTGTTCAGTGTGTATAGAGTTGACTTCAGGTCCAGTGAGATCCACATGAGTAATCCATCATTTTCCTGTTTTGTGTGTATAAGTGCAGCACAATTGTTTTTTTTGAGTGTTTGGCCTTTACTCCCTTGACAGAGTAAATATCTCAACATTAAAGACGTGCAGTAAATCGGTTGGTTTGGTTCAGTTCAGTCTGTGTAATCACTCAGACCACACGGTTTCATCACACAGGCTGAGGACACTCTCTCAGA
Organism: Semicossyphus pulcher; assembly: GCF_022749685.1. Classification (NCBI taxonomy): domain Eukaryota; kingdom Metazoa; phylum Chordata; class Actinopteri; order Labriformes; family Labridae; genus Semicossyphus; species Semicossyphus pulcher. The sequence continues at coordinate 6,895,437 of NW_027211670.1, forward strand.
TATACACACAACCACACAGCCACCGAATGTCTCCCAAGGCTGCAACGTTGCTCTCCTTATTTACAGTAGCTGAGTGTGAGTTCAAGGAACCAAGACGTCTTTGTGAGTGTAGCAACCCAGCCCTTCCTAAATCACACACTGAGACTTTCAGTTTCAGTCGCTGGAGCTGGAGCTGCTTACTCAGCGCAGGAATATCTGTGGAGGAGAGATTAAGGGTAACGTCACAGCACTTTTAGAGTTTCCCTTTTGAAGTCAAAACAGTCCGTTTGCTAAAAAATACAATTTAAACCATGAAAACAAAGACACCCCCCCCCCCCCCCCCCCCAGTTTCAAGCCTCTCTACATTGGAAACTTGAGATATCAAATACCAAACACTCTGTAGGCACTACAATAACTGGACGTTTGTTGATTAGATTACTTGGCTTGAAGTGGAGCTTCACTGGGCACATGAAACCATCCCATTATAGGTCTGTAGTTTCAGCCCAGGGTTAAAAATAACCTCCTCTAATGCCACTGCTTGCTTAAAATAGTTCCATATACGTGAAACCTACAAGTTTCCCAAATTAGTGTCCCCATGGCATCCAAAATGCCTCCATACTGGACAAACGCAAGGTTAACTTTATTGCTCTTTACACTACATCACCTGACACTTGCCTTTTCTGCTGTCGTAACTACCACAGCCACTAGAGGTGGCCTAACGAAATATTATAGATAAGATGATGCACAGATGACCTTTGCACTTTAGAGGTGTTGCGTTTGCAGCATTCTTCACTGCCTCCAAATAGCCCCAAAAATGTAATACATGCAACTTTAGCATTTCCTGATATTATAAATGTATTCTAAAGCCTATGTTATGCTATGCTAAGCTAAGCTAATTACTGCCTGGCTCCAACTCCATTCTTAACAGATACAATCTGAGCGAACCGATCTTTTTATTACACTCTTAGTAAGAAAACAGATACACGTCTTTTCCCAAAGTCCAGTATTAAAATATGCATGTTTGCAGATTCAGTTTTACACAGCGAGTCTCTCAGCACTTTCATAAGTTGTTGATGCAAAAAAAAAAGATGAGCAATGACCAAATGTGTGTCTCATGCACTTGATTTCGTAACATGGCTTTGTCTCCTCCTGAGTGATTCAAGCTTTTGAATGTACTTGAAATACTGATTCACAGGTCAGGAAAACATTTAACAGAATATATTTTGCATCAAACACGATGAATTCACTCCTACTGAGCTGCCTTCTGCTAATCCAATCATAGACGGCTCAATGCCCAAAGATCAGTCATCATGTAGATGTGGAAGAACAGATGTTGCACACTCAGACTGACAGTTTACAAAGGAAGGTTTAACTGCAGCTGGATTCATTCACACGGAGGGAGAACGCTGCAGGCTGTAAGGCCACAGATATTCCATAACAACCATCGCAAAGTTTGGAACTATAAAAGATTTCAAGCGAGTTTTGCTCAGAGGAGCTTCACTTATCTGAAAAGGGACGCCAACGAACACTTCAAAGTTAATTGTCATGACATGACGTCATATAAAAGCAAGTTATTAAAGATGGGGGTCTTTAGATTTGGTACAAACGTCCGTTCATGCTGGAGGATGACAAAGGTCAAAGGTCACAGTGATCTCAAAAGAATGAGGCAAATGTCCATGATGAAGACTTTTTTTTTTCAACCAAAAGTTCAAAGATCAACTTCCTGTTCTTCAATTGTGATAACTCAGAAGTTTCACAAGTATTTGGTGGTCAAAGGTCAAAGGTCACCGCAGGGCTGCAACTATTTTGATTGTCGACTCGTCATCGTTTTTTGACTTGACTCGGCTAATTAATTGCACAATGACTTAATGGCTCTTATTTGCCTATCAGCTTTTAAATGTAGTGTGCGGTTCTTTTAATCATGTGCTCACTAACGATAAACAATACATTCTGAGTTCTTCTTTCAGGAATATGTCTTTGCTGCTGATTTGGCTCCTGAAGAGAAATATCCAATAAAATAAATAAATAAATATTCAATATACAAAAATCCAATATCAAGTTTATGTACAAAAAACCAACGACAAAGTGCTGAAAATATATCAAATCAAACACAAGTCCATGGTGCCTTCTCTTGCTCTTGATGCTCCCGTGATAAGCAAGGTCCGCCTTACAAATCCTGCAGGCAATCCTTGTCTTTGCAGCGTTGAGGCTGAAATGCTCCTAGACTTACCAAGTTTTAAGACGCCATGGTTGCATCGGCTGCAACACCAGCAGCTGTCGCTTCCCGGTCGCTGTTCCACAGGCGCAACTCTCAGCGGAGATAGGCCCAATCCCAATCTCAACCCTAAAGCCGTAGCATTGAACCCTCACGGACTTTAATGTCGTGAACGTCAGAAAAAAAAGTCAGAAAGGCGTTATTGTTAATCCTTTGCTAACATTTAACTGAAAATCACAGAAAGTCCGCAATTTTGCATTGAAAAGTCGGCATCAGAGCCCTCACGCACTTGGCGATTTGACAGCGGGATAGCACTAAGCACAAGCTGCTTTCTCACTTGTAAAAAAACCCGGCTTTTTTGTGTAGTGGGAAAGGCTACAATCAGCATTCAGACCCGGATCAAATGACTCTGCAGTAGACCCGGGTAATTATCACCTTGGCCTCTTTGCTCCATTGGTAACTTCTGCGACTCCTCGTCATCTCAGCACAAAATCTGCCCTTCTCCTTCCGAGCAGCGCTCCAACATCGTTCCAAATTTGTCAGCGCCGAGTTTGATACATAGACTGAATGAGTAATAGATACAATAAAGACCTCAGCACCGTTTACTAACCCTGTCTCCGGCACGTTTGTAACGTCATGGTGACACAGGAGAATACTCCACTGGCGATGGGAAAAGAGATAATCAGCATTTATTAGCAGGTCTTCCTGGGTCTGAGAAACCTGCATCAAAGCGCTCATTTTGGTGGGAAGAGGGATATTACAGGGAATGAGTGTGGAGATTGGGATTTATTCACAGTAAGGATGCGAGATGGCTCACCCCTCAGCAAACTCAGCTCTGGAAAACGATGTCATGTCCGCGCACAGCATGAAAAACACACGCAATGATAAATTTTGTGTGCACCCCAGGTCACTTTGACCTCTTATTCTTCCGATTACATTGCACTTGATATCTTAGCAATGCATGGAGGACTTTATCACATCTTAGTTTAGTTTTCTATCCGCCCAAAAGAACATCTGCGATCGATCAGTGGACAACCTCCCCTCACCCCCCACGTTCTCTGTTACTGAATGATTGTGGTGCGACCTCTCCAGTTTAATGTAATCTGCTTATTCTTGTTTCTTTTTTGTTTTGTTTTTAGGGTCATGTATTCTTTGAAATATTTTTTGTACACAGACACAGTTACTCTGCCATTCTGTGGGAAACAATGATGGATGTAAAGTGACTTTCCAAAACTTTATGAAATGTCTTCTGGCTGACATGAAGGCACACTCATCCTCATCTTTGTAAATGGTGTCACAGGATTTCATAACTGCCCAGATGCACTCAGCTAATTGGAATTTTACCTCCTCTGGAATCAAGTCCTCGTCTCTCTCTCTCTACTTTCATTTCATCAGATCCTTCTGTCTCTCTCTCTCTCTCTGTGTGTCCGTACCTTCTCATTTGTAACCACACCCAGCTGCTGGTTACAAGCTTCCATAAGAGGAGCTGTGGTTTCACTGATGTATACATACACCCACTCCTAATTATGACTATGCTGTTTTCTTTTCTCTTTTCATCCTCCCTCCCTGCCTTCTTTCAGTGCTACAGAAAGAGTTCACATCCCCTGCTTCCATCCAGTACGGTGTGTCTTTCTTCAACCATGGTTTTGTCTGTTTTCTTTCTAGGAGTGCAGGACGATGAAGATGTGAAACGGATGCTGCAGGGCTCCAATATGATAAAGGTATTCTCCTTAGTAACTGCTTGTAGTTGTCAGTTGTTGTTAGCAGTGGATTATAGTAATAATACATGTATTTTTTATATTGAAAGGTCCGCTCGCCTCGCTGGCAGAAGCGGCGGACTCTGAAGCTGCTGGAAGACGGTGTCACGATCTGGTGTCAGTCCCACAAAACCTCCAGCCGAGCCAAGGAGCAACAATCCTGTAAGTGTGTCTATGTGAATCAGAATCAATCGACAAGACAATAATTGCAGAAACATACTTTACAAGCACAAACTTACAGGATCACATGTAGGGTGCAAGGCAGAGAAAGTCTTATATCGGCAAGTGGACACACTAAAAAATCTAAGTGAAATAATTTCTACAGACTGTCTAGATATAGAAGGTGTCAGTTAAGGTGTAGGAATAAGGGTAAGTCAAATTAAGTCAAACTTTAGAGCAAATCCACTCTCCTTGTTCCTGGCTCCAGTCAGCCTAAAACGAGCTATAAGCTCTTATTTTGTGTTACACAAATACTGTATTGGAATCAACTAACCAATTAAAAGGTAAAGAGGTAAAATAACTGTTTTTGTCAATGGAGTCTGGTGGCCTTTAAGAGAGCGATGGAACAGCAGTTTGTTTGATCTGCTTCAAAGACCAAATTGTTACATGTTGCATTTTGCCTCGAGTTTTGTTTGCGTTCACACGGTAGCTTTTACCAGCCGACCAAAAGATTTGATGCGCGAGGAAACTGCTCTCTGAATTTCATGTGGAAAACTCCCTGAAGTAAACTAAGAAAGAGAGAGCAAGAAGAGAGAGAACCAAAGACTTTAATGTTTTGTTTCACAGATCGATCAGTTTAGTTTCTCAATGAACAGTTTGAACACCTCTGTATTTTTGTGCGTTTCCACAAAGCATTTGTGAAATTGTTTGGTCGGCCCGTATTTCTAAAAGGGCCTTCACCTCATCGCTCCCCCACGTCTGTCCTCTATTCACCTTGCCACGTGGCTGGGTCCAAGGATTGCGTGGCAGCCCTCAAAGCCTGCTTTACGGCTGCTTGCTGAAGATATCTACTTGAGCTTTACCAAATCTTTTTGTACCTTTTCTGTCATTTGTAACCCAAAACATGAACATATAGGGCCCAGGTTTATTTATACGTAATCACCTTGAACTACCTCTGTCCTTTTTACATATTGTCACACTGAGCTGAAATCTGGTGCAGTAGAAGAGGACCTTTCCAGCTCAGGTGTTGGCTGCTGGGAGCCGAGTGGATCCATATGGAGTTCTTTCACATACATTCAACCCTGAAAAACTTTAAATAAGTTTCTAAATCCTTTGATGGCACCCAGTGAGAGCCCCACCCCGACGTTATGACCATCCCACTGTGGTAATTAGTAACAAGCAGGCCTTTCCTTCAACATAGTAAGTATACAGCGCTATGACTGGGCATGTACAATGAAACATGGATCTATTTATGCTAGCTTAAATGCTACTTACTATCCTGTACAGGGATAGACTCGCTCACACAGCCTCTCCTGTCCTCCACTATCAGACGCTCTACTCCATGATTACAGAGCTCATCTATTTTGAGCCGAACATGGCGGCCGGTCATGCTGTAGTTCAAACAGGGAGATTATAGTTCATTACACGGTGGTGGGAGTCGGCCTCGAGCCTGTGGTTTGGTGCTGTATAGTTACTATAAGACTCACCCACTTCGTTAGCCTCCAAGTACAGTACAAGGCCTCTAATTGCCATGAGAGTAGATCTGCGTGTGATGTGGCGCAGTGCGGCTTTGGTGTGCACAGCTACTGGTGTTCCTCTAACTGTAGCTGTGTGTCTGTGTGTGTGTACAGTAATGGAAATGGACTGTACTTATATAGCGCTTTTCTAGTCTTCTGAGCACTCAAAGGGCTTTTACATTACATTACATTCACACACACATTCACACACTGATGGCAAAGGCTGAAGTGCCAATCTCCAATCAGATCTATGCAATCAGACCCATTCATACCCAGTGGCTATGGCAATTTGGGGTTCAGTGTCTTGCCCAAGGACACTTCAGTCAGGGATCGAACCCCAAACCTTCCGATTGAGAGACCACTGTGCCACAGCCGCCCAGTATGGGTTCTCACAGAAACACACTCTGAAGCGGAAGTTGAAATGATCTTGTTTTTAGCTGAATTGTCTGAAAGCTCCCACGTAGATTGAACTAAAATACTATAATGGGAAGTTGAACGAGAGTACAAATTATGACTCATTCTTTTGCACCATAGTCATCAAAGTTTGTATCGGACCCATATTTCCCAAGCGACACATCATATGAACATTGTGACAGTGACTTTTCTCAGGATGAACTTTTTTAACCTGTCTTTGTCTCAGCAGCTTGCCCTTGTGAGATCTGGTAAACTATGTCTCTTTTGGTGCTGCTGACGCCTCTTTCCAACCAGATAAATACACTTTATGTGCCTGGGGGACAGGAGTAACCAACAATTTACAAGACTTGATTAAAAATGTTGTCAGAACAAAAAAGAGCGTGCAGATTCCACTATTTTTGTGTTTTTATGTACCCACCTAGCTTGCATTTTTCCATCGAAAAGACGTTCAAAACTGGTTAAAAAGTAAGTTTTTTTGCCGACTATTTGAAGACGTTGATTAAACGTTTATGTTTAGACCAGATTTCAACTGCTTCCCAGCTTTAAACGTCTGTGCTCAATATAGCCCTGATTTAGTCCGGCTACGTGTAGCCCATTTTACCCCCAATTTTTTTAAGATGATTTTTTGGGCCTTTCATGGCTTTATTGAGAGGACAGTGGACAGGGGAAGAGAGTGGGGATGACACACGGCAAGGGGGCCAAGGGAGGGGGACTATGGACTATCGAGGACTATGGCCTCTGTATATGGCCGCCGATCTAACCGCTGAGCTAAACTGGCACCCCCCAAATTTTTATAAAATAGATTAAAGTTAGTTTTTGCTCAGGCAGCTCGCAGGATGTTTGAAATCCCATCATGTAAGCAAAGTCAGCAGTGATTACAAGGTTTTTAGTTTCATTTCTTTGACATGGTTTATGTAAAGCCACGATTTAGCTCTGAATTAGACAGGCTATGTGAAGCCTGCTTTTAGACCATCAGACGAAATAGCATTAGCAGGTGCTTTAGTGTCTAATACCCAGTGAGCTTCAACGCTGAATTTTGGTTGAAAACAGGGTGAAATCAGTTCTAAATATCTGAGACTTAATTTCAACCTTTTTTCAACCGGCTGAAATACTGTGACGACATCAACGTGTCAGAAACACATTTCTGTTTAATCATTTTGTTAATTTGTTCATCATAGCAATGAAAGGGTGACGAAAGTCATGATTGTGGCAGCATTTCTCAAAAATCATTTTGCAGTGGTGCGTGACATCCGGTCTACACAAAGACGTCATTTTAACACATTTTATTTTTCATACAAAAATCATAAACACGGCGCTTTATGGGCTGTGTGATGTTAACAAGAAGATTCAGAGACATCGTAAAGAGAGAACTTTTCCACAGAAGAATAAAAAAGAAGACTGAGCATGTGCAGCTCTGACCGTGAAGGCTGAACGACCCCTGGATGCTGACGTAGTTCATTAATACCTAACGGACATGTGATTGAGAGGCCGATAGCCGACAGGGATGAGAAGCTGGCTTGAGTACAGTTGATGTGGGGTCGAATCCAGGTCAACCCATTTTTACAAAAAAAATGTTTGGTGCACTGCTCACTTACCATTGCAATTTTCAAGTTGCATCTCATATTTAGCGTCTAAAATGATTGTATAAGTGAGCAGTGCATCACATTCACCAAAAACATTATTGCAAACACAAGTGGAGCTTGATTCGATCTCACAAGAGCTGCATTCAAGTCCAGCACTCACCACCGCAGGCCACCAAAATCTCTTTATACCCATCTCCCTATCAGGTGTTAATCACCTACGTCAGCATCCAGGGGTCGTTCTGCCTTAATAGTCAGAGCTGCACAGCTGAAGTACCTGCACATGCTCAGTTTTCTTTTTTCTTCTTATGGTTCAAACTGCTCCCTTGATGATGTGTCTGAACCTTCTTGTTAACATCACACAGCCCATAAAGCGCCGTATTTATGTGTGAAAAATAAAATGTGTTGTACGTCTTTGTGTAGACCGGATTTAACCCACCGCTGCTAAATTATAAATTTTGGAGAAATGCTGCTTCAATCATCACTGTCATCACCCTTGCATTGCTAAAATGAACAAATGAACAAATCTGTAAAACATAAATGTGTTTCTGACACGTTGATGTTGTAACCGTATTATAGCTGGTTGAAAAATGCATGCGGTCTTAGACGTTCAGGCCTGATTTCAACCTATTGCCAACCAAATTTCAACCCCCGGTTGGTGCTCACATGGGTGTCACTCTGTGAGCATCCTCCTTTGGAACAACATCTGGTATATTTAGCGCAGAGTTCCTGTCTCTGCTGTGTATCTGTAACCACCAGCTGATGTTTGGTCTGCTGGGATGTTTAATTTGGATGATTCAATCCATCAGACGGTGTGATGTGATTATGTAGTACAAATATAAACGTCAAGGTGTGCTGGATAAACAAACAGGTTGAAAATAACACACAAACAGCTCTGTTTGAGAGGGAAACACTTACGGAAAGGTTGCCTGAGATGTGTAAATGTGTGCTCACCCTTAATAGAGTGTCTAAATTTAGTAGGAATTATAATCAACAGTGCAGCTCATCAGTCATCAGTGTTATTAGGTTCCAAACCAGCGTTGGCATTTGTCCTCACACATTATTCTGCTAAAATACAGTGTTAGGTCAAATATTTTCACTTACAGCAAGAAAATCAAATGTCTTTTCTTGTTCCCTGCCACGCCTCGTGCTCTGCAACCATCATTTCCTGTTTGCAGCATCCAAACTGACAGTAGAAGCTGTAGTAGGTAACATTATTAAAACTAACTTTATGTTATATTTGCTCAAACTGTCACTTTAAACATGCAAATCATATTCCTCTGTCCTACTGCTCCTAATGGCACTTGTAAGAATCCAACGCTCCCGAAACACACAACCAATCAGAGCCGTGCAGTCTCTGTGTGCTTTGATAGTGTTGGTGGTGTAATACAACGGCTGCAGTCATTTCACGTTTTGACCGCCATATTGTATATCCGGCTCCTTTAGTTACTGTGGTTACTAGCCTGCGAGCGCATGCAGAGAGAGAGGGGGAGGGACCTGGAGGTTGTAATCTTTCCGCTCTCTTCTCCAACTTACCTACTGCGGCTTTAACACTGAAGAAAATAGTGGAATAGTGGAGCAGAAATAGTGGAATTCCTACTAATATTTGCAGTAAAGAGGAAAGTGTGGAAATTAATTTGCATGATTATTCCAAAGTAAATAAAAGCCGAGAGGCTGTGGAGGGAACACAGATCTGTATTCAGAAGTTCAACTTTTCAAGCTCAAAATGACACGACCTTAAAACCTCACTGCACAGACGGCTTAATGTGGAATAATGGCACAAAGGAGAGGCTGAGTTGGACTTCTTTGGGTTATGTTGAATTTTACTAGTACTACTAATGCTCTAACCACTGTTAATTGATAATGCAGGGAACAAGAGATGGACTGTTGAGTAATGCGAGTACAGTGTGTTTAACAATATTTGAGTCTGCGAGTGAAAGTAACAAAGAGAAAGATCAAGACTGACAGCTCTGGTTATGTTTGCATCCATTCAAGCGTGCAGCAGTTGAGTACATTTTCCTTTTGTCTCCTCCACTGATGTATATATCAGGGTTATGCGAGGAAAAAAGCTTGTTGTACGACGTGTTTAAAGGTTATTGAACTGGAAGATGAAAAGCCAGTCTTCAGATAGAGCCGAGAGATTCAATAATCATGTAAATATGGGGATAATGGTGCACATATCAGACCCCTGGAAGATTTGGTCCAATGTTGGAAGATTGCTGTTCAATTCTGTGAAACTGTTTTGGGAGCTCTTAAAATATCCTACATGTATCTGTCTTTGCCTCTAATATGGCAAACACCTCAAGCAAGACAGCATCAAGAACGTCTTTCTCTTGGTCTTTAGCACAGAAGCTCTTTTCCCTCATTTTGCTCCTGTAGTTCTCCGTATCTGCTGCATGGTTTTCTCCTCTCCAGAATACTGACTGAAAGCAGACTTATCAATAAATTCATAGTGTTCGACAGAGCTGTACTCGACTCAGCATTTAAGAAGTCTAATCAGATTTGGTTTTTAATGCGAAGCTTCTGCTCTTTTTCCTTTTTTACGCCACGCTACACGAGTCTCATGTTGTAGCTGCAAGACTTTATCAGAATTTTCCATGAGCTCTGGCTGTTGGCAGGCCATTAAAACATTCCCAGTCAACTACTTTCATAGTGTTTTAAGTCATGTCAAATGTTTTACTATGTCATTTTAAGGGATAAAAGATTTGTGTCAGTTGCTTAGAGCAGTAGCTCTTCTCGCAGCCCCCCAAGGCCGACCGAAGTGATTCCCAGAGACTCTGAGAAACTGTTATAGTCAGGGTTTTCACTGGTTCTAATCACAAGGTTCGTTTGTTTTGGAGAGGAGGAGGCCTCTGCAGATAATTTGCTTCTGGTAAAAGTCCCTGTGAATATTGAACACTAGAGAAACACCTACAAATAAGCTGGAGGCAGCTAAATGCACAGCCCCTTCTGACCGCCTGTGTTCACTGTCAATTTTGATATTTTTTGATGTGAAGTCTGACGGCTCCATTCTGAGACTTTAAAGTTTTAGTCTGCCATGCTGTAACTCATGCATTTCTCTCTCTTCCCTCAGTCTCTGTCTTGGAGGTGGAGTGTGTTCGTGAGGGCTGCCAGTCAGAGACGTTGCGGCCGATGGTTGGCTCTGTACCAGAGGGCCGGTGTTTGACGGTGGTCTTCAAAGGGGCCCGTAAGAGCCTGGATCTTCTCTGCCAGAGCCCGGAGGAGGCTCAGCACTGGGCCCGCGGCATCCGAACCCTGCAGGGGAGGGTGGACAACATGACCCAGAAGGAGAAACTGGACCAATATCCTTATAAATCTGTCTGTGCTATATTTAGGGCGATACCAGCAATAACAGCACAAGAAAGTCTCAAACCAGACTGCTAAAAGTGCAACAAACATCCAATAAAGGACATGTTGCTACTTTTGTAACCGCCACCTTTTTCAATGAAAGAAAATGTTAAAAAAATACCTAAAGAATGCCTATACAAAGGCGTTTTATTCCACTATAACAGCCCTCTCTCTGTTTATTATTCTGCTTATTACATGGCTACGTACTAGAGTTTAATATTTGGCACAAAATAAAAATGGTTTTATTAGTTTAAAAATTATCTTATTTCACAAGAGTGCAGCCCCTGATTGAGGTCTTCTGACCTGTAATTGTCAAAGCTTTGTGTCTTTGTCTCTTCCTTTCTTCCACTGTTCACTCCTTTCCACTTGTTTTTCCTACAGACTTTAAGTTATAATATCGATAAGATCTCAGTTTCGTTCTCTTTGGCGGCACCTATGGTAATAAACGGTAATTGCAGGAGCACACTTTCCAGATCTCCAGACAGTGCTGCATGTGTGCTGCCACGGTTGGCTCCGGTTGTAACTCTTGATTTTCCTCGCTGACGGTCGCTTCCCTTTTTAGACTGTTTGCTTCATCTGAGCATCGAGTTTGTTTCTTCTTCTTTGGATTTTCACTTCTTGTTGAAGTTGTATCTGTAGTCATCCATCTTTTCTTTGTTTGTTCAGCCATAGTAGATTACTGTTTACTCGCAACACTTGCAGAGACCAGAAAAGCAGCCGCTTATCTCTGCCTACCCTCTCTGGCAGACCAACCACTGCTGAGTGGTGAATGAATTTTTTCTGCGAATGTCGCCATAGACAGTAAAGGTCCGTAATTCTGCAAATGCAAAGGCTTTCATCAGTGGGCCATAGGCTCAATCACCATTGTGTTATCTCATTTGGTGATAGATAGTGACCCATTGTCACCTCCATGACAGCCTGTCCACGATTCCATTGATATAAACCGCTTAAAGATACAATCACCACAGCGGATGCAATCGACATTATCAATAAACAAAGTATTCAGTCCAAAAGCATTTATTCCATCAATAAGTATCCACGGATCGGCGTTACTAATCAGTCGTCGGAAACGCTGCATTTTCCTGTCTATTTACTGTAATAACTTCATATTCCTTTTGAATTCCCGCTCTGTTCCGATATAAACAACATGGAGGTGAGCCCCTTCCTTTTCTATAGAGGTGTCATTTGAACCAATAGGAGCTTCCATTACTGGTTCTCAGCCTACAATATCCAAGCGTTAAAGGAAAGTGCCTGCCCCTCTTTGACGGCAGGCAGAGCCGGCCAATGGCAACCACTAGAAGTGACATCACCTGCAAGCTAATGAAATTCTGAACAGGGCAAACATTAAATTTAACAGACTATGTCCTTCAAATTGAAGCTACTTGATGTCGTCCTTTAGAGTCTGTGATCTCTTAAGAAATAACTGACCGCAGAAAGTTGTAACTGCCCAATCAGAATTAAGCACTTAACTAAACCACCAATTACTGCACTTCTCCACTTCCTATTGTGCTTCCTTGACTATATTTGTGTCACCTGGATTCATGCGTACCTGAGTCGAGCCGACCAGAACCACGATGATAAGATGAGCTATGATGAAGTCCAGACACTGCTGCAGATGATCAATATTGACCTGAATGACCAGTACGCGCGCAGCCTCTTCCAGGTAGCACTCGCACATTGTTAAAAACTAATATCTATGATTGTAATCTTTACTGAAAGCGATTTATAAATAACTAATGGCAGCGTCTCTCTGTTCCCCTGACAGAAATGTGACCAGTCGGCTGACGGTCGTCTGGATCACGGAGAGATCGAAGTGTTCTGCAGGGAGCTGTTACGCAGACCGGAGCTGGATGCTGTGTTTATCCGCTACTCTGCTAACGGCTGTGTCCTTTCCACTGTGGACCTGAGGGATTTCTTCAAGGACCAGGGGGAGGATGTGTCACTCACCCACGCCCAGAGCGTCATACTCACCTATGAACTCAATGAATGGGGTACAGTACTGAGTTACAATATACTGTGTGTCAGTAACAAATGACGTTCGAGCCAAGAGTATTTGTGTTTTAGAAGCTGAACTTCGACCTCCAGCACCAGTTTGCTCACTATCAAATACTTCCTCTCTTTCATCGACTTATATTTGTGCCTTTTGCCCAGTACAGCCCAGAAGAACCAGTTCATGACCCCCAATGGTTTCACCATGTACATGCTGTCCAAGGAGAACTGTGTGTTTAACCCAGATCACGCCAGGGTTTACCAGGACATGAAACGCCCGCTATCGCACTACTTCATCTCCTCTTCCCACAACACCTACCTCACCAAGGACCAGCTGACCGGCGACAGCAGCACTGAGCCGTATATCCGGTAAGAATCAAAGAGGCTGAACACCCTGTGGACTTTTGTCACTGCATGGAGGTGTTGTACAGGAGTTTGAATGTAGCTTGCTGGGATACGACAACAAGTTTAAAATATACTATTGTCCAATTTTTGTCCTGTTCTTTGTCTCTTCCAAATATGGTGTTGAAATATGAACGTTATGCACATTCTCATGTTATTAGTGACATGATTATTTGTAAAATCACAAGTTAATTTTAATAATTTATTGTAACACATTTGTATACAGACTGTAAAAAAGAAGTTGAAGAATCCTTTTTGCTTTCAAAGCTAAAGCCAATAAAGAAGTGCCTGAAACCTGCATTCTGTCTAAGGCCTGCAGGGGGCGACTCCACTAGATTAAGAAAAAGAGAAGTCCCATCATTTAATATCTTCAGTGTCATGCAGAGATCTGTTTATTGAGCTGGATAAATAGCTTAATTGCTGTCATGACGATGGCCGATGGGTTCCCTGATTGAAGCGTTCAGCCTCTTTTGGTCTCCGCACAGACTCGAATTGGATTGGTCAAAACTACCCGGGCTAAAAAACTAAAACCAGACCGCTTCAAAACTCTTGTCCGTCACCCACAAGTTCCCACAAGATATCAGTGTGTAGTGATTATTGTTATCTTTACCCCAAACACACCGTCGCATGTTCACCCAGTCTTCATATGTTTCACAGGATGCATGCCGTAGACCGGACTTAATTTGGACTTTGTTCCGATGTTCCTCCAAGCACCAAAAAAAAGAAAGGGCCCAGATTAGTTATAAACCCCTAAATTACAACTTAACTCACTGCTCCTTGTCTGTTTTAGAGATTCCTGATGATGATTTTTCTCTTAGAGCCCTGAATCATGGCTGCCGCTGTGTCGAGCTGGACTGTTGGGACGGTGATAAAGGAGAGCCGGTCATCTACCATGGACACACCCTCACCTCCAAAGTGCCCTTTGTGGAAGTCATTGAGACGATCAATGAGTATGCTTTTAAAGTGAGTAGACTCCTAGAGTTAGAATCATTTTACAGACACAAACATACAGATACAATGTGCGGATGAATTTCAAAAGTTTAAACACAAGCTCTTTCTAAATTAATGAATTTAATCATTTAAATGCATAAAGATGATTTCCTTCTCCCTCTATGGAAAAGTCCCTTCCTGACTTTGCACCCTGGTTCCTCTCTCCCAGGCCTCTCCGTACCCTGTGATCCTGTCCCTGGAAAACCACTGCTCCGTAGAGCAGCAGACAGTGATGGCTCGACAGCTGCGATCCATCCTGGGAGACAAGCTGCTCACAAAGCCCCTCAGTGGTTTGGACCCTCACAAGCTGCCTTATCCAGAGGTGAGGAGACACTGGGTGAAAGTTCAATCCCATTAAGAACGACAATACCTGTTGTAACCTATGGTGTCTGTCACTGGGACATACAGTAGATTATGTTTGCACTGGAATAGTGGAAGTTGTTGCAGTTGCCTGAGATTAAAAAACCTGATATGATTAAATGATTGGTCCAGATAGATATTTGGAGAGTGTTTGCTACTCGTCAGTGGAATGTGGACGTGGTTAAAAATAGCCGATGACTCACCCTGAGGATTTCACTCTCACACACACAATATTCAGACTCTCTCTAGCTCCATGTTGAGACTTTAATTTCCGTCTTAGGTGAGGCATTCGCTAACTGCCTCTCTGACTTTATGGTGTCTCTTACTTTGTTAGAGTTCAGTGTAACGCAGAGACAGACTGTGCTGGATTGGAAATCAGCCACCTGCTCTTCTGTGTCCTACTTTTTACACAGTTCCACATTATCATAATGTGCGAGTTTGTGCACTCACACAATCACATGATCTGCACCCCAGTGATCACACTACCTTGAGGAACCTTCACAACAACGTTGCCCTCTAGCCTCCGTCATGCGTGTGCCTAGAATTACACTTATATAAATTGCTTTGAGGAATTTATTCTCAAGAACTGTTGTAATCTTATCTTTACGTTGTCATGCATTATACATTTGTAAGCAATCATAATAAAAGTAGCTGTAGTAGAAGGCTGAATGAAATAAACCCTAAACATATGGATTGATTATACACAGATATGGCTGCACAGGTACACAGAATGCTGCATGTGTTGCATACAGTTTATATATCAGTACATCAGCTTTAGTTCCCCTGCCATCCACACATTTTTCAGATTTTAAGAACGTTGTACAGTTGGGAGAGGTTTAGGGGACACATAGAAGTATTAATCAGAATTAATCAGCAATAATCAGGGAGAGAAAATCAAGAGTTACAACCGGAGCCAACCCTGAACATCACATGTAACTCTGTCTGGATATCTGGGACTTTAAATATGCTTTCTAGTTCCTTGTGAAACTCTGTCCAGAAAAGCCTTAATACTGGGCACCCCCAAAATACATGGCAGTGGTTGGCCTCTCGAGATCCACACTGTCTCCAACATTTGTTATCTCCTCCGGCAAAATGTGTTTTCTGTTTTGTGTAATAAAGATTACTGCATTATGTTCTGTATAGTTCGTTTCATATAACGGATATCAGGAAACATATTGTATATATACCAACTATCTGTGATAGACCCATATCGACCAATAACATCAACAAACCAATATATGGGTCAGCCTAAAATTTTAAGTATTTCTTACTCTTTATACTCCGGAGTAAAAAAAACAAAACATTATTTTTTATATTTTGCAAAGCGACTGGTAACTACAGACGCAAAGAAAGGTCAAATTTTTTATCTGACATTCAGGGAAGAAGAAGCTAAAAGTTGCATGTTTACAGTTAGGGTTTTGTTTTTGTTTTAAACATATCATCACTACAGCATCATTTTTCAGACAAGTTGTTAATGTTAAGTGTGTGTGATATGTGTGTTGTGTGTGCAGGACCTGAAGGGTAAAATCCTGGTGAAGGGAAAAAGGGAGCGTGTGGTGGAGGAGGGAGCATGCAGCTCCTCAGATCTGAGCTCCTCAGACGAGGAGGCGAGCCGGTCTGAAGGCAAACCCAGGAGAAAAAAAGAGGACAAGAAGGTGGGCACACCTCCCACCAGCTCACCTTTATCCAGGCAGCATAAGATCTGGTCATAAATACGACGATGTGTTTGTGTGTTTAATCTCAGCCAGGTGTGTCTAAGCTGAGTCCGGAGCTGTCGGAGCTGGTGGTTTACACCCGCAGTGTCCCCTTTAAAAGCTTTGAACAAGCAGCCAAAAACCCAGCAACAGACATGTCCTCTTTCTCTGAGAGTGAAGCACTCAGGCACGCAAAGGACTCAGGTATGATGTGTATATGTCAATAAACTCACTGTCTAAAAGTAAAGGGAAGTAGTTTGCATGGTACCCAAAATTACCTTTTTCTGGCAGCACAAGGACAAAAGCAAAATGAGTGTTTTTTCTAGCATACCATTGGGCTTACTGGACTTTTCTTGCCCTCCAGGGATGCATTTTGTGCGTCACAACAGCCACCAGCTGAGCAGGATCTACCCCTCAGGCCAACGCCTCCAGTCCTCAAACTACAACCCTCAGGAGATGTGGAACGGAGGCTGTCAGATTGGTGAGAGCTTGTTTTATGATATTCTTAAGTAGACAAGAAAAAGTTACTCAGACACACATTACCGTCTTCTCTTTGGTGTAATTATGTGGCACCATACCCACATACGCACCCCTATCAAAAGAACAGCGTGGTACACAGAGATGCTGACAGTTGCTGTGTTTTCTTCAGTTGCTTTGAATTTCCAGACACCTGGTGAGCAGATGGATCTAAACCACGGCAGGTTCCTACAGAACGGTCAGTGTGGGTACACCCTGAAGCCTCCCTTCATGTGCCAGCCGGACACCACCTTCAATCCAGAGAACACTGGCGGAGGTCCCGGCCACAGACCGGTCCTGCTTACTGTTAAGGTACGATTGTGCGAGAAGTACAAAATGTAGTTTGTTGAAATCGCGTCAGAAATATGAGCTTTCATAAATATGCCAAAATACACTGGAGTGGGGGGCTGGTATGGTATGGTAAGAGGTATAGATAATGGATGGAGGGACACTGGAACGGGACATCACGCTTGAAGAATTGAAGTTTATTACTCCAATGGTTCTAGGGAGTTGTTGTTTGGGCGGCTATGGCTCAGAGGTAGAGTTGGTCGTCTCTCAAGCGGAAGGTTGGAGGTTTGGCTGCTCCAGTCTACATGTTGGGCAAGACACTCAACCCCAAATTAATCCCTTTGAATGTGCATAGATCCTAATTGGAGATTGGCATAGTAACCTTTGCCATCAGTGTGTGAGTGTGAAAGGGTTTGTTTGTTCGTTGTTGACTAAATCCTGAATCCAAACAGATCTGTTGATGCTCCATTCTAAAATGATTGTTGTTTTTCTTGTTGTTCCAGGTGATTTCAGCTCAGCAGCTGCCTAAACCAGAGTGGGACAAACCCAGCTCCATCGTGGACCCTCATGTGTGGGTGGAGATACACGGCGCTCCTATCGACAACGACAAGAAGAAAACGAATCATGTGGACAACAATGGTAAAAACCTGCCCTGCTGCCGAAAGACATCAGAGCTGCAAATAAAAATGGCTTCAGTTGAAGCATTTAGGAATTTACAGAATCTATTAGATTTTTTCATACAGTTTATATTGTAGTCAATCAACATCCTTGAGATTTGGGTTAGAAAGAGTTGACCCACCCTAAAGCAAACCCTGCTGTGTCCTCTATTCTACTCTAAATGACTATAATATACTAAAAGAACTTCATGCTGCAGTAAAGGAGATTTGAAACTAGCAACTAAGACTTTATGCCTTATTAGGAAAACACTACTGAGATGATTAATCAGCTAATATATTGGGTCGTTCTCTCATAGGCTTCTGTGCTATGAGACTTGTTTTTGACAAGTAGACTCGCCGCATGCTGGCTCCTAGAAAGAGTGCAGCTTTAAGGCGTCTCTGCATTGGTTCATTTTTTAAACCACATCCAATTATTATATACCAAGTATGCTTTTAAAACCCACTATCAAACGAATTGCGTGACTAAAGTTGGAACACACCAAATGATCAGCAGACTGGGAGTCAAACCTGCGATCAGTGTGTCAAGAACTGCAGCCTCTGTACGTGGGGCACCTGCTCTACCATCTGAGCTAAACCAGCGCCCCTGTGATCCGCTCTGTTTGCGCCATGTTTTTTCCAGTACCTGATTCTTTTCAGATCAATGTTAAAGCTCTAAGCTAGATCTAAAATTCAACTTGAGATAAATTCCCTGACACTGTGTCATGAAGGCCGTTCAGCGTTCAGATTTCCCGACTTCCTCGAATGCATCAGATCGATCCGACCTCCGTTCAACAAACGAGCATTTAAAAAGTAGTTTTCTTCTCCTCTTGAGGACAGACCTGACAAAGCTTGCATATTTACATTTTACTAATCTGCATCATGATGTTGAAGTTTCGGTAAAGGTAAGACCCGTTAATTAAAGTCAATCACAAGAAAAACGTTTTCTTTTTCTGTAAACAACGCAGCTCGTGGAACAGAAAGTCTTGACGTCGTTCATTGCCGCTCCGGTTAGATTGCACCCTCAGTGAAAACTGCACACTGCCTCATATTTGTGAATAAAAAGAATGATAATAAATAATTAAAAAATACATTTTTAAATGATTTGATTTTACTTTTTTCCAAGGGCCTGTGTTCTGGGCCGGCCTTTATTTGTTCGAGCCAACCACACACCCGGCTATTTATAGAGAGCCGGCTTTTATTTGACTACTGGCTGATATTTGAGAATTCACGGTATTGTGTATAAATCTTTCAGTAAGTTCTCTTTCTCTGTTTCAGGCTTCAATCCGCGCTGGGACTGCACCTTTAACTTTACCGTCCATGTCCCTGACCTTGCTCTGGTCCGCTTCATGGTGGAGGACCATGACTACACCTCAAGCAATGACTTCCTGGGACAGTTCACCCTGCCATTCACAAGTCTCCGTACAGGTGTGTGTGTGTGTGTGTGTGTGTGGGAAAGTAAAATACAGATTTAACATGATTTTGCACTATACTATTATACTACCACTATAAGCGATATACAATTGCAATACTTAAGAATCACAATACACATACAGCATATTGTCCCTTAAAGAAAGCTGCTATCATGGGTTTTTGACGAAAGATTTCCTCTCCTGACCTTCTGTCCTTTCTCTCGGCAGGTTATCGTCACGTCCGACTGCTCAAGCTGGACGGCTCCAGCCTCTCACCCGCTTCGATCTTCGTCCACATCAAAGTCACTCCATGTGACAGCAGTCCATCCAAAGCATCTGCTAAATCACCGGCCAAGTCTTCAACTAAGAAACCCTGATCTCATGTCACACCCACAGCAACATGGAGCGTGGAGGCCAGCAAGGGACGGTCCGAGGACACGTCTGGTGGAATACAAAAGGTTTTCACCGTGTCTTGAAGATGTTGCAGCTATCTCAATTGGTGTAGATTTTATGGAACAAGAGGATAATGTTGAAAGCAAACTGACCAGGATTTGAAATTTATAAAGACAAAAGCAGTCTAGTATGAATGCTAACCCTGTTTTCGTGTTAATTTTGCGATTAACCCTCAGATCTCTTTAAGAGTGTGTAAACAAAAAATAATTGATTAAATCTTCTTATGAAAACAGACTTTTTAGGAAAGGGACGAGATTCCTGATGTCGGAAGCCTTTGTGTTTCCGTTCCTGGTCCAAGTAGAATTGACCAATTGTTCTTGAGCCGGCTTTAGTTGGAGGAAATAAAACAGACAAATCCCAGAGACCATGGCTATCATCAGAACAAAATTTAGGCTGGAATTAATCTCTATAAACACATTTGAGTGCAGAACCAGTCGTCAATTGCACTGTTATCGCAAATGAATTAGCTTTTTGGATTGGAAACAATGCCTAGCAGGAGGAAAAGGAAGTCTTGGTCAGAGCATTCAAAGGTAGTTATCTAATGTCTCCTCTCTACACCAGAAGCAACAAAATATTGGCTGTCACAAATCCTCTGCGTCCGAGATTGGTGTTAGTTGCTACTGAACTCCTCACCTCAGTCCCTTAAAAAAGATCTACTGTGACTGGTGGATCCTTGAAGTCAGAACTGTCTGTCCGATGGTTTGATTCTCATTGACAACCTTTTGAACCGTCCTGAGGAAGTCGACTTTTATTAATAATATAAAGAGGCATGACCAAAGTTTGGTGCTAGATTTTGTCCCTGTACTTTAAACATATAAGAAAACTTTTTTTACCTCAATGCATCTTATTTTATTTTATTTTATGCCTGCTAACGTGATTAAAACAATACTTGGATAGGTTAGCATTAGCATGCATTTTAATGCACGTAAATAACCAAAAACAACAACAAAAATGTTTATCGTCCAGGTACAGTGGAAGTCAGATTTGGAGTTGGGATAGCTGGCAGACATATTAAATATATTTGAATGGCCAGGATTATTTATGTTATCCATCCATTATCTATACTGCTTATCCTGTTCAGGGTCGCGGTGGAGCTGGAGCCTATCCCAGCTGTCATTGGGCGAGAGGCGGGGTTACACCTGGACTGATCGCATTCATAGCTTTCAAATTGAGATGCACTATGAATCATCATGCTCGTGTTTAAAGATAGGGAAGTTAAAAGTTAGGGAGGGCAGATCTTGGTGAAGCTTTCACTGTAAATCTGATACTGGCTTCTAATGTTGTACCGTCCCCAAAACTATAGAGCTAAAGCCATAAGAACATTTAACATTTTGACTGTAGGAGAGAAAAGTTGTTGCCCCGTCCCAGTATTTTGAAGTGTAGCTTTGTGTATTATGTTAAATGAAAAGCTATTTTTAAGAGATTTCTTTTTACTGTTTGATATATAATTTCAAGATGCAGTACAGCACTTAATTAGCCCATTTCTCATCCTATGGCCTCTCAAAGTGCTTTAAACTACATGCTGCTCGCTCCATTCCCACACACATCTACACTGATGGAACAGCCGTCTGTAGCGATTTAGGGTTCAGTATCTTGTTTCAGATGCAGACTGAAGGAGCCTGGGATCGAACAGCCCTACCTTGTCTCTGTGAATGATAGTAGACTCTAGAGTTTTTATATGGTGAAGATAATTTGATCAGTTATGCAATAGGAATATGATGATGTGCACTAGATAAATCTGCTGCCTTATTGTTATCGGGACTCCCTAAAAACACGGTATTTCACCTGGATGGCTCTGTGACAGTGAAGCTGTTTCTCTTTCTCACCCAGGAGACCTATTATTTCAGCCCAAACAACGTTTCCCCGTCGCTCACCAAGTTTTGCTGGCTATATCTAACCAAACTGTGACTGTTTCAGGAAATACAACAAATGGCAAAGAAACCACTTGGTTGGTTTGAAAAAGGATTATCACTTGGGAACCTGAAATATATATATATATATATATATATAATATTCTAAAGGCTTTCTACATTGAAAGCAAAATAACTTGACTCCTTGGGCATAATTAAGTCCATCTAAATGTCAGTATGTTTTGACACGGCATGGTTGTCCACATTTTCCAGCATACTGGTATGATGGTTAGTTTGAAAATGTATCAACACTCAGGTAAAAGTCATTTGACAATTTGTAGGCGTACAGCCGTGCCTGCAGTAAAGTTACAAAGAGCATAGTCTTTGTTAAAGTGCTAATCTCATAGATTTCAGTTTTGTTCTCTCTGGCGGCACCTATGGCGATAAACAGTAATTGCGGGCGTACACTTCTGGACTGTACTTATATAGCACTTTTCTAGTCTTTGTGACCACTCAAAGCTGCTTTTACACTACATATCACCCAGTCACATTTATACACTGATGGCAGAGGCTGCTACGTAAAGTGCCAAAGTGTCAATCAGCTATCACATTCATACCCGTTGGCTATGCCAGCGGGAGCAATTTTGGGTTCAGTGTCTTCGACATGTAGCCTGAGGGAGCTGGGGATCGAACCTCCGAACTTCTGGTTGAAAGACTCTCAACATTTGCAGAGTGCTCCGCCTACCCTCTCTGGCAGACCAACCACTGCCGGCTGATGGAAAACGTGTCACTAACTGGGCGCCGCTTGTGAGTTTTCCCATGAATGTCACCACAGACACCCAGTCCATAACAATACTATATACTGCGAATACAAAGGCTTTCATCAGTGGGCCATAGGCTCAATCACCATTGTGTTACCTCATTCGGCGATAGATTGTGACTTAACAGACATTTATTTAAATGAAAATCTTCGAGATTATTACTTTAATCAGTGATTACAAATACAAAATCGTTTGCAGTTACAATCAAGTGTGAGCTCCGCTGTAGATTTAATGTGTGGTTAAGGCAAACATTAGATTACTAAACAACTATTAAATGAGATCAACCAATTAGAGCACGCAGCAGGCACACAACACTATATAAAGCGATACATACGGACCCACTCCAAGGTGAAATACCAAGTTTTAGGGAGTCCCTTTTTAGCTTTTAGATAAGATACATATGAATATGCTTCATAGTTTGTTTGACCTTGTCTTTGATACTTTGTGTTTAGATGTGTACTGTGCAAGCGAGGTCAGCTTCACTGATGATCCCAGCAACTGTGACATAAAGACTTTGTTACTGTCGGTGTTTGAACAGATTATCAGACATGTTTCTTTGTTAGCTAAGGTTTTATACAGTGTTGTTTTTTATTGAAGAGGGTCACACAGTTTTGTTGGACGTGGTTTTGGAGCATTCAGACTTTGTTTACGCAGGACAAGAAGAACTATGAATATTTAAAGATAATCTCACAGTCAATTTTATGACTTGAAGGAATTTTTAATCTGAGTTGGGCGCAGCGAAGATCAACTGGAGATAAATATTTTTCGTCTTAGTATTTGATTATCTTTAAAAGTTGTCTAAACGCATGAAACAATCAAACAGCCTGAGAATATGTTTGGTGTGCACAGGCAGTTATTGTTGCGGCCAAACTCCCTGATTTTGCAGCCTGGATTTTAAAATGTTGCATTACAAGTTGCGGTATTTTGAAGCTTATTTTTTCTGTTTATCACATTACACATCCACCGAGCGAGCTGTTGGTCTTCTGAAACCACTTAGGATCAATTTCTTTGACATGGCGCCAAATAAAATTTGTGTAAAAACTGAATGACACTAAAGTCAATGGCCATGAAATACTCATTTTGCACTGCATATGTGCATGAAATGTTCTCCATTATGTGCAAAGGAGAAGCTACACATTATTACATTGACGCTGCTCTACTCTTTATTTCGTAAACAGTTTTCATCACAGGAACATGGATAAATGATCACAAGAAGACATCGAGTGTTGGATTTATTATCATGGATTCACTGTATAGAGTCTCCTTAAAGACTCTGCTGGTCGAGGCTGGATTAGGAAGCTCATGAAAAAGAGACGATCACATCAGAGCCTCGTTAGAACAGATCAGCTGTCTGCTTCACATCAAAAACAAAAGTGCATTTCTAACATGCAGCCTCCCAAACATATTAAAGAAACAGTAAAAGATGTCCTCGGATGTTTAAACAACCTTTCAGACCTCAGGGATCAATATTTTGAAGATCAAAGAAGTGATTTTGGTGACGTACATGACTTCACGCGTGGGGAAATATGATGATTGGTCAAATGTGTGGAAAAGTTGCAGCAATTATTTGAATTTTTGTGAACACTGTAACTTCCTGGAGGGACTGGTTATAGGATCTGTCAGTTCAATCTTTGGCTCAACAGAAATCATCAGGAAGTAAAATTTGACCTATAGCCAAAACTGTCAACAATCCCAGCCATGTTTCCAACAAGAATGCACTCACATGTGTCAGGAACTATTTGTGTTTAAAGGACCAAAGTTGTGTTTTTTAACTGTAGCCATGGCAACAAAACTGTAACTGTAACAATTGTGAGAATTGACCTTGTTATTTATTTATTATAAGTATTAAAGTGTTTGCTTTTGTGGTGCACCCTCTCTATATTAATGAACCTGATGTTATATATTTGAACAGGTACTTTATGCACTATGGTAGAATAGATATGCAATAAAACATTCTGAAAACTGTAGAAGTGAGATTGTATCTGAGTTATTATTAAGCCGTCGCCTGACACATACATGTTTTTTACAATGCAAAATAATAAAAGTAGAAGCTCAGCATTGTAATATCTTTTCTATATTATGGCTTCAAAAATGTTAAATCCCAGAAACTTTGTTGCTAATTTGTCTTTTAGTGTCACTAAAAATCATCAGTGGTTGACATGGAATAAACTAATTTCAAAGAGGAGAGATAGAATATTCAGTCTTTCCTGTGGTTCTCCACTAGGGGGCACCAGCTGTCCTGAGTTTCAACACCTGCCTGATTCATGCAGCTCTGCATTTAGAATCTAACCTCGGTGAGACCTGCAGGGTTAAGCTGTGGCTCTGCTTCTGATTTCAAACGTCCTGGATAAAACTTTTAAACTGCAGCCAGAGAAACGAGAAAGGATTCAGACAAAGAGAATGCAAAGGAGTGGAGGAGAGGGAGGCAGGACTCGGTAAGGTAAAGGCATCTACCTTGTATTAAAGTGTCGTCAAGATGTTGAAGAATGTTCCAGGTGTTCCGGTTTGTAAATTGTATAAATTGAGATGTCAAATCCGGCAGTGCTCACCGTTAGATCAGTGTAGGGTCCCCGCCGCTTGATGACCATAAAAAGGCCCTGGATTACATTCGCTCCCTGGGATAATCTGTTGTCGTGGTTTTTTTTGACGCCTCCGTTTCTTCGCCCTTGAAGATGAGGATTTTATCCTCTCCCCTTGTCACGTTCTTGCCGACCTCCAACCTGACTTTGTCCCTTGTTTAATTGAGGATTTACATTATTATATTATTATGGATATATGAGGAGATGATTACTGGACGTTTTACTGGACAGTTTTAATTACCTCCTCTTTAGAGGTGTTTCTCTTTTCTTTCTTCTGGTGGAGCCACAAATGTTGGTGCGATCAGTAAAAACCTTCATATTGTGCACTGTGATGTGTTTTGGCTTCAGCAAGAAGTTCATAGACTGGATTGTTCTCATATACACTCACCCCAAGGCCTCTGTGCTTACTAATGGAATTATCTCCTCTCCATTCGAACTGGGAAGAGGCACGTGGGGACCCTCTCTTCCCTCTACTTTTTGCAGTCGTGCTTGAACCGCTAGCAGTGGCTATCCATAAAGAACCTGCATTTCCAGGCATTCTAATTGGAGACAAATGTCACAAACTAATGTTATATGTGGATGACATTCTTTTGTTTGTCTCATCTTGGGAGACCCCTCTCTTTTAAGTTATCTAACCCCAGCACTTGCAGAATGGACCCAGACTGCCCTTATGTTAGCGAGGAAACTTCTTGTCAAGGAATGGAAAGCCTCCTCTGCACCAACACCATCTTTGTGGTTTAATTGTGAAAGGGCTACTCCGGACATTGTCTCGACCTGATTCTCCACACGTTGTGAGTGTTTTGGAAGACTGCCCGATCACCCGTGAGGTTTTTCTCTGTCGGGGAACCTGCGGTAGGGCGCTATGGAGTGCTTCATCCCCAGGTTTGTTTTGGATTAACAGTTTCTTGCTTTGACAAGAATATCTTGACAAGTCACCAACATGACACCTATCTGAAAAGTTAATTATCAATAGGGTCTATTGCCAATACATTTTCTGCCAATCAATTGAGTTAACTGTAAAACTGTAGCTAATGCTTAAGTTAATGTACTTTTCTGTCACTGTCCTCCCTTCTTCAACCCCCCCTCCAGGGGCTCTCCAACCAGTTTTGTAAATTAGGTTTTAATTTTCTATTGTAAATTTCATTTACTCATGCATAATAGACATTTTAACCAAATGATCAGAAATAACAGGAAAATGCACAGATTTCTGTCAAATAAGGTAACAGAGACTTATTGCCTGTATTGTACACGGATCAATTATGCTGTCGTGCATCACAACCCCCCAAAGGCCCATTCTGAGCCAGGAAAAACCCTGGCGGATACTCAATTATACTTATCAATGAAGCCAGATGAAACCAATCAGCTATCTAAACTAGAAGCATGCCTTAAGGACATAAAGATCTGGATGACTAGAAACTTTCTGCTACTTAATTCAGACAAAACTGAAGTTATTGTGCTCGGCCCCAAACAACTTAGAGATTCTCTCTCTAATGATATAGCTGCCCTAGATGGCATCAGCCTGGCATCCAGCACTACTGTTCTGAATCTGGGAGTTCTATTTGATCAGGATATGTCCTTCATCTCCCACATAAAACATATATCAAGGACAGCCTTCTTTCATCTTCGCAACAAAAAAAAGACACATCTTGTCTCCAAACGATGCAGAAAAACTAGTCCATGCATTCGTTACTTCTAGGTTTGCTTACTGTAATTCGTTACTATCAGGCTGCCCTAATAAGTCACTAAAAACTCTTTAGCTGGTACAAAATGCTGCAGCACGTGTGCTGACAAGAACCAGGAAGAGAGATCATATCTCTTCTGTATTAGCCTGGAAGCCAGTGCAGAGCTTACAAAGCTCTCAATGGTCAGGCACCATCATATCTTAAATAGCTCATAGTGCCATATTACCCCTCTAGAACATTGCGCTCCCAGGATGCAGGCCTGCTTGTGGTACCTAAAGTCTCTAAGAGTAGTGTTGGAGGTAGAGCCTTCAATTACCAGGCCCCCCTCCTCTGGAATAATCTACCAGTCAGGGTCCGGGAGGCAGACACCCTCTCTATTTTTAAGAGTAGACTTAAAACTTTCCTCTTTGATAAAGCTTATAGTTAGGGCTGGCTCAGGCTTGGACCAGCCCCTAGTTATGCTGCTATAGGTTTAGACTGCCGGGGGATCTGACACACCGAGCTTCTCTCTTTCTGTGTCTGTGTGTGTGTGTGTGTGTGTCTCTCTCTCTCTGCATTCATGTTATATTATCTTATTAACTATGTATCTTCTTGTCCCATTAACATTACTGTCCATATATCTTCCCGGGACTTCTTGAGCTCCCTTGTCTTGTAGGTTCCTGGGGATCGTTGCTGCAGACCACCTGCTGCTGTGGACCTGCTTGACTCAGACTGCAATAACTATTAATATAAGTCTTCCGCATAGTATGACTATTATCGTTGCTTATGCTAATAGCAGACGTGTTGACTTAATCTCTTACAATTACAATTATCAACCTTTATCATTACTATGCCTCTCTTGCTAATTCCTTCCTAACAGCCTAACAATCCTAACAATTGTTGTTGGCATTGTAACCATAAGTATGCATTATCTGTTGTTGTTGGTGTAACCATAAGTATGCATTATCTGTTGTTGTTGTTGTTGTTGTTGTTGACATTGTAACCATAAATATGCATTATCTGTTGTTGTTGTTGACATTGTAACCATAAGTATGCATTATCTGTTGTTGTTGTTGTTGACATTGTAACCATAAGTATGAATTATCTGTTGTTGTTGTTGTTTGCATTGTAACCATAAGAATGCATTATCTGTTGTTGTTGTTGTTGTTGTTGTTGACATTGTAACCATAAGTATGCATTATCTGTTGTTGTTGTTGTTGTTGTTGTAACCATAAGTATGCATTATCTGTTGTTGTTGTTGTTGACATTGTAACCATAAGTATGAATTATCTGTTGTTGTCGTTGTTTGCATTGTAACCATAAGTATGCATTATCTGTTGTTGTTGTTGTTGTTGTTGTTGTTGGCATTGTAACCATAAGTATGCATCATCTGTTGTTGTTGTTGACATTGTAACCATAAGTATGCATTATCTGTTGTTGTTGTTGACATTGTAACCATAAGTATGCATTATCTGTTGTTGTTGTTGTTGTTGTTGTTGGCATTGTAACCATAAGTATGCATTATCTGTTCTTGTTGTTGAAATTGTAACCATAAGTATGCATTATCTGTTCTTGATGTTGTTGACATTATAACCATAAATATGCATTATCTGTTGTTGTTGACATTGTAACCACAAGTATGCATTATCTGTTGTTGTTGCATCATCTGTTGTTGTTGTTGTTGACATTGTAACCATAAGTATGCATTATCTGTTGTTGTTGTTGACATTGTAACCATAAGTATGCATTATCTGTTGTTGTTGTTGTTGGCATTGTTACCATAAGTATGCATTATCTGTTCTTGTTGTTGAAATTGTAACCATAAGTATGCATTATCTGTTCTTGATGTTGTTGACATTGTAACCATAAATATGCATTATCTGTTGTTGTTGACATTGTAACCACAAGTATGCATTATCTGTTATTGTTGTTGTTGTTGTTGTTGGCATTGTAACCATAAGTATGCATCATCTGTTGTTGTTGTTGTTGACATTGTAACCATAAGTATGCATTATCTGTTGTTGTTGTTGAACAATTCCCCTGATTGGCTGAATGAACAAGTGCTCTGATTGGCTCAATGGACAAGTACCCTGATTGTAACCATAAGTATGCATTATCTGTTCTTTATGTTGTTGACATTGTAACCATAAATATGCATTATCTGTTGTTGTTGACATTGTAAGCACAAGTATGCATTATCTGTTGTTGTTGTTGACATTGTAACCATCAATATGCATTATCTTTTGTTGTTGTTGTTGGCATTGTAACCATTAGTATGCATTATCTGTTGTTGTTGTTGTTGGCATTGTAACCATAAGTATGCATTATCTGTTGTTGTTGTTGTTGTTGTTGTTGACATTGTAACCATAAGTATGCATTATCTGTTGTTGTTGTTGTTGACATTTTAACCATAAGTATGCATTATCTGTTGTTGTTGTTGACATTGTAACCATAAGTATGCATTATCTGTTGTTGTTGTTGTTGACATTGTAACCATAAGTATGCATTATCTGTTGTCGTTGTTGTTGACATTTTAACCATAAGTATGCATTATCTGTTGTTGTTTTTGAAAAAGTCCCCTGATTGGCTCAATGAACAAGTACTCTGATTGGCTCAAAGAACAAGTACACTGATTGGCTCAATGAACAAGTACTCTGATTGGCTGAATGAACAAGTACCCTAATTGGCTGAATGAACAAGTGCTCTGATTGGCTCAATGGACAAGTACCCTGATTGGCTGAACAAACAAGTACTCTGATTGGCTCAATGAGCAAGTACCATGATTGGCTCAAAGAACAAGTACTCTGATTGGCTCAATGAACAAGTACCCTGATTGGCTCAAAGAACAAGTACTCTGATTGGCTCAATGGACAAGTACTCTGATTGGCTGAACAAACAAGTACTCTGATTGGCTGTATGAACAAGTACCCTGATTGCTTTTAACCATAAGTATGCATTATCTGTTGTTGTTGTTGACATTGTAACCATAAATATGCATTATCTTTTGTTGTTGTTGTTGTTGTTGGCATTGTTACCATAAGTATGCATTATCTTTTGTTGTTGTTGTTGACATTGTAACCATAAATATGCATTATCTTTTGTTGTTGTTGTTGGCATTGTAACCATTAGTATGCATTATCTGTTGTTGTTGTTGTTGGCATTGTAACCATAAGTATGCATTATCTGTTGTTGTTGTTGTTGTTGTTGTTGACATTGTAACCATAAGTATGCATTATCTGTTGTTGTTGTTGTTGTTGTTGTTGTTGACATTGTAACCATAAGTATGCATTATCTGTTGTCGTTGTTGTTGACATTTTAACCATAAGTATGCATTATCTGTTGTTGCTGTTGAAAAAGTCCCCTGATTGGCTCAATGAACATGTACCCTGATTGGCTGAATGAACAAGTACTCTGATTGGCTGAATGAACAAGTACCCTAATTGGCTGAATGAACAAGTGCTCTGATTGGCTCAATGGACAAGTACTCTGATTGGCTGAACAAACAAGTACTCTGATTGGCTCAATGGACAAGTACTCTGATTGGCTGAACAAACAAGTACTCTGATTGGCTGTATGAACAAGTACCCTGATTGCTTTTAACCATGAGTATGCATTATCTGTTGTTGTTGTTGACATTGTAACCATCAATATGCATTATCTTTTCTTGTTGTTGTTGGCATTGTAACCATTAGTATGCATTATCTGTTGTTGTTGTTGTTGGCATTGTAACCATAAGTATGCATTATCTTTTGTTGTTGTTGTTGTTGTTGTTGACATTGTAACCATAAGTATGCATTATCTGTTGTTGTTGTTGTTGACATTTTAACTAAAAGTATGCATTATCTGTTGTTGTTGTTGTTGAAAAAGTCCCCTGATTGGCTCAATGGACAAGTACTCTGATTGGCTCAATGAACAAGTACCCTGATTGGCTGAATGAACAAGTACTCTGATTGGCTCAATGGACAAGTACTCTGATTGGCTGTATGAACAAGTACCCTGATTGCTTTTAACCATAAGTATGCATTATCTGTTGTTGTTGTTGTTGACATTGTAACCATAAATATGCATTATCTTTTGTTGTTGGCATTGTAACCATTAGTATGCATTATCTGTTGTTGTTGTTATTGTTGTTGGCATTGTTACCATAAGTATGCATTATCTTTTGTTGTTGTTGTTGACATTGTAACCATAAATATGCATTATCTTTTGTTGTTGTTGTTGTTGGCATTGTAACCATTATTATGCATTATCTGTTGTTGTTGTTGTTGTGGTTGGCATTGTAACCATAAGTATGCATTATCTGTTGTTGTTGTTGTTGTTGTTGTTGTTGTTGTTGAAAAAGTCCCCTGATTGGCTCAAAGAACAAGTCCCCTGATTGGCTCAAAGAAGAAGTCCCCTGATTGGCTCAATAAATAAGTACCCTGATTGGCTGAACAAAAATGTACTCTGATTGGCTCAATGGACAAGTACTCTGATTGGCTGAACAAACAAGTACTCTGATTGGCTGTATGAACAAGAACCCTGATTGCTTTTAACCATAAGTATGCATTATCTGTTGTTGTTGTTGACATTGTAACCATAAATATGCATTATCTTTTGTTGTTGTTGTTGGCATTATAACCATTAGTATGCATTATCTGTTGTTGTTGTTGTTGTTGTTGTTGGCATTGTTACCATAAGTATGCATTATCTTTTGTTGTTGTTGTTGACTTTGTAACCATAAATATGCATGATCTTTTGTTGTTGTTGTTGGCATTGTAACCATTAGTATGCATTATCTGTTGTTGTTGTTGTTGTTGTTGTTATTGTTGTTGTTGACATTGTAACCATAAGTATGCATTATCTGTTGTTGTTGTTGTTGTTGTTGACATTTTAACCATAAGTATGCATTATCTGTTGTTGTTGTTGAAAAAGTCCCCTGATTGGCTCAATGGCCAAGTACTCTGATTGGCTCAATGAACAAGTACCCTGATTGGCTGAATGAACAAGTACTCTGATTGGCTGAATGAACAAGTACCCTAATTGGCTGAATGAACAAGTGCTCTGATTGGCTCAATGGACAAGTACCCTGATTGGCTCAATGAACAAGTACCCTGATTGGCTCAATGAACAAGTGCTCTGATTGGCTCAATGGACAAGTACCCTGATTGGCTGAACAAACAAGTACTCTGATTGGCTCAATGGACAAGCACTCTGATTGGCTCAATGAACAAGTACCCCGATTGGCCCAATGAACAAGTTCCCTGATTGGCTCAAAGAACAAGTCACCTGATTGGCTCAAAGAACAAGTCCCCTGATTGGCTCAATAAATAAGTACCCTGATTGGCTGAACAAAAATGTACTCTGATTGGCTCAATGGACAAGTACTCTGATTGGCTGAACAAACAAGTACTCTGATTGGCTGTATGAACAAGTACCCTGATTGCTTTTAACCATTAGTATGCATTATCTGTTGTTGTTGTTGACATTGTAACCATCAATATGCATTATCTTTTGTTGTTGTTGTTGGCATTGTAACCATTAGTATGCATTATCTGTTGTTGTTGTTGTTGTTGTTGTTGTTGGCATTGTAACCATAAGTATGCATTATCTGTTTTTGTTGTTGTTGTTGTTGTTGTTGTTGTTGTTGTTGTTGTTGTTGTTGACATTGTAACCATAAGTATGCATTATCTGTTGTTGTTGTTGTTGTTGACATTGTAACCATAAGTATGCATTATCTGTTGTTGTTGTTGAAAAAGTCCCCTGATTGGCTCAATGGACAAGTACTCTGATTGGCTCAATGAACAAGTACCCTGATTGGCTGAATGAACAAGTACTCTGATTGGCTGAATGAACAAGTACCCTAATTGGCTGAATGAACAAGTGCTCTGATTGGCTCAATGGACAAGTACTCTGATTGGCTGAACAAACAAGTACTCTGATTGGCTGTATGAACAAGTACCCTGATTGCTTTTAACCATAAGTATGCATTATCTGTTGTTGTTGTTGACATTGTAACCATAAATATGCATTTTTTGTTGTTGTTGTTGGCATTGTAACCATTAGTATGCATTATCTGTTGTTGTTGTTGTTGTTGTTGGCATTGTTACCATAAGTACTCATTATCTTTTGTTTTTGTTGTTGACATTGTAACCATAAATATGCATTATCTTTTGTTGTTGTTGTTGGCATTGTAACCATTAGTATGCAGTATCTGTTGTTGTTGTTGTTGTTGGCATTGTAACCATAAGTATGCATTATCTGTTGTTGTTGTTGTTGTTGACATTGTAACCATAAGTATGCATTATCTGTTGTTGTTGTTGTTGACATTGTAACCATAAGTATGCATTATCTGTTGTCGTTGTTGTTGACATTTTAACCATAAGTATGCATTATCTGTTGTTGTTGTTGAAAAAGTCCCCTGATTGGCTCAATGAACAAGTACTCTGATTGGCTCAAAGAACAAGTACACTGATTGGCTCAATGAACAAGTACTCTGATTGGCTGAATGAACAAGTACCCTAATTGGCTGAATGAACAAGTACCCTAATTGGCTGAATGAACAAGTGCTCTGATTGGCTCAATGGACAAGTACCCTGATTGGCTGAACAAACAAGTACTCTGATTGGCTCAATGAGCAAGTACCATGATTGGCTCAAAGAACAAGTACTCTGATTGGCTCAATGAACAAGTACCCTGATTGGCTCAAAGTACAAGTACTCTGATTGGCTCAATGGACAAGTACTCTGATTGGCTGAACAAACAAGTACTCTGATTGGCTGTATGAACAAGTACCCTGATTGCTTTTAACCATAAGTATGCATTATCTGTTGTTGTTGTTGACATTGTAACCATAAATATGCATTATCTTTTGTTGTTGTTGTTGGCATTATAACCATTAGTATGCATTATCTGTTGTTGTTGTTGTTGTTGTTGGCATTGTTACCATAAGTATGCATTATCTTTTGTTGTTGTTGTTGACATTGTAACCATAAATATGCATTATCTTTTGTTGTTGTTGTTGGCATTGTAACCATTAGTATGCATTATCTGTTGTTGTTGTTGTTGTTGTTGGCATTGTAACCATAAGTATGCATTATCTGTTGTTGTTGTTGTTGTTGTTGACATTGTAACCATAAGTATGCATTATCTGTTGTTGTTGTTGTTGACATTTTAACCATAAGTATGCATTATCTGTTGTTGTTGTTGACATTGTAACCATAAGTATGCATTATCTGTTGTTGTTGTTGTTGACATTGTAACCATAAGTATGCATTATCTGTTGTTGCTGTTGTTGTTGTTGTTGTTGTTGACATTGTAACCATAAGTATGCATTATCTGTTGTCGTTGTTGTTGACATTTTAACCATAAGTATGCATTATCTGTTGTTGCTGTTGAAAAAGTCCCCTGATTGGCTCAATGAACATGTACCCTGATTGGCTGAATGAACAAGTACTCTGATTGGCTGAATGAACAAGTACCCTAATTGGCTGAATGAACAAGTGCTCTGATTGGCTCAATGGACAAGTACTCTGATTGGCTGAACAAACAAGTACTCTGATTGGCTCAATGGACAAGTACTCTGATTGGCTGAACAAACAAGTACTCTGATTGGCTGTATGAACAAGTACCCTGATTGCTTTTAACCATGAGTATGCATTATCTGTTGTTGTTGTTGACATTGTAACCATCAATATGCATTATCTTTTCTTGTTGTTGTTGGCATTGTAACCATTAGTATGCATTATCTGTTGTTGTTGTTGTTGGCATTGTAACCATAAGTATGCATTATCTGTTGTTGTTGCATCATCTGTTGTTGTTGTTGTTGACATTGTAACCATAAGTATGCATTATCTGTTGTTGTTGTTGACATTGTAACCATAAGTATGCATTATCTGTTGTTGTTGTTGTTGGCATTGTTACCATGAGTATGCATTATCTGTTCTTGTTGTTGAATTGTAACCATAAGTATGCATTATCTGTTCTTGATGTTGTTGACATTGTAACCATAAATATGCATTATCTGTTGTTGTTGACATTGTAACCACAAGTATGCATTATCTGTTGTTGTTGTTGTTGTTGTTGTTGGCATTGTAACCATAAGTATGCATCATCTGTTGTTGTTGTTGTTGACATTGTAACCATAAGTATGCATTATCTGTTGTTGTTGTTGAACAATTCCCCTGATTGGCTGAATGAACAAGTGCTCTGATTGGCTCAATGGACAAGTACCCTGATTGTAACCATAAGTATGCATTATCTGTTCTTTATGTTGTTGACATTGTAACCATAAATATGCATTATCTGTTGTTGTTGACATTGTAAGCACAAGTATGCATTATCTGTTGTTGTTGTTGACATTGTAACCATCAATATGCATTATCTTTTGTTGTTGTTGTTGGCATTGTAACCATTAGTATGCATTATCTGTTGTTGTTGTTGTTGGCATTGTAACCATAAGTATGCATTATCTGTTGTTGTTGTTGTTGTTGTTGTTGTTGACATTGTAACCATAAGTATGCATTATCTGTTGTTGTTGTTGTTGACATTTTAACCATAAGTATGCATTATCTGTTGTTGTTGTTGACATTGTAACCATAAGTATGCATTATCTGTTGTTGTTGTTGTTGACATTGTAACCATAAGTATGCATTATCTGTTGTCGTTGTTGTTGACATTTTAACCATAAGTATGCATTATCTGTTGTTGTTTTTGAAAAAGTCCCCTGATTGGCTCAATGAACAAGTACTCTGATTGGCTCAAAGAACAAGTACACTGATTGGCTCAATGAACAAGTACTCTGATTGGCTGAATGAACAAGTACCCTAATTGGCTGAATGAACAAGTGCTCTGATTGGCTCAATGGACAAGTACCCTGATTGGCTGAACAAACAAGTACTCTGATTGGCTCAATGAGCAAGTACCATGATTGGCTCAAAGAACAAGTACTCTGATTGGCTCAATGAACAAGTACCCTGATTGGCTCAAAGAACAAGTACTCTGATTGGCTCAATGGACAAGTACTCTGATTGGCTGAACAAACAAGTACTCTGATTGGCTGTATGAACAAGTACCCTGATTGCTTTTAACCATAAGTATGCATTATCTGTTGTTGTTGTTGACATTGTAACCATAAATATGCATTATCTTTTGTTGTTGTTGTTGGCATTATAACCATTAGTATGCATTATCTGTTGTTGTTGTTGTTGTTGTTGTTGGCATTGTTACCATAAGTATGCATTATCTTTTGTTGTTGTTGTTGACATTGTAACCATAAATATGCATTATCTTTTGTTGTTGTTGTTGGCATTGTAACCATTAGTATGCATTATCTGTTGTTGTTGTTGTTGGCATTGTAACCATAAGTATGCATTATCTGTTGTTGTTGTTGTTGTTGTTGTTGACATTGTAACCATAAGTATGCATTATCTGTTGTTGTTGTTGTTGTTGTTGTTGTTGTTGTTGACATTGTAACCATAAGTATGCATTATCTGTTGTCGTTGTTGTTGACATTTTAACCATAAGTATGCATTATCTGTTGTTGCTGTTGAAAAAGTCCCCTGATTGGCTCAATGAACATGTACCCTGATTGGCTGAATGAACAAGTACTCTGATTGGCTGAATGAACAAGTACCCTAATTGGCTGAATGAACAAGTGCTCTGATTGGCTCAATGGACAAGTACTCTGATTGGCTGAACAAACAAGTACTCTGATTGGCTCAATGGACAAGTACTCTGATTGGCTGAACAAACAAGTACTCTGATTGGCTGTATGAACAAGTACCCTGATTGCTTTTAACCATGAGTATGCATTATCTGTTGTTGTTGTTGACATTGTAACCATCAATATGCATTATCTTTTCTTGTTGTTGTTGGCATTGTAACCATTAGTATGCATTATCTGTTGTTGTTGTTATTGTTGTTGGCATTGTTACCATAAGTATGCATTATCTTTTGTTGTTGTTGTTGACATTGTAACCATAAATATGCATTATCTTTTGTTGTTGTTGTTGTTGGCATTGTAACCGTTATTATGCATTATCTGTTGTTGTTGTTGTTGTGGTTGGCATTGTAACCATAAGTATGCATTATCTGTTGTTGTTGTTGTTGTTGTTGTTGTTGTTGTTGAAAAAGTCCCCTGATTGGCTCAAAGAACAAGTCCCCTGATTGGCTCAAAGAAGAAGTCCCCTGATTGGCTCAATAAATAAGTACCCTGATTGGCTGAACAAAAATGTACTCTGATTGGCTCAATGGACAAGTACTCTGATTGGCTGAACAAACAAGTACTCTGATTGGCTGTATGAACAAGTACCCTGATTGCTTTTAACCATAAGTATGCATTATCTGTTGTTGTTGTTGACATTGTAACCATAAATATGCATTATCTTTTGTTGTTGTTGTTGGCATTATAACCATTAGTATGCATTATCTGTTGTTGTTGTTGTTGTTGTTGTTGGCATTGTTACCATAAGTATGCATTATCTTTTGTTGTTGTTGTTGACTTTGTAACCATAAATATGCATGATCTTTTGTTGTTGTTGTTGGCATTGTAACCATTAGTATGCATTATCTGTTGTTGTTGTTGTTGTTGTTGTTATTGTTGTTGTTGACATTGTAACCATAAGTATGCATTATCTGTTGTTGTTGTTGTTGTTGTTGACATTTTAACCATAAGTATGCATTATCTGTTGTTGTTGTTGAAAAAGTCCCCTGATTGGCTCAATGGCCAAGTACTCTGATTGGCTCAATGAACAAGTACCCTGATTGGCTGAATGAACAAGTACTCTGATTGGCTGAATGAACAAGTACCCTAATTGGCTGAATGAACAAGTGCTCTGATTGGCTCAATGGACAAGTACCCTGATTGGCTCAATGAACAAGTACCCTGATTGGCTCAATGAACAAGTGCTCTGATTGGCTCAATGGACAAGTACCCTGATTGGCTGAACAAACAAGTACTCTGATTGGCTCAATGGACAAGCACTCTGATTGGCTCAATGAACAAGTACCCCGATTGGCCCAATGAACAAGTTCCCTGATTGGCTCAAAGAACAAGTCACCTGATTGGCTCAAAGAACAAGTCCCCTGATTGGCTCAATAAATAAGTACCCTGATTGGCTGAACAAAAATATACTCTGATTGGCTCAATGGACAAGTACTCTGATTGGCTGAACAAACAAGTACTCTGATTGGCTGTATGAACAAGTACCCTGATTGCTTTTAACCATTAGTATGCATTATCTGTTGTTGTTGTTGACATTGTAACCATCAATATGCATTATCTTTTGTTGTTGTTGTTGGCATTGTAACCATTAGTATGCATTATCTGTTGTTGTTGTTGTTGTTGTTGTTGTTGTTGTTGGCATTGTAACCATAAGTATGCATTATCTGTTTTTGTTGTTGTTGTTGTTGTTGTTGTTGTTGTTGTTGTTGACATTGTAACCATAAGTATGCATTATCTGTTGTTGTTGTTGTTGTTGACATTGTAACCATAAGTATGCATTATCTGTTGTTGTTGTTGAAAAAGTCCCCTGATTGGCTCAATGGACAAGTACTCTGATTGGCTCAATGAACAAGTACCCTGATTGGCTGAATGAACAAGTACTCTGATTGGCTGAATGAACAAGTACCCTAATTGGCTGAATGAACAAGTGCTCTGATTGGCTCAATGGACAAGTACTCTGATTGGCTGAACAAACAAGTACTCTGATTGGCTGTATGAACAAGTACCCTGATTGCTTTTAACCATAAGTATGCATTATCTGTTGTTGTTGTTGACATTGTAACCATAAATATGCATTTTTTGTTGTTGTTGTTGGCATTGTAACCATTAGTATGCATTATCTGTTGTTGTTGTTGTTGTTGTTGGCATTGTTACCATAAGTACTCATTATCTTTTGTTTTTGTTGTTGACATTGTAACCATAAATATGCATTATCTTTTGTTGTTGTTGTTGGCATTGTAACCATTAGTATGCAGTATCTGTTGTTGTTGTTGTTGTTGGCATTGTAACCATAAGTATGCATTATCTGTTGTTGTTGTTGTTGTTGACATTGTAACCATAAGTATGCATTATCTGTTGTTGTTGTTGTTGACATTGTAACCATAAGTATGCATTATCTGTTGTCGTTGTTGTTGACATTTTAACCATAAGTATGCATTATCTGTTGTTGTTGTTGAAAAAGTCCCCTGATTGGCTCAATGAACAAGTACTCTGATTGGCTCAAAGAACAAGTACACTGATTGGCTCAATGAACAAGTACTCTGATTGGCTGAATGAACAAGTACCCTAATTGGCTGAATGAACAAGTACCCTAATTGGCTGAATGAACAAGTGCTCTGATTGGCTCAATGGACAAGTACCCTGATTGGCTGAACAAACAAGTACTCTGATTGGCTCAATGAGCAAGTACCATGATTGGCTCAAAGAACAAGTACTCTGATTGGCTCAATGAAAAAGTACCCTGATTGGCTCAAAGTACAAGTACTCTGATTGGCTCAATGGACAAGTACTCTGATTGGCTGAACAAACAAGTACTCTGATTGGCTGTATGAACAAGTACCCTGATTGCTTTTAACCATAAGTATGCATTATCTGTTGTTGTTGTTGACATTGTAACCATAAATATGCATTATCTTTTGTTGTTGTTGTTGGCATTATAACCATTAGTATGCATTATCTGTTGTTGTTGTTGTTGTTGTTGGCATTGTTACCATAAGTATGCATTATCTTTTGTTGTTGTTGTTGACATTGTAACCATAAATATGCATTATCTTTTGTTGTTGTTGTTGGCATTGTAACCATTAGTATGCATTATCTGTTGTTGTTGTTGTTGTTGTTGGCATTGTAACCATAAGTATGCATTATCTGTTGTTGTTGTTGTTGTTGTTGTTGTTGTTGACATTGTAACCATAAGTATGCATTATCTGTTGTTGTTGTTGTTGACATTTTAACCATAAGTATGCATTATCTGTTGTTGTTGTTGACATTGTAACCATAAGTATGCATTATCTGTTGTTGTTGTTGTTGACATTGTAACCATAAGTATGCATTATCTGTTGTTGCTGTTGTTGTTGTTGTTGTTGTTGACATTGTAACCATAAGTATGCATTATCTGTTGTCGTTGTTGTTGACATTTTAACCATAAGTATGCATTATCTGTTGTTGCTGTTGAAAAAGTCCCCTGATTGGCTCAATGAACATGTACCCTGATTGGCTGAATGAACAAGTACTCTGATTGGCTGAATGAACAAGTACCCTAATTGGCTGAATGAACAAGTGCTCTGATTGGCTCAATGGACAAGTACTCTGATTGGCTGAACAAACAAGTACTCTGATTGGCTCAATGGACAAGTACTCTGATTGGCTGAACAAACAAGTACTCTGATTGGCTGTATGAACAAGTACCCTGATTGCTTTTAACCATGAGTATGCATTATCTGTTGTTGTTGTTGACATTGTAACCATCAATATGCATTATCTTTTCTTGTTGTTGTTGGCATTGTAACCATTAGTATGCATTATCTGTTGTTGTTGTTGTTGTTGTTGTTGGCATTGTAACCATAAGTATGCATTATCTGTTGTTGTTGTTGTTGTTGTTGTTGTTGTTGTTGACATTGTAACCATAAGTATGCATTATCTGTTGTTGTTGTTGACATTTTAACTATAAGTATGCATTATCTGTTGTTGTTGTTGTTGAAAAAGTCCCCTGATTGGCTCAATGGACAAGTACTCTGATTGGCTCAATGAACAAGTACCCTGATTGGCTGAATGAACAAGTACTCTGATTGGCTGAGAAACAAGTACCCTAATTGGCTGAATGAACAAGTGCTCTGATTGGCTCAATGGACAAGTACTCTGATTGGCTGTATGAACAAGTACCCTGATTGCTTTTAACCATAAGTATGCATTATCTGTTGTTGTTGTTGACATTGTAACCATAAATATGCATTATCTTTTGTTGTTGTTGTTGGCATTGTAACCATTAGTATGCATTATCTGTTGTTGTTGTTATTGTTGTTGGCATTGTTACCATAAGTATGCATTATCTTTTGTTGTTGTTGTTGACATTGTAACCATAAATATGCATTATCTTTTGTTGTTGTTGTTGTTGGCATTGTAACCATTATTATGCATTATCTGTTGTTGTTGTTGTTGTGGTTGGCATTGTAACCATAAGTATGCATTATCTGTTGTTGTTGTTGTTGTTGTTGTTGTTGTTGTTGACATTGTAACCATAAGTATGCATTATCTGTTGTTGTTGTTGTTGACATTGTAACCATAAGTATGCATTATCTGTTGTCGTTGTTGAAAAAGTCCCCTGATTGGCTCAATGAACAAGTACTCTGATTGGCTCAAAGAACAAGTACCCTGATTGGCTCAATGAACAAGTACTCTGATTGGCTGAATGAACAAGTACCCTAATTGGCTGAATGAACAAGTGCTCTGATTGGCTCAATGGACAAGTACCCTGATTGGCTGAACAAACAAGTACTCTGATTGGCTCAATGAGCAAGTACCATGATTGGCTCAAAGAACAAGTAGCCTGATTGGCTCAATGAACAAGTACCCTGATTGGCTCAATGAACAAGTAGCCTGATTGGCTCAATGAACAAGTACCCTGATTGGCTGAATGAACAACTGCTCTGATTGGCTCAATGGACAAGTACCCTGATTGGCTGAACAAACAAGTACTCTGATTGGCTCAATGGACAAGCACTCTGATTGGCTCAATGAACAAGTACCCTGATTGGCCCAATGAACAAGTTCCCTGATTGGCTCAATGGACAAGTACTCTGATTGGCTGTATGAACAAGTACCCTGATTGCTTTTAACCATAAGTATGCATTATCTGTTGTTGTTGTTGACAATGTAACCATAAGTATGCATTATCTTTTGTTGTTGTTGTTGGCATTGTAACCATTAGTATGCATTATCTGTTGTTGTTGTTGGCATTGTTACCATAAGTATGCATTATCTTTTGTTGTTGTTGTTGACATTGTAACCATAAATATGCATTATCTTTTGTTGTTGTTGTTGGCATTGTAACCATTAGTATGCATTATCTGTTGTTGTCGTTGTTGTTGTTGACATTGTAACCATAAGTATGCATTATCTGTTGTTGTTGTTGTTGACATTGTAACCATAAGTATGCATTATCTGTTGTTGTTGTTGTTGTCATTGTAACCATAAGTATGCATTATCTGTTGTTGTTGTTGTTGTTGACATTGTAACCATAAGTATGCATTATCTGTTGTTGTTGTTGTTGTTGTTGTTGTTGTTGTTGTTGTTGTTGTTGACATTGTAACCATAAGTATGC
This sequence comes from Semicossyphus pulcher, assembly GCF_022749685.1. Classification (NCBI taxonomy): domain Eukaryota; kingdom Metazoa; phylum Chordata; class Actinopteri; order Labriformes; family Labridae; genus Semicossyphus; species Semicossyphus pulcher. Next base: position 6,937,373 of record NW_027211670.1, read on the forward strand.
ATTATCTGTTTTCGTTGTTGTTGACATTTTAACCATAAGTATGCATTATCTGTTGTTGTTGTTGAAAAAGTCCCCTGATTGGCTCAATGAACAAGTACTCTGATTGGCTCAAAGAACAAGTACCCTGATTGGCTCAATGAACAAGTACTCTGATTGGCTGAATGAACAAGTACCCTAATTGGCTGAATGAACAAGTGCTCTGATTGGCTCAATGGACAAGTACCCTGATTGGCTGAACAAACAAGTACTCTGATTGGCTCAATGAGCAAGTACCATGATTGGCTCAAAGAACAAGTAGCCTGATTGGCTCAATGAACAAGTACCCTGATTGGCTCAATGAACAAGTAGCCTGATTGGCTCAATGAACAAGTACCCTGATTGGCTGAATGAACAACTGCTCTGATTGGCTCAATGGACAAGTACCCTGATTGGCTGAACAAACAAGTACTCTGATTGGCTCAATGGACAAGCACTCTGATTGGCTCAATGAACAAGTACCCTGATTGGCCCAATGAACAAGTTCCCTGATTGGCTCAATGGACAAGTACTCTGATTGGCTGTATGAACAAGTACCCTGATTGCTTTTAACCATAAGTATGCATTATCTGTTGTTGTTGTTGACATTGTAACCATAAGTATGCATTATCTTTTGTTGTTGTTGTTGGCATTGTAACCATTAGTATGCATTATCTGTTGTTGTTGTTGGCATTGTTACCATAAGTATGCATTATCTTTTGTTGTTGTTGTTGACATTGTAACCATAAATATGCATTATCTTTTGTTGTTGTTGTTGGCATTGTAACCATTAGTATGCATTATCTGTTGTTGTCGTTGTTTTTGTTGGCATTGTAACCATAAGTATGCATTATCTGTTGTTGTTGTTGTTGTTGTTGTTGACATTGTAACCATAAGTATGCATTATCTGTTGTTGTTGTTGTTGACATTTTAACCATAAGTATGCATTATCTGTTGTTGTTGTTGAAAAAGTCCCCTGATTGGCTCAATGGACAAGTACTCTGATTGGCTCAATGAACAAGTACCATGATTGGCTCAATGAACAAGTACCCTGATTGGCTCAATGAACAAGTCGCCTGATTGGCTCAATGAACAAGTACCCTGATTGGCTGAATGAACAAGTGCTCTGATTGGCTCAATGGACAAGTACCCTGATTGGCTGAACAAGCAAGTACTCTGATTGGCTCAATGAACAAGTTCCCTGATTGGCTCAAAGAACAAGTCCCCTGATTGGCTCAAAGAACAAGTCCCCTGATTGGCTCAATAAATACGTACCCTGATTGGCTGAACAAAAATGTACTCTGATTGGCTCAATGGACAAGTACTCTGATTGGCTGAACAAACAAGTACTCTGATTGGCTGAACAAACAAGTACTCTGATTGGCTGTATGAACAAGTACCCTGATTGCTTTTAACCATAAGTATGCATTATCTGTTGTTGTTGTTGACATTGTAACCATCAATATGCATTATCTTTTGTTGTTGTTGTTGGCATTGTAACCATTAGTATGCATTATCTGATGTTGTTGTTGTTGTTGGCATTGTTACCATAAGTATGCATTATCTTTTGTTGTTGTTGTTGTTGACATTGTAACCATAAATATGCATTATCTTTTGTTGTTGTTGTTGGCATTGTAACCATTAGTATGCATTATCTGTTGTTGTTGTTGTTGTTGGCATTGTAACCATAAGTATGCATTATCTGTTGTTGTTGTTGTTGTTGACATTGTAACCATAAGTATGCATTATCTGTTGTTGTTGTTGTTGACATTTTAACCATAAGTATGCATTATCTGTTGTTGTTGTTGAAAAAGTCCCCTGATTGGCTCAATGGACAAGTACTCTGATTGGCTCAATGAACAAGTACCCTGATTGGCTGAATGAACAAGTACCCTAATTGGCTGAATGAACAAGTACCCTAATTGGCTGAATGAACAAGTGCTCTGATTGGCTCAATGGACAAGTACCCTGATTGGCTGAATGAACAAGTACCCTGATTGGCTCAATGAGCAAGTACCATGATTGGTTTAAAGAACAAGTAGCCTGATTGGCTCAATGAACAAGTACCCTGATTGGCTCAATGAACAAGTACTCTGATTGGCTCAATGAGCAAGTACCATGATTGGCTCAAAGAACAAGTAGCCTGATTGGCTCAATGAACAAGTGCTCTGATTGGCTCAATGGACAAGTACCCTGATTGGCTGAACAAACAAGTACTCTGATTGGCTCAATGAGCAAGTACCATGATTGGCTCAAAGAACAAGTACCCTGATTGGCTGAACAATCAAGTACTCTGATTGGCTCAATGGACAAGTACCCTGATTGGCTCAATGAACAAGTTCCCTGATTGGCTCAATGGACAAGTACTCTGATTGGCTGAACAAACAAGTACTCTGATTGGCTCAATGAACAAGTACCCTGATTGGCTGAACAAACAAGTACTCTGATTGGCTCAATAAATAAGTACCCTGATTGGCTGAACAAAAATGTACTCTGATTGGCTCAATGGACAAGTACTCTGATTGGCTGAACCAACAAGTACTCTGATTGGCTGAATGAACAAGTACCCTGATTGGCTGAACAAACAAGTAGTCTGATTGGCTCAATGGACAATTACTCTGATTGGCTCAATGGACAAGTACTCTGATTTGCTGAACAAACAAGTACTCTGATTGGCTCAATGGACAAGTACTCTGATTGGCTGAATGAACAAGTACCCTAATTGGCTGAATGAACAAGTGCTCTGATTGGCTCAATGGACAAGTACTCTGATTGGCTGAACAAACAAGTACTCTGATTGGCTCAATGGACAAGTACTCTGATTGGCTGAACAAACAAGTACTCTGATTGGCTGTATGAACAAGTACCCTGATTGCTTTTAACCATGAGTATGCATTATCTTTTGTTGTTGTTGACATTGTAACCATCAATATGCATTATCTTTTGTTGTTGTTGTTGGCATTGTAACCATTAGTATGCATTATCTGTTGTTGTTGTTGTTGTTGTTGTTGTTGGCATTGTAACCATAAGTATGCATTATCTGTTGTTGTTGTTGTTGTTGTTGTTGTTGTTGTTGTTGACATTGTAACCATAAGTATGCATTATCTGTTGTTGTTGTTGTTGTTGACATTTTAACTATAAGTATGCATTATCTGTTGTTGTTGTTGTTGAAAAAGTCCCCTGATTGGCTCAATGGACAAGTACTCTGATTGGCTCAATGAACAAGTACCCTGATTGGCTGAATGAACAAGTACTCTGATTGGCTGAGAAACAAGTACCCTGATTGGCTGAATGAACAAGTGCTCTGATTGGCTCAATGGACAAGTACTCTGATTGGCTGTATGAACAAGTACCCTGATTGCTTTTAACCATAAGTATGCATTATCTGTTGTTGTTGTTGTTGACATTGTAACCATAAATATGCATTATCTTTTGTTGTTGTTGTTGGCATTGTAACCATTAGTATGCATTATCTGTTGTTGTTGTTATTGTTGTTGGCATTGTTACCATAAGTATGCATTATCATTTGTTGTTGTTGTTGACATTGTAACCATAAATATGCATTATCTTTTGTTGTTGTTGGCATTGTAACCATTATTATGCATTATCTGTTGTTGTTGTTGTGGTTGGCATTGTAACCATAAGTATGCATTATCTGTTGTCGTTGTTGAAAAAGTCCCCTGATTGGCTCAATGAACAAGTACTCTGATTGGCTCAAAGAACAAGTACCCTGATTGGCTCAATGAACAAGTACTCTGATTGGCTGAATGAACAAGTACCCTAATTGGCTGAATGAACAAGTGCTCTGATTGGCTCAATGGACAAGTACCCTGATTGGCTGAACAAACAAGTACTCTGATTGGCTCAATGAGCAAGTACCATGATTGGCTCAAAGAACAAGTAGCCTGATTGGCTCAATGAACAAGTACCCTGATTGGCTCAATGAACAAGTAGCCTGATTGGCTCAATGAACAAGTACCCTGATTGGCTGAATGAACAAGTGCTCTGATTGGCTCAATGGACAAGTACCCTGATTGGCTGAACAAACAAGTACTCTGATTGGCTCAATGGACAAGCACTCTGATTGGCTCAATGAACAAGTACCCTGATTGGCCCAATGAACAAGTTCCCTGATTGGCTCAATGGACAAGTACTCTGATTGGCTGTATGAACAAGTACCCTGATTGCTTTTAACCATAAGTATGCATTATCTGTTGTTGTTGTTGACATTGTAACCATAAGTATGCATTATCTTTTGTTGTTGTTGTTGGCATTGTAACCATTAGTATGCATTATCTGTTGTTGTTGTTGGCATTGTTACCATAAGTATGCATTATCTTTTGTTGTTGTTGTTGACATTGTAACCATAAATATGCATTATCTTTTGTTGTTGTTGTTGGCATTGTAACCATTAGTATGCATTATCTGTTGTTGTCGTTGTTTTTGTTGGCATTGTAACCATAAGTATGCATTATCTGTTGTTGTTGTTGTTGACATTTTAACCATAAGTATGCATTATCTGTTGTTGTTGTTGAAAAAGTCCCCTGATTGGCTCAATGGACAAGTACTCTGATTGGCTCAATGAACAAGTACCATGATTGGCTCAATGAACAAGTACCCTGATTGGCTCAATGAACAAGTCGCCTGATTGGCTCAATGAACAAGTACCCTGATTGGCTGAATGAACAAGTGCTCTGATTGGCTCAATGGACAAGTACCCTCATTGGCTGAACAAGCAAGTACTCTGATTGGCTCAATGAACAAGTTCCCTGATTGGCTCAAAGAACAAGTCCCCTGATTGGCTCAAAGAACAAGTCCCCTGATTGGCTCAATAAATACGTACCCTGATTGGCTGAACAAAAATGTACTCTGATTGGCTCAATGGACAAGTACTCTGATTGGCTGAACAAACAAGTACTCTGATTGGCTGAACAAACAAGTACTCTGATTGGCTGTATGAACAAGTACCCTGATTGCTTTTAACCATAAGTATGCATTATCTGTTGTTGTTGTTGACATTGTAACCATCAATATCCATTATCTTTTGTTGTTGTTGTTGGCATTGTAACCATTAGTATGCATTATCTGATGTTGTTGTTGTTGTTGGCATTGTTACCATAAGTATGCATTATCTTTTGTTGTTGTTGTTGTTGACATTGTAACCATAAATATGCATTATCTTTTGTTGTTGTTGTTGGCATTGTAACCATTAGTATGCATTATCTGTTGTTGTTGTTGTTGTTGTTGGCATTGTAACCATAAGTATGCATTATCTGTTGTTGTTGTTGTTGTTGTTGTTGTTGACGACATTGTAACCATAAGTATGCATTATCTGATGTTGTTGTTGTTGACATTTTAACCATAAGTATGCATTATCTGTTGTTGTTGTTGAAAAAGTCCCCTGATTGGCTCAATGGACAAGTACTCTGATTGGCTCAATGAACAAGTACCCTGATTGGCTGAATGAACAAGTACCCTAATTGGCTGAATGAACAAGTACCCTAATTGGCTGAATGAACAAGTGCTCTGATTGGCTCAATGGACAAGTACCCTGATTGGCTGAATGAACAAGTACCCTGATTGGCTCAATGAGCAAGTACCATGATTGGTTTAAAGAACAAGTAGCCTGATTGGCTCAATGAACAAGTACCCTGATTGGCTCAATGAACAAGTACTCTGATTGGCTCAATGAGCAAGTACCATGATTGGCTCAAAGAACAAGTAGCCTGATTGGCTCAATGAACAAGTGCTCTGATTGGCTCAATGGACAAGTACCCTGATTGGCTGAACAAACAAGTACTCTGATTGGCTCAATGAGCAAGTACCATGATTGGCTCAAAGAACAAGTACCCTGATTGGCTGAACAAACAAGTACTCTGATTGGCTCAATGAACAAGTTCCCTGATTGGCTCAAAGAACAAGTCCCCTGATTGGCTCAAAGAACAAGTCCCCTGATTGGCTCAATAAATAAGTACCCTGATTGGCTGAACAAAAATGTACTCTGATTGGCTCAATGGACAAGTACCCTGATTGGCTCAATGAACAAGTTCCCTGATTGGCTCAATGGACAAGTACTCTGATTGGCTGAACAAACAAGTACTCTGATTGGCTCAATTAACAAGTACCCTGATTGGCTGAACAAACAAGTACTCTGATTGGCTCAATAAATAAGTACCCTGATTGGCTGAACAAAAATGTACTCTGATTGGCTCAATGGACAAGTACTCTGATTGGCTGAACCAACAAGTACTCTGATTGGCTGAATGAACAAGTACCCTGATTGGCTGAACAAACAAGTAGTCTGATTGGCTCAATGGACAATTACTCTGATTGGCTCAATGGACAAGTACTCTGATTTGCTGAACAAACAAGTACTCTGATTGGCTCAATGGACAAGTACTCTGATTGGCTGAACAAACAAGTACCCTGATTAGCTGAATGAACAAGTCCCCTGATTGGCTCAATGAACAAGTCCCCTGATTGGCTCGATAAACAAGTACCATGATTGGCTGAATGAACAAGTACTCTGATTGGCTCAATGGACAAGTACCCTGATTGGCTCAATGGACAAGTACTCTGATTGGCTCAATGGACAAGTACTCTGATTGGCTCAATGAACAAGTTCCCTGATTGGCTCAAAGAACAAGTCCCCTGATTGGCTCAAAGAAGAAGTCCCCTGATTGGCTCAATAAATAAGTACCCTGATTGGCTGAACAAAAATGTACTCTGATTGGCTCAATGGACAAGTACTCTGATTGGCTGAACAAACAAGTACTCTGATTGGCTGTATGAACAAGTACCCTGATTGCTTTTAACCATAAGTATGCATTATCTGTTGTTGTTGTTGACATTGTAACCATAAATATGCATTATCTTTTGTTGTTGTTGTTGGCATTATAACCATTAGTATGCATTATCTGTTGTTGTTGTTGTTGTTGTTGGCATTGTTACCATAAGTATGCATTATCTTTTGTTGTTGTTGTTGACTTTGTAACCATAAATATGCATTATCTTTTGTTGTTGTTGTTGGTATTGTAACCATTAGTATGCATTATCTGTTGTTGTTGTTGTTGTCATTGTAACCATAAGTATGCATTATCTGTTGTTGTTGTTGTTGTTGACATTGTAACCATAAGTATGCATTATCTGTTGTTGTTGTTGTTGTTGTTGTTGTTGTTGACATTGTAACCATAAGTATGCATTATCTGTTTTCGTTGTTGTTGACATTTTAACCATAAGTATGCATTATCTGTTGTTGTTGTTGAAAAAGTCCCCTGATTGGCTCAATGAACAAGTACTCTGATTGGCTCAAAGAACAAGTACCCTGATTGGCTCAATGAACAAGTACTCTGATTGGCTGAATGAACAAGTACCCTAATTGGCTGAATGAACAAGTGCTCTGATTGGCTCAATGGACAAGTACCCTGATTGGCTGAACAAACAAGTACTCTGATTGGCTCAATGAGCAAGTACCATGATTGGCTCAAAGAACAAGTAGCCTGATTGGCTCAATGAACAAGTTCCCTGATTGGCTCAAAGAACAAGTCCCCTGATTGGCTCAATAAATAAGTACCCCGATTGGCTGAACAAAAATGTACTCTGATTGGCTCAATGGACAAGGACTCTGATTGGCTGAACAAACAAGTACTCTGATTGGCTGTATGAACAAGTACCCTGATTGCTTTTAACCATAAGTATGCATTATCTGTTGTTGTTGTTGGCATTGTAACCATTAGTATGCATTATCTGTTGTTGTTGTTGTTGTTGTTGGCATTGTTACCATAAGTATGCATTATCTTTTGTTGTTGTTGTTGACATTGTAACCATTAATATGCATTATCTGTTGTTGTTGTTGTTGGCATTGTAACCATAAGTATGCATTTTCTGTTGTTGTTGTTGTTGTTGTTGTTGACATTGTAACCATAAATATGCATTATCTTTTGTTGTTGTTGTTGGCATTGTAACCATTAGTATGCATTATCTGTTGTTGTTGTTGTTGTTGGCATTGTTACCATAAGTATGCATTATCTTTTGTTGTTGGTGTTGACATTGTAACCATAAATATGCATTATCTTTTGTTGTTGTTGTTGGCATTGTAACCATTAGTATGCATTATCTGTTGTTGTTGTTGAAAAAGTCCCCTGATTGGCTCAATGGACAAGTACTCTGATTGGCTCAATGAACAAGTACCCTGATTGGCTGAATGAACAAGTACCCTGATTGGCTGAACAAACAAGTACTCTGATTGGCTCAATGAGCAAGTACCATGATTGGCTCAAAGAACAAGTAGCCTGATTGGCTCAATGAACAAGTACCCTGATTGGCTCAATGAACAAGTACCCTGATTGGCTGAATGAACAAGTGCTCTGATTGGCTCAATGGACAAGTACCCTGATTGGCTGAACAAACAAGTACTCTGATTGGCTCAATGGACAAGCACTCTGATTGGCTCAATGAACAAGTACCCTGATTGGCTGAACAAGCAAGTACTCTGATTGGCTCAATGGACAAGTACTCTGATTGGCTCAAAGAACAAGTCCCCTAATTGGCTCAATAAATAAGTACCCTGATTGGCTGAACAAAAATGTACTCTGATTGGCTCAATGGACAAGTACTCTGATTGGCTGAACAAACAAGTACTCTGATTGGCTCAATGGACAAGTACTCTGATTGGCTGAACAAACAAGTACCCTGATTAGCTGAATGAACAAGTCCCCTGATTGGCTCAATGAATAAGTCCCCTGATTGGCTCGATGAACAAGTACCATGATTGGCTGAATGAACAAGTACTCTGATTGGCTCAATGAACAAGTACTCTGATTGGCTCAATGGACAAGTACTCTGATTGGCTGAACAAACAAGTACTCTGATTGGCTGAATGAACAAGTACCCTGATTGGCTGAACAAGCAAGTACTCTGATTGGCTCAATGGACAAGTACTCTGATTGGCTCAAAGAACAAGTCCCCTAATTGGCTCAATAAATAAGTACCCTGATTGGCTGAAGAAAAATGTACTCTGATTGGCTCAATGGACAAGTACTCTGATTGGCTGAACAAACAAGTACTCTGATTGGCTGTATGAACAATTACCCTGATTGCTTTTAACCATAAGTATGCATTATCTGTTGTTGTTGTTGACATTGAAACCATAAATATGCATTATCTTTTGTTGTTGTTGTTGGCATTGTAACCATTAGTATGCATTATCTGTTGTTGTTGTTGTTGTTGTTGTTGGCATTGTTACCATAAGTATGCATTATCTTTTGTTGTTGTTGATGACATTGTAACCATAAATATGCATTATCTTTTGTTGTTGTTGTTGGCATTGTAACCATTAGTATGCATTATCTGTTGTTGTTGTTGTTGTTGTTGGCATTGTAACCATAAGTATGCATTATCTGTTGCTGTTGTTGTTGTTGTTGTTGACATTGTAACCATAAGTATGCATTATCTGTTGTTGTTGTTGTTGTTGTTGTTGTTGTTGTTGTTGTTGTTGTTGTTGACGACATTGTAACCATAAGTATGCATTATCTGTTGTTGTTGTTGTTGACATTTTAACCATAAGTATGCATTATCTGTTGTTGTTGTTGAAAAAGTCCCCTGATTGGCTCAATGGAGAAGTACTCTGATTGGCTGAACAAACAAGTACTCTGATTGGCTCAATGGACAAGTACTCTGATTGGCTGAACAAACAAGTACTCTGATTGGCTGTATGAACAAGTACCCTGATTGCTTTTAACCATAAGTATGCATTATCTTTTCTTGTTGTTGTTGGCATTGTAACCATTAGTATGCATTATCTGTTGTTGTTGTTGTTGTTGTTGTTGGCATTGTAACCATAAGTATGCATTATCTGTTGTTGTTGTTGTTGTTGTTGTTGTTGTTGTTGTTGACATTTTAACCATAAGTATGCATTACCTGTTGTTGTTGTTGTTGAAAAAGTCCCCTGATTGGCTCAATGGACAAGTACTCTGATTGGCTCAATGAACAAGTACCCTGATTGGCTGAATGAACAAGTACTCTGATTGGCTGAATGAACAAGTACCCTAATTGGCTGAATGAACAAGTGCTCTGATTGGCTCAATGGACAAGTACCCTGATTGGCTGAATGAACAAGTACCCTGATTGGCTCAATGAGCAAGTACCATGATTGGCTCAATGAACAAGTACTCTTATTGGCTCGATGAACAAGTACTCTTATTGGCTCAATGAACAAGTACTCTGATTGGCTCAATGGACAAGTACTCTGATTGGCTGAACAAACAAGTACTCTGATTGGCTGAATGAACAAGTACCCTGATTGGCTGAACAAACAAGTACTCTTATTGGCTCAATGGACAAGTACTCTGATTGGCTGAACAGACATGTACTCTGATTGGCTCAATGGAGAAGAACTCTGATTGGCTCAATGAACAAGTACTCTGATTGGCTCAATGAACAAGTACTCTGATTGGCTGAATGAACAAGTGCTCTGATTGGCTCAATGGACAAGTACCCTGATTGGCTGAACAAACAAATACTCTGATTGGCTCAATGAGCAAGTACCATGATTGGCTCAAAGAACAAGTAGCCTGATTGGCTCAATGAACAAGTACCCTGATTGGCTCAATGAACAAGTAGCCTGATTGGCTCAATGAACAAGTACCCTGATTGGCTGAATGAACAAGTGCTCTGATTGGCTCAATGGACAAGTACCCTGATTGGCTGAACAAACAAGTACTCTGATTGGTTCAATGGACAAGCACTCTGATTGGCTCAATGAACAAGTACCCTGATTGGCCCAATGAACAAGTACCCTGATTGGCTCAAAGAACAAGTCCCCTGATTGGCTCAAAGAACAAGTCCCCTGATTGCCTCAATAAATAAGTACCCTGATTGGCTGAACAAAAATGTACTCTGATTGGCTCAATGGACAAGTACTCTGATTGGCTGAACAAACAAGTAATCTGATTGGCTGTATGATCAAGTACCCTGATTGCTTTTAACCATAAGTATGCATTATCTGTTGTTGTTGTTGACATTGTAACCATAAATATGCATTATCTTTTGTTGTTGTTGTTGACCTTGTAACCATAAGTATGCATTATCTGTTGTTGTTGTTGTTGTTGTTGTTGTTGACATTACCATGATGATGTAGTAACAAGAACATATATATGTTGTTTGCCTGTCTCTATCCTGCATCTCCTTCTATCCCAATGTTCGGCCCATCCAGTCGTGGCAGATGTTCAACATGAGTCTGGTTCTGCTCGAGGTTTCGAAGTTTTCCCTTGCCACTGTGCCGAATGTTGCTAAGTGCTACTCATGGTGATTCATGTTGGGCCTGTTGTTGTTGTTGTTGACATTGTAACCATAAGTATGCATTTTCTGTTGTTGTTGTTGTTGACATTGTAACCATAAGTATGTATTATCTGTTGTTGTTGTTGTTGTTGTTGACATTGTAACCATAAGTATGCATTATCTGTTGTTGTTGACATTGTAACCATAAGAATGCATTATCTGTTGTTGTTGTTGTTGACACTGTAACCATAAGTATGCAATATCTGTTGTTGTTGTTGACATTGTAACCATAAGTATGCATTTTCTGTTGTTGTTGTTGTTGTTGTTGTTGACGACATTGTAACCATAAGTATGCATTATCTGTTGTTGTTGTTGACATTGTAACCATAAGTATGCATTTTCTGTTGTTGTTGTTGACATTGTTACCATAAGTATGCATTATCTGTTGTTGTTGTTGTTCTAACCATGAGTATGCCTTATCTGTTGTTGTTGTTGTAACCATAAGTATGCATTATCTGTTGTTGTTGTTGTTGTAACCATAAGTACGCATTATCTGTTGTTGTTGTTGTTGTAACCATAAGTACGCATTATCTGTTGTTGTTGTTGTTGTTGTTGTTGTTGTTGTTGTTGGCATTGTAACAGCAGGTTCAACAAACTCTGAGTCTAACCCTGAACTCTGAGTGGATCTACTCTGAGATAGGAAACTCTGAGTTTTCGGTTTCAGAACAGCTGATCAGAGTTAGTTCAATCAACTTTGAGTAGGTTCAGCCGGAGTTAAGTGCGTGCACGCTGACTGTAAAAAGACAGCATTAATGGAACCCCGATAACACGATTCACCATGGCAACGGTACACAAAAACTAACCCTAACCCTCCTACGTCACACCAGTGGAGCTCGAAATGCTCATGCGGACATTCAACGAATACGAGCATGTTTTTAGAAAAATAAAGTAACACGGCTGCAGCTGCAAAAGACAGAGAGTGGCGTGGGAAGAAACTGCTGCTTGAGTAAATTGGCAAGTTTGAACTGGTCTATTTATTTAATACTTAATCACGACCGGAAGCTAAAATTTATATTAATTTAGGAGCAATCCAGCGGGAGAAAAAAACGTACATGGAAGCAGTTAAAAATAAAATACCAGAACATCATTCAAAGGTGCGGCTCAGGCAGAACAGGCTCATGGCTGAACCTCACTTCAATCATTTTTAAATATTAAACAGATTAAATATCATTCAGTGGCTGTTTTAATGTGCATTAGCTTTATCCCTAACATGAAGCTGACTTCACATACATTATAATTCATGTTGATTAAACTGAATTGTGTTAGTTTAAAAAATAATAATAATAATTCCAATAACTTACGGCGTCTTATTTGAGTGCTCTCGGCAGTGGTGGTGGAAAATCTAAAAATGATGATTTAGACATAGATTTCTCTTTTGATTTTTTTATCATAATTATAAAAGACTTTTGCAAAGCGGTCAGAGCACCACAGAGACGGGGTTTTTTTTATTTGTAACCACTCAAACATGCGTGAGACGGGCTGAATGAATGAGGAAGTCGAATGAGGGTTCATTGTCTTGCCCAAGGACACTTTGGACTAGAGGAGCTGGGAATCAAACCACAAACCTTCCGATTACACCAGGGGGGTATACTACAAAGCAGGATTTGTCCTTATTGAGGTAACAACAGGGTCAACTCTGAGTTTTTAGTACTATGAAGGTGGTTCAATTCTTACCGGGGTAGATCACCATGGTAACATGGTTTTCAGCATAGAAAACCTAACCTCCCCCGGAGCAGGTTATGTTGGAGATAAGAGATCAACCTGAACTAAACACCACCCACTGACCAATCAGGTCTCTTGATTCAGGAGCTCTGTGAGCTGATGGTGAAAGGGAGGAGGGAGAGAGAGCAGTAAAATACTTCCTGTTTACCGTCTGATTTTATGAAATATATTCATGAAAGATATTCATCGAACTTTACTGATATACATCTACATTAACGCACCAAAACTATGAATCTAATGTAACGCGAGTGTTACAATAAATATATGGTGCTCTAATGACGGAGCAGTGATTTTATTATATTTGCTCATTTACACAGTCTGTGCTTTCTTTGCTGTTTGTCCTTCCTGCATTCAGCCGCTGCAGCTCAGTGGACTTCTGTCTGCATTATGTGTAACTTTTTCATGTCTTTCTAAAATCAGAGTTTGCTCTGAGTTTGTAAAATTCATTCAGTCATTTGCACCAGATAACGCCCCTTTTATGTGAACGCGCTCATAGAAACCCTGGGTTGACTTAACGAGTTGATGTTCAAAGTAGCATCAACGTTATTTATATTTCTTGGCCTCCAAAAACGTTTGCACTTGAAATCATCTTACAGTTTGTGATGTCACAGTGACTTCAGTTGAAGTAGTTAATTACTTTTGATTGTGACCGTGCTACAGATGTTTACTTGGTGGATAACAGTCCAGAAGCAGTCGTGGTAATCTATCACTAGACATTTTGTTTCACAGAATGAACTTACAGGAGCCACTCTATAACCACCAGAATGGCGGCTTCCGTTCCAGGTAGACCAACCGCTGTCAGCACAAAGAGAGTGGTCACTGATCCTGTTGCTGGGATCCTTGCTGCTCCTATGCTGGACACTGCTGATGTTACCCTGCAGGAATATAATAAAGGTTTCAAGGTTCTGTACAATTATATAATATAGTATAATATATATAATAATAGTACTTTTATCCAATAATAACAGTTGCAGCTATTGTTGGAAAACATTTTGAAGCTTTCTAGTCAAATGTTTTAGAGTTGAAGTTATATACCCATAAGATTTATAAATTAAATGTTTTAATGCCTTAAAGTTAACGTTTTGAAGGACTTCCGGTGACGCCATGTTACAGGTGGCAGCCCAAAGTATATGCTCCATCAAGCTAAAGACAAGGGCGACAATTTGAAACAGTTAACTCTGAAGGAGGGACACACGCAAACCCAACTCTCTTTAACAAGACTAGAAACTTCTTTTAAGGGACTGAGAGAAGATGTGACAAAAATGGAAAATAGAACCACGGAGGCGGAGGGCCGTATTAGCTCTAATGAGGACACCGCCAAGCGCCATGAGCAGGCCATTCGGTACTTGTTGCACAGAGAAATACACCTATCTGTGCGGTGCGAGGACATGCAGAACAGACTACGGCGAAATAACTTGAGAATTTATCGTGTGCCGGAGGGGAGCGAGGGAAGAGATGTTAAGCTTTTTGTACAAGAGCTGCTTAAATCTGTCTTGCAACTTCCCCCCGAGCTCAACATCGGCATCGAGAGAGCACACAGAGCCCTCACCGCCAAGCCGAAGAATCCCAATGCTGCCCTGCGCTCTCTGATTGTCAAGTTTTTGGATTACTCTGTCAAAGAAACCATACTTCGAAAAGCCTGGGAGCAGAGAACAGGAATGTACAGCGAAGGGCAAATCTACTTTGATCACGACTTCTCTCCCGAGCTGCAGAAGAAGAGAATGCTTGTGCGAGACGCGGTAAAGCAGCTAAAAATGAAGAATATCAGAGCGAAGTGTATCTTCCATGCACAGCTGAGAGTGTTCCTTGAGGATGGCGAGAAAACCTACCCGACGATGTCGGACGCTCTCCCAGCACTGAAAAAGATGGGTGTGCAGATGAGAGTGGATGAGAGGGAGCGACTGGAAACGGAGCTGTCCCGGGACGGATGGAGCACTGCGGGAGCAAGATCAGGATTTACTCACGCAGAGATTAAAACCTTCTTCAGCACAAAGGAGTGAACTGTTTCTTCGCCGAGTTCATATGATTGTTCTGACAATACAGGTTAGGAGAAGAAGAATAAAGTGTTTCAATCTTGGACGGGGCGTAAAGAAACGCGAGTGGAGGATCACCCATCCACGGCTAAGCCGCAACGGACCGCTCTGAGAGCTGGACTACAGCAACACAAATGCACCGTTTTTTTCCCCCACGGAGGATCGGTCACCAACTGTCATGTCTCGTCGGTTATGTTAAGTTTTATGTTTTTAGTCCTGTCTTCCATGTTTGCCATGTCCGCTTTTATTTTGTAGTAACTGTCCTCTCTCATTTCAGAAACTTTATTTCCTGCCCTGGTGTTTCCTCGTCAGTGTGATTGTCTGCTCCACCCCTGATTGTGTCCACCTGTTTCCCATTTCCTCGTGTATTTTAAGTCTGTGTCTACCTGTGTCCTGTGTCAGATCGTCTTGTCTCTAGTCTCGTCCTGATCCCTCTTGTCCAAGTAAGCTTTGTTCATATTAGTGTGGTCTTTGCTCTGGTCTTTAGTTCCAGCTTAGCTGTGATTTTTTGTTTGTACTTTGGTCAAGCCTTTTTTCCAGCATTGCTGTGATTTTGTGTTTTTCTCAACCTGATCTTAGTTTTCCTGCTTAGCAGCGATTTTATGTTGTACTTTGTGTTTCTTTGGAATTTTCGTGGACTTCCTTTGTTAAAATAAACCTTTTGATTTTTCTGAATTTTGAGTCGTGCTCTTGGGTCCTTTTTTGAGTCTTGTCACCAACCTCCGCCCAGGATACATCGGGGACTGGGTTACTGAGTTTGAGGATACAGTCTGGTATGTGGAAGCCAACATTGTTCTGTTCGTTTGTTATCTTTTCAATTGTAAATGTCCTTTTTGTCCTGAGACTGGAAATGGGCCATTACTCTATTACCTGTAATGAATCAGGTTTTTGTGATCTAAGTGTGAAACAATACAGCGTTAAAATGGATGTGTACATAATACAACAAGATGGATAATTTTATTTGTGTTACTTATAACGTTAAAGGCTTGGGTAGTCCTATTAAGAGAAAAAAGGTGCTGAACCAGTTAAAAAAAGCTTAACTGTGCCATAGCGATGCTCCAGGAAACACACCTTTCAGAAAAGGAGCATGTGAAGCTAAGGAGAGAATGGGTAGACCAACAATACAGCTCCTCATATCAAAATGGGAGAAAGAGGGGAGTCACAATTCTTTTCAATAAATCTATTTATTTTTGTCATGAGAGAAGCTTCGTTGATAAAGAGGGGCGATATTTGATGGTAATTGGGAGTGTGGGGGGCATTAAAATAACTCTGCTTAATTTATATGCTCCAAACGAGGATAGCCCAAATTTCTTCAAAAATATCGCATCATTGATTGCAGATAGAGCAGAGGGAATTCTCCTGATAGGGGGAGATTTTAACTGTGTTTTGAGGGCATCTTTTGATAAACTCCCTGCTGACTTAGGTTCTAAATCTAAAAAGTCTCTTGCTCTATCTACACTGATGCAGGAGTTGGGCTTGGTAGATGTCTGGCGCCACCTTCACCCCAAGGAAAAAGACTTCACTTTTTTCTCACATGTACACGGCACCCAGTCAAGGTTAGATATGTTCCTGATGTCTGGGGCAGACTCCTTTAGAGCTATTCAATGTAATATAGAAGCAATCACCATCTCAGATCATGCCCCAGTCTGTTTGAAATTAAAGATGAGCCCAAATAATAACTTTAAATACTGGAGAGCCAATGTATCTATTTTAAATAAGGAAATAATTAAACAAGAATTACAAGAATTACAGAAGGGCCTAATTGAGTATCTTAAATTTAATGATAATGATGAGGTGTCTCCAACAGTATTGTGGGAGGGAGCCAAATGTTTCATAAGGGGCAGTATTATTGCAATCTGTTCTAGATTAAAAAAAGAGAGACTTGCAGAACAATTAGAATTGGAAAACAAAATCTGGAAATTAGAGAAAGAATATCAGACAACACAAAATGACGACATACTGACCATATTGAAGGAGAACCGACAGAAATTAAACAACTTATTAACCTACAAAGCGGAGGGGCAACTTCGATTCACAAATCAGAAGTATTATGAATTTGGTAACAGGGCTAGCTGGTTGCTAGCGTTCCAGCTGCGTAAATCACAAACAAGCAGAGTAATGCATAAAATCAAGTGCACAAACACTGGGGAAATGATGCTTCAGCCCAAGGATATTGCAAAGACATTTGCCACTTATTACCAGGAATCGTATAGGGAAGAAAGCTGCTCAGATAAGTTGGAAAAGATTGAAAACCTTCTTAAATCAATTAACCGTAGTAAATTGACTGAGGAGGAGGCTGACCAAATAACACTTCCAATTACAACAGAAGAAATTAAAAAAAGCATTTTGAAACTCAAAAACAACAAATCCCCAGGAGTGGATGGCCTCCCTGGAGAATATTATAAAATGTTTGAAAAGGAGCTGATGCCACTTTTGTATAAGGTCTACAATTACGCACTCTCAGAAGGTGATCCTCCTCAGTCGTGGTCTGAAGCCATTATTAGTGTCATCCATAAAGATGGCAAAGATCCGATTCTATGCACGTCTTATCGACCCATCAGCCTCCTATGTGTTGATCTAAAAATACTTACAGCCATCATCGCAAATAGAATTCAAAATCACATAAGAGGACTTGTGAAGCCCGACCAAACGGGTTTTATTACACAGAGACACGGAACGGATAATGTTAGAAGGGCCTTAAATCTCCAAACAATAGCACAAAAAAGGAACACTCCAACAATGTTTCTCAGTTTAGACGCTGAGAAGGCGTTCGATCGGGTGGATTGGGTTTTTCTACAACAGACTCTCAAACATATGGGCTTTAATAACACCCTTATTAAGTGGGTCAAAATGTTTTATAAAAACCCCAGGTCACGAGTGAGGGTTAATGGCCACTGCTCTGATTTTTTCTCACTGGAACGCGGCACTAGACAGGGTGAAGTTCTCTCGCCCTCGTTATTTGCACTTAGTATAGAGCCGCTTGCCGAACTGATTAGATCCAATCCTAAAATAAATAAAAGATGAAACCAATGCTCCTATGTCATGTTATGACATACATTGTCTGTTATTTTTTTTGACAATAAAAGTTCCAAAAAAAAAGTTAACGTTTTTATAGTTATAATGCTTTAAAGTTAACTTTCCTATAGTCTAATACTTTAAAGTTTTACAGTCAAATGTCTTAAAGTAAAAGTTTTACAGTCAAATATTTTATAGTTAAGGTTTTACAGTCAAATATTTTATAGTTAAGGTTTTATATTCTCATGTTTTATAATAAGTTTTTATAATCTAAAGTGTAAAAACTCTAAATATAGAATCCTAAGCTGAGAAACTCGCTGGGCTCAGTATAAATGCCAGGTGCAGGGTTGGCAGCTGGCCAAGAAAAACAGGTGTGTCCCCCCAGCCCCTCCCTTTTCTGTTGTACAGTGCATGAACGCGCCTAATTGGCCGGAGTGAAGAAGAGTCCTGCGGAAAAGTTGGAAATGGGTCAGGCAAAACTGAGAGGAAACAAACTGAGGGCAGAGAGCCAGAGCGAGGGGGGGGGAGGGGGGGTCTCCAACAGGTGTTGATGCACTTTGAAGCCCAGCGAGGGAGGGGCTTAGAGTATATAAGACCCGAGTGGCTGACCCGTGGGCAGTCTTATCCGGATGGACTCGGGTTTATTTCTTTGTATTTATACGGGAATAAACTCTTTTTGCATCAGATTCTGCCAGTCTCTAGTGTTTGCTTGTCTGAGTTTTTGAAGACTTTGATTATATTTTTAAGAGTTTTTTAACCAAGTTTTATCACCTTGTTTTAAGAGTTTTTCAACCATGTGTTATTATCTATTGGAGATTGAAATTATGTGGCTGACAAGAGGGTTCGGGGAACTTTCTTGCCACAACATTTGGCGAGCCAGCCCTGGAGTTGTGCAGACGGTTTGGGTGCAGAGCCTGGTGGTGTCCTGCATTTCAGCACTATTGGCCAACAAACAATCAGAGGTAAGCAGGTTATTTCTGCATAATTCGGACTGTGTTTTGAGTGCGGGATCCTCCCGGGTACATGTCTCCTCCCGTCTCCTTCCAAAGAGCCTAGATAACATTCTGAAAATCCAAAATAATAATTACGCACCAATATCCTTGCTTTTAATTGACTATTATACAAAAACAGATTGAATCAAACCAAGAGCACTGAGACTAAAATTCCATCCCAGCAGGATCTGATGCAATGATTTATGTTTGTCCATGTCTATTTATGTTTGTCTGTGTCTGTTTGTCTGTAACTAACCCAATCACGGTGTGGAAGGTGTTTATGGGATGAGATATAGCTGCAAATGGCTATAGTGTTGGACCTCTGTCTGCTTTTCTCCTTGAGAAAGTGTAGAGAGAGTTAGATAGTGGAACTGTTGAAAGGTTTAAGTAAGTGAAATGAAAGAAATATAATCAAGTGGGTGTGTGAGGCAGTGACTGTACTCTGTGCTGCTTGAGAGGGCACTGAACAGGGGACAAAGGGCACAAATACACAAAGACAAAATAATACATTAAAACTACACAATACTACAAGAAATATTACATTAAAACTACAGAATCAGGTAACCAAAATAAACTGTACCACTGTTAAACCAATGTATTTTTGATAATATGCTGTCAAAAATTTTTTAAATATCGCTCTGATCTAAAAAATTACACATCTTTCATGAAAGGAATCGGAACCATTTCCACATATATGTTGAATCTTAAATCAAGAAAATCCTGCATTTTTGCCGCTGTGATTCTGTTCCTCTCCTCAAAAAAGCAGTAGAGCATTGCTGGCCTAGATTTACGACGTTGAGAGAGAGCTGTGTCCCAAGACAAGGGTTCAATCATTCATATGTAATAAAATGGATGAAAATGTTTTTTTAATGGTTAAAAAGAGCTTGTTTCATTAAAAACAACACTTAATAACATCTCATGTCAGAGCAAAGTTGTTTTTCAATGACACATTTATGATTTTTAAGATTTCAAAGTTGTGTCCCCACTTTTTGTCAACACCGTCAGACATTCATTAAAATCTAATAAAATCAGGCAATATTAGGGACAGTTGTCACTTTGAAGGACCCCTTTCCACATTCCATCTCATGCAGAGTGCATCAATGGCAGACAGGCTCTAGTAAGTTGTATAGTTTTAGAGTAGTTTAAATTGTAATGTTAATATTTCATGCGTCACAACCATGATGTGTCAACACCGTGTTCCAATTTCTGAAGAAATTGTTTGAAATTTTTAGATCATTATAGTCTCCTGAAGTTGCTTCCATCATCAGCTAGCATCGAGCTAAAATCAAAATGGCTGCTACATGAACTGCATTTGTTTTGTGAAAGAAATGGCTAATATGTCAGCTCCGTCAGATGTCAACTCCGTCAGAATTTCTGTCTGACGGTGGTGACAGGCCGATGACAGAGTTGACATTAAATATGAAGACATCATGTTTTTGTGGTTTCAGGTCATTTTAATTATATTAAATATATAAATAGTGTATTACCTTATCTAATAATGTATAAATACTGTAATAAATATAGGATTCTCTGCTTTTTATGGCTTTTATAGGGTCAATCAGGGTTAAGTTCAGGGAACTTAGGGCTTAAGGAACATTGATGAGGGTACATAGACACACTCCCTATCTAGCAGGCTATGATAGACAACTGTGAAGAAAACAATGTGATCGTGCATGTTGACTTCGCAGAAGCATGGAAATGCAAATGTAGCTCAGAAGTACAATCATGCCATTTTGGTCAAAACCTGCCCCTACTCAATCTGCACACTGGCATGTTTTTCACAAAAAGTGAGAAGGCCGGCTTTTGAACTGTGTCTGAATCAAAGCGTCAGGATGCTGCCTCCATCCGGGCGTACGTAGACCCTGTCCTTAAAACCATAAAAGACAAGTTTCCTGGTGCTCACACCATCCACTTCTGGTCTGATGGTCCAAGTAAACAATTTAAAAACAAGAAAAATTTCTCTCTACTATGTGATGTTCCTTCAAGATTTGGTTTTAAAAGAGCCACTTGGAACTTCTTTCCTACTTCTCAAGGGAGCACCAGACGGAATTGGAGGGACAGTCAAAAGGACTGCAGATCGTCTCCTTCTGCAAGGGAACGATGTTGCAAGTGGGAAAACATTCTATGACATGGTGGGGAAAAGTCTTAAGAACATCCAACTCTTCTATGTTGAAGATGCAGAAATGGCACACTATGATGAACTTATTCAACCCATGAAACCTGTGCCTGGAACATGAAAAGTTCATCAGGTTGTTCCTGAGGGAAAGAACATCTTTTGCAGATCATTGTCCTGCTTTTGCTGTGAACCAAACATTTGCCCTTGTTTCACTCCCGCCACGTTGGATCTCAATGAGCATGTAAAGGTGATGAATTCAAAAAGGCACGCTGATGGTCGCAGTGCTTCTGCTCAAACCACACCTCTTGCCACACTAATGCAGGAAATGAAGCAGGAGGATGGCCACATAGTTCCAGAAGGAGTTCACACAAAGATAGCAGCAGATCACATGGAGACTGGAGACTGGCTTACAGTAATATATGACAAGAACTGGTGGCTGGCAAAAGTCATCACTACAGATACACAACACCAAGATGTTAAGGTGGAATTCTTCCATCCAAATGGGCCAAGTACTCAGTTTCATCCAAAGCGAGGTCCAAAAGATGTGTGCTTCATTCCATACCAAAACATCCTGGTAAAGCTGACTGAGCCATCATCTCCAAGTCGTGTGAGCAGAACAAGAGATATCTTTCACCTCTCACCCAAGGTGATGGATTATATAGAGAGGGAGCACATTGCGCTTCTGATGTTATAGTAGTCAACAGATAGACATCAGAGCAGCAAGATGTGAAAGTGTCATGAGACAAGGTATATTGCTGCATCTAAATATTTGTTGTTATTTAGATGTTGTTGTTAAATTCAATGTAGAACAACACTAAATTCCTTTTATATCCAGTTCAAAAATTTTAATATTGTTTTGTTAGCAAATACATGCCTATATTTGGACAACTTTAAGTGAAATATAAACTGTTAAATATAAATTGATAGAGGTAACACCTAACTGTTCTATTTTTTTTATAAATGTTTTAAAAGTTACTTTGTAAACAGATGCACTGTCTAAGATTAAATGAAACAGTAATCTCTAGATCATTTGTGTTCCAATGAAATACGCACTTAAAATGTGAATTTTGGATAAAATTTTGTTTGGTTTGTTTGGTTTAATGCTGAATTGATCGATTTAATGTAAAAGACTACAAATTCAGGTTTTTGTCACCACCGTCAGATATGAGTCAACTCCGTCAGGTCTATGTCACCTCCGTCAGACGAATATTTTCATAATATTTTATAATGATATTTCATATTTTTTGAAGAATTGTTGGTCATATGTGAAAATATACTCTGACTCCTAACATGAGAATATGTTTTGAAATCTTCAAAACATTTTGATTGCTGTTGAAGGTAAAGTTAAAATTCTATTACTCAGTCCATTAAAAAAACACAGACAAAAATCTTCATAATATTAAAAAAATATAACATTGAAAGTATCTTTCTTTTGGGTTCTGTAAGCCTTGATGAAAAAAAAGTTTTCATCATAGTTTTTATAGGTGTGGCATAATGTGAGTAAAAATTAATTTGTGTTAATGGTGTCTGACGGTGTTGATATAAAATAAGTGATGGCAAGGGAAAAAGCACATTTTGTTAAAAAAGAGAAAGGTGGGAGGTTGTATCAAAGCATATCTCAGTAGCTTAGAACATGGAAGATACATACATGTAGTTTAATTAGTCTGAGGATAAGGTTTTATTTTTTCAACTTTGAATCCTGTTTTGTCCCACTTCTCAAGAATCAGTGATACATTATTAGCTTGCAGAGCAAATCTTGAAGAAAGAAGATGTCCAGCACCCGGTGGACCAGGAGGGTGTGGCCAGGTTGCGCCTCGACATTGCAACGAAATTGTTGAATGATTCAGGTATACAGTACACTTAACAGCGTAAATGTTGTCTATTACCATTGACACTATAATAATTCCTGTCTTATTTTTACAGATGATTTTTCCCAGCTCTGCAGGGCCTGTGGCGAGGAGAGCTCAGGGGCTGGGGTTGCAACCGATGAGTGGGTAAGAGGATGAATTCAACAACGGGCCAATGTTCAGCTAGAAGACTGGGATGCACCTTGGATAGGTTACCTCAACATCACTGGGTGAACACTCTCAGTCACACAGCTATTGCAAATGTCTAGTTTAATTCACCCAACTTGCACGTCTTAACTTTGGAGGACAATGGAGCAACTAAGAGCGCATGGGAAGACACTGACTCCACACAAAGGACCACAGCTAAGATTTAAATCCAGAATCTGACAGTCATAAAATGTTCAACTATTGCTTCATTGTACATCCTGCTTTGGGTGAGTGTGAATCTGTCAAAATGTTTAACAATGCCCTAAAGATTTGTTTCTTTTTCCCTTTCAGATTGAGTGCACAACATGTGGCTTGTGGTACCACACAGTTGAGTGTTGGCAACCCCTCTACAGAGGGAGACTATTATTGTAAAGGTTGTGACAAATAAAGTCAAAATATATCAGATTATTTTTGTCTTTCCTTCCGTCACAGTATCTGCAATATTTTCTGTGGGTCTAAATGATGATGGGTAGAAAAAGTAGCCAGTTGTTGTTAATACATGTGAAGCTATTTTATTGTCTGGCAACAATATACAATGCTACGAATTGCTCACCTTGGATGCAGAGGGGTTTTATTGAAACAATTTACAAAAGACAAATTCTGGCACTGGGAATCGTATTCTCTGGTGTCTCCAATGTCCTCGATGTCTCTGTGGTGGTTTTGAGAAATATTAGTATAGAAATTAATAGTGACAGCTGAATTCTGCCGTTCACGCCCAGCAAGCAATAGATGTACTATGTGTAGGCCAAATTTTATTAAAATAGATGAAAGTTAGTTTTTGCTCGCACAGCTTGCAAGATGTTTGATAACCAATCATGTAAGCAAAGTCAACAGTGAGTACAAGGTTTTGTGTCATTTCTTTCACATGGTTTATGTATAGCCACGATTTAGCTCAGAATTAGACCGGCTACGTGAAGTCAGCTTTCACACCATCAGGCGAAATAGCACAGATGCTTTGGTGTCTAATACCCAGTAAGCTCCAACTGGGATTTCAACGTTGAAGTTTGGTTGAAAACGGGGTGAAATCAGTTCTGATCATCTAAGACGTAATTAAAACCTTTTTTCAACAGCCTAAAATACGGTTACGACATCAACGTGTTAGACACTCATTTTTATTTAATCATTTTGTTCACAACAGCAATGAAGGGGTCAGGATGTAATGATTGTAGCGTTATTTATCTAAAATCATTTGGCTGTGTTGGGTGAAATCCTGTCTACACAAAGACGCAATTTCAACACATTTTATCTTGCGTATAAAAAACATAAACACGGCACTTTATGGGCTGTATGGTGTAGATGCTGACGTAACTGATTGATACCTAACGAACAATTGTGTAACATGAATCGTCAATAGTAGACAGGGATAAGTACTCGCTTAAAGTGCTGTTGATGCAGGATCGAATCCATACATAACTTATTTTGCATAAAATACATTTTTGATGACTGTGATGCACTGCTCACTTAAATAATAATTTTAGGCACCATGAGACTTGAAAATTGCTGTAAATGTGTGTGAATGTTTATTGAATCTTGTGCCAGAAGCAGATGAAATCTGGTCTACACACAAACGGGCTCGACTCCAGCGTTCGTAGTTTTGCTTTTCTATGCGGACAGATGACGGTTATTGTCGAAATTAAGACAGCTGATTGTTCATGTATTCTGGTCGAGACCACAATGAATGTTGAAATAAATCCTTTCATGTCTCAAGATACAGCGAAAAGACTGTAGTTATCAATACCTTTATTTCCTGGTTAGTAGACGTGGGGTCCTAAAAGGCCACGCCCACAACACATCTGCCGTACTATCACCAGTCAATCCAACCACCAGTTAATCTTGCACACAGGCACATGGACAGGTCGCACTGGACCGCTTATGACTGCTAAATCGCGCTAATTGTACAGTGTTCAAATTACTGCGACAATTGATAAAAACGATGGTGGAGCTCATAACTTGTGCACTTACCAAGGGGACAGCGAGGTCCGACTGCTGTAGCCTACCCCCGGGGTTCACGACCCAAGTCAACAGGGACATTGCATTTAGTGACCATAGTAAAATTAAGCTACAGTGATACGTGATGTGTGATAATGGCAAGTGGGATCATATTACATTTTATATTATCAACCCTGAATGACTTACCTTCGAGATGATTTAGCCGCTCCTGCCTCCATTAAACCTGACCGCCGCCGTCATCTTCTAGTGTTCTTTGGCGGACAACGAAGCGCATGCGTCCTGTATGCGCTTCACAAGGCGCATGCGCGGATTCAAAACATGGAACACCGGTAAAACTTACTTGGTATTTCTAGGTTCGTGTGCAATGACTATGAAACCTTTGAATATTATGTGAAAATACATAATAAAACTTACTCTTCCCACACAGTTTATTTATTACATGAATGACATATATAGTTTTACTTAAATAATTCCAGTTCTCACTGATACTTACAATTAGAAAATAAAAATTGTGACGGTTAACCTAATAAATATTACTACACCACAAAATCATTTTTTTCAGTGTAGGGTAAACAATGTGAAAACATTAATCTTTAAAAAAAAGTAGTTGAGCCAGAAATTAAGCTAAAATCAACTTGGATTTTTTTTTATTCAAGAGAAATTGATAATGGGATTTCAATAAATGAATAATGTGAAGTAAATTAACCTTTAAATAAAATGACATAGACGTTATCCATTTAAAATCTCCATAGCAACCTTTAGGTGAGTGACGTCAGGACATGTACTTAATCGAACAAAAACAAACTCAAAGTCTTTTCAACACAAACAAATTGAGAGTTGGCAGCAGATATTCGCAGTGGTTCTCAAAGTTGAAAATTTCCAAGGATTTCTACAGAAAAACGATCTTCATCGACCCTTCATCGACCCTTCATCGACCCTTCAGCGACCCTTCATCTATCCCTCATCAACCCTTCAGCGACGCTTCATCGGGACATTTCTCCAAGGATCAGAACTGTTCCCGCATGGCAGACGTAAGACTTACTCTTTAAGAAACAGCTTGTTTTACTGTCGAGACGTGAACGATACACTGACTTGTTAAATGACATTTTAAAGGGTGAATTCATCTCATTCGACAGCCGTTTGACAAAACGTTACTCTGTAAATGACTGTGCACAGTAACACCAGAATATTACGAATAAAATGTACATTTTGAACTAGTAGGCCCTACATAGAGAAAATCAAAGTGTTAATGAAACTCATTTTGGTCCAGTCCCGCATATAATCGCTACTTTTAAGGCATTTAAAGGATTAATTCATCAAATTTGATGGACGTTTTCCAAAACATAAATGTTCATCTTTCAATCTGCATGTTTGGGATTCCGGTATAATATTTCCATCCTATAAAGGGAATACATTCTTATTTTCTTTGCATTTAAATAAACGTCAATGTATTTTTCACACTATTAATTCACTAAGGCCTATTTTATATGGGCTTCATCTTTGTATTTATTATGATGATATTGCTAAATTGTTCGTCTTCGTCTCTGTACAATGGTATTGTTTTTTACGTCCGGTTAAGCAGCTGTATATTTTTTCTCTTTTTAATTTCCAACACATTTTTTTATATTGAATTTAACATGCGTTATAGGCCTATGTATTAAATTTGATGAAACCGGAAGTTTGTTAGCTAAAACAAATGTAGCTTGATATCGGCGTTAAAAGTAAATAGCATTTCAAATCTCCATAGTAACCCTTAAAGAGCTGCTGCAGGCTGGCAGGTGAAGACGTCAGAAAATACGGTGCTGAACTGTTTCCGCATGGCAGACGTGAGATTTACTCTCAGCTTGTTTTATTGTTGAGAAGTGAAAGATGCATTAACTTGATAAAGAGTTCGTTAAATGACATTTTGAAGGGTGAATTCATCTCATTTGATAGCCGTTTGACAAAACGTAACTCTGTAAATGACCGTGCACAGTAACAGAACTTTATTACGAAATAATTTGAATATTTGGACGATTTATAAAATATCGCAAAAATAATCCTGAAACTCCTTCAGGCCCGCATGTTTGAGTCGACGTTATAAAGATAGCAACATTACTTTTCAGGCTAATCAAAATTTAGAGTATTTTTTACTAATCTTGTATTGTTTTTAGATGACTTAATATTCAAACGCATGTTGCAAATTCAGGTCAAACAAGATCTATTTTCCACTAAGTTAACTGACAGAAACGCATAGGGACGAGAAAATGTAAATACTGTTCAAAAGGAAATCATCTGTATCTTTTCCAGAGGTATTATTAATGTATCAGATTTGATATTAATGTTTACTTTTATTTATTAAATACACATAAAATCCTGCTGAATAGTGGATGATGATATGAGACTCCATCTTCTTGATGATACTGTTGGCAGGTGTTTGTGTCATCACCTTTATACAAGCTAACTTCTTACCTTTGTATTCATCAGGCCTTTTACTGGGATACAAAGTCAAATATATCATAGCTTAGCAGACTGTCAGTTATTGAAAGTAGTAAAAAAAAATGTAACTGAAACTTTTTTCATCATGTTTTTGTCATTACAGCAGTGTGATATTATTGTGCTTTCAGTCAATTCAATTCAAGTGTGCATTTTGATTTGTTAATGGGAGAAGCAAATTACAGAAACATACAGTTAAGTGTTCAAAACAAGCACTGCTTAAAGTCACGTGTTTGTGTATCTGTGACTTTTATTTTGAAATGAGTCTTATTGAATTGAAATCTAAGGATGTGAGGACTTTTTTCCAGAGTCATTTTGGCAAAAGAGAGGTTGAAATGTTTGGTTTGTTTCTGTCGACAGGACGACCGCCGCGCCACCTGGACCGAGGTCCCCGTCCCCGGCATGCGAGTCCTCAGGGTGACCCTTTGGAGGCTCCCGGCAGCAGCAGGAGCAGCAGCCGGGTCCTCCTCAGGTACCCCTATCAGGTTCCACCATCACACACCTCCCTCTAGCTCTCCCCCCCGCTCTCCCTCTGGCTCTCCTCCTCCCTCTCCCTCTAGCTCGCCTCCTCGCTCTCCTCCTCCCTCTCCCTCTAGCTCGCCTCCTCGCTCTCCTCCTCCCTCTCCCTCTGGCTCTCCTCCTCAGCGCGCCACCTGGACCGAGGTCCCCGGCATGCGCGTCCTGAGGGTGAACCTTTGGAGGCTCCCGGCAGCAGCAGTAGCAGCAGCCGGTTCCTCCTCAGGTACCCCACTCAGGTTCCACCCTTACAGACCTCCCTCTAGCTCTCCTCCCCGCTCTCCCTCTGGCTCTCCTCCTCGCTCTCCTCCTCCCTCTCCCTCTGGCTCTCCTCCTGGCTCTCCTCCTCCCTCTCCCTCTGGCTCTCCTCCTCAGCCCGCCACCTGGA
Source organism: Semicossyphus pulcher (assembly GCF_022749685.1). Classification (NCBI taxonomy): domain Eukaryota; kingdom Metazoa; phylum Chordata; class Actinopteri; order Labriformes; family Labridae; genus Semicossyphus; species Semicossyphus pulcher. The sequence goes on from NW_027211670.1 coordinate 6,965,986, forward strand.
CTTCGGTCCTCGTCCACGGCCCCAGTAAGTCCGTCCCCAGGCTGATTCTTCGGAGGGTCCCGGCAGCAGCCGGGTCCTCTCCCTCTGGCTCTCCTCCTCGCTCTCCTCCTCCCTCTCCCTCTGGCTCTCCTCCTCGCTCTCCTCCTCCCTCTCCCTCTGGCTCCCCTCCTCAGCGTGCCACCTGGACCGAGGTCCCCGGCATGCGCGTCCTCCGGGTGAACCTTTGGAGGCTCCCGGCAGCAGCAGTAGCAGCAGCCGGGTCCTCCTCAGGTACCCCACTCTGTTTCCACCCTCACACACCTCCCTCTAGCTCTCCTCCTAGCTCTCCCTCTGGCTCTCCTCCTCCCTCTCCTCCTCCCTCTCCCTGTGGCTCTCCTCCTCAGCCCGCCATCTGGACTTCGGTCCTTGTCCACAGCCCCGGTAAGTCTCTCCCCAGGCTGATTCTTCGGAGGGTCCCGGCAGCAGCAGGAGCAGCAGCCGGGTCCTCTCCCTCTGGCTCTCCTCTTCCCTCTCCCTCTGGCTCTCCTCCTCACTCTCCCTCTGGCTCTCCTCTTCCCTCTCCCTCTGGCTCTCCTCCTCGCTCTCCCTCTGGCTCTCCTCTTCCCTCTCCCTCTGGCTCTCCTCCTCGCTCTCCTCTTCCCTCTCCCTCTGGCTCTCCTCCTTGCTCTCCTCCTCCCTCTCCCTCTGGCTCTCCTCTTCCCTCTCCCTCTGGCTCTCCTCCTCGCTCTCCTCTTCCCTCTCCCTCTGGCTCTCCTCCTTGCTCTCCTCCTCCCTCTCCCTCTGGCTCTCCTCTTCCCTCTCCCTCTGGCTCTCCTCTTTCCTCTCCCTCTGGCTCTCCTCCTAGCTCTCCTCCTCCCTCTCCCTCTGGCTCTCCTCCTAGCTCTCCTCCTAGCTCTCCTCCTCCATCTGGCTCTCCTCCTCCCTCTCCCTCTGGCTCTCCTCCTCCTCTCTCTCCTCCTCCCCCTCCCTCTGGCTCCCCCTCTAGCTTTTATAAGGACTTTGAGGTGAGCTCCTCCTCGAGCTCCTCTCCCACCTCCTCCTCGGGCTCTTCTTCCTCTTCCTCCTGGAGCTCCTCCTGCAGCTCCTCTTCCTCCTCCTCCTCTTCCTCTGATAGTTTCGCAACTGTTTCTTCACACTGGGCCTGTGTAAGCTCTTCCCCAGACAGGTTGCCCGCCTGCCTGACGCTGACGGAGGAGGAGCAGTGGCCTGGTCTGGAGCCCGAGGATCCGGAGGACGTGTGGGGACTGAGGCAGAGGAACCAGCAGCGTGGAAGCTCCGGACGCAAGCGACCTGCTGGGGAGGCAGAGGGACCCCCTCCTCCGAAGCGCCCTCTGAAGAGCTAAGTGCCTTCACATTTATAGATAAGATGTAATAGGTTAAGTTAGAATAAGTGAAGTTAGTATGAGTTAAGTTTTATGTTGCTACTGGAACATTAAAAAGGTGAGTTTGATTCCTACAGTATTTCATTCATAACATGTGGATGGGATTCTGTTGATTTCTATTTTCTTTAGCAGGTCTTAACTGGACATCCCCCCCCCCCCCCAGAGGAGCGTAGGCCAGACAAGATGTAGGACAGCCCCAGGATGATGATGCCCGGAGAGCCAGAGTCAGCTGAGGGAACAGGCCCGTGACGAGAGAGATGAGGACAAGATGAAAGACCGCTCCGAGTAACCATGGTAACTTGAAGATGAATGGCTCTATACTAAATGTCTTCATAAGTATAGTCGACTTTTAGAGATAACTATTGTAATATTGCTTTTCTTTTAACCCATACACTTTATATTTTATATTTTCACTTATATTTGAGTTGTTTTTTTCTATGTCTCTAATTTTCTACTGTATTTTTGGAGCTATCGGACACTATTATTTCCTTCAGGATTAATACAGTTCTATCTTATCTCTTATAGTACTTTGTTTCTAAAAAAAATGCTGTTACTTTTTCAGAGGATCCATGAAGTGCTCAAATTCAAGTCTGTCTTCACGAAACTTCAAGATGGAAAGGATTGAGAAGAGCCCAGAAGAGCCCAAAGACGAGGAACGACCCCAGGACGCAGAGGGCAAGAGAGACGACATGAAGAGCAAGGTAAGGAAGAGAAGTCATTTTATCATGCATCATTATCATCAATTCTCCTGTATCACTGCACCAACCTTAAAGATGGCTCTTTAGACATTATAGTTTCTGCTCTTCCACTGGAGCTCGTCTCCTAACTTTACTGTCCTTTCTCTTCAGGTTCAAACAGCCCGGCCTCATTGTGCAGTCTGACAGTGAACACAGAGGGAACAGCACAGTGTCTCCTCCCTGGCCTCAGCAGCAGAAGAAACAAAGAGTCTAAACTGCAGAGAAGATTCTCCGATTCAGAGACGGTTTCCAACCGTACGGTTACCCAGCTGATGAAGAGGAGATCCAGGAATAAATGCAGAGGAGCAGCTGAAAGACACAGGAGAGCGACGTGTCGACATGCAGGCTACGCTGAGAACACAGGTAAGTGATACAGTTCTTAATACAGTTCTATCTTATCTCTTATAGTACTTTGTTTCTAATAAAAACTGCTATTACTTTTTCAGAGAATCCAGGAAGTGCTCAAATTCAAGTCTGTCTTCACGAAACTCCAAGATGCAAAGGATTGAGAAGAGCCCAGAAGAGCCCAAAGACGAGGAACGACCCCAGGACGCAGAGGGCAAGAGAGACGACATGAAGAGCAAGGTAAGGAAGAGAAGTCATTTTATCATGCATCATTAATTTTCAGGCCATGGGTGCTGGGACAGGAAGTGAAATGACCCTTGAGATCATTTATATTTACAGACATTTATAGTACTTCCTTTTGGTGGTAGCAGATGTGACGACTTGCAGTAGATGCAACCTTAATAGACTACGTAATTTCAGGCTGGGCTCAGGCAAACTGTATAACATTGAGATATACATATTTTTATTCTGCAACATGTGTGTATTTATCCACTTAACCTTTGTAATGTTGGTCTGTTTCAGCAGAGAGCACAAAGCAACTGGAGACAACCCAAAGAGGCAGAGGGACGAGTCAGGAGACAACAACACAAGACTTGCACAATGTTTCACACAGCGAGGCTGCAAAAAAAACACCTTCTCAAATAAATGTCAAAGACGTTGAAAACTCTGATCAGGTTACTATTTGGTTTTCTTAAATATGTGGAACAGTGTAACATTCAAACTCTGCATTATTGAAGGTATTCAGAATATGAATGACTTAATGTGCTGTAACTTTTTGCTGCAGTTATCAAACTCAAACTTTCAGATCTTAAAACAAAGGAATGAGTGTCACTGAAAGTGATGGGTTCATTAAAGCCCAAACAAGCATTCATTTGGGTCAATTATCATCAAAAAGCCATTTATTTATTGAGTTTGGAGACTTCCAAATGAAGACTTCTTATGTGTCAATATTGTGTCAAAAATAACAAAACAATGAAGGTACTCTTACCGTACAGCCTTAATTCATCTGTCAGCACTGGTCCTGCAAAACTAAATATTTAACCCTGTAGTGACGGTGATAATAAATTCTAAACGACACAATACCAAAGATCGTCCACTAGATGGAGCTGTATGTTCAGTACTGACTATGCTCTCATCAATCTCACTGGAAAGACAAAATTAAATTAAAAAGTTTAATTTAAATTAAATTTCAAAACTATAATAACTGGTCCAAAGTGGTGTGGTCAGCTCTGGTGGAAGAATCAAACAGGTTAAATAGTGTAAAACCTCTCCTGATCTTGCAGAGACAATCGAGAGGAACACAACATGTTTAGATAAAACACTCAAGGGCATCAAACCACTTTTTTATAACAAAGTTAATGTGTGTGTGGTAAAAAGTGTTTACCTGATGTTTCTGCATCGTGCCTCGGATAGTCTGCAGGCCATCAGGGAGGAGACTGTCCACTTCCTCACAGGAAGATCAATGCCTTTAGATCCCTGTGAAGTGCAGTCCACCAAAGTGTTAAGTTTACTTACTTGTCATTGCCATTAGAATGTCTTTTCATTCACAAAAACAAAGATGTAAATGACATTTAATTTGAGGTAAATATTAGATTAACATACGTATATTCAATTAAGCAAGTTAAATGGATCCAGGGACAAAGGAAAACAGGCTTCTTTCTCTTTTCCTTTTGGTGTGGAGTAAGTGTGACCAGTTATAAATATCACTTGTCATTGTTATAAATATTTCTGCGAGGGACAAATGACAGCTTTTCCTTCTCTATAACAATCTGAACTCAGGTTTAATACCTCACATAACCATAGCAGAGAGCTAATTAGCTGATAATGACATACACCTGTGTGACGGGGCCTTTAATAACTCCTATCAACTGTCAGGGCAGTGATATGACTCTGAAAAGCCAAGCATGACCTTTGACCCCAGCTAAGGTATCTTCCAGTCTGTGCAAGTGTAACACACAAAGACAGTGATTTAGCTGGTGATTACATACACTAAACAAAGTAACACAAATGGAGCAGGTCTTCTGTCAAAGATGTTTTAATAGGCGTCACATGGAGGAAAAGGCTCCCACTGTTAAAATGCTCAGTCGTCCTATGTGGGTGCTTCAAAACACGCTCACCTCAAGCATTTATTCCATCAAGTGCTGACATGAGTCAGTTGGTATTCAACACAGTGGCTTGCGCTCGGGTACCTTGCGCTAATTCGGTTGCTATTGGCAGGCTCTGCCTTCAGTCAAAGAGGGACAGGCACCTTCCTTCAACACCGACTCTGGTTGGCTATTGTAGCCTGAGAATCAGTAATGGAAGCTCCTATTGGTTCAAATGAGACCTCTATAGAAAGCTAAGAAGCTCGCCCCCACTTTGATACTGGAACGGAGCGGCAATTCAAAGGGAATATGAAGTTATTACAGTAAATACACTGGGAAATGCGGCATTTCTGACTGCCGATTAGTAACGACGAACAGCGATCAGTGGATACTAATTGATGGAATAATGCTTTTGGACTAAATACTTTACTGGATTATATCATCTGGACCTTTAGCAATGTACCAGGAGGGAATTTATGAAAATAATATGCATCAGTGGAATACAGTGAGCCTTCACCGGTGAGTTAAGTCAATTTTGTAAATGTTTGTTTATGTTCTGTTGCCGTGGACTGCACCCGCTGTGGTGATTGGATCTTTTATATCAATTGAATCTTGAGCTTGATCGTAGCTTTCCAACGATGTGACACGAGTGGCAACATAAAGTTATCATCGTAGCTGCAGGGCAAATGTTGTAGTAATTGCGATAACAGCCCGCCGGCGGGCCGTAGAGTGGTAACGGGTTTATAAGGAAACTATGTTACCAACAGTAACTTACGTTAGCTGCTATGCTAAAACCACATTCAACATGCTATCACGCTCGGTAGGCCTATACAGTAAAGCAACATGACCTCAGAAGGAGGTAAAAATAGACTCATGTGCTTGTGCTGCAGCCAACAACAGAGCAACTGCCGTGCTTTGCCCGTACCTTCGGCATGTTTATTTTACCGGAGCAGCGTTTGCAAGAGGAATAAAATAGCGCCAGTGAGGAAGTTTCAGGGGGGCAGACCAAACATTTATCTGGGGCGGGGTCACCAACCTGGAGGAGGTGTTATTGCCCTTATTGACGTCATGCAGGGAAAAGCTGCAAATGGGCTGTTTCAGCACACATTTTCTGAAAAGTGGAGCAAGCAAGAGAGATGAGGATAGACTTTTCTCATTTCGGGGGGGTTTGTAGACAGGCAGGGGGCGCATATTATTGTTAGAAAACCATTCCAAAGTGAATTTTGCATAATATGGGACCTTTAAAATAGTAACGCCACTCTGTAAAAAACACACAAGTAAAGGTCCTGCAGTGAAAAATGAAACCTTCACCTTCAATATTTAGTTTTCTCCAACCAACAGTCTAAACATCAATATATATTAAAGTAATTAAAGAGACAAGTAGCAAATCATCTTTGTGAATCTCAAACCAAGAATTGTTTTACATAAAAAGCTATTTGAACAATTATTTCATTAAACGTCTTTAAATCTGACGAGAGGTTCCTTTTGTCCTTTTTTGTCCTTTTGCCACCTCTTCATACGAGGACATGTTGGTTTCATAAAATCAATGAGCCTTTATAAAAAAATAAACTATATATGTGAGATTTATATCATCAGAAGGAACAAAGGTGGCGGGAGCGTAGACTCACAGACAGGAAGTTAGAAAGTAGAGGAAACCTCAGACCAACTTTTATCACATAGAAGTGTAACAATGTGTCGGCACATACTTTCAGCGTATCATGTCATGTATGGTAGCCTCCTGAGACCCAAGCTTTTGTTTGGTATGCATTTTTAATTTCTCCTACCTTTTGGGGATTAATAGGACTTATTAAGTATGAAACCTAAGAATTGTCTTTGTGTTACATTGAAAAAGTCCCAATGTCCTCATGTGAGTACCTTGTCGTAACGGTGTTGTAGCTTGTTGCTATTGATAAAATGAGTCAAATGTGTCTGCCATATCAAGCTACAACTGTTAATACGCATTAAATAAACAAGTTTCAATCTTAAAATCTGAAGAGGTTTTGTTCCTGGTTGAGTTTTCTGTAGAGACCGACTGTAACACATTTTGGCCGGGATCACGGCCATCTTGAATGTACACCGATCAGTGTAATTTGCTTTTGTGACCACAGGGTGGTGGACAAAGTGTCCATAAATGACACCAACAGGTCTAAGTTTCGCAGAATTAAATATTAAGGTGCTGTGAAGCCAAAATGTAATGTCCCCGTACGAGGACGCAGGGTCTCAGGAGGTTAACTTTGCTTTAATGTATCAGGACTGAAAAAAGCCACTCATTTCTTACACTTCCTCAACATAAGCTGATCAGATTAAATCTCTGACTTTGAATGTTTCTCACATTAAATTTATGCATCTACGGCAAATATTTTTGCTGCTGTAACTGTGAACTATGTTTTGTTTTTAAGGGACATTCCAATATTAGTCTCAAACGTCCTCTTGCTGTTTATACAAGACAATTGGACTCTTGTTTAATATTTAAAGAGACTGACTGACTGACTGACAAATGCTCTTCAGCTCAAAACATGAACACATGAACAAACGGCCTCAGTCTGACTCTCACATTAGTTTCATATTTTCTCCATCAGCTTTGTATGAAACCCTGCAATGAAGACGAGAAGGAAAGACTTTGATCCTGTTTGTTTATTCATGATGTCAAAGTTCAGTTTGTTCACACATCACATCAGTAAAGTCTGTTCAATGATTCTTGTTCCTGATTTCGTCATTTGTTGGACCACAATCTAAACTATTGATTTAATCATGATCATTGAAGGTTCAAAATACCTCAGAGGACATTTTTCATCCGTTTAAAAAGCAACAAAACGTTTTCATATCAATGTGATTATAGATTTTCTACAAATGTACAAAGTGGTGAAAACAAAATGTGTACGTTAAACAAAGGTCTGATGCTTTCTCTCTTCACACTCATGAATTACAACAGAAACAACAGCATATAAACGCATCAATACAAACAATCAACAAACATTTAGAGCAGAGAGAAGTTTCTATTTTCACACAGAGAAATGTCATCGATCATCATGAGCAGTGAAAGCCTCCATGGCTAAACAGACACAGGAAGGAGCGTCGTTTAAAGGAACTCCTTTACAGAACACATGAGAAGACGTCAAAGTACCGCCCATAAAGTTTGATTGACAGGTGACAAAAAGGTGACAACAATCAGCTCTCAGCAACAAACATGAATAAAAATCAAGCTGAAGAATTAAAACACAGAAGTTAACCCGCTGTCCCTTAAATGACTTCTGTTTATTTCACTTTACACAACTCAGCAGTGTCTCCAGGATAACAGTAAAGCCAAAGTCCAGCACAGAGAGGCTGAGTGAATGTGGTCTGCACTCTGTGGAGGAGAGTCATGGTTACAGAGATGCTGTGGAAGGACAGAATACCTGCTCTGTGATCCAGGTACACTCCTACTCTGGAGGACGGAGGACCTGAGACAGGAGTGTGGACATTGTTGTACCTAAAGTAATAACCGTTGTTGTTATAATATAACGCCCAAGATTTGTCATTGTATCCAAATGCACATTCATTCCCCCTCCCTGCTCTGCTGATATTCTTGTATGCGACTGCTACATGAACTTCTCCTCCTCTCCTCTCCACCTCCCAGTAACAACGTCCAGTCAGACTCTCTCTACTCAGGACCTGTTCATAATAAGTGAACCTGTCTGGATGACTAGAATAAGACTGTTTTTCTCTCATGTATGTTGCTTTTCTGTTCCCATCAGATAATAACAGCCGTGAGTGTGCTGTGTTTGGATCCAGTGTGATGTCACATGAGTACTGTAAGAACTCAGCTCTGGTCTTGGGCTGTGGTTGTGACAGTAAAACATCCACTTTAGTCACTGTCTGTGAGATGTTTATCCATTTCTCCCTCAGAACATCCTGTAGTTTATCTCTGACCTCTGACACAGCCGCTGTCACAGCCTCAAAGTACCTCAGAGGACGGATATTGATGCTGGATGAGTCTGTAGATTCACTGAGTGTTGACAGTGAGGGGTAGTCGTGTAGAAACTGGTTGTGATCCTCTGTGAGTGACAGCTCCTCCAGGTCAGCGTCTCTCCTCCTCAGCTCAGTGATCTCCTGCTCCAGCTTCTCCTGAAGCTCTCTGACTCGACTCACTTCAGCTTCCTGCTGGGACCTGACCTGCTGCTTCACATCAGAGCATCTTTTCTCCATGAGACGGATCAGCTGAGTGAAGATCTTCTCACTGTCCTCCACTGCTTTATCAGCAGAGCGATTGACAGCCTCCACCTGCTGTTGAAGCAGCTTCACATCTTTCTCTCTGTCCTGGATTCTCTGCTGGATGTTTTGTTGACTCACCCCGAGCTCTCTCTGCCTCTCGGTCCATTCTGCTGCAGCTGAGACTGTGTCGTGGCCTTTATGTTCGTCCATTAAACAGAGATAACAGACAGACTGCTGATCAGTACGGCAGAATATCTTCATCACCTCATCATGACGAGAGCAGACGTTCTCCTGGAGCTTCTTGGAGGGCTCCACCAGCTTGTGTTTCTTAAAAGTAGGTGATTCATAATGAGGCTGCAGGTGTTTCTCACAGTAAGAGGCCAGACAGACCAGACAGGACTTGCAGGCTTTCAGTTTTCTCCCAGTGCAGACATCACAGGCCACATCTTCAGGTCCAGCATAGCAGAGATCAGCAGGAGCAGCTTGGAGTCCAGTCTTCTTCAGCTCCTCCACTAAAGCTGCTAACATGGTGTTTTTCAGCAGGACAGGCCTCGGTGTGAAGGTCTGCCTACACTGAGGGCAGCTGTAGACTCTCCTCTCATACTCTGTATCCCAGTGGGTTTGAATACAGTTCATGCAGTAGCTGTGTCCACAGGGAACAGTCACCGGATCCTTCAGTAGATCCAGACAGATCAAACAAGAGAAGGTTTCCTCGTCCAGCTGAACTCCTTTCTGCGCCATTTCACCTCTCAGTGACAACGACTGTCTGAGTTTCACTTCCTCAACACTAAAACTAGTTTGAGCTCTGATCTACACATCATGTGTTTGTGCAGTGAGTGTCAGCTCTGGTTGGTTACACCCATCTTCAAACTGTTGATCTGAAGGGGAGGGAACAAGGAAGTATCTGAGTCAGAGTGGAGCTGGCTGTGTGTGAGAGCAGGAAGAAGAGGGAGGGGTTATCAAGCTCTGCTTCATTCCAGAATGAGGAGCGGTGTGAGAGTGATACTTTGTGTTTGTTTACCATCGAGTTCATTTCTCATTTAAAAACACTTATTTCAACCTCAGGAGGGAAACTGTTCTTTGAATCAGAGGGTTTGTGTTTGAAATAATCTCTTCTGCTGCTCTTAAAGTACAGTTTGGCTGAATGATGATAATAATTTAATACAATAGAAGACAAATAGAGAAATTGATGCTGTAGAAGAAATTACATCCTCAACCTTTTCTGACTTAATTTATGAAGTCCTTAAAGCATATTTGAAGAAAAACATGTTAAATGTAACATGTGATTTTGACTAATCGCCAGAGGACCTGAATGCACCACATGATGTGGCCCTGCGGCTCACGTGCAGACTGTACTGACTGGATGAATCTGGTAAACGTAGACATTTTCTACATGCCTGTTTAGTTTCGTCACAATTGTGCTCAAAGAAGTCTCCTCCAAGTGAGGTTTTCATCACACCAGTGAAGTTTTAAACCTCCTCCAACATTATGTTGTCACAGTGAAGTTGACCTTTGACCTTTTGGGTATAAAATGGCATCACTTTATCATCTTATCCTATCTTGTCATTTGTCATAGTTATTTGTGTATGAATTCTTATAGCCAAAAGCGTGTTATGTGTAGTAACAGTGACCTTGACCTTTGACCACCAATATCGAATCAGATCATTGTTGAGTCCAAGAGGACGTTTGTGCAAACTTGTATCATAATTAGCGTAGGAGTTCTTGAGTTATAACCAAAAACTTGAACCTTGAACTTTGACCTTCGACCACCAAAATGTTATCAGTTGGCTGGGCATATTGTCTGTGCATGACACCTGCAGGATGTGTGGAAAATCTGCCATGTGTGCTTGTAAGTAAAATCTTTTTTTGTTTTTTTTGATGATGATAAAAATGTGGGTTTTTTTGCAAGCTAGTTTTTTTTTTAAATGCATATCTGTGTTAACTTGATGCAGAAAGTTGCAGCATACTACTTGTACTACATATTAGGAAATAATAGGCAGGAAATTATTTCCATCTCCAGGTAGCAAACGTGAAGTCATTCCTTTATTTGTCTTTATTACAGTTGAGTATCTGTAAAAAATTAAGGCCACAGGCAACATCTAAATAATATGGCGCAATTCAAAATGACAATTCATTTTGCCTCAAAATCAAAACCTTCTTCCCAATAATCCTGCGGTCAGGTCTGACTCAGAGTAAACTACTGAGGGTCTCTTACAGAAGGAGGATTGAGGGAGTGAACAAGGGCGTGATTTCAGACTCAGACTGCTGTTAAAGTACCAATCCAGAATATCTCAGTGTCATTCTTATTGGAGGCACCTACAGTTTTCACTGATGTCTTCATCTGAACTTTGAATTAGTTTTCTTTATCCTTTGATTTGAACTTCTTTTTATAATTTTACCCTCGTAGTCATTGATTGTTTTCTTTGTTCGTTCAACGATAGAAACTCAGCAGAAACCAGAGAAAACAGTACAACTCTTGTACACCTGTTAGACTAAATGTAACAGACACTTATTTAACTAAAGAAACTTCCAGATTATTCCTTAAAGTGGGGCTAGAGGTGAGGGCGGGGGGAGACCTCAGCAGTCGGACTCGGACATCCTCTCAGGCCGAGCTGATTGACAGGTGCTGGGCGGGGTGAAGACGTCAGGGTCGCTGATGCCCAGCTGGAGGTTGAAGAAGTGGGTGGAGGTAGTGACGCTGCTGTTCCTGGTGTAGGTCTCCTGCACCGGGTAGCAGTCCTTCAGAGTGTAAACGCCCACCCAGGTCTCATCTGGCGGAGAGACGAGCAAACGTTACGGCAGAGCAAAGAGGAACAGGAGGTTTCAATCCTCCAATAGCTGCTCTAATCTGCTGCTCGGGAACAGAACGCTGCAGGAGTTGCATTTGTCATCAGAGCTGTCAATCACAAGGTCACACCCCCTTTTTATAGCCTAAAATAACTAATTAAAAGTCAACTTGTCAGAAAACTCAACAATTGGACATAAATCAGCATGATAAGAACTAACTATAATGACAGAAAAATGTTTGAGAAAAATGTAATTTGATTTTATAGTTTGACTCATGTCCCATCTGTTAACATGGAGGAGGCGGGCTTTATGACCTATACTGCAGCCAGTCAGCAGGGGGCGATAGAGAGGGTTTGGCTTCACTTTTAGGGAGCTGTCATGTCGGCCATCTTTTTATACAGTCTATGGTTGACTTATTCCCCACTCGAAAGCCTTTACAAATTAGCATCCTATGCTTGCTAATCGTCTCCATTACTGTGGAATGGTCGATTGTAGTATCAAACCCACAGACATTTATTGCAAAAATCTGCAGTGATTAAAAAAACGTTTTTTTTGGTCAGTTGAGACCAAAGCAGAGCCAAAAGTGACTGTGAACACTGACTTTTTCATGTGTTTTTATTTATAGAACAGAATGTTTCCTTTTTGGTGTTGAAAATCCCAAAATAAATCGTATAAAAAAAGAAACCAGGCTTACGTTGGAGTGCCGGCTTCCTGTCTGACCTCTCCTGAACCTCCACGTTGTCCCCAGGCCGTCCGATGATACAGTATGCTTCAGATCACGTCCAGTATGCTTTTTCAAATTAAAAGCCCAATGTGGAATTCTGACTCCCCTCGTTTGTAAACAATGCTTTTATTTTGAAATGTTTTTCGGGCCGTTGCTGATGTTGCAGCTCTTTTTAAACTTACAAATCAGAAAGATTTGAAATGTATTAATAATTACGCTAATCTGACACGCCGACATCATGTGTGAAAACTATTGTGTCCGATTATTCATACAAACAATAAGTAATATAATTACTTATAACTGTGGTCATCCTTTTGAGGAAACTGTTACGATTTAACTGTCCACTAGATGGAGCTGTTGTAGAAGATTGTAGGTCTGTGTCCCACAACGTTGAACCCTCTGTATCTTTGTATGTCATCTTTTCAGCAAGCGTCACAGTGTATGACTCTACCTTATTACTTTGCAAGCAGATTAAAATGCACAAAATCTGATGGGTCAAAGGATGCTCTGGATACCCGGGAAACAGAATGTGGCATGTTTTTGTTGTGTAGATCATTTTTGCTAGTACAGTTGTTGTATCAAAGTTTCCAATATTACTATCGTTAACCGTTACACAAACCAACCTACAAATCAACCTACATAAATGGTTGGTGGTTCTGTTGATGTAAAATCATTACTTGCCCATGATGACGGCTGACAGATTTGCAATCACAAATGCATGCTCCTGGATGCAATCACAGCATGTCTTCATCCAGCCACAGCAGCCGCCGTGTCCAGAGACTTCATCCTCCTCAGTTACATTGTTGCTCATCATTTTTATGTAGAGTTAGTTAAAATAAAAATGGAAAAAAATGACATTAGCCAGCTAATATTGGCAGAGAGCTATCAAAACAATTTACTGACACTTGAATATTTTATTTACAAGCTAATCAACTTACGAGGCTCTTTTTTAATGAATTAATAATATTAAATTACTCACCAGAACAGACAGCAAGAGATGAGCCGCAAGAAATGTTTTGCAGATTTTGAATGTGAGAACTTGATGACAAATATGAGTATCACGTGACCTAAGAATGTAAACATCTAGCTGGCCTTACTGATCCTTCAGGCTTCTGTGGACACGCCTATGATTCTTACCAATGCCATTAGGAGCAGTCGTAGGAGCCAGAGGAAACAGATTTTTTTCACAGATTAGCTCTCTCATGTACTACTTCATGTTTACAGTGACAGTTTGAGCAAATATGACAAGAAATTAGTTTTAATAATGTTACCTACTACAGCTTTAATATATTGCAGTATATGATATTATCGTGTGACTTCCCAGATAGCAGTCGACTCGGGGGCGGATCCGCCAGCGGTCCCGAACAAAGTAAGTAAACTATGCTGTCAAATATGCTTTATTTGTTTGTGTCTAGTCAGTTTAATTATACTGGTCATAGACAGCGTAATTACTTTGTCTGCTGTTTTTTCAATCTGAAAAGTCAATCTTACTGCAAGTCATGCTAGCTTACATTGCAGCACATTAGCATAAGCTGATATACACTGAACAAAAATATAAACGCAACACTTTTGTTTTTGCTCCCATTTTTCATGAGCTGAACTCAAAGATCTCAGACTTTTTCTATGTACACAAAAGGCCTATTTCTCTCAAATATTGCTCACAAATTTGTCTACATCTGTGTTAGTGAGCACTTCTCCTTTGCCGAGATAATCCATCCACCTCACAGGTGTGGCATATCAAGATGCTGATTAGACAGAATGAGTATTGCACAGGTGTGCCTTAGGCTGGCCACAATGAAAGGCCACTCTAAAATGTGCAGTTTTATCACACAGCACAATGCCACAGATGTCGCAAGTTTTTATGCAGCGTGCAATTGGCATGCTGACTGCAGGAATGTCCACCAGAGCTGTTGCCTGTGAATTGAATGTTCATTTCTCTACCATAAGCCGTCTCCAAAGGCGTTTCAGAGAATTTGGCAGTACATCCAACCGGCCTCACAACCGCAAACCACGTGTAACCACACCAGCCCAGGACCTCCACATCCAGCATCTTCACCTCCAAGATCGTCTGAGACCAGCCACCCAGACAGCTGCTGCAACAATCGGTTTGCATAACCAAAGAATTTCAGCACAAACTGTCAGAAACCGTCTCTGGGAAGCTCATCTGCATGCTCGTCGTCCTCATCAGGGTCTCGACCTGACTGCAGTTCGTCGTTGTTACCGACTAGAGTGGGCAAATGCTCACATTCGATGGCGTCTGGCACTGTGGAGAGGTGTTCTCTCCACAGATGAATACAGGTGCTTTCACTGTTTAGGGCAGATGGCAGACAGCGTGTATGGCTTTGTGTCTGATCGTGGCTATAAATCTTATCGGTGTTGAATTAACTTGTGATCTGTTCAGAGCGAAGACTATGGAACGTCAACGTTGGTGTCTTTGTCGATGCCTGTTCAAAACAATGCAAACGTAAATAAATTATTACAATTATTGTTTTCAGTGTTATGTCACTAGTCTTTATAATCTGATGTAAAGTTAATTTATATTTACTGTGCCCCCCCACCCCCGATAATAATTAGCCTACATTAACTACTGCTACTGACAAGAATTCATTTACGTGTGCGTCAACGTAGGTGATTTTTTCGATGCCTGTTAAAAACAATGCAAACGTCAATAAATCATTCCCAAACAATTCTTGTTGTCAGTCGTACATTACTATCGCTTGTCTTTATAATCTAATGTGAAGTTAATATGATGTGTTTCCACCTTAATACAGCCTGTAAGTGAAAAATATATGTTCACATTCAGCTGGAAGTAGTGCGGTGTCAACGTGAAACGCCCAGATTAACTTGTGATTCAACATCTGTCTACTACGATCATGTTTCATATGAAACGATACAGACGTTTATTTCCTTCAGCGCAATGACATTCTAAAACAATGAGGAAACAAACTCCTGCATCCAAATTACACATTAAGCTTTGATTTCACTACATTTGCTACACCTGTGTGACAACACTCAGGTGTAAAAATGTAGGCTAATCATCATGGGGGGGGGGGAGTATATATAGCCTTGAACATCATTTCACAAACTTGTGGGTTTGTTGAGGAGTTTGGATAGAGACAGTTAGTTTGACAGCGAGAGACAGCGTGAGAGTGTGAGACAGCGAGAGACAGCGTGAGACAGTGTGAGAGTGTGAGACAGCGAGAGACAGCGTGAGTGTGTGAGACAGCGAGAGACGGTGTGAGACAGCGAGAGACAGCGTGAGAGAGCATGAGAGAGCGTGAGAGTGTGAGACGGTGTGAGACAGTGTGGGAGACAGTGTGTGAGACAGGTGAGTGTTGAAGTTGTGCTTGTGTGTTTTTGAGAGGCTATTATAGCAGGTTTGTTTTGTCTGTTTGTCTGTGACAGTGTGGTCTGTGTGTATTTGTCATTGTGCTTCTTGTATCTGTTAGTGTGTGAAAAGGTGGGGTAGGGAGGTAGAGGTGGGAGTAGGAAGGAGAAGGCAGAGAATAGACAGGTGAGACAGGTGGAGGTAGGTGGAGGTAAGTGTAGAGAGGGACAGAAATGGATCCTTAAATAGTTGGAGAGGTGCTGGATGTGAAACTCCACAACCGGTATCCTGAAGGGTCAACGAGCAAGGACAAATGTGTCATTAAAAGGAGAGCTGACACCTTCAGGATGAAAGGTAAGGATGCATGCCGTGTGTACTTCAGAAAGCAATGAGCATCTGCTATGGTAAAACTCCCAAAAATGTTAAATTACATTTTAATAGCAGATGGCATCCTGCACTACATCTGCAGGCGCAAGATGGACGGATTAGAGCATCTTGCCAAGGTTGTGCAGAGTGCAGAGGAGGCAAGCGCAATCTTTGAGGAGTTTCACTCCAGTGAAATTGGCGGACACTGTGGTGTTGAAAAAACTCACAGTGCCATCATTCGTCGCTTTTATTGGCCTGGCATGGAGCAGGACATCCGCAAGTGGGCGAGTTGGTAACCATGTCCTAAATGTTGAGGAGAAATTAACATTCAGGTTGTTGTAGTGCACAAACGTCTGAAATGCGGTGTGTGCATAGAAAACTTAACATTCTGCAATTTAATTTTCAGCTGATAATTCCTCATAGGCCTTCTAAATGCTCAAATGACTACTGCTAGTTTTCTATAGTGCCAAATTAATGTCCATAACATTTGTCATGATCCTGAAATCACATTTGTCTGTTTAGATTAACCGATGTCCACAGTGCCAGGCCAAGAGAGCGGTCATCAAAGAAAAGCGGGAGTACAAGCCACTAGAGGTAAAGGAAATAATGCCATACATTGTCAACTTTCCAACACATTCCTTTAATGCTGTGTTTTGTCCTCACAGGTATCGGAGCCTTTCGAACTAGTTGGGATGGATCTGGTGGGTAAACTCACTCAAACAGATGGTGGCAACCAGTACATTTGTGTCATGGTTGATTGTTTCACCAAATGGGCAGAGGCCTACCCACTAAAGAGTAAAACAGCAGATGAGGTGACAAATTGTATACTCCATTTCTTTTACAAATTTGGTTCACCTAAAAGACTGCTAACAGACCAGGGCTCGTGGTTTCGCAACAAGGTAAAGTAATTGTGCATTATGAATATCAATATGAAACTGTTGTGCTGACATAAGTTTCTATCAATTCAAGGTGAACTATGGCTTGTGCGAGAGGCTGGGCATAAAGAGGAGCCTGTGCTCGCCATACCATCCACAGACTAATGGTCTTGTGGAGAAACTGAATGGTACTATACAGAGGTATGTTTTTTTGTTGTTTTTTTTAATACTGAGTTCTAGTTCCTGTTCCTTTCTGAACAAGCAAATCAAGTACCCTTATACTTTATGAAAATGTTGCTGTATTGCACCAGAGAACCCAAATTCTCTCCTGCCTCATCATGCCTGTACTTCAATTTTCCATTTTGAGGTCCCTGAATAAATTGGTGGCTGATAATCCAAAGAATTGGGACAAGTACCTTCAGTCCACCATGTTTGCTCTGAGGACCAAAAACCAGCTCACCACAAAATACAGCCCGTATTTTTTGATGTTTGGTAGGGAGGCCAGGTATCCCTCAGAGGTTCCAGAGGAGTACAAAGTTGGCTTGTCTTTTCATCCTTTAATATTTTTGTATTTGTTCTATCTTTATCAAGGGTTGTTGATCTCTACATCCTAACTGATTTTTGGCAGGTAACGGAAGAGAAGGTCTGCATGTTGTTGCAGAGCGAGACTGTCTGTGAAGGCCAGCAACTTCAGGACTCCACTTTTTCTAAACTGAAAGCAAATGTGACAAAACAACAGCAAAAGGTCCACAACAGGAAAGAGGAGAGGGGCCAGGCGGACAACTTTAAAGTGGGAGATCTGGTCTTGCGTAAAAATGTGCGGCAGGAGCAAAGGAAAGGGGGGAAGCTGGAGGCAGACATGCTGGGTCCATTCAAGATCCTGAAACTGGATGAGAAAAATGCAGACCTGGCTTCTGAAAAAGGCAAGAAACGCATAAAGGTCAACATTGACCATTTGACTTATTATTTCCAGCCAGAGGAGAGGATCCCTGCCAAATTGAAAAAAGGGATGGATCCTTCTCCTCTGGCTGGCCCATCACAGGCATTAGAGCAAACATCCTCTGAAGTTACACCTTACAAGGACCCTGAACATCCTGATGCCGAAATATGTGAGTAAACCGAAAATGTACACTCCAAATTTAGCATTTCCTAAATAACTGACATTGATATCTTTACAGTAATCCGAGACATATGGGCAGGGAGGAGGACACAGACCTTATGGTCAAAAGTTGGGCCTTATAAGGTCTACTCGGAGAACCTTCGGGACTTGGCCCCAGGGAAGGAGGTGGAGAGTGAGGTATTTTACTCTTAATGACATTACTATTGGACTGATTTCTTTGAGCCTGTTGGAGAAACAGCAGATAACGTTATTCTTGTACTTCATAGGTTGTGAATGCCTATCTGAGCACTGTTGCCCGAGCAACTGGACACTGTCATGACACTGTCTGTATGAGGGTTTGACTTTTTTGTTCTTCCATAGATAATGTATCTTAAGGAGATGAGGGCTTTGTTCATCGACCCGTTTGGGGCAACTCCAGCCAAAACCCAGCAATGTAAAGATGTGACAAGGTAAGTGAAATATGAACAAATGCATGTTTGGAAAATATTTAGGGAGCAACACAGGCCACATTAAATGCATTTCTTTAACTACTGTTCATTGAGCTAACTCACCCTCAGGAATTATTGAACATGATTCAACTAATCAATCTGTACTCTGTGTGTAGGGCACTTGTCAGGAAAAAGTGTCCTGCTATAGGGAAATGGGCATGCACAACCACTGCCCACCCCAAACAGCAGGACACTACGTCATGTGGGGTTTTTGTGTGCAAGGTAACACTTTCTTTTTGTACATCTCTGGCCAGCAATCATTATGAAGTCATTTATGATATACATTATTAGCTTGCAGAGCAAATCTTGAAGAAAGAAGATGTCCAGTACCCTGTGGAACAGGAGGGTGTGGCCAGGTTGCGCCTCGACATTGCAACGAAATTGTTGAATGATTCAGGTATACAGTACACTTAACAGCGTAAATGTTGTCTATTACCATTGACACTATAATAATTCCTGTCTTCTTTTTACAGATGATCTTTCCCAGCTCTGCAGGGCCTGTGGCGAGGAGAGCTCAGGGGCTGGGGTTGCAACCGATGAGTGGGTAAGAGGATGAATTCAACAACGGGCCAACGTTCAGCTAGAAGACTGGGATGCACCTTGGATAGGTTACCTCAACATCACTGGGTGAACACTCTCAGTCACACAGCTATTGCAAATGTATAGTTTAATTCACCCAACTTGCACGTCTTAACTTTTGGAGGACAATGGAGCAACTAAGAGCGCATGGCTCCACACAAAGGACCACAGCTAAGATTTAAATCCAGAATCTGACAGTCCTAAAATGCTCAACTATTGCTTCATTGTACATCCTGCTTTGGATGAGTGTGAACCTGTCAAAATGTTTAACAATGCCCTAAAGATTTGTTTCTTTTTCCCTTTCAGATTGAGTGCACAACATGTGGCTTGTGGTACCACACAGTGTGTGTTGGCAACCCCTCTACAGAGGGAGACTATTATTGTAAAGGTTGTGACAAATAAAGTCAAAATATATCAGATTATTTTTGTCTTTCCTTCCGTCACAGTATCTGCAAAATTTTCTGTGGGTCTAAATGATGATGGGTAGAAAAAGTAGCCCGTTGTTGTTAATACATGTGAAGCTATTTTATTGTCTGGCAACAATATACAATGCTACGAATTGCTCACCTTGGATGCAGAGGGGTTTTATTGAAACAATTTACAAAAGACAAATTCTGGCACTGGGAATCGTATTCTCTTGTGTCTCCAATGTCCTCGATGTCTCTGTGGTGGTTTTGAGAAATATTAGTATAGAAATTAATAGTGACAGCTGAATTCTGCCGTTCACGCCCAGCAAGCAATAGATGTACTATGTGTAGGCCAAATTTGAATAAAATAGATTAAAGTTAGTTTTTGCTCGCACAGCTTGCAAGATGTTTGATAACCAATCATGTAAGCAAAGTCAACAGTGAGTACAAGGTTTTTTGTCATTTCTTTCACATGGTTTATGTATAGCCACGATTTAGCTCAGAATTAGACCGGCTACGTGAAGTCAGCTTTCACACCATCAGGCGAAATAGCACAGATGCTTTGGTGTCTAATACCCAGTAAGCTCCAACTGGGATTTCAACACATTTTATCTTGCATATAAAAAACATTAACACGGCACTTTATGGGCTGTATGGTGTAGATGCTGACGTAACTGATTGATACCTAATGAACAATTGTGTAACATGAATCGTCAATAGCAGACAGGGATAAGTACTCGCTTCGACTGCTGTTGATGCAGGATCGAATCCATACATAACTCATTTTGCATAAAATACATTTTTGATGACTGTGATGCACTGCTCACTTAAATAATTTTAGGCACCATGAGACTTGAAAATTGCTGTAAATGTGTGTGAATGTTTATTGAATCTTGTGCCAGAAGCAGATGAAATCTGGTCTACACACAAGCAGGCTCGACTCCAGCGTTCGTAGTTTTGCTTTTCTATGCGGACAGATGACGGTTATTGTCCAAATGAAGACAGCTGATTGTTCATGTATTCTGGTCGAGACCACAATGAATGTTGAAATAAATCCTTTCATGTCTCAAGATCATAGACTGTATAAATAATGGACGTAGTCTCAGTGACGTCACCCATTGGTTTCTGAAGAAGCGTTTGGAAGCCCGAAATTGCGCCGCCGCTGGGGGTCGCCATATTGGAAATGCCAGAGACGGCTAATCTAGAGACGGGCAAAGAGGCGGAGCGCGACCGAGCTTCAGCCAATGGCTGAGCTCTATGGGCGGGCCGCATGAATCAGCCAGCTACGGCTATGAAGCTAGGCTATATGCTCCTCAGCGTAGCTAACGGTTATTATCCATAGACTGTATAAATCATGAATGAGCTGGTTTGACTTTCCCAGGAGGAGATTCTGTCGGTGACTGACTGCAGGTGTTTAGTTATCAGACTAAAGAAGTAGCGGACTCGCTGCTCGCTCGGCCGGTGAGAGAGCGGCGAGCCGACACGTAACGGGAAATGTAAAAGAACCGGTCTCTTCATCACTACAGTCCGCTGTAATCTCTCCGGGGAAACGCCAACAACTCCTGACTCCTACTTACTGACCGACGATTAAATAAATAAACACTGCACAGGCTAACAAGCAGCTAAAGTGAGCACAGTATACCTGCTACATAGTGCTAAAAATATTCCAATACAATAACACTAGCATTTAACTCACCGAAAAGCTGGAGCTCAGACTTCTTGCACAGCCATAAAGTTCCATAAATCCCACAGAGAGATTATTTGTCCAAACTTTGTATGAAAAAATCCCCAAAAGTGTCCAACAACACAAACAGGTGAAGTTAAGCTCAGTGTCTGTGTCTGTGTTGACGTCTAGCAGACAGCCAGCAGGATCCACCTGTCAATCAAGTGATCCGGCCCCTATGATTTAAGGCTTAATATAATTAAAACGAGTGTGTCATAAAAAAATTCACCCCCGTACAGTTATCCTGAACAATAAAATTAGCTATTTATTACAAAACCGTTTTTTGTACCAGGCTGTAAACATGTTTATTTCTGCTGTAAAAATGGGCATTTTCCCACCTGCTGTAATGTTATTTCTTGGACCGCTTATAAACGCTAAATCGCGCTAATTGCACAGTGTTCAACTTACTGCGACAATTGATAAAAACGATGGTGGAGCTCATAACTTGTGCACTTACCAAGGGGACAGCGAGGTCCGACTGCTGTAGCCTACCCCCGGGGTGCACGACCCAAGTCCACAGGGACGTTGCATTTAGTGACCATAGTAAAATTAAGCTACAGTGATACGTGATGTGTGATAATGGCAAGTGGGATCATATTACATTTTATATTATCAACCCTGAATGACTTACCTTCGAGATGATTTAGCCGGTCCTGCCTCCATTAAACCTGACCGCCGCCGTCATCTTCTAGTGTTCTTTGGCGGACAACGAAGCGCATGCGTCCTGTATGCGCTTCACAAGGCGCATGCGCGGATTCAAAACACGCAACACCGGTAAAACTTACTTGGTATTTCTAGGTTCGTGTGCAATGACTATGAAACCTTTGAATATTATGTGAAAATACATAATAAAACTTACTCTTCCCACACAGTTTATTTATTACATGAATGACATATATAGTTTTACTTAAATAATTCCAGTTCTCACTGATACTTACAATTAGAAAATAAAAATTGTGACGGTTAACCTAATAAATATTACTACACCACAAAATCGTTTTTTTCAGTGTAGGGTAAACAATGTGAAAACATTAATCTTTAAAAAAAAGTAGTTGAGCCAGAAATTAAGCTAAAATCAACTTGGATTTTTTTTTATTCAAGAGAAATTGCTAATGGGATTTCAATAAATGAATAATGTGAAGTAAATTAACCTTTAAATAAAATGACATAGACGTTATGCATTTAAAATCTCCATAGCAACCTTTAGGTGAGTGACGTCAGGACATGTACTTAATCGAACAAAAACAAACTCAAAGTCTTTTCAACACAAACAAATTGAGAGTTGGCAGCAGATATTCGCAGTGGTTCTCAAAGTTGAAAATTTCCAAGGATTTCTACAGAAAAACGATCTTCAGCGACCCTTCATCGACCCTTCATCGACCCTTCAGCGACCCTTCATCGATCCTTCATCAACCCTTCAGCGACCCTTCATCGACCCTTCATCGATCCTTCATCAACCCTTCAGCGACGCTTCATCGGGACATTTCTCCAAGGATCAGAACTGTTCCCGCATGGCAGACGTAAGACTTACTCTTTAAGAAACAGCTTGTTTTACTGTCGAGACGTCAACGATACATTGACTTGTTAAATGACATTTTAAAGGGTGAATTCATCTCATTCGACAGCCGTTTGACAAAACGTTACTCTGTAAATGACTGTGCACAGTAACACCAGAATATTACGAATAAAATGTACATTTTGAACTAGTAGGCCCTACATAGAGAAAATCAAAGTGTTAATGAAACTCCTTTTGGTCCAGTCCCGCATATAATCGCTACTTTTAAGGCATTTAAAGGATTAATTCATCAAATTTGATGGACGTTTTCCAAAACATAAATGTTCATCTTTCAATCTGCATGTTTGGGAGTCCGGTATAATATTTCCATCCTATAAAGGGAATACATTCTTATTTTCTTTGCATTTAAATAAACGTCAATGTATTTTTCACACTATTAATTCACTAAGGCCTATTTTATATGGGCTTCAACTTTGTATTTATTATGATGATATTGCTAAATTGTTCGTCTTCGTCTCTGTACAATGGTATTGTTTTTTACGTCCGGTTAAGCAGCTGTATATTTTTTCTCTTTTTAATTTCCGACACATTTTTTATATTGAATTTAACATGTGTTATAGGCCTATGTATTAAATTTGATGAAACCGGAAGTTTGTTAGCTAAAACAAATGTAGCTTGATATCGGCGTTAAAAGTAAATAGTATTTCAAATCTCCATAGTAACCCTTAAAGAGCTGCTCCAGGCTGGCAGGTGAAGACGTCAGAAAATACGGTGCTCAACTGTTTCCGCATGGCAGACGTGAGATTTACTCTCAGCTTGTTTTATTGTTGAGAAGTGAAAGATGCATTAACTTGATAAAGAGTTCGTTAAATGACATTTTGAAGGGTGAATTCATCTCATTTGATAGCCGTTTGACAAAACGTAACTCTGTAAATGACCGTGCACAGTAACACAACTTTATTACGAAATAATTTGAATATTTGGACGATTTATAAAATATCGCAAAAATAATCATGAAACTCCTTCAGGTCCACGTTATAAAGATAGCAACGTTACTTTTCAGGCTAATCAAAATTTAGAGTATTTTTTACTAATCTTGTATTGTTTTTAGATGACTTAATATTCAAACGCATGTTGCAAATTCAGGTCAAACAATATCTATTTTCCACTAAGTTAACTGACAGAAACGCATAGGGACGAGAAAATGTAAATACTGTTCAAAAGGAAATCATCTGTATCTTTTCCAGAGGTATTATTAATGTATCAGATTTGATATTAATGTTTACTTTTATTTATTAAATACACATAAACCTGCTGAATAGTGGATGATGATATGAGACTCCATCTTCTTGATGATACTGTTGGCAGGTGTTTGTGTCATCACCTTTATACAAGCTAACTTCTTACCTGTGTATTCATCAGGCCTTTTACTGGGATACAAAGTCAAATATATCAAAGCTTAGCAAGCTGTCGGTTATTGAAAGTAGTAAAAAAAAATGTAACTGAAACTTTTTTCATCATGTTTTTGTCATTACAGCAGTGTGATATTATTGTGCTTTCAGTCAATTCAGTTGTTGAATTCTACAAGTGTGCATTTTGATTTGTTAATGGGAGAAGCAAATTACAGAAACATACAGTTAAGTGTTCAAAACAAGCACTGCTTAAAGTCACGTGTTTGTGTATCTGTGACTTTTATTTTGAAATGAGTCTTATTGAATTGAAATCTAAGGATGTGAGGACTTTTTTCCAGAGTCATTTTGGTAAAAGAGAGGTTGAAATGTTTGGTTTGTTTCTGTCGACAGGACGACCGCCGCACCACCTGGACCGAGGTCCCCGTCCCCGGCATGCGAGTCCTCAGGGTGACCCTCTGGAGGCTCCCGGCAGCAGCAGGAGCAGCAGCCGGGTCCTCCTCAGGTACCCCTATCAGGTTCCACCCTCACACACCTCCCTCTAGCTCTCCTCCCCGCTCTCCTCCTCCCTCTCCCTCTAGCTCGCCTCCTCGCTCTCCTCCTCCCTCTCCCTCTAGCTCGCCACCTCGCTCTCCTCCTCCCTCTCCCTCTGGCTCTCCTCCTCGCTCGCCTCCTCGCTCTCTTCCTCCCTCTCCCTCTAGCTCGCCTCCTCGCTCTCCTCCTCGCTCTCCTCCTCCCTCTCCCTCTGGCTCTCCTCCTCAGCGCGCCACCTGGACCGAGGTCCCCGGCATGCGCGTCCTGAGGGTGAACCTTTGGAGGCTCCCGGCAGCAGCAGTAGCAGCAGCCGGTTCCTCCTCAGGTACCCCACTCAGGTTCCACCCTCACACACCTCCCTCTAGCTCTCCTCCCCGCTCTCCCTCTGGCTCTCCTCCTTGCTCTCCTCCTCCCTCTCCCTCTGGCTCGCCTCCTCGCTCTCCTCCTCCCTCTCCCTCTGGCTCTCCTCCTCAGCCCGCCACCTGGACTTCGGTCCTCGTCCACGGCCCCGGTAAGTCCGTCCCCAGGCTGATTCTTCGGAGGGTCCCGGCAGCAGCCGGGTCCTCTACCTCTGGCTCTCCTCCTCGCCCTCCTCCTTGCTCTCCCTCTGGCTCGCCTCCTCCCTCTCCTCCTCCCTCTCCCTCTGGCTCTCCTCCTCAGCGCGCCACCTGGACCGAGGTCCCCATCCCCGGCATGCGCGTCCTGAGGGTGAACCTTTGGAGGCTCCCGGCAGCAGCAGTAGCAGCAGCCGGGTCCTCCTCAGGTACCCCACTCTGTTTCCACCCTCACACACCTCCCTCTAGCTCTCCTCCTAGCTCTCCCTCTGGCTCTCCTCCTCCCTCTCCCTGTGGCTCTCCTCCTCAGCCCGCCACCTGGACTTCGGTCCTTGTCCACGGCCCCGGTAAGTCCGTCCCCAGGCTGATTCTTCGGAGGGTCCCGGCAGCAGCAGGAGCAGCAGCCGGGTCCTCTCCCTCTGGCTCTCCTCTTCCCTCTCCCTCTGGCTCTCCTCCTCGCTCTCCTCCTCCCTCTGGCTCTCCTCCTCGCTCTCCTCCTCCCTCTGGCTCTCCTCCTCCCTCTCCCTCTGGCTCTCCTCCTCCTCGCTCTCCTCCTCCCTCTCCCCCTCCCTTTCCCTCTGGCTCTCCTCCTCCTGGCTCTCCTCCTCCCTCTCCCTCTGGCTCTCCTCCTCCTCTCTCTCCTCCTCCCTCTCCCTCTGGCTCTCCTCCTTGCTCTTCCTTTGGCTCGCCTCCTCGCCCTCCCTCTGGCTCCCCCTCTAGCTTTTATAAGGACTTTGAGGTGAGCTCCTCCTCGAGCTCCTCTCCCACCTCCTCCTCGGGCTCTTCTTCCTCTTCCTCCTGGAGCTCCTCCTGCAGCTCCTCTTCCTCCTCCTCCTCTTCCTCCTCCTCCTCTTCCTCTGATAGTTTCACAATTGTTTCTTCACACTGGTCCGCTGTAAGCTCTTCCCCAGACAGGTTGCCCGCCTGCCTGACGCTGACGGAGGAGGAGCAGTGGCCTGGTCTGGAGCCCGAGGATCCGGAGGACGTGTGGGGACTGAGGCAGAGGAACCAGCAGCGTGGAAGCTCCGGACGCAAGCGACCTGCTGGGGAGGCAGAGGGACCCCCTCCACCGAAGCGCCCTCTGAAGAGCTAAGTGCCTTCACATTTATAGATAAGATGTAATAGGTTAAGTTAGAATAAGTGAAGTTAGTATGAGTTAAGTTTTATGTTGCTACTGGAACATTAAAAAGGTGAGTTTGATTCCTACAGTATTTCATTCATAACATGTGGATGGGATTCTGTTGATTTCTATTTTCTTTAGCAGGTCTTAACTGGACATCCCCCCCCCCCAGAGGAGCGTAGGCCAGACAAGATGTAGGACAGCCCCAGGATGATGATGATGCCCGGAGAGCCAGAGTCAGCTGAG